>NC_142110.1:23133960-25533960 GCF_056152115.1 Neolamprologus brichardi
GACCACAAACATCTCATAACAGATTCTGAAAAAGATAACGAAATTACGCTAATTAAATATTAAATATGGAATCTAATGTCCATGCTCCAGAATTCATTTTTTGTATTTTTTGTTAAACAAAAACTTGTGATCAAAATGTTTTAACCCCCCCTCCCCCAAAAAAAAATAAATTAAAAGAACTCAAACGTTGAAATGAATACTACACATGTATTAGAGCCACATAAATAAAAAAAAACAAAAAAAACAATGATAACTGCACTCATAATTATGTCAAATATATTAAATGTGTTTCAACAGGAAAATAACAAAAGCATGTACTTTACACTTGTTTTTACTTCACTACAAACATTTTAAATATCTTCAAAAATAAATAAAAACAAAATGAATATATAACAAATACAATATAATTCACTTAAAAGTAAAAACTGCCCTTGTTTTTAAATGTATGTGTTTTCATACATTCATAAAAACAAATTCATAAATTCACAAATACAAAATGAATATATAACATATACAATATAATATAATAAAAACTGCCCTTGTTTTTAAATGTATGTGTTTTCTGCCCAGTGTTTGGCCTTTTTTTTTTTTTAAATGTGGCTGCAGGTCTATTTCTTAGTTTTCCTATATGCAACTTCACAAACAACAACAACAACAAATAAATACTGCAGACATTGTTAAAAGCCTTTATAAAAACTGCTTTGTCTTTTTTTGCAGTGCATAGAAGAAAAACAAAAGATATAATTTCGTCCAATTAACTAACAAAATAAGGAGAAAATGTACACTGTGAGATAGCACACTCCTCTGTGATAGAGGCAGAGTTAGGCCTAGACTGCAGTGTCACTGAACCATGTGCTGTTGACATAGGAATCTCATTTCTGTGTCAAACATGGGTCAGCGACACAAAGGCTAGCCCTAAAAACTGTGTGTGTTACAGCCAGCCACCATCTGCAGTTTTCAGGCCAGATAGAAGATAACAGGTTAGGTAAACACACCATTCAAGACAGAGTGGAAGGCACTTTGATTCTGCACTTAACTATTTGCAGCTCTCAAATACAAGACTTTATTTCACAGTGGGTGACCAATCAACACAGAAAGATTTAACAAAGGCATTGTCCACATTTTAAATCTGCAGCAAAAAAAAAGTGAAAGACTAACACCTCATGAATATGCAGATTGAGTTAAACAGCTGCCATATGATGCCAGCAGGTGGTGGAACTTCATTTGCACTTTGGTGCCTTCAGCAGGATTTAATCCAAGGCTGCACTTTAGGTGCAAGACATCTAAACACAGGAGGGGTGTTTGACAAGCAAAGAAGCTGTTTTATTGTTCAAGTAACTGCCTGCTACTCCTCATCCAAATTGAAGATGTGATGCAGAGATGAGCCACTACTCCTCCAGCAATTAGATATCATAACAGCTAGAATTTCAGTTTTTCTGTTTTTTGTTTTGCATTTTCATCTGCTGATGCATTTTTTGCGATTAATCAGATAGGATAAGGGTACATAATGACATCCTCAAAGGATTTAATGAAAATGTATAAAGCCAACGGTTATTTTTCAACAAATACTCATTCGAGTATCATGTATTTTGCTTCAAAGGCAACTATTTGTGGTATGTACTGGCATAGCTGATGACAGTTTGTTATCAAAATTGCTTCCAGCGAAAATAAAGACTATCCAATCCAAAGCTGAACAACGATTGATAATGTACCTGATGAACTTTGGACCATTGCAACACCCTCATTCCTTTCTTTTTCAGCGATTCTGTTATAGATTTGCTCTGTGTGTGGGATCACTGTCCTGTTGCATGACCCAATTCTCATCAATAACTGTCAGTAGTTATAGGTATAAAGCAGAGTTCAGAGACTAAGTGTCCATGTCTTGTGGCTCCAAAACGAGACCAAATTACCACTCCTTCACCACAGACGGTATGAGGTCTTTGATAAGCTAATATGTGCCATGTTTGGCTTTCACCAAATATGGTATTGTACGTTAAGGGCAAATAACCCTATCTTCAGTTGCAGTGTTGTAACCAAAGAAAACACTGCGACCCAAATTCAATGCCATCACATTACTGTGGTTGAATACACAAACCTCACTTTGGTTTAGGTTAAAAAAAAAAAATAAAAAAATAAAAAAAAAAAGCTAAGCTGACATGTAAAGTGAAGTAAAACTGAAAATCACCATCCATAATGTCTCTGTAACTATAATATTAAAACATGTGTCACACTTTTAGATTAGAGAAAAAAAACAAGCAAACATGAAGTGCTAGATGAATGGATTCCACAGGGCTAACATAGTCATGGGTCCCTAACATGGTGACTGCAAGCTAAACATGCATCTTCCATATCAGCACAGCAACATCTAATACATTTCAACATAACCTTAAAACAAAATCTGATTCACAAATATAAACAGATCACTTCATAGAAAAAACATCTGTCCCCATTAACTATAGAGAGTCTCTTGACATAAATAAGGTGGCAGCTTGCTATGCAAACAGAGCTATTTGTGACCGTCTGAGTCCTATTTGTGATTATGCAGGCAGTTGGATGATAGAAGTTAAGTTACATCCACATCCTATTTGGGGCTTCTGTTCTACATTTAGACTTCATTCATTTTTGGCTAAGTCCTTAACTGGACAGATCTGTACAGTGAACAGGAAAAGGCATACATATCAAGCAGTGGTACACTGCTGGTAAAATTAAAGGACTGGGAAAGAAAACTACCTAGGGGGAAAAAAAGGAGCAATGCAAAGTGCGCCAGAACAAGACAGTGCCAACAACTGAGCCAATAACATTTTTCTAAGGGTGTGGTTTGCATGTAAGCTACTCTATGATTACATCCAATTTATTCTGTGTAACCATCTAATTTTTATGCTGTATAATGGAGGAGAAGGAGAATTTGGGAAATCCGGTTCTTGTTAAAAAACAAAAAACAAAACAAAACATGTTGACATGTGGTGCATGCAGACTCCACAGCAAAAGGCTCTTTACATTGGTGCAGATGCATCTGGCAGAAATGTGCTGACTCCTGAGGTTGTGATATAGATAACTGAGGTCTTCCAGGAGTGCTGCGGCCAGTCAGGAATCTATTTTGAGGCAAGTTGAGCTTAAGTGTAGGCTATGCTTAGCATAGCCTTGGAATGGAAGAGCCTTCTGTCTAGAAGGAGGTCATGATGGCCAAACACTGGAAGTGTTATCTGGGCTAGTCTCAAATTAGTGTGATACAGGGCAGTCCGTCACCACGACAAAGTCAGTTACTAAAGATAATTTGACTACCTGATATTGTGGTCCTGCTGCAGTGAGCATGTAAGGCCTGCTGTGGAACTTTTCCTAACAAATACATAGAGCTATGTATTTTAAGTAAAATGTGCCTTAAAATCTAAGTTTATGTCTTCAAACTGCTCGTTTTCTCCAGCCAAAATCCTAAGATATTCATTTTACAAACTTACAATACAAAACATTTACTGACATTTGTGAAGCTAAAATACTCAAATAGTTTTGTGACACAGCATACCAAATATATCACTTCTAGTTTGGAACTTGCAGAAGGCATTTTGTCATTATTTTCTGACATTTTAGATACTAACCAAGGACTATAATCTTAGTGAAGTGCAGCACTTTTAACAGTCTGTTATCACAGCACTTTATCACACAGGATTAAGTGCTTTGTGATAACCTAAATGGCACCACTATAAAGTCATGCAGGCTGTCAGCTCGAGTAATTTTTATACAGTAAGATCATGAAGTACAAATGATGAAGATCACTTATGTTACATGATAATGAATTGAGTCTATCCAAAGCTTGCCTCTGTCTCTTGTTGGGATCACATACCTCTTCCCATCTAATGCTGCAGGCCAAGTAGGTGTTATTCATAGCCTCCATCTGGGTAACTTGGCCAGTATTTACACATTTTGGCTACTGCTTAAAAAGACAAGAGGCATGTGCAGAGATGTAATACAGTCCTATGAAAGCCTCCATCAAGCCCTTTCTTGAATAAAAGTGTTTAAATAGCATGACAATGAAAAATTGTGCGGAATCCACACAAGGCAAAAGAAGAACTCGTTGATCTAGACAGAGCAAAAAAGTAAACCAGATCCTCCAGACTGATATTAATCTCCTACAGTTGTTAATCTCAGCAATAAACACTATTCTTCCCTTGTTTGTGGAATACTGTGTAAATAATAAATTGAATCACATCACTGTACCAAGAAATACTGTTTTCTATGACATGTGCCTGTTGTAAATGTTACTGACATTTTGTATTTTGTTAAATCAAGTAATGTGAAAAGGTTCTTGCTGTATTCCGTTTTCAGTTGAAAGTCGGAAATCCCGAGTTCTGAGTCGGAATCTTCCACTGGAATGCCTCCTCAACTCTGATTACCCACCAGACCCCAACTTCACATTCCAACATGGTAGCAGTGCACATAAACAATAGTAAAGCTTTAAATCTTGTAAGCTGTAACGGCACTGTTGTGCATTTACTGTGGATGTGCTGCAACTGTGTTTAAGTGAAGGAGAAAAAAAAAGTGATGGATGAATTTCTCCCTAGCAAGGTAGAAAACCTGGGGGTTTTTTGGGGGGTTTTAATGCACACTTCAATAAGTGTGCATTAGGACTGCTTCATTCAGTGATACAGCTCAATATTTGGCTCGCAATGGTTATTCAGCAACAGTAAAATATTGAGGCAAACTTTCATTTTGCCACCATTCTCAGTTTCTCAGTCTACTGAATAAGTTGTTCAGTAAATTCATTTTTAACATATTTGAAAATGAAAAAAACAACAACAACAACAAAAAGACAAAAAAAATGGCCATGAATAAATATTTCCCTCACACTTCCCTGAAGCAGTGGCTTCGAATTGCTTTCTCTTTCTGAGTCAGTCTATTAATGCACAAGACAAATATACTGCCACTTTAGCTTAAAGATAACTTAAGCTACTATTATAGTAATAGCAGAGGATCAATTCTAGTTTTCTATGTATCACAGTTCATACCCTTTTATGATCTTACAAATGGGAGAAATGTAGGTGATACTTTTGGTTTAAAAATTTAATAAACACAATGTCTTACGCAAATTGGTTTTTAATCATTTGCAGAATAAAATAAATAAATTTAGTTTCAAGATGAAATTAAAATGTTTGCACAGGCTCCATCATAAATTTTAAGGTTCAATTTAAAATTTTAGGTAATAGCTTTCAGAGCTCATCATGGTCAGATGGTTTCCTATTTTTTTGAACTTTTAAATCCGTACGTAATTACTGTGTCTCTGAGGTCAACTGATTAATGCTGTTCATAGAACCTCAGTCCAGGTTAGAGACGGAGGGAAATTGTGCTTTTGAGATTGTAGCTCAAAAGCTATAAAACTTCCATTGGACTTATGATCTGTACTGATCACCCAGTCCCAGGGTCAACATTTGAAATTTAACCAGCAGTGAAAAATTACACTGGACAATTTACTAGAATGGGAGGAAAAAGAACACAGGTAAAGACCAACACACTCTTAAACCCACACACAGACACATCTAAACGACTGTGGGTCAACAGCTACATCCTGACAGACTCTCACAGTTCAGTGGATGTGAACAAAGCGCGAGGTCTGCAGAGGCTTTAAACTGAGGGGCTGTGTTTAGTTGGTGCTGCCATGGGCGACGAACACGAATCTAAATGTCCCGAGCTCCAACTGGTCCTCTGCCAGTAACCTACTGGCCCTGCCCTTGTTACAGTGTCCAAAAACTGTTAAAACTTCATTCAAAAAATTCTTCATGTCTTTGCACTTCAACTATAAACTTTTGGACAGATAAACCTTTAGCTTTTATGTAGCATACAAAAACATGAGTTGCTTTTAAACACAGAAAATAGGTATGTCATGGTTAGCCAACTAATGCTTCAGCTTAACAACAGACACAAATTGATATTTTACATGTAGCTACATGCTTTTCCCCCTTTGTTGTTTTTTTTGTTTGTTTTTTTACAATTTTTCAGCTGGGCGCTTTCCCCCCCTCTCCGATGAAAGACACTAATCTCTATTTGCATTGTAAACCTCGGCTCACACAGCTTTTGTCAGCTGAGCTGAAGCCCATTCTGGTCAATAATATAAGATATCTGCTCTAATCATGCAGCTCATTTTAACAAGATTGTTCCACCACAGTTAGTCGTGTCTCTACAGCTGGCTTGTGAGCCACAACCTGAGGCTTAGCCTTACCCACTTATACCAGTTGCTGCATGCCTACACTTGATTACATTAAAGCATGGCTGTAACTTAAGTCTTAAGAGGTTTAGGGACCCATTTAATTTCATTATCGTCATTGTTATGGCCTTCAGCTGAGCATCAGAGACAACAAGTCTTTACAGGGGAAATGAGGAGGTAAATTTCTAGGTGAGATGTGGCATGGCTTTTTATTTTGCAAGCTCCTCCATTTTATGTTATTAAGTGGTTAATGCAAAAGCTAAGCTCTTACAGCAGATATAAACAAAGTCAAAGATACTTCCCTCTCACTTTGATCCCCAGTGCTAAGCTGTCAGCACATTAAAAACAATGATTCTGCTACATACACTGTAATAACAACCACAGCAGGCAGGTTCAGCAAGTCCTCACTGCAAGCCTTTCGGCCCCTCCCATCAATGTACACCTACCATTTAAAACAGACTGTTATGACATAATGGGCTGTTCAAATAAACCAGGTACAGTACAATTAATATAATGTAGTCAGGGAGGGATACGACTGTGCAACTGTTTCACAATACACCCTCTACTGCCACCATTTTTCTGCACGAGTAAACACTGACAAGCAAATGTTCTCAGCTTTGAGTTCCTTTGTAGAAGTCTGACAGAGCAAGATGGCCTTTTTTTATATAAACAAAGTTTTGGCCTTAAACTGTTAAATTACCTTAAGAAGTCATTTTAGTCCTTAAAACCAACCCTGTATAAAACAGCACCATGAAAACTGTTAGTCTGTGAGATGAGTTCAGCAATTTTTCCATGATGTCTACATATGAGGCGTTTTTGTTGACACACACCTAACCAAATATCCATAGGCTTGTTGGGTTTAGCAGAGAGAAAAAACAAAAGCGAAACAGTCATGCCTAATTTGAAGCATCTATGCACATGCAAGGTAGATACTTGACAAATTTCACTTAAAATTTGTCACTAGAAAACCCATTACAGATGAAAACTGATCTTCAGTAAAACTCCGTGGTAACAAAATTACATTTAGAGGCATCATTATGAGAAAGCTCAACTATGCTTTTCAGGGTACATTTACCAAATAACCAGTCTCACATATGGCAAATTGAATTACAGTTTACAGAGCTGTAATTTTAGCTGGTGGAACCACAACACAAAACATTCACCTCTTCCTAAGTGAATGGTTGTCTGCACTTTCACTGCAATTTGCATGCTCCTATAGAGACTCTCTCTGAAAATGCAAATCATTTTAAAAATACACTTGCATCCAATCTGGACAGGCGTGTGTTTTACCTTTCATATGAAACTGGCATATCATAATTCTGCTACCTTACAGTCATGTATGAGGTGTGAATCAATTAGAATTATATTAGACAGGTGATCATTTGTAATCAGATACGTTGACTTCATGTGTACGCTAATAGGGCAAAGGGTTTTCTATTCTATGTAGACCCCCTCCATTTCATCTTGTGGGGCAATTTATCGTCATCATCAAAGTAGATTATGGTTAGGATAACAATTTGGCAAAAAAAAAAAAAACAGTGGCTACTTTATGATTTGTGATGGTGGTAATTAACTGAAAGAGTGTAGGGTGAACAGAAGTTAACCAACTTGCAGAGAAGAATATTAAACACTCTTAAGAGGTAAAATAGTGTTCAGTGGAAAAAAGCTAATCAGATTTAACAGAAATGCATTATTAAAATTGATTAATGATGACCATTACCTCCACTGGCCTTTGACCTAACTGACGCACACACAACTGACACCACAGTTCGTTCATTCCTAGATGCATATTTCCGGACTTTTGATTTCTTCAGGACTGTTTGGATATTGCATCACACAGTCTCACAACGTATCACTGTAAAACCATACTGTCATTATAGTGGTAGCATTGTAGGAGCTGCTCCATTCCTAACCTTACATCCCTGTAAAACACATCAAAGGTAATCAAAACATTTCTAAAACTCTCAACAAAAACCCAAAGTGCCTGCAGCAAAACAACACTACAAATCACACCACAGAATCGAGACAAACAGAAAACCTTTACAGTAAGGCAGCGCAGGGCCATTATATTACTTAGTGCAACCAACTGTGCAGCCCCAGAGGGACAAACAGGAAAGCCCCAGCAGAGTAGACTCCAGGTGGGGAGAGACAACTGACCGCATTACAGGCTCCACAGGGGAGAAGTGGCACTCGATCCACTTAGACTGGGAGGGCGACATGCTGCTTGTTCTGGGAACTGTTTTGTAATTAACTGGGCAGGTTCAGGCAGTTGCCTGTTTTGCTTTCATCCTTGCATTAAAATCACTAAATGTCTATCTTTGCAAAGGCAAATTTTTCAGGGAGTTATTTGGCAACAAATAACAGGCGGTACAAAACAGAACATCTCCAGAATCATAAAAACTGTGTTCGAAACCAACACTTGAGACCAATTCAACCCCTGTTACACATGGAGTAGCAACAGCATAAAATAAATTATTCCCCTCATAAATGGGATACTGGTATCCGGAAGCTCAGCACAAACATAATCATCACAAATAATGACGAGGCACTTGTGTGTCTTTAAGGTTGAACAAGGAACACAGGCGAGCAGCTGAAGATGAGGATACCAAAAAAAGAAAAAACAGATATGAGAAACTATACTGCCATTATGAGTCATTTTTATAATTACTATGGATACGGACAGACTGGAGGGGAGAGAAAGAAATTAGTTTCCCCATTATGTCACTGTCAGTGCCACTTCACCATCTGGGTGTGAGCAGCCTTCTTCAGCATGAATACAGCCGCCCACATCAAGTGCATGAAATTAGAGGTGAAGCAGCCTGTCCGTTTGGTGAATTCATTGGAACAGTACTGAATCGCTGAGAGCCGTGACTGAGCTGTCCACTGAATGTCTACAAACAAAGAGCAGACTTGACAGCATTATAGGCCCACTGCCCTTTTCCTTGGAACCTGACTGTCAGTGAAGCTCTTCTTTCATCGATCCACTGTCTCTGCAGGAGGCTTTGATGAGAGGCCAGACCGTTGGACGAAGACAGGCCGACTGGCTCTCTCCCACCTTCTCCATCTGTCTCCTTTTCTATGATAGAGAGAGCCGCTGCAAAAAGATTGTCACTCCTCCCAGCATGCACGCTACAGAGGATGGCCCGTGAATGTGTGCGCGCGTGCGCGTACCTGTGCAATGGGCGTGATGCTTTATGTTTGTGATATAGACCCCAACACAAAACCTGCTCATTCAAACTGAGGTGAGAAACAATTGCGCCGCAAATATGTCCTGAAAGCCGGTAACAGCAACGTCACGACGCCAAAATATAACGACGCGGAATATTTTCCAGGTCAAAGAGTGTTTGGCGAACACAAGATGATGCTGATGACTTGCAGGTGTTTGCTAGGCCCGCTGCACTGACTGACAGGTGGCACCGGGCAATTAATGTTGCTACGCATTTGGGAGTTAATGGAAACATTTAAATAGTCTTTAGCGCCTTACCTCAATGCCACACGGACAGAGCTTTCATCCTGTCCCGTTGTCATGATTCCTTATGCAATAGCAGGTAGAAGAAAAAATAATAATACAGCGGATTTATCTGCGTTGGCTACTAGCCCCGGCAAAAAAAAAAGGAGTGCGCACTATACTCCCGCTGGCGAGCGGATCACCTCGACTTCAGCGCCGCCATTAAAAAAACAAATAAAACCCACAACAACCTATCTTAACGGTGTTTTAATCATGATATCGGGGAAGAGCCGCGGTGGTGTGCCCGCGTGCTGCGTCTACGTACGCTGCATCTCTGCGCAACTTGGCCCTGATGCTCCGACTCGAGCCCGTCTGCACACTGCCACTCCGGCCGCTGGTGAGCCAATGGCGCGCGCGTACGCGTTCATTGGTTCAAACACACTCGCACATGTGCGCGCGCCCCTTCCGTGCCTCGCCGTTCCTCTCCCCGCTCCGTTTAGACACTGGGAGGGATCCGCAGTGCGTCAGCAAGCCACGCCCTCTCCGGGGAGTGAGGCGATAGTAAGAATCACTGTATTATTTTACCCCTCAGTATATTGGAGGAGTACCAAAATCTGCATTTCCACATTAATACAAAGCGCTCGTGACACAGTCCAGAAATAATCTGTAGCCCAAAATGTACATTTTCCAGACAGTTATCATCGTTTTATGATAGAAAATGTTGGGACAATATTAATTTAATTTTAAAACATTTTTTCTGTGCGTCTTAGAGAAATCACAGCACCATGAACCGCTTTACAGCATCAGCCATTTGGCTTTCAGGCATGAAGTCATGTCAGCAACGGCAGAGAATCTACCAGCAGCCTTCTGATAGCAGTAACCTTGGACTACCACAAGCTTCTTTTACACAAATGAAAGTTTCGATAGCTTAGCAGGTAGATAGTTGGACTTTCATGTGACTATAAAAGATGGGCAAACACGAGTCTCTATAAGAAATCCTAAATGACATCAGTACATATTTCGAATTTAATTTAATACCATATCAAAACTTTGTTTCAAGCGATTTTAGGCATTTAAATTACCAAATAAATAAATGACAATATTCTATTGTTTATTATTTAATATACTCTGTAATTGTTCCACTTTTTTAAAAAAAACAAAACAATCATTTAGTTTACAGATAACAAATATATGAATCCATGTTCCCAGTAGCAATATATATAAAAAAGTCACTAAAATTGCACTGGTAGATAATCTATTTTTTAAGCTCACATATAAAATAAAGGGTTTTTGTTGTTTTTTGTTTTATTTTGTTTTTCTTTTGCTCCCTGCTAACGTTCATCGCGACTATTTATTCTCTTTAGTTGTTTTTTACTGCCATCTTGTGGATTGGATAATCACAGTGCCACACGAAGGAACTGTAGGGGCCAACACTGCATTTATGTTTCTTAGAAAGAGTGGAACACATCTGGTCACAATGGAAATCAAATCCTACGACTGCACAGAAATAACTGACCTGATGTGTAATTTGCTCCCCTTCTCTAATATAAACATAACCTGACGTCTACAGAGGCAAAACTGTGACTCAGCAAACCTTAAGACCAGGTCAGGATTCGATATCCCGTGGCTGCATTGTTAGATTTTTGATCATATGCAAGTCTTTTTGTCATACATTTTTATTTTTTCTACAGTGTCAGATTGTTTACAAAAACTCATCCTAATGAAAATAATGCCACCTTCCCACCCCACAAACACCTGTAAAAGTATTATATAGTTACTCTATTACATATTTTATATTTATATTTTTACAAGTTCTTTAATTGAAATAAACTTCCCATCTTACATCTAACATGTTCTAGTTTTTATCCCTTTCTCATGCCATAATGAAAAATTGTCTTTACCCAACCAAAATCTGGATTGTTCCAAATGTTTTAGTTTACTTGGGATAAGTGAAGACTTTTAACACAAGCCAATTAAATACAAAACATCCTGAATGTTCATCACCAGGTTTGCCACAAAACAGAAATGACCCAGTGACTACTGATTTTTTCCATCAACTCAACATTTACCTGCAGTTTCAAGATCAGGGTCTCCTTGTGACCAAAAACACCAAAACACCATCCCAAACTTTGCATTAAGTATTTCACCTAAAAATGGGCTAGAAATCAACCACTGTAATTATGTTAAAAAATCATATGTGATTCTCCTTTGCCAACATTAAAGTGGCCTGAGATTTAAAACAGGAGTGCACACACACTTTAAAACTGACTGTGGGTGCCGGTTTAGTTCACTGGGATGAGCAGGGGACCATATGACATAATGCAACATGTACACTAATGTCAAATGGACTCTGAACAGTGCAAAGATCACTCACAACAGTAATAAAAACTATAAACTATATAAAACCGTACAAGAAACACATAAAAAGACTAAAACAGCTTTTCCCCACTCTCCCAAATTACACAGAGCACATTGATGTGGACATAGACAGTCAGAAGGATCTTTTATATTATTAGCTTTAACTATGTAGGTCCTCTAGAGTAGGTAGGGGGCATCCCATGGTTGGTTTTCTGGGCCAACCTCTGGAGCGCCTTGTTTTGTGCCACTGTACAATACTCTGTGGAGTAGCAGTAGGACACCAACAGCCTCTGGGAGATGTTCTTTCTCAGGATCTTTGGGAAAGTCTCTGTTATTCTTTGTTTCAGTGTTGTGAGCACTTCAACAATTTTTCATGCCGTCTTAGACTCTTAGAAATGATGTCATGTTACCATCTTCAATTACATTTGAGCAACACTCAAATGACCTTTTCACACAAAAACTGACTGACTTCACAGATCAGGGTCTTTTGACACAAGTTTATTTATCAAATATGACATTGGTGAAAAGAAAACAAAACACACATATATTGTAACTTTGCAAACAGTCAACTTTTCATATACAAAATGCTGATCATCTCACTTATCCATAAAATTCATTTATGGCCTTTTAACCTGAAATGCTTTCCCCTCGAAGCTGTCAAGATAATCAGCTCTGTTCAGCCGAGGAAAAACTCTGTCTCATACAAAGGTGGTAGTGTCATGAGTCTATTCTTTTTTTCCCAGCACAGGAGGGAAATCCATTCATTTCAAACAAAAGCAGAATGGATCTGTAACTACAGATCACGTAGTTTTAGGTATCAAGCACTTTCATGTTTCCATGTGGAGGTTTTGTACAATTTCCAAATACATCTTAGCCTGTGCTTGATGTACAAAAAAAAATAAGGCCGCATGAAAAATATTTAATGAGAAATCAATATTTGTAAATGCCAGCAGTGCCAATAAAGCAAACTGGTACTTATCAAAGTATCCCAGTGTAAAAAGGACATTCTGTACAAAAGCCCTCTGTGGGACGTTGTTCTTGATCACCATTATCTCAGCTGCAACAACAAAGATATGAAATTGAACATTTTGAACATCAAAAAGGCATTTTTCTTTGTACAGTAACATAACATCAAAGTTTGTAGCACTTTAATACCTCGATGCATTACTTACAGTTATATAGGCTATGGCACAGTCTGACTCCACGGCTCCATAGTTTGCTTGGCTGAATTCCAAATCATGCTAAAAAAACAACAACTTGCTATAGCAATCTGGCACGTAGGAAACATATATTTTATTTATCACTTTATTTTATTATTTATTGAAAAAATAAAAGACTTTAAAGTGCAAACTCGCCCACTTTCTAGTTGACAACAGAAACACGTGATTAGTATTTTTGACACCAGCCTTGATTGGAGGACTAATCCCAGGTTATTCCATGATTTCGAAAAGATGTGCAAATGTCCAAGTATGGCAGAAATCAGTGAAAGCAGTTTCACAGATCTTCAAATTCTCAAATCCTTATAATTTCACCACAATCAGATTTTTGCCCACATCTCGTTTTTGTAGTTTATAAAAGATGGATGGTCAGATGGAAATCACGCAACTTAATGGAATTAAATATGTGAGGGTAAACGATGAGTCAGCAACCAACTGTGTGGTTAAAATAACAACAAAACAACAACAAAAGGCTTGTTTCTAAAAGGTTTCTCTCCAAGAAAATGGAAATATTTCACTCATTTTCATTGTGGTCTGATCAGTTTGTAAAACAAGGATTTTCTGATCCCAGCAACACTGTCACAGATTAACTGTGCCCACAGCAATACTGCGTAGACACCAGTCAGTATTCCCTTTTTATTAGTGCATAAATGACAATGAGAAATAAGGAGGATATTCAAAAGTAAGAAATGCAAAGCAACACGATTTCCAGGTGAGATAAAGGCAGAACTAAAAAGAACTTTGAAAAAGTTGCTTAAATAAAAGAAAGCACCAGTTAAAGTCAACCCCAGAGGAGCTCTAGCTTGCGTTTGGTCCCATTCAATCACACCCACCAGAGGGAACCGTGAATACCTTTTCCTCCCCGCAAGAGCAGCCATCCCAGGAAAACCAAAGGACAGAGTGCAAAGCGAATTCATGCCAATCTACTCTACATCTGAGGCGTCGTTGTCAGGGGGGAGGTAGTTGCTGCCTTTTACCCGGATGTATTGGACATGACGATTGTCGTTGGGTGAAGGATCTCCACAGGAGCAGAGCTGACCTGCGAACAGGTTCTCGATCTCTTCCAGCTGTAGGCCCTTTGTCTCTGGGAGGCAGCCCAGTACAAAGATGAGACCCAGCATGGCCAGGCCCGTGTACAAGAAGAATGCACCTGGAATACATGGATTTTGGGAATTAGGCTCAAAACTATGAAGTTCTTGGCTGTAAATTAAACTTGATAAAGTTATGTGTGAATTGTTTATTTAAATAGGAAAAAAAAACACCTAATAAACAAATGCAATTCCTCTAAATAACCTTAAAATAACCTTAAAAAGCTATGCACACTGCTCAGAAAACTTAAACACAGTATCAAGTTAAGCTTGCAGGATATTGATGTGGTCAGTTAAGTAGCAGAGGGGGTTATTCATCAGTTTCAGCTTCTTTGGGGTTAATAAAATTAACATCAGGTGCACTAGAGGGGCAACAATGAAACGACCCCCAAAAGAGAATGGTATTAGGAATGGTTTTACAAGTAGAGACCACTGACATTTTTCCCTCCTTATCTTTTCTGACTGTTTTTTCACTTGTTTTGGATTTGGCTAGGGTCAGCATCACTACTGGCAGCATGAGATCATATCTGGACCCTCTAGAGGTTGCAAGAGGTAGTCTAGCTTCTCTAGGATGGCAAATCAATACGTGCTAATGCAGAAGGTTTGCTGTGTCTCACAGCACAGTCTCGAGAGCACAGAGGAGATTCCAGGAGTCAGGCAGTTACTCTAAAAGAGCTGGACAAGGCTGAGAAGGTCCTTCAGAGGACCCATCAGCAGGACCACTATTTGTTCCTGGCAGAATGGAAACTGCCAGAGCTACAAAATGACCACCAGCCAATCACTGGTGTAAATGTCTGACCAAACAACCAGAAACAGACCTCATGAGGGTGGCCTGAAGGCCCAGTGTCCTCTAGTGGGTGCTGTGCTCACTGTCTGGCACCATGGAGTCTAATTGGCATTTGCCAGAGAATACAGAACTGGCAGTTCCACCAACCCTGCCCTCACAGATAAGAGCAGGTTTACCTTGAGCACATGTCACAGCCGTGAAAGGGCCTGGAGAAGCCACGGAGAACATTATACTCCCTGTATAACAACAGCATGACTGGTTTGGTGGTAGCTCAGTGATGGTCGGGGGAGGCATATTTCTGGAGGGACCTCTACATCCTAGGCAGCGGCGCCCTGACTGCCCCCCAGACCCCACTCTGGTGCAGTGGGTCCTGGGTTCCTCTTGGTGAACAACAATATACTCAGCCTCATGTGGCAAGAGTATGCAGGCAGTTCCTGGAGGATGAAGGACTCAATGCCATTGACTGACACCCACGCTTGCCTGACTTGAATCCAATAGAACAACTCAGGGATGTTATGTTTTGGTCTATCTAACGTTGTTGGGCTGCACCTCAGACTGTCCAAGAGCTCAGTGATATCCTGAGATCCTCAGGCATGCATACAAGCAGGTGAGGGCTGTACAAACTGCTGAGTACCATTTTGAATAGCTGGAATGAAGATTGGGAAAATGGACCAGGCTGCCCCATCATTTTTTTCACTTTTTCAGGAGGTGTCTTTGAATAACTTTCATTTCCATCAAATGACTCGGAATGCTTACGTTCCAAACACATTACCCAGTCCATATCATTTTTTCCTTGGAGGTCTGATCCTTTAACTTTTTTTAAAGAAGTATTTAACCCACTTAACCACAACTCAACCAGCAATAAAAGTGTCTGTCCCTTTCTTTTTTTTTTGCTAAGTTTTATACTTTTAGCGTTTCCAGTTACTTAATACCCTAAAACACTTTAGCTGCTATCTTAATGCAGTCTTACCATAATAAGTAAGAAACTCTGCAACATGGAGAAACGTCAGAGACACCAAGACATTGAAGATCCAGTTCACCCCAGCTGAACAGGCGTTGCCAGTACTGCGCGCCCAAAGTGGGTAGATCTCAGAGTTCACTGTCCAAGGCATGGGGCCCATACCTGTAACATGTATTGTATGCATTATTTTATCACATTAGACATGTGTCAACATATTAGCTGTTGGTTAGCCTTCATGATTAGGATAACACTGATAACATTCAAAGAGGTTGAGTATGAAGAAGCATTTTCCTACATCTTGAAAATTTGTTCTATTTCTATTTCCATAACTCGTTTCTTAGTGTCACATTACAACGTATTAAAAAGTGATGATTTTGTTTTCGAATTTGCAAATGTTTGAATAGACATGATTTAGCATAAAAGATGGACCTGTGTGACTCTGTGTGAAAAGTGATTCTAAGGTGGAAGTGCCTTTTATAAGGAAGGAATTTATAAGGCAACTTTTAAATGAGATCATGTGTTTTCAGAAAAGTCATTTTCAGATGGTGCGACTCATCGGTACATGGTTTATTATCTGAACGACAGGCCGTTCATCACAAGTTTTCAGCCAATAAGACAGCAATGCAACAGTCAGACCTAGTGCTCACTCCTCAGCTTTATAATGCCACTTCACTGACTGTCACGCAGTAGCCATATCCATCATTTGTACTGTCCAAGTTACCTCACAGTCAAACTAAATTAGGGGAATAGACTCAGCACGTTTCGGTTCAGCTGCAATAAGATGGGGATGGCTATGAACTGAGAAATAATAATTAAAATAACAAAATAAAAACAAATACAAAAAAACAAGAAGGAATTAATTTTAAACCTGGAGCAAAGAACGCAAGGTAGAGGATGAGGCCAAAAAGAACAATCCAGGAGTAAGATGAAGGACAGTAGTTGTAGGCCCAAATTGGATTGTCGCTTGCTTCTATTCCATTGGAACACCTGGATTAAAAATAAAAATGATAAAAAACAGAAACCATATTGTACTTCATAAAGCCACCCTACTGTTTTACATTTAGATTTTATTTAATTAAACATAATTTTATCAAATGTTTTACTTATTTTATTTTCATTGCATTGCATTTAGATTTTTACTTATTTTGCTTCTTTGATTTACTCAATTTTTGGATTGAATACTTGTTTCATTTTCCTTTTATTGAGCTAATCATCTCAACTTTGGGGGTAAATAACACAGATTAGCTTAAAAGTATTTGAAAAACAATCTATTACAGTGCAGGTCATAGACAGCATTGTAATATTTCAAGCACTACTTTTAGTAGTATTTTAAAACTGGACCTTCAAATAATGTTCACAGACACATGAACTGAAGGTCAGGAAGAGACGTGCTCTCACACTCTCAGATATGTAACTCAAGCTTAAAACACACAACACATCACCACACCCATGACGTAACACTGGATCCTGTTAACGTGACACAGACAGGAGGCTATAAAACTCTGTCCCTTCTAACAATTGTCTTACAACAAAGAGGACCATTCAAGTTAATAATGGAGAGTTTTATCTGCATCTGTTCTGTGTTTTGTTAACATTATATATGTAAAATATGTCTGTTGATGGCATTGCAAGACATCCCTGTGTTTTTTTGGTTTTGGTTTTTTACCTTGAAAATGATTAGTGATTAAGTTCAGATGATATTATGCAGGTTTGTTTTTTCCATGAGTTTGTTAGCACTATTATTTCACTACTTCTTTATGCACTTTTGATATCATCCATATTTCCATCCATCCACTTAGCAGTCATATCCAAGAAAGAACTCACTGGAACATCTTTCAGGACCTTTACATTTTTTGTGAGCTAATGCATACACCTTCCCTTTATACAAAAACAAAAAACCCCAAATATCTGACCTTCCCCAGGCTGCATGATCCGTGGATGACTGATTGACAGGAACACAGGAAGAGTCGTACACGTTGGTGCCATTTTCAAGGAAACAAAATCCACAATCTGGATCCAGCATGCAGCCTTCACAAGACCTGCAGGACAGAGATGAATGCAAAAGCTTTCACAAAAGACACCACCAAATCTACTGAGCGGCAGACATCAGGCCTTTAAAGATTAAGCAAATACAGCTATTGTTGGAGGTAGGAGGAAGAGTAAGGGGGTTAAAAATCACCAGAGATGCATACACGCACTCCAAGAATGAAAGTTAGCGAAATCATTGTCACAACAGTGAAGAAATACCAAGATAAGCATCGCCACTGAGCCACAAAATACATAATACAACCAAATGTTGAATGACAACATAGTGAAAACTGACAGGAAGTCGAACTGCCCGCATGGTATGTTGCAATACAAAAACAAATAAAAATTAGTGCAGTGTGATTTTTTCTTTCTCTTACCCATATGTCCTGCAGGTTGAGTTTTGGGGGTCTAATGGGTGGAGGGTTATAGGAGGAGAGTTCTGGGCAGACAGCAAGAACCCAACTGCCAACAGAGCCAGACTCAGACCAGTTCCTGCATCGGAAACATAATGAGACAAACACACTGAGAAAGACTGCAGGGGTGTCTGCAGAAACAAACAGTTCATTTTCATATACCTGAATAATATCATTGACCAAATATAATACTATTACCATAAAAACACATTAGTTTTACTTTAGAAGTCAGTCTGGTTCCAAAAGTCCCAGAGATGTTTACATGAAAATGACCCCAGTCCTGCCCACTGTAAACACTTTTGGCCTTAGCTACAGTAAGAACACATTTCTATAGTTTTATTGTTGATTTATGACATATGTTAAATTAACTTAACACAAACACCCCCCAAACTAAAAAAAAATGCATCTATCAATCAAGTAATCTCTATAATTACAAACCTAAAAGACTGCCCAGGGTCAGCTTCCTGCGACCCACTTTCTCAACAAGCCAGACTCCCAACAAGGTGAACACAAAGTTGGTAGCTGAAGTTGCTGCGGCCAACCATATTGCCTGTTTATCATCACGCACCCCAGCCATCTGCACAATGGTTGCACTGTAGTACCTAGGATAAAGCACAGGACAGATTTACAGAAAACACACTTGCTCTGATGTAGTGCTTGAGGTTTTACAGCAATGGTTAGCATTGTCATGCGGTCTGAAACTGAACAAAACAAAAAGTCAGCCTACATGACGGTGTTTATCCCAGACAACTGCTGAAACATCTGGAGCCCACAACCAACGATGAGAGCCCTACGAGTCGGCGAGTGCCTGAGGATACGGAGAATAACAGGCCCACCTAAAAATAACCAGGAAAAAAAAAAAAGAAAACACAGTGTGATTAAGCACGCGCACATAACACCTGCTATGTTGCACAACTTACTTTCCCTTTTCCCAGACATCGTTTACCTCCATTTAAATCTTTCTCTTCTTCCTCAATGCTGGCTCTGATGGTGTCATACTCCTCATCAATGTTCTGGCCTCCTCTGATCTGGCTGAGAACCTGATGAGCCTCTAGGCTTCGGCCTTTTTGGAGGAGCCAACGGGGGCTCTCGGGCAGAAAAATAAAGCCGAAGAACTGCAGCACAGAAGGAAGGCAGGAAAGGCCCAACATGTACCTAAAGCATGGAGAAGATGCAGCTTCTTGGAATCTGAAAACTCTGGTGCCCTTATTGGCATTCACGGCAAAGATCCAAATAATGGTAAAAAAGGGATAAATCAAATTTAACCAAACTAAACTAAACCCCTGTCATGTAAAGCCCTTAGCACAGGTGAGAGAGCATCATAGCTGCGTACCTCCAGCCGTCTTGTCTCAGGTAGCTGAAAGCCCCATCAACCACACTGGCAATGAACTGGCCACCAGTGATAAAGAGGGAATTGATAGTGACCAGCTGACCTCGCAGGTGAGGAGGGGAAACTTCTGCGATGTACACAGGAACAGTCATGGAAGCAATGCCTAAAGGCAAGGAGAGGAACAGTTTCATGCTAATGTACAACAGATGCATTCCCACAGACAATACATATTACATCCTAACTCTGCCATATAATTCAGAGCTCTGTGTTTGAATAAGGCAAATATTGAATAATGAAAGTCAAACAAAGAGTTCCTTATAAGGAGCAAAATCATAATGGTGACTTTACCTTGATACAAGCTGTAGTGTTAAATAAAAATCACTTACCTATGCCCAAACCAACTGTAATTCTGCCAACAAGGAGGACCACCTTGTCTGGAGCAAGACTCAAGATGATGCCACCGACAGTGAAGATAAAGCTGGCCACAAGGATACAGATCCTGCGGCCCAGCCACCCGTTCAGGTAGCCTCCACTCAGGGCAGAGAGCGCCGCAGCTCCCACAGTACTGGAAACCAGCAGCTCCTGCCACAGTGCATTCAGGTTCATCTCCTTCTTGAGGAGAATCATGGCTCCAGAAACCACTCCAGTGTCATACCCAAAGAGGAATCCCCCCAAGGCAGAGAAAAACGCCAACAAATAGACAAAAAGCGGCTTGGGGGCATGGAGATTCTCATCCACATGCCTAGATGGAGGTCCTATGAGACTCTGCTCTCCATCGTCCCCGGCTTTCTGTCTCCTGCTGGCCATGAGGTTGCTCATGTGCTCCAAGCTGTACTCATCATAGCTGCTGGACAAAGGAGAAACCAGAGGTTAAGCTCACCAAGGGTTGCAGGTCACCACTTTATTAAATCAACCAGGTGAGATACTTCTGTGAGGAAGTGGCGGTGACGTGTACATGGATGCAGTCATTTCCCATTAAAGCAGATTACAAATCATAATCATTTTTTGTTGTTGTAGTTTTCCCCTCAACAAAATAATAGCAATATTTTCAGTGCAAGACGTTCAGCTAACCTCTAAGTTAAAGTCCAAACCTTGGGTGTGTTTTTAGGTGTCCAGCTCGAAAAAGCAACAGGAAAGAAAGCACCACGTCGTGATTTTAGCAGCTATACTAGCTAACTTTGATGACGACAACATGTCGTGACTAATTCTTGTGGTTAACCGAGCGCCAGATTCTGCTAGTGTCGCAGATTTCGGAGTCGCGTCGTGGGAAAGCTGCCTAAACAGTGTAAGTTGATGGCTTTAAGCTGACTTTAGATGTTTTTGTTCACCACTGACAGCGCTACTGCTTTGCTCTGCGTGCAGCCATGTTTGTGCGTGAGGTCACGTGCCCACCCGGCTACAAAAAACAATGTCGTTTCTGTTTTTTTCAAACAGAGAGTTTACAATCTTCCTACAGCACCGTGCCAAACTCCATCCAAAATGTCATTTTTAACGAAATTGTGCTCAGCGGAGACTTTTGTGCACGTAAAACCAGAGTTGACAGCACATGTATTGTCTACTCGAAAATTCGGCAGAGATGTGAGCGAATAATTTTCATTCAGATCACTTTTCCCCATCTATTTTTCATTACTTTCATGAGTATTTCCGAATGTAACTTCTACTTCATTTATTCCTATAATGCTAAAAGTACGGAATGGTAAGTGACCTTTATGCCCCTCGTCCCCATAAGTTATCTGTGTGCAGTAAAGTCAAATAAGTCGCATTACTGGACTTTAGCCTGTCAGGTCACCTTAACTATCTGTGAAAAAAAACTCTAGCCAACCATACCTCTAAAAAAGCTGCTTTCCTCCAGCGCACAGTGCTGCTGTCGATGTGTTCTTCAACAAACAGGAAGTCTGTTATGTGGATCATATGATATTATCCCTGAAAAAAAAAAAAACACGCCCATTTGAACTGTAAAATGTAACCCAACTGGTTCTTTTTATGGTAGTCGTGATTAATGAGCCAACACAGCAGGAATTTGCACTGGCCACAAAACATGGCAAAGATTTCAACTGTGAGCACTTTATTATGCGCTATCAGTAAGTTTGGGCAGATTTAGATGAATACGTTTCGCGAAGGTAAATATTAACTGTTGCTTAGCTACTTTCGTTTTTGTTTTCTTATGCATTTTTACCCCCAAAATATGATTAACATTCTTTTTTTAATCAAACAGACACGTTTTCCACTGGGCTTTCTTACATGTAAATTGTGCAAAAAGCAAAACCAATCTAAACCGTGGTCTAATGTATACTTTAAAACGCACAAAGCATTCTTGTGTCCTAAAATAAAATTTCCTGACTACAATCTTTAAACAACAAGTAAACCGGAGACAACCCTGGTGACCAGAAGAATATCAGTAGCACAATTAGAGTGTGAATCTCAAGAAGGTGGCCTGGTGGCCTGAATCACATTTTTTAAGTTTCTTTTCTTTCTTTATTTAAGTAGTCTTCAACAATAATTCTGAATGATTAAAAAAAACGGCTGAAAAGTGAAGATATTTAGGCATATCACTGGTGGTTGGGGGGTTGTACCCAATGCTGAATACAGGAAAAATAAGATATGACCACTATGTCACATATTCTGTGCTCACCGACTGCCATCCAATCCTCAAATCAGATGGTGCTCTCCTTGCCAGGGAACAGCTGGACCTGAACCACAGCTTCCAGGGATACTGGAAGTACCTAGACTATAACATAGTTTGTACTTATGTTATATAATGTAAACAACATAGTTTTATCAATGATTTCTTGTTTTAGCCTCACACTCATTTACTTTCCTCTCTGTGGGAGAAAAGGGTCCATCCAATATCTCAAAAAAAGTGCAAAGGTAGACAGCATGGTATGGTAAACAATATATATTTTATTCTATATATCGATATATTTTTCATAGCTGCTTTTATTATTATATTATCATGATCAGAAACTAATCCCACAATATCATTTGCATTGGTAAGTTAAACTGCATAAAGAAATTATTATTTACAATGCTGCAGTCTGTTCCATGCAGCTACATTTTCAATATAATTCACTGGAGAGCAACCTGTTGAAATGATCACATATCCATCCATCAGTCTACCGATCCATCCATCCATTCATCCATCCATCTTCTTCTCCTTATTTGGGGCCAGGTTGCAGGGGCAGCAGCCTAAGAAGAGAAGCCTTGACCTCCCTCTCACCAGCCTTCTCCTCCAGCTTATCCCAAGGAACACCAAGGCATTCGCAGGCCAGCCACCCTTCAGAGAAAGCTAATTTCTGCCTCTTGTATCTGTGATCTCAATCTTTTGGTCACTACCCAAAGCTCAGGACCATCGGTGAGGGTAAGGACGTAGCTTGACCGGTAAATCAAGAACTTTGCTTTTACACTCAGCAGCATCCGCATCACTGTAGCCACAGCATAAATCTGTCTGTTTATCTTCCGCACCCAGCATTCAACAACAAGACTCTCAGCTACTTAAACTCCTTCACTTGGGACCGTAACTCATCCCTGACCCGGAGTGGGCACAACATCCTTTTCCAGCTGAGGACCATGGCCTCAGACTTGGAGCTGATTCTCATTCCTGCCACTTTACACTCGGCTGCGAACTGCTACAATGCGAGCTGGAGGTCACCGCCTTACTATACCTTTAGGCGCCCCAAGTCTGTCCAGCATCCTCCCCCGCCACATGACTCGGATCGGGTGATCAGTTGAGAGCTCAGCACCTCTCTTCACACAAGTA
Source organism: Neolamprologus brichardi (assembly GCF_056152115.1). NCBI lineage: Eukaryota > Metazoa > Chordata > Actinopteri > Cichliformes > Cichlidae > Neolamprologus > Neolamprologus brichardi. The sequence continues at coordinate 23,157,541 of NC_142110.1, forward strand.
TCCAGAACATTTGGCCGCAGATCTGATGATACAAAATTAATCATCGACCTGCAGCCTAGGGTCTCTTATTGCCATGTGCAATTATAGACACCCTTTTGTTCGAACATGGTGTTTGTTATGGACAATTTGTGGTTTGCACAGAAGTCTAGTAATAGAACATTGTTTTGGTTCACATCTGGCAGGCTGTTCCTCCCAATCACGCGCCTCCGGGTCTCACTGTTGTTGCTCACATGAGCGTTGAAGTTTCCCAGTAAGACGACAGCATCCTCAGGCACACCACCTAGAGGCTCCAAGAAGGCCAGGTACTCTGAACTATCGTTTGGTGCACGGGCGCAGACGACAGCTAGGATCCATTCTCCAATTCAAAGGTGCAGGGAACAAACCCAGGAAAAACTTATAGGCAGAAAGCCAAGCGGATGCTAAAATATTCTGACCAAACTGTTTCCAATTTTCCACATTAGGTACAAAGCAACACTGAGAAAGCTTTTACTTTGGAAGCCAAATCATATTGGAAAAAAAAAAAACAGCAATACAGTGTAACTCTAACAAGTGGGGATGAGTGCATTGATACAAATATTTGAAAGTACTGATCCCAGCATTGATATTGCTCCTGTTTCATGAAAAAGCAGCCACGTCTGTGCAAACACCGGTCCTTTCAGGCAGCCACACTTTGCTCCACCCTCACCTCCTCCCTGTGGTTTGTTGCTGTGGAGTCACATGACTTAGGTGCACCTGGTGTCGAGATATTTATAGCTGTAAATGAAAACACTGCAAACAGCAATGCCTGTAGGAATTTCTCTACTATGATTTTATTGTGTCACAACTAGACAACAGTGGCAGTACAGATTAAAAGTACAGTTTTACTGTTGTTTACGTTCAGTGATGCCATCTAGTATTGTTAATTCTATGTGGGGCTGCTGCTGTGGTGGGATTTTTGAGTTGAGGGCGCATTCCACAAAATATTTCTGACCGGGAACTTCCGACTTATTCAGGAACACAGCATTAGAAAAACAAAATATCGATCATATTACCTATCATCGATTCAATACCAATACAAGCTTTGGTATTGATCCGCCACTTCTAGTATACAGGGGTGATTACTTTGGGAGGACACCTAATTTAGAGATTAACTGAAATAATTTAAAAACTATTTTAGAGTTTGCTTTAGTGTGGGAATTTTCCTCCATCATACACAGCAAATGTCAGCTGCATTGTTGTAAATCTGTAAATCAGCAACTGGCATTAGACGCAGAGTGGGAGGGCTAACTCAAGCCACTCGCTAGCCTGTAAAAGTGTAGCTTGAAGTAAAAAAAACAACAAAAAAAAAACCCGTTGGGGGGTAACGTAAGTGCCGGTTGACTTGGCTCTCTGTCTGACTCGCTTCCCCTGTCAGAGAGAAAGTCGGATTCTCTCTGACTCTATTTTCAGCTTCCTCTTCTGTAAGCGGGGAGTTTTTACTGCCTGCAGTCATATGATGCGATCGTAGGAAAGCAGGAACACGCCTTTCAGAGAGGACTCGCTTCATTTTCACATCCAAGCAACATAAAGTCACGGACTCCGCAAAGAGGAACTTATTCTCTGCCACAGGAAAGTTAGCCGAGGACTGTGATGTCGGAACCGAAACTCCGCGACACTGACCGCTTCCCTTGTAGCAACAGCCACTTATAGCTTTCTGTAGCTACTGTATTATTATGCAACACAGCAATTCAGTAATGTTTTGTAAAGACATGAGTAACTACAGTGGACTTTCAGTGAGTTATTTATACGCTAATGCTGCGCTCAGTGTGGCCGCTCGAAGGCCGTTGTTGTCGGTTCTGAGAGAGCGCAGTGATTGACCTCAATGCACGTCAAGTCGTCGTCAGCTGGAACAGGGCGCTTTAAAGACCATGGTTAACAAAGAGGAGCTGGAAGAAAGGCTGAAAAAACTTTTGGTGAGGCTGAAAACTCCCCAGGAAGACAGGCAACTGTCCACGCTGATTCAAATCATCCAGGATCTGCTTTTCCTGGCGCACACCGACTATGGTAGGAAGCACATTGTTTCAGCGTGTGCATCATCACGCTGCTCATAAACAGCCATCATTTCCTTTTGGCATTTTTGCATTGCCTTATGAGAATTAGGTCAGATTTAAAAAAAAAATTCAATCAAGTAGTATTTGCCCAGTGTGAAATGTGATATAGCATTCAATAATTTTGCATGATCGTTTTTATGGTTTTATTTATTTCAGACCACAATGTAATTCACTGAGCTGTTAAAAAAACAACAACAAAAAAACAACTCTGCTCCTTTTGTGCATTTTTTCCCTTCCATCCTTCCATCTTCTAGTCTATTGATGCTGTATTTCTTTGTTCATATGTTCTACTTTAAGGTTTGTTATACACCAGGTTAATGATTTAGCTGTTTTTACAGAGTAATTTCCCAGTTTTGGCGATAAATAAAGCATATCTTATCTTAAATACAAAACATAATGTCTTTGGGGTCATACTAAGGCCATTCTAGTTTACTTAAGACTAGGCGTGAAAACACATTCAAGTTACCTGAAATCAAATTTAAAGTGAGATTTACTTAGATTAGTAGATTTTAAGCACAGACTTGTACCTGCACAATAAAGTCCTGCTGTAATGCTGCCTTGTTATGCACATTTAAAAATAGGAATGAGGGTAAAAGGCCCAGTCACTCTATTCAAAACTAATGGGACTCATCGTGTCTTCTTATCTCCTGTTCCATGCTGCAGCAGCTGAACTGTTTGAAGACAAAGATGTCCACGTGCCCCTCGTGCTGGTTCTGTCTACCCACATCAGCAGCAGAGGAGTCCAGCAGGTAATGAATGACACAACGAAAATTAGCCATTATTATGGCAGGTGGTGCTATCTGGGTGAGGTGTGTTCAGCAGCATCACTCGCTCTTTGTTGTTGACAAATCATCTGTGGATTGACGTGCCTACACAAAATCTAGCATGTCTTATGACTGCTGTGTAATTCTAATTATCAGAGGTAAGACTACATATTGAAGCAAACTGAAAGTGAGATTGTAAGATTCATATTTTCTCAGTACTGTTGTGTATGCTTGAGATCAGAATCATTACTTTTCACTGGTTTGTAATGACTCATTCCCGTCATTTTAATAAATTGTTTGTTCTTCCTTTTCACAGGTTGGCTGGTCATTGCTGTGTCAGCTGATTGAAATATGCCCCACTACACTGGACCAGCTAACCAGACCTTTGGATGAAGCCCAAGAGTGGGAGGTAGAGGGAGTGCACCAGTAAGTGAAGATTCTCTGGCAGCTGTGGGCTTGATGCAGCACCACTCATTTAAATGAACGACTATCATGATGGTTCATGCCACACGAAGGTACATAAGTATGTAGGCATGTTCAAGACAACCTGCTCAAGTTCAAACCAAGCATTCATTTTGGGAGAAAAGGTGATTGGAGTGACTTTGAATGTTGCATGTTGTTGCTGTTGGTTCCAGATGGGCTGGGCTGAGTAATTCATAAAATGCTGGGTTTTTCCCTCAGAACAATATCTAGGGTTTACAGAGAGTGGTTCAAAGAGAAAATGCCCAGTGAACGGCAGTTCTGTGGGCAAAAACCCCTTGTTGATACCAGAGGTCAGAGGACAATAGTCAGACTTTATAGTTAGGCAACAATAACTCCAATAACCACTTGTCACTATCAAGTTATGCAGTAGAGCATCTCTGAATGTTCCTCTGAGATGCACAGCAGAGATGCACAACATGTTGATCATTGAAACAGCTACAGGGGCAGCAGACCACACTGGGTGTCACTCCTGTCAACCAAGAACAGGAAACTAATGCTACGGTTCAAACAGTCTCGTCAAAATTGGACGACAGAAAAACTGGAAAAACGTTACCTGCTCTCATATGGCTTGATTTCTGTCGTGATGTTCAAATGTGAGGGTCAGAGTTTGGGATAAACTGCATGAATGCATGGATCCATCCTGCCTTGTAGCAAGTGTTCAGGCTGGCAGTGACGAAATGGTACCAACAGAACCAATTAAACGTCGTTAAAAAGCCACAGTGTAACCAAGTATAGTTGCTGATCATGTTCATCCCTTTATGACCAGTGTATCCATCATCTTTAACACAACTGTGCAGCATGTATAAGCTCAAATCATCCCAATCTGGTTTCTTGAACACGACAATGCCTATGCTGACCTTTAAATGACCTCCACAGTCACCAGTCCTTTGGGATGTGGTCGAATAGGAGATTCGAGTCATGGTAAATCTCGAGGCAAAAAGGAGACTAACACCTCGAATTATTACTCCACATTAGTAAAATTCTCAATTCTGACTTTAGAAAAATGAATATGGAACATACTGAATTGAATTTCTTTGAATCTGAGACACATTTCCTTTTAAGTTTATAGAATTTGATTCAGATTATTTGACACCAGCTTTAGCTGCTATGACCCTATTTACATATGCCAATTTCTATTAATTAATTAATTCTCCATGTCAGGCATTTGTGTTAGCGGCAATGCTTACACAATTTTAGAATAACACAATAGACAGCCATTTTTCATTTAATAATCAAATTATCAAGTTAGTATTTAGGATGAAGTAGTTAAAACAATATATCATAAAATAAGTTTTAATTCAGTTAATTTTTGCAAAGGTTTGGTCTTTCAATGGAGATGAAAAAAATGACCAAATCTATTTGGCAACAGCTTTGGTGAAGTTTTTGCTTGTTGTATGTTTTTCCAGGGAGATCCTTAAGGTGTTATCTCAGTACAGCACAGATTGTCGAGTGACCATGGTTGCACTCAGAGCCTTGGCCCTGCTGCTCAGATCAGGTATGAATACACCGAAGATCCTTCCTGCTACAGATGGCACTGCAAAAGCCTTATTTGTCATTTAAGACTCTTTAATGTGAGCAAGTTAACCACCTTGTTTTTCTTTCAGTGATTTGTTTGCCTGCACAGTCACACTCCTTTCTACTCTGATGTGTAGCTGAGTGACTTGAGGCTTCTTAGAAAGGCAGCGTTTCAGCTAATTCAAGCATTTGCATACTAGCTGGATTTTCTGTGAACTTATAATGTTGGCAACTCCGCTGCTAAGTACAAGAACCCAGCAACAATGGAACAAATATTTCCTGCTTCTAAAAAATGTTTGTATAATCTAATAATGATATCTGTGCTTGTCAGAAGAATTTCACCACTTATCCAACATGCATTTATGAAAAAGACATTTTCTGATAACATAGCTAACCCATACATTGTAATAAGAGGAGCGGTCAATAGAATAAAAATTCTGAAATGTTTTTAATCTGCAGGTTTAGGGTTTTTGCTTTTTGTTTGAGCTGGTTGGGTATAAAACTAGACGGGAAGTTTAACAAGAGGCTCAGATAAGATAATCGAAGCAGAAAATAATCTCAGTTTGGTGAATGGCTGCAAACAGATATTCATTGTACTTGACATTTTATCTCTCATACATAGCCAAGATTCCTCTGCTGCTACTGGATGAGGAGGAGGACGTGTTTGGCCTTGTGGTGTACGCCATGAAGGCGTTTCCTACAAGCGAAGAAGTGCAACTCCAAGGCTGCACAGCTCTGCAGCTGCTTCTGGAGGAAGGTGGGTAGATACACACTCCAACCTCGTAGCATCTGGATTTATTATGAACTTAAATGTGTAGTCTACACTGTCTTTGTGTTTCTAGCTTGGTATGTGTCTTACACTGATCAGTGACACTGCCTGACTTTTATTTTAGAAAAGACATTAAACTAACTTAACAACTATGCTCTACGTCATGCGAGTGTAATGATTGTTAAATACAGCGTGCAGTCATTGTCTTTGTGACCTGAGAGTGGTTCCAAGTCAGAATGTGAATGCCTAAGAAAAGTGAAATAAAGAGCTGCAGCGAGAGTCCGGGGGGGAATGGTATTTAATACTTACTATTTTAACCCGTTAAATTCTCGAGGAAACACTTTGTAAAGCCGTGCCTTTCCTGTCTTCCTGCTTACGTTTCTTCAGTTGGACTTTCTCGTTCTTATTTGCCTTAGTGATGCAGGCTTCTCTCTTACATCATCATCGTCACTGCTTTTTGGGACACACATTTCATAAATCTCACTGTGATTTTGAATTTGTATGTATTTCTTGCTCAGTGTTTCCAGTCTGTAATGACTTTTTCTGAATTCTTACCAGAATTAGTTTACTGTTAATCAGTCTACACCTGTTCAGACAATTATTAATCTAATAATCAATGCAGAAGAGCACACATCCTGCAGTTTCAATCACATAATGTCACCGTATTCAATTACTAATGTGCTAATGTGAGGATGTTGACATGTCTATAGCTAGCTTGTTTATACATATTAATGGAGACATGACAAAAGAGAAACATTGTGCACAGAAGAATAAAACCTTGAATAAAGTTAACAAAAAAAAGAAAAAGAACATAAAGATACATCTATGTACTTCTATTTTAATGTCGAATGTTACTGAAGATTAGCTTGTGTACATTTAGAACACAACTTTTGGCATATAGTCATCGATACCAGCATGTCTAATTGAGCTTTTTGTTAGCTTCACATTAACATTTTCTTCTGTGTGTTGGTGAACAGCAGCCGTATATCTTTATTGCGTCTGTGTTTGCAGTCAGCGATGAGCACCTTGTGGAGTTTGTGGAGAACCAGGATCACGCTGTGGTTCTGGCAGCTCTCCAGAGGTTTCCGGACTACTGGGAGATGCAGCTGCAGGCTTTAAAAGCGCTGCTTCCTCTGACTCACCCAGGTAAATCCTTATGACATCACAGCGATCTTTATGATGGCCATAGAGTAAAGAAAAAAAACCTGTGTTATTCTTACTGCACAATCCAAAAAAAGTGCTGTGTGTTGGTTCTTATAAAATGTTATACCTGGTCTGTGTAGCTGAGTCTTAGTTTGAATAGAGAGGTTTGGTGTAGTTGTCCTTTGTGTGTGGGTGTGTGGTTTCCCCCGGCTAATGTCATCTTCTTTTTGCTTTGCTGAAGTCACAGTGGTAACAAACAAACAAGCTCATAAAACCTCGCATGGTCTATTTGTAGACCAGACCATGATGTCACTGCAATGCTTTTTAGGGACTCTTGATTTAATTTCCATTATCCCTCTAATGCCATTAAATAGGAGTAAAATAAGTGTCCTTCTGAGAACTTGTGGGACAGGATAGCCGTGCATGTTTAGAAAGAAAAACGTCAAATCGTCATTGTGTGAAAACATAGCAGCTCATTCAGTGAAGACTCTCTGAAGTATATTTCCCAGTCAAACATGTCACGAATGCAGCAGATAATTGAATTGGAGACTTCCTACAGTTCCATGAAATTTATTTTAATTATCAGGATGTGGGAAGTCCGAATCCTGTTTTTAGGATTACAAGGATTGCTTTATTATTATTATTATTATTATTATTATTTCTTTTGGCATCTTCCAAAGAGTTATCCATAATTTAAAATGGTGTGAGTTAGGAGGCCAGAACAGATTGAGGGCATTTGCTGTCCAACTTTATTACGGCCCCTATCTGTTTAATCTGTAACACCAAGAATTAATGATCATTTATTGTGTCTTATACGGGAAGTCGATATATTTAATTTAAAATGAAAATGATCATCAATGACAATTTACCAAAGGATTTTAAAGCTGATTTGGAATCACTAATCACTATTTTGGTATTTTCTCTGATATTTTACTTTATCTTCAACTTAAAAAGCACTTAACATTAACAGTAGCTTCTAATTGGGATTCCTTTTATTTTGGTCATTGCAATAAACCCAAAGGTTGCGCTCTTTAAAAGCAGGCACTCATTGCTGCCTGGAGAGCAAGTTCTGCAAAGATAACACTGTTTAAAAGAGACTTTTGTTATGCTGCCAGGAAGTCCAGGAGAATGGTGGAAAGTACCAGTAACAGTCCGAGTGAGTCAAAAAAAGGACAGAGAGCGGAAAATAGGAACAAAATATATATTAATGATTAAACTTAAATAATTCCTAGCCTGATTAAGTGGAGTCAGCTGCAAATTGTCGTACCTGCTGTAAGGCAGGAAGAGCCGTAACTCATTCAGTACCTTTTATAAATATGACTTATAAGTAGATGTACTTTAAGCTACTCCATCTACTACTCTTAGAGTGAAGTGGAAGTGGAAGATGGATCATCTATGCTCCCATCTCAGCCATTTCAGTTATTCTTGGCTTGTATTGAGAAGCTGCAGTTAATATTTTTGAGAGAGAAATGAACCGATCTCACTTCAGAGATATTCTCTGAAATACGCAGGACTGTACAGAAGATGATGCGTGACTTTTATGCATAATCTAATTTTGAACTGATTCAGATCTGAATGATTTCTGTATGGAATATGTAAAAAAAATTTTTTAAATAATTTTGTTGTTGGTCGAGTATGTAAATCTTATTTATAGCTAGTATGTAAGTGTCTTATACTACTTATTACAGTTTTGTGCTATTTGTAATTCAGCAGTACTCAAAGACTCAGGTGGAGTTGTGTACTTGTCTTTTGCAGGCAGTAACGTGGAGGTGTTGATGTCAGGGGGCACTCGGTGTTACAGCACCATCATCGCTGCCATGGATGCTTTCCCTGAGGTGGAGGAGCTGCAGGAGAAAGCCTGCTCCCTGTTCAAAAGGTTTACTTCAGGTCAGAGCGAGTGGAAAAGGAGAAGAATCATATTTTAATCATATTTTCATGGCCTTCTTCTTCCTCTAATGTAATTTAGTAATGACATTGTTTTTGTGGATGCAGATTTGTTTTGTGCACTTTTGTGTTTCATTTCAAATGCAGAATATGAATTTGTGTATTATCATAGCTGATAAGAGCTATTGAATTAGACTCATAAGACTTTTGAATTACATCCACGTAGGTGACATTTTACATACTATATTATATACTGGTTCATGAAATTAGTCTTTCGGTAACATTTCTCAGTGATCGCTGAGCTCATTCTCCCACACACTGTTTTGATTGCTGTTGTTTTATCAGCAGTTTTTGTGCCTCAATTAAATGGCACAGCTGACGAAAGTAAAAGTGAAAGTAAATGAAGAGTGAAAGCAGAACTAAACACAGTGGTAACTCAAGCATCTGGAACTTCCACCGTCCCACCTGCCGACTGTAGAAACATTACCTATCCACATAACATTCACAGATGGCTTACAAACCAATTTCTGAGCCAACAGTGAACATTATTAAGTATCATTGTTGTTAACTACACAAACTAAATAAAAAAAAAAAACAGTGTTAAATGGGCACAAGTCTCAGATGTACAGTTAATAAATAACTCATGAATAACTCACTAGTAATGACACTCACACTGTTTGTTGAATCCTCACTGTCAACACAGCAGTGTTTGGATTTCATTCGTTTGGATAAACTAACGCGTTTTTTTCAGATGACAGATGAAGATTGAGGAGAATAATCAAAGTAATCAGAGTATTAATTCTGGGTGCTCGGTTTATGGTGTCTTGCAGACAGTTACAACGACATCCTGGTGAGGAATGGTGTCCACAGAGTCGCAGTCAGAGCCTGCCAGGCCTTCCCTAACAACGCCAAGCTGCAAGCCGCTGCTCTGTCCTGCCTGGCTAACCTCAGTGAGGACCCACATTCACAAACTATATTTAATGCACGTGTGATGGTCTTAAACTCAACATCAATATATAGTGATGTTGCACATTTTTTGAAATATTGGAGTTCAGAAGCAGCACGTTTTCCATATAACTGCGATGTTTGCTTAGTTATTTCACTAAAGTCTTCAAGCCCTGCATCTGTTTTTAAGCAGATGTAGACGCAGACGAATAACCCAAAGCAGTTGCCCAGCTTTGTGGTAAAAACCAGATGATACTAAAACGCAACTGTCTCTTGACCTTTCTCCATTCTGCAAAAATGACACAGTGATTGACACAGACTTTGTCCATTTTGTTAGCTGCAACCATCGTGCAGAACAAAGCGGTGGCCGAGCAGGGTCTGGAGGAAGGAGAGGAGGAGGAGAACAGGGGTAACGGGCAGGTGGAGGACATGGAGCTGAGCTGGATGAAGGAATGCTTTACTGCACTGGAGCTCCACGCAGATGAGCCAGATGTTCAGGTCTGTCTAACGTGAGGCTCTTGAGTTTTACACGGTACTCCTGAAGACTTTAACTTATTTAAAAATCACTTGTACCGTCTCAGGAAGCTGCGTGCTGGGCCATTCACAGTCTGTTACTGCACGGAGCCGCACTGAACCATCTAGAAGAAGAGCAGGATGAAAGGTGACACAGTGACATTTCACACGTGCGTTCGTAGCCGTTGAATCTGTGTGAGGACTGAATGTAATGATGGCGTTTGGGTATTTGCTCCACAGGACTCCTGTTTATAGACAGCTGATGGCGGCCATGCTGCTTCACTTTGCCTCTCCTAATGTGTTTAACGCTGCTACCAGCGCCATCGCCACACTCATCGCAAACAACAGTGAGTCTCACGTTTCCACACGGTGTGCAGAGATGCAGTTATGATCTACATCTGCTTGTTTGTCTGTGCTGAAACTGCTGTCTGCGGCCTGTAATAAAAGCTTATGCTACAGATGCTATGTATATATCGCTATATAATATAAAAACAGTGCTGTTTTGGCGGTTGCCACGGTAACCGTTTGCTTTGTTTGCAGGTAGGATGCGTTCTTTGCTGCTGTCAAGTGGCCTTCATGTGAATTTGGTGGAGATGATGAAGAGACATTCAGACTCAGCCGAGGTTTCCATCAGTGCCTGCAAACTGTTAAACCTGCTGTTCCAGGGAAGGTGCGAACGAAGACGGTTCACATTCTACGATGAAAAAATTCAGACACACTGAGGAGAGCATTTAGTGTTTCTCACAAGCGTTGAAACTAGTCTCCCTGTATTTGTAGGGCAGCCAGTCTGGATGAGTTGACCATGGCCATGAACCAGATCCTCAGCACCATGAAGTTTCATAACTTTAATCCCGAGGTTCAGCTGGAGGCTCTGCAGGCCAGCTTGGTCTTCCTTTGCCCGGGTACGCTCTTGTTTTCTTTTCTCACTTCAGTTCCCAGCAGCTACGTGTTCTTTGTGTGGCGTTTGTGCGCAGAGGTGACCTGCCAAACAAAAGTTAATGGCGCACAAGTAAAGTTTTTTTTCCCATCTTCTCCAACAGGGCAGCTTCTTTACCACACTAAGCTTCGTCCCAAAGGAAAATGGAGAATATAATTTATGAGTATTATTTTGACGAGTACTTAGTCACAGTGTAATGTGAAATGAGCTGCTCATAATGAGGAAATCGCATTTATTCGCTAATTTTGCAGCCCTCAGAGCATATCAGCTATTTTTGTTATGGAATTTTGCTACATGTGCTCTTTAATTGAAGGGACTTTTCACATCTGAGAGTCTGAACCACGGTTCCTGTTTTTGTTCTGTTGTGTATATCTGATCCAGTTCATTTTGGTTTCACATTGCAGTTATGCAAAGGTGGTAAGACCTTTATATGACGAACGTGCATGGTTCATTGTACTTGATTGCTTGGCAAACAAGTGTGTATCTATTGTAAGTCCTTTTTGGCAAGTAGCCTGGCTCAGTTTGTATGAATACGAGAAAAAACAATAGACAGATTCTTTGTAATCCTTATGCCCTGTGATATTTAAAAAAAAAACAACTCTTTCAGTTGTGTCTGAGGGTCCATATTTACTCATGTCCTTGTCCTCACTCGTTTCCTTCTCAGACAGGAGTTTAAGGGAGCACGGCAACTCGGTCGCAGATCCCGACATGGCCGACGTGTCTCTGAAGGTCCTGAAAAACCAGTGTGTGGTGGAAGGAGCTCACATCCTCTACCTGGAGGCTCTCAACAGGGTATGGGCAACACACACTTTTTCAACATTTTGAGCATTTTGGTTTTGTTTTGAAATGCCCAATTGGAGATTCTAATAGGGTTTTATTTTTAAGAGATTTTTTTTCAATTAAGACAAAAGGACTTTATGAATATTCAGCCTGCAGGGCGCCTGAATGAAACGACAGTTCACCCATTCGTTTTATAAACTGCATCGTAGCCTGTTCTGCAACTAGAAGATCAGAAGGATTGTGATTGCATTTCTGAAAAGATTTAATAATAATAATGGATTGGATTTATATAGCTCTTTTCAAGGCACCCAAAGCGCTTTACAATGCCACTATTCATTCACTCTCACATTCACACACTGTTCTCAGTTTTCATATTGGTATGGACGTTGAAAATGTCCGTCTTTATGCTTGAGTATGGATGATAAACACTGCCTGAATCAGCCTTGGAAAATAGTAAAAACCGGAAAAAAGACACCACATGTCATCGAGGAAGTGAACGTCTGTCAAGTCTAAACTGTCATTTGTCTCATATTTAGTGTTTTATGATAAACAAGTCATGACTTCACACAATGACTAATAACTGAATAAGTTTTTTGTGCTTCATTATGTTTTAACAGAACACAAAAAGCAAAAACTCTGTTGCTGTGGCAGAGTAATGTCTGAATAGCAGTTTATTTAACTTAATAATTTGTGCATTTGAAACCCAGAGTGCTAAAGAAGGCTTAATCATTCAAAATGAGCATTCAAACAGGGCACTTTTGGCTGTTGTTTTATTTCCAAGGGGTCACCACAGTGGCTTTATCCATATATTGGATTTGTGACGGTTTTTATGCTGGATGTGCTTCCTGACACACGCCTCCTATTTGTCTGAGTTTAGGATGCTCAGAGAGTACACTAGATTATGGCTTAGGCTGGATTTGTGTCTATTCCTCTTCACAAACTGGGGCTCTTTCACGTTTGAGACAAATATGTTAAGGATAATGTGATTTTTTTTTTATTAGTTTTACAACCCAAGAAACTTCTCTTAGTCTTAGTAGACTGAGTCCCAGATCATGAACTTGTCTGCTGTCGAGCATTTCCGTGTACTCTAAAGGACAAAAGAGAATAAGAGTAAAGAGTAATGAAAGTTGTTTTATGTCATTATATATTACACAGTGTGCTAAAATGATATATATCCATTAACCTTTATTCTAATTAATGTTTCATCCATGCCAGTAGTACATAACCACATTTATATTTGTTATTAGCGTTCTGCTGATGCAGATGTGTGCAACACTTGAGAAACACGTAATGCAGCGTTATCTGTAATTCATTTTGGTCTCTCTTCCCTTTCTATGCATGTGCGTGTATGCGTGTATGCATGCACGTGCGTACAGTTCATCAGCAGCTCAGCCATTCAAACATGTGGTTTGAAGGTGCTGTCTGCTCTGGCTGACTGCTCTGGTGCGGTGGATCTTCTGTGCCAGCAGGGGGCGATAGACACAGTGCTGCATACACTACAAATGTTCCCACAGGAACGAGGTACACATTTGTCATTGTAAAAAAATGCCAAACTTTCTCTTAACATGATTTGCAGGGAGATCCAGGGACTAGTTTTTCACTTAGGAATAGCTGAACTAATCCCTTTGTTCACTTCATTAAATCTGTGTTTACTGCCTTTAGCTGCCTGAAGAAAAAAAAAACAAAAAACACAAAGCTTTTTCTCAACAGAACTTTATTAAAGGCAAATAACTACACTCGCACTAAATTTCCTGCCCTCTCCAGAGATACACTGCTGGGGGCTGACCCTGCTCACCTACGTTGTGTCCAAGAAGAAGCTCTCAAGGATGATCGTACCTGTACTGGCCTCCGTTGTGGTTACCGCTCTCATTCAGTACAGAGAAGACTCTGAGATGCTGCTAAAGGTGACCCAAGTGTTACTACTCTGATATAACGCCATGACATAATAAACCCGCCCTCTAGTTTCATTAAAAATAAAAAAATTACATTATTAGGTTGAAGAAAAAAAATCTTAGAGCTCCCATTTGAACAGAATGTAAATTACAGAGTTCTTCTTTTCATAATGTTATCTCATCCTATCCTTCATGATTAAAGACATAACCAATTCTTTTAAAACACTAATAACCAATGTTTATGTATATTTAAATCCCTACTTTTCACATTTGGATGACAGCTCAACTAATAGCCATTACACATGCTGTGATGTAATTGGTTGCTAGCCATCTGGATACAGTGATACAGTCACAGAATTGTAGATCTGATCTTAAATCAAGCCTTCAAAGGCAGGATGCTGTGCCCTAATTTCTACCCCGTGTGTCTTGTTAAAGGCAGTGCTGACAGTGTTGCCCTCGTAAACTTTCTCCTCCTGTCTGGTTTGCAGTGTTTACAGGTGGCATTGAGGATGCTGGACGCCTGTTCAGGAGCAGCTGCTGAACTGCAGAAAGAAGACTTTGACAGGCACATCTTCCAGTGCCTTAGAGAAGAGACTGACCAGAGCATCAGCCCAGTAAGTTAGACCACCGCAGCAACAACAACTGAATGGATTTCTTTAAAATTTAACACACATGTTCACATCCTTGTGATCAGTTTGATCTTAAATATTTTCTACTAGGCATCATCAGATACAGATATTGATTCCAAATATCTGATCTTATTTATTTAGACACTTAAACTTGACCAGTAATTTGAAAAAAATGACTTCCTTACTCATGATTATTATTTCCTGTGTTGCAAGATCAAGGGTAATAGTCTCTATCCCAATATCAGGAAGCAGTTGTGTTGAAACACAGGCTACTCTGTGAACACAAATGACCACACATTACGTTAATCGTTTAAGCCATTGTCTGCTGCTTTAATATTTCCTGTGACATGCTTTCCTAGAAAGGAGACTTGCTGGCCTTTCTGACTCCTAGTCTCTCTGTCTGTCTGCGATCAGCTGCGGAAGTCGGTGTGCCTGGCTCTGTCTAAAATGTGGTGCGACTCCGAGCTGCACTACAGCATGCTGGAAAAGGCCTGCATGGATGGAGATACAACAATGACTGAGTGTCTGATTGAGCTGGGAGCTGACATCAACAAGAAGACCAAAAATGAGTCTCTCATTTACCAGGTCAGAGGTCACGATGGTTTCAGAGTGATTTGACTTAAATGGGCTGGTACTTGTTGTATGCCTTTCTACTCAATTTGAGCAAGTCTCGTTCACTCAGTCACACACAGGCATACAGTACTTTTACCCATGACTAAGCACTTTTATTTGACATTCACACATGCACACTTACTCTCCTATGGATGCATTTTGTCCAAGGATACTTCAACACGTGGACTGTAAGAGCCGAGGGATTGATGCACAGACCGTCTCATTGGTAGTGACCCACTCTGCCTGAGCCTCAGTGGTCCTCATTTAATTTTGTCTCAATAGACAGTGGCTGTTCCATTGCTTTAAATATTGATAACTGTGACTTTGAACCTAGAGGAGACATTCATTTTCCCCAGAGGATGAACCCCACATGTGTATGTCCCAATCATGATCGACGTCTTACATAAGGAGTACCCTGATTTTCCTGACAGGCCTCAGCTTTACTTTTTTGTTCAGCACTACGTATTATGTACATCCATCCATCCATCCATCCATCCATTAATCCTCTTCTGTTTCTCCAAAGACACGTCACAGTAGCAGGATATTCTCAATGTCCTTCTCCTTAGCGGTGCTTTTCCCATGTTGGAACACTAGGTGGTCCCAGGCATGACAGAATGTAATCTCTGTAATCTCTCCAGCAATCTGTGGGGCAACCATCAGGTTCTCCTTTCAGTCGGATATTCCTGCAAAACCTACAAAGGGAAGTGCCCAGGAGGAATCCTGTCTGTGTGCCTGAACCTTTTCAATTAGCTCATTTTAACACAAAGGAGCAGGAAGTCCACTGTGAGCTCCTTCTGGATGTCCAGGCTCGTCGCCCTTTCTAAAAGGCTGAGCTGATCTTATGGAGGAAACTTTTTTTGGTGACTTGCATTCGTGATATCATTCTTAGAGTAAGGGGTTGAGACACGGATAAGACTGGAGTTACTAAAGAATTTTTTGGTACAGTGCTTGATGATACTTAAGCTTCATTACTAATAATACTAGCACTCATGTGTTTTTCAATTCCCAGTCATGCTCGAATAATCAGTAATAAGACAATCAGTTCAGTCTCAATCATGGCCTGTCTTTTTCAGGTCTGTGAGAGAGGTGGACCTCTGGAACTGGTGGAACTCTTGTTAAGCCGAGGCTGCCACGAGCAGCACCTCCGCAGGGCTCTGGCCGTGAGCGTGAAGAGGGGTGACGGGCCCACAGTCATCCAGTTACTTGGCCGTCTGGGTCTGGACCTCAACAACAATGCTCTGTGCCTGGGCGGCTTCAGGCTAGGCCGTCTGGATGCTGCCTGGCTGAGCCCCCTGCTGGCTGAAAGAAGCAGAACTTCCAGTCTACGCTACAACAACAGTGAGGAAGAACTGCTGAGTTTCTAAATTTTATATCACAATTTTATGTTTGTTTGTTTTTTAGATAAAACAAGCAGTTTGAATGTAATCATTTATATAGAGCCAAATCCCAACAAAGACCACCCCCGCGCTGTCTGCTTAGAGACACTGGTTTTGATGCTTTTTCATTCCACTATGATAAGATCACTTAATCTTGATGACATAAAAGCCTGGATATGCTCGCAGGTTATCAGATGTCATGTGACTCCATGTAGCTGTGCATAATCCACAGCAAGAGAAATCTTTGCAGTGTTTTTTAAAATATTACTACCTAAGGGAATAAGTATAAAGTGAAAAGTAGCAGCACTCGCACAGAACCATAACAGAACCATAACAACATATCTGACACACTAAGGATGCTCTCTGTTCTTGGAAACTCTGATGAGGATTTTATTGGATGATGGGAAAAAAGCTGCAGAGGAAATCGATTCAATTAGCAGCTCTAATTTGAATATCTTTGTGTCTTCAAGCTAAGGGCACGAGTCTGGCAAAGTACATTCAGTTTCTCCAGAGGTCCAAAAGTGTGAGCTGCCCCCCTCGGTCAGTGACTGACCCATGTTTGACCTCTGGCTACATTTCTGATGAGAGCGACGACTCCAGCTTCAGCTTTACCTCTTTGGAAGACAGCCTGTTTTTCAACGATGACATGGAGAGTGATGGTAAAGGGATGCTGATTTTCACCTGACTTTCTTAAAGAGGGTATTTCATGCTAAAGTCCAGCTTCATATTCTTGAACTCTGTAGCTATATAACACTGTAGCTTCTCCCATTCCCACTGCCCATAACCTTAGTTTTGTCTGATTAGCGCGAGTTGTCAACAACATTGTGTTTGGGCTGCTGTGCTCACAGCCAGAGTTTTATGCCTGGGTTATCTATTCCAGTAACATTATACAGAGTCAAGAGTAGAAAATATTATCCTAATATTATCAAAAATAGACTTGGAGCACTTCTCTTTTAGATAACATCCAGCACGGGCAACAAACAAGACATGTAACTGACACTTGATTATTAGATTTGCATGCTGTTCAGAGAGACTGTATAATTCTAACATTGCTCTGAGTAGCAATAATCGGTTACACTGTAGTGGCATTGTTCTCCAGCAGCGTTGTTGTTTTCTCAGAAATACAGCTGAACATTCTGTACATGGAAATCCTTAATTTTCCACTGCCAGAGTAATTCATTATGTATGTTTTTTACTTAGACTCGGCCTATTTGTAGTGAAGTGGCGGTGTCTCAGTGACCCATTCGTTCAGTTTGCAGTGACCTTTTGCCTCAGAAGGAGGTCTCACATGGACTCGATTAAGAACTACACATTAAAAGCACATCTGTAAATGATCACCAGTTTCTCACACTATGGGCACATGGGCATGTTTAATGAATGCATGGAGTGTGCTGCTTTTTTCCCTGACAGTTTGAGATGCAACAAACTAATATGGTTCAGTCAAACAATTTCAATCTTTCCTGTGATTCAGGGGCAGCACACACAAACAGCTCTGTATAGCATTATTATTACTTTAACCTTCAGATCAATCTATTGACCTTGAAGGAGAGGTCAGAGGTCAAATGTGACATTATATTTTGGATATTTGTAGAAACCCTTTTTGAGCTACAGTGTTTGCAGACAGAACGAGACACAAACCCGACCAAAAACATAACCTCCTTGGTGACAGCAGCAAGAGAATATGGCTTCTAGTTGGCAACAATTTCATATCGCATGACGATTGGTACCCTGTAAAAACGATTAGGGTTCAAATATACTGCAAGTGTATTGAATAAGCACTTATGTTTTACTGCGTGTATCTTTTTTTATAGGAAGCGATTCGCTGTCTGGCGCTCTTTCTCCAAAGCCGTACAACAATTCATCAGAGGAGCTGAGGGGGGAATCCTTGAGGAGGAAGCAGGGCCGTCGCAGACATGCCAGCGCAGAGGTAAGAGCTGTTAAAATACATTTGGTATTTTATGCTTTGGCCCTAAAATTTAACTTGTTATCGCGTTTTTTTTTTTAAAAAATCGCTTTTTAAGTATGATCTTAAAAACGTCTTTTCTTGGACTCTGAGATTTACTTCCCTAAGCAGTCCCTTCTTTTGTAACAGTCTCTGCTATAACTCTGATATGAAGCTTTCTTGTGCTCGTATGTCCAGAGTGGTCAGACTGAGACTGAGCACACTGAGCCTCTTCACAGAAGATATGGACGGAATAGCTCGAGTCAAAAAGGTATCTGAAAAATCTGATCTGTGATCTTTGATATTTGTCTCTCCTTTGTTTTTCTTCTTTGCCTCTTCTTTTCTTCGATAACTGATCCTGTATTTAATTATATAAAATCATATCGCTAGTTGTTACATGGACAACAGCAACTTATTCCATGAAGTCATCTTATTTTTTTGGATAATACTTCCATTTCTGACACTAAGATATCCACATTTGAAAGGATGCTGGAAGCATGCACACCTCCTTCTTAAAGACATCACGTGAAATAAAGCAGGCCAGTGAGGAATATTCAAAGTTTAACAGTGCTTGTTTTTGTAAATGAGATTCTTAAAGACTGTGGCAGCTTTGAATTGTAAAAACTGGCTCCATATCCTGGGATGCCATTTAATTTGACCTTAATACACGTTGTCCTTAAGTGCCCACTTTACCACAGTAGCCTCAGACACTGTGGACTTTTGCTAAACTCGACACTGTTGTGAGCTGAGAAACACACTGTTCTGAGAAACACAGTAACACGCAATAACGATAGCATCAGTTCTAACCCACCACTTGAATAGCAACAGTCCCACGAGCTTATGGTCTTAGTCACGAAATGTCCTGAAGGGACTGCCCCCGTCATCACTGACCAAAGATTATTTCTGTAACTATAAAATCACAGCGTGCTGCTGCTATGTTTTGTGTTGCAGCAGTTTGTCTTTCACACGCTGTTGTGTTTTTGTTTGTCCACACTGTAAAAGACTCACTGAGTGCAATGGTGGCGCTGTGACAGGTCAACAGGCATGACTCCTGGTCCACACCTAGCTACTTTTTTCAAGTGTGTTTTTTCAGCTCTCTATCATACCTGAAGTGAATCGGGTGCTCTTGTGTATTGGTTTTAATTGGATAAAAGGTCTCTAAGTAATGAAACTATTGCTTTTGCTCTTGTTATCGCCTTGTCAGTGCTGGGGTCTACCGAGAACTCTGCTGCTCTGCCGAAAGAGAAAGAGAGGATCCACCTGCTGGACTTATCTGGGAATGAGCTGGACTCCCTGTCCTGTCTCAACGATGGCTTTGTCCAGCAGCAGCTGTGGCATATCCACCGTCTGGACCTGAGCTATAATTGTCTGCCCGAGTTTCCCTCTGAACTCTGCTTGGTAAGGTCTGCATTCGATCTGCACTAATAAAAAGAACTAAAAGATAAAAACGTGGGCTACATTTTTTTTCTTTCTGTTTTTTGACTCAGAGTTTGAAGAATTTGACTCGACTAGACCTGCAGGGGAATCAACTCCAGTCGCTGCCTCAGGAGCTGCTGTCTCTGCCCTCGCTGAGCATGCTGAACGCCTCTCGTAACTGCGTTGGCCCCCAGCTGACCTTTGACCCTGCTGTTACCTGTCCATCACTGAAGCAGCTCAACCTTTCATTCAACAAAATCACCACATTCCCTTTCGAGCTGGGCCGCTCCATGCATACGCTAGAGGAGCTTTATATGGAAGGGTAGGGTTTTTAAGGAAATTGATAGTTTTACATCAAACAATCTTATCGTGGATCCACAAACGTCATTTGCAGAATTGTAAAGACGATTTTTTTTTTTCTTTTCAGAAACTGTATCACTGAGCTGTGCACACCTCTTTGTCTGCCTGAGATTAAGTTGCTTGATGTGAGCAAGAACAGCGTGGAGAATATTTCTGCAGATTTCCTGAGCAGCTGCCCCAAACTGGAAACCTTTAATGTCTCCATGAACAAACTCTGTGAGTATTACCAACTGACTGCTAAATTCCACGCTAATTCTTTCACCATCAGTTCAGTCTGGGTAGTATCTAAACATACAGTGAAAAAAGAGCTTCATGCTACAGGTTTCATCAGACGTTTTTCATTTAGAGTTATTCAAGAATGATTGATTTGCGTTTATATCATATTTTTTAAAGTAGAAACATTATTTTGTGTTCTCCAGGTTCCCTGTCCCGTCTGCCAGCTAAGATTACGACACTAAAACTTGCAAACAATAGCTTTGCATCAATTCCCGAAGCTGTACTTGAACTTCCAGTGTAAGCCAGATCCTCACCTTCTGTTCTTATATTTCAATTCAAAAGTTCTATCAGTAATAAAATTGTAAAAATCCTCAAAGATTCTGATTCTCTACTTGCACGATCCGTCCTGTTAGGTTACGGTCAGTAGATATGAGAACCAACAGCATCGTTGTCCTGCCTGGCCCGGCGTCCTGGGTGTCCAGCATCATCAGAGAGCTGATGTTCAGTCAGAACTGCATACAGACTCTGGATCTGAGTGGACCTATCCACAAATGGACCAGACTGGAGAAACTCCACCTTAGTGCCAATAGGCTCACTGAGGTAAAAGAGAGCATATACAGCACTTTCTAGAATGTAAACAGCGCATTGTTGTAAAGGGTTGTCTTTGAGGGTTGTGCTGTTTGCATTCAGATCCCCCCCCAGATTGGCTTGTTGGAAGGCCTGACTTCCCTGG
The DNA here is from genome assembly GCF_056152115.1 of Neolamprologus brichardi. Classification (NCBI taxonomy): domain Eukaryota; kingdom Metazoa; phylum Chordata; class Actinopteri; order Cichliformes; family Cichlidae; genus Neolamprologus; species Neolamprologus brichardi. Next base: position 23,178,519 of record NC_142110.1, read on the forward strand.
ATGTGAGTCATAACACTAACCTGCGCTCATTCCCAGATGAAATGGGAAAACTGAGCAGACTGTGGGACCTGCCACTAGATGGCCTTCAGCTGCAGCTGGATCTCAAACTCATTGGCAGCAAGACAAAAGACATAGTCAGGTCAGGCGGGGTTGACATTCTGCTGTTTTTTTTGTCATTGATGTTATCCTGTATAAAGAACCTTATATACTCTCCTGTCAGGTTCCTTCAGCAGCGGCTGAAGAAGGCAGTGCCATACTATCGGATGAAGCTCATCGTGGTGGGGAACGCAGGGAGTGGAAAGACCAGCCTGATCCAGCAGCTGATGAAGCTAAAACGCTCTCAGCTGAACCCAAAACAGACGTCTTTTGGCATTGACGTCCGCGACTGGACCATCAGGGAAAGAGACAAGAAGAAAATGGTGTTGAATGTCTGGGACTTTTCAGGTTGGCCCTCTTGTAAAATCTGAAAAGATAAATTGATAGTTGGATATCTTATTACACCAGCTGTGATTTAGAGTCCCTGCCCGTATGTTTACCCCACAGGTGGAGAGGAGTTCAGTGGTTCTCACCCTCACTTCCTGACGTCCAGAGCTCTCTACCTGGTAGTTTACAACATCAGCAAGGGAACTAGTCAAGTGGACGCTCTCAAACCTTGGCTCTTCAACATCAAAGTAAATCTAGTCCTAAGAAATAAAAGTCTGTGAACTTGCAATCATTCTCCTGGCCTGATCTGAGCTGAGTCTGCAGTAGGGCAGCATTTAAGTTAACAGTTCATCTGGATATTTTAATGTATCTTCTGTTCATTTGTTTATTTCTTTTTTACATCTTCAGGCAGTAGCACCGCTGTCTCCAGTCATTCTAGTGGGAACCCATACAGATGTGAGTGAGGACTCACAGCTGCAGAACTGCCTGAGCAAAATCAGACAGGAGCTTCTGACCCACCAAGGCTTCCCTGTTATCAGGGATTATTACATGGTCTCAGTCTGTGAGGACTCAGATGCCATCGCCAGACTCCGCAAGGCCATTGTCCGGGAGGTCACCAGCTTCAAGGTAAAAGGAAACATAAGGAGACTAAGGAGATCATCTTTTTGGAATAATTCAAAAAGATGATCTCATATCATCCTTTCCTAACCGCTTGTCTTTGACCTCGATGGAAATCATCATTAGGTCGGGGAAAGGTGCAGAGGTTAGGCATAGCACACTCATGCCTAACTGGGATTTCTGTGTGTGTAAAAAGACAAAAACAATACATAAACTTCATCGAATGGATTCATTTGTCAGGTCTTTGAGCTGTGACTTTAAGCATGAGGAAGTGAATTGGGAGTGTCTGTCTGCTGGTTCAGGTGCAGGAGGGAACCAGTTAGAGAGACACTCTTGCTGTGTCCCAATTCGGGGTATGCACGCTTGAAGTACGCATTTTAAGTACGGTTACGTCACCGCCACGCGACGACGGCTGTCCCAATTCGAAGTGTACTTGAAATGCATACTCCAAATGCACCGTCGATTTCCCCAAATATCAAGTGTGGTCCGGTGCACGCTTCGTGGTCCCATATATCCCACAATTCATAGCGCGGCGGTGGGTGTGGATAATTTTGCCGCAAAATACGGCAGAAGGGAGCGGCCGAAAAGTGAACTGTCAAAAGTAAGTACTGAATATGACGTCACTTATTCATGTGCGAATGTTTAATAATGAAGAACATTAAAACATTGCTGTTGGCCACATGTCGGCAAAGTTATGTGACATTAGTGATGTTTGTACTTTCAGCATTAACTTGGTTTTAAAGCCTCTACTTTTAAATATACATATAGTCGACCTTAATCTTACAGAGAATCTGATGATTTTATGGATAATTAAAGTCAGTCATATATCCACAAACACAACAAGCTGACAGTCAGTGATATAGATTATATATATATATATATAGATATATATATATATATATATATATCTATATCTATATATATATATATCATAATAATCTGTCAATACTATAATATTGCCCATATTATATTTACATTACCATAGTGAGATGACTTTAGTCTCATGAACAACATTAACTAATTATTATTTACTAGCTAATCTTAAATGACTGTTCAGTACAGAAATGAAGCCCTTGAATCATGTTTTACAGTCCTGTGGTCTTAGCCTCAGATACTCAACTAATCAAAGTGATGTCATGACAAAAATGATTGACCAACAAAACAATTTTCTCCTTCATTTCTGTCAAACAAAGCTGTATGTAGCGTGTCTCGCGGTTAGTATCATGGTTGCTAGGCAACCTGAACAGCGCGACGAAGCATATACCGTCCCATTTCACAAGCCTCTCACTTCCGCACTTCTCGTACTTATAGTACGCACCGTACGTAGTACGCGTAGTGTGCGTACTTCAAGCGTGCATACCCCGAATTGGGACACAGCATCAGAGTTTGTTGAAGAAAACCTGCCTGGGAGCAGCGACTGAGTTGTTAGCTAAACCTGCTTCCTGGAATAAGCCGTTGGTCAGCTCTTTACACATTTACATGGTGGAGCAGTTTTTAATTGCGTAACTCTCCTCTTGAGAGTCTTCTGGAGTCTCTCAAGTCTCTTGAGAGCCACACAGTCAGCAGCTGTACCCAGTGTTTAAACTGGAAGTTTGCGCTGCTCTTACTTGCCATTATTGAAAACACTGCTTGGGTCTTTGTATGTGAACTGGCACATAGGGAGTAGATTGCCCTGCAAATTCACACTAATTTCCCCCACAATCTATATAAAATGTAAAATTACCTCAATTCATCTCTTATAACTTGAACTAACTCAGACCTTCCCAAAGTGTGGGGCCCGCCCCCTAGGGGGGGCGCAGAGCCATTGCAGGGGGGGGGGCGCGGAATGAAAGGGGGGGGGGACACAAAACACTTGGACACTGCTAGCACGGGGCGCCCACAGAAACGCAAAGCAGGAGATGAAGCATCGCTGAATATGTTTCCAAACCAACTTCATTCTAAGCCGAAGACTAGAAAATATGGTGAAGCAAATCTTCCCTTTGGCTTCACCTGCACAAGTGCCGAGGTAGGTCTCCCTGCAGAATTGGTTTTACCTTCGTAGGGAGCAGCGCTGGGCTGTTTAAATCACGGACAAACAGGATCCCACAGTTGTTTATGTTTTTAAACCCATTTTGCACAGAGAGGCATCTTTTGAAAAATGTATTGATGCAATGTTGAACATTATTACACATGAAAAAAAAAATACACGTGAGGCCTCTGCCTTTCTAAATGGAGGGACAGTAATTGCGTGTGTACGTGTAAGCGTGTAAAACCTGAAGATTAACAGTATTTTGTCTCTATCTGCCATTCTGCAATTCATCTCATGTAAAGAATAACGTGGTGCACAGCGTGACGTGAAAAAAAGGCACATACCTTTGACATTGCATGAGAACTCTGTATTCCTCGTCCACACGTAAATGCAAAAAAGGAGTTTTAAAAAATCTCCGTTCTCGGTGATTCGAAACGCCGTTTACGTGTGGACGAAACAACTGCGTTTTCAAAAATACCCCTGTAGGTGCGGACGCAGCGTAAAAGAGTTAGTAGTTTATTTTATTACTACCTGTCATTTATTGCAGATTACTTGTATTTGCTTAATTGTTTACTAAATGTTTGAGGTGTGAAATAAACCGCAATGGAGCAAAATATGGGTGTGCGTGGTTGGAGGATGTGTGCGGTGCGTGTGCGTGAGCGCGTGCACGCGCGAGAAGGGGGGCGGGGGGGGGGGGGGGGGGGCGCAAACATTTTTCTTGTAAAATAAGGGGGGCCCAGCAAAAAAAGTTTGGGAACCACTGAACTAACTAATTAAATAATATTCCTAAAGGCTGCAAAAAATGAATGGACTTAATCGTACAGAACCTTAAATACTCTGTTCGATCAGATCAGTAAAGCTCATAATCCTCATTTAGAGAGCGTATATTCTAATCATTTCTTTAAATAATGCAACAAGTTGAGAAAAACAAGATTTCACTGCAGATTAATGGTCATAGTTTAGCTGTGCAACAGTAAGTTATGCAAGGAAATTAAAAACACACTTCTAATTATCATTTACATGATCTGCACCACTTCGTCAATTATGTTAAAGGGATTTCACGAATGACTGGATGGTCCGACTACAAACTGTGGGATGACATTATCTCATCTCATTTCATATGCATACTCCAGTTTATTCTGTGCCAAGGGAGGTAATGAAGGCATTCATATCCTGTTCCCCTCATAGATACAAGACCAGCCTGTGATGGGTCAGCTGGTGCCAGACAGCTACGTGGAGCTGGAGCGCCGGATTCTTCAGGAAAGAGCCAGGGTTCCTCCAGAGTTCCCTGTCCTCAGGCACCATGAGCTCCTGCAGCTCATCCAAGACAGTCAGCTGCAGCTGGAGGAAGCTGAGCTCCCTCATGCCATCCACTTCCTCAGCGAAGTCGGTCAGTCTGAATTAGGCTAATAAAGCAAGCACTTTTCAACTGAATTTTTAGTTTTGAAAATAAAATAGCAGCTTTGCCTCAGCACTTTCACACTCACACAGTGATATCCTGCACAGTAGCTTGGATATCCAGCTTGAGTGTGTTTTCTCTTTGCGTCTCCATCTGACAAGTTTTGTTGCATCTTTGTCACCGCAGGGGTTCTATTGCACTTCGATGATCCTGCACTTGAGCTTCAGGAGCTTTACTTTATTGACCCACAGTGGCTATGCAGTGTCATCTCACAGGTAGCCCTTCTTGTTATGAATCACATGCATTTGTTGTTGTTTTTTTTAGGTTTTTAAGAAAAAGAAAATAGTTTATTCATCCCAAAAGTTGGCAATTACTGTGTTAGAGGAGCAAGAACAGAGACAAACCACAGCTCAATACAAGAAATACAACATAACAGAAACAAATATCTGAGAGAGGTTGAAAATTACACTAAAATGAGCTTAATTAGAACTTTACAATCTAAATATGACCCAATAAAGGGATTCAATCGTGAACCTTAAGGTGGTAAAGACTTTCTGTATTTGTCCTTCTAGCATCATAATATGACGACGATGATGATGATGAGGAGTTAGAGAGAGGTTTGGAACTTGGAGGATGGCCGTGTGAGAATTGTTGAATGCACAGATGCTTGTGTTATCGTTTCTCTGTGCAGAAACTGACCTTAAAGAGCTGTGGCTACTGGGAGCATCCTAAAGGAGTGGTCCAGCGCTCTGTCGTGGAAAAGTTTCTGTCTGAGACGAAGTGTTTCCCGAAGAGTCACCTGACACAGTTCTTGAAGCTGCTGGAGAAGTTTCAGATTGCTCTTCCGTTTGGCGAGGACCAGCTGCTGGTACCCAGCAGGTAGGCTGTGTCTTTGTGGAATTACAATCAACAAATAACTGCTTCATACACTCTAACCACTCAACCCATAATCCACAGCTTGTCCAAACACAGACCCGTCATAGAATTGCCTCACTGTGAGAACTCTGAGGTGATCGTCCGACTGTATGAGATGCCGTACTTCCCCATGGATTACTGGTCTCGGCAGATCAGCCGCCTGCTAGAAACATCCTCCTACTTGCTTTGTGGAAGGGGTAAATTAAACATACACCAATACATCAGTTGACTTCTTCAGTGCAATATTTAAAGAAGCCAGTTGTTAACTGAATGCATTTCACACTCTGTGCCATCCAGAAAAAAGGGTCCGACCCAACCGGATCTACTGGAGGAGAGGAATTTACCTGAACTGGTCCCAGGAGGCGTACTGTCTGGTGGAGGAAAATCCCTCCAGCTGTGTCAGAATAACCGTGCCTGCATCATGCAAAGGTGCTGTAGTGTTTAAGGATGATAATTATCCTGAAATTATCCAGTGTTTGAAAGCAATAAAAAGTAAACGACCACAGAGAGCTGAGGCGAGATCGGGCGAGCTCAGGGTGGTGTAACTCTATGGTGGTGTCACAGTTAAATGAAACTTCCATTTGTGGGTTAGTTACAATGAACCTTCATAAAAATGGCTTAAAAAACACACTTTATCAGCATTACCAACACTATGACATGCAGGCCTTAAAAAACATTACACTCCTGATAATTATTACTGTGAGTTATGGAGGTGTCTGCGACTGTTGTCTTAACAGTTTTCACTCCTTTGTAAGCCCTCATTTGCATTCCCCCAGGCCGGCTGCTGCTGGGTCAAGTGGTGGATCATATTGACTCCCTGCTGGAGGAATGGTTTCCCGGCCTGCTAAACACCGACATGCACGGCAGTGGAGAAGCTCTGCTGAAGAAGTGGGCTCTGTACAGCCCAGAGGATGGGCAGGAGTGGAGGAAGATTCCCCTGGAAGACATTTTTACAGGTATGTGCACTAAAACATCAGCACTATGTATTGTTTCCTTAGTCAGGTCAGTTTTGTATTACTGTCATGGATTCAAGAAGTCTAAAATGATAACTTTGTTGATTGTAGATTTCTTGCGAGCGAGCGCAGAAAATCGGCCCTGCACTCTTCCCGTCTTTCAAACAGCCCCTGATCTGTTGTTGAGTGACCAGCCTGCAGGAACAACACTTAACAGTGAAGAACTGGATGTAGATCTGTCTTTAGAGAACAGACTGGGTACGGCTGTGTAATGTCCCGATAATTTCTGTTTTTTATGAAAAAGCAGATTATTAAAAGCACCATTTTTAATTTTGAACCTTCCTGTTTTAGTTTCATTTTTGTTTCTTAATTCTTTCATATTGGTTTTGTTAACAGGGGACGGTGGCTTTGGAACTGTCTATCGAGGCGTCTATAAGAACGAAGACGTAGCTGTGAAGATATTCAACAAGCATGCTTCTGAGCTTTACATCTACAGACTCCTCAGACAGGTACCACTGAAACTTTGCTTACCAAAGTCCCAACATTCCTCTTCCTAACATCTCTGTGTCCCAGACACCTGTGTTTTCACTGTCCATGTGGCTCAGCAGTGATTAGACATCATACATTGTTTCAGCAAGAAGAGTTGCACATCTACCTGACCTCTGTGTCTTTTGTATCTTTCAGAAATGACAAATGTCACCAGCCTTTTCATATCTAAACGTTTGATGCATTTTGCCTTCATCGATTCACATTTCTCCCTGTTTTTCAGGAATTAGTCGTTTTGGGTCGCCTCCGTCACCCCAGCCTGGTGACCCTGTTGGCAGCCGGCTCGACTCCTCAGGTCCTGGTGATGGAGCTGGCTCTGCGCAGCTCTCTGGATTCCCTTTTCGAAAACAAGAACGTTAGCTTCAACCAAAAGCTCCAGCACAGGATTGCCCTGCAGGTGGCAGATGGGCTCAGGTAGAGTGAAAAGCTGTTGACATGTTATCTTAACCCAGCATCAAGAAATTCTTCACATAATCATCAACTAATTTTAAGATTGTGATTTAGATTTTAACCACCATAATAACTTAAAATATCTTTAAATCAGATTTAAATGCTCGTGTAAAGTACAGAAATCGACTAACCTGCTGTTTTTTTGTCAAACCTGTGTGATCAGGTACCTTCACTCAGCCATGATCATCTATCGGGATCTGAAGCCTCACAACATCCTCCTGTTCAACCTGAAGACCGACTCTGACATCATCGCCAAGATCACAGACTACGGCATCGCTCAGTACTGCTGCAGCATGGGAGTAAGAAGCTCTGAGGGGACAGCAGGTCAGAGTCCAGGGTGCCTGTTTTTTGGGGTTTTTTAAAATTATTATTTCATTGATCATGCGATCAGAATATTAAATTATTTTTAAAATCAGATTTTGAAGACATATTTGTCTTTGTGTTGTTTTTTTTGTCCACTTTGATTGGACTGCTTTATGATGTCATACTGTTATGTACTGATTACAGGTTTCCGAGCTCCAGAGGTCGCCCGAGGTAATGTGATTTATAATCAGCAGGCTGATGTGTTCTCGTTCGGCCTGCTGCTCTACGACCTGATGACGCGTGGCGAGCGCATTTTAGATGGCATGAAGTTTCCCAGCGAGTTTGATGAAATTGCAGTTCAGGGAAAGCTGCCAGGTGGGAATGCGACAGTTCACCTATAATCACTGACAGTGAATGTTAAGAAAAAGAGAGCCACCTCAGACATGGTACTACTAATGACCACGTACAAGTAACTAAATGCTTGACATTAAAGCCACATTAATTAAAAAAAAAAAAAAAGTAGTACTCAGTTTTTATACTAGTATATTTGAATTGGATTTACATAATATGTGTTGTTTTATATATTTCATAAGTTAAAGAGAATTCACTAAAGTATGCATTACTTCTTCCACAGATCCAGTAAAACACTACGGTTGCTCACCTTGGCCCAGCTTTCAGGTTCTAATAAAGGAATGTCTGAGGGAGAGCCCACAGGATCGACCCACTTCTGCTCAGGTTAGGACCCGCAGACTGTGTAACCAGCTTGCTCACCTTTCTATCTGAGAAAGGTGATGGTGGTGGTGCCACCGCCCCCTAGTGGCAGTAAAGTGGATACTATGTAACAGAAATGCAGAAGTGCAAGCAGCAGATTTAAATTAACTCGATTATGATTTTTAGTCCTACCTGAGTGATACACAATTAAGAAGCTTTTGTGTGTGTGTCTGTGTGTGTGTGTGTTATGGGTGGAGGTGTTTGACAGGTTGAATTCAGGTGAAATGCTGTGTCTTATGAGGGAGCTTGTGGTTCCCGGGGTTTTGAGTGCCGAGTGCTTCATTCTGAGCTCTCGCATCGCCGACAGCAATTCTTCCAGCCACCGGGTCTGGCTTGGTGGAGGCAGCAGGACCCAGAAGAAGGGATCCATCACAGCTGTGGACCTGAACACCAACACGGTGGCTACACAGGTACTGATAAACTATGTTAATGTGGCAGAGGGCCGCCCCGCCCTGAACCTTGTTCTGCTGGAGGTTTCTTCTTGTTAAAAGGAAGTTTTTCCTTCCCACTGTTATCAAGTGCTTGCTCAGAAGGAGGGTCAGCTGATTGTTGGGGTTTTCTCTGTATTAGTGTAGGGTCTTTGCTTTACAATATAAAACACCTTTCCGTTGGGCATCTTTCTTTGCCTTTAGACAATAATTCTGATGGCAAAAGAACCAAACGGGACAGGCGAAAAAAACCAAAAAAAACCAAACAAAAACAATATAAAACACCTTGAAGCAACTGTTGCTGTGATTTGGTGCTATATAAATGAAACTGAAGTGAAAGTCTTTGATTTCACACGTTTGATGCAATTTAATACATTTAGTGTCTTGTTTCTTTACATCTTCTTTGAGATCTCATACATTATAATCCCTGTAAACGAATTATAATTTGCGTTCACAGGCTGGTTCTTTCGAGGTCGACACCAGTCCCGTCCTGTGCCTCGTGACTGTCCAAATCCCAAACGAGGACAGCGATTGGCTGGTGGCAGGCACCCAGTCTGGCTCTTTAGTGGTCATCAACAGTCAAGACACGTCGACTTGGCACCACCTGCAAAGGGTCACCGACGCCGTCACATCACTGTACTTCCATGTACACCCTCGACGCACGTAAGCATGTGGAAAAGTGCACTGTGAACTGCTGCAGTTCCGGTTTAGGTCATATTATAACCACTTCTATATGTTCCCTGTTGATCTCTTTTTTTTTAAAAATTGTTTGTTTTTAGTCAAAGAAAGAATTATTTGCTGGTTGGGACAGCAGATGGAATTCTTAGCATTTATGAGGACTCTGTGCTCAAGGTAAGTATTCAAGGATAAAGAAAAAGCCCTTTTTTGATTGTTTAACGGATGATATTCTGATACATACTAATTGTGCACATTTATCAGCTGGAATTCTTGTTTTTTAGCAGGAGAACGGCCAACCGGTTAAAACGCTCAGTGTGGGCCACGTCAACACTCCGGTCATGTGTTTGGGCCAGTCGGTGCATTCACTGGACAGCAGGTCTGTGTGGGCCGGCTGCGGATCCAAGATCCTTTCCTTCACCACTGACTATGATGTCTGCAAGTCCATCGACACAAGACCGAACCTCTTTTCCCAGTAAGTCTGTGTGGGAATGTCAGGCAGCTCGTTCTGTAAACAAATGCATATATGATATATTCCAGCTCCATTTACATCATATATGAATGGAGGGTTTTTTTCAAGGTGTTATGAAGATTAGAAATTATGAAGTGTGATCAAAATGTTTCAGGAGTTGTCTTTTAAAAAGACACAAAACCCTTGGAAATGGTCATGTGAATGTCTCATCTGGACTTCTTTACGACTGATTGCATAACAGCAAAATTCGGTGTCTTTGTGTGTTCGTGTGTGCGCATACGCCCTTCAGCCAGCAGCGGTCACTGGGGAGCGAGGCGTGTGTGTATCGTATGGTTGTGGATAAATACGTGTACCTCAGCAAAGCCAGGACAACGACTGTTGAGGTTTGGGACAAGAGGAGCGAGAGGATGGTGGACTGTATTGACTGTGCTCAGATTATTAGGTACGCTCGCACGTGACACACACTGACATGAAATTTTTCTGCCGTTACAAAGTCGCAGTGACTGTTAACTTCCACTAAATAAAACTGTATTTTTCTACTCCATGTCTTTGGAGTGTGAATGTAGTGCATACAGACATACAGCAGGCCCCCTCCAACCAGAGTGAACAGCAGAGGCAGATCTCTTGCATTATTAGCTGCAGACATTGACTGAATAAACAGTGAGAATGAGAACACAGTGATCAGAAACAAAAGGTAAAAGATGATGCAGAGCAGCCCACGGTTTGAAGTTAACGTACGATTTTGAAAAGACGCCAAGCATTACCGAGCACTTAGCAAGAACATTAACTGAGCAGGAAAACTGCAGGTGACTGCTGTCAGTCTGTTTTTCAAAATTCAGATAGTTTTCCACACGACAGCAGCTGCATGCTAATGCCCTCCCTTTCCTGCAGGCGTGACAGAGCCGGGCACGGCAGAGAAGCTGAGCTGCCCTCTGAGGCGTCGCCCTCCTTGGCCACAGTGAAGGCCCTGCTCTTGCCAAGCGCCGCCATGCTCTGGATCGGCACTAGAAGGGGCCACCTGCTGCTACTGGAGCTCCCCAAACACCAAATTCTGCAGGTCATGGAGCCCCACTGTGATTCTCTCCGCTGTATGGCATCTGCACTCATACGTGGGTCCTTTTTGTTTTTAGTTTGACCTTTAATTTCATGCCACTCTCCTGGCAGATTAGCAGATCCGCACTGTTCCTGGTTGGTGTGGATGTATTGTTACAGTAATAATAATAAAGCCGACCACAGCATTCATTTAATGGAACAGAAGCGTCGTACATTTATGCACCTTATATACTTGCTGATGTCGCTCGATGTTGTTGTCTAAAATTGTATATTAAAAGTGGAAAAATATTTTGTGGAACAGCTCCCTCATCAGCAGTGTTGGTCAAGTTACTTGAAAAAAGTTATCAGTAACTAATTATTGATTACTTCCCCAAAAAAGTAATCCCGTTACTTTACCGATTACTTATTTTCAAAAGCAATTAATTACTTAGTTACTTTCTAAAAACACGATTTACAACCTGAATAGGTGATAAAGCGATAGATCTTTCAGCCCAATTCTACTTTTTCTACATAATCCATCATACAAAATGTAATCAAATGGAAAAGTCTCTTTTTAAAACTTGTTTTATTAGTTTTAATCTTTTAACTTTATGCATCAAGCAAAAATGTAATTATATGCAACATTCTCTGACTGGAAGAAATTTGTTTAATATTTAAACCTATTTTCTGCACATTCCAGCACATAAAATAATTTTTTTGTGTGTGTTTACACTCACTCTTTCAAATAGATGCAAGTAAAACACAGCAGAAAATAAATAAAGTCAAAGACTAGCGGTCCTTTTGCTCTATTTTCACCTGTAAAGCAGGAGTAGGGTAGGCGGAGGTTTACCCTGGTGCAGGTGTGCCGCAGCGGTCAGTGGAAGAATCCCCGAGTTTCTCTGTGAGTTTCCCATTACGTGGTAGCTACTGGGTGCTTGCTCGGAAGTTTAGGGGTTTTTTTCGCTGTAAAAACAAGTTTTCTTCCCACGCACAACGGACACTAATGTTTTTGTCACTTTTTATGGAATCAAACTCAAAGTAAGGTCAGTACTTCCACGCTTTAAAAGCTGCACGCTCATACTCTCTCCGCACTCGATATATTATCCATTGTTGATCTGCACACAGCTGTTGTCACGAATGTCGCACTTGCTTACGCTACTGTCATGAGACATTCTGGGAAAAAAATTGCGGTTTTAGTAACGCAGTAACGCAGCGTTCCTACGGGAAAGTAACGGTAATCTAATCACCGTTTTTGCAATAGTAATCCCTTACCTTACTCGTTACCTGAAAAAAGTAATCGGATTACAGTAACGGATTACAGTAATGCGTTACAAGTAACGTTACAAGTAACGCGTTACTGCCCATCTCTGCTCATCAGTGCACAGATATGTGCTCATGTGCAGGGCGTCTGTGGTCCAATATCTTCTTACTGCTGATGGTTACTGTGAGATAACAGATAACAGGCAGTTGAAGTACCTCTTAAAACATTACATGTGATTGAAATTCCTGCACACACTGCCGTTTCATGTTCATATGGAAGATTGCTTAAAGTAAAAAATATCACATCAACATTATTTTGCCCCATAAGAGAAGTTGAAGTAAAGAAGAAATTAAAAATTGATGACCAAGTTCATGGATTCTTTCTTTGTGTCAGTCGGTGTGAAAACGTTGCATTTTTCTTTTTTTCTGTTTTTTTAATAGAAGCACTTAACAGGGAGAATGTGGTGCTGGTTTTGGGCCGAAGACAAACTCAGCACAAGAATCAAAATGGTGAGTCCGACAGTTCACTGTTTCTCACACGACCTTGAAAGCGGTGATCCTGCTGTGCAGGTTTTTTTCTTCATTGGTTCAAAGTGTTTGTTTGTCTCGGCTGTCAGATGAAGAGTCTGTGCTTACGATGTGGAACAGCATGCTCCCGGTGGAGGTCAAAGACCTGAGAAAGCACTGCGAGAAGAGAGAGCAGATCGCAGCCAAAATGAGAGAGCAGCTCCACCAATGAGCCCACTGATTTTGTATGTTTTCACTTAGTCTTTTTTACATCCTGCTTCTCAGCTCATATATGGATTTGTTTTTATGCTACTGTCATTGCTTCATTTTTACTTTTATGAAAATGTCAATTAAAAAAGGACTATGGGAGGATGCCAGAGAGAACCCACAAAGACACAGGAGAATCGGGGACAGCATGGTGGTTAGCACCATGGCCTCATAGAAACAAGGTGTAGGCTTCAGATCCACTTGTGGTGTTTGAGTGTGTTCTCACACAGCCCAGCGACATGCATGCTAGGTTAAACTGTGATTCTGAATTGGCTCTAGGTGTAAATGATTGTTCGTCTGTTAGACTGTGACAGATTGTCGAGATGTCCGGGGTGTAGCCCCGCCTCTCGCCCTGTCACAGCTGGGACAGCCTTCAGTCAGAGTTGGATAAGCAGGAAAAAACCAGATGTACAGATGGCTTAACTGGAATCTCTGATGATGCTTTAGGTCATCCAAAAATACGAAACACTTTAAAGGATTCAAAGACTTTCTTTGAACTGTTTTGATTATTGTTTTAATCCTTTTTTTTTTTTTTTGGCAGAATGTTTGTTGAAAAGGGATCAACTTCCCACTGCAGGAGTATCTCGGCAGTGCACGCTGAAGGGGACGCTTTACCTCAGTTTCTAATAGCCATTCAAACTTTCCAGCGCACTGACCCTGGAAGAGCACTAATAAGGGGACGACTTTGTAATGAACTGTCAAAAGAATCTAATTCAACAAATGTTTCTCGATGTTCTTGATGATGCACATTTGCACCACCTTTTATCAGATGAAGAGAACCTTTAATTACTTTGTCAGAAGGGACACAAAAGGTTTCATTTGTGTTTTCAGAGCATATGTACTAAACCTCCTGCTCCTGATAGATAACTAGAAAGCCAAAGGAAGGAAAAAAACCCTCAAAGTGTACATTTGACTATTTATTTTATGTTTACTATTGAGCTCCATCGCGCCACATCAGTAAACAGGAAATGAACATCTCATAATGCTGCCTGCTTTTCTCAAATTTATATTTTCTGTTGTCTAAAGTGAATGTGATTGTGCCAAACACAAGTAACTACAGTTTTATGTACTGTGATGGCTCTTTGTTGTGTCGCTTTACGGAGTATGTTCACAAAAAGACAGAAGAAAAATGTATTTTTTTTATAAGAAGGAAATGTAGAGAAAATTTGAATGATTTGGTTTTAATTTACACTTTTTTCTTGTTTTCCAGTCGCATGTTGTACATTGAAAAATGTGTTTTTCTGAGTAGTGGGATACTGTACATACTGGGAATAATCTCAAATTGCACTGCAAGAATAAAAGCAACAAACTGATTTCTAGTGTGTGGTCATGTTTAAGCTTTAATCAGAGGGAAAAGACATTAAAATTGAAGCTTTTTGATGGAAAAGAAAATATTTACAGAGTAAAAAAAACAAAGATGGGTTAAAGAATTAGAGTACTTCTGAACCTTAAAAACACTGTTTTGATATCCAAACTAACAAGATAAATATATTTAAAATATTTATATTATATTTACAGAATACTTTAAATATACAACGGCCATCGTGTATTCTATAAACAAATATAAATAACTTAGGCACACTTTTCTTGCAGACAATCATGGGAGTGGCTTTCAAAGGCCATCCTTTCGACCCAAACTCGTGCCAAGAAAAACTAATCTTGCGACATTCATCATTGACATCGCCTACACTGCAGCTAAGCTTGGTACTTTCTGACCACCTCTTACATCTCTCACCTGAACTGGCTGACTCTTGGAGATTCTTATTCAAGCAGGCCTCTTTGGCTCTCCAAAAAGAAAGGGAGCAAAGACTGGAGGGAAATGGAGATGAGTTTGGGAAGCATACAAGCAAATCGGTAAAGGATTCGACAAGGATGGTGTTTATTCCTAGACCTTCTTTTAAGGGATACAGTTGTACTAGTGCAGTTTCACAGACATGAAATAAGCCTGGCCTCAGACTAACATTTTCCCCATGGAGATTTTTTTAGGTTCTTTTAGTACAGAATTAGACTTAGTTCAAAACTCTGAAACTGGCAGATAAGGTTCAGAGACAACAAATAAGAGAGCAGTTACAATATATACAAAGAAAATACGGTACAAGAGAAATATACAGCGACAATACGGCTAACTAAACGCACGCAGAGAGTTGAGGGGGGAGAAGTGGCCCCCTGTTATGGCTGCGGAAGGGCATACTATTACTGTCAGTCTATAAGTCTGACTCAGGCATATCTGGCATGTCAGCCATCAGGTAACCGATACCGTAACGGCCATTAGGTGCGGTGTCCACATCAGTGCCGCCGCTGCCGCTCTGCTTGCGGTAGATGCTGTTGCCAGGCATCGGCGAGGGAGCCTCGCTGGGAGACTTTCCGTGAATAAGGCTAGCGTCGTCGTCTTCCTCTGGCCGGGCGGTCTCCTTGATGATGCGGCCTTTCTTGTAAGAAACAGTGGAAAGGCCACTCGTGTTCTCATTGATGATGTTGAAGTAGCGTAGGCCAAAGACCACGGGCACGGGCAGGATGGCCATCAACACCAGAGAGATGCAGACCACAATGCCCCACAGAGGGAAGCGCAAGGTTTTCTCTATGGCCTGGAGGGCAAACACAAGAAAAGCAACGAGTTATAGTGAAAGGAGTTAGCAGAAGAAGTAATGTAAGTAATGTGATACTAGATTGGTAGAATATATACTTTTTTAGACAATCAATACTCTAGTAACATCATTTTTAATAGAAGGCTATTTTTCTAACTAAAGCAATAATACTTGTGGATGAACTTGTCTAGTGTGACCTGTGCTCCACTTTATAGCGGTTTCAAACTAATAGCACTGGTGCTTGAAGGTCTATGTGGCAGACAATGTATCCTGTTGATTTTCCTCAGATTAAAGGATATCTAAACCTCTGTTTATCAGCCAAAAAGCCTGGCTCGTTTTCTACTTTCTTGCTATTTCTTTGAACTCTTGAATTTGCTTTTTACTCGTTCCAGGTTTACTATTTAGGAAAACTTCCACCCACATTGATCCCTGATTTCAGAAGCCCAGCCGGAGACATTAACTCACCTCTTCCTGGATCCAGGCACTATAGCTGGGCGGCGTCATTATCAGCTGAATGAAGCTGGAGCACAGGAGGACCATTAGCAGGATGGGTGTGATGTACTTCCACATGTAATAGTAGAAACGGTACGGCATAAAGCCCAGCATGTCCTTCAAGTCTTCAAAGAATCTGAAAACAGAGCAAAGCAGCGGGAGGTGAGATCAGATGAAGAATTCACAATAGTTTCCTGTTTTCGCTTTATACACCGGATGGCTTTATATATGTGGTTCTTATTTTTGCCATTAAAGTTGCATTCAAACAATTATGTTTAAAACAAAAAAGTGTCCCAAACATAGACAATGTGGAAGTTATGTAAGGAACAAGTACAGTCTGTAACCCTGTAGGTAGGTAGCCATTTGCCTTAGGCAGAAAAAAATACATTAAGAAAAAACTATAAATGAATGGCTTAAACAGCCATTAAAAAGCTTTTTTCTGCATAAGCAGTAAGTGAGTAAATATTAAAGAAACATGGAGATGATGTATATTGTGAACTTACTTATCGATCCCATAGAACCAGGCGATCGCCACGTTTTCCAGTATGACCACTATGAGCAGAGGCAAAGTAGCCGAGTAGTCATCAAACATGGTCACAAAGTAGTTCCCTGAGCGCTGAACAAAGAGGAGACCGATGGAGAAGGCCAACACGCAACATCCCACTGCAGGAGAGATAGCAGGTAGTTCGTCACTGTGCATACTGACATACATTAAAGGTTTCAAATGAAAACTCCATAAATATTACATGTGTGATGGAGCTTAAACTTAATACTGTCATCATTCCCCAGTTTACAAGAAGAGTTTGGAGTGGAGTATATATAAGTGGAACGGGATCCATTCTAAGCTATCTGACTCAGCAACCTACATCTTTTCACTGAGAGTGTGACAGCCGCTTTGCCACCATGTATTTTTAATCAAATTTGTGTTTTTACATTATTACTTATCTCTCTGAAACTATATTTTTGAGGGTGTAGCTTGGTTTTGGGTAAAGTCAAACTCATTTAGCTTTAAATAGCAGCTCTTCTCTCGTAGAAAGAAAACATAAAGCGTTATAAAATCAATGTGTTTTTAATGGCAATGGTTTATTTTGGACAGTTGTAACTCATTGACCAAAAGCTATAGTCAGCCACAGTCTGCTTCCTATAAGATGAACGTCTGAGTAAAACAAGTCTGCACGGGTCTTCTGCTATCGTCTTCCATCCACTTTTGCAAGACTGAATTACTGCCTCCATTTATCCTTCATACACAGCATGTGTTGCTCTTAGGCCTAAACATTTCCTTTTACAGAGCTGGACTGATTTAAATATGGTCATTAGGATAAAACACAGGTCATGTGATCTTTCTAACCTGTAAGAAACTCCTTTCGGACTTTGAATGTGTCTATCAGCGGGGTGAGGATACCCTCAATGGTGCCAAACATGCTGCCGAGGCCGAGGTTAACCAGCATTAGGAAGAACATGACGGACCAGAAGGGTGAGGCTGGGAAGTGGGTCATGGCCTCTGTAAAGGCAATGAAAGCCAAGCCTGTGCCTTGTACTGCCTGTCAGGGAGAAAAGAAGGAAAGGTTAAAACACAGCACCAAAGTCCTAGCTAGCTAGTGTAGCACTAGCTACTTTTAGAGGCCTCGTTGCTTTGAATTTGTTCTTTTTGTTTTCTTTAATGAAGACTAAACATCGCCCTTTGACAGACTGCCAACCTGACCAGAGTTGCCAGAAATATGTGGTTTTCTTTTACAGCAGGTGATCCAAAAGTTAGCACAATCCTGGTTTCCACGAGGTCCAACAAAAATCTAAGGGGGCTTTTCCATTGGGCTTTGGAATACTGTAGGTATAAGGTCCATGGTGAAAAAAATAATACCAATGTTTTCAGCAAGATAACTTTCCCAAAGTGTTGCCACTTTTATGAATTCTGGAGTCCAAGTATACTTACCAGAAGTACTTCGGTCATTCCCTACTTCAATCCCTTTTTCCAGTCTTTACACATATTCCACATGTGTAAAAGACGTCTAACTCTTTGTCTTCTGCAACCCTTACTCTCCTTGCCTTGGCAATGCTCGAGTCTTTGGATGTTGTCTTGGTTTAACTGCTAATAGTCTATACCTGATAAGGTGTGGGTAAAGGCAAGTTTGAGGTTGGCTTGGGAAGAATACCACTTGCTCTGTTTGCAGCTGTTAGCTTAAATTATTTACTTATTTCAAATAAACCCATCTTTCTGAACACTCACAAAGTGGGTAACACTTGACAAGAAAGAAAATAAACATCTTCAATAAAATGTTATAGACTTTTAAAATAACATACGGCCACGTGGAATGACTTGAATATGGAGTGATTTACAATTTTTATCCCCATGTACCTTATTCAGCTCGTCTTCGATGCTGCAGGCTTCCAGTCCCAGTGACTCGAACTTATCCTGCTTAACCGCTTTGATGGCATCTATCATCTTATGGTAGTCCTCACCACTGACTTGATTAACCTGAGTAAGGTTCATGTGGTGGGGAATAAAGTTTTGCTCAAGGATGCCGCTCCCCAACAATGTTAAAATCTTGTTGGTGTTCCTAAAAAAAAGAGAAAAAAGTTGCTGATTGTTAAATTGTTGATTGATTTAAATGGTGGTCAAAAAGCTAAACATCAATCATCCTTGAACAATCTTCAGAAATACCACATTCAAAGACTGAAGTATGAAAAAGTATTGTCTGAAACAAGTGGACCAATGGACTCGTTGCTGTAGGTGTTAGAGTCTTATACTCACATTGCAACACATTTGCTGTTCATGATATTGGCTTTGAAGCCCAACACGGCAAACACCACCAGGGTGGCCAGCACAGAAGTGAAGAAATTGATAAAAGACACCAAGACGGCATCAAAGTGGCAGTTGTTGTCGCGCTTGTTGTAGCTGGAGAAGGCAATGACGCCACCGAACCCGAGACCCAGCGCGAAAAAGACCTGCGTGGCTGCCTCACGCCAGACCTTGGCCTCCAGCATGATCTCCAGCTGAAAATAGAACAAACAGATTTGATTTAAGTCTTAGCTCTAAACACCTATTATAATATAGATGGATGTGCAATGACATCCCCACTGTAACGTCACAAAATATACCAAATGATGAAGCTTCAATCAAGCATTTGCAATAACTGGCAATGATAGCTGACATGTTGTCAAAGTAAATGAAAGATTAATGTACTTCTTAGTCATATATTTGTGATTTCTGTAAAAACCTGATTGTACTGCTTTCTTGTGGAAATAATATATATTGGTGAAAGAAATGTTCAGTCATTTTGGCAAGTTTTCAACTCTGCTGATAGGCTGGAGACCAGGTAATCCTTGGAGAGGTTGCCGGTCTATTGAAGGGCTAACCATTCACATCAACAGCTGCAGCCAATTTGGAATAACCAATTAACCAAACATGCACCTCTTTGCACTGCAGGCGGAAGCCAAAGTACCTGGAGAGAACCTATGTAACCATAATGACACAATCTCCGCACAGAAAGCCAGCCGATTCAAACGCAACATCTTCTCGCTGACAGCCAACAGTGTTTGTTTTATTAATTGCATAATATTCCTTTAACATATTTATTCATGAGCACACGTATCAGGTACATGAAAGATGGTGGCAGAACGCAAGTGTCAGCGATGAGGCGAGAAGACATGCAAAGACAGACATGCACTGCTGCCAGTGTCTTCACTTGGATGGTTATGTAAAAACTCAGTAACTCCTGTTTCCATGGTGACATTCATCTGCAGCCTGACACACCATTGGCCAGTTGCTGCTGAGGAGCCAGCCTATCACAGTGCGGAGTTCTTTTTGAGTTCAGACACAGTTTAATTCAACAGCAATTTCAGCAGGGAATAAACAGAAGCAGAAATAAGGGCATTCTGACCTGAGCACTATTCAACTCATGTCTAAGTATAAAGCCAGTACTATCATCTAAATGGATTAAAGTATGAAAGTACTCATGATGTGAACAATCCTCTACAGTCCTGTTCAGTATTATATGGTTCTATCATACGATCCATTAAAGGAGACCTATTATATTTTTCCTTATTTTCTGTCATATTCATGTGAAAAATGTACTACATACTGCTCCAAACACTGCGTTTCAGACTTCTTTTCTACTTCTTTTTCTGTTTGCTGTCAGTGAGCTGATAATCCTAAACTCAGGCACGGCATTTTGAGTCCCTTCCATCTGCTGTTCAGACCTTCTGCTTGTCAGGGGTAGCCAATCAGAAGCTATTCTACTGAAGTCAAGGAACACAAATAAGGAGCATTTAATACTTAAACACCATTGTCTTAGTGAAGCTTAGCTAATGTTGTTAATAAGAACATTTGTGATGTGTGAAAAGGTGATTTTGTAGTATAAAGTAAAATACTTTCATTCTGAAATGTAGTAATAAAGGGAAAATTAGCTCGAAATTATGTATTTTTAAATATATGATACTTTAATTATACAGCATCATCAATTCCAAACATCATAATAACAAAAAGGTAATCCTACACTTGAGAGGATCTTTACCTTGGGTGTGAACATGTGACGGATCCCATCCATGGAGCCCTTCAGGAGGAGCGACCGAACCAGGAAGCAAACCAGCACAACGTACGGGAAGAGGGAGCTGAAGTACATCACCTGCAAGCAAACGCAAGTGTTTTCCACATCACACAGAGCATGTATCTTTGGAAAAACTGTAGAACAAATTAAAATGAGTAAACAAATGCAGCGTGATCTCACTGCCTGACTTTCTATGCGGTGCTGATCGTGGTCGTTTGACAGGAACATCAAACTGTTCAGAAAAGAGAGTGAAGATCTGCTGAGAGCTGATAATAAGTAAAAGCATGTTCTTCTTCTATTGCTGTACTTTCTTTAAAATCTAATTTATTCAAGCGTTCAAAGCAGGGCCCAAACATCTCGTGAAGAATTTCAGTTTGCAGCTGAGGGATGTAGTCTGAACACCTTTTTTTATTATTTTATGTGATCGTGACATCACATCACACTAATTCGTGGGTGGGCTTAAGTGCCCTTCCCCCTCAAACCTACATATCATTAACCGGATAGACAAGTTGACGCTTAAAGACTGAAAACGGGATGAAACCCTGAGCCAGATAGTTTACAGATCCTGTGGGTGTGGGTGCAGACACCGGGAGATAGTTTGGGATTGAGTCATGAGCACAGTCAGTGATTCAGAGACATTACGTGTCCTACTTGGTGGTCCGCATGTAGCCTTGAGGAAAATGGTGTGTGGTGTTATCTTAGAGAAAAGTGAGAAAAAAGCAACACAGCAGAACTCACTGATATTGTTCAAAGTTTTAATGGAACCTAGCATGCTCATTCCCAGCTCCACATTTTTATAGTTGTATTTTCATTATTGCTTTGCTTAGTACACTATCTAGGTCCTTCCCCTTTATAGCCACCCTCCCTTCCAGCTAACTTTCTTCTGATTGGCTGCCTTCTGCCTGACATCATAAACAGCCGGCGTCAGAAGAAACTTCCCAGAAATGAGCACCAGAGAAGTCTGGAAGGTTTGGTTCACGGGAATTACAGATAAACCGATCTCCTTATTTAAAATATTGGCCATTTTTACCATGTTTCATGACTGTAGCGGTGTATATATAAGATAAAAATATGGAACAGCATAGTAGGTCCTTTTTAATCAAGGTTTCTGGCATTTAATGAATTTTTCCTCAAGCTTTAATTTTAAAATAGTAAAAAAAACAAAAAAAAAACAAGAAACAAGTTTTGTGTTTTAAATAGATTTTATAGCCAATCATTTGCATCTGCAGAGGAGGCTACACCTCGTACTATAGCCTCCTCTGCAGATGCAAGCTGTTGCCCATCTGCACACGGACCGCACGCGGCTGCATCTGTTGTTGAAGAATTGCTGACCATTCCTGGATGCGTGCAGCCTGCCGCTACGCAACGGTCATTGGTTGTGGATTTCACTAATAAACACATCGACCCAGCACGTCCCACGCATGCTCAGTGGGAGACATATTGGGACAAAAACACTGGTCAAGGAAGTCTGGATATGCTCCTGATTCAGAAAGGCCTGTGGTGCTCTGGCAGTGTGGAGGTGAACACTGTCCTGCTGAAACTGCCAGAGGGACAGACACTGCCACAAGAAGTGCAAAAGTACGGGTTGGAGGACCTCATCTCGGTGTCTCTGTCGACTCACATTTTTACCATGAACGATCAGATCAGAGATGGTGCTCTCATGGACACGCAGGACTGTAGCAACAGTGCGTGCCACGATTGCTCGGTCAACTTCAGTCAATTGCACCATGGTGACACTGATGATAATGTCACGCATATATTGGAGGTGGGGGTGGGAGTGGGTGGGGTAGGGGGTGGAATGTGTTCTGCCACTGAAAAAAAACAGTGAAAAGAAATGGAAAACTACCCGCAGAAGATGTTTGGGTTTTCTAAGAGATTAAGATAATGTACTGAGAGATGGATTTAAAACTAAGATTGAAAATGTATTTCACAAAATATGAACTTCTTATTTATTTAACTCTCTATTTATTTTTTGAGTAGTATATTTATTATATATACAGGACGTCCCTGTAGAATGTGTAAAGACCACAAATGTTTACCTTCCTTCATTTTTAAAGCACGGACACAAAGGTTTTTTTGGTGATATGATACGTTTCAAATTTCAGGAGACCCCAAATAGAATTTAAAGCAACATATATAATCAAATATATTTATTGAGTTAAATGTTTCTCAAGTGAAGAACCCTCACATAAAGTCTAATGTGATAAGCTGAGTTCATTTCTTCAGTTGGTTTCTCCTCTTTTTCAGCTGTAACTCTTTTTAGCACTTTGCTGAACTGAAATGTAGCCTTGGATCCTCACAAAGCCAAGCAGGCTGCTCCTTTGTAACCTCAGTCTTATGGTCTTTGAAAAGGGGAGTGTTTCTCTGAAGGCTCATGTATTGTTACAGATAGAAGGTTCTTCTTGCAAAGTTCTGGGAACTTCACTGTTCTCTACATGAACTGATAAAAAAAAAGTTAGATTTCTCTGACGTCATTACAAGAAAGCCTGACTGTAAAGTAATAAAGTAATTTTTTTAAACAAGGTTTATCAGTAATCTTAACATTTAACATTTAAAACGTGACACACATGTTGCCATAAAAGTATAAGAAAACATTATTTTATCAGTTCAAGTCTATCTTTTATCATCTCTTTTTTTCACCGCGCTCTTGACAAACAAGTCAAGCCAAAAGAGTGTGTATAACCATGGTAACCAAAGGTTTAGATCCCTTTCATGCCCACCCACACACACACACACACACACACACATGCGCAGAGACGCAGATTGTGGTAGGGATATTCCTTGGACAAGTCTTTTGTGTGAACATTGGCAGAGAGGGCATTAATATTCTTTTGTATCATGTGCCGCTGATTAAACTTCAAAGACACTTAGCTGGCTCCTCAGAGGGAAAGTTTGTGCACAGTCTCTGTGCTGGACAACTAAAAAGGGCCTTCCAGACGCAGCTGGTGGTTGTAGGACAGCCATCTGGCTCAAACTGTACAACTAACTGACAGCTTGGGTGGCCCTGATTACCTCCAAAAATGAGTATTTATGTGTTTCTTTTCTGTAATTTATTTTATGTCATTGATAACTGTATAAGGGTGTGACTGTTTTGTGCTAATGCATAAATCCCCTCCGATGACGCAGCACTAGTGAAACACTGATTGTATTTATAGGTGAGAATTCTTGCCAGGCAGCAGGGTGTGGCAGACAGCAGAAAAGAGACCAGCGTTGCAAATCACCGCCGACAGCAGTCCAAGATTAAAGGACTTCTGCTGGACACGGCATCCATCTTGTTTTGTGCGTCTCTGCTGGGGGGAATGCAAAGCCAAGCATGCAGTAGACTGCTGCTACTCGCTGGGATAAGACTTGGGGGGACCTGAGAACAATGGCTCTCATTTGCTAACAGTGCGTAAGCACAAATGTGAGCGCAAACTGCAAGCACGAACGTTTCACACACAAACCAGCAATTTACCAATATTTTCATACCTGAGTTTGTTTGTAGTCCTTATCTTTATCTGATTTCATTATATTTTAAATGAACTTATCTTTAATTAAAATTGCTCACTAGATCCCATCATTAATAGTCTAATAAGATACAGTAAGACTGTAATCAGAATACTCTAAATGAGCCGCTGGGTCTTTTTGCTGCCTGCAGATGTTGGTGAATGAAGGTGAGATTGCAGCACTTAATAAAAGTGCTGTAAAACCAAAAACAATGACCTAAAAGAGGCTCAAAAGCCCAATAAGACTGCAGAGCATGATAAGAAAGTCTGAGGTTGAGTCAACTTAATAGGCCTTCACTAAAAGGCCTTACTCCACTACATAAAAAATATCGTTCACATCTACCGTATTAATTTTGACCCTACACCCAGTTTATAACTCGCACAACATCAAAGCTCGTTCTGGGACTATTTGTACAGCACAGTTAGCAGAGGCTTGACTCTGACCCCAAGAGTACACCAGCTAATACTTGTCATATGATATGAGAAAGTGTGGAATGATAACGATCACCTGTTAAAAGAAAGCGAGGAGCAAGCAAATGACAACCTTTATCCAGGGGCTAATCCTTCCGGATGCTGGTCACGCTACTGTCAGCTTTGTTACACTAAGCTAAAGTCAGCTAAGCCAGAAATCCTACAAAAGATCACATGAGCTCTAAAAATCATATTTCAGGCTGTATCATTAGAAAAATTTGTCAAGGCACATTACTGCGGTCAGTGCCTGTTGAAGAGAGCTAATTGTGTGTGAAAAGACTTTCCAAAACATTCTGCAAGCACAGGCCTTTTGTTTCGCTTACTATTCCCCATTTTCCACAGTGCAAGAGTCCAAGCAGTAGAGGTGGGAATCACCATACATCCCACGATACGATATTATCACAACACTTAACGCACGATACGATATAATTGCAATTTTTTAAAATATTTTGCGATATTCAGATTCTGTACATAAAGGTAAACTTTATCAATATTCATTTTATCTAATATCAAAGTCTCGCACTCAGTCTTTCTCTCATTTCAGTTTTATTGTTGACAAACTGAACGGTTTGTATTACAGTCTAGTCCAACTTAACTGAACGCAACCATCTGGTACAATTATAGCTATTCTGAACTATGACATTTATGAAAACTATGCAGCCCCTTCAGCAACTGAAGAATTTGAAAGTAAATTAAAACAAAATATAATTTTACGTTAAATAAAAAAGTTTTAAACTTAATTAAAATAAAACATGTCTTAAATTAAAATAAGTAAACTGTCGTGTTTATTGCTGCCATAAAAAAAGTTAAACACATTTGGACAGTGAAGGATTCTTGCTCAGAAAAAGGATCAACATGCTCTGAAGTCAGAGCACAAAAACCTTTTTTGTAACAAAATATCGATTTCTGCTGTCCCTGTATCGATACATTATTAGCAAACAAAATATCACGATACTACACAGTATTGATTTTTCCCCCCACCCCTACCAAGCAGGTGCTGATTTCTTCCTGTTTTGTTCCATCTGTCTCTTCTTCTCTCTTATTTTCTACTGGTATCTTTTCTCTCTATCTTAAATGAACTGTTTTAAACTATGCGTACCTTCCCAGAAGACTGGATTCCCTTGATCATGGCAAGGCAAACCATGGACCAGGCAACCAGCAGACACACGGTCATCTTCCAATTCAGCCCTCCGCTCTCAGAGATGCTGTCAGAGATGTCCAGGGCCTCACGGTACCAGTAGTAGGTGGTTGCTGAGCTTTTCTCACACTCTGGCACCACATCTATGGACAAAAAACATAGCGCTCATCATGGACGTATTTACTGAAGAAGATCATTTCCAAGCGGCACAAAGACTTTAAGAAGTAACTGTCGTTACTAAATTGCGTCTTACATGTACTGGTCTTGTTCTTCACAAGGGGGCACTCGTGCCATGGCAGAGGTTGCTGGAAGGACTGGGAGAAGTAGAAGAGACTCCAGCTGATGATGACATTGTAGTAGAGAGCCACAAAGAAGCACACCTACAGGCGAGAGAACAAAGTCAACTTCAGACACACAACTAAAATCAGTATGAAACACAACATTTAGCCACAAAATAGAGGCTAAATTAGTAAAGACTCCCCACCCCACAATTTTCTTTTCTTCAAATTATTGTCACTCCATATTTTTCCCTACCTGCAGTGACTTAACAGCTCAGTGTGAGAATCAATACAACCAAAAGTATGCTAACATACCACCATACTGTTTATACACAATGTTTTAACCATGTTCAGACAGGACCTCTGTGTCTCACTCACCACACAGCTGGCAAAGCCAATCCCCCCCAGCCGAGGGCTGATGTAGTTCCACACACCGATGCTGCCCCTACGGATTCGCTGTCCCACCGCAAGCTCCAGGAAGAACAGCGGAATCCCAATCAATATGAGCAGGATGAGATAGGGCACCAGATATGCTCCTGCCAATCAAAACAACATGAAGAGCAGGTTAAATGAAGGAATGCAAAAAGAAGAGGAAACTGTCAAATCAGATAACAGTGAGGCACTAACATTTGTGGTGACAACACTTAAACATCAGCTTTTTAAAATCTTACCCTTTGCCCCATTCTGGCTAGAAAATCACACCAACAGACAGCTGTTTTCTAAACTTTAACTATACAACAGCATAACATCTCCCTGATGGTGACACATTCACCTAAACAGCAAATTAAACACACAATCAGATCCAAACGACTACACACGCGTGCTGCATTGATGGGCTTCTACCTAACAGGGCCCTATGGAGTGTACTATAGTGCAATCAAATCATTATGGAAACCAGAAAAGATACTGAAGTCTAAAATTACCTAAATTACAGTGGCAAATATAGCATTTCTCTCTAGAATTAAGGTTTCTGGGTGAATAACCAACATTAACTGGTGTAATAGTGTGGTACGGTAAAATACAGGATGCCGCATCTCCTGTGAGCACCGAGACTGCCAAGCGCACAACAACTTCAGGACAAAAAGAGAACCCAAAGCTAGATTTTGGAAATAATGAGCAGTTTTATTTTCCTGAGAGGAAACGGAAAGGAACTGTGCTCCTGTGGGGTTGTTTCTCTTTTTCACATGTGAAATGAAACTTCCTGTCTGCCCTCAACCACTGATATATATTAAAATCAATTGCATAATTTCCAGGGTGCAACTAAAGCAATGAAGAAGAAGAGAAAAGCCCCCTCTGTGACACGGTACCAATCATAAGTCTGAGCCACATCAAACGTAAACACCGGTGAGTCGATGTAGTGTGAGGCTTGCTGTGAGTCACTGACAACAGCGCCGCACCGCAATGGGTTTATTATTTTAAAAAGTGGTTTCATCTCTTTTGCAACAGAGCTCATTGTTTTATCTGACAGGGCATTCATTCAGATCCTTTCCTGAGTCCTCCCTTGATGGGAGTGGTCACACGCGAGAAATAAATATGTGTGTGTTTCTATGCTTTTTACACGTGTGTGTGTGTGTGTGTCTACAATATACTTAGTAATTTCTATTAATATAATATCTAATTCTGGTACAGAATACGCAGTTTATTTTGGGCTTTGACAACATCAAAACCCTCCCTCTGGTCTCCATTGTCTTTTAAGAACTTCAACAGTCTCCCTGGGACATTCAGACACTTTGATGGCACTTTAAGAAAGCAAACAGCCCAACAAGAGTGCAGCTTTTGTTTTTTCCTTCTTTAAAAACGTTTCACAGTCCTCCTCAGTCCCAGCAGTAAGTGAAATGAAATATCTGGTTTAGCCAGTCATCAGACACGCAGCATTTCAGGGATTTTCACTTCCTGTTCGGTACCAAGAGATATGGATTACTTGCATTATTACACGCTACTAGAAATACCTAACAATCTATCCACCACTAAATCTGTTTGACTTGATTTATGATTTGCTAGAGCTAAAAGGCAAAACACAAGCTGACTACATGCATTTCCCCTGCTTGTATATATAAGCCCAACACTGGGCTTGAAAGTGTTCCTGGAACATTGTGTACATGATCTCCAAAGGGAAGGTGAGAAAAGACACAGAATTACTATACAAAGGGTTTTTAGAACTTACCTGTTTACATTTAATAGAGGCTTATATTTATGCTTTTATGAGTTAGCTGTCTGTTTTTAGTGACAGGTAGGTACCATCTCATCTGCTAATGGTCAGTTAGCGTCACCTAAGCTAATTCAACTCTTGATTTCTGCTCAGCTAATTCTACCAACTGCCTGTAGACACAGAAATCAAATGGCACCTTACCTTTCTAAACAAAATGATAGAATTTCATCTGTAATTTGTTTATTAGCACTAATTAGCAGATACATTTAAAAATATAGTCTCTGAATGTACCTTGTTAACCAAACTTGCTAGCGTTAGCTGCTAAGTTAGCACTCCACCTACTAATCAAATTATGATTAGTTCTGGTTTAAAAAAAACAAGATGGTGATAGCTGTTCTATTTTATAATACACATTTGGTTGGTGCAGAACATAAAGAAAAAATATTGTCCTCTAAATTTGATGTTCAGAGCTAAAACAGAAACCTGAATCCTAAAACTGTCTGCTGATGAGCAAAAGACCCTTTCCTTTACTAAAGCTTCTGCTCCCAATTGGGTTCAAAACTCACTCACTGGTCCTCACAGACATGACAATATAACACACACGCACACACACACACCGGTTTCAGCCCCCATTTTAATCTAATTACAGTGGAAGACAGCAGGGTGACCAGAGCCGTTTAAAACAGACCTGAAAGCATGACAGTCTGTGAGAGGTGGTAATTTTTCTGAACGTTCCTGAGCACACATGCACACTATCTCATGCCAATTATATACACACTTCTAAGAACATGATTCAAGGTGGTATTCTATACCAATAAAAAGCCGGGCCTCTTTTTCTGAAGACGTGTCACTACAGTGGAGTATTTCAGACTCCACTGTAGTGACACGTCTTCATCAACCACACATTTCTCAAAGATTCTGC
Source organism: Neolamprologus brichardi (assembly GCF_056152115.1). Classification (NCBI taxonomy): domain Eukaryota; kingdom Metazoa; phylum Chordata; class Actinopteri; order Cichliformes; family Cichlidae; genus Neolamprologus; species Neolamprologus brichardi. Next base: position 23,207,610 of record NC_142110.1, read on the forward strand.
AGCTACTGACCTCCCCCTAACCCACCTACCTGTGACTCACAAGTGGGAGCGACTTGAGGAATTAATATTCAAATTTTCCTTTTAATAAACTGCAAAAAACTTAAATTTCCCCCTCTTTTGTAAACCTGGAGTTGTGTTACAGTGTTGGGCACAAACCCCAGTCTCCCGGGTTAAAGTGCTGGGTTTGACCTGTGCAAAACTCTTTCTTTCTACGCACAGAGTGGATGTCATTGCACTTTAACTCTACAAGCACTCACAAGTTATAATAGTCCCTAACAAGCAAGCAATTATGAGGTGTTTTTCACATACTAGCACATTAATAACTAATGTAATTTGCCTGACACATGATTTTTTAATAACTTATATATTAATAGCCATTTATGATCATGATGAGGATTATTTTTCCTAGTTTGGGGAAATGTTGTTTGCTCCGAGTCTACACAGACCATTCAGATCTTCAGTGTAGTAATAAACTTGACGGAGTATCTATCCTGTCTGGCCAACCTGTTTATTTAATCAGCTTTCCAGAGACACTCAGTAGCTTTACATAATCTCCATGCAACACCTTATCAGGACACACACACATACACACGTTAGACTAGAGACACAACAATTGTCTGCGAGGAGTCAATCAAGTAGAGCAGACTGCATTGTAGGAAACGTGGTTATCATAAACTATAATCCGAAGCATCACGCTCTTCTTAGAATTATTTCCTGTATGTTGAAAGCAGTGTTAGAGGTTCTGTGTTTGGTTATTTGCTCTTGTATGTTCTATGAAATCACAGACGTAACAAGCCAGTCGTATTAACATTCTGTCTGTGGTGAAGCTCGCAGCCGAGTCTAGTTTTGATGGACACATCACGGGACTCTGCACCCACATGGTAAACACAGAGTACAACACGTTCACTGCAAAACGGTAATTTCATGAAGTCATGATGCCATTTAAAGCCCATTCGGAGTGTCTGCAAAGAAACAAAAGCTAAAAGTGGAAGGTGATACTTCTGGTTTCTCAGCAAGGATGAACAAAAAACCCACCAAATCAAACACGTCTTCTTTAACTATTTTTTTATCCTCTGTAAAAACATGCACATGTAGATGCTAGACTTGGCTTCCACCCAAGAATATCACATCCCGAATCTACGATCACTTTTAATTAAAACGGAACTCCTTTTGTCCTGGCCTTTTGTCCCCTTGTGTCTTGGCCTTTGTTCCTTTTGTTATCATGCTTAACATGATCAGTTATACGCTCTTACTATGTGTGTGTGATGCTAGCTGAGACTCACCCCCCCCATTCTTCTGACACAGGTAGGGGAACCTCCAGACGTTGCCCAGGCCTACAGAGAAGCCAACCTGGGCCAGGATGTACTGGAGCTTGCTGTTCCAGGCCGGTCGTTCCTCCTCCTCGGCATCTGACCCCCCTTCCTCCACATCGCACTCTTTCCCTTCGCCTTCATGGTTGTTGACGATCAGCGAGCTCTTCTTGAAGGAATCATCACAGGCGTCCTCGTTGGAAAGCAGGTCTCTGACAGACTCCGTGACATCGTCGTCAAGCTCTCTCTTGACGGCCTTGCTGTTTTTGGGCATTTGATAAAGCAAACAAGGGCGAAAGGGTGGAACGTCTTCTTGGCTGGCGGGCTGGTGGGACAGAGCCGGCGTGTGAAAAGAACTCCGCGCAACGGCACAAGTTTGAAAGTATTCTGGGTTCAACGGCCAGCGGGCTTTGACAAAGTTTGTAGAGGTTTATTTCCTCATTATCACCATATATCTGCGGGGGAGAGATAGGAACACAGCAAAGGGTAAACAGCCAATGAAAGTGAAAACCTGTGTTTATTTTTTACATAGTTTCAGGTACTTATTTCCTTCCTAAAATGTGAAAATAACTTTGACAAGAGATGACCAGAAATGAACTTACTAAACTAACTAAACCCAAAGGTAAACCTTTATTTGGTTTACCTTTGGGTGATTTGATTTCAGTTTGACTCCATTTATATATTTTTAACTACTTTTTTGACCTTAGTCCTTATCCCTCAGCATCTTACTTGAATTTACACCGTAGGGAGAATTACTTCTCCATCTGAGGGATGCTGATTTATTACTCACATGGATATCACATGACTGGAAAGGGCACAAAAATCAGTGAATGGGATTTTATTCTCAGTGCTTGTTCTGGACAAAAAAAATGGGCCTTGAGCATTTGGCTGGTTGAGCATGCTGCCTAGGACAGTGACACACTGGGATACAGATGCTATCCCGTTTCAAGCCCCCTGAATAATTGAACAGGCAAAGCGATTTGCATACAAACCCAAACATTCCCTCCTTTTACCTGATGGGGAAAGCCCTCAAATATAAAAGCATATGAACTTCCCAAATTACACTTTTCTCTCCTATAAAAGAGCTTCATCACGGTGCATTAACATTTAATGACGCTTAGTACCGGCAGCACTGGAAGAGAATCAAGGGTGTGCCGACCACCTAAAGGCTGATTAAGGTGCGCAGCATCCTTGACTCCTAAATGTGAGCATCCTTTCAGGGAGGCTTCACATCAAGCTCAAATCCATCCTCGAACATTTTCATTTAAATTGTCAGAGGCGCAAAAAATATCCCCAGCACGACGAGTGGCGTTGCGACCACGAAGCACTGCGTGTCTCCCGCCTTTCACCACACAGAGGATTAAGAGATTAATAGATTTCTTTCAGTGCTTCCAGATTAGCCTGGTTTGAATGAGGCAAAGGCCATCGTTTCATAATGCAGTGAGCACAACGCGGCGTCCAAAAACGAGCAACGACGCTGCGCAAGCCTCGCCTCTGTTCATATTAATCGTTTAATAGCAGAGCACTTATTACAAATATTAAACATATGAGTGCGTCTAGGAGGAGAATGACTCATTCTGTGGTATCTTTTTTGTCTGCACATGGCTCGGCCTGTTGGGTTAACATGACACACCAAAGCGGATGAAGCAATAGATTAAAAAAAAAATGTATTATTAACCCAACCGGTCTCACTAGTGCCATGTGGCGTTGCTGTGCCAAAGCACAGTTTGTCCTCGTTGATTCATTTCCTCCCTCCCGCTCACAACCGTCATGTCATCTCTGAAGAGTGTTTCATCATTCATCGGTCATCCACATCAGGGTACCTCAATCCACCCTATACTCTCAATGTATCACGCCTTGCCTTTACCATCAGCCTGCTTATCCCTGCTGGAGATGCCGAGGATGGTACTCACCTTCGCGGAATAGCAATCTTCTGAAATGAATCGTCTCAAGGAATGAAATTGTGAGAGCACATGCACGGGGAAGACATTATCACCAGTTTGTGTCTCAGCCAGTGTGTAGTGCGTCGCTTTGGTCTCCTGCGCTTCACTTGTCTGGCTCACACAGAAGAGCGCCGCTCAGAAAGGAAAGGAGGGGGGCGGAATGGGTGGAGGGGGGGGTCTCCGCCTCCAACTCACTCGTGACCGTCAGTAGGCAACTCTTTATTTACTTAATATTTAACTTTATATAGCTTATATCACATATCTATGTCACACTACACGCCACGCATGCTTACACCGTTCCTATTTAGTTGAAATAAGCATATTTGTACCCTCTTCCTCCCCCCCGTTTGCCACTTGGTACACTCCACTACTACTAATCCGGCAGAAAGGGGCTGGCTTAAGGACAAAAAAGCAATGTGCCTCTGTTTATAAACGCGGATTTTCTCTGACTGGATATGTATTTGGATCGTATATGTATTTTTTTTTTATTTTTTGCAATTTATTTTAAAAAAATACAGACTGAATTTAGGGGGCATGACGTGCAGATAGCAAGGTTTCTGGTTCAAGGTCGTCGTTTTGAGCAACATCCACCATTCGACCTCCCAGAGTGGTGCGATGAAATTTACGTACATCCTCGATGAGAGAGAAATCAGACAGAAATATTGTTTTGTCATGCTTTTTATTTAAGATATATTTAGATAATACCATTATGTCAGCAAACTGAATGAATGAAATCAATGAATATTATATTACAGGGAGTAACACCTGCCGTCATGGGTCCAGTTAGGTCTACAGTAAATGTATGCCAAGGTGTAATATGGATCAGCCATTCAATATATATTTAAATTGGAATCTTGAGCTCAAACTAAGCTGTATGTCGTCCATGAAGTGAATTGAGCTTCATACCTAAAAGCATGACGACTAAAAACAGGTATAAAGGCAGTCATCTGGATACTCATATTTATTTTCCTATTACACGGAGGTGGCATAAAATGTCATTTTCTGAAATGTGGTCTCAAAGATTTTCACTTTGACTGTTTGCAGAATATTTCAGACCAAGTATTAACTTGTCAGAATGTAGGAGAGGTTTGAGCGAGTAAGTGGAAATATGTGGTTTAAGGTTGCATAACCTGAAATTCAGGCGTTATCTCGGAGGTGATAGGTTTACCGTTGCCTTCGGTTTTTTTCCTTTCTTTTTTCTCTATAAAGTTGTTCTATTCCCTGAGAAGAAAATCAGGCACTTGGAAACACCACCCACGTTTATGTCCTGTGTTACCCTGGTGGCTAGTGTGAAATCCACCCACAGTATTTCAGGTGCATCATCACAGAACTCAGTAGTTGTCACAGTCTTTGCCAAGCAGAATATGTGTGCATTTGATGTTCATGCAAAACTATTACGTCCAATTCATTGGTCGTCCAGGTCTTATAACCTCTTCTTACCACTCCCCTTAGTTGCATATCTCTATGGTTCTGACACAAATACAGGTTGTCATCCTTGCTGTACAAAATGCACAGGATATTGCCCACTCACTGAAATAGATAAACTACCCAGTTAAACAGCTAAACTACATCTTGAATCCCAGTTGATCTGTTGATGTAGGCTACTGCAAATCAGAGGATTATAGAAAGGTGATTAAAGGACTGGGAGATTTTGTTTTTGATTTTTTTTCTAGAGGAAATTGATCTTTTAAAAAGTTTTTCCACTGGTTGATTTTTTTTCAGAGTGGTTATGTAGATCTACATTTCACAAAAAATACATTAAAAAATACATAAGTACAGAATACAAAGAACTAGCAACTGAGGCTAATTAACAGAGCTGAAGTCTGGGTTAACCTTCTGGGAATTGGGTGCAGTGGATTTGTGGTGTTATGTGTTATGGTAAATCTCACTGATTCAGCTTTTTCTAGTTAGGTATGTCATAAAGTGAAAAGAAGTGCCAGCAACAGCAGAGGATTGCACTGGTTCTTGATGACTACTGTATAAACATTATTCAATGGAATAGCAAAGTAGCTTCAGGGGGTGGAAACAGTTGGCTGCTCAGTTTACAGATCCAAAGATAATAATGATGATTTGTGTGCTGAGTAAAAGGAAGAACTCTAAATTGAATTCAGTTCAATTCAATTCAATCTTATTTATACAGCGCCAAATCACAACAACAACGCCTCGAGGCGCTGTATATTGTACGGTCGACCCCACTATAATACATACAGTGAAAAACCCAACAATCAAATTACCCCCTATGAGCAAGCACTTTGGCGACAGTGAGAAGTGAGATTCAGGGTCAACTGATCCAGCCCTAACTATATGCTTTAGCAAAAAGGAAAGTTTTAAGTTTAATTTTAAAAGTAGAGATAGTGTCTGTCTCCCGAATCCAAACTGGAAGCTGGTTCCAGAGAAGAGGGGCCTGAAAACTGAAGGCTCTCCCTCCCATTCTACTTTTAAATACTCTAGGAACAACAAGTAGGCCTGCGGTGCGAGAGCGAAGTGCTCTAGTAGGGTGATATGGTACTACAAGGTCATTAAGATAAGATGGGGCCTGATTATTTAAGACCTTGTATGTGAGGAGCAGGATTTTGAATTCAATTCTGGATTTAACAGGGAGCCAATGAAGGGAAGCCAAAACAAGAGAAATATGCTCTCTCTTTCTAGTCCCTGTCAGTACTCTTGCTGCAGCATTTTGGATTAACTGAAGGCTTTTCAGGGAGTTTTTACACTGTAAAATGTAATATTGCGTTTAATTAAAAATATTAAATAGGCTGAACTCAATTTTTATCAATTTGTTATTAGAACTCAATTTAACTAAGTTACAAGTACTTTTTATGCAAAAACGCTGATAAACTCAATTTATTTGAGTTGTCTTAACTTAGAAAAACGAAATAAGCTGGAAGTTTTGCTTCTGAGTGCGAAGGATGAAAGATGTGTTTTGAAAATGCCACGTGACTACCGTCCTCCTCCCTCTGGGATCAGTCCGCATGTTCATGGTGCCAGGATTTGTTATACAATATGTTGAGCAAACCTGGAGAAGCTCAGCTCAAGATATTATTGTTGTCATTGCTATGAATCTTTACCTGATACACTGACTTGGTGAGTAAATGTTTACTCTTATTCAAACTGATTTTGTGGCTTCTCTTAGTTTAGCACCAGGTTTATAATCTTGTTAGCTAGTTAGTGTTAGCCTAGCGTTGCTGCTGGGCTCATGTTACTTAAAAATTAACACCACAGCCTTAAAAACCTTACATAACACTATGTCTGTGAAATTTTCTGTTGATTGTTTGAAATAAAAAAGTACGAAAGCGTAGAGCTGCCACCCAGGCAAAAGAAAAATACAAGTGTATCACGTTATAACGTGAAAAGTTTATTGTTCTAACAAGATACTTTTCCTGTTTGTACAATATACTATCATGTTTGTACAATATACCTTTCATGTTTGAACAACATAATATCACGTTATTACAATATACATAATTATCACGTTGGTACAATATAATTATCACGTTCGTACAATATAAATATATTGTACGAACGTGATAATTATGTATATTGTAATTACGTGATATTATGTTGTTCAAACGTGAAAAGTATATTGTACAAACATGATAGTATATTGTACAAACAGGAAAAGTATCTTGTTAGAACAATAAACTTTTCACGTTATAACGTGATACACTTGTATTTTTCTTTTGCCTGGGTGGCAGCTCTACGCTTCCGTAAAAAAGTGACATAAGAGCCCAGACAAAATTCTTCGGGAGGTGCAGCCGTTAGGGGTGGGGTGTGGGGGGTATTTTCAATCCATAGCCATAACTAACTAACTAACTAATTATATATATATCATATTTAACCTGAGTAGCAAAAGACCGCAGGGGGTTGAAAACAATAAGCCAGGAGTTAGCTGTGCTCGCAGACTCTATCGAGCCTTGACCTCCCGGTCAGCTATTGCGCTTGTGGATAACAGAGCTCTCCAAAAACGTGGAAGCACTTTTGCAAATATGTGATATTTTGATAAATTAAGTAGATATTTGAGCATTACACAGCTACATTCTCACCTGAAAATATCTTAAAAGGTTATTTTGTAACCCAGAAAGGGTAGTCTGGGGAAAAGGAGGATCGCATTTGTCAGTCACGGTTGTCGGAGCCTGTGCGTACTTGTAATGGCGGAGGAGCACGGCTAAAAAACGTATTACTTTTTCTGGGTCACAAAATAAACTTTTAAGATATTTTCAGGCCAGAATGTAGCTGTGTAAAGTTCAAATATCTGCTCAATTTATCAAGACATCACATATTTGCAAAAATGCTCCAACGTTTTCAGAGACGTCCATTTTTTTCATGCTTTGTGGCAGCTTTTGAACATCTGTGACATCTATTAATGTCAAATCTAGCCTTTATTTAACAACATAAGCAAACTCTATGTTACAATGATTGCACAGCCATTAAGGATCAAATCAGCTTCTGAAAAATATTCTGTTTTTTCTCCCTCTGCTTGCTTCTTACTGTCTTTGAGGCTTGGGACCAGCACTCCTGCTGTTGGACAGAAAGACATCAGTAAGTATTTTGGTTTTCCAATATATTAGCAACTGTCAGTGACATTTATATTAATCAGGCTGAACTTTAATCATACTTTAGATCAGCCTGTTTTACTTATTGTTTTATTTGTGCTTTGGTTTGGGGAAGTTGTTTCTTTACTGATCTTTTCCTGTCTTCTGTTATTAGACTTGAGATATGACTGCACTATGCTGTTGCTGGTGACTCCAGTTAATTCTACAAGACATGCTGTGTAAGTAAACAAACAACAACAGTTTGGTCTGCATTTCTTGAAAGATCACATCCCCCAAACTTAGTTTAGAGGGTCTACACTGTAAATAGTGAAGTCTGCAAGTTTTCTAACAACAAAATTTGTTTTGTGCCCAAATCATTTTGCACATCATTAGAATGAAAGTTATTGGCCATGTTTGCATAGCCCTTTTTAAAATGATGCTTTCATGACATTATTGTGTGTTGGGTGGTGGTCAGGGCTATCCAGACTGACAATTGGGACATTGAATGTCACCTCTCTGGTGGGGAGGGAGCCTGAGATTGTCTAAATTTGAGTCTGTTTATACCAAATGCAGAAAAAATGTTTTAAGAAAGCAATTAAGTTCATGTTCCAAAAAATATGATTGTTTGCTTGCAGGACAACAGGAGAGATGAGTCCTCCGTCACACATGGTGTGGTCAGTGAAGATGGTCGCCTGCAGGTTCAAGCTCATTGCATCTCCAACCCACATCCACTGACACTGTACTTAAGGGAAGTTAAAGACTTTCTTCTGCACCTACATTTGGATCACCTCGATCCATGACAGTCATTCAGGCAGTAATGCCTGGACTGGAAACAAGCATCCTTAAAATAATACAACATTCCAGCTCCTGTGTTGGAATGAAAAACAAATGTGTTGTTTAAATCAGAGACTGCACTTGTGACAGAACAATAAATATTTTATTTTGATTATATAAGTAATGTAAGTACAAAACAAACTAGGCCTAAACTTATTTTCAGAATAATTACATCTGAGACTTTGTTTCATTGTAAGATTATAACAGTGATGGCAATATAATTGTTTGTTGTTCAGCAGAACAGTGTCCAGTATGTTGGCTGTTATACTTTGTTGTGTTTGAAAATAAAAGTTGGGCTGATTTTTAACATCATTACAAAAAGTGTTTTTAATTATTTGGAGAAGGGTGGCAGATGTAATTGGCAGATAATGTTAAAAACAATTCTACCAACCGTTAACCATAATTCAATAACCCTATAAACCTAATAACCGAATGCGCTTTTAACTCTTATTAGAATGAGATTTTTACCACTACGGTGCAAAGTTTTTAGATACTGCGTTGATAAAATACAAGAGATACAATCAGTCAGTGTTTATTCACCAGTCAAGGACATCAATATTTGCATAGTATTTTTACTGACATACAGTGCAGATATGTTTTGGGCAAAAACATTTTTGAATATTAAAATACGAACATTTTTAACATACAATTGGCAAATTAGCCAATGCCAATGCAAAACTAATGCCTATTAAAAAAAGAAGATAATCTTCTCACAAACTGGTGTTTGATTTTGAAACAGGAAAAAAGTGGGGAAACAAATGAAAAGACTAACATTTTAATAAAACCTGAAAGCAAGTAAATACTTTATATGCTGCCTTATGGTAAACTTTGGTAATATTGATGTATAAAGAACAACACTGGCTGATGATGAAATACAGTCAGCTGGCATGGTAACACTGCCAGTATTAACCTGCAGGGCTGGACTGGGACAAAAAAATGGGCATTTTCACTACAGGCCGGCCCACCAGGTATTAAAGCCATAAAGCCTTTGAATGAAAACAAATACTGTTGTAACAGTGATGTACACTGTCTTTTTGGTATATGTATGATTTCTATACATTTTACGTCAGATAAAAACTTTGTTCGCAAGATTCAGATAATTATTTAATAAAAGCGAGACATTTTAAATGAGAATAAGAAAGAAAAGTATTTCTTTGTGCCCCCCTCTCCCTGTTAATGCCCTACCTGGCCCCCTGGCAACACTTTGCTAGACCCGCCCCTGCACAGTTACCAGCTGTCAGCTACATAAAAAAAAGGATCCTGGTGTTATTTGTCTCTCATAAACAGTTCATAACTTCCCTTCAACTCATTCATGTCACCTAAAAGGTAAACCTGTTTCTCCATCACCTGTTCAGCTCTGATGATTCAGTAAGGACATCTCCTGGTTTCATCTTCATGTTTCCCTCTCACCACATATCCAAACCGATATCATGACCAGCAGCTTTTACAGCTGTGGCTCCAGCAAACATCAGCTGATACTAGAATTTAATATTAAATAAATTCTAACAACAGCTGATCAAGCTTAAACGTGCTGCTGTTGTTTAGCGTGACATCCGCTGGTTTCCTGTTTCTGGCACAAAGTGGGCAATAAATAAACAAGAGAGAAAAGCCGATCAGCTGAACATTGATCAGTTTCATGATTGAAGTAGCAACAGAAGGGGGGGGGGGGGGGGGGTGAGAGAAGAGGCAGCTGTGCAGCATAAAGACATAATAACTCCAGCTTTGTGTCTTTTTCCATTCTACCTAAAGTACGGGACAAACTGCGTCTCTTCTCAGCTCAATACAAAACCCATAATATTTTCTCTGAATGAGGGACCATTCCATTTTAAGGAGCCGTTGGCAACTCTACTAACTAACCTTATGAATAAAATAAAGTTCTCTATCAGTAACATCATAGTAACCGAACAGCTGTATAGAAACTCCGTCATGCTAGCTCAGGCAGTACGAGTTATTGTAACTGACTGTAAAAAGTCAGCACAACGAAAATAAACTCCACCTAAACTTGGTTTATATCTGACCCAGATAGACTGAAGGTCATAACTTCTTACCTGAAGTTCAGTTCACCTGATACTCGGATGTATGCATATGAGCTACAAGTATACTGTGATGGGCAAAGTTAAGTGGCAAACCGTCATACCTACTTAAATTAGTGCTGGAATTACTCTGTGACAGCAGAAATGTGCATAAACTACTTACGGTAGGACCTTTTGCCAAAGTAGGATGGTCAGAACACCGGTGGCTGCCTCGGGTCTCTCCTCCTCCTGCCTCCCCTTCCCTCATCCACCTGTTGGCTGTGTGGAAGCTCCGTCATAGCCACCACTTAGTTAGTTATTTTTACAAATGGCCAGCATCTGGCCAATCCACCACCTCTCATTGTTCATGCCGTTACAAAAAATAAATAAATAAGTCATCAGCCCACCATGCAAATGTCTGATGGCTAGTCCAGCTATGTTAACTTGTTAATCTTTCGCCGAAAAAATGTTTTCTGCGGTGCTGTCTTTTGTGCTTGGCTCTCCTACCTTTGCTAACATGATGCTCATAGTGCAGAAGCCGGTGCTGCATTCACTTACCCTCGGAAATCTGAGCTTCACTGTGAAACCATAATTGTACATTTGATATTTAATTAAGTTTTATTGTTTTAGCTTCAAGGTGGCACCTGAGGTGGCCAGTCTGGACACGCCACTGGATGTGTGTTACCTGGCTTCATGGATAGATAAAGTTGGGTGTCATCTGCATAGCAGTGAAAATGTATGCTATGTCTTCTAATGATGCTGCCTAGGGGAAGCATGTATAATGTAAACAGAATTGGTCCTAGCACTGAACCCTGTGGAACTCCAAAATTAACCTTAGTGTGTGAAGAGGACTCTCCATTTACATGAACTAATTGGAGTCTATTGAACAATTGGAGAGATGTGATACCACCCACTGCAGCGCAGTATCAGTAACACCTACAGTATGCTCTAATTGCTCTAAAAGGATATTATACTCAACAGTATCAAATGCTGTACTAAGGTCTAGCAGGATAAGCACAGAGATGAGACCACTGTCAGAGGCCATAAGAAGATCATTTGTAACCTTCACTAAAGCTGTTTCGGTGCTGTGATGAGCTCTGAAACCTGACTGAAACTCTTCAAATAAGCCATTCCTCTGCAGATAATCGGTTAGCTGTTTGACAGCTACTCTTTCAAGAATTTTTGATATGAAATATGATAGGCTTAAAGGCTTAATATGATCAATATGATATTGATCATATTAAGATTGAAGCATTAATTAATGGCAGGACTTCTTTGAGCAGGCTTGTAAGAATGGGGTCTAAAAGACACGTTGATGGTTTGGAGGAAGTTTTGTGGTCTGGTTACCTATAGGCTGGCCATGACCAGCAGCCATCAACTTTACGACTCATGATAATCACATAGCTGTGTATCTTCTGCAGATCCTTCTAATTTCTCCTTTAATTTCCTTGTATTCAAGATCATTGCGTCTTTAAGAAGTTATGAACATAGGCCAACAACCAGTAACTAGTCACTGTGAGACCACTTATTTTGTCAGTGGCCAAACTGGTCATTGGTTCCTCCTTCACAATATGATCTATGGAAGCAAGTGGAAGCAACATGCTACAGATAAAAAAAAAAACAACCTAAAGAAAAACAAACAAACAAACAAAAAACTTTAGTTCCAATAAAAAACCTTAATGAACATTGCATTATTATTAATATTTTTTGGTCAAAATTAAAGGACCTCCATAGTGACAATAAAATGTAGTTAAGGTTATGTAAAGGTTTTTAAGAGTTAAAAGCATGCTAATGTTCAATGTTTTGTTGACCCATAAAAAGTGTTTAAACAATTCCAGTCTGGCCCTGCATGCTCCTGCTTGATGAAGAGTGTAACTCAGCGTGGAGTCACACGTCACACTGCGTCTGTGGCTGTGAGCGTGACTCCACATGTTGCAAAATGAGCTGATCCTCATGTGGTAATGCTATAAAGATCTCTTTGTAGTAACAGTAAGGGTGGTTAACAAAAAAAACAACAACTATGCAGTGAGGGATATAATATATTTTTAGGGGGAAATACTTTGTCTCTCTTTGCAAAAAAAGCGACTAGCAAAATGATATCAGTAAAGTGTAAACCTTTAATAAAGTGTTTTGGGATATGAAATCAGAAATTGAGGGTGAAATTACATAAAATGGTCCTCACACTTATCTCTTATTGTTTCACTGCAATCAATTAGCTGTGCTGATCAGACCCTGTGCTACAGTAATTTAACCACTGACTGACAGCTGACTGGAGCCAGTAGAAGGAAAATGGAGGCGAGAGAAGACCATAAACAGTGAATAGTGGCAGAAAAACAGCTAATCTGTAAGATGCAAAAACCAAAATCATTAAGAACCACAACACAGGAAACTGATATAACAAGTACAGCAGAGTGGAAAGAAAAAGCTTGTGGACAAAATACACAAAGGGCAGGTCTCCCATGGAAAACAGCTGCAGCTGATGACAGACAAATCCTTCAAGCTGTGAAAAAGAACCCCAAAACAAATGTCAGTGACGTAAGTACCAGTCTCGAGAAAGCAGGTGTTATTATGTAGAAGACTCGAACAGCAGAATTACAGAGAGATGCTGCAGGATGCAGACATTATGAGCTGCAGGAATTCAAATGTAGGATTGAAATTTGGGCAAAAATAGAAAAGACAAGCCAAGTCAGAAAGTACTATAAGAGCAAAATGAGCTTTTACCAAAGTGTTGGAAAGCCCACATTCATAAGATACTAAATGTTCAGTTATGATTTGTTGCAATTAATTATTAAACCAATTTAGTCTTTTTTTTTGTCTTTATGTGTTGGCCAAATTAAATAAGACTTGAATTAATAGTCTGCATTTATTTGCAGTTCTTTTATGTGTGTCCCAGATATCGGTTGCTTGTTTGTAACAAGGTATAAACATGTGGTTAAGTACGGGGTGTTCCCCATCCCGTGACGCTGTTTTGTTTTTGTGATGGTAAACACAGAACTGGTCACAGATGGCAGCTTACACTGGTTACCTGCTGAATACTTCATGAACTGACTCTGACTTTGGTAACATTATGCCATTTGGTTGTCATGAGTTTTCCCCTCCCGGACCTCTGATGGAAAGTTATGGCGGATTGGTTTTCACTGTGTCACAGATACGTAGGTTGTCAGCCAATGGGAATCACACAGAGGTGGCATAAATAAATGAACTGGGGACTTGATGGTGGACATGAATTTCCAGGTTTCTTAGTTTGAGGAAACAAATCTTGCAGACAGTGAGGTCACTTTTACAATGTTTAAATGTATTTTATTTTGAATAGTGTTATTTCATTCCCTGATTTTTCTTTAAATGAGTAATTAATTAATAACGAGCAATCAAAGGACTGAACAAGTAAAGTATGCTTTCTTAAATGAAAACTGTGAAATAAAGTAAGTTCATAAGTGAACTAGCTTTCAATTTAATCTAAAATAAAGAGCATTCTAGACCCATTATCCAGTCCTATGATATATATTTTTATTTTTATTGTTACATAGAATAGTTATTTCTACCTTAAATGTGTGCTGTTGTCTCAAAAAGATCTGATTTTGAAGGAACAGAACATGTACTTGATGTGCTCTCTGCGAGCTGCTTTGAAAAGCCTGTGTTCTGTGATTGGCAATGTGCAGCTCGATCCTAATTTGATAAAACAAAAGAAAACAGCCAGTGGTGAGACTTCACTGTATCAGCCTTGGTAAGCCCCCTCCCCCTCCCCACCACCACTACCACCACCTAAACATTGAAGTCACAATGTCATGAGAAGTTGTGATGGTTGGAGAATAGAAACAAAAAATAAGGTACTGATGATAAATACAATCTGCTTCCACCATGTTGTGTCTTCTTGAGTCAAAGTGTTCCAGGTGGTTACTTGAGGATATTTAAAAAAAACAAAACTCCATGGATTTGTTTTCAAAATGTCCCATTTTTGTTTTTCCAGGGGGAAAAAAGGACTAAAGAGCTTTGGATACATTGCGGATAAAAGGTTTTTGACCCGTCGCCCTATGACAGCTGGGATAGGCTCCAGCGCCCCTCGCGACCCTGGAAAGGATAAGCGGAAGCGAATGGATGGATGGATGGATGGAAGGTTTTTGACCCCTTTTTTGGATATTTGTCACACTTACATGTTTCTAGATGATCAAACAAATTCGAATCTTAGACAAAGACAACTTGAGTAAATACAAAATGCAGTTTTTAAATGATGATTTCACTGATTTAATTGAGTAACCAGGAAAGCTGAGTTTCATGTCACTAGCCACATCCAGTACTGATTAATCAAGAAACCAATTTAGTCCTAAGTCCAGTCCTACACAGCAAATCTCTGGAGTTAAATATTCTGGAGTTAGGCATAAAAGTGCACAAGAGTTACATTCCGGGAGTTTATTTTTCACCTTATACTACAGTCAGTGTTGGGGAGTACTCTAAAGCGGTGTAATATTTAGGTGTTCATACACTGGGTGCTAAGGAGTCTAATTCAACACATTGCTGGTGTTGTTTGTCTGTCGACCGTTACTGCGCCCATCTGTGTTTCTTTCTTGGACTCCGACATGTAGGAGCTAAAAATACTTTATTTACTTTGGAATTTTCTGTGAGTGTAGTGTTATATATATATATATATATATATATATATATATATATATATATATATATATATATATATATATATATATATATATATATATATTAGGGGTGCAACGATACTCGTATCGATATCGAACCGTTCGATACAGTACTTTCGGTTCGGTACGCATATGTATCGAACGATACAACATTTTTAATTTATTTTATCAACTTTCCTTCTGACGATGCTGTCTGTGTTGAGCGCTCAGTGGATCTGCGCTCGACAGTGCAGCCTAGGCGGAGTAGTCGAACACAGATTCACTGAGCGCAGGGCAAGCTACCTAGACAGAAGTTAAGCTTGTTGCAACATGGCAAATTGAACCTCCTCCACCCTCATTCAGATCTGGCGTTTGGAACTATTTTGGTTTTCATGTGACGTATGACCCTGAAGGTAAGCGTGTCATGGACAAAAGTAAAACAGTATGTTGGATGTGCCAGCAATGCTCAATTGGTGGGAACTAGTGTGTTAGCGCAGTTAGCTCGTTAATGTGTTGACGTCTTCCAGCCCCACTCATGAGGCGATCCGCGGTAGCTCGTTAACGGAGATTTGCCGTGTTGTGACCTTAACGTCATTTCAGATTAACGCTGACAGCACTAGTGGGAACACAACCAATATGACTGCACATTTACTCTGACATCATCCTAGTGCAAAGACAAGTGGAAGCAGACAAAAACAAGCACGCATGCTACAAACTTTACCCGAGTCATTTAGACAGCCGTTAGCACATGATTCTCCTTATGGGGACCTGATATGTTTAATATGCTGCTGAGAATATAGCCCAGAAGAAGCGTATAGTATAGCTTTTATTTTGGAAAGAGACATTTCTCTGTAATAAACTCTCTTTTCCAAAGATGAGTGATTCCTCAATCAGATACAGGGCTCGCAAAATCGCTAGCCCGACGTCCTGGGGCTTTTTTCCAGTCGGGCTACCAAAATCTATCTCTGCCCTGCCCGTCGGCCTATCGTAGGAAGGAAAAATATATGTCAATGCTTTTGCATTCTTTCGGAAATGTAGCTGGGTAATTATGTCATTGGCATCGGCCACTGTCAATATGTGACATACTGAAATCGCGTTTGAATTTGCGCTTGTTTTTTGCTTTCACTTTGCAATCGCGTGAACTGTGTATAGAGAGCGACAGTACTGATTGGTGAGTGATGATAATTTGCGCACCAATTCCTCTGACATCGTCTTATCAATCGTTAGCTTACTATGCAAACATGACAAGTGAAATCTCCTGCAGCTTAAACATGTGAGAGGTTGATCGCGCAGAGAATCGCTGAGCGTTATGTTAGTGCATGTGTAAAAGCAGCAGGATATATATTTTAGTTCTGCTGAGCCAAATAAGACAGGTCAGGGTGAAGAAGTGACAAAACGGAAAGGTTATGACAAATCAGACTATAAGGCAAAAAGAAAGTGCAGCTTTATGGTTTCATGGACAAAAGAATTTCTGTGGCTGCAATATGACGAGCTAAATAACCAGGGCTGCACATAAGTGGTCTGCAGGTGCGCATTCGCTGTCAAAATAAAAACCTGCACAAGATAAGAAGTTGCAACGCATGTTTGCGTACATAAGATTTTCAGGAAGAGGACAGACATTTGTTTAGAACTCTTAAAGATGTCGAAGAAGCTCCTTTAAGCAATTACTGTGATGTTCCTCCACCTCCAAAGAAATGTCAGAAGGAGTCCGAACCACAAAAGAAGCGCGTATTCTCGGAAAAGTGGTTGCAGGAGGTGAGCTGGCTTCAAACAAATGATGAACGCACAGAGATGTGGTGCAGAATGTGCCGTGAAAATTTAATAAATGACAAATTAATAAAAAGGCATGAACATTTTTTTTGTATCGAAAAAATATCGAACCGTGACACCAAAGTATCGAACCGAACCGAACCGTGAATTTTGTTGTATCGTTGCACCCCTAATATATATATATATATATATATATATATATATATATTCAGTTACATGGATGCATAAGTAAAAGTTAACTAACTAGCACTACATGTGTTTTCTGTATGTTATGCTGATTTGGAGATAGCAGCTAGACTAATGCTAGTAAAAAGTTAGCTAACTAACTAATCTTACTGTATTTTAAGATACACATTTCACGTTGTCAATGAAAACGTTTATTTCTATTTCTTAATTTTAACTAACGTTTAATTTAACGTTAGCTAACTACAGTAATATTCTGTTTAGACTCATGGTAATGGCCGTATTTAACCAAAGAGAGGTACAGCCTGCACTGATGAGATGTTGAGGTACCATTAACATCAGGTGGTTAGTCCTGCTGCACACTGAGATATGCACACAACCCTGTCTCCAGAACTGTAAAGACAAGGACACAGCAAACATGCGGTCACATTGTCTGCTAAACCTAGCCTAGCTAAATAGATTTTAAGCAATATTTAGTGTGGACAGGCTAACTCAATGTAAGAAAGTGTTTATTGATTAAGTTATACACAGTTTACATAAAGTTACCATAAACAACCTCTTCTTCTTGTGTTGTGTTTCATAGTAGTAAAGGTATTTTTTTCCGTAGGTGGCCAAGATGTTGATAAAAGTAAAACACAGAGAGACAAAGAAATATGCAAAATTGGAAGAAGTCAGCTTCACAGATTTTGTGAGAGCAGGTAAGTTATGGTTTGTACTAAGTCATTAAAGAGGAAATGATAACGTTGTTAGTAACTGAGTGATGATTTTACTTCAGTGCAGCAGAAGTTTCTCATACCAGAAAATGCAGCACTGCAAGTCACAGATGAGCAGGGTATAGAGGTGGATGAGGATGTCTTTTCTGAACTTGCAGCAGTCAAAGAGGTGTGTTTTGTCATCTCTACAGGTGAAGGTAAGTAAATATATGCTCTGATAGATTTTGAAGGATTTGATTTGTACAGTTACTCTTAAATAAACATTTTTAATTTGTCTAATATCCTGTGGTAACAATCACAAAATGCTGTTTTCATGGCTCAACAGTAAGTTGGATTTATCACATGCATTTCAGACATCATGGAAACACAATCATCCAAGAAGTTGCGTGACTGCTCAGACCTAACACACTATGTGACACTCACACCTTACTTAATTGACTTATACTTGACTCTTTAGTTGCCATTACTTGAAAAAGCTTAAACACAAAGATAAAACAGATTAGAGAAAAATAATTTAATATAGTATTTCATGTAGTTTGCTCTGCAACTGTAGTGTGTAATAAGACTTGCTCTCGCTCTCTCTCTCTCTCTCTCTAGAAATATATAGCTGTTTTTGTTATGTATGTTAACCATGAAATGTGTTTCCATGATCAGTGTCCTGCTTTTCAGGTAAATGAAACCATTTCTAAGAAGATACTGGTCCTAGAAAGGGAGAAAGTAAGACATTTCAAGTGTTTTGATGCCCAAATGTCATATGGGTGTGATTCACAATTTTATGTTCTGTGAGAGAGTTGCATTACTTAATTTGTTGGCTTGATGGAGACTTTACAGAGTTTTTCTCACGTTAACACTGCATTACAAGAAGTGCTTATTCTGTAGTCATTTTTTCCCTTTAATTCTGTTTTTTTTCTTTTCGCCCAATGTTAGGCCTATCTGACCTCAACTGTTTAGCTGCCAATAATGGTGGATGTTATGCTATTACAGTACTGTTACACAGAATGTATGTTAATCCATGCAGCATTCATATTTGAATATGTTATTTTTGATAAATAAAATTCATACATTCATAATAATCAGTATTGTGTTTTTGTAGTAATTTGCACCTAAAACTTTTTTCATTTGATGAGTAACACTATAAAAGAGTTAATATCAAACGTAACTCTAGTTATGAGTTAAATTTTACTCTATATGGTAGTAGAAATTTTACTCCATGAAAGTTTAGTTTTAACTCCTATAAAGAGTTGAAAGATCAACTCCCGGAAAAGAGTTACTTAACTCTGCAGTTAAGTAACTCATTCATTTGATGGTTCATTTGAGTTCATTTGATGGTGACGCATGTACACTCAAATATAGTTAATCTGAACTCCCAGAGAGTTTATTCCAAAGACCAGAATTTGCTGTGTAAGTATATGCTTTATGAAAAGTAAAGTTTTAAGCCTCAACTTAAAAGTAGAGAGGGCGTCTGTCTCCTGAATCCAAACTGGAAGCTTGGTCGACAGCAGAGCGGCCTGAAAGCTGAAGGGTCTGCCTTCCATTCTGCTTGTAAATACTCTAGGAACCACAAGTAAGCCTGCAGGCTGAGTGAAGTGCTCTAATGGGGTGATATGGTACTATAAGGTTATTAAGATAAGATGGGGCCTGATTATTCATGTGAGGAGCAGGATTTTAAATTTCATTCTGGATTTAATGGGGAGCCAATGAAGAGAAGCCGATATAGGAGAATTATGCTCATAATTCTCCTATATCTGTCATCAGTCTGGGTTTCAAACGCTTGAGGCTTTGGGACTCCAGTGAACAATGCTAGCTGCCATTATCCATAAATGGAGAAAGCTTGAAACAGTGGTGAACCTTCCCAAGAATGATCAGCCTACCAATATTACTCCAAGACCACATAAGATTCCAGGGCAACATCTAAAGACTACAGGCCTCATTTGTTTCAAGGATCATGATTCAATTATGAGAAAGTGACTGGGTAAGAATGGCATCCATCCATCCAATGTGAAAACCCCTGTGGCTTCAGCAGGAGGGCTTGAAGGCAAAGCTTTCCAAATGTGCCTGCCAGCCAGAGGTTCATTACTTGGGCCATGCCATTTCTTATCAGGGTGTCTCCACAGGTCCCAGCAAGGTTAAGGTATAGCTAACTGGCAGCCTCCTAAAACAGTTTCAGAACTATGGTCCTCTCTTGGTTTTGCGAAGTTTGCTGTTCCTCTGCATAGACTGGTGGCACAGTCTTTTTTCTTTTTCTTTTTTTTATAACTTTTTATTTATTAATTTACAGTATGAGAATACAAAACTTTAGGTCAGCATGGAAGACATGCACATTCCCAACATTAGTATCTACTTACATCATGGTAATATTTAATTGTTCAGTACAAAGGGAGTACACAATCCATTTTTCCCAGAGCTTCTTGAATTTCTCAAGCTCAAGTCTAAGGACAAAGGTAAGTCTTTCCATTCCAAAAATTTCTTCCACTATCCCATGCCACTGGGCCCGAGTTGGAGGGTCTGCCTTTAGCCATCTTCGGGTTATGGCCTTTCTGCTGCTAGTCAAAAGTATTTTCAATAAATAATTATCTTTATGTGGAAGCGCCTTAGGTAAATTGCCAAGATACAATGTATCAAATGAATAGTCTATTTTTATCCCGATTATTTTGTTTATCTCAATGGCCACCTCCCCCCAATATGGCTGGATCCTTGGGCCGGCCCCCTATGACATGAAAATGGTTTGCCATGGGGGTACCACAACCTCTCCAACATAGGCCCTGGCTCTCTGAGCCTGTTTGCCGAGCTGTGAATTTAGGAGTGATAAAAAAAAATCTCACAACATTTTTCCAACCAAACTCTCTTAAGGACCTTGAATTTGCAGTGGTAGCCTGAGACACACATATTCCCCACCAGCTGTCCTCTGATATTTGTGAGCCTGATTCCCTCTCCCAGTTTTGCTTAATATACAACGTAGAGTGATTTTTAGAGGCTTGTATACTTCTGTATATTTTTGAGACCAACTTTTTAGAGTCCTTTTTTTGTATGCCTCTTGAAAGATATGAATTAGGTTGTATTCGTTTTCATCTCTGAATAGTAACGTCTTGTTGTAATAGTCTCTAACTTGCAAGTATCTATAGAAGTCATGCTTTGCCAATCCGTATGTATCTGAAATAGTTTTATAGCTTTGAAATCCCCCGTTTGTTGCTAGTGAACAAAAAGAAGTAATTCCTCTCAGAGTCCACTGTTTAAAGGTCCCATCCAGCCTGGCAGGCACAAATTCCGGGTCATAAGCTATCCAATTCAAGGTCCTAGCCTGTTTTTCTATTTGTAGTTTACTCACTACCCTGAACCATAGTTTCAGGGTGAACTGGGTCAAATGGTTCAAATCTTTGTAAAATATTTCAGCTTGGTTTTTATTTCTGTAATGGGAAGTCTAATTGAGTAATTTCCATATTTTTCCATTTAGCTTCATAATTTGGGGATCACCAGTTTACCAGGGGTTTCAGTTGTGCGGCATAATAGTAATCTTGTAAGCACGGCAAAGCTCTCCCTCCCTTCTCTTTTTTCAGTTGCAACGTTTTGTACTGGACCCTCGGTCTTCTGCTGTTCCAGATGAACCGTGAGATCCATCAGTGACTGGAAGAGATAGAGAATTCGAGGCAGAATGTTCATTTTAATTATTTCTATTCTATTACTCATATCCATGGGGAGGAGAGACCACCGAGTCAGGTCAGATTTGATCTCTTTGTTGAGGGGGCCATAATTGATTTCATAGAGTTTAGACATGTCTTTCCTTAGGTTTACTCCCAAATATTTTATTGTGGGAGAGTCCCATTTGAAGTTAAGTTACTTTTTAGTTTCTGGTCGAGGTGTATAATTGAATGTAAGGGATTGAGTTTTTTAAAATATTTAGTTTATAGCCAGAGTAATGATTATAGGCTTTTAGTAAGGTCATCAATTGGAACAAACTTGATTCAGGATTTGTAATAAAAAGAAGAACATCATCCGCAAACATACAAGTCTGTTCTTCTCCCCTGATCATAATTCCTTGTATTTCAGAGTTTTCTCTAATAGCCTGAGCCAGAGGCTCAATGTACAAGGCAAACAGGGACGGGCTCAAGGGACAGCCCTGGCGTGTCCCTCGCTTCAAGTTAATATTTTGAGACAGGTGTCCATTAATCCTGATCCTGGCTGTTGGAGAGTAATACAGTGCCCCAATACATTTAATGAAGCCATCTTTGAATCCGAATCTTGCTAGTACCCTAAATAGATATTCCCAACCCACCGAATCGAAAGCCTTTTCGGCATCTAAGCTGACCAACATTGCACTAATATTTTCTGATGTTATATGATTCATCACTTGTAGTGTTCTCCTTAAGTTATCTTGAGTCTGTCTATTTGAGACAAAGCCTGTCTGATCTAAGTCTATCAGCTCCGGAATAATTGATTCCAGTCTCTTAGCTAATATTGAAGCGAATAATTTACAGTCCACGTTAAGGATGGAAATTGGCCTATACGAGCTGCATTCCTTTTTATCTTTGCCTTCTTTTGGGATAATTGAGATTACTGCTTCTCTCCAAGATTGTGGGGCTACTCCTGTTCTTAATGTGTGATTAAAGCAATTAAGCAGCACTGGTGTTATTTGTGTCCTAAATGCTTTATACCATTCGGACGGATAACCGTCTGTGCCTGGTGCCTTATTCGCCTTCAGCCTTGAAATGGCTTTATGCAGCTCTTCAGCAGTTATCTCAGCCATGAGTTTTTTATTTTGTAATTCTCCTATAGATGGTAGGTCTAATGAGTTTAGAAAGGCATTTATCATTGTATTTTCTACTATGGGAGGTTGGGTATATAGGTCTTTGTAATACTGTTCAAATGCCTGTTGAATATCATCCAGTTTACTGCAAATAATTTGTGACTCAGGGTTCCTGATTTTATGAATTCTGTTCTTTTCCTGTTGTTTTCGCAACCTCCACGACAGAAGCTTCATCGCCCTAGGTCCCGTCTCATAATACTTTTGTTTTGTAAATTTGAGGGGTTTTTTTTCAATTTCCTCATCATAAATGCCGTTTATATCTTGTTTAATTTTGTTCATTCTCGCCAATATCTGGGGATCTTTTTGGTCAATATGTCTAGTCTCTAGTGATTTCAATTCCTCCTGTAGCTTCTCAAGTCTTTTCTGCTTTTCTTTTTTCCTGTGAGGGCAATAATCTTACCTCTAATGACGACTTTTGCTGCGTCCCATAGAGTATTTGGAGATACCTCGCCATTGTCGTTAGATAAGTTTCAAATTCCTGTTGGATTTGTGTTTGTACTGATTTCTCATTCAGAATACTGGTATTGAGTCTCCAAAGTGTATTTGTCCGCTGTTTAGCACGGTGCTGGGTTAGGTACACACCTGAATGATCAGATAAATCTCTGACCGCGCCTGACAGCGCCCTGACCCACTGGTGTCAAGACAACCATCTCACCCTCAACGTTGCAAAGACAAAGGAGTTGATAGTGGACTTCCGGAGGTGCAGAGAAGTACACACCCCCATCACCATCAACGGCGCTGCTGTAGAGAGAGTGAGCAGCTTCCGCTTCCTTGGTGTACATCTGGCTGAGGATCTTACGTGGTCAGTACACATAAACAAAACAGTGAAGAAGGCGCAGCAGCGCCTCTTCTTTCTCAGGAGACTGAAAAGATTCGGCATGAGACCAAGCATCCCCCGACCTTCTATCGCTGTGCCATTGAGAGCATCCTCACTGGATGCATCACCACCTGGTACGGCAACAGCACCCCTTACAACCGCAAAGCTCTCCAGAGGGTAGTGCGGTGCTCTGAACGGATAATTGGAGGTGAGCTTTCCTCCCACCAGGACATCTACAGGAAGCGGTGCCTGAGGAAAGCGGGGAGGATCATCAAGGACTCCAGTCACCCCAGCCATAAACTGTTCAGACTACTTCCATCAGGAAGGAGGTTCTGCAGCATCCGGTCCCGTACCAGCAGACTGAGAGAGAGCTTTTTCCACCAGGCCATCAGACTGCTGAACGCGTCATAGACACCTCACCTCCACTACTGGAACTTCAACGTTATGCACTCCAGACTGTACATTAATGCCACTGTTTTGCACAATATCCAACTACAAACCTCTGTATATTTTTATATATTTTATTTTATTGCTTACTCTATTTAATTTGTAAAATATGTATACACACACACACGTAGAAAAACATATTTAGTATACACATCCAGTGATGCATATACTATTATATATTGTACATATATTTATTAGTCTCAGATTTAGCCATTCTTATATTTTGCTTGTTTTATGTTATTGCATATTTGCACAACTCTGTTGCTTGTGAAGCTCGCACACAAGAATTTCACTCGCATGTACTGTACCAGTGTACCTGCACATGTGATGTGACAATAAAAGTGATTTGATTTGATTTGACCTGACCCCTATTTTACATTCCTCGACCTTATGCCAGTCTGATTTGTACATAAAAAAATAGTCAATTCGAGTATATACTGAATGGCATGCAGAATAATAGGTAAACTGTTTATCCCCTGGATGAGAGGCTCTCCACACATCAATCAAACCCAGTTCTGTAAGCATGTGTTGGACCATAATAGCATTCGAATTTTTCTTTTGCCGGTGGTTGGATGAATCTAGTTTTGGCTGGAGTTGAACATTAAGGTCTCCACCAAAAATCAAAACTCCCCGTGTTTCCAAAACCACTAAATCAAATAGCTTCTTATAGAAGGATTTGGAGCTTCCTGGCGGGGCATATACATTAAATAATGTTACTTCCTCCTCTTCTAATTTACCCTTTACCAAAATGAACCTCCCTTCTTTGTCCTTTACCTCTGAATACAATTCAAAGTTAACAGCATTGGGGATCAGTATGGCTACTCCTCTTTTGCGGCCTGATTTATGTGACGAGTAATAGGTATTCTGGAATCCAAGTTTTTTCAATTTTTCATGTTCTAAAGAAGATAAACGTGTCTCCTGCCAAAAAATTACATGCAGCTTCTCACGTTTCATTTTGGCTATTATTTTGTCCCTTTTAATCGGATTATGTAGCCCATTTACATTTAACGTGATTATTTTATTTTCCCAATGATGCATATAACTTTTTCAGTCTGTGGACCTTTGTGCAACATCACCCATGCTAACCAGAACATGAACAAGAACAACAAACAAGTAAACCAAAAAAACAAAATCAAAGGCTTCCAAGTCTGAAGTTCAGGTGAAACCTCGAGTTGAGAGGAAATCCTCGTGCCAGTCGAGGGCCTCTCACCAGTGTCAGGAAAAATACCCAGCACCAGTATCCTTGTTTTACGCCAGAATTGCCCAACTGGTACAAAGTTCCTTCTTTAACAAGCTTAGGGAGTAACTACAAAAAAGACTCTTCACAGAATATTTGGAGAGCAGAGGAACACATGTCATTTGAACACTCAAAAGCCTGAATGTATTCGACCCAGGTAATAATAAAAGTAAAATAATCACTTTAGGCAGGGTCATATATGGAATACGTGATGAACTGGTAGAAATAGTAATGATAAGAATTTTTTTTCCCCCCCCTTAGATATAGAGTTCAGCTTAAACTGTCCTGTGCAAAACAGTTTTCAAATTATTGGTAGATTTGCTAAGGAGTAATATTTCATCCTCCTCCCTGCATGAGAGCAGGATACCTCACTGCAAAGCTCCAGTGGGGATGTGATGACCCTCTTGTTTTCACTCGCAGGAGTCAGATGTTCCCGGAGGGGCCCGGTGGAAGCTCCATAGCTTCTCTTTTATTCGCCGCCAATCCACCGCCTGTCTGCTGCGATCTGCGCCGGCCCTCTCCCACGTTGCTGGTCTCTGCTGTTTCAGTGCCGTGAGGCCTGGTTCCTTGATTTCATCCAGGCAGAATCCTCTCTTCTTCAGGTCATCGGCTGCCTCTGTCGCATTCTCGTAGAGTTTGGTGCTGCTGTCGAAGAACACCCTCAGCTTGGCTGGATGTGGCATTTGGAAGCGGAGTCCTTTGGCTTTGAGCTCTCTCAGGATCCCGACGTACGCCTTTCTTTTCTTAAGGATGTCTGGGGGGTAATCTTGGTCAAAGTAAATCCTTTTCCCTTCATAGCGGACATCCTTTTTTCTCCACGCTGAATGCAGTACCATCTCTTTTACTCTATACTCCAGAAAGCACAGCACCAGTGATCTAGGCGGAGCGCCTTCTCGGGGCTTTGGGGTGAGTGCCCGGTGGCAGCGCTGGATTCCGAGGTTTATTTCCGCAACCGGCGGGCCGATTTGAGCCTTTATCAGCTTCGTTACAAACTCTATCAGATCAGGGCCCTCTGATCCCTCCGATACCCCATGTATGCGGAGATTATTCCGGCGTGAGCGTGCTTCTAGTTCGGTTAGCTTTGCTCGCAGGGTCTCCTGGCTCTCCATCATGAGAGCGAGTGCCTCCTTAACCTCCGTGTCACATTCTTCAATCTCGGTTATCCGCTGTTCTGCCTCCTCTACCCTTGCCGTGGTAGCCAATAGCTCCTTTGTAGTTTCTTGAAGTTTCTTGTTAATTTCTCCTTTGAACTCGTTCAGTTCCCTTTTCATATCATTGCGGAAAGAAAGTCGAAACTCACTCATTTCACTTTTAAGGTCCGACCTCAGAGCCCGGATCTCATCGTAGATAGCTAGCATGAAGGGACTAGCTTCGCCATTATTCTCCTCTCCGCTGCGAGTTTCCTCGACTAACTCTCCCCTTTCCCGTCCCAAGCTTGGTTTGCCTTTGGGCTTTTTTTGTTTATCCCCGTCCATGTCAAGTTTAGGTACTGTTCTTTGTGTATGAATATTCTTCCAAGAGGATTATATCCAACTGGCAGGGAGCCGAAACTTTCAAGCAGCCATTTGCTATAGTGCCAAACCGGAAGCCTGGTGGCACAGTCTTGGGGCAGAGCATGGTGTCAATGGGAACTGGACTGAAGAGTGTCACCAAAGCTTTAAGCCATTAAAAACTAAGCTCACAACAGCACCAGTGCTTTCCTTTTACAGATTTCTGTGTGCCAATTTTTGGCACGTAAGTGGACCGTGACTGAAAAATTCTTGTTGGGCCACAAGTGTAATTTTTATACTGACAAGAACATCCTTAGTCATTTGTCTTCTGCTAAACCTGGGACTACTGAACAGTGCTGTGAAGCTCAACTCGTCTTTTTGACTTTGAATTAAAGTACAAGTCAGAAAGGAGCAATATGAACGGAGACACTTATTCTGCCAGCATCTGCCCAGTCTGCAGGACATAAAAGCCATGATTCCTTGTACACCCCTACCTGAACCCCTTCAACGAGCCTTGTAGCTGGAACCAGCTAATGTGCTGCAAGCTGCCATTATGTTTTTGCCTCATCTCACCACTATGCCCTCCAGCAGGCCGATTCTGTGATAAAATGAAATCCTGATGTTTTAGCTTAGGTTTGTTTGTTTAATTGTTTAAGTTCATTGCCCCAAAGGTGCTGAGGTGGTGCTCCAGCTTTTGCTGCCTCATGTACTAATTAAGGAGGTGCTGACTGAAGTTCATCAGGACCACGACCATAAAGGTCTGGAAAGGTCTAGACGTTCGTGGTGCTACTGGCCAGGTATGTCTGCTGAGGTAGCTCACTGGTGTCAGGCATGGGAACATTGCCAAGTTGCAAAAAACACACAACCAGTTGCTCAAAGCTATATGGGACAGTTGTTGTCTTTTTGCCCAAATGAAAATTTTGCTATTGATTACACTCTGTTGGACTCTTCTCACAATGGGCTGGAGAATGAGCTGCTGCAGTGGCCTGTGTCCTTGTAACCGTAAAGTTCTCAAACTTTGGTGTACCTCTTTGCATCCATTCAGGGACACAAATTTGAAAGCTCCCTGATCCAGCAACTTTGTAAGTTTTACCTAACTGAGAAACCTTATACTACCCCCTATCATCCGTCTGGAAGTGTGAACATTTTAATAGGACTTTGCATAATTTATACTCTGCCAGTGTCCAGGAATTACTGCTACATCTGTAAATGACCCCAGTAAAATAAAGTATGTTCATTGTACCGTGTTGAAGGCAGTGGAGAGAATCTACCATCAGAAGAGCACCACTCCAAGTAGCAGCCCACATGGCGTAGAAATATCGGCCTTGGAACATAACTCGTCAAGTGACGTGATTTGTTATTCCTGAGTTATTTCTTCATGTTGCCACAGTAGCAATTCATGAAAGAACATCATTTCAACTGCCAAACATGGTGGTAGTAGTTTTATATTCTGGGGCTGCTTCGCTGCATAGGACCTAGGCGACTTGCTGTGATTGATGGAACAATGCATTCTGCTCTCTAACCGAAAATCCCAAAGGAGAATGTTTGACCATCAGTTCGTGCCCTTAAGATCAACTGCACTAAAGTTAAGCAGCAGGACGATGATCTGAAAGACACCAGATAATCCACCTATGTTCAGCCAAAATGAGTGTCCTAGTCAAAGATCAGACTTAAATCTGATGCTTTGGCACAACCTTAAACAGGCTGTTAATTTGAAAAAACAAACAAACAAAAACCCTCCAGTATAACTGAATTAAAACAAATGGGCAAAGAAGAGTTGACCAAAATCTCTCCACAGTGATGTGAAATACTCATTGCCAGTTATTGCAGTTCTTGGCACAACCGGTTTTTTGAGGTTTAGGGGGCACTTAACTTTTTCACACTGGGCCATCCATGTGGGTTTAGATAGCTTTTTCCCTTAACAGATGAAAATGCATTTTGGGTTTAGTTGCAGTACCTTTGTCTCATATTCAAATTTGTTTGATGACCTGAAACATTTGAGTGTTACAACAAATTAAAAACTAACAAATTAGGAGCAGGCGGGGAGAGTTTTTCACACCAGGCTACATATAGCAGAGCAACAGTTTGTTCTTTCTTTTTGCACCTCACCTGGATATCAATTGCGATTAGCTGCTTTGTTTATGGGTTTAATACATTTAACACACAAAATAGAACCTGCTTGTAGAAAAATGGTACCACTAGTGTTACTACTTGTTCATATGCCACTCTTTTTTGCCTTTATGTTTGTAGCCTTTCTTCATTTCATTTTTAATAACAAACATTTGATGATTTTTTTCCATTCAACTTTCCAATAAAGCTTATACTGGGAAATAACAAAACAGTTAAAATCATGTAGGTTTCTGGATACAGAATTAATTACATTTTTTTATTATGGAAAACTGGCATTCACTTAAATAAAAACGACAAATGTTACATGTGATACGCTGCCCAAATAAATCATGCCTTATATCCCACATTCAAGTCTTAAGAATTTAAGGTTTGGCTCTAACTTGCTATAGCAGATGAAACTGCATTTGGGGAAAAAAAAAAAAAAAAAAAAAAAAAAAAAAAAAACCCTGCTCATTTAAGAATTACACACGAAACAACTAAACACAGACACACACACACAGATACACGAGGCTTGTTGGCTGGATTTGATGCTCTTTCAAAGTGAGGATTAACAGCAGTAACGCCTCCTCTTTTCTCTTTCCTTGGAACTGTCCTGTGCTCAAGGCCAAGAACAAGTCATGGGACTTGCAGAACATATCAAACCTGAGCCAAGTGCTCTCATCATGTTTTTTGTTCTTTTTTAAAAATCCCTCTAAGGCACATGTGGTTGCCGATTTTGTAATGTCAAAGTCAGTGACATGCTGTAATTTCGTCCATTTGGTAATTCAAATAGGTGCAAAGGATAAAAAAATGATTCCAATAGTAGGTACAGTTCTTTTAATCTCAAGACATGAAAAACTCAAATTCTCCAAAGTGGATTGAAAAACTATCCAAACAGTAGATGTTTACAACTTATTTAATAAATGAATACCTTGAAGATTAAAATGAATACTAGTAGTCGATAAAAAGGTAGGCGAGTTACTTTTAGTGTATATAACTGAAAATGAAAGCACTCATGCCTTTGCTTCTATATTTTTGTACATTTCAAAATCGTAACAAGTTTTCTGTTTGGACAAGATGTAAGTGACCAATAATCACAGCTTTTTGTCTCATGCCCTCTTCCTCTGTTCTGAATGTGTTGTGTGCAGAATAAAGTACTCTTTTCTGGAAGAACTATAGCAGTTAGTGTCCTCTACAGTTTGCCACTGTTCATTCTGTCTCTACACAGTGGATTTTTGTACACTACATGCTGTAGGCTGATACAGAATAGTTTAGCTCAGGACATTCTCAGTAGATACATAGTTTTCAACTCTTTTGTGGAATTAACAAAAGAGCTATATTTCATTTTGCTCCATGGCTGTCAGCATGACCATTGATACAGGCTGTTCTTCGAAGTGTGAATGTTAAACTTACGCAGGGAACATGTTTGGAGGTTTTGGAAAGCCTTGTGTTGCATATGGAATTTACAGTTCAAACAAGAGAGATGAGTTGTTTAAGTATTAAATGAAAAAAGCACAACTATTACTTTAAGTCACTTGTAGTGGACTAAGCTAATCCCAAATTAACCCTCACCAAACCCTCTTAGTTGGACTTATGATTGCAACAATAATCCCAGTCATTTGAAGCTGATTTAGATGTACTAAAACTCAAATTGGCAGCATAATGTTAACTTTGAAAGAGAATCCAAATTTGCCTTGAAGTATAACTAGTTCACTTGTGTTGTCAGTCCACTGAGAAGAAGAAAAGCTTGGTTAGGAGGATGCTGGGATGACCTGGTTGAACTTCTCAAGTCTGAGCCACTCTTGTGTAGGAACAGCTTTGAAAATGTACCGCAGGTAATGATTGCACAAGCAAGACATGATATGACAGCAGATACTTGCAAGAACGCAACACAAGGCGTTAAGCTTGCAGAGGTATTTGTGCAGGATTAGCTTGCTTAATATTTTCCCCATCACATGCACATAGTATATTACCATCAGGTCGAGTTCCTTTATCATCTCGCTGAAGCAGTAATCTGAATGTTCAAGTCTGCAAAATAGATAAAATGTATGTTTTCAGGCATGACGTCTAATTCTTCAGATCAATTGCATTAATCAGCAATAAATACACACAGGTATTGCAAATTGTACCTTTGTGATTTGCAGTAAGTTAAGTTAAAGGTTAGTTGGGATACTGGCAACTTTTTTCCTCCAATCCCTCTTTCGTCAAATCCCTCAGATGGAAATGATAGGCTCGATTTGCTCAATGGCTGCCAAGATAATGGCTACAGACGAGTAACAGAAAACCCTTGACAGTGTAAACACACAGCTGCTATCTAAACCTCTGCTGCGTTTGGGCCGGAGCCGCTATTGACTGGTGTAATCTGCTGCATAAATCTACAGCTTGGCCCTGTCTGGCTGCTGTCTGGGTTCCGTGCACTTGGACAAAAGCGCCGGACACCTTGCCCACTGACAAAGGGCCTAGCCCTAATTGGAGTAGACAAGGCTTGCTGATGGAGCCTTTTTAAGCAATTGAACTTGGTCAATGAATCTTAGGGGACCTAATACAACATAAGGGATAGGCAGTTTGACTCCAACAACGGCAGTAGCACCAAACTGTCCTGTAGCTCCCCGTCAGCCTAAGCACTGAAGTTGGGCTATGACCCATAATGACTTTTTATCAAAGTACAAAACTGAAGGTGTTGATCTTGTGCCACAGTAGGGTTGTAGATGGGCCGTGTTTCATTGTTATTGTGTAATTCAGCTTTGCTTTTTAAAGGACCTGGCGCCATTCCACTGTTTTGTTTTCATGTATTAGAATAGAGAACAGGCCTCACTGTGTCTCCTGACCAAACCGTTTTGGATGGAGGACAAGCTGTTCTTCGTTTGAAAGTTATCAGGAAGGAGACTGGGTTCCTTTTAGAAAGCTATCAGGAATGTGTATGGGAAACCTGTGTGGGCCACTGGAATCTCCTCAAAGAGAAGACTATAGGACAAGTGCAAAGCCCTCACCACGGGAGAGAGGAACTGGTCTTTGTGATCAGAAATGCCATGGAAAAAGTGCGCATTGTTAGCAGCCCAACAGATTTTGTCCCTCTGGTCGTGTGATTCACCTACAAGGTCTCGGGCTCACTGACCCCCCCCTTGCTGGCTGTTAGAATGCCCACACAAGTCAGTGACACTACATTTTCTTCACAAGTAGCCAAATAGCTTTGCTGACCTCAGATTCATAATTTTGCTTCTGTATCTTCTGTGCAACTTTTTTCAATAACTGTGCAACAATATCAATTATTGTTTCAATGTTTTCTAGTTGGACTTGACCAGACAGATCCACAATTGTTATGCTATAAGTGTATTGAAAATTAAAGCATTTTTATTCAGATCATTTTTCTGTAATTTGATATTACAAGATGAAACTTTTGGTGTATTGTCTCTAGTTATTGTCACGCATTATAAGGGGCCTCTTCTAGAGCTGTGATCGCCATCTTGTGGTAGTTTTTTCCCTCTCTTCTGGTCGCCTGTTGATCAACGGGAAATTTAAACTGATGATGTGAAAAATTTAATAAATGCCTGCTTATTTGCTCTTTTTTCTTTGTCTCATGCGTTAGGAAGTTTCCAAGGATCAAAATAATTCAAGAATTGAATTATTAAATTGCAGCCAACATTTGAGGCATTTTGAAATCATTTCATTTTTATAGCAAGTAACACGTTATGATTTTCTTTTTTCCTTCTTTTTTAAGGACACAATGTGCCACACATAAAAATGCCTAAGTTAGCGCCCGCCTACATTCTTCATGTAAACACCATTAGAAAAGGAGTCCTTTTCTAATTGTGTTTACATGAAGAATGAAGATAAAAATACTGAAGTCAATACAACAAATGCAGTCTAAAAAAATTAAAAACAAAATGTAAGCCGACTTTTTCCATTTAAAATATGAATTGGTTTTTCTTTTGCGTTTTGTTCGGCAAGTCCCTTTCGAGACTTCGTAGTTCACAGCGTTGTTTCCATAGAGACAGAAATTCGTCTAGACGCAAGAGGATCTTTCAGCCAAGTTCTTCTAAGCTTGCGAGTATAGCACTAGTGCTGTATCCAGGTAGGACATTTTAAATAATTACGTATAACTTAACGGTAAATATGAGTACTTTGGATAAAAGTATTACAGTAAATGGTTTCAGCAACTGAATATTAGCGGACCGTCTAATGCCTTCATTTTCACTGCTCTGACAGATAAGTAAATCGTCATGCTGGAGCTGGATGAGCCATTCAACCCTGACGAAACTGAAGAAGAACAGGAAAATGTTTCATGTCATGAGGAAGAGGTAAAGGTGTGGGCCTCGTTCTAAAAATACAGCACATGCATGTGTGTTTCCGCTATTCTCCATTCTCTTCATTTACTATTTTTTGTCCAATTCTGCATACATTCTATCACTCAGAGAGGTGGAAATTAGCAGCTATTTTTCAGGGTAGACACCTTAATTTACATCTCTACCACAAAAGCATCAGGATGATTCGTTTGAGAGCCACACGTGAGCTTAGAGTGACGCTGAACAGGACAGCGAAGCTAAACGGATAATAGATAGAAGATAAATTATGCACAACATAAGCTGACCCTCCGTAAATCCACTTACTGCCTTATGACTTATACATCCCAACTATTGCTTTTTCATATAGTGAGTATGGATGGGATTTGAGAAATTCTTCCAAATAAAAAGAAATGGTACCAAATTGTCCACTTCATTGGACTAATATCTCTTTAAAAGTAGTAATGCCATTTATGAATACTGATTAGAAAACAAAACGATAATTGCAACTCAGTGACCCCAAAACCTTTGAGCTTTTGTATGTGTGAGTCACATACAGTACAGACCCCTTTTTCCTTACTTTGTTTTTCTACTTTTGCATTGTCCCTGAACGTCTGCTGGCCTACTTTAAAATTAATCAGAAATCAATAAGGAAACTGATTGACCCATAAGCAGAATAGACAATGGATTTACTATCAGTAAGAGTTATTGCTTCACTTTTGTCCCCACAATGCTTGCTAATATTGCTTGCTTACATTAACATTTTCCTTTTGTGGCGAAAGCAGACCTAATAATTAACCTGTTTTCTGACCGCAGGCTTCAGATAATTTCCCACCAGCCCTTCTAAGCTACTTTGAAACATCAAAAACTAGAGCGGCAGTTTGTGAGAAACTTATCCTTGAGGAACTTGAAGGTAAGTAATAACTTACAGCATTTAACTAATGTGTACGGTGATAAAGCTGAGATTATCTCCTTACCGTTTTGGATTTTGTCTGCACCGTCTTTGAATTCCATGTCAGACTTCACACCATCAGATTCCACTGATAATATGATGAGGCTGTCAAATGAAGTCAGCAAAGATATGGTGAAAGTGAATGAACAGGTAAATTGGTCTTAATGGTCTAATCTCAGTTGTTTTATTACATCAAAAATATAATGTCATGTGGCCTAATTTTTAAAAATGATTTTTTACTGATACAGGTGGGTGGTGAAACAGAAAATGAGGAAAAAAAGGCTGATGGGTCCCTTCTTCAAACACGAATAGTGACACAAAATCCTTTGACTCACAATATGTCCATGTGGCCTAATAATGAAGGTAGATAACATGTACATGTGTATTGTTTGGAACATGACAGCATTGTTGTAGTTTTGCTTCTGTACATCACCACAATTGATTGTAGATCAAACAACCAGCATGTGCTTGAAGTACACAGGCTAAACTGGACTCAAATGTGTTTTGAGTGTTTTATGATGAAGTCAACAGGTGAATTCGTGGCAAAGTGTTACTAATGATGCGGCCGTGGGTCAGTGGGGGTGAAGGGGGAATTGGCAGGTTGCAATGGGGATGGAGCGGTTGCATCTGGGAAGAAAAGAGAACAGGGTTAAGAAGGCGCCAGACGCAGGGTATTTAGCGGAGGTGGTTACTGATAGTCAGGGTGAGCTTGGCTTTGAGGGAGAGGCGGTGAGAATCCAGGTGAGTATTGACAAAGGCTGGCTGACCTGAGTGCCGCTGTGTCCGAGGTGGTGAGTGGTGGCTGGAGGGCAGGCAGGTGAGGTTCTTTGTATTTTTCCAGAATGCGAAGATAATCCAAGGAGAGCTGAGGTTGAAGGCAATGGCAAAGAAGGTCCAGGAAAACTGCAGCACGGGAAACCAAAGTAAACGACAAAACAAGTAGCAAGAGCATGAAAAACCTTAGCGCCGATACCAACGTGAGGTCATTGACAAACTGGCAGCAAAGGAGAGTCTGAGCGGAGCTTAAATCCTCAGCCTGATTACCCAGAATCAGCCTCAGGTGTGCAGGACTGCAGGAGAGATGATGGCTCCGCCCAGGGGTGGAGACCAAGGGACTCAGGTGCCCGATGGAACTTTCCAGTCAAACCTCCAGATCCTGACACAGACTTTCTTTTTTAATCCCAGAGGTTTTACAAAATCTGTTAAAGAATTACAGCCCTTTTCATACGCAGTCCCCTATTTCCCCCAGATTCAAATTTATTGGGATAATTGATTGACAAGCAGTGGCCAT
This sequence comes from Neolamprologus brichardi, assembly GCF_056152115.1. Taxonomy (NCBI): domain Eukaryota; kingdom Metazoa; phylum Chordata; class Actinopteri; order Cichliformes; family Cichlidae; genus Neolamprologus; species Neolamprologus brichardi. Next base: position 23,242,956 of record NC_142110.1, read on the forward strand.
GTGAGGCCTGATCATTTTTTTTTTATTTAAAATGAGGCACATATAATATCTCAAGTAAATTCAATGTGTTTAATTTTTGTTTTTATAGCTTTATACTGTAATTTCAATTATTTATAATACCAGGCCAAAAGAGATGTTAGCACAAGTGAGTGAAAAAAGTGAAGAAAAAAAAACTATCAGAGAGACAGCCAAAACTTTAGAAATGGCCAGAAAAGTGAACAACTTTGAGGTTACTGAAGTTCTCATGTTGCATAATACACAAAATAAAGGTAAAAGGTAACATAGTTTGCCACAAGATGTCACTATTTTCATAGAATTTGCTGTCACTCACGACTTCAGTAAGGTGAAAAGGTAGATAATCCTGTCTTGTGAATAGACTTTTAAATTTGCAACTGAAAGCATAAAGCTAATGGTGATCAAGCTTCCTGGAGGTATATGTTAGTTAAATCATATATAATGTAGATGGACTCAAAATCACTGCCACGTCACTGATGTAAATTTAGAAAAAATGTAAAATAAAGAAGTTAAAATAAAATGCATTGCCTCTCATTTCCCTAAGCATTGCCTTACACATTTATGGAAGATTAAATTTGGATCATTCTTTATGTAGGAAATTTGGTTGTTATTTGTTATTAGTGCATAACAATCAATGGAGAGGCAAGGCATGTCTTACTTTGAGCCTGAATTGAACATCATATGCATGGCTTTCCTTTCTTGCTTGCTGAACTATTGAAGCCTTAAATTTTTGTATTTGTCTTAGATGGAGCTGGAACAGATCGATGTTGGGAGACTGAGAAATATTTGGCCCGGGACTTTAGCAAACATGACATAGCACAAGAGAAACACTGTGATGAGGAGATTCATAAAAACAAGGAAAGGCAAAAAAGAGAAATTAACTTCCAGGAGGAGCTGAGGAAGATAATGGAGGCAGAGAAAGTAAGTTACTTATGACTTTTTTTTCTCCCCTCGACATAGTACTTTTGGATCCAGATGGTAGAGCAGCTGTCCCATAATTACTACGAATAAACAATAAGCTGGTACCAAATGTCCACATACGTAATAAAACATGCAGCTGCCCCCACCAACTCTTCAGGGTAATTACATAACCCAGCCTTACTTGGATATGGAGGAAGTGGAAATGAGGCCTCTGATAGCCTGGTGCACCACAGAGCCATTGTTTATGTTTATGGATGATACCTTACTTAGTAAGTACACAGACTTAGTCCACAGACCGATCAAGCTCACCACAGAGGATATGAAAGGTTTGACTGTAATTGTCCACTGGAGCAAAAATTGTGTGTCTTTAGGACACTGTGACACACTGAGAAAACCATCCCCAAAGACACAGTGGGCAGAGAAGCAGAAGATCATCATATCAAGAAGAGCCTGAGTAAATGTGGTTATCCAGCTGGGTATTTGACTACGCTGGGAAGACAACTAAGCAGTGCTAAAGTGTCATCTAAAGTGAAGACCACTGGTGATTCCTTATGTGTCTGGAGTGTCGGAACAACAGTGACACATGTTTTCATAACATTGTGTCTCTTTGGCTTTCAAATTCCAAACAAAACTCTCAAAAGTTTGTCCACCTCGAGGATTGTGTCCTCTGCCTTAAACAGAGTAATATCGTGTACCCAGTTAAGGACCAAGAGGATTGAGATGAATTATGTAGGTAAACTAAACAACCTCAAGCTTAAGAAATGGCACAACACAGAAGAGATAGCTTGTCTATCCTGGACTCTACAGTCTATTTACAGCATTAAAGCAGTGGTCACGCTTTCACTGGCACATGGAGGAACACTGATTTGAGCGTAGTAACAAAGGAACCCTAAAACCAAACATAGTTTACACAAAGATCACATTGGGAAGACAGGTCAGAGAGGTAGGCTGATAAGAAAAACAACGAAAATACACAACATGAGGTGAGAGGAGGAGAAAAACGAACTCCACGCAGACTGAGCTCCTAATGGGAGAACAGTTTGAGAACAGAAAAAATAATAATTAGGATAGATTGCAGATTATTGTTGTGTAAGCTGTAGAGTACTGCAGCATTTTGGTAATTAGTGCAGTGTATTGTGATTGCAGTCCTGTGCTTCTACAGTAACTGTGGCAGGAGCAAGATTGGTGCATGAGTTATTCTCTCGCTCCTTTAAAATGAACTTAAACTCCTGCATCGTAACCATTTTTGACAATTTCTGTCCCTTCTGTAGATTATTCCAGAAAACCAGGCCAGCATATTTAAAAGCCTTTCCCTCCCCAGTTCTGTTCTGATTCTCAGGACAAACATTTGTATTATGATAATATGATAGGCTGGTATGTATTCATTCAGATGCCTCAGTATTAGATGTTTCATACCCCTAGATAAGGGTACGGAGGGCAAACTGTCACAGAGAAAATACAGAATGCAGCAAAAATGGCTGTATTAATTAACCCTGTTGTGTTTTATTTATTCTGGTTCCAGCTGCATGAAAAGGAACTGAAATTGATGGCGAAAAGAGCCCAGGAAAAACTTGAGCAGGAGATGCTGCTTCAGCAGGTAATTTATTTTTTATTTTTTTCAAATTTGTGTGCAGTGTGACGTAGTGCACAGGCTCACCATTGTATTTTTAGACATTTGATATACTTTTGGGTATTTGTTATCAGCGCAGCATTTGGTAGAATCAATTTACTGAACATACTGGATTTATAAATCAGTGGTCCTCAAAAACACACCTTAAATTTAGTACTTATAGATGCTTTTTTCCATTTTGATTGAATACTTTTTGTGATGTTTGTAAATTCCATGTAGTTTGCTTAATATATTTCAAAGAATAGATTAAAGAAATGAGGCAACTAGTTTTCTTGTAACTCTATAAATATCATCTCTAATTAGGAACTGATTGGTAACTTACAAAAACAAGTGGAGCAAGAGAGGAGGATGATTGAGGAAGAGCAGAGAAGGAAAAACGAAGAGAAGAAAAGGAAAAATGAAGAAGAGAAAAGGAAAAATGAAGACATGCAAGCGAAAAAGAAGCAGGAAGAGGAAGACAGAAGGAAAATGAAGGAGGAAGAAGAGAAAATTAAGAGTGAAGAAGAACAGGAAAGGAAAAAACTGGAAGAGAGGAAAAGATTGGATGAAGAGGAAAAGAAAAACATGATAAAATTAAGACATAAAGAAGAAAAGAAGCAAACGGAGCTATGGGAAAGGGAGGAGGTAAAGAAGAAAAGGGAAGAAGAGATTAGAAAGAAAGAGGAAGAGAGAAAAACTGAAGAAATCAAGGATGAGGAGAGGAGAAGAGAGATACAAGAGGTGGAGGAGATAAAGCAAAAGCAGAAGGAGAGAAAGAAAAACAGGAAAAGTGAGGACGAGGAAACAAGAATAATGGATGTCAAAAACAATGTGACAGAGGTTTCTGGAAGGAAGATGACTGAATATCAAAAGACAAAAAATAAAGAAATAAGAAGTATTAAGGAAGAAAAGAGAAAAGATAACGGAGGTGAGGAAGAGAAGACAAGAAAGGAAGTTGTGAGAAAGACTACAGAGCATAAGATGGAAAGAAATGAGGTAGAGCAAAGAGAAAAGCCTGAGATGAAGAAAAAGATGTTGAATGAAGACATCAGGGGAAAAGATGAGAATAAAAGAATAGATGACAAAATGCAACTCATGGAAAGTGAAGAAAAGAAAAAGAACGATGAGGAGAGTTTGGAAAATCAAGATATGATGAGGAAGGAGGAAAAGACTAAAACAAACGAAGAAGAGCTGATTACAATGAGAATGGAAGAAATGAAACAGAATGAAGAACAGGAACACAGAAACATAGATGAAGTAATAAAACTCAAGCCAGAGATTTGTGAGAATAAAGACCAGAACACAAAAATGGAACATGAGAGGAAAAAAGATAAAGAAAAGAAGCAAGAAGAGTTGCAGAAACACCAAGAGGGGCTTAGTATAGGAAAAAAGAAGGATGGGACGGGAAACAAGGAAGATGCAAAGGATTATGGAAATGAGGTGAAGGAAAACATACAAACAGAAGAAAGGAAAGTAGAAGAAGAGGTGAAAGAACGGGTCATAAGTAAGAATGAGCTGCGAGACAAGGAAAGAGAAAATAGCAGCATGCAATCTCAGAATCAGAATACTGGCAGGATTTCACACCCAGGAGGCAACACCACACGGACCTCAAGTGCTGACCCACTGCAGAGTGAATCTACAGCTGACCCCGTCAGCTCTGAAACTGCAAAACAACAGAACCTAAACAAGAACATCAGTCTGATCCCTGTGTATAAAACCAGTAACCGGCAAGATCTTGCAAAGCCTGGCACTTCTTCTTGCTTTTTGCCTGCAGGCCTTCCAGAGCACACAGAGCAGAAGAGGCTGTTGTGGATGAAGGAATGCATCCCTTGGTCTAAATTGTCCTGCCAGAACAGGAGGAAGCAGAAAGGATCAGTCCGGAGTAGGACAGGGCCAAGGAGGGTGGCAGAGGGTAGCAGTCTGCCTCCTCTGTGCCCACACACTCTGCTTCAGTCCACAGGCTGGAGATCCCTGCAGGAGGTAACATACTGTGTGCTTAGCTCTGATCCAGGAACACTGATGAAAATGTTTTGTACTTAAATGTTTGTTGTGTTCGGAAAGAATATTCACACATAGAACCCATCATTTTCATTTGAGATCCAGAAGCGCTGAAATATGTTTGGCTCTCTTTCAGGTTACCAGCGTGACCTTGGAGGACTTACCTGGCTGCAGCCTTTTTACCCTTGCCCAGTGTACTCAACTTCAGTCGCTCACCCTCAGACGCTGTGGACTGAAATCATTGGAAGGTATCAACCACTTACAAGAGCTCTGGTACATTGACCTACAGGTGATTATATAGTTAAAAAATAACAAAAAAACTAGTCATTACTGTGATTTTTTTTTCATGTTGTTTCAGTCATTTCAGTCACAACAGCTTTGCCTTTTTTTTGTTTTAGGAAAATGACATTTCATTTGTGGATTGTGAAAACATGAGCAGCTTACGAGTTCTTCAACTTGCCCACAATAAGCTGACTTCCATCCATGGTTTAAATGGTGCTGAGAATTTGGATATTCTTGATCTCTCGCATAACTCCATCACCCGTATTGGTGAGAACTCACGAAACACTCACAGCTATTGAAAAAAGCCCCAAAAAAGAAAAACTGATTAATTTTTTCATCAGTATAATGTCTGAAAGTGTTTGTGTTTTAAATACTTATTTGTTAACAATGTGTGTGTAGCAGCTTGAGATAACGCTTGACTTATCCGAACACCTGGTAAGTCTAAAATCCTCAAAAAAGAGCAGCATTCACTTAACCTGAGAACAGGCATGATGCCATCATGTTCCATGTAAACACAGAAAGTAGTATGAGTGTGAAGCTTCAAAATAAAAAGAGTCTATGGAGTGTATCAAATGCATTTGGACTGCTTTATGTTTAACAAAATGAATGAAAGTTATGGCTCTTAACACCAGAATCCTGGTAAAAGACATGCTGCAGTTACAATACATTGCTCACATATATTTCATTTGAAATTCTAAAGGACTACATTCAGAGCTTATCAAACCTGAGGAAATAAACGTGAAAATGGAAAAAACAGTATCTAAAATACCCGAAATCTTTCATGCAACATTTTACTTATTACCTCACATGCTAAAGGACTATCAGAGATGAACATCAGGAATTCCAAGTTTACCTCCAGGTTTAACTAAACTTCCCCTTCTGGTCAAAAAATCAATGTAACGTAATCTAACACAAGAGGGCAGCATCTCTCTTCGTTCCTGCTGAGGACTTCACACCATTCACTCTGCAGTGAAAACTGCAATTTTGACTCCATGTACAGACTGTACTTTTTTTTTTAGACTGTATCATGTCAACTTTTAAGACTCATGCTCCGCTTTCTGCATATATTCTGTCTGCTTCCTAGCTGGTCTGGAGTCTGTAAGGAGGCTACAGAGGTTGTCAGTGAACCACAACCAGCTGATCAACACCAAAGGGCTGAGAGATGTATATACACTGCTTCACCTGGATTGCTCTCACAACCACCTGGCCAACGTGGAGGGTCTGGAGAACAGTGCTCTGCTTCACACACTGGATCTAAGAGGAAACGGCCTTACTGAGGTAAAAACTCACGGCAGATGACTGGAAGCACTAAATCTAATATCACTGTTCACTATTGCAATTTTGCAAGAGCTGCAGAGAAAGTGGTGTGGGTGTTTGAGACAGGTGATGGGCTCTAATTAGCCTAAAATCCTTTTGCTTTTATCTACTATGTGCCCTTTTTATTGAGAAACAATTCCCCTTATTCCAGAAGTTACGTTTAGTGATAAACGATTGTCAAACCTTCAAAAAATAAAATTCAAACCAGGCAAGTATGACAAATGTAAATAAGGTGCTTAATTTCAATAAAAAAAAGGAAGCTGATCCATCAGATCTAATCCAAGAAGTACCTCAGTCGAACACATGCTGTTGTTTGCTAATTCGCGTTTCTCAGCTGTGAAAATAAATTTTACCTGGCCAAATTTCACATTTTCTCCAGTCCAGCAGATGTGCTGTTAAAAATGTATATTATTGCACACATGTGATAATGGCCCACTCTATCCTCAGTAATCTTTCAGTCACAGATTAGCTATGCTTGTGTTTGCCAAGCCTGAAAGTTTTATCACAGTGCTTCACAAGCAGTGTGAAAATGAACCTGACGAGCTTCGCTTGTGGCAGGCACTCATAGCAGTAGGCATAGCAGGGCTAAAACAACTGACATTGATGGACGAGGTCGTTTCGTTGCTACAGCAGGAGCAGCGGTGTGAAGTTAGTCTAACCTCACAGTGTGATGGGTGTTAACTGACGACTTTGTCCTGTTGGTTCATCAGCCCCTGAGTCTGAACAACCAGGTCCTCCTCAGAGAGCTGTATCTGGATGACAACAGCATCTTCTCCCTTCACGGCCTCGCTGCCTGCTGGCTTCCTCTAATGCAGCACCTCTCTGCAGCTCAAAACGGGTATCCAGTATTCATCCAGTACTACTTGCCATCTGTCTTCGCCTAAGTTTTGTTATGTGATATATATTCAAAGTAGAAAATAACACGTGCGACAATTTTTTCTGGCTTTTCTTTCTTTCGAAAATGTAACTTGATATAAAAAATTGCAATCAGTAGGTTCTGTAAAACCACGACGAGTCAAAGCCACACAGTCACATAAATTCAAAATGCTTCTGTGCTTAACGGTGACATGAGCGATGCATTGAGATGTGGTCTAGCTTCTAATGTAATTTGTCTCTTATTTTCCTAGAATTACTCAGCTGCCCTCCATGTCTAATTTTGTGTCCCTTGAAAATCTGGATCTTAGATACAACTGCCTGTCAGGTAACATGTTTTCTTTATAAAATGGTGAATGGGCTGTGCTTGTTTAGCGCTGTTTTACCTTAGTGGTTCAGCAAACGTCTCTTGTTCACTGTTATGCAAGCGCTACTCCTAATGGAGCATCGCCTGCTCTGTTAGGAGCAGCTTGGCCTTCATTGTTTTGCTCAGGACAGCCCGAGTATAGAGCTGCTAATCCTGTGATTAGTGGTCAACCTGTTTTACCACCTAAGCCAGTTTAAAACCTGTGGTTTTTCTTCTTCTTTCAGCTGAACTATTGAACTATTGCCTTTATATTTTGTTGATCTTATTTCGGTGCCTTGTGTAAAATTTTGTAACTTTGTAACTTGGATATAAGTTCACTACACACCTCTGCTTATTTCATGTAGGTTGATATAGTTTGTAAGGTGGAGTTATATTGAAACTGAAGAATATATTGAAAAACATGTCATGCTCTCTTTCAGACCTGCAGAATGTGTGTGAAAATCTTGAGGGATGTCAGTTCCTGTGTGAAATCCACCTCACAGGGAATCCTCTTCAGCAGGAGAGTGGCTGGAGGTAGGGTGAGCACTGGACAGAGTAAGAAAATGACATGGGATACTGTCTTTTTAGAACTAAATATGTTGTTATCTGTATGTATCTGCTTTCACGACCCATCATGCAGTGATAGTGCATTGCGCTAGTTTCAGGAATCTTGAATTTTCTGGCTGCCTCTCGTTGAGGCACATTTTCCTCACCTGCTCCACAGTTTCAAATCAAGATATAGTAATTAGAAATTTCTGTTCTTTTTGGAAATTATTTGGATAGAAGTTCCAGTTTCTGCCTCTTTTGCTCTTAAATATCACTCGCTATGATGGGTGATCAAAGGAAAATACCACTGAAAAGTCAGTATTTGCCTATCCAAAATTTAGTCTGTGGGCTCAGGTAGTCTAAACATTCCAGCTGAACACTGGTCTCCCTGTCCACTTCCAGGATTACCGCTCTGATCTGCATTGCCTATTAGATTACCAACATCTGTATGTGTGTATGCCACACTAAGTGGTCATAATTTCCAAAATATTGATACAGGAGAAAAATCAATTATCTTTTCATTGTCAATTTGCTCATTCACTTACATTGCTTAAATATTTTACCAGTGTTAAGGCAGTTGCAATGAGTTTATATGAAAAATATGCAATGAGCACTTATATTCTTTGAGGTTCTACTGGGATGTCATGAGCGGTGATGTCAGCTGTTACAGGTTTGCAAAGTTATTTGGCTCCTCAGAGTCAGTTACACCCAGCAAAATAACCAAAATATGAAAAACTATACTAGTTTTGGAAACTTTTTGCTTATTTAATAGTCAGATTTTTATCATTGTTCATATGTTGAAGTTACTGCCCAGCAGGTTCAATAAAAACTTCAATAAAAACAAAACAAAAACAAATGTTCTGTTAAATTTTTGCCAGTACCACTGCCAATGTTGGTTTCCATAAATGGTAAATGGCAAAATTTAACGTGTGATTAAAAAAAATACAGGAAAAAAAGCCCTTAAAAATTTATATTCATTTTAAAATGGTACATTGTACAAAATGAACATAAAAGTGATTTTTTTTATCTTTAGATTGAGTTTTTAGAAGATTCTTTGCTGGAATAGGTGTAAAACTATGAGTTACTTGTGAACACTTTCTTCCTTAAGCCATAACTGAAACATTACCTTAATTTTTCACTGAACTTTACTTAACCCCCCAGTGCCAACAGTAGAATTAACCCTCAGTATTTCCACACTCATGCCCTTGCCCTTTCATCCTCAGCCAGTGATAACACTGGCTAAATAAAAGCACCAAAAGGCAAGCGCTAAGAATTACAATCCCTGTAGGCACCCCCTGATCCAGGAGAAATAGATGAAGAAAATACTGGCCCTGATTAATCAGAGCCGCTTAAAGAGCCTATTATTGTGGAGGAAGTCTTCACTAAATGAAATATGGAGTTATGCTCATAGGAACTGGAGAATCAGGATGAAAGATCCAAAAAAGTGTTTTAAAAGAAAAGGAGGATAAAATTTATAACAGTTTAGTAAGACTCAAGTTGAAGTTTGAGTATCTTCAGTGTACTGTAGATATAGCTGTGAATAATGAAGCCCTTATATTAAAAAGGTAATAAGTTGCTGCTATTTATCCAATTTTGTCTAATTCGGGTTTGGAGCTTCATTTACAGACAGCGAGTCAGGCATCCTATTTAGGGTTGGAATCCAATTCTAATCTGTGTTCGATCGATCGATCGATCGATCGATCTATCTATCTATCTATCTATCTATCTATCTATCTATCTATCTATCTATCTATCTATCTATCTATCTATCTATCTATCTATCTATCTATCTATCTATCTATCTATCTATCTATCTATCTATCTATCTATCTATCACTCTAGTAAGGAAAACCTACTGTGAATATATAAGTACACGTAAAGTACTTCACATTATAAAGAAAGACATTTTCATATAAACCATTTATGAATGCATCTGAAGCAGTAAATGACCTCAACACATGTTTTGTTCTCTCTGGTGAAGTCGTGGGACAGATTTAAGAGCATACAGTACTCTGGGAATCGGTTTTAGAAAACCCAGTTCTTAATGTTTTGAAAACTGACTTCGCAGCCCAAAGGCTTTTATTTTTGCAAATTTTATTGTTGCTGTTCCCTAGTGCCCTGTAGAGTTTCCAGCTCCACATTTTCCCACTGCACAGAGACCACATTTGGCCAGTGCTCCACTAGTAGATGCTCTTAGTCTGTTTCTCTGGCAGATATTTGAGATTCCTCTGCTTGCACATCCTTAGCCTCGGGCAGTGGTTACCTCTCCCCCTGTATCACAGCCATTCAGGGCGCTCCTCCAGCTGAAGGCTCACACTACCTAACATATGCACTTTGGAAAGGGTTTCTATCCAAAGTGGCTGTGTAACTACACTTTTACAAAACGGCACAAGATTAATAGTAATGAGTTCAAACAGGTTCAGATTGTAGACTCAGACAACCATTAATACCAGGGGATGACTAAATCACTGTACATATGGTCCTCTAATTAGTTCAGAGAACAAAATGTACTGTGTACAAAACAACATATACCGTGAGAGGAAAGTTAAACGGTTTCCTCAAAACACTACGGTCTAAACAGAGAACGGTTCTGCCAGCTTTAGAGAAGCTTTCTGTCTGAATATTATTTTCTTAGTCAGGCAGTGATTGTAATTTGACAGTTATGAGTCGTATTAGTAATTAAATAACTGGAAACAAATATAGAACTAAAATTAAACTACGTCTATTGGGCAAAACTATTTTGTGATCTACAAAATCTGTTGAGTAAAATAAGTGTCCTGTTTCATAGCCCTGACACCTCTGTGCAACCTAAACCTGAGTTCTGTTCAAGTTGCCCTCATTATCTTTGTTACCTGTTAATAGTGTTGTTTATTATAAACTTTAAAAAATCACCAAGCTGTTTGCCTTTAATGCAGTGGTAATGAGTTCATACAAAGATACAGATATACATAATACCAGTAGCAGTTAAAATGGCATAAATGATGCATTTAAAAATATTAGTAAAATCACTTCTGCACAACTCACGTTTTGCTGATTTTACTTTCCTTTTCAGATCCACACTACAGAAATCAGTGCCTGGCCTTAGAGCCATTGATAGCCAGGAAACATATTCCTTTTTCTTGCCTCCAGCTGTTCAGCAGGTCAGCTCGGCCTCAGACTGCTTCCTAACTTTCTGCCAGGCTCAGCTTCAGCAGACTCAGAATTTACAGCAGCATCACAGCAGGGAGCACAGGTAAGAGACAGGCTGCCTGTGTTGATGTGCTGGCAGTGTGCTATGTGTTTAGTGTGGATAGCTGCAGGTTTTGCTGGTGGTTGGATGTGTGTTTGACCCCAGAAGTTACTGCTAACACTTTCTTAAGTTATCCACATTGTGGAAGAGAAAACAATCTGCAGATACAAGTGCTTATTGTGAACTCAGTTTACACAATTTCCATATTGTCAGATTTCATACTCACACTCATCTTATATGATCTGTATTTGTAAACTAAAATATTGCAGGTAAGCTGCAGATTTCTGGAGAAGCTTGAAAGCAGATCATGGGGAAGAGGTGTGAAATGTTCAGCTTCAAATAATAAAAATAAACTGGTTATGGTAATAGAAAACGAGTACTGTACTGCAGAATTCTCGTCTCTTCTACGGTATGCATAAAAATCAAGTTATGTTTGACTGAGAGTACTTCAGATATAAAGAGGTAGGATGAAGGCATGAGGTCAAACGGAGAACAGGTTAAAAAGAAAAGCAGAATCAAATAGTAAAAGGGAATAATACAGAACAGGGCAAAACAACAAAAATAACCCAAAACCAATGCACCAGAGGTTATATTACACTTTTTTTGTCGTGTGCTGCTGAACCTGTCAGAGATACCGCCATCAAGCAGCGAGGAATGTTAGCTATCCTCTTGTTATGTCTGATACATAGGGCGTAGTGAGCCTAAAGACAACGTCCATCTATTTTCACAAGTCCTTCAATGTCACTGGCCTCTGCACATATTGACACTCCTATACAAGGAGGACCACCAGCACTTAAAACAGTGGTCAACTTTCTGCTTATCTTCCTGACCTTTTCAAATTACACAGTACAAAAGATGAAACGCAGTGGCGGCTTCTTGTATGGGTCACATCGAGGACTCCTATGGCTTGGGGGAGGTTACCGTGGCCCTTCCCTTGCTTCGCCCCTCACTGTGTGCCCTCTACCCTTCTGGCCTCTGGACAATGAGCCATTTTGGGGGCTTTGCAAGAGCCAACACAGCCATTTAACCCCTGGCCTGACCTTGTGTCAGACTGAGTTTTTAGGGGAGTTGAGAAGAGTGCCACACGCCAGTCAACTGGTGACTGTAAGGTGAGGTACTGTGGCTTATTAGGGCTATTACTCTCTTTTACAAGGTGTAGGGATTCTACCAAAGTGCCTCTGTTTCACCCATAAATGAGCATGCCTTACAATCCAGTCCTGTATGCCATTAAATCAAAATATTTTGTGGATGAGGTGGGAAAAAGACCAATAAACCCATCTACTACCGCAATCTCCCCACTTTTTCCACTGCATTCTATGGCACTCAATATTTTTTAGGTTTGAATTGCTCCTAATGTGGTTGTAATGTAAAAGAAGTGAATCAAAAATTATGTTTCTATGTCATGTGGAAAAAGATGGGTTATAGAGTTTTGCTAAAGCTAATGTGTGAGCAGTCTGAGTTAAACAAATGAAATGAGTACTTTCCACTCATTGTGCCTTCTGTTTGTGGTACCATCACACAGTACGGTAAGGAAAAACTGCAAAGGAAAAAAGCCAAAGCTTTGAAGAATGAACCAGTATTAGTCCATTTCAGATTGCTGAAACCTCATTTTAGCATTAGCTAAATGTGCCCTGAGCATCTTACAAAGGGTAGTGTGAACAGCAGAAGCAACTACAGCAACCTATATGTTTTTTTTGTGTTTGTTTTCATCAACATTTTAGCATTATGTCTTTTATCCTTTCTCCCACCATTCACCGCAGCCAGTCATGTGAGATAGCTGGCCCTCCCTCTGGTTCTGTCGGAGGTTTTCATCCCCACTGTTGCCTAGTGCTTGCTCTTAGGGGTCGTCTGATTGTTGGGATTTTCTCTCTGTTTTTATCAATTTTATTGTTATCACCAAACCACATTTTTCACCCACAATGTAGAAAAAGTGAACATAGAAGTGAAACAGTTACACTAGACTTTTGTTGTGTTAAGTATACATATCATTTCTGGAGCTGTGAGGTCTTCTATGTTCTGTTCATAGTTGTCTGACAGTTGCGACAGACACAAATTGAATTTGCAAAAGGACAGTAAACGCCTCTATAATATAACTAGTATAGGGTTTGCTGCTGGCTCAGGAATTTCTTACAGCTCTCGACCTCAGTTTTTTGTAGAGTGGTCTCCTGGGGACACCCATGTGATAAAGCAACACCAAATATCTCTAAATTTCCTGTATTGTAAGTCAGAAGACAAATAACCACTGAGAGCTTTTAGCATCTACATACATGGTTGGATATGTTCACAGGCGAGCATTAATCAGTGAATAACTTTTCATTTTCCTGTCATGAACATTGTATACTGAAGCTTTCTTTTACCCGTGTTATGGTGACCCTGGAGTGAACCAGCAGGTAGAGGGAGGGAGGGTCACTGGTGTCACAATCCTTTAAGACCTTCTGACTCTTCTCTTTCTTATCCCACTGAGAGTAAAGAGCGAGGTCTTTGTAGAGAAGAAGTTGCACTACTTGTGGCTACTGGCCTTCCAGACTGGCCGAGTGTCTCTGGCCCCTCGGGGTTTAAGACAAGGAGTGGAGCATAGCTAATAGATTAATTAAGTTTCCATTGAGGTAGCTTTGTTGTCAGTTTATCCCCTCTATGAAAGAGACATTATATGGTATTAGGGCACACACAGACCAGGCAGACAGCTCTCTCTTTCTCTCTCGCCCCCTCACCACCCCTACCCTCACATAAATATAAGGACACACACTGACCACACCTATCACAGGCTGGCCAAGAATAAGAGCTAAAAATGGATATATATTTGATATTTAACTCAAAATGGAATGGCTTTGATCCTTTTTGAATGATTTAATTTTTAGAATGTATGTGAATCTATTCTGGAAACAGAACAATTTTCTTCTCATCACCAGTATAATTAAATCTGACCTGCATAAAAGTCAAAGTTATAGCTTATCTGCTTTTACAGTATCAGACCAATCCTCTCCATGGATTTCTCCTCACAGGACATAGAAAAGCCATATTTAAGGAATCTCATTCTTGCATTAAACAACCCTAAAAGTGGATAACTGCTTCTCCTGAGCTCAGAATAATATGAAGACATTTAAGCATTGCTGTAATTTTCTTTAGGGGTCATGAAATATAAATCATCATGGATGTATAGCACAGTCTGTAGTCTCACACTTCTCATGCAAGGAGGTTCAGTTATTGCTACTCAAACCACTGCTTACAGTAAACCTATTAAATAAATTTGATTGGGAACCATGTGGACTAAGATTAACTTTAATGTCATTCACTTTATTGCCATTGCACAGTCATACTTTGTGTTGTACAATGAAACTGGGGTTCCTTCCTTCATCGGTACTAAAAGAAAGGCGAACAGTAATCATGATAAATAAGATATATGCAGAGTAAGGTGTACTTGAAATGCAGAAATGAAATGGGCAGCGATAAAAATATATGTGCAAAAATAAAATCAGTTATGTAGGTCAGGTCAGGTCAGGTATTTGCATTGATTAGGACTATTGCCCTGTTGTCAAAACTGGTTTGTATTGGCAGTTAATAATGTAACGTGAAATATTTTTGTATGTGTTTGTTTACAGCAGACTTGCATTTCCTTTTAATGATGTGCAAAGCTTCTGCCGGCACTTCAGTATGACTCTGAAGCTGGCTGAGGACCAGAGATTTGCCCATGAATATGGTGAGACCACTGTGTCTGATGAACACTGGGCTGCAAGTCAAACAGCGCCTGAGAAAACACTGGATAGTGTCATTGGTGAAGAGCTTATGGATTGCCGAGATATAGAGTCCACTAACAAATTACCACCAGTCTTTCCAAATAGAGACATCATGAGATGCAGCTATTGGAATTTTGATGAGACTCCAGCTACAGAGAGTCACTATGACACATTTGGCCCAAAACAGGGTCCAGCGACCTTCTTCAGTGATGAAAAAGCATCTGTCTCCAGCCATCAAGACTTAAACCTCAAAAAGTAATTCACTCTCTGCTTTTATCTGCGTCACTTGTGTGTATGTTTGTATATTCACTCTAATAAAACCTTTGTATTCGATGAAAGATCAGCTGATTAAAATGCATGCGATGAAAACCTCCAAATTCATTCAAGGTATACAACTGGATGCTGCCGACTTAAAGCAAACACTCTGTTTTTATGTAATTCTTTTAACAGAGCTCAGCCTTTTATTAGTTTCTGCTGCAAAGCATTTGTCATCATTGGAGCCTCCTCTACTTGATTTACACCAGAAGACGTTGAAGATTTTATTCATTTTAACACGCAGCTTTATCATTAACACCGTGCTATCTTTGGGAGGACAATAGATCTTTGATTTGAAGGGTGGCTTTAGACAGGCTTAAACTCTCCAGAGTCCTGCTCTCCAGATGTCTGCTCACATATAAATTCATGTTTTGAAAGATGAAGGTGCTATGACATCATGTGCAATACATCCCTCACTTTGTGTGTATTTAAATGCCTGTGTGTGTGTGTGTGTGCCCTTTTTTGAGCAGCACAGCAGCAGTTGTGATTCAGCAATGTTGGAGGAAATACAAGCAGATATGTGGGAACATTAATGCTCCCCCCATCACAGAGAAAGGAGGAGAAAGAGGAGGAGATGGAGGAAAGCCAGAGTCAAGACTTTGCTATATTAATAGGAGCACTGCTGGCAAACACTATGCGGCAACTGTCATCCAGGTAAAACATTTGTAGCTTGTAGCATTTGTAGCGTCCTAGAACACTTTCCCTCTGAAGATGTCTCGGTAACAACTTGCAACGGTTATCCAGGCGAGTTCATATGAATTCAGTCAATCAAACTGTTTACTGGTAATAGACCTCATAGCACCATATCACCCCAACAGAGCACTTTGCTCTGACACTGCTGGCTTATTTACCTAGGATGTTTAAAAGTAAAACAGGAGGCAGAGCCTTCAGCGTCCAGGCCCCCCTTCTGTGGAACCAGCTACCATTTCGAAGTAGGAGATAGACACCCTCTCTACTTTGAAAATTAGCCTTAAATCTTTCTTTTTTGAATTGGAAATGTTGTAGTACTAAATCCTCCATTTTTTATGCTGCAATAGGCCTAGGCTGCTGGGGGCTTCGCAAGGTGCACTTTCTTCTTCATTCACCTTTTTTCACTCACTATGTGTTTACACACCTCTCTGCATTTAATCATTAGTTATTATTAAACTCTGTCTCTCTCTGTGTCCTTTGTCCTGTGTTCCTCCCCACACCCACAACTTGTGACAGCAGATGGCTGCCCCTCCATGCGCTTGGTTCTGCTGGAGGTTTCTTCCTGTTAAAGTTTTTTTTTCACTGTCGCCAAATGCTTGCTCATAGGCGGTTGTCTGATTGTTCGCAATTTTCTCTTTATTATTTTAGGATTTTTAGCTTACAGTATTAAGCACCTTGAGGGTATTGTTGTTGAGATTTATATCCATCTATCCATTGGGCCACTGTGGCTATGACGTCTATTTTCATTTCGCAGTTACAGAATTCAAAGGCAGAGGATTTTTGGTCGCAAAAGCTTTTAGGTTCCTTCTTGTGGCCTGAGTTTTATGTGTGTAGCCCAGATGCATTGCTTGATGCTTTGCATTTGCTTTGAACATAGCCTGGCTACACTAAAATCCCTGAAAGATCTACTGTTGCTCCTAGAGGCTAGGACAGCAAAGTCAAGGGCTAATCTGACTGCTATGTCCTTTATGCAGATAGCAGAAACTGCTGAATATCACAGAGAGCAAATAGTTGATTTGTTCTATTTTGGGTTCATTAATTAGTGAGTTTAT
Source organism: Neolamprologus brichardi (assembly GCF_056152115.1). Lineage (NCBI taxonomy): Eukaryota > Metazoa > Chordata > Actinopteri > Cichliformes > Cichlidae > Neolamprologus > Neolamprologus brichardi. The sequence goes on from NC_142110.1 coordinate 23,259,883, forward strand.
AAAAATTTGATAAAAAAGAGTAGGAAAAAACCCCATCAGAGTTTGTCATAGTTTAAGTTTATGCGTTTAGAAGAAACTGCTCACATTAACCTTTTATTGTGTAATTAAGGATCTTACTTCTGCATGTAGAAAGTGTGCTTGAAGTCACTTCCTCTTTGTGGATATCTGAAAATGCCAATTTTCATCGTTGAAAACTGAACTTCAGGCCTCATACGTTCTTGAGGCTTACTCGGCTAATCCTCTGCACAGAGGTGTAAGCCGCTCTTCTGAAAAACATGCTACTCATCACCCCTCTCAAATCCCTTTTCAACACACAAAGTGTTTGATGACTCCTTGAGGGCTAGGTAGAGGCTGGGAGTTGCCGTGTACCGTGCACTACAGCACTGTGTAAGTGTAAGTGTGTGTTTTGTGCATGTCAGGGGGGTATAGAGTGATTAATCAGATTCCAAAGACGTGCGGTAGTAAGAGTTCTAAAATTCCTGTGCGGCTCAACTTGAAGTGAAGTGTGCCCCCCCACCCGCCCATTGGGAATTGCAGGATTTAGAGGCGCACTGGAGCTCTATTTGTCTCAGAGCAGCCTGGAGTCACACAGAGTTCAGACAGCAGAACACTCAGCAATTAAAAGAGGGGTTAACATGTTTTATCTTCCTAATGGGATAACATGCAATATTTACGTTTGCTCCATGATTCATTGAGCAACTACCATTTCTTTTTCTGGGTACCTCCAGGCATTCTGGAGGGGCTACACTCTGAGGAGGAGGCTCACATCTGCTCTTGCTGCTGTGACATGCCCCAGTGTTGGAGAGGATGACACCTTTGAGGAGGTGGACATAGATGAATTTGTCTTTGATGAGGTATCTGCACAAGCCTGCATGTTCTTCACTTTCACGATTCGGCAGTTGTTCCCCATCTCGCACCCCATCAGACCAACAAACCTGCACAGAGGCTAACACATAAATGTAACACATAAATATAGTACTGTATACTTCACTCCACAAAGACACTTTATTTGTGGTTTGTTTGTCATTGCCGTCCAAAAATTAAAGTATTTTTCATTTTCATAAAGGCAGCTTTGGAGGAACACTGCACACTGATGCTTTCTCAGGACTCGTCTCCCAGACATCAACTTGTGTCAGAGCAGCAATTATCTATGAAGGTAAAGTTTGATATTCTTAAAACCTGGTAGTCTTGACATGATATTCTCTAATACTTTGAAACCTGCTATGCAAATTGTGAATTTTGGGATTTACCATCTTGTGTTATGTCAGTGTTGGAGTTATTTTCTTGCTTGTCTCCCTCCCCTCCAGGAATTGTCTCACCCTCCCTTATTGATCTCTAAATTTATTCACTTGGAAAAACAGGATTATTTCCTGGAGGGCTGAAAGTTGCACAGCACCAGCAGATGTCATTTTTCATGCTGGCTGGACTGTCGTCCTGTTTTTTTTCTTCATTTACCTCTCGTTGGATCTTTTCTTTGGAGCGTGCTCAGCGCTGTACATCATGGTAGCCAGTTTAAGCAAGTTGATGTGGTGCAGCTGCTAGCGTGGTCAGCCTCAATATGTTGACACTGAGGCACAGATCAAAGGCAGGGGATGAACAATTTAGCACTTCGACCAAGAGAAAATAGAATCTGGAGAGTAATTAAGCTGTTACTTTCACTTAAATATGAGAATTCCATGATTGTGAACCGTTCACTCGGTCAGCCACGTACCTACAACAGAAATAGGCCCCTGAGTTAAGTGTCACTGGATATAATAGTGTAGAATGTAATCACTTTCCCCAAGAGTTACAGATAACTGTAGTGTTATTCCTTGAAAAATTACTTAGTATGCCACAACAGACCGCTTGTAACTATAATGAAAACAGGCACAATTTTACTTTTGTTACAGGTCCTTTAAGTACACAGATGTCAGTTGAAGTTTTCCACTAGTAATCTATGTCTATTTTTTTCCTAGGATTTTTGAGTGTGCTCAAGTTCATAAATACAGGAGAAAGCTACATTAGTTTTTCCGGCCTGAAAAACACATTCAATTTCTTAAAAAACTGCAACCAAATCAATTTTGCACAAACTCCAAGTGTCACAGTCTAAAGCTAAAAATCCTGCCTTTGTTCAGCGTGGTTTTATCTCCAACCAGCTTTGAGTTTGATGAACAGTATAATAATGAAACATTTAGAAACTGAAAAAGCAAAGCCGCTCCGATTTAATGTCTGTGATGCAGAATAACAGAAATAAAAACACACACTGGTATCCTGGATGTTTTATGTGTATTCTGGTAATTCATTAGGAAAACTACAACAAGTGTGTTTTGGTAACATTTCAAGGTAACAAAAAAAAAAAGAAAAGTAACTTATGACTGTCATTAATTGATATATGTATTTCAGCCTCCTGGGCCCTGTCTTGATCCCTCCCAGGACATACTCCCCCTACCAAAGCACGCCTGGATGGCTGGGGAACATGTGGACGGTTCTAACAGGTACAACAACCCACAGCCACATTTGAAAAAGCTGTTTATTTTAAGCTTTATATAGATTTTCATAATTATTGTACAAAGTTATATAGGGAAAAAGAAGATAAATAATTTTCATAATAGGACATATAGCAAACAGTGTTGATTTGTGACATTAATATTTTTTGTTAAATCAACTCCAAGTAGAAAAATACAATCTTTGCTAAGCACATTAAAGAGTCGGATGTATCTTTGAAGTTAGAGATTTTAACTGGGTTTACTTTTTCACATATGAAGCTCATGATATGGCGTTTGCTCTTGGAACAAAATACAGACAACCCGAAGTATGTGTTTAAGTGTTTCATGGATAGGAAAATATAAATCTGATATTAAAAATGCAAGGAACAATAATCAAACGGATCCTAATAATGCAAGATTTTAATGTCATAAGATTTTAGTATAGCATAGAAAAAATGATGATACAGATGTTGAAATTTCACTTTCTGGATATAAAAATGAGGATGACACACACTCTAAATCACGTTTATATTTTTGTTATGGTTGTGATCCACAAAATTTATCCACATATTCAGCTAGCAAAACACTCAAATAAGCAGGTCACTGAATAACTGTTCAGTTCTCCTCTCTATGCTGTTCAGCTGATGTCACTGGTAATCTATAAAGTGGTAATATTTGTTTTCGTTTACTTTTTTACTTGGTGGCATACAAATCATAAAATTCAATGGCTTCCATTGAGGAAAAAAATGAAATGGAAAGGAAAACAAGGCAGCACTGCTCCACTTCCAGCATGCTTGTTATGTTGGTTACAGTTATGTGGATGACAGGTGCATCTTTTGCTACAGACCAGACAACAGTTTTCAGCTTAAGAGTTTGATCAAGCTTCAGTTCAAGAGCTGGAGCAGGAGTGTGCTTTTCCTTTTTTAAATGAACTTTTAGAGGACTGAGACTTTTAAACAATCAAATGTTTAATGCATGTTTCTACTGTAAGATCCCAAGGCATCTGAGAGAACAGTTGCTACTAAAGACCACAGCTGTGGAGCATGCCACCATCAGAGTGCACTGAAAATGTGTTTTTGGCCCCAATGAAGATTGTGTTTGGACACACAAACACAATCTTCAATCACCACTAGCCCTACTCGCCCAGTTTAGCTCCCTTTTCCTTAAATGAAAAAGGGAGCAAAATTTTGCACTTTGCACATCTCTATTGCACGTCCAGTGAGCATAATAATATTAGCAGCCATGCAGGAAAAAATACAGGACAACCTTGACTTAAAGATAAGCCATAATTCAATCCCAAAAGATTTAAATATGTGTAGTCCTGTTGTGAATTTCTGCATCTCAAGTTATGTTTTTAAGGACAATAATTTCTTTATGATTCCAGAAACACATCTCCTACTTCCACTTCAGCGCTTAGTGGTCTCTCTGAAAGATCAGAAAAGATTCTAGAAGAATGGTAAATCATCATCTCCTCCTCACTGCTTGCTGCAACTGTGTGTTGTTAGTAAATGGCAGAATGGCACTTTCTATTTGTCTTTTCTTTCCTTGCCATCTGCAGGGGCTTTACTGACAGCCACACAGCACTTCTGCTGCTGAGGAGAGCTCGGAAGATGAAGTCAAAGAGACAACTGCAAAAGAAGCAAAGGGGTTAGTGTGTTTAAAGTGGGATAGGTGGAAATTTGAGATTTGGACCCTTTGTGTTTGCATGTGTGCTTTTTATGCAGTAGTTCAGGTAGAAAATTCCCCATAAAATTTGAATGCTGTGATTGAAGATTAAACACTGTTGTGGTTTCCTTCTTCAGTCACCTCATATGCAATGCTTCCTTCATTCATTAATCCTTCTACACCTCAGCTGATGTTTCTGTCTTTGTATAGTTCACAAAATGGAGATAACTCCTGTTAAGACATAAATCTGTTGTCTAAAAAGGAAAAAGATCTCTCTTCATTCTCATTCTTCAGCCGTGCTTTAGTAGCAGTGAACCTTTCCGCCGCATGTATGTTAATGAGCCATAACAGACAGCAGAAGCCAGGGCTGTCACCTCTCATTGGACTTATTTACGAGCCTGCAAAGGAAATAACTATTGCCAAGAAACCTCATGACAAGTCGTCTTGTGGCAACTTTCATTCCATTTCATTGTAGTGGTTTAGTGTAACTGCAGTGAAAGGTGACCTCACCTCTGCTCTGTTCCAAGAAACAGTAGTTCTGCCATGGGTATCATGTCATGGTCATGTAATGGGAGGTTGGTCTTTGATCAGACTTTCAAATGCATGATTGCATTAGTGGTGCTCTTGTCATCTTGCTCCACCGACACACAGGTCTTTGTCGGCTTTAACTCCTAATGGCATCTGCCTCAGCTGAACCACAGCGCTGTGTTACATATGCACTAATATTTTCTGAATGTTTGATCCTGGTTTTCTGCTTCTGGTTTAAAGCCTGGCGTGTCCTGCTTTGACCTTCTCTTTCTTGCTGTGTTAGATCCCTCCGTCCGACTTGCCTTGTTCAGAAATTGTAATTACCAGCTTGGTCCAGCGGAGGCACAAAACACAACAGCACGATACAACAGAAATTATGCAAAAGGTAAGAAAAGAGATCTATGCATATTTTCTAACCCAGTAGTATTTCAAATGCTTGGATTATTTTTATTTACTATTTAAGTCTGGTCTTAAACTGGACCATTGCAAAGCAGAAGGGGTAGATGGCCTCACATTTGTCTCTAAAATACTGTGGTATATAGAGACACTCATGAGCAACTCAGTGATTGCAATTTTCAAAGGTCCTGCAACTACAAAACAAGCCCAAATCACCACTCCTCCGCCGCCGTGCTTAACAGTTGGTGAGAGGTTTTTGTGCTGATATGTTGTGTTTGGTTTTTGCCTGTTGGGCCACTGTGCTTTATGACCCAACATCTCCGTTTTGGTCTCATCAGTCTAGAGGGAAAAAATGTCTTCTGGATGGCTCAAATGTCCACATTCTTTTAAAAGAGAAGAAGCTTTCTTCTGGCAACCCCTCAAAGCCATATTTTTCCAACCTTTTTCTAATTGTACTGTCATGACGGTCAGGGTGTACTTTTCACAGGACTGTATGGCACAACGTTTTTCCAAAGAGTTTTCAGTGTTATGGAAATACAGTGTCAAAAAAGGCTATGGATTGATTATATGTGGGATAGTGTGATTGGCTGAGAAGAGTCAAAAGCCTCCCTCCACCTTCATCCATATTCTGCTGTGGCCTGGTGCCCTGCCCTGAGGTGCAGAGAGGATTTGGCATTGTGACACACACAGACAGACTTAAAAGGAAGGGAAGCGCTGGAGGGAGAGCATAAGTGAGAGTTTTGGGGGGGGCGGGGGGGGGGGGGGGGAGGAGTCTGTCTTTATCATGAGGGACTGTCTCCGTCTTTCTTTTGGACGCCACCACCACGTACCAGGGTCAAGGCCTTACATCCATTGAGTAAGAGTCTCACGGTCATCCAGCAGTCAGAGGGATGCTGGAACAGCAGCATTCGCCAGCAGAAAGTGAAGCGATCAGTTATAAGACTAACATACTAAAGAATTAGCTGTGAAGACGAAGAGCAGGTTTGCCTGTCATTTTATGTTGCAGTCTTAAAAAATAGAACAACCATGATCTTTTTAGTGTAAAAATGTGGTGATTTATATGTGAATGAGTTCTCTTATTTTCATTAATTCTGAAGTTCTTCTGTCAGCAGACACTGTTTTGCCAGCATTACAAGGCATTTTTGATCAGGACTGTGACGGACTAACAAATGTTCCCTTTCGGAGTAGGTGGCACAACATTTTTTTCCAATAATTATTTTCCATTGACAATTTATAAAATGCATGAAAAATGCAGCTTGACTATGACACCATCATCCATTCATTTTACTCCTCTTATCCAGCTCAGGGTCATGGGGGGAGCTGGAGCTATCTCAGCTGTGTGACAGCATCATTATGTTATCTATTGTTTATTTGAATTGCAGGTGTATTATGTCAACTTTCCAACATTGTGATTGCTGACACTGGAATTATGTGTGAGCACAATACTGCTGTGGATAAACTGTCAGCTAACTGGCAATCGAGGAATAGCTGTATCCCGATAACATATTACATTACAACAATATTTCCAGCTCTGTTTTTTTCCCATAGCTTCATCGCTCCTCCCCACCCTCTTATTGACAGTTTATCAAACGGGACTGATGCTTTTGAGCTAATACAGCTGATAAAGTAATGGAAGGATCTCTGGTTAGGGCATTCTCTTTCTTTCCGGTTTATATTCTGTATCCTCAGTCAGTTTTCTGATCTGACAGAAATGTGTAACTCTATCCAGCTTCAGTCTAGGGGAAACAATTCCTACTGTCTTTTTACAGCATTGCTATAAGGCTGGCGAGTGAGGTGCTGTGTCAGTTATTAAATTGTGGTGCTGTGAAGCTGGGTCTCTGTAAAAGGGTCCAGGTTTGCCTACCTCCTTGCTCCCCTGGTCCTGACCTGTGTAAGACACCCCCTCCTCCGGATTCATCACCAGTGCCCGGGGCCTGGCTAGCCCAGCCCCAGACTGGCCCAGCCAGCGCTCCCCGACAGGGGCTAACGTTTCAGGCCTCGAGTCAAGCTCCTTCTGGAGGTGATTAGCCTCAAACCCATGACAGATTCTTTCCAAGATATCTGACGCTGCGTGTTTATTTTATCCGGGCTCTTTGTGTGGATGTGCTGGACATGAGTAACCCACTTGAAATGGGTATCAGTTTACATACCCAGACACGGAGACAGAGAGGGAGAGAATAGTGCAGAGCCACAACAAATTTTCTTCTAAAAGTTTAAAAGAGAATATAGATATACCTTTTCCTTATTATTTGCATCTTTTGCATGTGTCTGGGGTGCTGCAGATGTTGACAGTGTGGTGTGCCTCTAAGGAATTCTCCTCATTTCTACTCTTAATTACCACTCAACCCCTCCAGATGCATACACAGATACACACACACACACATACATATCCATACATATACACACAGAGTTCTAATCATCCTCTTCCATCCAAACTGAGATCCAACCCCACCAAACATCCGTCCTCGTGTCACAGGGACACAATGGTATATATTTTTGTTTCAGCCTGGTTCCCCTACCTCCTGAGCATTTAACTTGATTTCACACTTGATGTCATCAACAAAGTCAAACTGAAACACAATCATTTTGTTTATCATTGATCAGTCAAAATAGCTTAGGCTGTTCCCCACCATTCATATGCATCCAATTTCAGCCCCGTAATCTCTAAGCTTCTATTTATCTCGTGCAGTGGAGCCTCCCTCCTCATACTACATGACTGAGGTGCATTGGCACACTTCAGAAACGAGCTGAGCCAATGTGCATTGGGGCATCAGTCATTCACAGAGTCAGACATCTAACTAAAACCACTGAGTTGCTAAAATGTCACACATTTCACTTAGCAAATGCCTAAAAAAACAGAATTATAAAATACTTTTCTATATTTTTTTTCCTACATTTTCCAACATTAGCCATCTGCACAAAACAGAAAACGTATGCACTTTAGCCGTCTTATTCATTTAAATTCATGTTACTTACAGAAGGTCCCTTACAAGTCTCCAGTAATCGAGAAACACATTAATCTGTCAAGTTAGAAGTCCTTTCAGGAGCAGTGCCTGAAAATGTGGGAACTAAACATTTACATTTTTAATTTCTAATTTGTTTGGATAATATGCAATTTGAACTGGTTCTCTTCAAGTATCGTCACAAACATTTTCCTGTCAGTGTTCCAGTGTTTTTACAAAGTTAACAAATGGATCTTAGAATGCTTTTAGATCAAAAGATGATTAGCGTGTAAGAATTGCTCCATCCTACTGTGGTTTTTATTTTCATGTTTTAGCAGACCAAAACCAGCCAATATGTTTGCAAGAGACAACTTCATTTTACAGACCTTATTTTGATTCAGATTAGCTTCAGTGACATGTTTGTAGAATCATTTAGAGTCAAGTCACCTAATGCATGAAACCAAGTTTTAGGGTTTAGAAAAGCTTTACATCTCTGGTGGATAGATGTTCTAATCCACAGATGTGCACTGTTATTCCATCTCACACTTTTACATTTAGATTTGTTTTGTGACACAGCATGTATATAAAAGATGAAGATTCAGGTTTTCAACTTTAAAAGTAAAGTCGATGCGGAACAGCTTTAAACAGACTCTTCTGGCTGCTCCAGAATCTATAAAAGTCTTTCTAAAAAATCTACTACTTACTTGATTCATGACCTCAGTGAAGGGTTTCCTAATGAGTGTATGGTCTCAAATGCTAGTTTGAGTCTTACTGAGTACAACTTGATGTCCATTTTTATAAAAGGAATATAATGCAACGTATTCTTCTGTGTGGGCCTTCCGCTTGATTGATAAATCCCTACAGTGTCTTTAGTTGGCTTCAAAAAACCAAGATTGCCAAGTCATCCACAAACTGGGCATCTTTTATCTATGGTTTATGCCTGAAGGACAAATCAAGAATCCTCTGACTTTAAAATATGTCTGTTATAAAGTGACTTGGTTGTTAAACTTGCTATATTTGTACACGTGCACAGTTTCACTCTTGACACAACTGTCCTTTAAGGTCACTATCATTTGTTTAGGAGGTTTTTTTTCTTGTTATTGGTACTAGTACTGACTCTTTGCAGGACTCAGTGTTTTTTGTTCCTTTAGTGAGGTTCGAGGAGAGGAGACTACTTAGTGACAACATCATCTCTCCTTCATCTCTGCTTTGCTGCAGGCCAAAACCTGAATGCTACTCCTCCTCCCCGGCGCTCTGATATTGACGAGATCCCCTAATGTGGTTAAAAGCCCCCTTAACAGGCATGACTTTTACAGGCCCCCCCTCATGATGTCCTGGAGGAGTACTCAAGGGGGATTGAGGAGGTTGAAGGAGGTCAGGAGGAAGCTCTAGTAGGGGGTTCTGAGGGGGAAATGGAGAGAAGAAATTTCTCCATGCTGCTCAAGTACATCAAACTAAATGATTTTTTTTTCGTGGTTCTTATCTTGCATCAGTGTGTACAGATTTCTGTGCATGTGTTTACCTACCCTTTGTATTCACTGTATTTACTGTACATGAGCAGGCTGGTGTTTGATATCTGGACTTCTCATGCACCATCTCTCCCTCTTTCGCTCTCAACTTTGGGAAGTGCAAGTAGCCATATCCTGCCCTTTGCTGCCCCAGGGGAGGCATCTATCACTTGACGTTTTTAGTGCGGCTTCTCAATTAACCCATGAAAACTGTAAAGCTCGTTTCTTCTTTTTACAGCTCAGCAAAAGCAAGTGAATGGCTTAAATAAATGCGTCATTAGTTCCAGCACTGGCCTGTCAAAATAAATTATCAGTTTACACCTATCTAAGGCAGCATTACTGTCAGTACAACGTAAATGTTTATTCTGAATTACAACCTTATTATGGGATTTCAGCATAACCCGTAAATCACCGGCCTCTTGGATTTTTCACTTTCACAAACTTTTGAAACATTGCTTGGATTCAATTTTACAAAAAAACCCCAAACAAGTCACTGCCATTGTTGGAACAAAATGAGGCCTTTCCTGTTGCAACTTTCAGCAGTGCTACATGAATTATTACACCACCTTCTGCCCTAACATGACTTTGACCACTAATCTGTCTCGTTGAGGGAAAGCTGGCACGCTGTAATGGCAGTAAAACGTGTCAAACTTTGCCACAGAACAGGCCCTGCAGTTGTTTATTTGTTCAGCTTGAACACTTGTAAGCATCTGTTAACACAAGCCCTGTACTGTCATTTAGACTCATGCTATCTTCTCCACAGCACACGGTGATGAGGCAGTTATTTCTTTATTGCTACTGTTGTCAAAAATGTTACCTAACCAACAAACTGAAAAAAGAACAGCCTGTGACCCTTTATTTCATTTCTTCTGTTGAGTGCAGCTGGTGGGGCTGAGACGGGCCATCAGCAGGCAGAGAGGACAGAGCAAGTTAAGCAAGATCAAACTCAGCAGTGGCTCCATACCCAGGCCACTCATGGGCATTCAGACAGGTGAGCTATTTAATGTAGATCATAAGGTGATGAAGGTGGTGTTTATGCCTCTATCTGTATCGATTCACCTTAAGACCTGCGCTGTATCATTCTAAAATAAAATATTCCAGTGCACTGAGAATGACATATTAACTTCTGCTGAATCAGGGGGTTGACAGAAATAGGTCAGTGTGTAGGCCTGTGCTAACCCTGCCCTATTTAAAAAAACAAACAAACAGACATAATCCATATAATTTGTTTCTTTTTTTAAAAAAAAATTTAATATGAGTTTTTTGCTTGGAAATGGAGACTGCAATAGAGAGGTAATCACTGGATTGGTGTGAAGCATGCAGAACACTAATCATCTAAGCATTTTGTGTTTTGTCCTCAGTGATCATTTCTTACCGGACATAAACTCATCCATTCTGAACGGAGGCAGAGTGCAGCTCGTAGTGAGTATCGTCCCCCCCAGCCATGCTGTTCCCCCCCCCCCCCCCCCCCCTTGATTTGAATCTTTTTTGTGGCGCAGTTGCATGCATGTAAAGGTATGTAGTATTTACATTTACCAGTCAGAGTCACATCCCACACTGTAGGTCCTCTCCCTTGGAGTCTGTCTCATCAACTTTGATTTAAAGGAGGAAGGGGGGGAGGGGGAGTCTGAGGTTTAGCTCTGTAGTGACACTTTCAATTGGATCAAGTGGGCGCGATTTCTTAATTTCACTTGTTGAAATCCCAGTGTCACATTGGAGCAGTTTGTTTAGACCTGAGAACGATGCTGATGGTTGTGAAGTCTTTGAAGTCACAAACCACAGGTCTCCTCGTGCCATTATGGAGCAGTGTGACTTATGTTTACTGGCAAGAGGGGCCGCCCCTTTCCTCCAGTTTCTTAGATATATGCTCTGACTGCAGAGCTGCTGGGTTGTTGATTTTCAGAATGTTCAACTACTTGCGTGAGATGTTTCATTTTGGGCCTCATTTGTGTGTGTGTTTGTGTGTGTGTGTGTGTGTCTGTTTCTGTGTGTGGTGCATGCAGGCTAACCCAGCATATACAGATTGTCTAAATCACACCAGTGGACTGTGGGCGAACAGCAATTTGGTTGGCCAGGGTTGCAAAGTGAACAGTTATACCCGTAGAACCTCCTCCAGTCATGCAAGTGAGTCTTGTAAACTTGTAAACCGCTTTTCTCCACAACATCACAGTGATACTGGGAATAATGAACTGGTCTTTCAGCAAAGTGTAAAAAAATATCTGTATGTATGTGAAGTAAAAAACCCAACTCTCCTTACAGAAGTGTTTCCCTTAGTTTTGTTTTTTTTTTTACATCTAGTGTAATCCAGAGAAATGTAGTGTAAACTGTATAATTTATAGCAAATTTAGAGATGTATATATATTTAAAACTCATTATGAGTGCAAAATCGTTTATGTATTTTTATGCATATGTGTTCATTGTTACAATTCTAGAAAGTTTCCCTTAACTTGAAACTAAGTTCTGACTTAAAAATAACAATTAAAAAAGGACCAATAAACATATGAGCTCACTGTCACATATATCTCTATATTCTCCTGTTAGCAGTCACAGAGAGAAAACGGGCTCAAATTCAAACTCTTCAAAATCTTTTGGCGGGGGTGCACATAACTGTGTGTTTATTACATGTGATCTCTTTAGGTTTGCATAGTTGCACCTATGACTACTGGGCCACACAGATCTGAGTGCGCAGAGCCAGGGGATAAAGGCCGCTGCTTATTCAGCCTAGACCGAGTCCGCTGGTCGTCTGCTGCGGGAGGGGAGGGGAGCCACAAGGTCGGGCTGGGGACAGAGTGTCGTGAAATTCTCCTCTGACAGGAAACAGGCAGCGAGGGAGAGAGAGAGAGAAAAAATCAGTCCTTTCAGTGAAGAATGACTGGCCCTTCTGTCAGGAGTAGTGGGGCTCAGGAGTTTGAGTGACAAAGATGCTACTGACAGGCTGACAAGCAGATGACCACATTAAACAAGCCCAGGAATCTGAGTGAAGGAGAGCCCTGTCCATGTTAACGAAGCCAAATTGGATTCCGATGATGATTTCAAAATGATATCCACGAGGTGCAGCAGCAGGAATGAGCATCTCCCTGTTAGGCAGGCAGACTACGGGGAGTGTGGCCGTGAGAAAGAAAGCCTCTTTGTCCGCACTGATCAAAACATCTATTATCAAAATTGTGAAGGGCAAATTGAAATATGGTTGTATGTGTAAGGAAAGAATATTTCTTGAAAAGCCAATTAGATATTTTATAAACTTGGAAAGAGCATCTAATGGTCCCAGTGGTCATCAAAAAGTCATGGCTTGGAAATTCCTTATGGAGTAAAATCAGGGAACGCAGCTTCTTTGATGTAAATCTTCATACTGAGCCTACGTGATCCTGCAAAAAAGTGTGACTAACAATCGCCTTCGCCTGTAAAGGGGCATACATCATCAAGGTGGGGGTTGAAAGTTAGAGGGTTCACTTAGTTTGGTATAGCAGTAAAGACTACATAAATAGTCTATAACCTGTTGCAATGTGATACTCACCTCTTGCCGGGACAGTACCATAAAATGCATTTCTAGGCTCACACAATATTTTCATTACGTGTGCAGAGGAAACTACTTAAGTTAAGCTCCTCTTGCAACCCTAATAGGAGTAAGATGATTGAAAACAATTTGTTTGGTCACAGTGGTTTGTTAAAATGAGCAGTTTAGGCAAAAATCAAACTCTGTACTGTTAATAACAGAATGCACGACTAGCAGTGCTATTAGGAAAACATGCAGCAAAAGTTCAGTGTTCTGCTTCTGATTTCAAACGTATTACTGCACAAAGTTCCTTAATATACTGAGCCACCAAAGCTGACCTGGAAATAAACACCAAAACACTGTGTATTAAGAGAGACCACGAGGAAAGGAAAATCACAGTGTTAGCCCAACAGAGTTGAACAAAATCAAAATTTAGAGATGTGTGATTATGTGTGACTTGTGAGCGGATGGATATTCTATACAGTTTGCCAGCTGTGCGGATATTTGGGGCTAGCATAGAACGTGCGATGCATCCCAGCCCTCCCACCTAAAGAGCGCTTCATGCTGTTGGACTCCCTGTGTGAGGCAGCCGTGCTGACTGCGGGTTTGCGCTCTACACGTGGAATGCATCATACCCTGTAGAAGCGCTGCCTTTGTTCTGTATGTTTGAAAAGCTTTGTACTGATCCCCAGGTGAAAGTGGAACGGCCTGTGATACAGCACACACACTGCTCCTGAGAGGCACCGAACGACCCGCCTGCTCACACTTAAGTCTTTAGTGTGAGATTTAATGCAGCACCATCTCGAGTATTTTGAGTCGCACAAAATTGACACTCAATTTTCAAAACATGTATATTAAGTACATATTACAAATCCTCATATTTTAACCTACTTAACACTGCATCATTAGTTAAAGCTTTTATATTTACTTTTATGGCATGCATTTTTAAGTACTTAACAATTTCTATAATGTGACCCTGGCAAACTAACATGACGTTGTGTGTTGCAAAGATAGCCTTCCCTCTAGAAAACTATGTTATGAAATTAATAATAACCCATGTTAATAAATTCTATAAAATATTTGAGCAGACACAGAAGTACAAAACGAGTTCTCAGTATCAACTGTTGTTTAAAAACACATATAGTATGAGTCAGCAAAGTGAATTCACTCCGCTTGTTTTGAATGTTAAATACTGGTGCCGTCTTCTTCCATTTTGTCTCCAGGAAAAGAAGTCCCATCTCCCGCGCGAGTCACGTCTGCCCCGTCAAAAAAGGAGCGTATCTCCTTCCGTGACAACCCGGTTCACCTGAGCGGCGGCTGGGGAGGAGGCAAGAAAAGGGACAGAGTGCGCAAGTAAAAACACAAAGCCTCCTTCCAGAGGTCACCACTTTTCCTGCCCTGGCTCTGCAGCCTCTAATAGATGCTGTTGCAGCTTTCTTATATGTACTTCGATGCATTTCGCGTCAAAAGATTATTAAAATATGCGTTGGAAGAGCTCACATGGATACTTTAGAAAATTTTTAGCTATTAAAATTTAATGTGATTTTCCTTTGCCGGTCAGCTTGATTTTTAATGCTGTTTTATTGCCTGCACTGAGATGGAAAAGCAGATGAAAACTCAAGACTCCCTTTTCTGTAAATTAATTAAGGCCAACAGGACTCAGACCAGCCCAAATATCTGCAGGCGGTTCTATTATGTTCATTCAAGTATCAAATGCTGTGTTCTCAAGTATCATTGCCCAAACCTCACTGCATCCAACTAGCACCGAAACACATGGAACAAAGTCACAAATGTTGAGTGGATGACATGCTTCATATGCAAATGATGGCAGGAAATAAGAACCAGAACTTTTAATGCCTGTTTCTTAGGATGCTGTCATTTTGCCTCCATGCAGATTTTAAATACAGATTGTAACTATGAGATCAGTCTTACCCTTTTCCAATTTTCTGTTGCTTTCTCAGAGCAGACTTTATGAAAGTGCAGAATTTTAGTTCGACTGCCCTGTATTTGCGTTTAGCGCTTGCTAACCAAAAGTGCATTTATGTTCTCAGCACAAACGTTGGTGTTACATTTGGAACACTGTTTTCTTTATCTTCTGCCGTGGATCGTAATGGCCTTGTCTGTGTATTTGAATTTGGAGAGCCAAGGCGTCCGTCCACAAACACAAAACCTACTGAAGCCAGTGAACATCAGGCTTGAAGGTTCCTTGCTGAAAATGATAAGTTAATGAATGTCAAAACAAATAGTCAGAGTTGCAGAGTGGCTCCCTGGAAGGAAATGCATGTCGGCCTGTTTATTTTCCTTCTGTCTTTCACTTAAGCATGGCTTGAGGCTGTGTTTTGACTGTACACGATCTGATGGGGATTTTTGTCTTGGAGAGTGGCGCATGCCAGAGATGTGGTGGTCCTGCCCACTTGGGGGCTGTTGTGAAACTGGAGAGCACTGTTCTCCTGCAGCGGGGAGACTGATTCTTCTAGTTGCTTTTTTGTAGACTGTGATCATACCAGTACTGCATAAGTCAAATCTGATGCTTTGCTTTACAGACAGGTGTGCGTGGCCTATCTGTGCCTATGTCTTGTCACTAGTATTACTTGACACAAGTTGAGATTTGCCATTAGAGCTGTTTTCTGCAGCTTTCTATTCTGAAGGGATGTTGTTAAGCTGTAATCTACCACTCTTCATTTCTTCTGTATACGTTTGGATTATGGGTAAATTATATGTAACCTAAGAGATCCAAAACCCATTGCCTTGTAAAATGAGAGCTCCACTGCACATTTAGATAAGACCATGAATGTCCCTCTCAGCCTCGTCTGCCATGTCAATGGGACTCTGCATCCAGATCTCTCCAAGTGCTCTCTTTAAATGCATTGAAGTCCATAAAACCACATTTCCATGTTTTCACTACAATTTGCAAATTTTGCACATTTTTGCTGAACATTTTTGAAGTACGCTGTGGAGTTATAACCAGTTCCTGGCAGCTTTTAGGTTCCTATTCATTTCTGAATGTTTGAAAATGAATTAACAGACACGTGAAATGTTAACTTTGGCCAGTGGTTTCAATTTAAAGAAAGCAGTGGCTATCTGGAAAGATTTCTGAAGAACACTGGTGTACTTGCAGAATAATTCACTGTGATGTTAAAATAGTTAAAACATGAGAAACACACAGACCTTTAAATGTGTAGGAGGTTTTTGGTGGTCCAACTAATGCGAATAAAGAAAGCTGTGGTGAGGCAATGCAGGATAAGGGTGTGGCATGACCTTGACATCAAATTTGTCTGTTGCAAGAAAATAATATATACTCTGAAGTGATTGCATTTTTTTAGTCAATATTAAATCTTAAAGGGTTTGAATTGTATGTACATTCTTTAAAAAGGACCTTAATTTTGCAGAGATATATTGCGCTACTTAAACATGCTTTAGAATATAAAACCCTTATTGATAAAAATGATTTTATAGTTGGATTCTATTTATTTCTACTTTATTAGTAACTCTGTCAGAGTAAGAACAGATTGTGCAAGCTGCCCTCTAAAAAAGAAAATGGAAATGTTTTCATTATCAAATGTATCATTAAATGAATGTTTAGACACACTTTTTTATGTCTGTTTTTTTATGATGACTCGAAATATAAGATGTGTTTTATGAAGAAGTAAATAAGAAACACAATTTTTGTATTGTAATAATAATTGATGTGATAGGATTTTGTTTGTTAAATTTGGTTTGATAATGCCTAAACTGCCTTTTCTTTTGCTACTGGTTTCAGCAGTTTACTACAATAACAATAGTTTATGTGGTATTTTGTGCTTTTATAAGTACTTGATGTCTTTTAGCATCTCCCATGACACAGAGGTCATAGAGACTGTTTTGCTGTTCATTGATTATTTTATTTTGTTAAGCCTAAACCTTTTAGATATGTTTCAAGTATTAGGAAAAATATATTATATAATATTAATGTATTAATTGATTAATCATATACAAAATGTATAGTCTACAAAAAAAATATCTTCACAATGACAAGATGAAGAAGAACGAATTTCCCATTTATAATTTCCCTGATATATAAAAAAGCATATACTATTATAAACAATGTATTTAACATTTCCTTTACCCTTGTACTGTGCCATAGCATCCGATTAGCGTGGCTTACTTAACTGGACGGTTTGCAGTGGTTTCAGTCGTATAGGGGACCTGTGCAACATGTTAACATGAACTCAGAAGACTTAGTGAAATCACTGAGACTTGAAGCTTGTTAGTGCTCAGGAATGCCTGACTATGGAAAAGCAAATGGCAAACAAAATGAAAACAAACTTTCGTGATGCTGATGCGCTGCTTTCACTTTCTGAAATTCAGCCAAATGTTCTGCAGACTCGAGTGGCATCAATAAGCTCACAGTTTGTGCTTTTGGGGAAAATAAACTTTGGTCTTTTTCTGTGTGTGTTTCATGCAGCCAAAGTTTGAAGACATTTCGTTAAATTGAATTATACCCAAGGGTAGCTTTGGGCATCATGATGTCATGTTTATGCCTTCTGAAGTGGCAGATTTTGGCCTGTTCAGCTTCAGCTTTTTTGTGTGTTTGATCATGTTCAGTCACATTAAGGCTCAAAAGGTTGAGAATTAGTTCAATTCAATCATATATTTTAGAATTGTCTTTTTTTTAAAAGTCAAGTTGTAGGTCTTTCAAGGTTGCTCACATGACATTGGCAGCAGTACTTATAGAATTAGCCTGACTGATCAACTCATGACCAGCTTCTCCACTTTTGCAGAACCTTGCAGGAGCTATTGTGGCTGGAATTTCCAGCAGAAAGCCCACCAAACCACACTGAACTTTTAACATTTTCTCCACAGCATGAGCCAGTGTGCAAGGTCATCGTAGGAAGGCTAAGACACCCCCTGCTACTTAGGAGCACACCTATTTATTTTTATTTTTTCTCCTGTGGCACCATGCAGCCCCAGGTAACTGCCACTGACCCTCGAGCGAACCAAAGCTATGCATGGTGTGCATCGCAGGTGGTGTAGCTCAGGGTGGAGATGTCGAGGTTGAAGATGGGCTTTGGTTAGCGGTAATATAATTCTTACAATAAGAAAATACAGAAGAACAACTCTTCCTGTTCTTTTTTTTTGGTGAAAAACTCGCAGCTGGGTTCCTGTGTGTGTGTGTGTGTGTGTGTGTGTGTGTGCTCTTGAGGGCTTAATGAAACTAAACTTTCCCGGATGTTTCAATTAAGAAAAAAAGGAATGATCAATATTCCAGTAATGGAACTTTTTAAGTTTATTGCTAAAGTTCATAAAATCCTCTTTTTTTTACCCAGCAGACAACAGTGGCATCGTCTACTCTAATTAGAGAGCATAGTTTTAGGTTTTTAGTCCAACTGAAAAGAATTTCTCGTCTTATGCTTTTAAAAAGTTTTCAGTTAGTTTTGCAAGCATCAAGCAGCAGCTTCATGCAGGTTTGCAGCCGTAATATTAGATTCTCATTACAAAGCAATGAAGTGCACAAGATCCTCCGCGCAGCTCGAAATGTAATTTAATGTTTAGCTAAAAATGAAACTTACTCTAAAGCCACCAGACATGAAATTTACATTATTATCGTGTTAGAATAATAATAATAATAATAAAATCACTTCTTAAAATCCATATTTTGATCGCGTAAAAGAGAGAGTCTGGAATGTGCCACGGTGTTAATAAAGATCTGTTTTTGGGTGCAAATAAATGAAAAAAAGAAGAGAAAATCTTGCATTGGGTTTTCAGAAGGATTTGAAATATTTAAAATATTTTAATAATAATAATAATAATAATAATAATAATAATAATAATAATGATGATGATGATGATGATGATTTACCCGACAAAGACGAACGCATGTTCCACCTTCCTGTTTTAATAATTAAATATGATTGATTATTTTACTTCGTCACATGACAGATTCGCAAATGTCAAATCTGCTTTATATCGTTTTTATTGGTTTGAAGTTTCAGAAATGATCTTTTCTTTAAAATGGTAATAAATCAATCCTCCGAACTTAAATGACTTACTGCAAAATATAACAAACTTATTTATATGTTCACGCCAATAAAATCTCCTCCGTTTGAGAACATCTGACTGTTGACTTCCTTCTGCTGCTTGCAGGTTAAAATATCCCTCCAAATAAATAAATCACAAGCAGAGTTCTTACAACATTTCCAAAGACGCGAATTAAATCCCATTTTCAGCTGAAAGGTTTAGCTGTAGAAAAAATATTGCCTCATTTTGGTCGTCTAAACATGCTGTAAATTAAAGTCACTTTTGATTGTTTCCTCGAATTCGTTGTGGGTCTCCAATCACTTTAAACTGCTGTTTGGTTTGGATTCAGGGCGTAGGAGGAGTGGGAGGAGGGCGCTTTTTCATATTCAGAGAGGGGGTGCTCTTTAAGGACCTCGTTCTCTTTGGGGCTATAAAGACGTTGTGCCTTCAAGACAGAGCAAATTATCTTCATCGGCGAATTATTGCTTTACAAGTCGCCTCTACTCGTCGGTGCGCGAAGCGATTAGTTTCTCTTTTTTCTTTTTTTATAGTGACATTTGATTAGAGCGAGCGGTTTTCGGTGAAGATGATGGAATACATGGAGGATAAGTTTGCCTTGAAAAGCCAAGCGATGAAGGCCAGCGATTACTACATGGATCAAGTCATGGAGAGCCTGGACAGCGCGCAGTACTTCACCAAGTCTTCCCCAAAATGTGTGCAGGCCTTCGGGCTACAGAGCGGCGAGCACCGCTCCTCTCCCTGCGGGGATCAAACCCGTGAGTACAAGCTTGTTACGCTCATTTTTGCGAAGTCAAAAGTTATCCCGCAAATGTGTGCGTGAGTTAAGCGAGTTAAGCGAGAGAGAGGGAGAGAGAGGGGAAAAAAAGCTTACATTCACCGAAGTCGATCTTTTCAGTGACGTTTAGTTTTATTCTCCTACTTATTAATTACAATTTCTTTTGGATTTTTATTTTCATTTTTTTAATCGAATCTATTTTTTAACATTATCTGATATATAAAATAATTTCATTTAATCTCCAATACAGGCTAGTAGGTTACATATTTTGGTGCAGTGACTAGCAAAGTGAGACTGTTGTTGTTAACTTATCACTTATTTGTATTGTAGCCAGTTACAGTGTGCCAAAAACAGATGAAGACACCTTGCACTCTGACCTCGGGAGGCCCATGGACAGTTGTTGCACTCTGCGGGCGTCTCCGGTGACAACCGGCTCGGAGAAAACCGATTTGGATGAGATGGGAGACAAGTGCGACAGTAACGTGTCCAGCAGCAAGAAGAGGAGACACCGGACGACCTTCACCAGCGCGCAGCTCGAGGAGTTGGAGAAAGTGTTTCAGAAGACACACTATCCAGATGTTTATGTGAGGGAACAGCTGGCAATGAGGACAGAATTAACAGAGGCTAGAGTGCAGGTAGAGTTTACTGACCGACTCGTTTTTGCTTAAACATAAGGAGAACAGGAGCCTTTAAGCGCTGAAAGGCGTAGCCTAGTACGACAGCGGGCGTTAATATCCAAACCCTGTGTATACGTGAATATATAAGCATAAAGGTTTTGATAGTTGAAATAAATTTTCATGTGTGTTTCTTTTAATTTTTTTTTTTAAATGTTGCAACTTTTTTATTTTCTGTTCTCCCGTTTTTTTGTTTTTTGTTTTAAATAGATTGGCTACTTTTCTCTCTTTCTGAGCCTTTGGGGAAAATAATATTAATAAATGTAAACAGATTTTATATTTATCTCTTTTTTCTTTTTACTTAAAAGGTGTGGTTTCAAAACAGAAGGGCAAAGTGGAGGAAAAGAGAGCGCTACGGGCAAATCCAGCAAGCCAAAAGTCACTTTGCAGCCGCCTACGATTTATCCGTGCTACCAAGGACAGACAGCTACACACAGGCAAGTGTTGACAATTTTATTTTATTTTATTTAATTTTATTTAATTTTATTTAATTTAATTTTATTTTATTTTATTTTATTCATTTTAAGCATTCATGGACTTTATTTTCAAAAGAAAATGAGTTTCTTTGTCAGCTGCTTGGGCTGGAGGCAGTACTGTGCTTTATAAAGAATATGAACTCTTTACTCTCACTCCTTTCTAAACATCTCAGTTATGTAGGTCACTTCAAACTTAAATTAGTGCTTCGGCCACGATTGCTCGATAAATCACTAATTATGAAACCCATCTTCAGATAGGAGCCTGAACACTGATTAGAGTCGCTGTGAGGCGTCATGTCTGAATGAATGAGCTTATATCAGATTGCATGTTGGCTGAGCATTTGTCTTGCTGTTTGGACAAAGGTCAGTTACAAGATGAGAGGAGGTGAGAAGAGAAGAGATGCAGAATGTCAGTGTTTTTTGTGTCTTTTTCTCCTTTTGTTAGGTGTTACATTAAAAATGGACATCAGGCCTTCAAGTGTTGTGGAGACTTTTAGGTTTTCAGAGATGTAAATATGCACACAGCAGCTGATTCCAAGAGGCAAAAATAATAAAATGTAGAAAAAAGGCAGAGTCACAGCTCTGCTATACCCTGGCCGAACACCAGGTTAGAATTCTGTTGGACTGTCTCACATTTTTTCCTCACATATGTTTCTGATAGATTCTCCTGGATATGAGCCATGCCTGTTCATACAGCTGATCCCCATTACTATCAATAAATGGACAAACCTACTTGTAACCCTGTTGGCACTGGCTGTTTCTGTCTGCTGAAACACACTGGACATGAGTTGCATTGCTGTGGCTTTTAGAGAACTTTCTTTTTTTTCTGTCAGCAAGGTTTTCGGTTGTTGTTGATTTTTGTGCAAAAGTTGAAGTCATGCTTAACAATGATACATGTGGTCAAAAGGGCACCAGTCGATTCTTGTGCTAGTTTAACTTAAGGATGTTCATCTGACTCCCAAAACAACCTTAGTCAGTCAAAACTTATTTGTCATTTTGTCATTTGATTTTCAGAAAGCCATGCTTCAGCAAAATGAGCTCTACCAGTTTGGTTACTATTGATGTGCAATTTGCAGAGTCTTTTGAAGAGGCAGACATATTTCAGTCACTGTTTTTTGACCGAGGAAATTTGCATGCTCCTTAGTTACATTGGCCTGTCCTCTCAGTTTATTGGAAATTTCGCACTGTGTCAGGATCAAATTATTTGGATGTGATCAAGCAGTCAGTAGACTCTGAGCTTATAAGTTAGACAGTCATCCTTCTGTAAGGTGAAGTTTATTAAAAATCAGTCATGTAGTGTTTACTGTAGCATGAGTGTATCTCTTGTGTTATCCTACTGCTCCCTGACTAAATTTTAGCCACATGACCTTTTAGAGTGAATTTAGGACATTTTAAACTGCTTCGGAGTTACTACGACTGATAATCATACACATCACCATCAAACGTAATCATATCAGCAGTTCACTGAAAAATGTTCACTTAAAATTTCATGAAAAGATGCATTACAAACACAACCCTTTAAACAATAATTTTAAGTTTTCACGCTTTGTATAAAAATATTTTTGTCCACATTTACATTTATTGTATTATTAATATGCAACTATTTAAGATTCCTGTAAGTCGTTTTTACACGCTTTGGAGAATCAGGTCCAGATATTTTCTGAAGTTGACCTTTCAAGCAGACACTTGGTTACTAATGAAAATACTCAAGCTTAGGCAAAGTCTCTGCCCAGATACAACATGTGGGATGCCCAAGCACTCACTGTGAATTTTTATTCTTACCTGGGCTCAGTTGGGCATCACTCAAACTTTGCATTAGAGCGCTGTCAGTGTAAAAACTATGTAATATTCATTGCTATTCTCCTCTCTTTTTTAAGGTAATTGTTAGAAAACTTTAGCGCTACAGTAAAAGTTTAAAATCAGTTGCAACTTTCCAGTTGCATGAGATAACTATATATAAATAACAGAGGACATTTTAAAAACAACAACAACAACATTTTTTAGTGAAAAATACTTCTGTAAACTAGATGCTTGTTAACTACATTTCATACTCTGTATTTTATGTTCCATATAGACAGTTTGAGTGGCAATAATTGTATCGAGGATACATCATAGTTTACTGTACAAGATCATGTCTGTAACCCTGTATTTACAATTCTCTTAATTTTTTTCAAATGGTATGTCACAGATAACAGGTCAGCGTACAGTGTCTTTACGAGCCCAGTTATTAATCCATATAAACTAATTTGTACTGTATGCTGGAATGAATTGAAGCCATTCCCTGTAGTATCTAACAGCCTCTTCACCCAACAGATCCCCAACAATCTGTGGCCGAGCCCAGCTCCTGGCAGCTCTGTGGTCTCCTCTTGCATGCTGCCCCGAGGTTCCCCTCCTTGTGTCACTTCCTACTCCCACTCCCCTCGTTCGGCCGCCACTGCTGCTGACCATGGCTACATGGGCTTCCCAAATCAGCAGAACCAATTTGGTCACGTGTCTCTCAATAACTTCTTCAGCGCAGACTCGCTTCTCACGCCGGCAAGTAACCCAGCTTTTGACACCAAACCTGAGTTTGAGAGGCGGTCATCCAGCATCGCCGTGCTGCGCATGAAGGCCAAGGAGCACACAGCCAACATCTCGTGGGCCATGTGATCAGGGTTCCCAGAAAGCCCGGATACTGTGTGGGAATTTATTATTATTTTTTTCAATTATCACTTTTTACACAAAAAAGTGAAAAAGTGAACTGTTCTGAAAAAAAAAAGCTCTATGTCACTCACAGTGAAGCTCTAACAAGCCTTTCTTTGCTCGGTGGACTCGAGTTCACTCTCCTACTACTTATGGTTATGTGCTTATTAAAAAAATAATACACTCAAGCTCGGACCATAAAATTGAACTAGGAATGAAAGTGTATGACAATCAGCTGTGTTTCTGGCTGAAGCCTGTTTGAACTAATTGAAAGTTGTCATCAAACGGAACCAATACATTCATATCATCATAGCAAATATTGTCCACTCTGGTGAGAAGAGACATTTAATGAACCTTTGTGATCGGTGGAGATGGAAGCTGTGATGTGTATAAGCTTTGTCGTTGTTTTTTTTCTTTTCCTATCACCATTTCCTCTCGACAGAGACAATAGCAAAAATCAAAGGCTACCGTGGGATTTGGTACCACTTTGTGCACACTTGGATCCAGAGAGAGGGGTCCAAAACCACTTCAGTATTTCCAAGCACTGTGAATAGCTTTCTTTTACCTTTCATATTTCTTCCTGTCTCAGGACTGAAGATGAGCAGAGCAGAGGAAAAACCTACTTGGCGTACTAACGTGTCTGTGTGCTTTGCAGCAAAGCTGTAATCTCTCTTTTCTGCCTTTGTTCTGTATCAAAAGAGGCAGGTGTTTTTTTTTTATTATCATGTTTGTGCTATAAATTTATTTGATGGAATCATAATAAATGGATTTTACTTGATTCTGGTATGGCTGCATTTTTTAAAAAAGATTAAACTGAAATGTAAGGCAGGGGTCGACAAACCATGGAAGAACCTTTACATCCAAGATCTTTTATTATTTCTTCTATTGTGCAGCAGAGTTTTAATATAAGTTAAGAAATATTAAAAACATGAGTGTCAAACAGTTTTACTGGGTGATGTTTCCCATCATTATTAATATTAGTGCTGCAAACGTTTCTTTAGTCTGTATCTCACAGAACACGCACATCTATATTAATCTGCAGCTGACTATTTCTAGCAAATTCATTTACTCCACTTTGAGAGATTGCTTAAGAAATGATTTAGACATTTTAAATAATTACATTTGGAAATTAAGTTGTTTTTAATTATGCTGTTCCATATTTGCACAACTGGTTTATTATGGGAAAAATACATTAGACAATTAAAGTTATGCATACCTCAATTCATCAAAGTCAAGTATTTGTTTGGAATACATGATTTTTAAAATGATTTGTTTAACTAAATACCTCTATTTGGATCAAAATCAACGTCTTCATTCATTTTTTGGCCGTAGGATATGACTGTGTTCTTTTACAAGGAATTTCTTTGTTTTACACGGAATCGTGTTTTTATGCCGAAGAGCTGCAACAAATACCTATTTTCTCCGTTGAATATTTTTTGATGACTTGGTTATTTTGTCTGTGAAATTTTGTGAAATATTGAATTATATTAATAAGTTCAGCATTTCATTTAACAAAGATAAAAAAAAACCTACTGTGGTTGGTAGAAAGTAAAAAAAAAAAAATGCTGGATAAATGGCACAACAAATTGTCAGCATTCTTTCACTTTACAAATTGATTGTAAAGTGAATCATTTTGGCATTAGCTGCTGCAGTTTAAGCAAGTTTTAAACATTATCTGATAGATATAAAGATAATGAAAAATACCAAACAAGCTGTATGTAACAAACTGTATCCACTGTCTTTGAATACTTTTTATTTTACTTCTCTGGCCTGTTTGTGGCTCGGTTTCTACTGAACATGTAATTTTTAAAAAGTGGTCACAAATGTTAGTGACTTATCAAACAGCTGGACACTAGAAAAGTCACTCAAAGAGAAGTTAACAGCGCTTGAGAAGGGACCTATTTTCAGCTGTGGAGTGACACAATACTTTAGTATTCACGCAGTAGGACAATGGGATTTGGTTCATGATAAACTACAGTTTCTATGGTTATAGTAATGGAACAAGATATGAATAAGGGATATAGGAATTAGATAGTCTTATGTAAGAGTACTAGCATACATTTGTTGGATTTAAAGTGTGGTACTTACATGGGATTTGTTTACAACAAGAAAATATATCTGAAACCTTCTCCAAAATCAGACCTTTCCTGTGGAGTCCAAGTCAGCTCATTAAATGCAGTTAATCTATTTATTCACCAACACCACACTATGTAAAAAAAATAAAAAAGTTTTGTAGTCTATCATGCTGTCATGTAATTAGGAGCATGTCTTGTTCTTTCTCTGCTGTTTGTTTTACTGACATCATCGCTTTGTTTTGCTCTGAAATCCCAGCCAGTGGTGAATTGTGTTTTCAGGGAAACCCTGTCTATAGGAACAGCGGGCTTGATTCAATTAGGACCGTAACTTGTGTCAGATGCCTCGGTTTGGAAATAGGTTTGTTTTTTTGAGGTACTTCCTGCTTGCTGCCATTCTGAGAACACCAAGTGCCCTATCTGTGCACATTATAACGCACAAGCTTTGAAGCAGAAGTGTTCATGGAACGAGCGCTGCATACACTCCCAAAAGTTGCAGTGAGACTCTTCTTATAGTGAACAAATAATTTACGTATGTCTTCACTTTTTCATAAATGCGTGTATTGTGATAAGATATTTGTAATAAAACTGCAGTTTAATGTTGTACATACACTTTCAATTTTTGAGTGGATCATGGCTGTTGTCACCAATTTATATCTTCTATCAAGTACTTAATATTTGATTGTTATAATTCTTAATGATAATATTGTGTCAAATGTTCAAAAGTTAGTCATCCATCCATCCGTCCATCCATCCATCCATCCATCCATCCATCCATCCAGTGGGGGGAATTATTTGAACCTCTGCTTTATTTGTTAGTTTGCTCACTTAAAAAGATAAATTTTATTGTCATTTTACTTTAATGGAGAGAGAGAGAGAGAGAGAGAGAGAGAGAGAGAGAGAGAGAGAGAGAGAGAGAGAGAGAGAATATGAATCAAAAATCAAGAAAAAGGACATTACATGAACGTTATAAATTGATTTGCAAGTCACTAAAATTACAAGGAGTCAGTAATAAGTCAGTCAATCAATTACAGATACTTGTGATCTCAACTCGTTATGTGTATAAAGCACATCTGTCACAGAGTCTGTTTCTTTGATCCCATCCTCTCCACCTCCGAGGACAACAGATGTCAGGAACAAGTGTAGATCTGCACAATATGGCTACAAGACCATCACCAAGAAGCTTGGTGAGAAAGTGACAGTTGTTGATATGATTATATGGAAATGGAAGGTCTAGAACTCCAAAAGTCTCACTCATGAGGTGAGGGTGAGCATGAGATAGATGGTGGATCAGCCAAAACTAGTTGAGAAGATCTTGCTAATGATCTAAAGGCTGTTGGAACCACAGTAACCAAGAACACCATTGGTAACACACTATGCCATATTGGATTGAAATCCTGCAGCGCTTGCAAGGTCTCCCTGCCTAAGAAGGCACAGATACAGGCCCATCTTAAGTTTGCCAATGAACATTTAAAGAAGGCTTGAGAGAAAGTGCTGTGGTCTGATGAAACTGAAACCAAGCTTAATGGCTTTCATTCGATCTGCTGTATTTGGAAAAAGTGAAACACTGAGTATAACCCAAAGAACACCATCCCCATAGGCAAGCTCGGAACATGTTAAATGGACTGATTCTTATATAGCGCTTCTCTACTCTACCCGAGCACTCAGAGCAGCTTCTGATACACACCTCATCCACCCATTCAAGGTCTGTGACTCATGATGACTGGTGTAATTATGTAGTAACGACTTGTGAATCAAAACATCCCTGTGTTGATTACATTGCCACTTGTGTGATCCCATCACCTACAATCTGTCTTTGCTTTGTGGTGCTTATCTGTAAACTATAACCATGAACTATGTATTTACAGATACATCTACTTTTTCTAGTAGTATTTCTAGTGACGTTTCTTACTAAACCTTCTTCACTACAAATCATTGATTCTATTAGAAATTGCCCAAGGCAAAAGCTTTGTTCCAGGTCTTCTTAAGAGGTGAGATCTTGTAGCAAAGAGAATAGAAACTGCTGTCTATGAAAAGTAAAGTGAGCAGTGTGACATTCTCACCGTACAAATGGTTTAATGAAATTCCACTTGCCATAACCCTCGGTGATATACTGTACTCAAGGATTAATTAAAAATTGAAAATCTATCTTGTTCCAGTTTTTTTAATTATTATTTTTTAAACCCTAATTAAAAAACCCAAAATTCCTTTCTAGTCTGCCTCTGATAAAAATGCCTGTAACCAGCACTCTGATCTGCTCTTTTATATTCATCTTCTTTTTTCCCCTCCAACCATCACCATGTCCATTCTGTCCTGGCCTCCACGCCATCTTTTATCTCTCCATGGTCATCACACTGTGCCTGGAGACTGATCATGCAGTCAGGTCCACACTGTGTTTGTGTTTTTGTGCGTAGGAGAGAGAGAGAGAGAGAGAAAGAGAGCTCCTGCAGTCTAGATCCATCAACAGCTCCAATGGGTTTGACCCTTCCAGGTTAACCGCAGCCATTAATATAAAAGCTTCCCTCCTCTGCCTCCCTTCTTCCCGCACAACCTTACGTGGGGGAGTACAAGCCCCAGTGTGTGCACATGTGTGTGCGCATACATACGCACATGGCCACTGGTACGAAGAAAAAGAGGCAGATCAAACGCTGTGGTGGCAGGCGGCTGAAAAATGGCACTGGCGGTCACACATGTTCCTCTGCTGTGGAACATGTGTCTTGCCCACTGTTGTTTTTCTAATCACTCAGCAGTGATGTTTTACTTCTTCCTCTGTTCTGGAAGGATGGACCAGTTCACCTTTGCCGTCTTCCTCGCTACATGTAATATAAGACTACATTTCTTTAGAGGTCATTTAATAAAAGATTTTCATGTCAGTCTGACAAAGACATATTTCATAAATTACAAACTTATGTTAGCTGGTAGACATTTAGCTTTCTTTGATTTGCACAATAAAACATATAACAGTTTAAAACAAATGTAAAAGATGAAAACGATACACTGAAACAGCACCAGGCCTTCCTTGCACATTCAGTGAAGTTTTAATTTTAATATTTAGCCATGTGACTCATGATTTGGCTACTTAGCACAGCAGTAAGTGCAACAAAAGAAAGAGAGCATTTGGAGAACATTACGATTTGTTCCACTGCAGCCTGTAGCATTCAAATGTGGTTTCCTGCTTTTAGTTACTTATGAACATATGTTGTGCATAATTTGCAGTATTAATTCAAAGTTTTGTATTTCTGCAAAACATCTATCAAAACCAGTCAAATATCCAAGGCCATTAAGACTTCCGGCATATGCAAACAAACTATGTACACTTTGTGAAGTACTGCTCGCTTTTAAAGCCATCTAGTGGTCATGTGTAATGCAAGCAGAGTGTATTACTCAAACAATGCAACTAAAATGACTTGAATTTACCTTGGTAAAATCTTTTTGTGTAAATCACTAAAATCCACTTAACCCCAGTACGTACACTGGGTGATGGAACTCTCTGCCGTTGTCTTTACGCTGTCTAGACTCTACTGACTCCTTTAAAAAGCAGCTGAAGACATTTTTATACAAACGGGCTTTTAATTAATTTTAACTTGTATGTCTGATCTTATTGTAAAGCACTTTGTGATTTTTATCTGTGAAATGTGCTATATAAATAAATTTTACTTACTTACTTACTTACTTACTTACTGATGTTCACCCATATGAAAGTGAGGGTGATTGTGTTTCAAAAGCCATGTTGGTGTTAACGGCAGTCAGGTACTCATTTTCATATTATGTTTATTTGGGGAAAGCTGTTTTAACACCTGAGGCTCTTTTTACGTGTTTTTTCGTGTCAGTAATAGGGAACAAGGTGGGCCTTTTTCTTTTTTGTGTTCCTTTGCAACACCTTCCTTTATAAAACCTCTTGTGAGTTTAAAAGCAGGCATAGTTCTTTTGCCTAAGCTGAGCTCAGAATGCTTCATTCTTCAGTTCATGGAGCTGAGAAAATATGATCAATTCAATACAATTCCAAAAATTCAAAAACATCATCATTTAGCGGTGTTGCTGTGTTACAAATGCTCTTACTTTATCTCTTTTTTTGACACATGTCCTGTTGTTGTCAAAGCCCCTCCAACTCTGCAAGAGCTTAATGACCCAGAGGAATCCGGGTGCATGGCCAAAAATGCCTTTCAGGAGGTCCCTTATTCTCAGCGCAGGGAGGAAGTGGTCCACAGCAGGCCCGAGGTGGCTTACAAGAGGCTATTAGGAGGCCTGCGGCAGGATGCCTCACAAATCCATTTAGGAAGAGTTGGGACTGGATCTGGACTTTCTACTGCCGGCTGTCAGTCAGAGCAGGAGAAAGCAGGTGTCCAGTTACCAAAGATGTCAAAGTGGAACGTGTATGTATTTGTGTGTGAGAGAGAGTTTGTAAGTGTTTGTTCCTATGGAAGCCGTTTGAATGTATTTATATGAAGTGTAAATATTCACGTTTTAGCTGTACCCTTATAAATAAAGGACATGTGCCAGTGGTGGTGTTGTGGGAAAGCTGCAGGCCGGGTCCCTTGGTAAATGGAGTCCACCATAACCAATGAAAAATCCAAATGCCAGTTACCTAATCTCTGATGTAATCTCCCTGCAGCACACGAGGTTTGACTCACATCAGTGGATTCTGTCACTCATTATTTTTTCCTCAAGTTAGCCTAAGTTTTGCTGGAGTATTATTAAGCTGTCATCAGTGTAACATCATTTTAGTAAAGGTAGTAATAAGAAGTAATGAGTCTTTTCATGGTTCTAGGCTTGATAATGATAATGATTGATAATGGGAATGCTAAAAGACATAACCCCACTGGCCCACTGCTCCCTGAGGAAACTCAGCTCACCTGAGATATACAAAGCTGGGAGGTCAAATGCAGCCCAGAAGAATAGGTGTTGTCATTTTATAATTCACTCAACTCTCAAGTCTGTGTTGTTTTCTTTCCTTAATTCACATTTCCAACAGCTTTGGCATTAATAGATTTAATGGAAAAGATAACGGAATGTATGGATAATAAGAGGTATGCGCTCGGCGTTTTCTTAGATCTAAAGAAGGCATTTGATACTGTTAATCATGAAATTCTATTAAAAAAACTGGAAAAGTACGGGTATAGGGGAGTGGTTTTGGAATGGTTAAAAAGCTATGTTGGGAATAGGCAACAATATGTACAAATAAATGAATATAAATCTAATTTGATGGATATAGCTTGTGGAGTACCTCAAGGTTCAGTACTGGGTCCAAAAATGTTTATTATGTACTTAAATGATATCTGCAGAGTATCGGAGATTTTAAAGTTTGTAATATTTGCAGATGACACAAATATACTGTGTTCAGGTGTGGAATTGCCACAGGTTTTGGAGATGATCACACAGGAATTAACGATATTAAAGAAGTGGTTTGATATAAATAAATTATCATTGAATCTAGATAAAACCAAATTTATGTTGTTTGGAAACCAAAAGAGAAACATCAAAGTAGAAATATGTGTTGACAATGTATATTTAGAAAGAGTAAATGAAATAAAATTTCTTGGGGTGATCATTGACCACAAGCTCTGTTGGAAGCCACATATTACTTATGTTCGGGGGAAACTGGCACGGGGCATTGCCATCCTAGGGAAAGCAAAGTATATGCTGGATCAGAAAGCACTGCACATTTTATACTGTGCTTTACTACTGCCATATATGAGCTACTGTGTAGAGGTCTGGGGAAACACATACAAAAGTAACACACAAACAATAACTGTAATACAGAAAAGGGCCATTAGATTAATAAATAATGTGGGGTACAAGGACCATACAAATGCACTCTTTGTCAAAATGCAAGCTATTAAATTCCAAGACTTGGTGAAGCTTAAAACAGCGCAAATAATGTATAAAGTAAGAAATAAATTGCTTCCAAAAGAAATCTGTAAATTGTTCATAGAAAGAGAAGGTGGGTATAACTTAAGAGGGAAATGGAATTTAAAAATACAAAGTGCTAGAACAACTTTAAGAACGATGTCTATCTCAATTGCAGGAGTTAAATTATGGAACAGTCTAACAGAAGAAATAAAAGACAGTAAAAAAATAAAACAGTTTAAAGTAAAATATAAAAACCTGATTTTAAATAAGTATAATAATAAAGAAAACGGGGTTAACCCAGGACGGTAATGTTGCTGGTAATGGTGTTGTGGTTCTTTTTTGGGTTTTGCTTTTTTTTGTTTTGGTTGTTTGGTTTTCCATAACTTGTGTATCTGCAAATATACACCTTCTGTATTTTTCATATGTAAGAAACTATACTGTGGTGGGGCTTGTTAATTTCTTGTTTTTGATTTATGTATGTTTTGTTTTCTTTTGCTTTACTTTTGTTTCATATGTTGTTTGTTTAATTTAAGACTAAAAAATTTTTTTTTAAAGGAATGAGAGGTAAAACTTGAGGGGGTAGGGATAAATAAGTAAATACTTCTACCTACTCCTTTTCAAACAAATAATGGAATAATATTTTGTAATGATTGTGAAGGCTCATGTTTGAAATGTTTGAAATAAAAATGAACTGAACTGAACTGAACATTTGTTTGAATCCTGAGCCTCTAGCGTGGCACAGTTTTTCAAAGGGGAGAAAATGATGTGATAATTCTTCAATAATTACTTATCAGAAAGAAACTCAGCAAATCAATAAAGTTAAATATTTGGGAGTAATATTGGGTGGAAAATTTCCAAAACCATCAAGATTAATTTGAACTGTTTTTTTTAACTGTTCTAATACAATCTTGTCTACCTGTTAAAGCTTCCAGTTATATTTATATTACATTACATGCTGTGATTTTGTCACATCTTTCATACTGTAATTTTTTATGCCAGGCAACCAAATCAGATATAAAACCTGCAATGTCAACATACAAAAAAGCTTGAAAAAAGGCAATACAATAGAATTATTGCAAAATGAAGCTAATAATATTTTTTAAATAAATGCTTTTATATAATTTGCTATTTTGCCACGTTTAACATTAATTTTAAACGTGTGATTGGCCCTGAAATTTTTTAATCAAAAAGCAAAATTATGGCTAAAACAAATCTGTGATCACTGAAATAGGTCTTCTAGTGTTCTTAATAATTTTACTTAAATGTTTCTCTAAATAAATTATTATTATATTATTATTATCATTTGATCTCATCTTTATATTGAAATATTGTGTCTTAAAAGTCGAAACAGGGACAAAGGGTGGGTACTTGGGTACTCTCCAAATGCTGCAGCTTTCTTGCACCACCTACTGACATGCATCTTAGGTGACTGGTGATTTTAAATTTGCTGTAGGAGTGAGTGTCAAGTGTGTGTCCTTGTATCAACCCTTTTAAAGGGCTGGTGACTTGTCCAAAGTGTACCACTTCGCCAGAGAGTCAGCAGCAATAAGCTTTAACCGCCTTTATTCTGTGTACTTGTGGATAGTTGACCTGGCCAGTGTTTGCTGACACACATAGCACAAAGAATGTCACAAAAATTGGCTGAATCGTTTCCCTGACTGCTCCTCTCCTTTCACTAGTGGACAAAGAAATCCCTCTTGAGGTTTAGCTCTTCTGCTGTCCTCATTTAGCTTCCTAGAGATGCAGCCCGGTCCTACCATTGCAGTGGAAGTAGATTTATAGTCAGTGTGTACTCAGCTGAGTCTGCACTCCTGAAGTGGGATTTTGTCATCAATCCCAATTGACAGAGCAGTTTATCTCACTGAGACACTTTCTTTCCTAATACACTCTTTGTCTTCTTCTTTCTCCTAATGTGCTGCAGACTCTGTCCATGCTATCAATAGAAGCTGAGGCCTGCATATAAACTGCATGTAAGCTGACGTCCTGCATATTTATACCAGATCAGGTTTCAAAATCTGAAATATTAGCCCAAATGTAGAGCCACTAATTCATCAGCTGGAGTTGGTAAAGTGGTGATGATTTCCTTTTTGCATGACTGTAGAAGTTTTGATTCTGGTAGGTGTGGTAGAAAGCAGAAAGCTAGCCTGAGTTGGTCACCTATAGAATCTCCTCTGTAGACCCATTTCCCACGTACACCTCCTGTATCTAATAGACTGTTTTGCAGCACACTTTTTTTTTTAGAAGTGTACCCACACACATTCACAAAGTTGAAAAAAACAGCACCTAACAGCAAACATCTAAACATCACACACGTTTGGACAGTGAGTCATCAATAGTCATGTCTGCTTTGGAAGCTGACTGAGTTATAGGGAGTCAGATTAAGTAGACCTGCAGAGTAATAATTCTGACCCAGGCAGGAATCAGTCAACAAAAACGGAAACTGAAATTTTTAGTGTTAGAATTACCTTGGTATGAATAGTTTTACAGTTAAAAGCAGAACTGATGAACCTTTTTTGATTAACAAAGTTTGAAAACTCACTTTCTTTTGTGTCATGGACAGAAACTGCTGGTAGACTGATACATAGAAATATGTCTTTTAACCTAAAAGTAAGTAGAGAAAAATTATCATCCTTAAGGTAAGAACTTAGGTTTGCACCCTCACATTTAAAAGTTATCTTAATGAGTCTATGTGTGCAGGTAGCCTGAACTGTAGTGCAGATTCTTCACTTTGAATCATTGTCTTGCTATCGCCAAATAAAGCCTCTTTCCCCATGTACAGGATAATCTCTATCACACTTGTTTTCATTCATTTAAGCCCCAGAGTTGCACAATGTGGCTGAAGATTCACATAGGAAAAATTATTCAAAATCTGCTGGATCTCAAGCGTTGTTAATATCGTTCCTTGGGTGTCTCGAAGACTAATTTGTCAAATAAAGATAGAGACAAAACTAACAAAAGGTCCTCTGGGCCCCTCTAGGCAAAGCAGCAGCTTTCTTTAATAAGTAGAATGTAAGCTCTGTGGTAACTCAGCACTGCCTGGGAGACATTTTTGCGATCTATTATTAACTGCTGATTTTTCATTGTTCTGTTTTTTCATGTCAGTGTATCATATCCAATGCCAGAATGTCTGCTGGACAAATGAGGCAAATCTGCTTTAAGGAAACGAGTACCAAACTGCCATCCAGGAGCTAAGTCCCTTTCCTTCATTTATAGTATTCAAAGGGCTAAAAGACTCACAATATTCAGATGTTATAAACTGTTGGCGTGCTTGGGCCCTTCATCCAAATTAGAGATGGCTGTAAGCATCATGACATCACCTCTTGGTAGATTTTAATTCAGTTAATTTCAATTCGGCGATTTGGCACTTAGTGCCAAATCACAACAATAGTCACCCCAAGGTGCTTTACATTGTAAATGGCCTGTATTTGTAAAGCGCTTTTCCTAGTCCCTAAGGACCCCAAAGCGCTTTACACATCCAGTCATCCACCCATTCACATACACATTCACACACTGGTGATGGCAAGCTACATTGTAGCCACAGCCACCCTGGGGCGCTCTGACAGAGGCGAGGCTGCCGGACACTGGCGCCACCGGGCCCTCTGACCACCACCAGTAGGCAACGGGTGAAGTGTCTTGCCCAAGGACACAACGACAGAGACTGTCCAAGCTGGGGCTCGAACCGGCAACCTTCCGATTACAAGGCGAACTTCCAACCAAAACATTAGACACAACTGCACTACTCAGACTCCCAGCAGGAAGGAGGAAGTATGTTGGTAAATTGAGTTTGCCTGAAAACACATGCCTACTGCTGATGACTTACTCTTCATCCTTTGCACATTTACAGAAACCTTTAAAATTTCTAATCCACTAGCTCATAACTCAGTGACAAGAGCTTTACTGTGTGCAGTCTTTCAAGGGTGTCACATCCACTTAGTGAGAAATACGTAGAAGAACAATGTAATCAAAAGCTATCCACGATATGAAAACCTCAGTTTTTGCAGCCATGGAAATTGGGCCATAGAGATAGTATTCATGAGGCTGCCTCCACAGAGATGGATGCCCTCGCTACATGAAAGCTGACGGGGAGAAGATGACTCCTGCTGTGTAGCGGCCAAACCAAACTGCAGCCTTGCATCTCAGGAGTGTTAAAGTGGCTCATATATCTGACATAAGTGTGTTTGGTTTAGACTTCGAGGTAGTTCATATGTGTCATAAATATACATGAGAGCTCAGGCACACAAGCTGAGGGAGGGAAGAAATACTTGAATGAAGCTAGAATCTAATTTATGAGTCATACATAAGAAAGTTATCTCAGGTTTGCTCAGATAATGAGGATATATAAGATAATGATCACATATAAGCTTGCACTAAAAATGTGATGAAAAGCCTGCAATATGATAAAGGACAGATTCTGTAGAGTGTATCAAAGGATTAACAGCAATTCTACGTTTATTATTATTATTATTAGACTGTAGAGTTTTTTATGTGTCCTGGCAAATGCAGGTAGCAAAGGCTACAGAGCAACGCACTGAGAGACACAATGCAGACATATCCGGTGAATACAGAATGAAGTGCAGAAGCATCTCAAATTAAAACTTTGAAACACAGACTTAAGACATCACATTCATCGCAGGTCAAACAGGGTCACACACAGCATCTGCAGGAAGATGTGACTGCTTCTAAATCTACTAAAACGACTGTTCATTTAGAGAGACCATCTGAAAGTAAAGTGTAAAAGAGAGAAAGAGAGAAGTATTTATTGAAAAAAACTAAGTTTTAGAACTCTGTAAAGTCGTGAGTATTAACTATAGTTTACAATTAAAATTTTTATTTTGTCACTAGAATTAAAAACTTAGTTTTAAGTCATCCACTGTGCTAAAAGCAAACTGTAGCTGAGGTTGAGCCTGCTTATGGGCAACAGGAGTAGAGATGTAAAAATAAGGGATTTCTGCTCTAGTCCACTAGATGGAAGCATATGATCACTTTAGGGATGAATATCCAGTCAGGCTGTAAGCTTTTTTTAGGCACACAAAGCTAAACCTTATTTATTTCAGAAATAAAGAAAACAAACCATACAGACAAATAAAAGATGATATCGTTGTGGGATGCAAAGAGCCATGACATGAAAGTCTTCCATCACCTGAGATGAAGCACTAAAACCTCATCATCTGACAATAATTGTAGCCAAGTTGCAAAATCTTGTAACCTGGCTGCTAACTATATATGCTGTATATATTGGAATACCTGTGCAACCTCTTTAGGGTCCAGATATCACCTCATGCTACCAGCAGTGACGCTGGCCCTAGGGGATTGCCAAACTAGTGAAAAGTAAAGTGAAGTAAAAGACAAGGAGGGAAGTGTCAGTGTCCCCCACCTGTAAAACCATTCCTGTTTTGGGAGTTGTCTCATTGTTGCTCCTCTAGTTCACCTGTTGTTGATTTCAATAGCAGTAAAGCAGCTGAAACTGTTTAACAACCCCCTTTGCTATTAAACTGACCAGATAAATAGACCACAAGTTTAACTGATTTATTGCTGTACAATGATTAAACAATGTTCCCTTAACTTTTTGAGTTTATACATAGATATAATTCTAATAGCAAGTAAAAACCCAATAACACCCACCTCAGCCCAGTAACAGTCTCTACTCTTCAGTCAAGGTTTTCAATTTCTATTTTGGAGAATGACTGTACAAACTTGCTTCATTCCAAGGTGGTTTGATGGACTGAAGGTTTGCAGGCTGGTCAACATCAGCACTTTAATGTGAAAACAAGTGCTAATAGAGCTGGCTTTGCCAGGCCAGGGTTCCAGGAAGACGTAGCTGCCAATTTGTCTTTAAACTACAGAGCTCAGGATAGTTATAGGGCTGACTTTATTCTGTTTTTCCAGCAAGACCACAGCAACTATATCTGTGACCTGTTTGCTGTGCTACTTTGAAGTGGCATACAGTACATCAGCTGAATACATCAGCTGAATCTGAGGGCAGCTACAGCGGGGCTGCTGACCTTCCTTTTCTGCCAGTGATATTTCTTTGAAGCACAGTGTAAGTGGCTCTAAAACCACTTAAAGACAATTGGGGGGGTGGGGGTGGGGGGGCAGGTGGTACTGAGTACCTTTTTCATCAGTGGTGATGGAAGATGGCAGAGCACTGGCGTTATGATGGGGCACTCAGTCTGTGGAACCAAGATATAAAAGGAAAGATGAATCCACTTCATACTCGATTCGAGGAGAAACAAAGAGTGGCAGTAATGGCATGGTAGCTGTATACAAGATAGAGGTGGTATTGATCAGCACGGCAGCTTGTACTTCAACACTGATGAACTTTCCATATTACCTTTTAGATCGACCACGTTTCTTCTGAAAACAAATCAGAAGTATTTTCCGTAAAATACAATACAGCTTCATGATGGAGTTAGGTCAGAGATCATAGTTACATATAGCAGGAACCTTGGCCTGTTTTGCTCAAGGACACTTCAGAGATTTTCCCTTGAAATTAGAAATATGATTTAAACAGTGACAGGAAAATCTCAGTTGACCACATTTTATTAATTTGGACTTGGAGAACTTTGGACTTTACCATGTAGCCTGAAAACCTCACATACAAACCTAATGATGTTTTATCCTTTACCCTGTCAGGCATCTGTATACCCACAGATGTACTGTTAACGCTGGTCTAAATACGCCCTTTGGAGTCCCAGATTTACACCCCGTGGGAGTATCCTCCCAAAGAGGGACAAAAGGAGCCCTTGATGATCCTCTACCTAATCACATGAGCCAAGGTGTAAATCTGGGACTCCCCACCATTTGACCCTAGAACTGAAGAAGCTTCTCGGATGAGAGGTGAAACGTCTTCAAGCAACCTAAAGAAGTCCAGACGCTTTTCTTTCCAAGCTCCTTAGACTACGATGACCTGGATGACTGAGAACCTTCACAGACTTGATGATATGTGATATATATCAGATTTTCACATCCTTACATAACCCAAATAATTCACATAAACAATATTTTGTGATAGGGATAGAAATGCTAAAATTGGGTTGTAAATATTTACCATTTAATCACTTCTGGTTCTACACTGCTTGCTGCTGTGGGCCGAACAGCATGTCCAGAGAATGTGTAAAGCTTTTGAAGGTGATACACTTGCATCACTGTTATGATACAAATCCATGTGACTCATCTGAGACACATGATAAAGCTCTCATGTGAAGTTGAATTAGGTTTTCTGGACAATTTCTATCTTAATGATCCTAATCCTAATTACATTTATTAATGGAAAACATTAAAACCAGGAAAACAATTAGCTGTGTGTTTTTCCACGTTAATACTTTAGGCATCAAAGCTCATGACTTCAGCTATTAGTTGACCTGACGTGACTGAAAATTGATCTAATTACACTGAGCTCATAAGGAAAAGGAACAGCTTATTTAATAAAACATTTTAAGATGCCGCGGGGAAGATAAAACAAAGAAGACATGAAATTCAGAGAACGAGCACAAGTTTTTAAAACATTTAAATTGCAGTTTAATATTAAAGTCCCTTTAATCAGCAACTGTCAGCTTTTACAAAACCTAACAGCTTATATCTTTTATAGTTAGCTCAATGAATCATGGGAAAACTACATAGATTGTCAGGTGATCTGGAAATGATAAGGTGTACATACACATGCAAGCCCCTGTATACTGTGTTGGAGGTCATATGTTACCATACTGCCACAGCATGGCCATCAGTATCCATGCATAATTCATGATATTTATTTGCCTTTGTCTTTTCATGGGCTCTGTGGCCTTGCTGTACGATTGACAGGGGAGTTCCTGTGAGTGCATATCTGAGACTTGAGTGCCTCATGGCTCCGGATTGTGCAACAAAATCGCCCACGAGCTACACAGGCAATGCCGTGGATTTGACTGGCTGTCTGAGGACAAACTAGCAACCCTGCATTTGTGGTTATGTCATGCTGACACTTATTTATCACAAATGTGCTGTACCACAGTGCTTTTACCGTTGGACTTGATGAAAACACACTACAGACTTTGTGATGCATTTCAGTGAACATATTTTGTGCTTAAACCCCGGCTGTAATGATGTCCCTTCTGTCCTCGCAAATTCCAGCAAATTCCTTTTTTCCCCCTTACGACAAAGACACATGATTAAACCGATCGCACCATTTTCTGTCATGGGCCACATGACGCTAGAACAAACTTACTCATTACCCCCTCCGAATCTGTATTCTTTTAAAGTTTCCTTCTTCAAATGTATGATTCAGACGGATGAAAAAAAGGAGCCTCAGGGTTCATCTTATCGAGATGAAAATGAGGTCTATTGATAGAGTGATTTTTCCATTAATCGGAGGAGAAAAAGCCAATTCTCCTATACAAATCTCACCCTGTTAGCTCATTAAATGTGTGAAAGCCTCGCCTGGTGTGAAGCCACCAGTTAGAGTCAGACATTTTACACACTTAGAAGCTTTGTTCTGTCAGGTTCCCATTTGAATGCAGACGTCCCTTTATTTTACTTGATAAAAAGAATCACTGTATAGAAGAAGCTACTTTTGGCTGCTCCCTTATTCACAAGGGTTTGCCACAGCGGGTAGCTTTGCATGTTTGATCTGGCTGATTTTTATGGAGGATGCCCTTCCTGATGAAACTCCAATGGGATTTGTATCAAGAATATAATAAAATATAATAATATTCTAATATTTATATTAATAATATATATATTTTTTGAATTTTGGAGAATTATTTGAACTAACAAGATATACAAGAAAGTGCAGACAGAAATCTTTTATTAAATGTATTTTAACACTGATTAAATGTAACCATAAATGTTCAATTAAAATATATTTTTAAGAGAAAAAACAGTATATGCATGCAAGTTAGAACTTTTTTTAATCCCCTGAAATTTTCAGAAACCACTCTGTCCTGATAGCCTCGGGTTAGACTTAGGGATATTCACAGATCAACAGGCAAAAATGCAGGTGAACCAGTAGAAAGGTTTTAAGATGAAGCCACAGAAGCAGGGAAGTTTTGGAATTATATATTTAGCAATTGAAACAATATAACTAAAGTTACCAGCAATCAGTAAAATAGTAATGAACAGGACCTCCAAACCACAGAGATTCCACAGAGGACGGAAGTACAGAGATGAGTTTAACTGCTAACAGTTTCCTGAGAATCCACAGGTCAAATAAATAAATAAAAGAAACATTTATTTATTTAAAGACTTGACATAGTTTATGGGTTCTGGGCTCCAGGTTTGGTTTTTGTGTTGTGGATCTTAGGGATAGGGTCAAACATGGCCAGCTTTGGGCCCCACATTGTCCCTCAGAGTGAGAGCATGTTAAGTGCAATTACAGTGCCTCATTCATTATGGCTCTGGGAAAAAACAGCAAAAGACAATTCAAAGGTGCACCTGATCTTAGAGTTGAGATTGCTGAAGATTAATTTGTTCTTGAGTGCATTGATAGATTAGCACGAAAGATGGAAAGCATCTGCCGCTTTCTACAAGCGACAAATGATTATATAAGATGAAACATCTAGGAAAATGACTGAATGGAAATAGGGCTATGTAGAGGGAATTATTTATGGTGTGACTTATTTGACTGAATCACTTTGGCATCCTCCCATCACTTCTATTCTACTGAAGAATTTGCTTTTTCATCCTTGTTGTTGCAATGTACAGCAAAATAGGTTAAGATGAATCATCGATGTACATTGCTTGGATGAACGACTCCTTCATAATGCATCTTCAGCTCAGATGAACAAAGAAGGAACAAAACATTACTAAGTTCTGAAAAAGAAAAAAACAGCTTGAAGCAAAATTATGTGATAAAAATAAGATAAAATATAGAACTTTTTACCATTATTGATCATTTATAATACTCATTCTTTAGCCTTTCATGGGTTTTGATAGGAAATTAGAACCGATTTTTCTTCCTCTCCTCTACAAGTGAATGTCCTTGAGCAACATAATAATATTATTAATATTAATTATAATAATAATAATAATAAGCTGCTCTTGATGTCTTGATAGTCAAACTTAATCTACAGTTTTCTCACTGTCAGTGTGTTTAAGTGGGTAAAGGAGAATTGTTGTGCTTCTAGTAGTGTTTTCCAGTACTACTGAAAAGCTCAGCAATTAATCGGTTATTTATTGAATAAAAGATTTACTGCCATAATTTTTTATATAAAATCAGAAATTTAAGTTCATTAAATGTGGGAAAGTACTATGTGACCTGTAGCACTGATCTAACTTACTGTCAGATTATTTTGATCTGCTGCTGCTGGTCAGACAAAATGCAGTACTCTGAAAATGCTAGAGGATCTTTAGG
Source organism: Neolamprologus brichardi (assembly GCF_056152115.1). Taxonomy (NCBI): domain Eukaryota; kingdom Metazoa; phylum Chordata; class Actinopteri; order Cichliformes; family Cichlidae; genus Neolamprologus; species Neolamprologus brichardi. The sequence continues at coordinate 23,301,751 of NC_142110.1, forward strand.
GTTTGAAGACTGTGTTGGGAATTTGCTTACATTATAGTAGAACATTATACAGTATAAAAAATAGATATAGCACTGTAAGTTTTTCTGATAAGTGACCTCCTTTGGTCATAAAGACCAACAAAAAAGAGGTTATCTAAAGAAATCTGGAAATTTGGTTTCAAGCTACCTAACTGTGCATGCATTTGCAGTGTGAGGCAAGTTTGGGGGATTTTTACCTATTAAGTTCTCCAGTTGTTGTTTTCTTCAAACATTTCTCTTTTAATCTGTCAGAAGTATTTCTTGGAAGTGTTTTAACAACTTCCCCCCACACAGGGCTAAATTGTATACAGTCTTTGAAGCCCTTTTTTTTTTTAAAATATAATGAGTTTAATGAGTTTGTCCCTTTACCGGATGTACCAGTAAAGAGATAACATGAAAACAGTGAGGCATATCCCTAAGTTATGAGGGACGTTGATGGAGTCTAAAAAGAAGCCATTTAAAGATTCAGTCATGTTACAGAAAAACAAATCCAAGGATAGATTAAATGAAAATCTATCCTTGGATTTGTTTTATTAAATGAAATAAAAAAGATAGCAGATACATGAATTATACTTCCTTATCATCATTGTAGTGGACTGATGCTGATCGTAAGACACAATAGTGTGTCCAAACATTTACTGTTGGCTGAAATTAGCTTAGTGGTGGTTTCCTCTCTTGTTGACTTAGGCTGGCATGTAAACACACAGAAACTTTGAATATCTTTGGAAAGATGAATCTAGACACTAGACCACAATTCAGAAGATTGTGAAGTGCCCAAATGATCTTCTTATGGCCTCTGACAGTGGAGTCATCTCTGTGCTTGTCCTTCTTGACCTTAGTGCAGCATTCGATACTGTTGACCATAATATCCTGTTAGAGCGATTAGAACATGCTGTAGGTATTACAGGTATTGCACTGCAGTGGTTTGTATCATATCTATCTAATAGACTCCAATTTGTGCATGTAAATGGAGAGTCCTCTTCACACACTGAGGTTAATTATGGAGTTCCACAGGGTTCAGTGCTAGGACCAATTCTGTTTACATTATACATGCTTCCCCTAGGCAGCATCATTAGAAGACATAGCATACATTTTCACTGCTATGCAGATGACACCCAGCTCTATCTGTCCATGAAGCCAGATAACACACACCAATTAGTTAAACTGCAGGAATGTCTTAAAGACATAAAGACTTGGATGGCCACTAACTTTCTGCTTCTTAACTCAGATAAAACTGAGGTCATTGTACTCGGCGCTGAAAAGCTTAGAAATATGGTATCTAACCAGATTCTTACTCTGGATGGCATTACCTTGGCCTCCAGTAACACTGTGAGGAACCTTGGAGTCATTTTTGACCAGGATATGTCCTTCAACGCACATATTAAACAAATATGTAAGACTGCGTTCTTCCATTTGCGCAACATCTCTAAAATTAGAAATATCCTGTCTCAGAGTGATGCTGAAAAACTAGTTCATGCATTTATTACTTCCAGGCTGGACTACTGCAATTCATTATTATCAGGATGTCCAAAAAACTCACTGAAAAGCCTTCAGTTAATCCAAAATGCTGCAGCAAGAGTACTGACAGGGACTAGAAAGAGAGAGCATATTTCTCCTGTTTTGGCTTCCCTTCATTGGCTTCCTGTTAAATCCAGAATTGAATTCAAAATCCTGCTCCTCACATACAAGGTCTTAAATAATCAGGCCCCATCTTATCTTAATGACCTTGTAGTACCATATTACCCTATTAGAGCACTTCGCTCCCACTCTGCAGGCCTACTTGTTGTTCCTAGAGTATTTAAAAGTAGCATGGGAGGGAGAGCCGTCAGTTTTCAGGCCCCTCTTCTGTGGAACCAGCTTCCAGTTTGGATTCGGGAGACAGACACTATCTCTACTTTTAAGATTAGGCTTAAAACTTTCCTTTTTGCTAAAGCATATAGTTAGGGCTGGACCAGGTGACCCTGAATCCTCCCTTAGTTATGCTGCAATAGATGTAGGCTGCCGGGGGATTCCCATGATGCATTGAGTTTTTCCTTTCCAGTCACCTTTCTCACTCACTATGTGTTAATAGACCTCTCTGTATTGAATCATATCTGTTATTAATCTCTGTCTCTCTTCCACAGCATGTCTTTTATCCTGTCTTCCTTCTCACACCCCAACCGGTCGCAGCAGATGGCCGCCCCTCCCTGAGCCTGGTTCTGCTGGAGGTTTCTTCCTGTTAAAAGGGAGTTTTTCCTTCCCACTGTCGCCAAAGTGCTTGCTCATAGGGGGTCATATGATTGTTGGGCTTTTCTCTGTATCTATGAAGCGCCTTGAGGCGACATTTGTTGTGATTTGGCGCTATATAAATAAAATTGAATTGAATTGAATTGAATTGCCCTCTGAAGATCTACTAGATGATGTGACTGCAATACCTGCTGCGACCATTACGAGACTAACCAGCTGATCTACACTATGGCAGCAGTGATTAGTAAGATGCATTACGACAAGTTTGAGAGCCATAAGCAGCAGTACCCTCCAAGGAGGAGACTAGAGGCCAAGATCAAGGTATCACGGAGGGAGGTTAGCTAACTATTGGAGCTGCAGAAAGGTGCAATGAAGAAGGGCCTCACAGCCTTGGCCAGCCACCTGAAGAGGTATACCAGAGAAATAGAAGGCAGGAGAATAAACCAGCTGTTCTCCACAGAACCATCCAATATGAGAACAGCACCACCAAGGCTGGAGACTGAGCAATACTGGAATAGCATATGGAAGAAGGAGGTAACCCATAATGTTCAATGGCTAGTGGATCTAACAGCAGACCATACTAACCTCCCTGAACAGGGTCCAGTAACGATCACAGTTGCAGATATTCAAGAAAGGGTGAACAGGTGGAGGCCCTGACATGGTTCATGCTTACTGGCTGAAGAAGCTGACTGCCTCAGTACCACATGGAAGCTGCTGTCAGGCATCATTGCAGCTAAGATGAACAGGCACATGGCTCAGTACATGAGCACAGAAAGGAATTGGCAAGAATACCAGCTCCTGGTAGACAGACTAGTCGCCCAAGACTGCAAGAGCAGGCTGACCAACCAATGCATTGCCTGGATTTACTACAAGAAGGCCCATGACTGAATGCCCCACACATGGATCCTGGAATGCTAGAATTGTATAAGATCAACAGGACTCTAAGAGCCTTCATGAGGAACTTAATGGGAATGTGATGTACAGTTGTCCCTCGCTATAACGTGGTTCACCTTTCGCAGCTGTGCTGTTTCGCGGATTTTCTTAGTGCAATTTTGCAGTTTTTTTTTTTTTTTTTAACAGCTCATTGTGTTCTGTGTCTTGATCGGCTGCAGACCACTGTCGATCTCCTCCGTGCCGTCTCTCGACGAACATCATCTACAGATATATTCGGTAAATGCCCAAGACATCTTGAGAAATGTAAATCGCCGCTTGATTCATCCATTTGGCTGACTTGTTTTGGAAAAACCGACCGTAAACAAGGAGCGAATATCACACCGGAAACAAAGCGCTTGACAGGAGTTTCCCCACCGGAAGTAACATATGCTAAGGTGCACATAGTCTATTGTAAAAAATAAAGTTGGCTACTTTGCGGATTTCACCTATCGCGGGTTATTTTCAGAACGTAACTCCATGATAAACTGTGCAACACTAGAGGCCAACTTCAAGCCAATAGCACAAGTAAGCATCAAGTGCAGGATCTACCAGGGAGATGTGCTGTCCCTACTGCTGTTCTGCATAGGCCTGAACCTCAGTGAGATCATTGACAAGACTGGTTCTGTCTACGGAACGGAGCAATCGTCAATTTTGTGAGAGAGTTTGAGTTAACATATAGCAAGAACCATGTGGCAGACTGACTCAACAGTGTCTACACACTGTGAGTTGTGTGCGTTGCTAAAGAACTGTGAGTAGACATGGAGCCCTGCCTGGAAAGGACAGTTTGGATGTAGAAGTGCAATGCGTATTGACATGTTCTCTATGTGGCTAGTTCATGCTGCTAATGCTAGCTGTTATGTTTCACGCTTGTTAGCTGTAAGCTAAAACGATTTGTTGTTCGGTGATATAGCATTATTGGGTGTATTGAAAATTAATATAATAATATGTAAGGGTTGGTGAGTACAGTATTTACATATGTGTGTGTGTGAGTGTGTGTGTTCTATTGTGCATTGTGTAGCACTTCCTTTGTCTGTGAAACACTCGCTGTAAGTATTGTGGTCTCACTTGGTGGTGCCATATAGATGGTAACATGACTGCCGTTCTGCTGGACTTTGATTCTTGCAAGAGGAAAAAGGAGGCCTGTCACACAACAAAAGTCCGCACACCTACAAGTAACACTTCTTAGCTTGCCCATTGGCTTTCTATCATATTGTACATACAGCATCTGGAAACTCATATCAGCTCCAATTTCTCCTAAAACTAAGTAAGGACTGCAGTCTATCAGTGAGAAGAAACTTGAGGTCCCTTGGTCCTCTCAGAAAGGATGAAAGAAAAGGATGATGCATCAGGTGTCTGGCGTTAGCCTGTTTTCCGTGTTGGTAAACAATATATTTCAACATAAGCTTTATGTCTGTAAAACATAAAAGCTGTTGAAAATGACATGTTTTATTATTGGACTGGAAGCATCTGTTCTATTTTAGTTCACAGATCTTTCCCAGCTTCGTTGTTGGAGTAAAGGTTCTGCATTGCGTAGGTACAGAAGTGGTAATAAGTGGAATTGTTGAAAAAAACTTTTCAGCTGCACAGATTCTTGGCACTTTTTTTTTTTTATCTCATTTGACTTGGGTCCATCTGTCCTCTTACAGAATGCGGGTAACTAAAAGCCAATACAAAGATATTTGGTGCCGGTATCACCTGTATCCAATGATATAAACATTTCTATTATGAATGAAGTTGTGTCTTCTAGAAAGACAATAGTCCCATCCATGGTGATTAATATTATTCACATATTCATGTTATTCACATATTATATTTGTACAAGGACCCAACACACAATGGTTGTGCTCATTGGTTTCCACTTTTTTGTCAGTTGCACATACAAAGACAGTCTCCTCTCAGCCCAGGTCTCAGCTTCCTTCTTCTCCGCTCATCTCTCCCTTCACTATGAAAAGAAACCGAGACTGTCATCAGTCCAATCGCCACCACCTGTGGCCTCACCTGCCTGATAGCACGCCTCCTTGAGCTCACTGCGCCACTCCTCCCCTGCAGCTGAGCAGGGACCACACCTTTGCCGCAATATTTATATAATTTACTAGGGTTGTCACAGTTATTTAACACCTATGGGATATTTAGAAGCAATCTGTGAGACAGCTTTTCTGCATAGCTATCATTAACAACTTCAAATGAAGAAGTGTCAGTGTTTGGGAAGAATGGTGTCTCATCCCTCCACTGGTGGAGCACTCTTATTAAGGCCTTATAAAAGCCATTTTTACATATTATCAGTGTTGTTACTCAAAAAAAATAATGTATCACACATTATTTGTTCCTTTTCTTAAAAAACAAAACAAAACACTGTACAGAACATTGTTAAGCTACTCTTTACATGACCTGAGATGCACTGTCACACAACAAGTAGTAAACCTCATAAACCTACAGGCTACAGTTCCACATGCCAACATAAATTTCTTTTCTGATGAGGGTTTGAATCTTACTTTTAGCATTTAAGTATGAATACAAACCTGACAAAAGACCACAAGATCATAGTAAATAATTTTAGATAGATAAACATATAGGTAATTCAGTTTACTAGTATTCTTTATCCAAACCAAAGGTTTTATTAGCAGTATTATGCAATTGCAGTTGTAGTTGTAGCCTGTAGTCTGCATCTCACCATTGTGCTCTTATCCTTTCACGTAAAAAAAGTAATGTCCATATCTTTACACCTCAAAAGCTGTACAATGCTTTGCTATTTTTATTCTCCCAGCATAGGAACTGAAAACAGCTGGTTGTAGCTCGAGCACAATGGTAAAAAAAAAAAAAAAAAGAATATGGAGATTTTGTAATGGATGTGGCATTATTGGCTTTTGACTCTCTCTCTCTATATATACATATATATATATATTTCTCCTCCAGTTTTGTGCTTGTTGGTGTTTCTTTGGAAAACAACAACAACCATGCAATAAATGAACCAAAATCTGTTTTGCAGTTAAAAAAGTTAATATGAGGCTCATGTTCATTCAAGTGGTTCAAAATCTCTTAATTCCTTAAGGGATTTGCTTACTGTAAAGTGTTCCTTTGAGGAACAGTGACTGAAGCTGCGCTAACATTTATGCTATGAGCACACCTGCATTCAATATTCAGTATTTAAAGAATCCATAGCAATTTGTTTTTTCACTTGCCTTTAGAGGGTAAGTTTTTTGCTTAACTAGGATTCAATAAGGTAATTAAAAATTAATGTGAATATTTTTTGAGTGCTGTTTATTATTTCATCATATGATATTGAATTGTAGGGAATGGAATGGTTAGGTTCCCTGATTGATTCGTAATCCAGCACAAAATTAGTCCAAACAAAAAATGCACAGTGTTCAAAACATCAAAGCTTTATAACCGGGGGAATGCTGAATACCATTTTTCTAGAAGAGAGCGTGTTTATTGGTCCTGTATGTATACATATAATACATATTTATATGTATTACCTATCCTTCCAATATTTTACTCATGCTTAAATTGCTACCAGTTGTTAAATTGCCAAAGGTGATGCATCTATTTTGGAAATACTGAATATAATAGGCCTCTGTTTACACACAGAAACTAGTGCCGGGTTTGGTGGGTCTCAGCTGGAGATTCGGTCTCCGGAGGACTCCTCTGCAAACACAAAGCAGTCAATTAAGATTCAACTTCAGATGCATGAGATGACTAGTCAGCTCTGGCAATAATGTCAAAGCATTATTGATCATTAGCAATGCAGTAGTATGACGTCTTTAATGGGATAAAAATGCCTCATGGATTATGTCAATGTAAAATTGGTCATCGTCTCATCCTCTAGGTTTATGCTTTTTTACATTTAAGGTTTTCTTTATTAAATTCAATTTTTCTTGATTTTTTGCTTTGTGCATAAGGAATTAAAAAATATATTACAGCATGTTCTGGATTTAAGGAATTCAAGTTTCAATATTTTATGTATTTTTCTTACTTTTTCATTTGGGATTGAAAAACTTTCTGTATGGAAAGCAAAACATGAGAAAATATGCTCTAATAAATGGGATGTAGGACGAACTCTTTATTTTCCTAAATTTGAACTGCAAACCTGGGTATTTGATCCAATAATGGGATACATTGTATTTACAGTATGTGGCGTGTCTGACAGATTAGGGGTTTTGGGCAAGATGAGACAATTATAGAGTTCTTATCAAGTGAAACAGTTCTTTATCCTCAAGGGAAACTCAGCTGGCACAACCCAGCTCTGGGATTTACATTCTATAAAAACACAATTAATGATGAATCCAAGGTTATGCATAACAGGTATTTTCTAATGTCACAGATAATATAACGTGACAAAACTAACATCCAATTAAATGTCAAGAGAACATGACTCAGATTAGACTGAAGCACACACAGCTAAAATAACTCACTACTGCGAGCCACAAGTCAGTCAGTAGTGTAACATTACATGTGCATGGGCTTCCAGTGTCAGTGTTAAAGTTCTGCGTTTACTTTTGCCATACACTTCTCTGTTTTTTGTCCTATTTTTTAATCAGGATTCAGTTGGTTGTTGGAGGACAGCACTAAAATCTTAGAATGTACTTTTTTATTAATTCATCTTTTAAATTCAGAGAAAGATCTTTGAAAGTCTATTTTATTGTTTAAATAATTACAACAGTTACCCAACTTTTATACAGAGGTATTTCTTAAAATTGAAACAAATTACAAGTGCTTTTGGACGTGTACCTTTAATCCATGCAGTGTCAGGCTGTACCAAAAAGTTCTCCCAGAGAAAAAAAAAATACATTAGCAACAATTGAACTTTGAGCCACAGGATAGATAATGGGCAGCAGTCAATAGGCTATTATACGACTCTAAGATAAGGTTAATGCCCCAGAGAGCTCAGAAGGCAGGCCCTCTGTGTGTGCCTCGCAAAAGGTCAAACATATTCACCATCTCCTCTCTCAAATGTTATTCATCCACTGGGCACCCCCACAGGTTTGATGGGACTTGGCTCTGTGGCCACGATTTGCCTTACATAAGCTTTTGAAATAGATTTAGCTGCTTCGACTGTAAGAACGCCCAGGGGAGGATGTGTGGGTATAAACACTTGAACACTCTCCCACCGCATTCAGTGCTCCTTTTCAGTCTATAAGAAATGAGCGTAGTCGCCACAAGAAGGGCTGAATACACTCTTCAAAGCCCAATAAATGGTCTCACACTACAGAGGAGGAAAAAAGCTCATAGATGTGCTGAATAGGTCTGAAGTATATACAAAGAAAGGCTGTCACAACAAGAAATACTCTCTTCTTGTAGTCAACCAAAGTCTTCCATTACAGTGGAGTCCTAGTGGAGCAAAGCACATGTCTGCAGAGGGGGAGATTGCTGTCACCAAATTTCCCCTAGTTAAAATAAAACCAGGGAAACAGCAAGAAGCAAATACCACTAAAGCTTTTGATGTCTGTGGAATCTGAAGTATGCAGGAACCGGTACTGTCCAGAAATACTGTTACCAGAAACCTCAAGTGAGAGGTGAGAGATTAGATGTCTTCCTTTGGAGTTCACTGTAGTACTGGAGAAACCCATAATTGAGATTTAAATGGCATGCACAGAATGTGTTAGTCAAACAGCCTGAGTGCGAATGCCACAGATACGGCAGGGTTATGATTGTGATAATATATAAAGCTCGTCAGGCTTAGTATTGTGACTGTTTTTATCTCAAAGTCAAATGTGCTGAAACTGCAGATAGGGTGACAGATTAAATAAAAAAAAAACAACAACCCATAAATACCCCCCCCCCCCCCCCCCCAAATAAATTAAAAATAAAAACACGTTTTAATTTTTAATTTTTTTGTTTTCAAATAAGTTTAATTTTAGTTTGATTCCTTGCACTGGATTGGACTTAAAATGCATATAAAATGGTTGTTTAGTCTTACTGATCATTCAAGGTGCTTTAGATTAGAAGTCACATTTACATTCATACAGTTCTTTAGTCTTTAGCCAATTTAGAAGACACTTTTAGCCTAACATACATGATTTTGAACTGTGAGATGAAACTGGATTGCCCAGAAGAAACACACACACACGCACACACACACACACACACACACACACACACACACACACACACAGAAAATGCAAATGGGACACAAGGGCTTCCTTTGGGGTTCGAAACCAGAGCCTTCTTGCAGTATGCTAACAACTTCATCCCCATGCCATCCTTTTTTCTGGTCTAGTTTTAGTTTTACTTCAACAGTTTATTTCAACACTTCAATTCAATTCAGTTTTATTTATACAGTGCCACATGACAACAACAGTTGCCTCAAGGGGCTTTATGTTGTAGGGTAGACCCTACAATAATCCATACAGACGTGATACTTAGTTACTTACTACAAAGTGTTTTCTGCTGGAAGAAGAAGGATGATGAAGACGAAATTACGAAAATGTGATTTAAAGAAATCTACCATGCTGTTTAAGGGAACAATGTTTGATACACTCAAATATACAATAATTACTGTGGCTTTGTTTGGTCTGAGTGCCTTGGCAGTGATCCTTGAAAAGGATGTGCCCCCCCCCCCCCCCCCCCCCCCCCTTAGCATGGTGTGCCTAATTTTCCCTCTTGTGCATCAAATAAATAATAATTCAGTAAAAACATCTAAGAGCACTGAGTCACATGTTTTAGCACCTGGTGTTAGGCACATGGATGTGTTTCTCCAAATATGGTGCTTCATTATGTAGAAGAGGCACTTCCATCTGCAGCATTTAGAAGTTTTAGTTGGTCAGAGTTGAGACATTTCAAACTCTGTTATAAAACACTAATGTGCGTTTCCTGCCGTAGCTGTAGTTAAATTTAGAGCCATGAAAATTGAGTTTTCAGAGGTGAGGAACTTGGCAAAGATGTTCCTGCTGGATGTAACCAATGATGATTCATGGACTCTCTTAAAGACAATAGGAACGAGTCACCATCATGAACAGAATGTTAGAAGTTATTTTAACTTTTTGAAGTTTAGAATACAGCAAACCATCAGAACATATAAAGAATTGTTTGGGAAATTAAAGCTCCCTCTTGGGTCTTACTTCAGAGTCAACTCGTTTTTATTAATTTTAACATAATCTGTTTTTTTCACTTGTTTTTTCACTTTTGCTTTCATTTGTGGGTTAGGTTTAGGCACCTAAAAGCAAATGGTCAAGTTCCCTAACAGCAATAGTAAGTTAGGTTAACTTATTAGTGGCTTTTTCCTATGCTTAACCCTCCATAGTGAAAACAGGCTCTTATCTAGTATGTTTAACTTTGATAGTTGCTTTGTGTCGGCCAGATATAAACAGTTTTTGCTAACGTCTTCACATAGCCATCCCACCAGCTGAAAATATGCAAACATCGTTTTTATTAAATGTTTACAACAAAAAACTTTTGACTAAGATGCCTCTAGGTTCAACAGACGGTAAGCGACACATACATCAGTGTCAGCTTCATCTTTAAAATACAAGTTGTTTTCACTGTTAAAAATTTTGTAGCTATTCAGAAGCTCTAAAGCATAAAAAATTATCCTGCAGAGCTGTTGTGTTGAAGCACTTTGAGGCAGCTGTACAAAATTGGTACTATATTGAATTGAATTAAACTGAACTGAATCGACTTAATGCTTTTAATCAGAAGCGTGATGCAGTGAGTCCCTTCCCAACAGAGCGGAGAGAAAAAAGGCGCTATAAATGTGCCTATTGTTGCACAGTTTCTTCAGTAGCTTACTGTCACTCTGTGATAGATTTATGGGGATGTTATAAACGTGGAAATTATTCAGCTTCTGAGATGTAATGGCAGAGAGAGTGTGAGAGAGACAGAGAAATGATTTAAATATAATCTCAGGGTCCTCTACTTGACCTCATTGTTTTTGCAACATCTCAACTGCATCTTAAAAGCCTAAAGCTTGCCAGAAGTAGTATAACCAACTGTAAAGGAGTTTTACAGTGACTGTAACACCCAGTGACCCTCCTCAGCACTTCAGAGGTTTACATCAGCATGTTTTTGTAAGTTTAACTTCCTCTGATTTAACCTTTTTAACCTAAATTGGTCTCTGTTACAGTAGGACAAAAGCTGTACTCTTGGCTGCTGGGAACTAAGCAGTAGTTCTAGAAGTTGATCATGATTGTTGTGCTAGTTGTCATATTTGTGAACATTTACTTTTCAAACCTATTTCTGCATGAAAAAAAAAACATGCATAAACATCAAACAGCACCACCACACATCACTGAAAAGTCTCCCTCTTTTAGCTAACTAGCTGGTACGGGTTGCTAAACCTGCTATTTTCTTCTGACTGGCTGTAAATTGGTTGGTGTTCACACCTCTTCAAGTATGTAGTCAAGATAGTGGCTAACTTTTAGAGTGTGAAAGCAGCCTATCACTACATTAGCATAGTCAGTACAAGTGTGAGAGAATCATTACAGCAGTATCTTTGCTAATACTGTGTCAACAAGGAGTCTTAGCCAAAAAATGATGCACAAAATATGCACAGCACAGAAAGTCCCTTGGTTCCCATACGATTCTGCACTATGAATTTTCAGTCAAATTTAAAGCCATGTATCTTCACTCATCCCATTTGCAAACATATGGAATGCTAACAATGCTAAAATATTTAGTATTTAGCAGGCCTAGTCAACAATGGTCACTATTTTAGTTTAGTTTGATTAAAACTAGCTACCATGCTTAAGGAAATGCACAGTTTAGGCTGATGAACACTTTAATAGTTGCTGCCTATATCTGTGCTTTAACCAAACTACAAATCGTGTAAAATTTTGCTGATGGTGCTGGTTGAATTCAGTCTTGTCCAAAGTGGCAGGCAAGACAAAATGAATGAGTAGTCAGCACAAGTAAATACCATGTTCAAGTTTTAGCGTGTGCTGGGAGTTAATATAAAGGCATAGCTTACACATTGAGAAAATATTATACTTCTTTTGGGTGTGACTTGATGTTACAAATTTCCTTTTAGCTGACATGTTAAGACTCAGTTTACATGGCACACAAGCTTCCGTGGAGGTGATGAAAGATGGTGCTTTCTCAAAACTGTGAATTAACACCCATGTAGTCCTGACACATACTGGAAATTACAAATTAATCACATAAAGTGTTTCCTCTCCTGGCTTTATTCCTCAGCAAACAATTAAGTAAATTAGCAGAAACGCTTTGCATAACGCACATCTGTGTGCTTTGATTAACCTAATATCAGTCAAAACACATTGCCTGATTGCTGCTCTGATTTACTCACAGCCCTGGGAGCACTGGGAAATCTGTGAGAGAGGAGCTCGGCTTTGTGTAAAAACAATGTTGGATATAAGTTGCCCTATTAAATTGAAGTAATTATATATATGTATATATATATATATATATACATATATATATATATATATATATATATAAACCATTACTATCTTAAAGTAAGAAGAAATGGAAAAAATGATAATAAAATGGGGATATGCTTTCATTTATAAACAAGCCAATAGTTGACATTGCTTTGAACTGTTCTTTATCACACAAACATTCACCATCACACAAGTTTTTTTTAGCCCATCTTTTTTCCCCTTGTTATTGGAACAATTATGATGTACAAATAATCTACAAATGGAATAAAAAAATATTTTCAGCTCTCCACTTATCCTTTATCCACTTACCCTTTTTTGATAGTTTGAGTTTCACTGTTTGGAACTTTTAAGCAGATTTACAAGAGATGAGACTCATAATGGGTGGTCCATAAAATAAAAATAAAACCACACATCCATACAAGTTAACAAAAAAGTAACACACTGCATCGTCACGTGCTACCAGAACAGATCATTGTGCTTTGACTATCTGGTACTTAGTGACACCATAGGCTGTATGTAAAAGATAGACATAGCTTCCATTTATTAACAGTGAAATGAATGCAGACACTTCTTAAGCCTGCATTCATTCTAATAGCCATCAGAGGGCGCCATCTGTAGTTTTAAAAATAAGTTGCCTAGAATTTGGTATATAGGTCCTCGGGGATCTTGACCTAAGTAAACACTTAGAGCATGATCATACAAGCCCTTTGCATGTCCTCCTTCAACACGTACATGACTATTCTTTGCGGTATTCCACTTTCCTTTCTTCCTGGCAGCTCTTTACCAGTCATAGACCTTACATTTAAAGTCCTTTCTCTCATCTCCACACTCCTATCTTTCCTTCACTACCACTGCCTCCTAACATGCGCTCCCGTTCCTCTTCCTTTGTCTTAATTAAACAGGAGCTCAGTACTCTCCACCAGCATCCTCCTGGCCAACACCATCAAAGGTAGTCGTTGTTAACCCGGGCCCATGCTTGGCCAAGATTTTATGCCAGCTGCCCTTCCTTACACATCACTCTTCATTTATTTGAGCACACTGGCTTATGGCCTCCTCGTGACTGGGTTGAAATCTGGAGTTATAAAATAATGGTCATTAAGAAAATCTTTATCTTAATAAACACAGCTGTACTGAAAGCTTGTATTTTTTATACTGCAGTTCATTAGTCTGCAGTGCCTCATTTTATCTTACTTTATTAAATTTTGAAACCCTTTAGGACTTCATTTTGTCACAAGATCACCATCCTGTAAGATTTACACGGTAACACTGATAAAAAAAAAATTCTAGTTTTGTCTTCTGTTATAAATTCATAGGTTTGACTTACACAGTGTAAAACATGACTTCAACGAGCTATGGTCTAATAAAGCCTGTAAAGCGGCTTTGTTTGTTTAATAATGATTTAAAAACCCCAGACGAAGAAGTCACAACACCAGAAAAGCAACTTCAGACACAACCAGCTGCGCTTTATTAATGCACATTAAAGCTGCAGGTCAAGAATGAAGTAAGAAGTGATTTAATGCATGGACAGCTTCAAGTTAATGCTGAAAGAAATGTGCAGTTGTGCGTACCTGAATGTGGCACTGAAGCTTAAACGAACACCTGCGTGAATCATTTAATCCTTAATATGGAGCTGAAATATGTTTTATATGTCGCTGGTGTTTAGATACATTTTAGCAGAACGGGACTTTCACTGTGTTAGATGTCCAAAAGGGCAGTTTCTTTGATATTTTTATATTTCCTGGTTGCTTGCCAGTGTCCTAAAATTGGCTAGGCTCAAAACAACAAAAGAAAAAAAAAAGAATAACTTTTCCATAGGGAAGAAAATGTAATTGTCTCAGACCTTGAACCATTCTTTAGAAACCAAACGTAAGCAGTTGGACTAACAGGACAATGCAAAGCGATGGAAACATATGCTCTAATATGACCAGTCTGTCTGAGTGCTCACAGTCTTTGAGTCACAGCTCTTCTCAGCAACAAATTACAGCTTTTCAGAGTATGAAGCCAACACCCACTGAGTGCAGTTGTGTGCACATTACATTGATCAGTCAGTCTATCCACAATGGTGCAAAGAGACTTTATGATAACCACTTTGAGCAGTTTGAAACCAGAATGGTATTTGTGCTGTGATAAAGTACTTTCACAAAGTTACCTATACCTGTCACATTTATATGCTTCAGATCATCAAACAAATATGTGAAATAAATACGAATTGGAGTTTTTAAATAAAGATTTCACTCATTAATTTGTTAAATCATTAATTACCTGTGATAAATGACAATTTGTAGAAACCATTATCCACAAATGGAAAGGAGTGGCCAGTGTACCAAAATTGCTCTAAGAGCACATTGTTGACTCATCCAGGAGGTCATAAAAGAACCCAGAACAATGTCTGAGACCTTAATGCCTCAGTTTAGGTCAGTGCTCATGATTAAACAACAGTAAAGAGACTGGGCAAAAATGGCATCCATGAGAGAGTTCAAAGGTGAAAACCACTGCTGGCCATAAAAAACACAGAGACTTGTCTTAAATTTGCCAGAAAACATCTTGAGGATCCCTAGGACTTTTGGAGAAATATTCTGTGGACTGACAAGACAAAAGTTGAATATTTTGAGATGTTTGGCTGTTTGGCTCACATTACATCTCATAAATATCTGTCCCATGCATCTGGTGTATCTGGTGATTAGCATTATTGCCTCACAGCAAGACGGTCTTGGGTTCAAATCGAGGCTGGGGCCTTTCTAATGTGGGTTGTCTCCAGGTACTCTGGCTTCCTCCCACAGTCCAAAGAAAAACAGTTTTTAGGGTTAAGTAAATTGTCCATAGATGTGAATATGAGTTGAATGGTTATGTCTCTCTGAGTTAGCCCTGTGACAGACTGACGAGCTGTTCACTGTGTGCCAGACCTCTTGGCGTATGGCAGCTGTGATAGGCTCAAGCTAAAGGAAGAATGAATAGATGAACATCTGGTGTAAAACTAAAACAGCATTTCATAAAAAGAATATCACACTGAGAGTCAAGCATAGATGTGATGTTATGGAGTAGGGCTGCTTTCCTGTTTCAGGATCTGGATAACTTGCTGCAACTGATGTTTGGCCACCAATGCACGCCCTGAAGCCCCATCACACTGGCGTTATGGATCTGAAACACACCAGCACCTCTGAATGGCTAAAGAAAAAAAGTAAGGCATTGGAGTGGCCTAGTCAAAACATGGTCTGAAATCCAGTTGAGAAGCCAAAGTAGAGCAGGTGAAAATTCCTCCAAACCTACGTGAAAGACTCACTGTCAGTTGTCACAAATGGGTGATTGCAGTTCTTGCTGCCAAAGGTGGTACAACTAAGGGCCAAGTAGGCTTGTCCTCAATACATTAAATCATTAAAAAAATAGAATTTTATGCATTTATAGTAACTAACAATAATAAATTGGGTTATCATTTTTGTCATTGTATTAAATTATTATTATTTTTTGATTTTTTGAAACATGTAAAAGTGACAAATATGCAAAAAATAAGAAATCAGATAGGGGGAAATAGTGTTTTTTCACAGCACTGTATTGACTGAGGTCTTGGCAAAGACTGAACACTGGCAAAGTTGATAAACCACATTTCAGTCATTTGAGGTGAATTTTGAAGAGATTTGTTTTTCTTTTCACTTCTCCTAACAGCAGTTTTCTCTTGACTGGCATCGGTAATAAAACAACTTGTCTAACCACCTGAAGGCAAATCAGAAACTTTGAATACGTCCGGACCTGTACACCTGTGAACTGTTCAGGCTAATTCCTCACTGATGCGCAACACATGTTTTTATGTTAAAGTACAAAAGGTTTTCAGTGTTCTTCATAGAGAACACCCATTTCTCACATTCACTCATCATATTTTCTGCCTTTCAGACTCTATCATTTGTAGAGGATGGAATGGAATAAAAGACAAAGCCAAAACTAATTTGTCAGTATAACACTGGGTTAATCTCACCACTTAGTATCAATTTACTCGTACAAGAACTACACGCGCTTTCTCAGGTTGCTAATAAGCTGGAAATAATAAGCTCCTGGATACCATTTTAGCGTGCCAGTCGTGCGTTATGAAGACACACTGCATCGAGCTTTTATATCCTTGAGTAGCACAATCAACAGAGTCATCACAGTGGAGAACCCCGCTCACAGAAGCAATTTTAAAAGTTACAGTTGTGGTCAGAAGTTTACTTAAATGTCACTGTCATTTGGGGCTTTAATGATTTCTCTGAACTCTTCTTTTTATCCAAAGATTTTACAGCGTACGTCTTTAATGACTTCTAGTTGTCAGTCTTCTGTTTTTCTAACTTTTCTTTTTTGGCAGACATTATATTCATTTTAAAGGTTTATTTAAAGTTCAACCTTCATAAGTTACAACTGAAAATGATTTTTGCTTCATTTGTTGTTGTTTTCACTTTTTCTGGGCCTCGATTGGATAAGATTGACAGACAGTTTTAAAAATGGTAAATGTAAATGGCCTGTATTTGTATAGCGCTTTACTTAGTCTCAACTGACCCCAAAGCGCTTTACACTACATTCAGTCATCCACCCATCCACACCCTGGTGATGGCAAGCTACATTGTAGCCGATTACAAGACAAACTGCCAACTCTTGAGCTATGATCGCCCTATATTATTACAGAAGTTAAAATTAGTTACAGTTGTAACAGTTGTAGCAGCATTTAAACTATAATATTAATTTAAGTAAAAGTCTTAGAAGTGTCGCACATAAACAATATGACATCTTTTGTCATAGTTTTAACACTGGCTAGATTTCTCCAACTTGTTAGCAAACTGTTAGTCCAAATGTCTCGATGAAGAAATTCAAAATGTAATCTTTTTGAAATATTCCTGAAGCTCTTATTAGTCTCATAATTAGTTTTAATTGTTTTGCAGCTGTAACTCCACCATTTCCTGGATGCACGGCGTCTGGAGATAAGCATCAGATTAATTTAATTTTGAAAGCAAAAACCGATCTGTATGCAGATATGTTTCCCTTTTGTTTTGTGCAGCAAGAAATACAGAAAACACAGCTCAGTTAGATTGTGATGATGAGTTGGAACACACTCTTAGTTGTGGGCTCGTTGTGAGTCAGGCCGGGCAAAGGAAGTCAAACACCGTTATACAAGTTTAGTTGATCCTTTGCTCAGTACAGTTAAGCTATATTGGGCACCAAGTCGTGCACTCCAGCTTCTTGGTGAAAAGCTCTCATGCAAATCTTAAGGTGTTTAGGCCAAACATTGCTGTGGAAAGCCACAAATCCATTAATTCCCATTGTAGACAGGCTGTGGGAGGCTGAGATCTTTGAGCAGAGTGTGTAAAATGAGGCCTCTGTCTTTTTATGTGCGGTAGAGTTTCTCACCTCTTACTGCCATTCAATAGGATTAGAACTTGAACTGGTCGGCAGTTACTTGTTTGGCCTCCCCCCGTGGAGCTAATTCTCACTCTCCCAAGATGTACGGCCACTCTAGTGCCTCAGGCTGAAATACAATCTTAAGCTCAGCACAGCAAATCACATGGGCTCTCCAGGAAACAATACACCCAGGTAGTGTAAATGGAGAGTGAGTAGAGGGGGTGAATGCTCATAAGATAAGGTAACTGATATGGATTATTATGAGTACATGCACGGCTTTGACAGTTTCAATATTGAAACAATACATAAACTGTGTGACACAGGTCGTGAAATCGAAGGAGGACAATATCGTAATGGGATTTGTATATCATTAAACAGATTAATAGCTTTCTGCAAGTGGTCCTAGAAAGAACTCCTAACAGGAATCTTAATACAACACAGTGCCAAAGCAAGCTAAAGAGGTGCTTAAGAACCAAAAATCCCTTCTGAGACAAAGCCTATTTTTATTTATTTACCCACTTGGACAAAAAATAATTTATTTTAGAATTATTCAGTAAACATGTTGGTGGGCTTTTCTATGACGGTCCTTTACTAAATCAGAGATACATTTATTTTTTGAAACATATAACATGGGATTTTTCCAACTTAGGTCAGCCTTGTTGCTCTTCAATACCTGTTTAAATGATGAATGTTTCTTTGTTAAATAAAAAAAGAAAACTTACATCCTGTCCGGCAGAGCCTGGGAAGAATTACTCGCTAATCCATTATTTTAGCTTTTTTGTACATTTGTTGAGCAACATCGCTTGTACATGCTAATTCATGATATTGATATGCAAAGAAAAAGAAAATTCCAGTACTGACTGTAAGTCACTGTAGTTTGTATCTGACATCTGTTTTTGTCCCATAGATTTCTAATAAGGATTTATTATATAAGTATAGATAAATTCTGCGGCTCTCTGAGATGAGCAGGTCGTGTTTTCATAGTCTGGTATCTTACACCCAGACATCACAGGGAAACAGCACGTAGGGGTTAGCTACAAAAGGGAGAGATAAGTAAGAACAAAGCAAACTATCCCATGGTGTCAAAACAAGACCTCCCATTTCACCCCTATAGACAGTGTGCTTCTTAACAGACACCAGACACTCTTTAGCCTTAGTGAGATTAAGAACAGAGACTTCTTTAGACAAAGCTATCACCTTCTGTGGCACAGGCAGGGCCTGGGGCATGTTGTGGATTTGTTTGCCACTTCACATATCCCCGAAACCTTGCATTTTGGAAAATTCAGAGTTTACTCAAAGTAAAGGAAATTGATTCAGAGCTTAGTTTGTTTTTTGCAACTACCTGAAATTACACAATTACTTGTGTGTGTTGTGCTTTTAGCTATCTCATTGGTTCTGTGCAGAACCAGTTGGTAGAATAATGCACTTTCAGAATTTGGTATGGTTCTTATAGGCCAACATTCATTTTTGTATTTGTTCATCCACGTGTCCGTAGAAAAGCAACAATCAAATAAATTAATATATAAATAAATAGAACAATAATAGTGATAATTAAATAAATAATGTGTTTGTGTACATCCCCCCTCACTCTTTCAGTGCTCTTGCTTCAACTACTTTTTTTTGCAGGCAGTTAACCAGTTAACTTTAGTTAACCAGTGCGAACTCTAATGGGTACTCCAAATGTGGCTTATTAGCCAGTCCATTATGAAAAAGTATAAATAGGAGACATGACCAGCACCCATGTTTAATTGCTTTCATAAAAGCTCAATGAATGTATATAAAATGTATATTACAGAGCTGGATTTCTATCTTGTCGCGCTTATATCTTGCTTGGAGGCAGCTGCTAAATTTTCATGAAGCATACTCACCCACTTGCTTTACATGTAGAGGTTCTCAACAATGTATTGGGAATGGGATTTTCATACTTTGGGAATCAGTTCCTAGCGTGGGCACCCTCTTTTGAGATGCACGTTTGATGAGTCAAGCTGCTGATTGGCCAGTCCTCTGGGACAGTCTAAGATAAGATACAGCCTGAAGATAGGTGAGAAAAATACAAACAGGAAGTCAGTGTAATGTGTAAGATTCTGCAACATAATTAGGAGCGAGGATGAATAACAAGATCTACTACACCGGCACGTCATGTTCCACAGAATACAGTGTTTTCAGACTTCACTTGGAGGAAATGGCCTTATTATCTGCGTGGCCTCATCATATAATGCCAAAGACTCGAAAGATCTGGAAATTTTATTGTAACTTTTAATAATTTATTTTATTCATTTATGTTTGGATTAAATGTGTTCACATACTTCTACAAAACTCTAATACTGGAGTCTAATGCTGTTTTGAAATTTGTGTGGAAAATAGATTACGATGGAGGTAATACAATAAAGTAGGTGTGGTTCATCAAGACGCTAACAAGTCCTTCACACAAGTTTTTGGGTCTTATTTGATAAAACACAGCGTGTCATATTTTTATAAATAGCTTTTTTAATTTTATGTGACAAGGTTTACACAGTAAATTTTACTTTCTAATCATTATTAATGAATTTAAACAACAACAATATAACCTTTATATTTTAAAAAAAAATCTGTTTTTTAAAAAAATATTTCATATAGTTTGCATCCTTGTGTTTTTTGCATAAATGAAACATGGGAAGAAAAGTGAAAAAATAAGCAATACATATATATATCTATATATATACACACACATATGGGGACACTTTTGAGCTAAACTTACATAGTTTTTAACTGACATAGTCTTGATGTGATCCTTGGGGTCAGTGGATTTACCTGCTAACTGGTTATTTTCAGACATTTTCTAAGGACAACATGCAGCATCTCTTAAAGCTTTTCGGCGTCAGCCTCTTGCCTAAAATGGAATTGGAATGTACAACGGGATAAGAGAGACTATATTAAAACACAAATACCTGTCAGAGCAAGGAACAATGGTGTAAAAATGACTTTTTAATGAGAGGGCAGACCGTGGGTGTGGGTTAGCTACCATAGAAGAACAATGGAGGGTATTTCCTGTTGGAATCAAAGCAAGCCTTCTACCACCTTCCTCTGATTACTGAGGGAGTGCATCTGCAGTGTTTGTGCATTTGAAGCTGGCAGTTATTGTGCTTTAATAACATCTAGCGTTGCATAGATGTGCTTCACTCTGACCACAGAAACGTACACTCTATGCACATAATTGGCTGGGCAGTCGTTGCATCCAGATGCTTCCACGTAAGTGCCGGTAGGGGTCATGAACCTATCAGCTCGCTCCCCGCCTCTGTGCGTAAATCAACAGGTGCTCCCTACGTCTGCCCTGACATCATATCCCAAAGCGTAGCATTATTAGGCTGTACCAAAGCCAAAGAAAGCAGACCAAAAACAATGTGGGAGTGAGAGGTTAAAATACATGTGTGGTGGGCTGTCTCAATAGTGCTTTGATTTCATAAGCATTGAGCCACACTTGGACGGCATATGGGGCTCCTCCTTTATTGTGAATGTCTTTTGTAGGCATTTTAGAAAAGCAGCATAAACTTATTACCTGATTACTGCTAAGACTTTGATATGAACTGTCTGCAGTATGGATGTTTGCTTATCCCGTGTGTTGCAAAAGGAATGCTTTCCCAATTACTGCCAGTCTCTATTATCTGTTTTTTGTTTCCACACTCTTTAAAGCCAGAAGAACACACAGCAGTCAAAAAATGGTACACGTCACAGCCCTGCTGACTTCCTGCGACAGCCCAGACAAACAAGTTTGCAAATATGAACCGAAACCTGATAAAAATTACTGAAGCTTAATCTGAATGAAAATGTAGTCCAATATTAGACTTACTGAATACTAACTATGTTTGCTTTCCACTGGAAAACAGCTGCTTTTAGCTGTTAACTTATTCATGAGGGGGCACCACAACATATAGCTTAGCATGTTTGATTTGGCAGGTTTTTACACCAGAACCAATCAAAAAGGAGTTTCTGTCTCCTCCTGGTTTCAAACTGAGGGTTTTTTACTTGTTAGGTGAAAGTACGCCATGAAGTCACATGCATTAATGAATTAATAATAATAATAATAATAATAATAATAATAATAATAATAATAATAATAATAATAATAATAATAATAATAATTATTATTATTATTATTATTATTATTATTATTATTATTATTATTATTATTATTATTATTATTATTATTATTATTATTATTATTATTATTATTATTACTACTTTGGCTGTTGTTTGTAAGACACTTTACTCATAAGTTTCTGTATCAGGCCTTGAATAAAACGTTTCTCTTACATACTAAATCAAATGAATCAACTATCAGACTAATCACCTGAAGCAGAAAAATGGAAGCCACCGGACTGCGGCCCTAACAGTGTACTTGAAAAAGTCATTTGCTGAATTTCTGTGTACATTTGATGTAAAAAGCAGTAACTCTGGAGAGGATTTTGCTTTAGCAATATAGGATTACATGCCTTTTTTATTCTGACCCTTATTAACACGAGAAACAAGGATTATATATTCAAAAAAGTATAATGCGTAACTGACTGAGCTTAAAATTGAAGCCAAAATCCTAAGCAATGGGCTCTCTGCCAGAAACTTCTTTAAGAATAAACTGTTTACTTGTCACGTTATCGGAGTGGGTAATTGCATTCCGGTTTTAACTGTGCTCTCGCTCACTGAGACAAGCAGGTTTCAGTGGACTGTAAGGAGCTTTTCTGGCAGTGGGAAAGGGTCATGTTTAAACCTATTGTTTACCCACAGGCAGCTGGCTCGTATTGCTGTACGACTGTCAAGGGGGCTTGGCAATGTCAGTCTGGTGTTTAAATTCTGCCTTTGTGTTCTGGATAGGCCGACAGAGGAAGTGTTTATGCTTTGTGGACAGTCGGCTGACCACTGTGGATGGTTTTTTCACTTCCACATTTATTTATCCAGCTTTTCTAACCCTCTGACACTTTTGTGGTCTAAAGTTTCTAAAATTACCCCAAATGAGTAATAAAGCATTCAAAAAGGCCACTGATGAAGCTTTTGTGAAGGAGGAGCTCTTCAAATATGTTGGAAAGAGATAAAAAGCCATGAGTGCTGTAATTGCTGTTTACTGTTGGGAGTGAGCACTTCTGTGGTGCAATCAACTTTTGTGATGATGCTTCATGAAAGAAGCTCACTTGTTTGTTTACTGTCTGCAGGGGTTGTTCATCTCCACTGTGAGGCTTCAGTGAAGTGATAATTAAGACCAGAGGTTTTGGATCAAGTCTGAGGGAGGGGATGGACAGAGAAAAAAAAGTGATGTCACTGGTCCTGCAGGGGCCAGTGTTTACAACATACCACGTCTCCCTGGAGAGAGTTAATGTGACTGTCAGAGCTAATGGAAACACTGCGGACATGATTCAGTTTTAAAAGGGGGAAGAAAAAGCACATTCCTGCAGAGTCCAGGATCGCAGGAGAGATTTTTTTCCTTTTTGCAAAGTGTCATGGTCATAAAGGTCATGAAAGTCATTTAACACAATAATGGCAATTGCTCCTGTTATACTCGTGGGGAATATAAAGTAGTTATAAAGTGAACTGCCCAGCTAACTTTATATCCAGTGACTCATGTGCTTTGTGCTTACTATGATGCTTTTTGCTCTGATCTTTTTTATCAATATGATACTGTAGTTGGTGCTTTTCTTTAACTTAACAGTGAAACTGTTGCTAATAAATTTAAAGTTTCCTTCTACTCTCACTGTACCAGACGCCTGCTCTGGATATTTGGATATTGGGGGTGGTGGGCAGACCAGGCCCCTCTGCATTGACATTTCGGGTGGAATCGGTCCAGGTTCTGTTGGCAAATCAACCACTGGGAAATCACTGTCAACTATACATGCAGGCCTACCTCCACAGGTTTTTGTACCCTATTTATACTAGTACTTCATTAGCATTGTTTTAGCTGGATCTTTACAGCCTTGGGAGCTTCTCAACATTCAGTACACTGCACAAGCCTTTCTCCCTCTATAAGCTTGTGCTAACCCAAGAGAAGATTGCAACCCCCCCCCCCCCCCCAAAAAAAAAAAAACCTCTTTACATTGGGCTTGTTGGCTCTTGGCTATTGCAAGAAAATCAACAGGTTTTTTAAAGCTGTGCTGCTGTTGTTCTCAGGTAATTTAATTCCCTGCTGTCCTAAACTTATGTGCACTTCAATCTGTTGCGTAAGAGAAGAGTATGATAGGCCTGTTCCAGGAAAGGTGATCATCAACGGGGGATTTTCCACTGTTCCAGTTATTTCATATCCAAATACAGCAAATGTGGAGCTACACCCTCGACATAATCAAATTCTAGTGAAAGAGCAGGCACAGCTGAAAACCAGATAAAGAGTCAGAGGAGTCAGAGGATGTAGGATCAGGAAAGGACAAAGATTATCAGCAAAATGATTACAAATCTAAATTCTAATTAAATTCTAGTTCTGAAAATTCTACTCTACAAAGCATGAGCAAAAATGTAGTTTATCTAGTGAAAGTGTGAACTTTTTAAAGCATTTTCACTGTTTTTGATCCGTAAAACAGTACGTAGTATTACGTAGTGTTATCAAATATCTGTGATATCAAAAAATACACACATATTTAGATATTTGACAATACTTTTTAACTGCGCTAGTTCATTGAACAACACCAACAGTATTATAGTATTAAGTATTATAGCCAGCAAACACCTCCTGTCAAAAAAAGCAACCCAACGCGTATATCATTCATAGCAACTGCGTTTGCTATAATTAACTTCATATGACAAGAATAAGCTTCCTGACTTTTGAAAAGTTAAAAAATACTTTTGAAAAAGTGATTTACTACTCTCAATAAGATTTTTACCTCAATAAATAAATGAGATAATAAAAATAGGAGTCTTTACATTACTGAAATGTGCATACTATGCAATCTGAGAAATGCTTGTATAAGATTAATGACAACAGACAGAGCGGCACTCTAAGTGATAGCTGAGTTTTAATCATGTGATCAGCATTCTGACTCATATGAGCGAGGGACACCAGATGACCCGACCTGTATAATATTATGTAAGATTGTGTTAAAGGTTAACTGTCTGTTCTCGCTACACAGTGTCTACAGTGATATTATATTATTTTTCAATACAACAACCTTCACAGATAGGAACCATCCCAGTGGGCATGAATCACTCATTTGATTTAAAGTTTCATATCAGTGCTGCATTAGAATGAACTCTTCTTTCTTTCAGTTGCCTGATGGGTTGGTGGAAAATCACTTGCTTTTTAAAATAAATGATTTTGCACACTAATAGATCTGCACAGAGCTGTGACCGCGTGCTCACTGGTCAGTACACTAAATCAATTATGCTAAGAAATTGTTCAAAGCCTTCAACATTCTTCACATTTCCTCATAGTTTTAAACATTTTAGTGAAATCCAAAGAGGGTGTGCAGTGAAAAAAAGTTATAATAAGATGTGTCTACACGACAGAAGAAAGACTTACATCCTAAAATACTCTATATCAATCTGCCCAGTAAAGTAATTGTAAAATTTATAAATAGTAAATGTAATAAGGCGGTAATCTTCAACTTTGCTCTATAGTCACAACATGAAACATGAAAAATCATATTTCTTCACAGTTTAGTCTGAGCCAAGATGTGTAAATTGAAACACTTGTCCCTTGAGATGATGATGACATTAGAAATAACCAGTTAAAGTTTCATGTTTATCTGGGCATTTGTAAGCAAGACAAGCAGTTCAGTGTTATGTTTTGCTTTGGACTGAACCACATGAAACGCTGTGTTATATCTCTGTTTTCTCTGGTTTCACACAGAAAGAGACTCTCAAGTGCCTAAGCATGTCTGTCTCCTGTAACTGCTGATTGTCAGTGCGATCCTCCAGAATACATACAGTTAGGCTCCACTTTGACTGCTGACCTTTCTCTGCAAAAACATGCCACTTCCTTGAGTTCCTGTGCTGCCTGGCACCATCCTCATGGAGTTTGTGGAACAACCTTCCATTTTTTCTTAGAATTAGTAATGTTAGAAATATACGCACAAAGTAAAAAAAAAAATGTAGGGGTATTCCTCACTGTTGGATCTCTATTCAAATGCACAATTATAATATGATGCATCTCATCTTTTTTCAGTGGCCAACTCTCCATGCGGGCAGGTTTGCCGTGTTGGATTTGGGATATTGGTGATCAGAGTAAACACTCACCTGTCACACAGTGTCACCACTGTGATGGTGTTTATCTGCGTCTTAATTTGCTAAATTTTAAGAGAAAACTGTAATGTCTGCATGAGTGTTGCATGAGCGAACAAATGCAGGAAGATCAGACAGAGGATCTGATCTGTTCACACAAAGCAACTGATTTAGTTGCATTTTACAAATTTACACAAGTTTCTTCAGTGGACTTGAGCAAGAAGCCTATCAATGGGTCTAATTTTGAGCCTGATTGATATGCTTTATTTCAACATGTTGTCTTGTTGCTTACAATGAAAACTATGAATTTGAATTCCATGCTTTATTACTGTGACGTTTATTGCCTTCTCCCACAGTGTGTACACATATGAAGACAATAACAACCCGTAAAAAAATTACTGTTTGTAAATATTTTTGAGCCCATGTCAATGGCCAGCTCATTTCTTATCTTTTGCATTCCTCCCAAAGGGCAGTAACTGCTGCCCTGAAAGCCCCCCATTTGACAGGAAACATAGCAGGAAGCCACTACCCACGAGTGCACAGGAGCAACAGGAAGAGGCCTCGGCCCACCAGTCCAGGTTGGGCCCTGCTCCGTCATACAGCGAAGGGAGAGGAATGCAGCTCTTTGTATCAGAGTCAGCACAACCTCAAATCATAGCTTTCCTCTCTTTTTCTTGACATGCAAAACGAGTGTATTGGATTTATAGTCGAGTCTGAGTATGACAATTTATTTAAATGGTGAATTCTAATACATTGTTTTCTGAAAAGTTCAGTTTAGAACATTTTGGATCTTTATGATAATAATAGAAAAAAGTCAAACCTGCAATTGGCAGCAGAAAATATGGAGAAAGTTTGGTTACAGTGAACAGACTGTAACAGAATAAGGTTTCAGAGCCTTTTCCATTGGGACTTTTGCACCTTTTCACAAGTACAGAGCTGGGCTTAACTGCCAAGGAGCTCAGTGTGCTTTCAGTTCCCATGGCGATGAGTTGTGGAGGAAACAGCTGCTGTAGATTGTGGGCTTTTTTTGTTTACTTGTACAAGTAGTAGGCATATACATGTCTGTGAATGCTCTATATGTGCATTAGTGTACAGGATGTACTGTATGTCTGAGCGACTTTGCAATAACAGGACCCTCTCTGTAAGTAAGGACCAAATCATAATCTCTCAGGCTGGGGTCTTCAAAGTGCAAGCCCTGGAGGGGGAAGTATGTCTAGATTAGTCCTGTCATCTAGGCTCAACATGGCACAGGAAAAAAGAGAAAAAAAGAGCCTCTTGCCCACCATCAAAGCCACAGCAGATCTCAACTCAAAGAATCGGTCGTCAGTAGTTTGCCACTTCAAACCTTTTGCGAGTCAAGCTAGTTCTTCAAAGTCTTCTTTTTTGCTTGCTTCTTTTCTGAATCAGAAGTGTATTAGCCTGATTGTACTTTTTAACAGTAACATGTAACTCAGTACCTCCCTCCACCCTCCTATTCTCTGTATGATATATATTCAGTTGAACTTGAAATAACTTGGAATATGTTTTCCGCCATATACAAATTACTTTTCTAAGGTGTTTACATTATACATCCTTCCTTTAGAAGGCATAGCATATATTTTCACCGCTATGCGGATGACACCCAACTTCCATCTATCCGTGAAGCCAGATAACACACACCAGTTAGTTAATCTGCAGTAATGTCTCAAAGACATAAAGACTTCTAATTTCCTGCTTCTAAATTCAGATAAAACTGAGGTTCTTGTATTCGGCCCTAAAAATCTTAAAAAAAACGGATTTATAATCATATTCTTACTCTGGAGGGCATTACCCTGGCTTCCAGTAACATTGTGAGGAAACTTGGAGGGTTTTTTTTGTTTTTGTTTTTTACCGGTATATGTCCTTCAGTGCACATATAAAAAAATATGTAGGGCTGCTTTCTTCCATTTGCGCAATATCTCTAAAATTAGGAATATCCTGTCTCAGAGTGACACTGAAAAACTAGTTCATGCATTTATTACTTCTAGGATGGACTACTGTAAATCCCTGTTAAATCCAGAATTGAATTCAAAATCCTGCTCCTCATGTACAAGGTCTTAAATAATCAGGCCCCATCTTACCGTAATGACCACAAAGTACCGTATCACCCCATCAGAGCACTTCGCTCTCGCACTGCAGGCTTAATTGTTGTTCCTAGAGTATTTAGAAGTAGAATGGGAGGCAGAGCCTTCAGTTTTCAGGCCCCTCTTCTGTGGAACCAGCTTCCAGTTTGGATTTGGGATACAGACACTATCTCTACTTTTAAGATTAGACTTAAAACTTTACTTTTCGATAAAATATAATTAGGGCTGGATCAGATGAATCTTCCTTTAGTTATGCTGCAGTAGGTCTAGGCTGCTGAGGGATTCCCATGATTCACTCACTGTGTGTTTATACACCTTACGGCATTTAATCATAATCATAATTGTTATTATTTATCTCTGACTCTTTTCCACAGCATGTCTTCTATCCTGTTTTCCTTCTCTCACCCCAACCGGTTGCAGCCATTGACTTTTCTACAGTCAATGTTTTTTTTTTTTTTTTTTTATTAAGATACAAACAAAATGCACCATATATTACACATTCAGAGAATAACCATTCCTTACATATTAGCAACTTTCGTACATAGGAAAAAGAAAATATAAAGATGGGGTCACATAATTTAACAGATTATTAACTCACTAAATCAAAATCTTCCACAAAGGAAACAAAAAAGCAGCCTTTTTCTTTTTAACAACAGGTTTAAGTCGTTTTTCCAGTAATCTAGTGTTGGCTTGGTCTTAAAAAAACGACATTTATGTATAAATTGCTTGCACAAGATTAATAACACATTAACACCATAATTAGCTTTCTTTTCTTTCAAAAACACTCCAAACATTATCATATCTAAGGTAAATGGGGTAATTTGAATCCCACTGGAATAAAGCCAGGTATGAAAATCCAACCAAAATATTTGTATAAAATTGCACAAAAAGAATAGATGGTCCAAATCCTCCTCTTCTGTTTCACAAAATACACAATTACCAGTTTCTATTTTGAATCTATCACCAAGGAGTCTATTTGTCGGGTAAATTTTATTCAAAATTTTAAATTGGACTTCTTTCCCTTTAGGAGGGATAGGGAAGGTGATATAATCAGTTCTTATTTTTTCAATTTCTTCCCTTTGGAAATCTTTTAATATGTAATTACGTCTAAGTAAATTTGGAGAATAAAGACTCCTTAATGAAGATCTTAGAAACTTATTATTGCATTTAACATCACAAAATTGAATACCATCTATATATAATTGCCTTAACTTGGGGGAGATGTCAGAATATATTATATCATTTACAACTCAGCTCTGCATGCTCTGTGGGTGTTCTTCTGCTCAAAGCTGTAGCTTTAAAAATGCATTATCTTGTCGGCTATATCTAAAGCTCCACTAATCAAGATTGCTGCCCTAACAAACATATATAATACATAAAATTTTAGGCAGCACGGTGGCACGGTGGTTAGCACTGTTGCCGCACAGCAAGAAGGTCCTGAGTTCAATTCCAACATCAGGAAAAGCTCTTAATTCCTGGATTTCTTACTCTCCAAATATCTGTCAAATTGTTATTTATCAAAAAATCTATAATTAGGTTTTTTTTTTGTGGTCTACCTGTCCTTGAGGGCCATCTATCAGTCCATTCATCAGGAGTCATATTCCAATCACCACCCATTAAAATGTATTCCGTAGGGTATCGACCTTTAAGTTCAAAAATATTTAAAGTTATATCTTCTAACATAATTTTATTCTGACTTTCATTCTTATATCCATAAACGTTGACTAAAATGAAAAACAAACTTTCAACTCTCATTACAGCAATCAACCAATGACCATTCAAGTCAGTCCGTTGTATTACAAGATCCCCAGGAAAGTTATTGAATAAAATTGCTACACCCCCCGACCTCGTTGAGCCATGGCTAAACAGGATTTTGCTACCCCATTGGTTTGACCAAAAAGATACATCACTATCAGCTGAATGAGTCTCTTGTAGAAAAATACAGTTAGATTTTTTACCTTTGCAGTACAAAAATAAGGCTTTTCTTTTAACAGATTCTCTTAAACCCCTAACATTTAAAGAACCAAAACAAATGTTAACATTCAACATGAACTATAGACAGAATATCACTCACCATGTGAAAAAAAACGAAAAAGAAAAAAGCACTAAATGCTGAGCTCCTCAGACCGCGAACAAGTTTCCACTATTTCAGTTTTTTTGTCATTTTTAGTTCTCCTGTCTTTCCTCAACTTTGCGTCCATCAATGAAAGCATGTGGACCACGAAAGCAGGCTCGTTTACCCGCACGTCTTGCCTCCTCCACCAGAGGCCATAGGCGCTGTCGATCTTGTATGTCCTCCTGCGGCAACATCTCTGCGAAGCTGATGCCTTCTTGCTTGCAGGTTGAAGAATCTTTGGTGCGCCTCCACAGTTCTTCTTTAATTCGCCTTTGTGTGAATAGAATAATGATGTTTCTGTTTCTGCCATCAACTCGTTTCCCTAAGCGGTGGACAATATCAACGGCCTCTTCTAAGTTCAAGTCAGGGGCAATCTTCTGAAGTGTTTGCAAAGCCTTCACTCTAATGTTTTATTGGAGATATCATCTTCCTTCTCTGAAGATTTTGTTCTTTTCTCCTCTGGCGGTTGTTTTGATGGAGTTGGCGGCGCCGAGTCTGCTCCCCGTTCTCGCTTGTTTAAGCCCACGTTGGCAGCTTCAGTGCTAGCATAGCCATGGTCACTGACTTTAGCATGCGACCACGTCTTAACATTGGGGTTTGACGGCACAAATTGCAGCTTTGCATTCTTAATAACCTTTTGGGCATCCATAGTTATAGTTTGAGTGGAAAGAGAATAAAGTTACTTAGCAAATTTTGCGGTCTTTTGGAGCTCCTGAAAAAACACGACTGTTCAAGCCGCCATCTTGGTGCATCCCCCCTACAGTCAATGGTTGCAGCAGACAACCAGCCGCCCCTCCCTGAGCCTGGTTCTGCTGGAGGTTTCTTCCTGTTAAAAGAGTGTTTTTCCTTCCCACTGTTGCCAAAGATCATGCTCATTGGGGGCAATATGATTGTTGGGGGTTTCTCTGCTTTCTTTGGATTATTGTAGGGTCTTTACCTTACAATATAAAGTACCTAGGGGCAACTGTTATGGTGATTAATTGAATCAAATCAAATTAATCGATTGCTATATTTATGGTAACTGGACTGTATTTCTTAACACTATAATCATATAATAATAATTCTAATTTGTCTGATACGTATTACCAAAGACAAAACTGCAAAAACAAATTAGATTCGTGTCAGTCTCCTGTGTGATCTTTGTTTAGTGGTAATTAGTAAATCTCGTAAATGATAGCAGCATGCATGTTAGTATGGTGATTTAGCTCAAAGAAAGCTACTGCGTAAAACAGCTGGTAGGGTGGCTGGAGAGTTTTGTTTGAATTTAACTAATACCTGCTCTAAAATCCTTCAAAACGGGCCAGAATTCTTTCTTTGAGTAATGTTTAGAAGAAGAAGTTTTACTTGTTACAACTTTTTAAATGTTTTTTTCTTCTGTGTATGATGCCACTGCCTACCTACTGCGTATCAGTCTCTGCAGTATAACAGTCCAGTTCTGAGCCTACAAGAATCTGCATCACTGCACATATATGCAGCATCTGGACTTCTTTAAGTTTCTTGACAACGTTTCACCTCTCATCCAAGAAGCTTCTTCAGTTCTAAGAGCAATTGGTGGAGCATCTCAGATTTTAAGCCCTATGGGAGTACGCCCAAGAGGGTCATGGACCCCCTATTGATCCTCTACCTAATCACACGAGCCAAGGTATGAAAACAGGTTTGGGTCACAATCAGCCGAGGTTTCAGGTGAATCCATTGTGAAACCTAGCCCCACCTTATCATGTGATTTAGTGAGTGGATGTGAGTGGGCGTTAAGGCATCTGGGATCTCAACACTGGATTACAGAGGGCAGACAGTTGGTGTCGTAAGCCACTACCTCTGTTCCTCCACCTCTGGTCGTTCACAGTGGACATAGATGGCTTTTCTTTCCAAGCTCCTTAGACTATGATGACCTGGATGACTGGTAACCTTCACAGACACAAAGGCTTGTGTAACTGCTAATATATTTAATCAGACTATTCAATGTAGAATTAAAGTCAAAAACTTAAAGTTTACACTGAATTTAGAATCAGATTGACCCTTCTCTTTACGCATACTGATACATACTTTATGCATACATGTTAAAAAAAAACAGTTGAATTTATAATGAAGAATAGGGTCACCAGCAAACCAAATGCAAACTTTTCCTTTTGTAAATAAAACTTGCTTCTGAGCTCTTGAACTAAACTCGCAGAGTAGTTGGAGTAGTTGATATTTGATGACCCTGGTGGATTTTTCAACATTGCAAGGTCACCATTTTCCAGCTGATGGTGGAAAATGGCAAACAACATCAAAACACTTTACAAAAGAAAGTGAAGAGGATGATTGCAGGACTGGTACAATCATGTCACAGGTTTCTAAAGAGGTGAAGCTAAATAGAATTCTACATTCACTTAAGTTCATCAAGGTTCAGGCTTTCAGAGAAATGATGGTATATGGGCTGACCCTGGCCATTCATTAAACACAAGAATCCTAATGACTGCCGTGTAGGAGTGAAATAAGGAGTCCCATCTCTACTCCCACCACTGGCCTCTGGCCTAGCCTCCTAAAGTGGCCCATCACCTCTGCTGGCCTCAAGGTAAGCTACCAGAGGGGCTCCCTTGCTGGCCTCCTGTCGACCCTCTGAACTGTTGGCCTTCTGGTTGGCTCCATGAACTGCTTAGTCCCTGCCACAGGCCATCTGGCCAATCCTCCAAACTTTTCCTTGTTTCAGACTCTGGCATCATGTTTTAGTTTTACTTCCTGTATCTTATTTATCTTAAGCTGTTGCACCGGCTTGTTTACCCATCTATTGCCCTTTGTCCTAATCACCCTGTGTGTATTTACAGACTCAGTTCTCCCCTTGGCTTTTGTCATAACGTCTGTTATCCTTCCATCCCATTATCATCCCCATTGTGTCTTCTGCTTATATTTATATTATATTGGGGCCACATTCCATAACTCGTGACACACTATGCAGGATGTGTTCCTCAGAGGTACAAGGAGACAGCCTTGATGGGATGAAATTAGGTATAATTTAAAAAAAATGTAAAAAGTTTTCATATTGCGTTATAATAATAATGGCAACCAAACCTGTTGTTCTGGGTCTTTTGTTATAGACTAATCTGAGAAATATTCTTTAGAAGCCGTTTGCAACAGAGCATGCAAATCCTTGGCAGGTGACTGGTTGAACCATCTGTCACTCTTGACGGATAACTCACACCTAAAACATGTCTGCACCTGCCACTAGTTCCTCATGCATGTAAGTCGTTTTGTTCAACAAACCGTTGTTTCATCACAGGTGCATGGCTTTAGGTGTTATCACATTCTTTCTTCACAAATTCCTATTATTCACCCAACTTCCCAAGGAAAATATTGTTCAGGACCTTTTACCAGTGCTTTTGGTTCAAAATGTGCTTTTTAAGAATAATTTTGACACTGACATTCTGGTCATTGTCATGCTGCTGATCTTTTAATCTGAGCTAAATATGCAATTTTTCTGTGAGACAACCGATGTCGCTCAGAAATGTTAGCCCAAGAAATACAAATACGATCAAATAAATCCGGAAATTATATGAAAATATGGAACTAATTGATCCTATGCCAGATACTTTAAGAGCACTAGATTAGATTAGACTAGATTCTGATTCATTCAGCCAGGTAAATGGCCTGATATTAATATAAATAATAACTGTTGTGGAACCCACTTCTTTGAAAGATGATATTTTACAACCGTGAAAGGTTACCCCGAATTAAAATCAACACACACAGTTTAAATAAATCAGACAATAAATGTATACCTGCTGACTCACAAGAATGTGAGTACAAACCGGTTTAGGATTAAAACCTCAGGAATTCCACCTTAATGCTGCTTTAAATTGTGCTTTTTGGCTTTTATCTGAAGGGCTTTATACTAAAGGTGGCTGTTACATCTCTGACCTGACTGAACTGGACCTCCAGTCTAATGTTACTTTGCCAGAAGAACGTGATTCTGTTTGATTGTGCCCACTGAGCTTTCATTCTCCCACTTGGATTATTTCTGCTTCTAGAGCAGCTCAGCCACAGAGCAAAATCCACCCTTTCTTTTCTCCATTTCTTCCTCTGTTTGAACCAACTGGAACCATGTTTTCTGTCTCTGCCTTTGACTGTCTGAGTGGCAGTCTTGTAATAAACGTCTGCGGGGGGCACGAGCAGCATCAGAGAACACCTGTCGAAAGGCCAGGGCAGCAACTCTAATAAAGAGGAAAATTAACATCCATGCCAAAAGAAAATGTGTTTACAGGAGCTACAAGGAGAGAAGTGGTGGTGGGAGGATTCAAAGGATTTGCAAAGAAACATTAATGTTGGGGAACAAATTAAAAATTTTCTGCAGTAAACAACCGCACGACCCAGATCACATTTCTGAAATTTTATCTTTAACACAGCGTGCACACACACTCACTCGCGCGATTCCCTGTTTGCACTCTTGCTTTTATCTGGCAGCAGTCATAGTTTATTGCACTTTGGGCTTTTTTATAGGATGACTCATGACTTGGCTTCATGGCTTTAGGATGGGTGGCACTACAAAAGTGCTTTGATTGAGGCAATTAAGCCCAAGGCATTTAAACTACTTTGACAGGTCCCAATTTGTCCAAGGTGAACTCAGATGTGACTGACTGGGGCTGGCTGATGGGACTGTTGGAATGCCACATAAACAGCATTTGATGCAAGAAACAATCCTGATGTGTTTCACGTTAATTCCAGGTCATACTCATAAAATAAACCTCCCCAGTCTGAATTCAGTATGTAGCGAGAGATAAGTTACACAAACAGACACAGATACTTTGATTTTAGTATAATAAAACTACATTTACTGCTGGGTGTGCTGTGGTAACATCACCAAGGCTGTGAACAAGGTAATGTTTCTCCACACAAACACGTGGAAACAAAAACTGAATGTGTTTTGCACGCTTCTTCGATCATTTCCCCGCATTACAAGCCACTGAACTTACAGTGATGATTTAGAATTTGTTCATTTCACTCAACAATTAGGCACGGTAGTCAGCTGGATTTTTCTGTCTCACCTCATCTGCCACAAACTCCGAGTAGTAATGGCGTCTGTAAGAATTTTACAGTATTATTCCAGTGAAAAGGAATCCTGTCAGTGTCCTTGCTGGCAATTTACTGTGCCTTTCAGATAAAAAAAAAAGAAGCTTCAATTCAAATAGCACCAGGTTAAAAAAGCAGTCCTATCTGGGTGTTTTCTATTGTAAAGAACCTACAACCTCAAGGATTCGAGTGTTCCCCCATGAGAAGGCACTTGAAGGTGGTGGGGACAAAAAACATTAGCTTAACAGGAAAAAAAACCCTCTAGAATAGTTGGGGACAAGGTCAGAAAAGAGAGAAAATACACTACAAACTGTGCAAACTATTGGACGGAAGAGAGGGAGAAATGAAATAGTATTTAATGACAAAAAGTGGGGGTGGAGCAGAAATGTTTGATGCACCATAAGAAGTCCCTCAGTAGCATGAGCCATTAGTTATAGCTATGGCAAGCGGCACTTTGCAGTTACCTGAGCCATCTGGAAAAAGCCTAATTAAGAATTTTTAACTCTGAACATGATCTTAAAAGCAGAGGGTTGTGCCTTTAAAACCTGTTTTCACAGGACAGGAGTATGACAGTTAAGTAATTATTTAAACCAGCTCTTCATGTTGTTAGGTTTGCTCCAAGACACAAGAATTGTGGGTTGGAAGCTGCTTTCTGAGCTCACTCAGTCAACCATTCGCAAACTTGAAATGACAATTATCAGTTCATCTTGATACTCCCTGGTTTTGAACGCTGCTTAATAAACCATAGCCGCAGCACACTTTGCATACGACGGTGTGCACATTGTTTTCCTCACTATTAATTCACTTTTTTCTGATTTTAAAAGATCTGGTTTTCATCAGATATCAGATAGATGTAATAGATTTAATGCATTTTTTAAATTCCTCTTTGATCTTTTTGACAAGCATGTTTTTGTTTGTCTGTAATTTGAGATACTATGTTTCTGGGTAAAGATATACTACACACAAAAATATACATTAAAAGAACAGCTCCCATCTTTAGAACAGGCAGCTGATGCCAGATTATGGTTTACTCAAACTGCCCAGTTGTCGTAACTGGATGGACTGAACAAAGACAGGTTTGCAGTGTCTCTAATTGTCATTTTGGTAGATGTAATTATTGTTGTCAGCAAACACACTTGTGAGCTGGTAAGTCTTTGAATTGCTGATCTGCAGCAGAGAGAAGAGGTAAATGTTACCTGCAGCATCCTTCAAACAAAAAAAAGTGTTTCTGGGGGAAGTATTTAAAACATTGCATATTTTCAAGGCACCTTGACAGTAAATTGGGTTTCTTTTACCCCTTTCAACTTCTAAGGCTTTTCAGCCTGCCCATGATTGGAAATGTATACCCAATATTTGTTAAACGTCTCTTGGTGCGTCAGCTGCCTTGGCAGCAAATAGTTTGCGAAAGAACAAGCAGCTCCTTAACACCCTAAAGAACCAGAGCCAAAATCTCTGTTCATTTTAATATTTACTGCCATTTGAGCACAGTAGGTGCCTGAACACGTTTAACTGCAGAAAAAGAGGTGAGGTGAGTTTGTATTTTAAGACCTCTATTTGCCATTTTCAATAGACCCCTGCAGGGGTTGCAATGGAAATTTTTTATTTTGGATCTACTTTCTTTTGGCTTCCTCTTAGTATTTTTGTTTTATTCGACCTAATCCAGAACTTTTACATTTCAGTTCATCGTACAGTGCAAAGTGTAATTATGTAACGCTTGATGTGCTAAATTATTTCAAATGGAGATGTTAAAGTATGCAACCACTTGCTATAACCACCGCTGCAGCTCTTCTGTGTCGTGGCCTACTGCTCACTTATGAGCTTTCTAAAATCTATTAGCATAGCAGTTATTTAATTTTGGTTAGTTATTGCAGATCGTACATTTTCCCCTTAATGCCTAGTGTATCATATTTCATACACAAGTTTTTGAGACTTTAACAACATCGGTATGACCCCCCCCCCTCCCCCCCCCCAAAAAAAGCACAATAAATTGCACATTGCATTTCTAAGCAAACCAAACATGTGTTCTATTCTTAAAAATTGTTGGAAGGTTTAAAAAAAACCAACAAAACGCTCCAGTTACAAAGAATTTGAATATTCTGTCCATAATTTCATGGTTCAGACTTGAAATGATTATTACTTCCAATGCTAGCCAGTACCAAACTGAGATCTCAACATCCAGCTTTGTGTTTTAATGCCTCCTAAATTCATTCAATCACAAACAGCCCAGCAGAGCCCTGCCAGGAGCATAGATCCTCTCATATGAGACTCACAGACAGTTTGGACTTCAACATTCTCCTCAACCATAAGAATTAACAGCAGCAAGGCCGTTAGATCCTCGCTCTCTATATTGTTGAAATAGGATACCTTATAATTACATGTATTGGACACGTTGCTTTGCACATGGCTTCTTGAGGCTCTTATTGACTTGAGAAGGAGGTTTATAAGAGCAAGTGAGGCTGTTGTCAACACTTGAATCGCTCATTTCTTTTTCCTATTTCCTGTTATTGTGGGACCAAATGATATTTGGCTTTAAACAGTCTTTGAGCAAGAAGAGCAGCCATATAAGCTTCTGCTTCGACACACGTGGCTGTTCCAGAGGTACTTGAAGCCCTTGATTCTGAACCCCACATTCTCCTGCTGGTATCTGAGAACCTGTTTTGTGACTTACGTTGATCATGTGGTGTCGGAGGCACAACACTGTGCTCTTGATGTGAAAAGATTTTATTTTTGAAAATTTGGCTCATCCAAATTCAGACTTGTTGTCAGAAACACCCACATTCTCCTCATGTGTCCATGACTTTTTCAGGAAGTTATTGCTTCACATGCTCAAACTCTTAAATTTATTGATGCTTGTAAACAAAGGAGTTTGATTCTGTTGCTCCCCCTGAGGTATTAAGAGCACTGATGACTCATGCAGTGAAATTTCACCGTCCGGCATTGCACTTGTAAACCATTATTGTCATTTTTAATGAGATCTTTCAACATAGACACGGCTGATTTTTCTGACTTTGGTTTTAACCTGTTCTTTTTTTGCATGCTTTTTTTCAGTGAGGGGGCCCTCTTGATATTTTCACTTACGGTTGGACCAGCCTTTGTGGCATTTTAAATGTGCACTGGTGGCTCTGATCAAAGCACAATCCACATCAATATCATTCAAGCACATGTGACTTCGGTTCAGTGTGTGTTGTGCTGTGACTGTCCTTCAGTGGTCCTGTTGGCATTAACCTTCATGTTAGCCACATAAGTTATTCTCATTACATATGAAAGATTTGCTACCAATCCACCTAAGCCGTTAAAGAACACAGTAGTTTAATACAATGCCTAGTTAGCACAATCATGATTTTCACTCCACACGTCATAAAACCTCTGCACGTAGTGCAACACTCATTATAAGCTAATGTGTCATATGCGTAATCATAAGAACCAAAGTACAACCATGGCTGTAGCCACAGTCTGTCTTTTATCTGCCTCAGCAGCAGACAGCTAAGCAATCTAGCTCTTCTATCTAGATGCTGTGGCTCATAGTGAGTGAGTCTGCTGTGGCCACAATCAGTGGGGCCACTTACAAAATGCAGTATCAAAAAACAGCTTGGGCTCTCTCTACAATCAGAGGGAAATCAAACTTTATTATGACACAATGAAAACTATTTGGTCTGTGGCTCTTTATTTGATCATTTCCTTCAAATGTGCCAAAAGTGTATTTCTTAAAAGTTTAATAAAACTAATCCGATCTTGTCGGATTTTGGAAAATGTTAGCGCCTGGTTAGTAGTTGGATAGCAGACTGTCTGGGGATACAAGGTCAGATCAATCCCCAGATATTCCTGTGTTCCCCATGTCTCAAAGAGCAAGATGGGCAAGATACTAAACCCCAATTTTTTTCCTGATGTATCCATCGGAGTGTGAGTGAGTTAGATAAAAGTGCTTTTGTATAGATAAAACCACTATGTGCATGTATGATTATGTGATTGACACTTAGTAGAAGAAAGTGCTTGAGTTCTCAGAAAGGAGTAGAAATGAGCTATAGAAAACCTGGTCCATAACACCATAAACCTCCATTTCATCAACAGGTTAGGGATGCCAGTGCAAGATTGCTTTGAACTGTAAGCTCTCAGGCCTTTCA
The DNA here is from genome assembly GCF_056152115.1 of Neolamprologus brichardi. NCBI lineage: Eukaryota > Metazoa > Chordata > Actinopteri > Cichliformes > Cichlidae > Neolamprologus > Neolamprologus brichardi. The sequence continues at coordinate 23,341,169 of NC_142110.1, forward strand.
TGCTTGGTTACTTGGTAGCTTGAAGGAGCAAAGAAAGAGGGCAGGGTGGGTGAGTCAATTAGTGTGTGAAATAGATATCCTCTGCTTTTTTCCAGCCCAGCTCTGCCCTGAGCACAAAGTGTTCATCTGTCAGCAGTACCTAGACATGAGGAGAGTGCTCGCTGTTGTTGTGCTAGCCTGGTGACCATCTCGTCTGATTATATGGTGCCTGAGGACTCTGAGGTAGCTGTGTCATATCTCTATGGTGACTGAGAGCTTAATTCAATAAAGATTTTCTAGGAGCAGCCCAGTGCTTAACTTGACTTTTGGAGGTGATTAAAAATGACCATTAACACATAAGCTTGTGATCAAACTTGTGAAATGGTGAAAAACATGGGAAAAGTTTGCTTAAATGGCCTGTTTTACCCCACTTTTTTTTTGTTGCATTTTTAATAACCCAAGATTTTGTGCCTATACAAATGGCAACTAAAATAATAATAATAATGACAAAAAACATTGGAAGATGTATTCTTCCCAAAAAGGACACAAATCTACGCCAGTCTCCAGGCGTAGTTTTGTGTTTGATCAAAACCACTTTGTAAGTGTTTATAGACCCTAACCAGATGTGAAACTGTTGGAAATGTGGCAAGCAGCCCTATGATTTCAAATCTTATGATTTGCATAAGAAGATGCCCTTCCTTAGGCAGCACTGTTGATAGGTATTATTTATAAGACAATCAAATCCTAAACAAATGGTGCCGAAAAACCCAACGACAGTGTTTTTAGGTATTTAAAGTATTAGCTTTTATTATGAAAGTCAAGATGTACATTATTCTTTATAATAGCTTGTGTTTTAAGTGGTTAAAATGCAGGGCGTGTGAATTGAATTTGGTGGATAGTGAATATAGTGTTTGATTAGGTAGGTAGCGAATAGTGATTTGTCACAAAATTACATCTGAAAAATACAAACCCATTTCCAAATAAGCTGGAACGCTGTGAAAAGTGCAAATAAAAACAATGCAGTGATAAGCAAATCTCATAAACCCATATTTAATTAACAACAGGGTACATGTTCAATGCTTAAACTGAGAAAAATGTGGCATTTTAAGAATAAGATATTAGCTCATTTTGAAATTGACTACAGCAACACATCTCTGCATGACAAAAAAGTTGGAAGAGAGCCACGTTTATGCTGTGTAGCTTCCCCTAAGTCAGCAAACATGTGGGAACTCAGGAGAACGGTTGCTGGACTCGTGGGAGAGGAATGTTTTCCCATTCTTATTTGATATAAGATTCTTTGTCTTCTTTGTCATATTTTTGGCTTCACGTGTTTTCAGACTGTGTCATCTTACTGACCTGTTGCCAAATTATCTGAAAAATGTCCCACCAGCTATTTATGAACCAGAAATTGTTGTAACTTGAATTTCGTTTGCCCTTCACCAACTTTTCTGAGACATGCTGCTGTCACCAAATTCAAAATGAGATAATGTTTTCATGAAATATTAAAATGTTTGAAATGTTTACAAGCAAAACGGGTTTACAAGATTTGCAAATCTCATGAACCCATTGCATTTTATTTTTACTTGAATTTTACACAATGTCCCAAAATTCTGGTAACTGGTAGTTTGGTAACTACAGTAAATAAATAAGCTTTTCTTTTACAATTGTGCCTTTCTCAGTAATTACTTATACTACTTGCAGGAGCATAAGGTGCTGTGAAAAAGTATTTGCCTCCTTCCTGATATCTTATATTTCTGCATATTTGTCACACTGTTTTAAACATTAGACAAAGATAACCCGGGTAAATACAAAATGCACTTTTTAAATGATGATTTTATCTATTAGGGTAAAATAACTAAATGCAACAAGGTCTTGTGTGAAAAACTGAACCCCTAAACCCAATAACGGGTTGTGCCAATCTTAGCAGCATGGACTGCAATTACACATTAGCAATAACTGGCAATGAGTCCTTCACGTCACTGTGGAGGAACTTTGTTCTACTCTTCTTTGCAGAATTGTTTTAATTAAGCCCCACTGGAATATCTTTGAGCATGAACTAATTGAGATGTTATGCCAAAACATGTCAATTAAATTTCAGTTTGGACTCCTTGTGAGCTCATTGCTCATTGTGTGTATTTAAGCCATTCAGTGGTGTACTTTGGATCATTGTCCTGCTGCATAACCTCAGTACACTTGAGTTTCAGATGATGACAGGTCACTGTCTGCCAGGATAGAGTCTGTTTGGTAGAGAGTTGCCAAAGCCTTGACGCAGGAAAGCAGCCCTAGACCATCACACTACCACCACTGTGTTTGACTGTGGGTATGATGTTTTCCTTATGAAATGCTGTGCTACCTTTGATGTCAGGTGTAACAGGATGCAAACCTTTCAGAAAGTTCTGCTTTTGTCTAATCAATCCACAGAATATTCGGGAATCAAGATGTTTTTGGTAGATGTGACACGAGGTTTTGTGTTCTTTTTGGTCGGCAGTGATTTTCACCTTGGAACTCTGCAATGGATGCCATTTTTATTCTCTTTCTTAGTGTTGAATCATGAAAGCCTTAGAAATTACTTTGTAGCCCTTTCTAGAATGAAATATGTCATCTAATAACAGTTAAATAATGATATATCAAGAAGGGGCAATTACTATTTGAAATAGGGCGAAGTAGGTTTGTATTTACAGAATAGTCAAGAACAGTGTTTAAAGTATATTTTTCTTTTACAAATACTACATCAAAACTATTATCTTTTTGTTTTAATATAAAACATTGTTAATAGCCTTAAGTGTGTAAGAAGTGCAACTTAATAAATAGCTTGGGAACTTTACAAAAAGCAAAAAGCTTATTTACTATCATCTAAAGTGACAAAACTAAACATCTAAAAATTGGTCTTTGCATCTCTGTTGGCAATTAACAATGGGAAAACTTTCTATCAATAATGTAGGATTATAAGTAGTGCACGCACAGCCTCAGTTAGTGTCTTGCATGTATTATATCATGTTACACTGATACCTAACCATCTGTTACTTTGATACCTGAGAAAATTATTCATATTAAACAAGGATATGTTTTGCATCTTGCAACCTCTTTGCAAAAACATTTTTGACCAATTTTCTGTGAACACTTAAGAATCAACCACAGTACACTTATATTAATTTGTTGGAACCCAAGTTGACATTTCTTACATTCTTCTTTTTGGCATGGTGTGATGACGATGCAACAAAGTTCCGGAGACACTAAAAATTGCAGAAAATGTGTCTTTTTGCCAATTTTGCAAGCACAGAGCATGAAACAAAGAGCAAATGTGAGGAGTAAAAAACTGCGGCTGGTGACTGAAGAAGAACACATTGCTGAGTGAACTGGGTTCTTCAAACGTCTGTGTCCAGCGGGGGAGGGAAATCGAGACACGGTGACAGAGAGTCCTGACTGTGTGTGGAGCTAATCCCAGTGTCTGAGTCTGTGTCTGTAATGTCTAGAGGGGACAGGGTGTGTTTGAGTTTCACTGTCTGAGAAATGCTGCACTGGGTCTCACTTTTCCCTTGGACTGTTATGGGCTGCTCCTCCTCTGTGCTTTCAGTGATTTGCAATGAGCTCAGCTGGGCGGCTAGCTGCCAGCACTCTTGATCCTTAGAAACCAGTGTATTGTCAAAGTACTTTATCTGCTTGTCTATTTCAGCAGCTTGGTTGTGAATGGAAACACCGGTGAAGAGGCTGTGATTCAGTTCGCCTTGCAGCCTCTCGATTTCAGCAGTATAAAATGCTTCGTCTGTGTCAGTGGGGATCCAGGAACCAGCGGCCATTCCTTCCTGGTCTTCATCTTGAGCCAGAGCGAGGCTCACCATCCTAAGCTCAGCGTCAATTTCATGGGACAACTGGAGGATGAGTTCCTGGTGCCTCTGAACCTCGATGTCCAGCTGTACAACCCCATCGCTGGTGTACAAGTATTCTTGCAGCTGCTCCTCAATGTGTGCCTTGGAATTTGGACTGCAGGCCTGAGCCAAGGAAGTCTCCGACTTGGTTTCTTGTTGGACTTGCAGCTCAATCCGCTCAATCTCTGAATCTAGCTCCCTTATCCGCTGGATCTGCTCTCTAATTGTGTGGTCCTGGTTGAGAATAAGTTGCACCATCTGGTCGATCTCCTCTGCACCCAGGGAGCTTTTGCTCTCCATATGAAGTTTCTCCAGCTTTCGGAAAGCTTTTTTTACCATGCGCTTTTGTTTTTCCGCTGGCAGAGACTGGGAATACTGAGCACGACCGTGCTCACATCGCTTCAGCTTGGCCCCTTTGGACTTTCCACCTTTCTTAGCAGGCTGAGGCACGAAATCACTGGTTTTAACTAGAATAAACTGTATGAAGGGCCTCTGATCACCCCAAGCAAACCAGAGTCTCAGTATTCTGGTAAGAGGTGGCAAAGCTCTCTCAAAACCCTTCCACCGTTCAACGAGACAGAAGTCTTTGGGTTCTCCATCCAGTAGCCGCTTGCTCTCTGGGATTGACTTGTGATCATCCAGTAATGCCTGAATCATATCTGCACATGTCGTATGCTTTGTTACTCCACAGACAACCTTCTCTTCATTGCAGACAGTAACTTGGATCTCCTTTCCTACCACAGGCTCTGCATCTTTTGTCCTACGCAGAAGACAGAAAAACAAAGGTTACAACTTTGGCTATGCATGAAAACTTGGAAATGCTTTCTTAAGTTAATGCTCTACAATGTTTACACTCTGTGACATTAAAATATAACCCTTCATGTTTCATTGCATTAAGGCGGGTTTGGATTGCTGGTCGTGTTTCCTTCCCCTCCAACCAGTTGGGGCAGATGGCTGACCCCCACTGAGCCTGGTTCTGCCGCAGGTTTCTTCCTGTAAATATGGAGCTTTTCCTTCCCACAGTCACTAAAGTGCAACATCTGATTTTTGGGGTTTTCTCTGTTTTCTCTGTATTATTGTAAGTCTTTAACTTGGTGTTGTGTTTTGGTGCTTTATAAATTGAATTGGAATAAATTTTAAGTGATAGTAGTAGTTATGTTCACAAATTCAATTCTAGACACGTGCATTTGGGGATTAGAAATACTCCTTTCTAGACAGCAGTTCAACAAAAGGGTTAAAAAAAATGTAGTTAGATAAATATTTCATTGATCCCAAAAGAAAATTTAGACAGCCACATTTCAACATACTTGCCATCTGAAGTAAAATAAGTTGCTCTCTATAATACTTTAAAATTTGTTTTCCTATTCTAAGTAGTATGTTTTTATGAATGCATCCTTATTTGATGGCTTTCCATTAGGTCAATGAGCAGAAAACTACATTCAGTCATTTTGTGCTTCCTGGCTTGATTCTATTACTGTTTCTCATCGTCTTACTCATCAGAGATGATCACTTAATGGTTCGGTTCTGAGCTATTTAACCTCAAGGCCCTCATTAAGTTTTTGCATGGATCGTAAAACCTGTTCAAAAATTGACCTCTGATGGACCGAAGATATTCATTTTTTACATGCTTAATGAACCACCGGTAATATTCAGGACCTAATATCCAGTCATTAAATGATGGGCACCGGCAATGCAGACGGCCACAAATAAGAAGATAACATCACCAGACATTTCAATCTGATTTCAGGATAAAGAATGATGTATCACTCTATTACTTATATGAAAGATAACATGTTAGGAACATTCTGCGATTCATGTGTTTCATTAGGGAAACTGACTGCCAAGTTTCTGTCTTGGTGAATTATTTAAAGTTAAATTCTAGTCTTCAGGGAAAAATAAGTGACACATAATACTCCTATAATTGCAGACAGTTTAATCGCAAAGAAACCCAGAGAAAGATTATCCACATAAAAATCACAGACACAAAAAAGTAGAGCTCCTCCTTTGATGGTTAAACTGCAGACTGATTTTTGTGGGTTAAAGGAATGTTGGTCTGTGGTTTTTCAACCCAAAAGACAATACTTCTTTAATCAGTTCACAGTAATAGATCAGAAAAACATTCTTCTAATCCTGGATAATATCACATTTACAAAGAAAAAAAAGTTGAAAAAATTAGCCTTAAATAACAAAAGCAGAAAACATCAACAAGGAAATCTGGCTGTAGCTCGTCAGGAAATTTGATATAGTGACACTGATGGGTAAAAGGAATGGGCCAACACACTGTATCACTCACTTGTCTGGAAGTGGGATTTTCATCTAAGCCTTTTAAAATTATATCTCACTTTACCATCTAGATAAATCTGAAGTCTTATCTATATTTACAATGTATTAAAACAGACTTTGGGATTAAAATCAAGTCCTTTGTTTAGCCTAGCTATCAAAGTTCAGTGTTGTTCCTCAGGTTGGTATGCAGCAACGTCTTCACATCTAAACCCTACATCACGTACCTGCTTTGCCTTTATTTGTTCTGATAACCTTGGCCGAATGCAACTTATGATAACTTACATCACCAATGTGGGAGGAAGCAAACAAAACAAAACAAAAAAACCATCAAGCCACATCCTATTAAGATGACATAGATACCCCAACCTGCATGACTAAGACATTATATATATTATTCAAAGGGAGAAAGAGGCTTATCTCTCAGTTTGTAGATTTGACAGACTGATACCACAATGTATTGGTTCCCACATAACACATGAACACCCAACTGGAGCATAGTGTAAACATCTGGCGAATAAGGTCACAGGAATGCAATTCATACAGCGCAATAGGTTGGTTAATGGTTATTGAGACTCTTGGAGAAAACCGGAGCAAATCAAATACCTGAGCTATGTGTAGGCCAAACAATTCCAACATGCCTCAAGCATTTAATAGACAACGACCCTTGTTGCTTTGACCATGGAATTTCCAACTTCACCCAATACAACACGGCCCCAGTGCAACTGCTGCACAGGAAAGAAAACAGGCGGTGTACACAGTACACCGTACATAGTGGCCACATGCTTAAAAAATGAGCTTATCTGACACAACAGCTCAACATCATAGAGCAGTCAATGTGTTAGGGCATAAACCATGGCATCAACCGTGGCAAGTTTGTGGTGTGTTTGAAAAAGTCTTATTATAATATAATACAACACATTATTTCACTTTTTAACCCATTACTTTTATTAAACATAGTGTAGTTGTCAGCTTAAATTAAAATGCTATGTACAAAACAAATTCATTTGGATGAATTACGAGTGGTAAACCTGACCAATTATGCATATTTTATTTATTATTGATAAAAAATATTTAAAGGTTACTTTCACATGTGCATTAATGGGTCAAAACCTGTCCTACCACTCTTAGCATGTGATGAGGAATCTAAAAATCAAAGCAATTTCATTATATGGGGCTAAAAAATATTTTGTGAGCCACTGTTGTACTGCATCGCAAGGATGAAAGAATGGCTGAGGCAAGAAGGGCAAGGGAACGAAAGAAGAAAGGTAAAGGAAAAGGCAACAAAATCATCATTACATGTTCAGTGCAGCATAGCTATATTACACATCTGTAAATACACAATGCAGATATTTCCAATAAACCTGAACATGTCACACACTGTCCTCATTTCTAATCTTGCAGGTGAATAAACATGCTGTACATACACTGGCTATTTCAGAAAGTGTGACCCAAGGCCACAGCTGTGCAGGAAGACAGTACAGTTAGGCAGGGAAACACCTGTATTTGTCTCAGGCCACAATCACCAGCAATCAGGCAACATCCTGCCACTATAGCTTTATGCACTGTAGGAGGAAGGGAGGAAAACAGACTCCATGTCGCTCACTAGGGTTACTTTTAATTTTCATTCTACTGTGAAGAAAGAGCTAACAGTTTCTATTATACATTATCACTGGAACACATTGGAACTGAAAGCAAATGATTTAATTGGACGAAAAAGAAATAAATATTTCATTTATGAGTCTAATTTAGTTTCCAAATTAGTTAAAGGCATATTTATTGTTAGAGTTCTTTGATTGTTAAGGTGCAGATACACATGCTGCAACTAATGTCAGTGTGAATTGACTTGGAGAATGTCTAAACACTGTAGCTTATGTAATGCAGCCAAAATGGCAAAGCCTCAATGATTCCCAGCAGTTAGTAGATGTGAAGTCTGTGTCCTGCTGTGGCAGAACTTATTGGAAGCTCTTGGTATCCTGCTTTGCATTTCTGCAGCTAACAGCATTATCACTTACATTTAAGGCCCCTGTAAGCCTCGGGGTTGCGAGTCAACTGCTAGTACATCAGAATCCACATAAACTCCCAGCAATTCCTGGAAGTTTTCTGTCACTGACACAACCTTGTAAACAGTACCTAACTTGATCTTTTATGGCTTTTACATTGCTCCTTATTGAGGAAAACCCCAATTTTTTATCAGGGTACTAAAGGGTATTAAAGATGGCTGTACACTAGCCCCTCGGCCTAAACGATAGCATATTTTTTCTTTAAAGCTCTACCTCATAGAACAATGATTCTTCCGCTGTGTTTATTTTGGAAAGAATACTGCAGGAATATGACTCCATTAATGGCAACTCGAATTGTGCTGGCTTAGCCTCACAGACATCACCACTTTGACTTACTGTACTGGCTGAAATGTGGTTAAACCAGAACTTTGCGGTGTTTTTTAACAGCAAACAATTAGATGCATGGCAAACTGTTAGGACTCTGACAAGAGATACACAAGTAGTGCATGCACTGCTGCGCTGATTGCATCGCACCACATACTTTATGAGGGCTGTCACTTTGGGAGCCATTTGATATTCATAGCTTGGGATTACACAGCAGTTCCAGACGCAGCAAATGAGGGTGCCTTCATAGGTCACACCGCTGGGTGGTAAATGACAAAGCTGACACTGATAGTGTAATGAACTCAAAGCTAATGTGGAATTACAGCTTCAGATGACACATACTTTCAAGAAAAACTAAAAGATAAACCCCTTATGTTTGAAGACGGATGTTGCACGGCAACTGGCACAGTACAGGTTCAACTTTAAATTCACACTTGAATGAACCCGAGAAACCTGAGCAGACCCACTTGACCTCACCTTGAACTTAGAGGCAGAGATATCCAGTTAGAACTGGAACGTGTGGAAGGAAACAACCCACACGTCTAAGTTCAGTTTAACTTTAAATTATAGGAATTTCCGTACCAGCTTCTGTGTTGGATGATTACGTTACGGCTGCATTGCGGTAGCATATTGTAATGCTCATAATGACAACCTGGAAGGAATTAACAATTCCCACTTGTGTGATAAGTTTGCAAGGTACAAGTTACCACAGAGGCCTGTATGCTGGTGGTTTGAGCAAGTCATAGCAAATGACAGAGTTATAGCTGTTAAGTGGCCCGACATGTTTTGGCAGATCAATGACGAAAAAGAGATGCAAATATGCTCAACAGAAACAAAGCTTTGATAGCAGATAGGCAAACATGTCCTTTAGCCTCTGCTGTCAACACGTCTCACTATGGAATCGTGAGTATATTTGGATTTGATTATATTTGCTGCTGATAAGATCACAGGGTTGCTTTTACAGTTCAAAACAGTCCTGAGTGAAACTATCAAACTTACCCCAGATAGATTAATTCACCTTCTATGCAGCATCAACCAATTTAAAATTAAAATCTGTGTGCTTTATGCGAACTCCTTCATTTTGTTTGTGGTTTTCATAGCTGTAATACCTCTTAATTAGCACTTAACACAAGGTTGATGAAAAAGTCATGAATTTTACTGGCATCTTGATCTGTTCAGTTAAGCCAAGCTAAGTACAATCAAATAAGTAAACATAAATCCTCAAATCACAAATGCTACCCTCAAGTTAAAACCAGAAAAAAAGGCCTATGTGCAATCCAACATTTCTTACTTACTTGTCCTGATTTCATGACTAAACTAATGCTAACTGGAAGAACAAGTTCTGTTAAAAAGTTGTGGCTGACTGGATCAACTAGAGATGAAGTGAAGACATTTTTCAGCTGTATTTCCTTTAAAAGGAAACTGAATGTGCGCTGCAGGATATGACACAATGCACTGCAGACTCATGACCTCTGCACTTTTTTTTTCTTCAAAAACGTAAATGTCAATAATATCAGACAAGTGAAAGGGGACAATAACAAGCTTGCATTTTCATTTCCTACACTAATCAAAGTTTCTCTTTCTTCGAGACCAACACTTGTAGTTTATCTAACAAATTATAGGTTTGACTGGTGTGTATAAAACAATAGGGGTTTACTAAAAAATGTAAGATATAGAAATCCAAGCCAAAACAAATCATACTAGTCTAAAGTATCTACAAAGTGTCTGTCTGGCTTGCATAACACAGAGAATGCAGAAGAGAAACTATTGGATGCTGGACAGGAGACGTTTCCTCTTGTTCTTATCTGAGGATGAGAATGAGGGATTGCTGAAGAAATAACGTGACTTTTCTATCTGGATATGTTGATCTCTGGGAAGACTCCTTCCCTGATAAGCATCTGTGAGCAGAGACACAACACACCCTGTTTGTTCCTTTCCTATGTGAAATCGCCCACCCCTATTATCTTTTGCCCACAGGAAGTATCTAAATCACCATAACAACCCTTTCTCATTAAAAGAAATGACTTCCCCTGTCCTTTTTAAACACAAACTGTCTTTTTTCAATTGCTTTCTGCAGCCTGCAAATTTGTATTAATCTAGCAATGTTAAAAACTAATTAACACAATGCTGTAGTGGTGGCTTAGTGCAAGTGGTCACTACATTGCTTTGGTCGCATAATTCTGAGGCTTGTATTTCCTGTTGTTTGAAAAAAACAGACTCCCTGATTTTAGTATGGAATATTCCAATATTTTTACATTTACTAAATCAACATTAACGTTTTCTTATTTTGTGAATATTTTGATGTTGTCAACTTCCAGCTCAAAGTTTCACCTCGAGTAGGAGCCGGCCTCAGGTGTCTCCGAAGTGAAGCATTTGACATGTCTAAAGATCTAAACACTCGAGATAATTATAGGTGCCTCGATGATAATTACTATGCAAGAAAAAAAAATACGACAGCCACTGGAGACAACTTCAGTCAGACTGTTTGAAGTTATCAAAGATAATTCATCTCAGCTCTGTGTGATGTGAAAATGCATCAATTCTGCTGATGGTGCCTCTGTCAAAGTGTTGTAATTTAGCACTGTACGCTACCATACCTCTCAGCGTTGTTGCTGTGTTTGGTGTTAATTGAGACCCTTAATGAGTAAAGCTAATTAAAACACTTTAACTATTCTTATCTTGGTCTTGGCAGCAAGGGATTCAATCATGACCTAGATACTCAGAAAGAGAACTCTGTTTACCAGCTCTGCACAACAAAAGTCTGCAGTCAACAAAAGAAGCAGAATGTCTACACCAATAACAGACGACAGCTTGTGGCTCAGTAATTCTACTTTCCTCCTTGCCTTTACAGAACTGTAGCTGGACCCCAGCTGCAGAGAGTAGCACATCAAAAGGCCAAGCTACGCTCTTAGGGAAATTGCAAAAAGCAAATTATGGTAATACTGATGACATGATCTCTACTACTTTGTATGTGTACATATGTGTGTGCGTGTTTTTATAATAGCAGAAGAAAGTCCAAACGTTTACAAGCTAATGTACAGTAGGCCTGCAGTGTTGTAAACAAACAATAAAGACCACCACTAAAAGGCACATCACTCATTGGCACACTGATAAAATCGTTCGTGTATAGTTACATTAAAAATGTAACATGAAAAATCTTAACATGTGCACACACGGACAGGTTCGCCAAAACTGGCTTTTAATTAGTAAGATTAATATATATTACTCCCTAAATAGTATTAAGTAAATCAAGAATGAATTTGTTCAAGATAGTAATAACCTTGATGAAAAAAAGGACACTCAAAATCTCATATTCCACGGAAGTGTATATTATTTCCTTGGAATTCAGTATGGGGGTTTGTCATTTTTTCTAACTGGACCGAGCAGACATCATTTAAAAACAATAATAATAGTCAAAAAGATGATATACAGAACTAAATTAACAACTTAACTGCGTTTTATTTTGTGCTGCTCATTCGTAGTTCGATGCGCGCCGAGTTGAGCGTAAATCGTCTCCCTCACGCGTTTCATTGTAACGTCTTTTTTTTCTAACGCTCGAAGTTGGGGGAAAACACACTCAACAGGTTTAAAGAAAGCTCATACTCATCTGATCAAGTTACCTGTTTTTCAGTCGGGCTTTAAGGAAGTTTTTTCCAAATGGAGCCATGACTCAGGAGCACAAGAAAACAGACCGGCGATCCAAAGTGAGTTACAGTCCAGGCATGGTAGGACGTCGGACACTTATCGGAATGTTTCAGAAAAGTTGACGGGTGTCCCGGGTGCAACTCTATCCGCCCCATCCGAAAAGCGGAGGGAGGTGTTTCCTACAGCCAAACGAGATTTAATGGTGAAACTCTGCCCCCTTCCACCTGCAGGAACAACCTGAACGACTAAACGAAACACTTTCTTCAAAAAGATACTAAGCTCTGCAGAAATACGAAATAACGTAACAATTAGAAAACATTGTAGATTATGCTGAAATATTAGCAGAACTATAATATAAATATAGAGCAGATAAGGCACCGAATAACAGCATTTTTTTCATGTATCCACCCTGCTGACGACATAAAAAAGCTGTAACGTAATGTTACAACATGTTTACATTACAACCCAGGAAAATGTAACATGTTGGGTTTTGATAAATGGTCTTCCTTTCTGGATCAACAAATGTTACATTGAGATGAAACAGCCTGTTTAAAAAAAGTCTAAGAGTGTTTGATGCTGTAAAGAGCACGTGGTTTTTCAAGCTGTCCTAACACATATTGAAATTATTTAATTGTTTTTGGGGGTTAATTACTAAATAGGGTAGCCACAAAAAACACAGCTAAAACAACTAACTGAACATTACTTAAACCCACTGTTGAAAGTGATTTTTAACATTAGTGTAGATGCTGAGAACAACAGCCTCCACACTGCATGTGATTTAAACACAATTAGCTTCTTTCAGAATGTAAATGAACTGACTCGTCATTTTAAAAACACTCTGAATCTTGTGCTGACATATGGTACATCATAGAAACGGAGTATTTAACAGTATTCCCTGAAAACATGTCTTGACCATTTTTTAAATTTAAATTTACAATAGTCTCTCTGAAAGTGCTGTAACAAAGTTTAAAGACATGATCCTTGCACTGTTATCTTCAATAATACCATGTACTGACTCATGATGCGAGCAGCTACCTGAATCTTACTCCCTCAGAGGCAGATTATCTCGTTACCTATGTAACAGCCCAACTATGACTCAACAAATCAGAGAAACGTACAGTTTTGTATAAGTCACATCTGTCTTAAAGCAGGCCACTTTTAAACTAGACAGGAAATGGCATTTCACTAAATTAGAAGACCTTCTTCTGATCTGGAAAAAATACTTTGCTACTCTTTAAAAAGCCCTCAAAGATTAGACATCTGATAGAGGAAAACAGTTTCTGTTCAGCAGAGCAGCCAGGCTACCCTCTGCTGACCCAAGTATTCCTTTGACCTTAACTGCTAATGACTTCATGAATTTCTATACAAATAAAACTTTAACCATTAGGGGAAAATTCTTCTGGGTTCTGGGCTGGGATCAATACTATTGACAGCACATGCTTCCCTTAGACAATGTTAGTAGAAATAATTGCAAAAATTTTCATTGCTATGTTGATAAAACTCAGTTTTATTTATTCATGAAGGCAGGAGATACAAATCAATTACTGAATCTTCAGGTGTGCCTAATAGACACGTAAGCCTTGATGGTACTACCTTGGCTCCCAATAACACTGCAAGGAATATTTGATATATTCAGATATTCTTTCATATATCCTTCAGTGTGCATATTAAAGATATATATAGACTACCTACAATGACTGGACTCCTGTAAATTATTATTATCCGCTCGCTCAGAAGCTCCCTGAAAAGGTTTTCATTTGATCCAGATGTTATGGTTGGGCAGATGTGGGGTTTTCTTCTTGGTCTCTCTTTCTTTCTCTCTCTGCTTTGCCTCCCTATGTCCACTCTCGGTCAGTGCTGTCTTTCTTCTGCTCAAGTTTCCTGATCCATGCTTCACCAAGGAGTTCTACAGACATCATCTGAGCTTTAAAGACAGACAGAAGGACAAGGACTCATCTAACCTGCCTCCCCACTTTCCACCAACCCACTCACTTCTCCTAAGGCAGGGGTCGGCAACCTGCGGCTCCAGAGCCGCATGCGGCTCTTTAGTCCTCATACTGCGGCTCCGCGTGGTTTGGGAAAATAAATTAGTATTTAGCTGAAGTGTATTTTATTTGTGTTTAGTTCTTTTTTTTAACTTGTAGTTCTAAATTGGAAGATTATTGTGATATTGAAATCTAAAAATAAAATTATATTCTATTATTTTTTCATCGCTCAAAATAAGAGTCACACTCGCGGAAGCCGGTGTACCCGCCGAAACGCCGTGCATTTATCGAGACTTTCAACCCCAGGTAGGCCAATTATGGATCTTCGGATCCACATTATGTCAGCAGCTGTTCTCCACCATGAACTATGTTAAAGACAAACACCGCTCACGCCTGACAGATGACAGTTTACAGTCCTGCGTAAACTGACGTCGTACAGCCCCGATTAGCAGACGCTGTGCGCAGAGGTTCGGGACCATAAGTCTTATTGTAAACATATCACGGCAGACCGACGATGTTTGCATGAACACGCTTTTCAGCATCTCTTTATTGACCACTTTTCACACACGGTTGCTGTACGCATACAGCCGGCTATAGCTTTTCACCTCACAGACCGACATACACCACCAACAACACAACAGCACAGATAGCGCAGACGTAAAGGCAGCGAGGCATGATTGCGGGTGTGGCTCAGGTGCGTCCGCCTCCCCTGCAGCAGCGCTGCAGACCACGCCCCACCGCACGCATTAACCTGGTAAAATACATATTTAGGCAGAATTTTGCAAATATCTATTTTTAATTTTTCAGCAGCATAGTGCTTTTTTACCAATTATTTTTTAAAAGTCAGGTCAAGGCTCCAACTGCCCAAAGGCGATATAAGGGTGGTGGCTGAGAACAGTTTTTGTTTGCTACATGGATCATTTTAGTTCAGGTTGGTGTCTTTCCTTTTGTTATATTTCTTTAAGAGTTCAAAATGTGTTGATTACATAAATAAAATGTAATTTTCTCTGTAGCACTTCATGGATTTCATAAGCAACACACCTTAGTTGTTCACACAAAGCATAAAGGTAAAAAACAATATATACAGTGTTATCTTCATTTTAGATGTCAAAAAGTATTTGCGGCTTCCAGTGTTTTCTTTTGTGTGGAAACCGAGTCCAAATGGCTCTTTGGGTGTAAAAGGTTGCAGACCCCTGTCCTAAGGTATTGTGTCTGTATGCCAGCAGTCCCTCTTAAATCCCTGTTCAAGCAAATTACAAGTAAGAATTTTCTCTCACCTCTAATAACTTACAGAGACTTACCTGCATGCACTCTGTCTCCTTCAGTAGAGACTCCCATAAAGGTTCTAGTATTCTAAGTCACTCACCTACCCTTTACTATCTGTTCAATAAACACGTTAAACCCATTAATGGTTGTCAGTGTCTGCTTCTGCAGACACATTTGCAGTTAAATGTTTCATCAGAAGGCTGCAGTGAGAATTCTGACAGGGACTAGAAAGAGAAATCCTATTTTTCTACATCGGCCTCTCTTCACTGGCTCCCTGTTAAATAAAGAATATAAGTTCAAATTCTTCTCCTCACATACAAATCTTTTAAAGTAGAATTTGAGGTGGAACTTTCAGCTATCAGGTCCCTCTTCTGTCTCCTTGAATTTAATCGTTATTTATTATTAATCTCTGGCTCTCTCAGCATGTCTTCATCCTGTCTTCCTCCCCTCACTTACAGCCGGTTGTGGCAGATGGCCGCCCCTCCCTGAGCCTGGTTCTACCAGAGGTTTATTCCTGTTAAACGGGAGTTTTTCCTTCCCACTGTCACCAGAGTGTGACATCTGATTGAGAAGTTTTTCTCTATATTATCGGAGGGTCTATAAACCACATTGAGGCAACTGTTGTGATTTGATGCTATATAAATAAAATTAAATTGAACTAATTTGACCTTAATCGGTTCCCAGTTTGGGAGACAGACAGGTTCTTCACTTTTAAAATTATGCTTAAGACTTCCCTTTTGATGTAGCCTATAGTAAGGGCTGGATTAGGTGACCATGGACCATCCATTGGTTAGCTGCAATAGAGTTAGGCTCCCAGAAGGCTTCTTCTTCACTTACCTCATCTCATGTTTTTTCCTCAGGCTCAAACGGTCACAACAAATGGCTCCCCTTTACAATTTTGTGCAACAAAACCAGAAAACAGCTCTATTTAAACTACATTAACAAAATGAATCAGAAATTAGTGCATGAGTTTATATTTGCTCTTAAGTTCATAGAGTAAGTATGCTGATTTAAAAGTGTTTTCTATGGAGTTATGCAAAAATATAACCCTAAAAAAGAGAAATAAAGTTGGAAGATATTTGATGGAAAGCTTTCAAAAAGCTACCAAACAGACCTGGTGGTAAGATTATTTTCTTAGTTATTGTTTCCAAGGTCCTCTTAACAAGTTGTGAAAGCCAGGTTAAGCTCCAGTGAAAAAGCTTTTTATTATTAAAGTCAAAAAATAGAAATCCCAACGTCTGCAGGTTGTGGACTGATTGTGATGATCATGCAATGCAGTAATAAAATTCAAGCTATTTGTTGGTTAATGGATTACATTTATGTCAGCGGGAATTTATAGTAGAAAAAAAACTATTACAAAGTAAAACCTGCTTTAGAGAAACATGGACAGAGTTGTGCCTTCACGTTAATTAAATTATAATCGTCACCAATATTTGAGCCTTTAGCATTTAGTGGTTTTGTTTGTTAACCAAGACAACAACCTGGTGAATTAGAAAAAAAAATGAAGAGACTGTTCAAACTGTGAAGCAAAAAGTGAGCCTGTTTCGTTCATCCTGCCTCATCACTGCTGGTACCCATCAGTGGAACATGAGGCAAAACTAACCTCGGACTGTGTGCATTCATGAGGGGAAATAACCACATCTTCCAAACCTTGACGCAAAAACCTTTCACGTCATGATGGCGGAGTGTCGTCGGATGAAACATCTGATGACACAGTGACGTGAGTGGAGAGATGCCATGAAGGGAGAATGAGTGGGATGTGGTAATGGGTGGGAAGGTGGGGATGGAGATGTGTGTCTGTGTGGGTGGGGTAGGGGGGGCAGATGCTGTGACATCACTTTGGCTCTTATATACCCAGGGAATGGAGCCCACTGTGCTTCACATCCTAGCAGCAGAAAACTGCTTAAGTGTGTATAGATCTGAAGAAGAAGAACAAGAAAAAAACAAAACAGCAGCTTCACTAAATTTTGTCTCCAGCCTCTCTTTGTCTGTGTCTGGCCCCTAACCTTATGGACTAGATTCCTCCTCAGGTGAATTCTTCAGTGTGGGATCCTTTTTTTGTTCTTTTGGGGTATTTCTTTTCAGATTTTTTTGTTCTGATCAAGATGCAGACACAGTTGGCGTGTATGCTTCTCCTCTGTTTAACATGTGGTGCACTTTGTACAGGTAAGCACTGGTGTTCTTTCAACAGGTTTTCTATGTAGAACTTTATGGATTTATTCACAAAACAGGTGCATCATACTGAAATGTTGCATGTGCATAAAAGAAGGAAAAAATACTGCAAATATTTCTGAAAAACCTTGAATGGCAAAGTTGGTTAAACAGGATGGTTTTGAATTTGGTCCTTTAGATTAAATACTGAAATAACCTGCAGTTGAAATGATTTATTCTTTAGGGAAAAATCAGAGAATGGCGTGTGACTTCATGACACAGCTAACTTTTAAACCTCGGTTTATTAAAAAAAATAACTGTATAAGTGAAAATCTTAATTTTGATCAAGGATTACAGCTCTTTTGGGCTACTATAAAACCCTTTTCCCCCTCAAAGATCAATTGCCTCTTCCATTCTTTCAAACCCATGCATAATTTGTGCTTTGTTTAACTGTCAGGGTGCACTGGGACTCAGGCTGATCAATAGTGTCACCTGTTGAAAGCTTAAAAGTGGCCATAGTCACATGTGAATATGGGCTTTTATGACAGTTTCACTTCACGTCTTCCAAACACGGCACAGCAGAAAAAACTATTAATGTAACTATTAATGTAACTTACACTATTATTCACATTCTTTGTTTGATCTTATGTTAGGGAAATGAAACTTAATTAGTTTCATTTATTTTACATTAAATGCAGTTGATGAGAATGGATTGTTACTAGATGATAGTTACTTTTGGATCAATAAGCAAATAAAGGACAACTTTTATGCGCGCGCATAACACACACACACACACACACACACACACACCTACACACACACACACACACACACACACACACACACACACACACACACATAGGGAGAGAGAGAGAGAGATGCACATGGAATTTTTATTGATATTATGCATTGTTTTTGTCACTGTCAGGGTGCACAGGCACTCTGTTATCAATAGTGATGAAGATGACCACCATACCGAGGGCTGGGTTTCTTCGCCACTTAACTATTCAAATGTAAATGATGAGAAACTATACTTAATTCTTAATTTAAATAACATTTCATTGAGGACTGAACTAAACTACACTCCAAAAATATTTATGCCCAAAATACTGACCTCTTTAAGTAGTTGGATTACATGTCAATTTTTTTTGTTATGTTGTTACACAAGTAGAATGTAAAACATTAAATTTAATGGAATCTGTTCAAATGAAACCGACTCAGTATACATTTAGATTAGACCAAGTATATTTGTTTTAATTATATTGATTTATGTTTATGAGGGCAAAAATCTTTTGTTTTGTGCTTTTATTTGTGTGAAATCTGAATGTTGTAAAGCTGTTTTTCTGTAACTGACAGATGTTGACCAGGAGCAGCGAGCGCTAGAAGAGGAACTACTCAGCAGTCTCTTCACTTCCAAGGTATCTGGTCTGTGATATCAGAGACTGGAAAGAAAAGCTTCATCCTGCCGGGTCAGTCTCTGACCTCGCCGATAAAGGCTTTCCAGGTGTTCTTTCATGAAATCTACATCCACGCTTCAGTGGCAACCTCGGCTTGCGGTTGTGCTCATGCTGAGTGGGAGATAAATAATTTACCACAAGAGGCTTTTTGTGCCACTTAGGCTGCCTGAGCATTTACTTTGTTTTTTTTTAAGTCAATTTGCTCTTTTTAAAAGTTTATCCAATTCAAATGTGCTCAGAAAAATAACAAATAATCACCTTTCCATTTGCTGCAGTCCTTTGAAACGAGGAGAAAATAAGAGCTGAGATTGGGCATTCTAATTCAGTTGTAACTTTGAGCTTTTTATCACATTTATCTGATTTCTGCCTGAGGCTATGCAAAGATCAGGTATGAAATCAGTGAATGTGGAACCAAAGGCACGCACAGACGGATGGCCGATCCTAATAGGATTCAGATGGACCTGGCAGTATAGTTACGACACATCTTTTACCCTTCTTGCTGATGAAAAACCGCGATGCTCACACGGAGACATGACGGTGACAAATCAGCCATTTGATTCATGGCTGCCGATGCTCAGAGGTTGCTCAGGGGTGATGATTGTAATAATAACTTGCTGCATGAGTGACAGACTGCTCAAGAGGCTGGAAAGTGCAGTATGGTGGAAGATAGACCTATTTGTGGCTCTTTATCTACACACTATATATTTGACAATAAAATTGACTGATATAACCTCCCTTCCTTTCATCTGATTAGATACCGCGGTTAATGCTCCATTGTGGTTTTTCATTCTCTATTGACTAAATTACCTTCTTACTCTGCATAGTGAGTCACTGACCTCTGTGTTCAGTATCGTTAGTTGTTCCGATGCTGGAATTTAGATTGAACTTTTGCTGTAACTGCTTTAACGTCTCTATAAAATTTTTAAAATTATGGCCACAGTTTGTACTTACAGTGTTGTGGACGCGGATTGAGTAATAGCTGAAAATGTCGTTTTTCAGTCAGATCATTTCTGTCGATATAAATGTTTCACGAGAGAAAACAATACCCATTAAACCAAAAAGCTTCTAAACCACCTGAAACATCAGCCTCTTGAGTGGTCAGTACAGTTTTCACTTCACCCAAGTTCACAAAATACACTAAAACACCAACAAAAATATTGCTCAAAGCAGGAATCTGATTAAGTGATGCACTCTGAGTGTTAAAAACCCAACCACTCAGTCCATTTAACTGTCTCATCCTGGTATCTTGTGCCCTCTGTGCAGATGAAACAGAATAAGCAGAGTGCCCCCTATTGGCGCGTGTCTCTGGCCAACCTCTGTAAGATGCTGAGCGCCCTGCGCCAGGAGGCGTGGAGTGGCGAGGAGGAGGATGGGGGTCTGAGGGAGGGGAGCCTCCAGCTGCTGGATGAGATGTACAACTTGCAACACATCTGCCGAGTACTGCAGAGCCGGGAGGAGAGGGTCAGACAATCATCTTTAACTTACTTTCTTTTGCTGTGTGGGCTACTTTTCAAATAACAACAAATTGCATAAGCACAAGCAGATATTTACTGCTAAAATCTAACTTTCAGAGGTTCCACTAGCGCCTTGCATAAATTATGGATAGCTAAGGAAATTCTCAAAAGTCCTAATCTCCTACCTAAGCTACTTGTTGAGAAGTAACTGTCAACCAAAAGCCCAGTCAAAACAAATACACAGACTTGTGTACATACACACTTACTCACTCACATCGCCAGAACACACAGGAGCATGTGTATTCTCGCCTAAAGCAAACACACTTCATTAAATCTCCCCTCACCCCCACTTCGCCTCCTCATCTCTTCCTCACTCGCTGTCATCGTTTTTCTCTCCACTCTTGGCTCCTCGCACTGTGGCATTTCTCTTTTTTTTAAATGTTAACACAACACCTGCAGATTAGCAGTCAGTACCAAAACATGTTTGCCTGCCGCCCGCCCCCCTCACACTCCCTCATGTTGTGTGACACTCATCCTCTGCTGTGTCTCCCTTCACTCCTCACAGCTACTCCAAGACTCTCTAGAGTATTCAGAGGAGAACAGCGACGCTCCACTGAAACGAAAGTCACCCTACATATTGAAGAGGCAAGTGGGGCACATCACTAAGACTCGGCGGCCGTACATCTTAAAACGAAGTACATTTTACTGACACCCCAGAGACCGCAGCACCATTTTAAGGGACCAGACCACATATTTTGTGTAATTATGTGATTGTGTTTATTTTCTGTCTTCTTGTAGATGCAGTCTTTTTTTTTTCCTGTTCCTTTTTATCCAATCAGACCCTTTGATTGTATGTCCAACAGAGAGGCCTGTCTTTATCCTGCTCCTGAAAATAAAATCCTTAGCATCAAAGAAATAGAGTATCTCTGAGAAACTGTATTTATGTATGCTATTTATTCACTGCAAAATAAATCTATTTTGTTTCAGAAATTAAAGGATTCATGATACAAAACCAGCTCAATGTGACAATCTGCCTTTTCTATTTATGTAACGACTTAGCTAGGTTGTCTCATATTTTATCCTTGATAATACCTAATTAGCATTCACGGGATCACAACCTACAACAAATTACTCCTCAATTACTCATCAACCAGGAGACACTTTATGTCTCCCTACGTATCACCAGTAGCTTAGGTCGGTCTAGCACAAACTCTCCAAGTCTCTGCAACTCTAATTTGACATGCATGGAAACACAGAGTAGAAGCAACACTGTTCAACTG
Source organism: Neolamprologus brichardi (assembly GCF_056152115.1). Lineage (NCBI taxonomy): Eukaryota > Metazoa > Chordata > Actinopteri > Cichliformes > Cichlidae > Neolamprologus > Neolamprologus brichardi. Next base: position 23,362,919 of record NC_142110.1, read on the forward strand.
GTTGAAAATTGGTTACTGCAAAGGCCACAGCATATTATTCACCTTCATCATTAATTCAGTCCCACTGCGCCCCATGGATAGAAGTTTTGTCATCTTGGAAAAGAGCACTCTCATCAGCATAGAAAAATGTCTCTGTGGACCCATACTGTGGGAGCTGTTTAATTTCTCATCTGTCCTCATTCTTTATCAACTTTAATCTCAGTGAACACAGTTTAGTTTAGGACTCAGTACTTTATTGTGCATAAAATTACAATTGGGCTGCTGGATCCTAAATATGGATTGATATGCACTTAGAAAAATCCCAACAAATTAGAAATGAAACACAAATAGTGCCTAAAATGTTAGCTATGCTTAATCATTTTTTTTTCTTTTTAAAAAAAGCACAAACATGCTGTTGATTTTTGGTCTTCCATAAGACCAAAAAGCTTATTCTATATTTCTTAGTATGGAAATATAGAATGACCTTGTTCTTTAGACATCCATTCTTATGTATAATAATGCAATCTGCAATCTTGATTTATGTCTTTTTTTGTTTGGAATTCAAATCAATCATTTATACAAATATCAGTGATGGAATTTTACATACCCTAAGATACATTTATAATTTGGAAAAAATAGTAGACTTTGCCAGTAGCAGCATTGTTGCAATGTAATTTATTATTAACGGCGTTTGTCTCCTTCATGAGTGTTTTTCAACAGGAACTTTTATAGATTGGTGAAAAATCTATAATATGATGAAAAAATGTTGCCACTCTTTGACTGGGGATCCACTTGCAACTACAGTCAGGTCTGAACACTGATGCTGTAATGATTTCTTGATGTTAAAATTCAGCTTGTGGCGCCTTTAATGTCAACACATTGATCTTAATAGCATGTGCTATGCTGAGCATTTTTCAAAGGAGCACAGGGGCCCTTTGACTTCAGCAGATGAAATACACCTTTACTACAGCGAATGAGAGGTCTTGGCCTTAATAAATGCCAGTTTCCTCTCTAAATCAAAAAGCTTTGGTGTTCTTTGAAACTTGGTTCTTAACCTTGACAGCCAAAGCACTTGGATGACGTGCAACACACAGGCAAACACACACTTGGGATGGCTTCATCTTGTTGCCTGAGAGAGCAGGTGATGTGAGAAGATTAGATTTGGAGTTTGACGCAAAGGAAAAGCTGTTTTTATTCAAAACAGGTTTGAGCCAAACAATTAGGTACAAAGGATTTCTTTGTTGTACAAAAGTTTTGGTAACACTTTTTGAGATGAAGGTAAGTGAGAAATCAGGCACAAAAAATTCATGTTACCATCAACACCTGATATTTCACCTGAACTCAGTCCCCTCAAAACATGCTTACAACACGTAATCCCGTACGAAAAAGAATCAAAAAGCAAAACTGCATTTCTAAGAGGGACAGCTATGTCCAGCCTTGCTGATAGTAAAGGGTCATACTTGGGTATGGACTCGTTATCTCCTTAAAAAAAAGCGTTTTGGAGACAGGGATAATCCCCAGACCTCGATGTGGTCATATTTCAGTGGAACCATTTCTCTGTCAGGGAAAGGTTACAAGAAAATCTTCAAATGTAATTTCTCAATTTTTGAGTACCTAAAAGGAAAATGATGTTCACCTCCTTTGTATTGGGGTGACAGATGAAATCTCAGAGACAGATAGCTCAAAGTCCCACATGTGAAACGAAATCTAACTGTGCTCCTGGATACAGGTGGATGTTAAATTTCTTTTTTATGATATTCACCAACTGAGTTCATTCGGTATCTTTTTCTTAATGTAACACAAAAAAGGTAAAAGGTCCTCTGAACTTAAATTACATCGCTGAGATGAAATAATATGCAACCATCATCGTTCTAGCTTTTCATTCACTCCAGTTACTGCAGGTATTTATCAAGTCAGTTAGTTTTAAAGCAGCCATTTAAACTTTCATACCAAAATTACTGCCGGCGCACCTTTAAACCAGGTAGTTCTGCACAGCTGAATGCCCCAGAATGTTTCAAATAGCTCCATTTGAATACATCAAATACATCAGGTGTAACAAGGAAAGGTCAAACTTTGCATGAACAAAGGTTAAAAATATATCATATAGACAACCTTCATTATTATTCTTTTCAAGTCGGTGGCCACCACCAGTGTATGCGCCCATCACGGGCAGTGGATGGCGGTGTTGTGTAACTACTTCAGATTTACTGTGTGAATGGCTGCTGTCATAGAAATTCAAGTATACCTTTAGGGGGAAGAGTCACATATCAAGAGAAAAAAAAGAAAAAAGAAAGAACAGTCACGAAATCTTTGTAGAAATCTGCATCATAAAGTGAGAGCATTGGGATTTTTTTGGTCAACTTTAAATTTTTAACAGAAAAGTATATGCTGTTTAAGAAAAACTGGAATGATCATTTTTTACATACTATGACACGTCAATGAAAACACATTTCTGTAATTGTAGTTGCAGCTTTAAACTGAAACAGGTTTTGTAGCAGGGCAGTATTGTGGTGTTTTGTGGCCTCATAGCCTCACAGCTGTTAACGTCTGGAAATCAGTTAAGTCTACAACCGTGCTTATAATCTTATACTTGTTTAGAAAGACTGTCAATATTCTGTATAAACAAAAATGTTCAAAGCTTAACAAAATAAGTCATATCAATGCAAGAAATGACCCTGTGATGTTACGTTCACAATTGTGAAGGCTCTTGCGACTTACATTCAGCAACACATTTTAACTGCAAGTTTATTTTTAATAAAACTAGTGAAAAGGTCAAAGTAAGTTGTCTCTTTGCAGTGTTTCTTGTTTGTGTTGCGATCAAGGAAACCTTTTAAGTGATTTAGTTGTGGATATTGTAAAACTAAGAGTTCAAAAAGCAATAGCAATATCCTGCAGGCTTTTACCCATCACGATACATAATAACAGATATTATGATTATATTAAACAGGTCTGTTTCTTGGTTTACAATACTCCATCCTAGCTTCAGTCAGGAAAAATGTATTTCAAAAGATGGATTGTAAACAAATCAAAATGCTTCATTTTGTTAGTTGTGCACATGCACGTTCACTACCAGCAGATGGCAGTACATTACAAAGCTAATCCAGACCACTTGCTATACTGGTGTGGGAAGAGGGAAGGAGATGACACGAACCACGAACCATTTCAAGACTAACCTTTGGTTCTTCTTTAGTAATAATTTCCTGCTTAAATAGATTTTAGTCAGAATCCTGAAATGGTCATTTGATTGTAATTCAGTTCTATTCAGTTAATTCAGTTTTATGCATACAGTGTCAGGTAACAGCAGTAGCCATTTCAAGGCATGTATGTTGTGAGATACAAATCCTGCAATTATTAGAAAGAGAAGTCTAACAATCACACAACAAATGAACAAGAAATGTTCTTAATAAACAAATGTTGTCTTTCTCCAGTGATTACTACAACTGGTCCATTTTAATCACATTCTACAACAGTGTACTTCCAACTATTAAGAATGAGAACTTTATTTCAGTGTCAAATAGAGCTATACAAATTCTCTTTAGATTGGTACTGTTACATCAAGCCTCATAAATGCTACAGACACTTGACTGCTGTGCAGTGCCATGAAACACTATAAGGCTGACAAACCTTTATGGGCCCAAATGCTTGACTGGCAAGAATAAACTTTAAAACAAGCTTTAATGCTCCTTGGTCCAGAAAATTACAAAGTTCCAAATCCAAAAGATAACAAAGAATCCAAACATCCCAAACACGCTTGGGAAACTCAGAGAAATCAGAGCAAGGGAAACAGAAGGCTGTGTGGATGACATGACAAAGGATGACGGGAAGGCTCCACAATATGTACACCACAAAAAAAAAAAAAAGAGTGGTGAGCAAACATGAGGGGAACACAGCAGCTGCCATAAGGCGAGAGGCGGGGTACACCCTGGACAGGTTGCCAGTCTGTTGCAGGGCTAACAAATAGAGACAGACAACCTTTCTCAAATGTTTCTGAATAGAAAAAACAAATGTGGATTGGATTTTTAGCTTTAATATAAAGATAAAGTACTATGCAAAGGCTTTTGGCACCTCAGATGTTCAGATTCTTCATTTAATTGTCTACAGGAGGTCACTGATATACAACCAGAGTAATACACTATCTTCAACTACAAGAACAACGACTCCTGTAACAGAAGTGTGGTGGCTGATGTTAGACAGAGAGCTAAAAGCTAAACACTTTCAGAAACTGCTTAGAAGAACTTCTGCTGTTTAACAACTGGTAGATTAAAGCTCTTTTATTTACATGCATTTGAAATCATCCTTACTTGTAGAGCCAAAACCTTTCCACGGTATGGTGCACAGAATTCACTCAACAATAAATTGGCCAATTTAATTTTGGAAAATTAACTAGGAGAGTAAATCGGCAGTTATTTACTTTAACGCTCTCTATTTACTCAGTATTGGGCAAACATATGTGAGGGTGCAGCTCTGGCTTTACAACAAGCCTCGCGCTGGAGGAATGCTATTTATCATTATCTCAACATCAGAACAGATCTGTCAGTTTTTGCAAATTTGCAGGCTGCCTCAGCAGATGTCTATCAATATAATGACTCTTGTGACCCTGAAAAAGTTCAGGCTTAGTACGCCTCCCACATCCACGGGACAAATTACACCCTGCGTGAATTAATTCAACTCCATTAAAAACCTTCATCGACATCTGCCGCTGCAGCAGTGCTCTGGCCTGCTTGTCTTGGCCTTTCTCCAGCCGAACGCCTCTTCAATTTAACTCCAATTTGGAGTTGGTGGATGTTGGCTGACAGTTTGAAGCTTCTCACTGGGATGCTGATGGGAGCGTCTTCACTCCTAAAGGAAAGTCATTCTCTCATCTGGACAGCGTTGCAAATTGCGTAAAAAGCCAGTCCGATCAAGATAATGGCTTGTGAAGGAATGAGATTAGCTTCCTTTGTAAAAAATCTGATTGTGTGGATGGGACAGTGGCATAACAAGTATGACCTTGTTGCAGGGGCCATCGGAGAAAGTAATTAGGGCTTGCATATGGGCTGCATTACCGAAGCCTTCAGCAAGGGCAGTGACGGGAGGGTCATGTCAATGCAGTTTATTGTCACAGGTAAGGCTGTCAATGTCAGTTGTGAATAATGCTCCCTGGTTAGTTAGACAGCAGACAGAGACAAAGGGCAACAAAAAAAAAAAGGCTTAAGAGACTCAGTTCAGTGTTCGCCACCACTCGAGAACACAAACAAAATGCCAAGTCAAAAACACCCCATGACATTTATTTAAGTTAACAGAGGCAGTCAGAACCTTTAAGGGTTGGCCTATAGTTATCCATTACTCCCAAATAGTTGTGGCAGATGGCTGGCAGGGGTTTCTTCCTGTTAAAAGGGAGTTTTTCCTTCTCACCCTAGCCAAATGGGTTTTTACTTTAAGCACCTTGAGGTGACGACTGTTGTGCTGTATAAATAAAACTGAATTCAACTGATGTTACTAAGATGTGCTAAGATGGGATTAGGAGCTTTAATACTTAGGAGAAACTTGACATGACTGACATGATTAGCAAGACAATGATGCCAGAAATGCCTGATATGTTTGTTTGCATGCCTGGATAACACATTACCCAGGATGTCTTATATGTCTACAACTATCACATGTCTATAACTAATTAAATATTTAATTTAAGCAAATGTTAATCGAATTAAGCAGTTCACAGATAATGAGTTTTGAGCTTTAGGCAGCCATGGGTATTTGGCTTGGCAGAGTGTTAATCCGGTCTTTTTTGCAAGGATAACACAACCAGGGTCTACTAGGTACGTTTTCAGTAAATGTTCTTGCTAATCTGACTTGAGTTAATTAAACAAAGGCTATTCTCTGTTTCTTTGGTAATTGTCAGTGGCTTATCAGAAAGTCCTTTCACACATTCTGATAAAGGAAACCAATGGACCTCACCCATTCAACGCCATCTCTGGCTTTTCTATTCCTGGTGTTATTGCTAATGAAACAAGCAAATTGGCAATGTATATGCATTCTCCATAGAACTACAGCTATGGATACTGTATGATCACTGACACAGTTTCATAGTTCACCTGTATAATTATGCCAGTACCACACATAAGTCGCTGCTGAACCGGGCAAACTGAACCATCACCTTAACAGCTACAAAGGCGATACCGAACTAAACTAATGACTGAAACTGCCGTTCACTGTAAGTGTAAGGCTCAAGATGTGCTCTCACAGTAAAAGTGTCAGCAGTAACATAGTCTCTCTAACTCCAGAAAAGTTAAGTAAATATGACACTCTGTGCTGCAGAACTATTTGTTATCTTATGGCTAAGACAGCTGCTGGTTATTGCAGAGTTCTCTCGCTACTTTATGAAAGTCTCTTTCTTTCTTGTTCTTTTAACACTTGTTATTTAGAGACGGCTACAGCGTAGGTGTTCAGAAAGGGCTATATTACATGGCTTTCAAACCATCAGAGTTATCTCACTTGCACCTACACAAGCTCTCTCACAATAAGACTTAGTATATTGATTTTGAACATGTAAGTTAATGTCGCTGTGTGGTTGCTGTGACACTGTTTGTGGATCTTATCGTTCTCAAAGAAGAGATGATGGGACAAGACGTTGTTTTTCAGGTGACAGTTAAAGCTACAAGCCCGACTGCAGCACTGTCGGCACTGCGGGGCGCTCCACTGGAGCTGGTCAGATCTCATCTACATCTGTCTGACATTGCTGAAACACATGTTTACATAAGCACACATGCATACACGTGGTTGAATTGCTGTGCATACATGTACGCCATTGTGTGTGGAAAGGCATTCACAAGGCTGATTCTCACAGACAGATCCCTCCACTCTGCAGGATGCCCTGGCATTATAAGCAGGCTTCATGAATAAGACAAGGATCAGTAATTGTTTCGAGGAGGAAGAGGGACGTGCGGTTGGTGCAGTGGGTCTTCAACTGGCTGATTGTGTCACTGTGACTGTCTATGATAATTAAAACACCCCCCCTCCCCCCCACCCCATCCTCAGTCACACTGGTGGCATTGCAAAAGACAGTAGCGGAGCTGTTATTGCTTGTCCTTCAGCTGAAAAGATCTGGTTGGCCAGAGAACTGAGAGCTTTTGTTCTGAAAGCTGAAAAATCTGGTGTCCAGCCTGTGCGGTTTTAAGCTTTGCGCCCTGGGAAATGTGTTATCTAAGCGGCGCATGCAAGAAACCCTGACATTAATCTTTAATTAAGGCCTTTACAATTTCGGACAACATGCCTGAGAGTGTGAGAGTTACTGTAGTGGATAGATATGAGCAGTGGGGAGGGCCAGGAAATATGTTATATCTTGTGGTGAGCTCATTTTGTCTCATCAAAGTCAAAGCTCTGTTGATCTGCCAAAATATTGCCTGGCTTTTTTTTTTATATATATTTATTTTTTTCCTTTTTCTCATCTGTTTGGCTAATCACGAGGCAAACTGTGAGGTAAGCTTGTCACTGAGGAAGCTTTTTTTTGTATCATTTGAGAAAATAGATAACAATCCCCAGAGGTAATAACAGCGAAACGCGCACTGTCGTTGTCTGTTTTCTACACAGTGCTATAAGTTCTACCATGAAGGTCTTCTGATAACTAAAGTGAATTTTTTTTGCACTTCTTCTTTTTCATTTTGTTTTTGGTAATTGTTTGTCGAAAGAGCCAAGTGATAAACCTGCTGGTAAAACCAGCATGCCACTGAAGCTGTTCTTGTGTTGTGACAGCTGCTGCCTGTGTGATGTTCCACAAAAAGTCCCCAAGACACAACCTGTTTCATCCTGGCAGACAATTCACATGAAAAAAGACAAGTCTCATATGAAACGAAATGGGACTTAGGTAATTGTTTTGATTACTCCTTTCCCTGTTCCCAGTTGGATGAAAGCATTACAAAGCTGAAAGTGAAGGTTTTAGGGAAGAGGAGACTGAGGAAAAGTAGCAGCACATCTCCCTGCGGCAAGATTTATTCGCTGGCAACAATGAGAGACAGATGGGAGGGTGGTGGTGGGAACAGGAGAGGGGGGACGGGGGTGGGGGGTGGGGTCACACCTTTGTGAAGCAAAGCAATTGGGAGCGATTAAACTCTCATTCGCCGTAGGGACTATACACTTTGAGGCAGAAGCTGGCTCCAGCAGCGCCTGCAGCACAGTCCCTTTTATCTCCACTCCTCAAGAAGACCCTGTAAATGCCATGGGAGTTGTTAAAGGGAAGCACGCAGTGTTCTGCTGGGCGGGTTCGTGGTTAATGTTCAACATCATGACGGCAAATGAAAAGAATTTTCTTGAGGTTGCCTGCCCTTGCAATGGATAATCTATGCAGTGAGATTGTGGCTTAGCCCATGTAATTAAACTCATGACCTACACAGCTATATGCCGTTACTTTTTTCCCCCCCATGTGTGACAGTCAGTTCCTCTACTGGTCATTTGAAGTTTGCTCTAAAAGTAAATCAACCACTCCAGACTCTCATGATGACATGTCAAACACATAGCAGAAATAAATGAGTCTTTAAAAATCAGAAACAACAACAAAACTAGAGCTACTCCTCTCCTCCAGAGAACTGCATAAAGAACTCACGTGATGAAACTGTATATTAACAGTATTAAATTATGAGACTCAGGCAGGAGTCTCTGTGTACTGAGGTTTGGAGCCGACTTTGGGATTTGTACTGAGAGTAGAAAGAAGGTGAGAGAGAACCTGGAGAGGTGGAGGTATGCTCTGCAGATAAGAGGAAACAAAGCAAGACAGAATACATGTGTGCGAATGAGACTAACAGTGGAGATGCAAGGAGCAGAGGTCATGAAGGTAGATACGTTTAAATACCTGGGGTCAACCACCCAAACCAAAGAGAGGTGAAAGAAGAGAGTGCAGGCAGGGTGGACTGGGTGACGACGAGTGTCAGAGGGGATTTGTGACAGAAGGACAGAAGCAAGAGTGAGAGGGAAGCTTTACAAGATAATAGTGGTGCTAGACCTGCTATGATCTACGTTTGGTGACAAAAAGATAGGAGGCAGAGCTGAAGATGGTAAGATTTTCACCATGAGTGACCAGAATAGACAAGATTAGAAATGAGTACATCAGAGGGAGAGCTAGGGTTGAGCTGTTTGGAGACAAAGCTAGAGAAGCAAGGGTGAGATGGTTTGGATATGTGCAGAGGAGGGATGGTAGATATAGTGGACAAAGGATATTGAATATAGAGATGCTGGGCAGAAGGAAAATAGGAAGATCACAGAGAAGAGTCATAGATGTATTGAGGGAGGATATGCAGAGGGTTGGTGTGACAGAGAAAGATACTTGGGAAATTTTTATTCAAAACAACATAAACAACATAGTCTTATGGCTAAGAATTGCTAATGCTACCCTGTCATATCCAAAGTGTGAGACCCACCTGATACTGGGATACAAACTTCAGTGTAAGAACAGCAATTTTAGGTCTGAATAATCTGCACAGAGGTCAGAAAGTGAAATATTTGCATCCAAAAATATAGTGAAAAGTATTATAGCATAGAAAGTATGAGTACACTGAAACTTTACATGCCAGATAAATGCATTCCACCACTCCTTCTATTCATGCCGTCATTCAATCGTGCTTCTCATGTTAAGAATACCAGTATACTGCTGTTTACATACAGTTGCTGATGAAAGCTGAAGCCTCCAGTCAGCACAAGTAGATTCTACTTCTCATTGCTTCGCTTTTCCACCATCTGAAAACAAAAGATGATCAAATGCGTCATATGTTTTTTTTTTGTTTACCCTCAGCCGTTTTCATCATAGTTTTGGCTGTTAGGAATGCACTCTGATTCCACAACCAGCAGCACAGGCTGGCTCAGGCATCTCAGCATCTATTGTAACTGGCTTCTCATCAACACGATAGCACCAAAATGCTCGGGGACCCCTCCATCACTGAAAGGCACACAATCACAGGTTGCTAGCCAGGTTATTACGAGTCATTCATCATCTGCACCTGCTTTGTGTTTCTCTACCTTAAGCTTCGCTTCAAATTCAATGCTTTCAAATCCCCCGTACTTGCCCATTTGCCTGTTCATTACACTTCTTTTCAGCTTCCTCAATATGTCTTTTATCTCTCCTCCACCATTTCCCCAGCTTGGCCCAACCTCAGCCAGTGCACCTGGCTGGTGGGTCTGTGCTGTAAGAGCTCCATAAAACACAAGGCACAAAATGGACCCAATCAAAAGCTATATACAACTTTGATGCTGCACTACTGTGTGCATGACAGCATATTGCATCTGCACCTTAAGAGAAGAAGCAGCCAAAATAACAAACAAGCCTCGCCCATTGTTCTTTTGATTTGCTGAACACATTGCTGCAGCTTCTTAATAGACATGTGAGGTGGAATTAAAATCCATCTACAATATTGAATTCCCAGAGAGTGCAGGACAGATCAAGAGGCAAATGAGGAAATCCACACAATCCATATCAGTTTGATATCATGTGGGGTTTTTCCTCCTGTGCAGGTTCGTGCTGGCAGCACCATGGCAACCACGGCATTGATTGGCCGATGTCTCCCACTGTGCACAGCGCAGGTCTTGTTATGTGGGATATTGGTTTTTTACTTGCCTCCCTGGCTCCTTCATGGTGTGTATTAGCCGTGGTTTCTCGGGTGCCGGGTCGTCATGTATGCTTACCTTTCATTTGGTTCTGGATGACTTTGAAGGGCAGCATGTGGAGCGAGACAGAGACGACTGTGACAAAACACTCAGAGGCTCTGAAACAGGGCCAGTGCTATCAAGTCCCAACTCCTTTATTAAACATGTCATGAAACTCCTAATATTTGTGATTGAAGTTATTGATTCTGTACCATTCCTCTATAAAAAAAGTTAGTTTGCATTCAAATTTGAAATCTAAATCTTTAGCATTGTTTGACGTTACTGATTAAATAAACTCCAGTTGTCAGTGAGAATTATTCCACTCCTTCTAATTAATATGTTATGCTTCTCTATATTTTAAAAGCACTCCCTGACTCTCTCTGATTCAGTGAAAGGTTTTATAGATAAGAGTGACATTGTTCATTTTGGTTTTGTAAAATTTTATGAAATGTTCATTCACTCACGCACTGCTGGGAAATAACCTTGTCACTTGTGTTTATCGAATTCTTGCAGAAAAGTGAAAATCCCCCAAGAACGCTTTTTTAAACGTGTTTTTTTTTTAGCTTGACAGCAGCATGGTGGCTCAGCTGTTAGTGCTGCTGCTGCCTCACAGCAAGAGAGTTTGATCCAGGATAGCCTCCTTCTGTGTGCAGTTTGCATGTTCTTTACATGCCTGTGTGGCTTTTTCTTCTGTAGTTCAGCTTTATTTAGGTTACAGCTACCGAGACACTTCTGATTATGTGATCTCTTGAATTCTAAGATTACTAATTTCTGGTTAAAAAAACCCCCAAAACCAACAACACATACATAAAAAACATACATATGAGATAATATATGTTCATGACAGCCTCCTCCATATTTTGTTCAAGTGATGATCACTAATTGTCTTCATTTGATGAATTAAACTCTCTTTGAAGTGAAGGGAAATGGACTTTGAACTTGATTTTTTTTAATTGTACGTATGCATGTGTATAAACATACATAAACATTTAGTTTCTAAAGTCACTCACTAATAAAAAATAAATTAAAAAGTAGAATCAGCTCTAGCAGATTGTGCTGATGTATCATTTTATGGCCTAGGAATGTGTAAAATGAACGATATCATCTTGGCTCTTCATATGAACTTAGAAAAAGTAAAGGAATTTATGTTGGGTTGATCATTTCTTGTATTGTTGTTGTAACAGTGCTTATTGGCAATTAATCTTATAACTGTTGGAAAACCCATTTATTTTCCCATATTAAATGGTAAATGGGCTGGTTCTTATATGAGGATTTCTACTGTACTTGAGCACTTAAGGCACCCTATACAATATGCCTCATTCACCCATTCATATAATCAAACATGGGTTTTTCTTTATTTAATTAGTTTTATTTTTTGTCATAATTTGTACATTTTGTTGTGCAACGTTCTACAAAATAAAGTTGGGTTTAAATAGATTGTTTAAGTGTATATCTACTAAGTGGAGATAACACTGCTGATAACACTGTAAATTGTAAAATGCCCGTATTTATATATAAAAAAAGATGGTGTTGTTTTTAATGCACTGGGCACATGTTAAACAGACACTTACCGTACAGAGGCTTATGTATCCATTTACACCGGCCATAAAACTTATACAGCATGTTAGACTGTATAAAGTGCCACTTTAACAACACTGTTTGCTTCAGAACGCATTTTTGCCTGACAGTGCATTTTCAGAAAATATGTGACTCGTGTTGACCAATGGGCCAAGAGCACAAAGCTTTAAACGTTACAGTACCCCCTCACACACCACCCCCAATTTCTCTGGGATCATCAGAACACTTTCATTAAGTATGCAGTAAAAAGAGCAGAAAGCTTATGAATATTGAAATGAATAATGTATGTTTTCTGCTTTAAGCTACAACTGCATCTGAGTAAAGCAGGCTCGCTCTTGCTGCAAATTTAAAGAAACTTCGAATGTCAATTATTAGTTTTAGTGAAACTGTATGTTGTAAGAGTATGATCTTTTTTTTAATGTCGTTCTTCACACTGAAGCAAAACTAGTTTAGGTAAAAGCAGATCAACATTCTTGATCGAGAGTCATGTAAATGCTGTTTAGTTATCCGCTGGGCTTTCAAAGCAACGATTCAAGCCCCAACACACTGCAGACATATATTCAGTATGTTGTGATCCATTGAGCTCACTGGTGTGTCTTAGAAGTCAGTGCACAACAAAGTAAGCATTCATTTGTTTAATCTAACTTATTTTTAAATACAGCATTTACAATACAACATTTGAAATGATATGTATAAAAAAATATATGTCATCTTACAATACAGTACCAATTAGAGAACGATGGAAAGTAAAACAGACACAGAAACAACATCTTAACACACCCGCTCCACTTAACAATATACAGCATGTCAACTCCAAACTTTGTGAATGGTAGGCTTCTACGTACAGACTCAGAACAATTTCATTAGCAGAAGCTGAACAATAATTCATAGATCCTTACATACAAAAGGAGTTGTTTTATCCACTGAAAATGCTTCTGTTCATGCACTTTGTACATGCTCCACTGGAAGACAGCTCACATTTCATATAACTCCCACACATCACGTTCACACAGTCATCATTTACTCAGAGCTTTGGGGACTAGACCTTCAAAGCCAATATAACTGAACAACTTAGATAGTTAGTTTCCTGCAGTGAGGTTTGATGCAGTTACTCTTTGATTTTAGACAATTGCAACCTTAAGAAAATTAAAGGGCCCTTTAAGTATTAAGACAAACGTATAATGGATCCTTTTCACGCGGTTCACCCAAGGCCATAGTATGAACTGAGGTTTCCAAACATATTGCCAATAGCAAAGAATGCTCTGCACAGCAGTTTGCTGATATTCTTCTGAGGAATTTATTCAGGCTTTGTTGATCCTCAAGATGTAAATCTGTCCATAATTCTGCAGTGTGCGGCTACTTTTAGCTGACATCTTATTTCATATAAAGATCAGACAGCAATTTCTCTTCCAGAAATATCACCTTCACAACATGGTTGCACTGCTTGGAGATGAGGCTTATTAAAGCTATCCATTACCACTTGTGCAACAGCTAACTGCCCTGTGGTAACATCATGTGTTTATAGCTCATAGGCAGGTAATAAGCAGGTGAAACTGGGTTGAATTGGCACCGCAATGCGTGTCACGAAGGATGCCACACACACACACAGCACAATGTAAATTGTGCTTCCAAGCATCATCCATTCAAACAACATCCCCTCCAAGGAGCTGATCCATGCAGGTCCTGGAATCATTTACTAAAATGAATAGTGGTTTTCTCAGGGAAATGTTGAGGAAAAACAATAAGCCGTATTGTAAGGTGATGGGCATTCTAATTTCATTTCAGGTAGTACATGGGGGATTTGCTCAGGGAGAATTTCAAGATTGCAGTACAAGCCAATCTGTGAAAGGTCTCGATCTGTAACACTGAACAAGACCTTGAGGGAAAACACGAAACAGGTGGCTATCACACAAGCGGAACAAAGCTGTACAAAACTGTTCCAGCATGCTTAATGATGACCTGCGTGCGCTGCATGTTCCTAAAGAACATCGGTACAATGTAAACATTTCTTGCCACCACTTCAATTTAGAAACTAATGTGACATATAGCAGATTCTGATCACACAACAGCATGGTACTGAACTGCTTTGGGTATCATGGCAATGATAAGTTAACATGCCACGTCTCTGCTTAATTCTTAGAAGGTTAGCAGATTAACAATATTGAGCAATGAGGGGGAGCCCAAAAGCATCTTCAGGGGAAACTCAAGCAAGTTCCCCCAAAAGAAACTGTATGAACAGAGATCAAAGATCACGGAGAAGCAACCATGTAAGAGCAGAAACAGTGAAGGAGTGAGAGCCCAGCACTGGGGAAAGAACGAATTGAGATCTTATAGCTCCAGGGAAGATGTTGTTTTGCTGGTGTAGAGAGTGAGGCAAACACAGACCAATTTACTAGGAGGAAAACTGTGTTGTTAAAAAAGAAAGAAAAAAAAAGAAAGAGTCGTATGAGCAGACCTGGCCCATTTCTCACTGTGCAATCTAATCTCAGCTCTTGGAGAAGATGGGCGAACACAAACAGTGCTCTCCCGTCAGCAGCGCTGACAGGATATACAGTGTTTGAAAAAGAGCTCAACTCAGTCACACATCTGCCTTACCCGTAACTAAGAAGACGATTAAACAGGAAAGAATATTTAAAGCAGAGAAATCTGGTGTTACTTGATGAATATTCAAGGCAACAATGACCTCTGACACTTCCTGATGAGATTTCGAGCTGGAAAATGATTAAGGGTCAAGAGGGGACATCCTCAGAGAGAAATCCAAGGGCTACACTTTTGCCAGTTCATTGTCCGTCATGATAAAAAAACAAAAAAAACAAAGAAACAAACAACAAAAAAAACCTACAGGATTTTCAATAAGGTGGTTGTTTAAAGAATACCATGTTACACTTAATAATAAGTCCTTCAATTATAAATTAGTACGTCATAATACTCCGAAACAAAAAACTGCAGCAAATCAGTAGTACACTGTCCTACAAATAAAATTTGTGTTCATCATTTACATGAAGTGCCTTCCTGAAAAGCTTTCAAAAACATTCCTAAATAATATATAGTTATTTTAATTACTAATGGGTGAGTGGGTGTGATGACTGAGCGTAGTATCAGCTCAACAGTTTCTAAAATTTGACAGTTATTAAATATCAATGATACTGTACACCAAATGGACGCATAATCATGCATTTATGACCTAGACGGTGTTCAATGCGGTGCTTGTCTTTCACAGTTATCATTTTGAGCATATTAAATGTGTGAATGTATGAAGAAAAACTCTTAATGACTACACTTTCAACTGAATTTCCCCACAACTTTCCCATGAAAAAAAAAAGCCAACACAAAAACTCTGCTCGATCTCTCAAAAACTTTCCACATTTTTTTAAAAGTATGCCTGAACTCCACTGCTGTTACTGCTGGGCGCCGTAAGCAAAAGACACATTATTATGTATTTAGTGCTTTGGCAACCATGTAAGAGCAGCAACAGGATAAAATTATATTTTGGATAACTGAGCTTAACAACACTGAGAAACAGCATGCTGTATATCAGACTGGAGATAGAGAGTACAAAATAGTATGTTTTAGTCTTTTCATGGTATTTTGTTACAGAAACAAAATACTGAAATTGTAAACCATATTTTCCTTTGGGCAGGAGAATAGTCAAAGCAAAACAAAAACCCAACAATCAGAACATTATGACATGATATTACTTAAAGCTGCTAAACAATAACAGTGAATTATCACCCAGCCGTGTATTAAGGATCGCTATCAAAAGCTGAAATGGATAAACTCCTGTAACACTTCAACATGTGTTGATGAACACTTTGAGGTCAGCTGAACAGTCCTTGAGAATGACTGTGAAGATGCTCCACTAAGAGTACAACTTGCAGGTAAAAAACTATAGATTGATTTGGCAATCAAAACGAGTATCAATAAATACATATAAAATGAATAAATAAATCTGGAAATACATACATTACTAAATAATAATAAAAACCTTTGCCTTTATGACATATTAAAAGTCTCTGTATAGTCATCATTGGCTGGGGGGTTGTGTAGTCCATAAACTTATACTTCTGATAATGAGCCATTCTTTCTGGCTGCCTGTGACCACAATGCGTACACACTCAATGTCAAAGGCTATTTTGTGGTCTACGTCATGGACCTCAATGTTGCCATTTTTAAACTCTCCTAATGTGATATAAGAGGAACACTGTTTGCCTTTTTTAGTCCCAACTAATTTCTCTCCTACTTCCAGAGCTCCGTGATGAAGAATGTCATTCTGCCGGTCGTCAGACCCAGTAACAATCTTAATTTTACTGATTTTGGTAGATTTGTTAAAGACTACAATAAAGAAATCTCCAGTGGAGGGAGGTTTTCCCCAAAAGTATTCGTCCACTGTGCTGTAAGCCTTGGTGGCGTCATAGTTTTCAAAGACATTGATGTTTGTGTAAAGGCTGGCGGGGGGGTTGTCGGGAATGTCTATGGAGTCTTCCTCAAAGTCATCGTCCTTCAGCTTGTTCTCAGCACCCTTGTAAGAGGAGTAGTAGCCCATGTGCTGAAACAGTGAAGGCTTGAAGCGGATCACGTCCTTCTGTGCCAGCAGGCCTCTGAAGTGGATGAGGAGCCAGTCGCAGGGCATTTCCTGGTAGAACATGAGCAGGAAATGAGCCAGGCGCGGCAGGTCTCTGGAGTGATACAGCTTCCCGATGTAGCCCAGCTTGGAGAATTCCAACATCACCCAGTAGGAACCTTCTCTGGAGGTGATCACCTTCTTCAGTGCCGTCAGGAAGTTCCTGGAGCAGCGCACATCATCCTCTAACATCATGTAGAAGTCGGAGAGGTTTGTGCAGAAGTTGAGCAGGAAAGCGTAGTCCACGTTCTGCTTGGAGCGGAAACGGACCCTGTCCTCTGGGTCGTTATAGTTCCTTTTCAATCCGTCCAGAGACGGATAGTACTCCTCTGGAGCTTGGATTACTAAGAGACGTCCAGCTATGATGTGGTGTGCAAACTTCCTGGTGATTTCCTGCACCAGGTTCTCACACCAGACCAGGTCGAAGTCCGCCAGATGGACGACAACCACAATCTCTTTCAGTTCCTCGTAACTGGACTGATCAAATATGGATTTGATCGTTTCCAGGAGGTAGTTTCCTCTTTTTCTTTTGACAGATGAGAGCCCGATGGTGAGATACTCTGTGAATAAAAAATATGAATGTCAACTTTGACCACTATTTCCAAAAACATCTTTAAAGGACAGGTTTCAGATGAACTGCATAAGTTTCAACGCTGTCTGAGAAAATATACTCCCAAAATTGTAAACGTGAAATTAGAGTTTAAATAAATTTATTTCACGGTATGCTTATTAGTTGCTTCCTGAGCCTTCAAATGGTCATCAGCTGATCTCTATTTACAATCAGCCCTTATCACATGACCAAAGTTCCAGCGTAGTTGAAAGTCACTTTGAATTCAAACTATGTCAAAGTCCACCAGTAGTATTTGAGAAAATAAATGTAATACAAATTTTTGAATGCATTTGTATTTATCTAAAGCATTTTCTAAATATTTTTGCTGAATAAACAATTGTGCTCAGTGCTCACTTATTTAACGGCACACAGTTATTGTCTATGAGGGAAAATAGACATAAAAGCTTTGTGAATAAAGCACAAAGCACTAAAGAAGAATTTAATGTTGAGGTAAAGAAGCCCCTGTGGAGCAGTTTCGCTTTATTGCTATGCTTTAAATCCCAATGTCACAGATTTTAAATTTAATTTTGCATCCTCTGCTTGCAAATACAATTCACTGTAATTTGCCCCGGCCCATGAAAGACTCAATGTAAATTTCTATTAAAAAGAAACAGTAAACTTACTCTTGCGGTTCAGTGGGGTACCAGCGAGATAGCGATATGTGACGTTAATGGTTCCAGAGAAATTACTCAGGTCTCTGAAGGTGTGAACGTATCGTTCTGAGCTTGAAGGGTGGACTGATGTTTCCCTAAGCTGCCTTTTATCCCCTTCCTGGAGCAAAACATTAAAAAAAAAACACACACACACATTATAAACTGATGTACACAAAAGAAATCTGCAAAAAAAATCTAATTATGCAAATTATTAAAGTTCCCAATTATCAAATAAATAAAGTATTTCACATCGCAGCATCAAATAAGGTGGACATCAGATGTTTCCTTTTACAAGTAAATGAAAAGTAAAAAAATTGTGTCTTGGCATATTATACATATTTAAACATTTCCGCAGAAAACATGGAAAACCTGTTTAAGTTAAGTTTAAGACTGAAATCATTTTCCTTCATTATTGAAGCTCTTTGACATGCATTAACATCTATTGATTTTCAGAGTATTCAGTTTAAATTCAGTTCAAGTCTATTGTATGTACAATCGCAACAGCACCAAATCACAACAAGGGTTGCTTCCAGGTGTTTTAAAGTGTATAGCTTAGTAGCTAGCAGTACTTTTATCCTGTAATTAAGCTTCTTTATGTGCAAAAATTAAAAGAACAATTTTCCTATTTTCCTGATCAGAAGAAGAAGAACTAGATACATTTTGTGAAGAGCCAGGTCGATGGATAGCTGAGAAATAGTATATATATATATATGTATAGTATGTGTATTAGGGTTTGTGTATATTAGGATACTGCTGATCATTTCAGTACTGGATAAAACTTTACAAGGCTTCTAAACATACAGAACCACTGATACAGCCTTAAACTCATGAAAAACATTGCAGTTGACAGTGCAGCCCCTCACACACCCCAAATCTGTGTTTGACCAGGAACATTTGACTATTTTGTGCAGTTCATCCTCAGCAGACATACCCCTATGTTGTGAAACTTCATATTACATACATTTTTTCAAGTATTCAAATTTAGCTAAGTAGCTTTAAACACTATTTTCTCAAGTGTGCCTCGGAAAACACATTTCTTTCTGCTTTATATTGATATCAAATCTATTGACATGACACAACTAAACCTCCATTTCAGAAGACGAAAGAAATATTTAAACCCCTGCAGGCAGTGAGGAGAAAAAGCAAACCACCTTAATATTTTAAAGAACAAACACTGATAATATACTGAGATCAACAAGAGTTGCTGGCATCATGAATAAATGATAAATCATAAAGATGATCTCAATGTGTCCACCTCATTAAAATTTAAATATGTCTCTCTTACAAAAGAGCAACTGTACATCAAACAGGAAGCACGTCTGGAAATGTGGTCAAGTGTTCATCAAGAAGACATCCAGAAGAAATGCAAACATAAAGTGTCTAATGCTCTGTAAAAAACACTTCTGCAAATGCGCATACGTAGAACAATTGACTAACCAGCACGTAGCCATCTTCAATGTAAAGGTTCAGGAAGAGGAGGAAGGTGATGAGGAAACCGAGGAAGGGAATAGTGGAGCGTTTCCTCAGACATCTCATCTTGTCCAGGGATTTCCACATCAGCCTCATGCTCTATACAGTATTGCTGAGATCTGCACGAAATAAACATGAGCAAAAACACATCACACAAGACAGAAGTGTATGCTTTGAATTTCATCAGCCACCGATTCTGCAGATAATTTGCCTTTAGCAGACTGTTGTGAGATTTTAGCAACATAAGACCATCTTTCATGTATTATTATCCCCCACAAGTGTAATGGGTAATGGTTTTTTTATTGTACACAAATACATTAATAAACACTGAGCAGTAAATTTGTTCAGTTCCCGTTCCCCTTTAATCTATTTTTAGGTCTTCAGTGATGAAGGCTCATGCCATTTCTGACAGCACACATTTCAGTGCTTTCTTGGTCAAAGAAAACAATGCTTCTTCCTGCTTTCATCAGCTAGCAAACTCCTTCATAGTGGAATAATGATTGTAGATTACAGGCCACCATCACTCAAGAGGAGAGGAAAATTCAATTTTCAATCACGTCTCTTTATTTTCGATTTCTGGTCGATAAAAGAAAGAAATGAAAAGACACAAAGGGCAAAAGAAGAGAGAGCAAAATGGGTGAACGGTTTTTTTTATAGCTAGTCAGTAGGTATTTTCTAAAGCTGCAAAAAAATAAGTACTTTCAATAATCTATTAACTACAATGACATATTTTTGCTTCCCATCGTAGGTAAAGTCTTCCTTTCTGTCAGTGCAAAATTCAAAAGTACTGAATCTGTAAAAAGGGCAAAAAGTCAAAACATTTTAGAACTGTCACGGCATTTTCTGTTCTGCGTTACTGGTACTACTACTGGTTTTTATCCAAAGGACATCATTGTTGGTTTTGTTCAATTAACCAATCAGATTTAAGGCAGCTTTGGTTGCATGCAGTAAATGGATTGGTTTGTCTATAGCACTCAAAGCACTTTATACAACCTTCCCAAATTCACCAAAGCAATTTTTTCTACGCCTAAGTGCTTTCTATCTAACAATCACACATCAGAGAGCAACTTGGGGTTCAAATTGCGTGCAGACTGGAGCAGCCAGGGATCAAACCACCAACCCTCCAATTAGTGGATGACCTGCTCTGTCTCCTGAGCTACAGCCACCCTTAAAGCAGAACATGCATATAGCATCATAAATTCCTAAACATTAACTAGTGAACTTAAAAAACAAATCTTGATTGGATACACTGGCCCAAAAGCCCCCAAAATCTGCTGAGTTAACAGATTAGCCAATGGGTTCCCAGAGTGACGCGTCAGGAACTGAATCATTTTTAATGGTGATGCACAAAACAGTTTCTTCATCCTTTAAAAGCTATAGATACATCTATCTATCAGTCTGTCTTGTTACAATTACTTATTATAACTACTAGTTATCTACAAAATCTCAGGCTTCAGGTCAAAAACTTATAATTTTATATAAAGACATTTTAGGTTTTATTTTAGTACTATGATGGATTGGGAAATGGTGACCTTGGTCGCCAAGCAAGCACTCACATTCACAATCTTTATTGAATCCTGTAAACCATTCTCAATGTCTGCTTTTAACTACTATTTTAACTACTATTACTAACAGTGCAAGGACAACAGTGGGATTATGAAGGAAGAGGAGAAGCACAATATAGCACCATTTATAGACTTGTGCAATCAAATCTAATATATATCTAAATATGACTTAAGTTATACTTATGTGTTGCATGTTCCGCACACAATTTCTCCGTTCAACAAATCAGTTTTGTTGTATGAATTGTGGCATTTCTCTATTGCCGACGTTAATAGTACAAGAAATACAGAACACAGTTTGTGTAATGTTGGTACATGAACAATTCAACAAATAAAAGCTACATCAAACACAGCTTTCAGCTAGAACAGAGCCATACACACTAGCTTCAGTCACAACGGGAGCAGAAAGCTCTCAAAGCACATGTACAAGTGAAACCTACTGAGGGAGAAAAAGCCTATAAACAGCGGCAGCAGAAGTAACAGTCCACAGACATGATGCAAGTGGTGTCTGTCCTTTTGTTTGCCAGCAATTAGGCATCAGCATTCCCTTTTGTTCCATTGTTGCAAAGCCCATGAGATGTCTAATAGAATACAAACTACCTCTAAGCTCAGTTCAATGACCACGTACAAATCGATCACCCACACCAAGAGTCAGCTTCACTGGGGTTTTGACTAGTCAATACCTCTTTTTGCACACTTGAAAACTAAATTTAACATATCTGTCCGGCCTGTTCTCTGCAATTTTCACCTCACTGTGGTTCAGACATAACTGTATGTATGTGTGTATATATATATATATATATATATATATATATGTATATATATATATATATATATATGTATATATATATATATATATATATATATATATATATATATATATATATATATATATATATGCTGCTTGGCAATAAATCTTACACTACCGGGAAGCCGGTTGATTTCCCCTTAAACTGTGCTACATTTGTAAGGAACATTTACGTGTGGGTTGAGCAACAGAGTTGAGTATGTAAAACTTTCCAAACCTTATCTGTCAGTGCCAACCAGCTTATTCTACTATTGCCTCTTGTTTGGTGTTATGTATTGGACTGGATGATTGAGGTTTTACTAACTTAACTAACGGGGACCTCAGAAGCATGTGGAAGAACCATACGCAGTCAAAACAGCCCGGCCTCCTCCTCATGCTGGTCACCAGCTTGGTCACACATTGCTGTAGGATGGCATCCCATTTTTCAACCAGCATTTATCGCAAGTCAGCCAATGTGGTTGTGCTGGTCA
Source organism: Neolamprologus brichardi (assembly GCF_056152115.1). Classification (NCBI taxonomy): domain Eukaryota; kingdom Metazoa; phylum Chordata; class Actinopteri; order Cichliformes; family Cichlidae; genus Neolamprologus; species Neolamprologus brichardi. The sequence goes on from NC_142110.1 coordinate 23,385,278, forward strand.
CAGAATAGGCTGGCTGGCATTGACAGAGAAGATTTGGCAAGGTTTTAATGGGCGCAACCCACACACTCAAGTCTGCTGCTCAACCCACAAATGCATTCTCCTCACAAATGTGGGATAGTATAGGAAATAGTATAGGAATAGAATAGTATAGGAAAATGGTCTAAGATGCCAAAAAAAGCATCGTTATAACAAAGAAATAACTCATCAAACACAAATTTCCTTATTTTTTATATATAAGTTTATATATAAAAAACACTGATGTGGATGAACACATCTGCATTTGTTGTGAACTGCTTGGTTATGACGTCATTACAGATTAACAAACTGTGCTGTTTGAGCTGCAGCAGCACACCATCCTTCTAGTAAGACCACATCTTGAGATATTATTGAATGAACTGTAATCAGTTCAGTCTGAGTTGTAGGGGGCGATATCTTTTATCACATAAGAAACATTTTGCTAGATATTTCTCTAATATATGCAGTCTGAACACCTGAGTTAATATTTTATCTGCAAAAAGAGGAATTGCAATCTTCATGAACGCTTCATGAGCTACTGCAGTACAGATAATATCTGAAAGGAATATGCTAGCTGTCTGAAATGCATCTTGTATAACCGTGCAGAACTACGGTTGATGCAAAACCGCTTGCATATTGTGTGAGGAAGCTGAGTGGAGCACGATGATGAGAAGAATCATTAGGCCGACTCTGGAGAAATCTCAGCTGATGGCTACAAGTACAAGAGCTCAGGTAACTCTCTTTGCTTCTTAGAACCTCCTTAGTGAGAAATCAGCAGCAGATCTTTCGATATCTGCACAAACATAAGCTGTGTTGGGACGTTTTGCATACAATTAAATCAAATTCAATTCTTTGCACAATCCCGTGTGAACGCTACAATTAGACAACTTTCTATTCCAATGTTGGGGAGGAGTTTATGCCTCTGGATAGAGACTTGAGTGTCTGTCATCAAGTTACAAGACAAAGAAAGGCGCCTCTTATTTCAATAATTCAGTATGGTCTCAGAGCAGGAAGAGGATGAGATCCTCCTTCTGCCACAGGCACAGCTGGGAAACATGCTCACTTCTGCTACCCTAGATTTCACTTTTTTGTTTTATTTTATTTTATTTTACATAGCACAACATCTAAAACAGTGTCACCTACTTACTCTGAGAATACGCTAGAACATAGACCAGGTATACGCTAGCATGCTGTATGAATTCACCGATAGCTTCCAATAACAAATGGGTGGGATGTGCGGCTTGTTGTGTTTATTCTTGTGGCATGAATCCAGAGTGGAGCTGCAGCAGTGAAATGCACTAAGTGTATTTTAATGGGTGTGTCATCCTGGCAGTCACACAGCCCCTTGGATGTCCCCAGCACCATTTTGGGACACAGTATACTTCCAGCAAGCTGGGGCTGTTAAATATCCATTATGCGCTGTGTGTGAACTGGACCAAATAAACCACAATACCGCCCCTCTGCTTGCTTTTGCCTAGCAGTGCATTTGCACTGAAGTCGCATCAACTGCCTGTCCCAAACGCCTTTTGAAAACCGTGCTCTCAATAAGAAGTTAAATCCTGTTACACAGGCATAAAGGGCTCGGTGGCAACAAAACTGTCACAAAAGCCAAGCACTCTGGCCGTAAAGACCTCCCAAATTTGATTTAGGCATTAGGCCACTAAATGCTCAGCGTGATCAAAACTTCTCAAGCCTAGTAATTTTTTGTTCAGCATACTTTGCTTTGTATTCTATAACAAGCAGTCTGCAAAAATCCTTTAAGATCGATGCTTCGGTTGCTCCTGGATGAGATAAGATAGAAAATATGCCCCTTCAAATATCCTCCAAGGAAACTATCACCTGGTTGTATCACACCAGAGCCTTAGGGGTTGGAAATGACTCTCAGCTGGAAATCTTTCGCCCATCAATCTTTGACGTCACAGCGAGCTTATGAAGCTTATGTTGTTGTGCAGAAAGATGAGCACCAAAGGAAGAGAAAATGGTAAACAAGGGGCTTGGAAAATTATGAGAAGACCTCTAATGTGGACCGGTCACAAAATGAAAAAGAAGAATTTATGTTCCCAGTGTTACCACTAAGAACAATTGAGAGCATATAGTGAATCTTGACTGAATGGGAGCATCGATACACTGAAGTTGATGGAGAGTAATAATAAAGGTTTATAGGCTGGAACTGGTTTATTTATTCAATGAGGATAATAATATTAATATTAATAATAATAATAATGATAATAATCCACAGTCTAAGTAAAGGTTTTACCACAATAAAGAGACAAAAAACACATAACAAATAACAGATTCATTATGCAACACTTCTATTAGTTGAAACAATATCATGAAGGGTGAGAATTTTAAAGCGAGCTTTTACATGTTTCGTAAGCAATATCCCTTTTTCATGTATCTAGACTTAAACTACCTTGACAAGCAATCTCTGCATTCATCCTCAACGTCCTCCACGTTTCTGTGGCAGTGCATACGACATGACTTATTCAGAAATTGTCCCCCATCCTCCACATCCTCTAATGGTGAAATCTGACAGAGGCCAACTGCAAATGGAAACCAAGCAGCTGCCCCGCGCGAAGAAGGCAATTGTGTGGTCCAGCCTGATGTGCAGCTCTAATGCCAAGCTTTCGATATGATGCCAAAAAAACAGAAAGAAAAAAACAACAACAAAAACAAAAGGTTTTCCTGTCTTCCTCCATTTGCAGTGGCTTGATTGGTGCAGAGTGGCAGCAGTCCTGCATGCCAACGATACCACTTTCTTTTTGTCAAGTGCTGTGAAAGGAAAACGAAGAGCTCGGCCGAATTAAATGAAACAAGGTATAGGACGGTGCAGAGCGGCAGTGACACAAACATGAGTTGAGCTCCACAGTAATTTCACATCCCATCTTCCGGAGGTTGTTTTTTCAAAGTCACTTCCACTGTGGCGATACCACTGCACCTTGGAGAACACGTAGCTTGGTTGAAGCGTAACACCTGCTAACCTGAATTTGAAAATAATTTGAATGGATAGCTTTAAAAAAAAAAAAAACATAGTTGGTGTATACTATCAGCTTAATGAATTTATTTTTCTGAATGCAGGCAGCGAACTGGGAAAAGGCCGAATAATGAAGAAGAGATTTGAAAATAAAATGTTCTCCTCTGGGAATCTCAGGTACACACAGCAGCGAGCCCCTCCACGTACTATTCAAAAATCAAAATAACCTCTTAACAAACACATTTCTTGCCAGCTTGAATCAACTTTCAACATTCAATTTAGGCCACGTTTTTGGAAGTGTGAAGAAGCATTTCTGTAATAGGAAAACCTAAATGGGAAACTTATTGCGAATAAGAAAAGAGGAACAGATTAATAAAATGGGCAGCAGAAAGCAATTCTCCCACATTTCATCTTGTTATCTGTTTTACATTATTTCCCCTGGGTATCCTGCACCTTGCAGATATACAGCTCTGCACAAATAATCAATTAAGCCGGGAGATTTGCAGGTATTCAGCAGCTGCTTTGTGTCAGGCCTTCAGCCACTTTCAATGGATTTTCGTTCTCGATAAAAAGCCGAGAGTAACAGAGGCTTTTGTTGATAACAAAATTGTGCCATGCAGTGGAATAATAAATCTGTTTATTATGAAATGAGTCTTTTCTTAATCTAACTGGTCAAACAGTTTACCAATTACTGCATTCTCGCAGCATGCCAAAGAAAGGAATCTGTCATCTACAAAGTCCACAGACCCTTGTCAGAGAGCCACGGCTGTTAGGGAAACACAGAAATGATCTTAATTATCGAGATGCACAATGTAATTCCAACAAACCCTGCGTATCACAACAGCCAATCACGTTTGACAACCTGTCATCTCCACAAAGGTATTCTTCCAAAGGGAGAACACTCCTATTTTCCCTCTGTAAACTGCCAAGCAGATTTCTGATCATAAAACCGAGTCAGATGGTTCGCTTTGCCCATCCCGGTTGCATCAAACTCCAGAGGACAGGCTGCTATGCCAAGGATCCAAACAGATGTAACACCCCAGCACAGAGGCAGCACTACCCTCCCCCCATTGTCTCCCTGTGCTGGGCCTGTCACTGCTGTCAGCAGCCTGAGCTCACTCACTCTAATGGGGGGGGTGGGGTGGGGTGGGGGGGGGGGGGTGGGGAGGTTGAGTATTGCGGTGGCAGCAGAGGGGAGAGTGAGTGCTGAATGTGATGCATTCCCCGTGGACATACTGTCCAAGTGTGCCACCCTCCCCCACCACCACCGACTGCCACTGCTACCACTGCCGTGGCCCTCGTGGGAGAAACATGCAGACCAGTGACAATGGCACTTCCAGCTGTTCCCTCATAAGGAGCTGGTGTGCAAGACAAGCCATGACGCTTTAAAAACCCCCAAATGGTCTCAGCTAGTCATCCTGTCAGGTGCTCTGACACTAGAATATTTCCAGCCTCCACCAAGACCCCCACCACCCCTCGCACACCCACCCTCGTGTTCTTGCCTCTGTAAGCTCACACAGTGAGAGGCCAGTCCATTGTTCTAGTTCCAGTATGTGTTGGAGACACCAGTAAAGGCTTTCAATTCATCAGCACTGGCACAGGTGGCGCAAGCTACTCGAATACATTCTCATGAAATGTTAAGCATGCGCATCCCATTGATGCTAGCTTCAGAGCAATCAAGCATCAAAACAGTCTGAACAAACAGCTCTGGCACTCGCTCTGCTGCGGTACAACTGTGCAGATTATTCATGGTCCGTAACTGAAATGTGATTGTGCAGAGCCTCATCAGATCGGTCCATATATATTTTGTTTAAATTATTTATTTTATTGGATGGAGAAGAAGCGTCTCATAATTTTATAGCTTTCAATCCACTTGTGCCATCTCTGTGCAGCCAACCCTTAACTTTAGCAGCACTGTGAAAGAGAGACTGCATTTATCACGAAACACAAACTGAGTGCAATCAAGGAGCGTAATGTGCTGATAAGGTGGCAACATACACACGCTTCATGACATAGACGCACTCACACTCTACAGTGATAGACAGAGATTTATGATGTATGGCTCCTACTGAAGCTACGTTAAACAGCATATATTTGAAGTATATTCTGGATATAAGGTTAGAGGGAATTTTGAAAAGCTTTTTATGGTTCCAGAGGCAGTGAACATAAAGAGGACAGTGAAGTGTGAGAAATAATTTGGTCTCTCCCAGGCCCTTCTAACCACTTAACACTTTGACCTAGATTAGCACTCTGTCAGAGGTGCACTTGGGAGGCATGGCAATGGAGGACTGCGATACTGTCTGCTTATTTCCACAAGAAAACACTCTTGACATATGTTGACTCCCTGAACACATGCAGACGCTTGCATACTGTTTTCCTTTTTGATATCAAGTATTACGTAGTATCTCTATCTGTAACACAAGATGATTAGTATTTGGATACTGTGAATTTCTCTCCAGGGCAAAGATATTCAATTAGTTCTTTGTTATACCGCAATCCACTAATGGACCGTGCGGCATCTCGACTTCAAACTCCACATCTATTCTCTGTGCCTGACGTCATGTGTCATAAACATATGCTGCTGCTCCCCTGAGGCCATTTTCTACATTAAAAACACAGACCCATGTGAATTAGCCGACAGCATCCTGTCATCGTGTCTATTCTTAAAAACAAAGAAAACTGGACTGTGCCAAGGGCAAAACAGAGAATGGAAAACAATAGAGGGAAAACGGCCATTTAAAAAAAAAAGTACCAGGAAGAAACCCCCTCTCCCGTTCCTCCCCTCTCTCTGTCTCCATTTGGGAGACAGCAAAAAGGAGACTTGGCTCTGCCTTAAAAGCACTTAAAAAACCAAGGTCACCTCCTGGTCAAATCTGTGAAATGAGAAAATAGCTGAAGGGGCAATAGGCCAGCAGCAGATAACATGAGAATGCACTATCTTTCCCCTACACATTTAGTGCAGTGGAGGATGAGGCACTGGCAGACTTTTCAAAACAAAAGAGGTTGAAATAAGGACTGGAGACACAATAAGATGACCCACTTTCACCAAGTATGACAGTGCATACATTGAAGTGCTCTTAGAGAATGAGGCTTTTGGTCAAGCAGATAGTGGAGAGCCAAAGAGCCGAATGTGAGCTCACACAACTGGGTTTTTGCATTTAATCACTCAGGTAAATTTAAAGCCACATCCTTGTCCTTCAACTTAAGTCAGGAACTGTTGTTACCATTAAGTAAATGGATTCTAGAACTCAACTGAAATTCTCAGAGTCACATAGAGTGAACATCTACTCTCTCCCTAAGGTGCAAATTGGAGTAGTAAAACCTGAATTGATGTTATCAGGTGTTTGGAAATGGGCCATTGATGCTGAATTATCTCTTGACATTGGGGGCTCATGAACTTCTGTGAAATATATACCAACAAAATTATGCCTATTTAGGTACAGGGCTTGCAGCTGTGACTCATAAAATGTGCCCATAACATATAAGCCTTGTTTGCACAAAACAGCAGCATCACCTGGAGTCCCACAGTGATTTGTAATAGCTGCAGATGGACGTCACTGCTTTAATCATAGTGTGACTCAGTAGTGTCTATCGTGTGTAAAACAATATCACCTCACTCTGATGAAACCAAAACATATGAAAGACTGCACTGAGACACGCTTAAAAGAAGCGGAGGATTCTTCAGTGTCGTTGGGGAGAAAAAGACTGAAGTAATGTGTGTTTTTAACCCATATAATACTGTTAATACAGGTTTGCTAGTAGCTGTTTACAGTTAGCTTGTCAGCTACGCAGCTGTTCTGTGATGCTATTGTTTCCCAAAAAACACTTCTGCTGTGCAGTGGTGCAATTTTTCAATTTCTTTTGTTTTTTATGTGACTTCCGTTGTGTTTTGTGTGCTTTTGTGTTCTGGTGTTTTCTTAAGCTATACGTTTGACCTTTAAGGGCCACCGTAAATATCAACCATATATCATTTAACAGAAGTCATCTAATACTGGTCTTATCTTGTGCTTGCACAGTCAGACTCTTAGGGTTCTTCTTTTCTACTGTACTTACACTTTGTACACTCACTCCATAACACAGCATCAAAGCTAGAGAATTAGATATATTTATAGTTAGCCGATGACAAACAGCTAAACAGAGGAAGTGGCGCAGAATGTCATTTTAAGTGATAACTGTTTGCTAAACTATTAGCCGCAGCAACTGTATGGGCAATATTAGCTCTCTTCTTTCAGCTTGTGTAGCATCCAAAAAGTGCTTATTGCGACCTTGACTTACAAGATGACCCCCAGGTTGTACTAGTCATGTTTAATTAAGGCTGCAGTGTTCCAGCATCTTCCTCATTGTTAACTGATGTTCTGTTGAGCAACAGCGGGATTAGCTAGCGAGTAATAAATCACAGCAAATCTCTGTGATCATTTAAAACACAGCTTTAAAGGTGATGGGAACTTGTTCATTTTTAATGAGCACACAGATACATTTGAAGCAGCTAACATCATTTGTAGTGAAAGCAGTTTGACGTAAAAATTCAACATTTTAATAAAATCTTTAATAGCTCATCAGTTGATAACACTGTTATTGTCACAATGAGGAAATTGCATCTTGTGTGGATTGTGGAAGCAAAATATCACCCCTTGCAGTGGGCTGAAGCAGCGGTGTTTATCAAGGAATGAATCAAGAAATCTGTAATCTTTAAAGATTTATAACTTCAAAAGCAATCTCCACAGTCCTGCAAATCACAAATTCTTTCCTCCTGAAAGCAAGAGAATGAAAAACCAGCAGAAAGTGAGATGAACAGCACATTACCTGAGCAGAGAAGCACATGTTTCCTGCCAGCCTCACCAGTCTTGAATAACAGAGTTCTCCTGGAGGCAGCTCTCTGTTGATCAATTGACTACCTATCCCAGTGCTAGACTGATGGGAGAATATCCCATATCCCTGCATCCTCTGAATTCTCCCAAGTCTCCATCATGAATATTTGATGAGGGATGTGTGTGCCAATCACTAAAAGACGTTTATCTCCAATACCCATGACTGGGCAGCCCTTGCTGAGCTTCTCTGCTGGTAATCAAAAACAAACGTTTCATGAATGAAAAAAGGGCCTTTTCATGAGAATCAGCGATACTGCTATAATATATGCATGGAAGACTGAAAAGGCATTAGGATTCAAACTTGATACAAAGATGAGACATATCAATTTTTAAATGTTAGATTCATATTTCTCTCTACCAAGGAAATGTAAAAGTGAGACGTATATTATTGTACAGCTAACCCGCTTGTGTTTGCTGTCTGGCTTCCCACAAGTCTTCAGGAGCACATGTTGTCTATTAATTAGCAATTCTTGGACTTGTGTCTGTACTCATTCAACCTCAACGACCCTGTTTGTGCTACAGCAACATTGCAGAATGTTCAGCAAATTTCTGCAGTCATTCCTCAGACCTTTTGTTTCCCATCATTTTATAACCTTGGTTATGCAAAACACTGGCATTTCTGCTGAGAGAAATGAGCTTACAGGCCCTCATAAAACCTGATACAGATTCTGTAGGCCTTTAACGATCCTTATATAGAGCACCTTTCGCCACTATTCTGACGCAGCTCTTCCGATCTACAAAGAGTGAGAGTGGAAAACTGTGAAATAATATGGAAAAATGTTACATTTCCCCTGCCAGATTTAGTTTCTCTTGAAATCTGAAAAAGCATGGTCATCGTCGAGCAACTCATCAACATAATGTTGATTGTTTGACTGCATCCCTTGTTACACACTAACACAAAAGCTTTCATTCTGTGGCTGTCTAGCTCCTTTTTGTCAGTCATATATGAAACTATAGTGGCAGTTTATGGCTATAATCAGATCGAAGTAAACGAGGCACCGAACCAACTGTAACACAATTACACTTTAATTAATGAGTTTTACTGTTCAGTGACATTTATGCAAAGCACTAAACATTGATGTCTCCACAAAGAAGACACTGGCACATTTTCTAGCTCTGATTCCTTTCGTTTTTTAACTCAGGTTGAAGGCCATCCTGTCAGTTAAAAGAGCATTTAAAATTCTCAGTGCAGTTGTTTGTATGATTGTATTACAATCATACAAACAGGGCTCTAATCCACCACCTCCCTAAGGTGTTTCTGTGTGCTGTTTGCATGTTCTATCCGTGTGTGAGTGGGTACTCTGGCTTCCTCCCACAGTACAAAGACATGCAGTGAGTGGGCTTAGGTTAATTGGTGATTCTGAATGGCCCTGCAGTGAGTGCCAATGGTTCTCTGTCTGTCTGTTAGCTTTGCGACAGACTGGGGACCTGTCCGGGATGTATCCTGCTTCTTGCCCTATAGTAGCTGGGATAGGTTCCAGCCCCACTGCAACCCTGAATTGGAGAAGGATGGATGGTGACATGTTTGCATGTGAGCATGTTAATTCATCTAATTTACAGAGAGTATTATTAAATGACCTTTTCCCACCAACGAGCCTTCACTGAGCCTGCTGAGGTCAAGCATCTATGATATACATGTGCATTATGGTTCTGACAAATTGTGCCTCTTGTTTATGAATGTGGAGCCAATGGGAGTGGTTTTTTTTTTTAAACAGCAGTTGTCTACAATTACTCTTGAGGAGGATCTGTTTCTGTCATTTTGAGATGCTGACAAAGGATGCCCTTTGCCTTTGAAGTACTTCATCTTGCCTCAGGTAAAAGTGTCCATAACTTGGCAAAAAGGAAAACTTTTTGTTTGGTTCCCTGCCTCGGGCAGGTTTTCAAACCAAGTAGGCTCCTCTGATGTTGAAATATACACATTGCACATACAAAATAGTATGTCAAAGAGAGAGAGAGACACACAGAAACAACCCCGCTCATATCATGAAAGCGCAACTCCTACTCTATCAAGAAAGGATGCTGCACATTTCCTCCTGCCTTTTGAAAAAGCAAATCAGAATCCACTAAAAGCTTGTCTGTCTGCATTATTAATGCCTGTATAGTGAAAGAAGTATCCAAGAATATGCCTTGAATCCAAATCTTTTTTTTGGCTTCATGGGAAACGAAAAACAAACATTTTGACCATTTTGAGTCTAAAATTCACAAATGTTTACAACGTACACAATTTTATTCTAAATAATAATGAGTTAAAATCACATCAGGCCTGATAAAATTATCAAATTTAAAGGCTTAAGCACATTAACTGCAACCTTTTTACAGAAGGGGAGAGTCGTGTTTCCAGCACAAATATATTCTACAGACAGCCATTCTCGTTCACCTCCAGAGCAGAGGCTCTAGTGGTTTATTATTCAACATAAGTCTGCACACCAGCCCAGCTCCACCTTTGGCTCATTTCTGAACAATTTTCAAGCTTCCTGTAAAATGAATATGCATTGCCTTTGCTGTGAATCCATTTACAAGACGGAATGATAATGAGGAGAAAGTGCTTTCAAAAAACCCAATTAATCTCATGTAAAACGGCTGCTCAATGCTTCTAATGAGATGCCATTTTAATAAGCGGGTATGTTGTACAACAAAGCCATTTGGTAAACATTATTGTTTATTTGTTTGATGACATGCAGGCAATGGAACGAATTGGATTTTGGGAAAAATAAAACACTTATCAATGCCTGACTTGAAGAAAATGTGCCTTTTGACTTGGATTGTGCAATTGTACAATTCACAGAGGTTATTGTTACTTGAGTAGAAATGCACACTTGTATGTAAAGTTTTCTTTTTTTCAGTTTATGCAGAGACGGATTTAACATTGAAACATTTATTGAAAATAACCTTGAGTGCTGTGCATCTCAAGTATATGCTGTGAATATTATATTGGCTCCAGAAATTCAAGTTTGTCTCCATAGGAGGAAACAGCTTTAGAACTGACACGAGTTTAGACAGAAAATATTTATGTGAACCTCATAAACACGAGCTCAGAGAAGTTGTAACCTAATTTCTTTTTTATTGCACCATGAAATACACCTTTCAAATGCTGCCATGTGAACAAGCTGAAAGGAGAAGGCGGCTGGACTAAAAGTGTTGAGAGACGGATCAAATTTGAGGGCTAATCGGTAGCTTGTAAACAATGCTGCTTTCAGAAGAAAACAAATCTACTTGTTATTGACTCAAAGGCTGCTGACTGCATCTCTGCCTGGTTGAATGTGTTTACTTATTCATCAAGGTGGAGAGGGCCAACCACTTTCTCAAACTCTGGGTCCCCGCAGTTATCCTTTTCCTGCTGTCCAACAAGAGGGACAGACCCGATTAAATATGCATGGAGACCAGTGAGTTCGCCTTAAAGTTCTCAAAGCTTTATTCTTCCCACCTCAAATATTCATGATCTCTACTCTGTGGCTGTGTGGTCTGTATATGCATTTGTGCAAAGGCACTGCATCCTCACCTGCCCTCACAGAAAGAAAAGAACATAAAGGGTGCAGGTTTGAATAGCTGTGGGAGGTGTTCTTGCATCATCTTAGAAAAGTGTCACATACCTCTCATTCACTGGGTGGTTCAGTACCACATGTTATGCTACAGAATCTGACTTGTACTCTTTCCAGATTGCTTGGTATTCAGGGAGACACTCACTAAATGAGAGATAATAAGAGTGTACTGGGCGATCTGTGCATGAAAATGAATGCACAGAGTTGGACTGCTCCGGTATTTTACTGTGTATCTATTACAGGGTGGAGAGAGGTCTTCAGGGGTTGCCTAGTAGCAGGGGTGTCGAACATATGGCCCGGGGCGGCTCAGTAGATGGCTTTGAAAATTGTGAAAAGGAAGTAAAAATGTGAAAATTGTGAAAAAGTATGAAGTAAGGTGTAAATGTGAACGCTTCACTGCATTTTGTGCTGAAGAAATGATCAAGTCACGAGAGTCCAAACTGATGGGTCAGAGTTTTGAATTGTTGTTGTTTTTACAGCCTTCTTACTCACTAAGAAATCCTCCCTGGCCTGCTATGCTACACCAAAATAAATACCAGAAACACAATCACAAAACAGCATAATAGGTGGGTCATTTATTATTTTATTCTTTTTGTTTTAGAAATGAGCTCATGGATGGAGGTTAGGTAAATAGGCTGTGGCCTATAGAACTTTCAAGAATTAAAGTGATACCTTTAAAAATTTGCAATCTTAGTTCTAATTTTGTTTCTTTCTGACACACAAAACATAAACAGATTTCCTTAACGTTTGCTTTATGCAGCTATTTATGAGTTCTTTCTAGATAATATTACAACACAGTTTAAAGTTGTGGATGACTTGTGTACACTTTGTGTAACTGCAAGGATCAGTTGCCAACAGGGAAGCTGCTGATCCCCTCTGCTAGACAAACTGCACCATAACTCATGACATAGTTGAAGGGTGGTTTTTTTCGTCTTGTTTCTTTACTTAAATTTTTTTTAGCCTGTTATTAATACATCGAGAAATAGCTAATATTGGCAGATCAGTTGAGCAGGCATGTGGCCTGACAATTAGTATCCGTTGAACCTCCATTTTTTTAGATACTATCATCACACAAATTTCCATTTTTTCTACATCACACATTTTGGTGTTAGCAAGTGGAAAGTCATCTGTTATGTTGATAAATCACTGGATCCCATTTACTTGCTAATGCTAGCTCTGTTTTCATACAAAGCGCAGAACGTAACTGATCTGGGACACTGGTCTACCATCAGTTTACTCCAAGTTTAACGACAACGTGAATTCGCAAACCACCAGAAAAAAGCTGCTGGTTGGTCAGCTCGCCTAGTTCAAGTCATCATTAATGGGACACGGTCGCACAATAGGTGTAGGCTGCTGGGAGATTTCCATGATGCATTGAGTATTTAGTTAACTCAAGGGGCGGTGCCAGGGGCACAAAATCAAACTGATGACGTTTCTCCCTTATATAGTGAAGCTGGAGCCCAGAGAAGAGACAGCGTGTGTGCTGGAGGCCAGCTGAAAAGCTGAAGCAGGTGCCGAGCTGAAGAACAGCAGAAACAGTATCGTCACCAATAAATTGACAGAATGAACACGAAACAGTGTGTCAGATCGTGGTCCTTGCTACAATATTATTGTAGGATCTACCTTACAATATAAAGCGCTTTGAGGCGACTGTTGTTGTGATTAGGCATTGTATAAAATAAACTGAACTTGTGGAAAATTCCCTCTTGTTTAATTCATTTACTTTAATAAGGGGGCCCAAAGAGAATGCTTGCATATAGGGTCCAGATTTCTGGAGACCCCTGTGGTAGTCAACTGCCAAGTTACTTTTACATCTGAAATAGGACACTCTGTATAAAAATGGCTGTAATTCTTTAAAAGTTATTCCAATACATTACTTAAACCACTGAATTAAATCTGCAATTGTGCACTCCAGATTGTTTTGTTTGTTTTATCTGAAATCCACTGTGGTGCCGTATAGAGGTACACTAAAAAAAAAAAAAAGTGACAGTCTTAGCCCTAAGCAGAGGAGTTTTACCTCGCCTTGACAAATACCATCTCCAAGCATGTATAGACTGTACAAGTCACCATGAAACAATATCACACAAATGTAACAAACTTTACTTCAAAGAAAGGTTTATACGTTTGGAAGCAGCAGATGGTCAACCTAACCCTATAAAAGCAGACTTGGACACAAACCTGTTGCCGCTCACTCGTCCATCCTCTTTTTTTTCTGTTTGTTCACTTGTCTCAAAGGTATCAGAGGGATATTCAATGAGCCTTCCTCAAACCGCAGCCTCCGGCCAAGCTCACTGCATTATTAACAAATATTTTTCACTGGCACTTGGGATTAGGGGTCTTTGCTAGTGAATCCAGAATTATTTTTACAATGTAAGTCGTGGATAGAGAAGACCTTTGTGAATTAGGAGACCAAAGGGCTCTTACGATTCTAAAGGTTTTTAAAAAGCACTGGAACAAGCAAAATGGCATGTACTGGACATCAAATACACCAGTGTTTCAAGGCTAACAGTGGTCTTGCAATCACAGAGAATAGAAATTCTTTTAATTTTGAAGTAATCATTTCCTTCGTTTTCCTTCTTCCGCTGACAGTCACAGAAATAGTAATTTATTTTTGGTCCTTCTCCATCATTGTGATATATTCATATGTGGGTTTAAGCAAGTCAAAGCATACCAGTCCAGCTAATAAGCCATCAAAGAGAGTCTAAAAATACCCAGTAAGCCTCTTCTCTGTGCTCCATTCATGTCTTAAAAAGAAATGTGACAAATAGCAGTCAAATCTGACTGTAACAGCTTTAGGTAGCTTCCGCTGTGACAGTATATATTAACCTACACTGGAATCACTGTATTCACTTTGTGACCACTTCACTCCGCATAGCCATCAGGAGAAAAGTGCAGTCTTGTTTTTAGGGTCCTAATGCTGCTGGGCTCGGATAACTGCGAAATATATAACTTTTAACAAGTGCAGTGATGCTAAATGTAGAAGGCGTGTCATTGAGTATCCTTTCACATTTCATCCCCCTGCAGTGGTGCCTTGGCACTTATTTTCTCACCTTTTTATTCTCGTCTCGAGTTTGTGGATGCATGGGCGATTATTGCCTTGTGTTCAGGAAGAGTGAGAATGGCTGCTGAGCCATGGACTGCTCTGTGTTTCATTTGTGTCTCACCGGCTGTGAAATATACCCATAACGAACAATTTGTGCGACAACAAAGCTCAGAGAAGGCCGCTGCTATATTTATGACATCCTAGCAAAAATGTGCACGCAGTATTAAGGATGAAAAAAAAGGATAACAATTGGAAATGTGTGGTAAACACTGTTCTTTATCGTTTCAGATGACCCCTGCCAGAGCTTAAATGAGGTTTACTTTAGTTGTCTAAAAGCCATTTTCATTATTATGCCCCACTTATCAAACTGGGACAGAGTATCTCCCTCACACTGTACAGTCACCACTCCTGTGAAATCATAAAGCAGAAAATCACCATCCATCTGACATTTTTCACTTGGGAAATAGTGGCAATAACTCCTGACTGAGTTGGCATTTGGAAGTTGGACGTTTGTGCCTCAGGGACAGGACAGGAGGAGTGGGTTGAGAGTCGAATGGGAGCAGAGAACAAGTTTTTTTCTGTTGTGGAGAGGATCCGCTTTATCAGTCACAGCTGCTGTAGGGCTGGCCCTGGTGGGGACAGACTTTGGTAAAACCCCCTACATTTCACTCCACACACTCCACAGTGGGGAGTCTCTCAAAACAGAAGACAATAATATGCATGGTGGGCTCTTCATGAAGGAAATAGCACGCCATATGGGAGGCAGAGCATGCAAAATATTGAAACATTGCTGTAGACACAGTTGTCTGATGGTGCTGATAGCTTTCTTTCCTGAGCCTGACAGCTTGAAAGCAAGGACTTCACACATTAATTCGCATACACACACAACTTTGTAGTTACCCATAGCAGGCTGTGGATGTGTGGCCATCAGACTTTTTATTCACTTCTCTGAATATACACTACACACATACACACACGCACAATACCCCACAAAGACAATGTGAAAAAGTTTACATAGCAGACACCAAAACAACGTACAGCACCCTGTACAGGTCAGCTGTGACACAGATTTGAGGATTTAAACGGTGGAATAGTTTGTCATGAAGCAGCTCACCTCTGGATAAATCCTGTCTCGGCCACAGCTGACAGATATATCTGTAACTGTGATGTTAACTCTGTGAAAAATGGTAAAATTCAAAATTCACAAGAAAATAAGTGAAGGAGCGAGACGCAGCATCAAAGTTAGCGAGAGAGCGCCATGAAGACCAGGGAGGACAGAGCTGCAAGCTGATGAAGACATCTTTATGTTCTTAAATTCAGACTGACATTTGACCACTTTGCTCACTTATAGTTGAATATTGTAAACCTGTCACCGTGAGGAAACAGCCTTAGAAACAAATTACAACTCAAATATGCGCGTGTGTAGGGGTGTGCACGTAACCGATGCACTCCGCTACTCAAACAAATAGCACCACACCTCTGTTGAGGAGTGAAAAATCTCATGCTCTCATAAATTACATCATAAAAAGCTAGCAGACGACAACAGCAGCAGGCAAATGATTATGACTGACTTTACTATAATCGACTGGATTGTGATGCCTAGGAATGAAATGTGTTGGCAAACGAACTGAACTGTGAATAACAACCATAAATGTTTTGATTACGTTAATTATTTGAAGAAAACCTTCAGAGGAAGCACAATAGTCATAAAAAATGAAAAATAATATTTTATACCCACACACAGGCACACGCACATAGACGCACACACAGATGTACTAAAAAATCCATCCAGGTTTCAATCAAAAACAGGAGAAAAAAATAGCATCCAGCCAGAACTATCTGTGTTTAAACACCACTTTGCATTTAATCATTTTTTATTGTTAAACTCTGTCTCTCTTCCACAGTTTTTCTTTTGCCTTTTCTCCCTCCCCTCCCTTCCAACCACTTACGGCCGATGGCTGCCCCTCCCTCCCTGCTTCTTCCTTCCCAATGACACCAACTGCTTGGTGAACCGAACAACAAAACAACCAGAACAGCTGGTCATGGGTGACAAGAAGCAACTGTCTTATGAAGTGTTGTAAAACTGTGGCTCAATCGACATTTCCTTGCTACTGAAGACAACTTTCATGACTGTTTCGCTTCTTCACAATAAACATTTTTGCAGTGGAAGGTCAGACAGGTACTAACTACTCTTTCTAAAAAACGCCTGTCACAATCCAATAAATATCATTCCACACGTTGGTAACGAAATTATTGTGTCATGTTCCCGATGACATCCGATATAATTCATCCTCCAGTCTAGTCTGTGCTTCCTCCCCCCCAGACATCAAATTAGATTAACATCTGAGCTTTGGATGGCTAAAGATATGGATATAGATCCGCTTAGCCCCCATCCACAGCCCTCTTACCCTTTCCAGTAAATTATCTCGAACCAAACCTTGTTTCTGACGTGAATGAGGTATGTCTTCACAAATAGAAATTAGCCCACATTTATCAGAGCCTTGGCGCACGAGCAGAGAAACAAGACAAGTGTTTTCCTCGCTGATATGTAGAAATTATAGTCTTGTCAACAGAAATTCAGACTGTTCAATTAGACAGTAGGCTCCCTCCTGCACACGAGCTGCACAGCAATGATCCAACTGGGAGGAGAGCTTTCTGGTTAACATTGCTTGTCACGTCTGAGCTCCCTTATCTCTGGGTAATGCCACTCAACACCAAAGGGGCCTCGCAGCCAACTGGTTCCAATTGATTTAGAGAGCATCAAAAACTCACCACCTTTATGAAAGGAAGCAACAACCTGGTTAAAGTACTCAGTGACACAGAGGCAAGCGTTTATCCACCCTGCATAGTTTAAACTGCCGAAATTGCTTTGAGACGCTAACTGCTGGCATTTAATAAAGACAACAATGCAACCTCCAGGGCTCCATTCAAAGAAAAAGGGGTCAAAAGCTTGAATCGAGCGCTCACAAGCTGAGAAAGAACAGTTCTGACTGTGAAGGCTATTTGTTAAACGTTAATGCTACTTATGCAATTAAAGCCATTGTTCTTTCACTGCCAGTGTTGTATAGACTAGTAGGTGGCACAGTAGACGGTGCCTGAAGATAAAGAGGCGCAGATGAAAGGTTAAAATATAAAAAGCTCATAAATCATGAAGCATGAGCTGCGATGCCTTGTCAGCTACCTGTTCTCTTGAATTCAAGCCCAAGTTATTAGTTTTTACACAAACGCGGTGACATTTACATTCTGTCCTTTTCTAATGTGTTTCTGAAAGGGCCGTTTGGGCACTGAAAAACAGAGCTGTTGATACTGTGAACTGTACCCTTGGCTCTGTCAGCCATGAATAAACCATGCTGTGCTATCATGATGAAGGAGTCAGCGTCGCCCACTCGTTGGTACACAGGGTCTGATGCTCTGTCTGTTGAGCCAGTGTCCCAGCATTGACTGCCGGTTGTAATTCTCTGCAGAGATTGGAGCTGACAATCTTCAGCTTGCCAGGCACAAAATCCTGTTTATCTGTCAGGATGAGCGGCTGTAGGGCCCCATTTTCTCCCAGTTCTGCCTGTAAGCTCTCTGGGTTGACAAAGTCTTAGACAACATGAAGACAGAAAGACAGGGCTGATAGAAAAAGTGGCTGTGCCATCAACTCTCCCGACACCAAGAAGTTTTGTCAGTTGTGGCTTACCCAGGACAGCACAGGACGTTCTCTCAAGCTTTTATGTTCATAAGATTTTTAGTAGACTTGACCTCTAGCCTTAACGTTGACGCCAAGACCACCAAAAATTAAAGTGTTCCGAGGTTTTTAATAGATACATGTGTGATGGGGGTGTCACAGAAGTATTGGGCCTTTGTCCTTAAGAATACATCGTGTCATCAGAGTCCAAACTGATGGTCCACAGGTTTGAATCTTCATCATTTTTACCTTCTCACTGTCAAAGAAACCATCACTGGCCTGCCATGCTACACCAATATAAGTAGACACACCATCAAAAACATAGAATTAGGTGGGTTTTCATCATGAATGACTCAATGGACTATATACGATTTCATTCAACAGGAAAAATACGACTTTTTCCATGACTTCAGCAATCGTTACATACATTTTCTGTACGTTTATAGATTGATTTCTTAGACTGTAGACACCCGGCTGTGCTGCTTTATGAAAAAACCTGTCTGTGTGTTACATTTAGACTACCTAAAAGTGGAAACACTGAATAATAATTATTTATTTATTTATTTTTGTTTTAGAAATTGAGTTCATGAAATGTACTTAACTTATTCACACGGTTTTCTTTATAGGTATTAGAAGTCAAAATTTATCCATAAGGGACTCATTCAGTAAAATGAGCTCTAGCCTCTAAGCTATTTTATTAATTTGAAAATCCAAAATTGCCTTTTACTCAAGTTACTGTGTTCTCAGAGTTTGGTGTAAAAGCCACTCAACTGGCCATCCACCTGGTGGGGTTATGAGCCTTTCAGGCTGAAGGGTAAAAAACTGTAAGTACTGACAAAAAGTCTTGAGACTAATTTAGAACAAACAGCTTGTTCACGTATGAGGGTCTCAAAACAGAGGTATTACAGAGGGGAAAAAACATGGCTGAAGAGGACAAATGTGTGACTGGGAGAGAAATGGCAGTTGGGGCTGCCTTGTGAGCCAAGGTGCCAGTGGAGAGTGAGAGGGGAGTGTTGATGGGCTTGCTGGGGGGGTGGGGGGGTGATGTGCGGCTAAGGTCGGGCAGATGGTGGCCGATAATGAGGGTGTAGAGGTGTAGCGAAGAAAGAAGCCGTGCTGTTTTCAGGCTAGGGCACGGCAGCGAATGCTCTGCACCGGGTTCAGATTCAGTCAGACTGAGAGAAAAAGAATACGGGAGATAGAGAGAGGAATGGAAGAACAGGCGCTGTGATGACAGCGAGCCCGGTAGCTCTATGCAACCTTTAACGAGCACACCTATCATCCCATGATGCCTGCACTCGAAGGTACTGAGCAGTCACCGAATGTGAGAAATATTCAAGAATTCCCTGTCTTGAAATTCCTAATTTCCTTTGGGTGTATTCACTGCTGGAATCTTTTACCAGTGCCTTGACCTTGCCTTCATCAGTAGGTTGAGATTAATGCATAATTAACAAGAAACAAATGAATTTATGCTAATAAGGCAGCAAGAAGTGTGACACGGAGAGTGCACGTTCTTATGCTCTTGAGTGTGGCCAGTGGACAGTGTCTTATTTCCTGCCCACATACATTATCAGATTCGTTTTTGGGGAAGTACAGCAGGAGTTTTGCTATCTCGAACAGCAAGCTAGGAGTAAAAACAGCAGATAGAGATAACAATAGGAGAAGCATTTAACAGGCTGGAGAAAATGGTCTGGGGTGGCTGCAGTATTTCCCCCTATAAAAATAATCAGCGCATAGTCCTCAGAAACAACATAATCATGTAATCACGGCACATCTAAAATCTCTTTGCAAGTCAGCCTAAAAATGTGAGAAAAAAAGAACCCAGAAAATCAAATAAAGCAATGAAAGGATATCTTGTAATCTTAGATGTTGTAATTTGTGTTGGCAGAAAACTATGTGCCTTAGCAGGTTCTCTTTAAAGTTCTGAAAGGATTTCCACTTGAAAAAATAAAAAATAGCATCACAAATTCTATTTTTAAAAACAAATATCTAGATTATGCTACATATATGGACTAAAAGGAAAATGTGTGCTTTATTAAATCCCCCACCTCTCACTCCTCTTTTTTGCCTCATTTGGTCATGATGACAGTTGACAAGCTCCACTGATTTTTTTCATTAACGGCTCATATCGTCACCAAAGTGCTGGTGGTACACAGGAAATGAGCACTCATATCAATATCCCAGCTGACGTCTCACACACAATGCATCACAAATAGACATCAACTCTGACACAGAGTCCCAACGGTTAGCTATTGATCATCCTCCATTATCATTATCGATCTACAAGACAAATCAGGGGGGATCAAAATCCGCTATTTAAGTCCATTTATATAAAAGAAATCTGAGTTGCTGGCGATTTTGTGAGCTGTCAGAGACCATCACAAGATTAAACATTTTCATGATGTGAGGCATTTCATCGTCTCTTATGATCTCACTGAAGAATCACTGCGTATCGCAAGAGAAAATATAATTAGAAGGCTCATCAGTGCAGTGCTTGATTTGTTTTTCCTTTAGGTTAGTGTAGGGGAAAGTTAACAGCATTCTTGATCTTCATTTATGACACTGAATCTGATATACAGGGATGCTCCTGGGGCTTCTGAGTCAATATCAGTATCAGTTTAAAACCTTTCATTAAGGTAGGTATAACACTTCAGTGGCTACCTTATTTTCTCCTTTATCTCGGAGGCTGGAAGGAGGAAATAAAGCACAAGCGAAAGCCTCGGCTCCGTACGGGATAAAATCTATTCTCTATTATTGCACTGCCATTGCTTGAGGGCCGTCAAGCTAAAGGTAATGGCATTGCTGGTGATAAATTTATGGCTGAGCTCCTCCATGTTCCATGAGGGATATAACGGGCTGGGAATTGTCCAGATTGTTGGAGTCACAACTAAAATGACAAATGACCCTCCAGTGACAATCAACAACGTCATTTACAATGTCATTGAAATGACTAAGTGTGCTGTAATGGCAGTCGATGCATTATATTTACACAATGTCGCGTGAACAGACGGGCTGTACAGAGAGCTGTCAAACTTACGGAATTGCTGTCAGTAAGACAAGAGGGGAGTAGACCTGCTTCCAAAGACTTGATGTAAGAGGCTTTGGAAACTTTACTTAACAGGACGGCCCTTGATGGACAACAGAACAGCTGGTGAACTTTATTCCTAACTGACATATGGACACTTGGTCAGACCCCATTGGCAGCAATTTATTGCACTGTGATATTTTTCAGTGTAGATGTTTTTTTTATGTATTTATATCTTACCAAGCAACAACTATGAGATCCAAAGTAAAAAGCAAGTGAAAATAAAACCAAACTAAGTGTAAAAACAGGTGGTGGATCCTACAGTCTCGAGGAGGACAGTTTGCTGACTGATGCCGTCTTATAGAGTCTTGGTGGCACTTTCAAAGTGTCGCTGTCAAATATTGCAATAGTCAGTACATGGATCAGAGATGGCAGAAGCTGTAACAAAATAGCAATATAAGTTACCTTGGGAATGAGAAGAGTTTGGTGCGTTGTACCAGCTCTGGGTGGATTGGACGTTTTTTGTTGTTGTTGTTTTTTAAATCTATTCATTGTCTCCTTCCTGCCAACCCAGACAGTGAGACGTTCTGTGCCGATTAATCAGTACTTACGGCTGAAGTAAGCTGGCAGCCTTTCAGCACAGCTAAGCTAATGGGGTACTAAAATGGCTCCACATTTCCATCTTTTATAGGGCATAAGACCGTCTATTAAAACAGGACATGGCTCCTCCAGGACCTAACTTTTGTCATCATACACTAAATAATAATTGGTTTACCAAAGGTTAATTGCTCAATAGATACTAGGCAATTGGAATTTAATCGTGCTGTTAAATGCCTCAGTTGTAGCCTATGCTTTTGTAATAGCTCATTTGACTTGGATTGAATGGAAACACTGTGGATCCCTGATGACCATTAAAGTTGCTAACTGTTGCAAAGAGTCTGTTCATATTTGAGACACTGGATTAGTGGTGGATTCTCTAAATAACAATAATTTGACTTTCTTATGCTTGAAACATTCAAAGCACTCTGTTTTATTTACTAATTAAAGATTTTTCATGATTTGTTTTCTGCCTTTCTGGCTTTTCATCCAGCATCAGCACACGTAGTTTTACGCAAGTCAGCAAGATCAGCTGCACATGGGAGCTGTCTCTCCCTCAGCAGATAATGGGAGTATTAAAATGCCAATCTGGGATGTTGTAAGTGCATCAGTTATGCATATTAATTCTTAAATTTCTCAGCACAATGGCTTTTATGTAAAATATGCTCTATCAAATCTTTTTTAAATTTTTTTTTAATTTACATTTTTTTGTTCAACAGCGATTTCATACAGAGCTGTATGCCTCCAGTGTTTGCAAATTAAATAAACTGTAAGTTCAGTGGAAGATAAAGACCTCCTTCCTTTAATGCTTTTGATTAATGTATCAGCGGGTCACTAATGCACTTTGAGAGCAACAAATATTCTTCTTCCTCCCTTTATGTCCTCTGTTTGTTTTCGGATTAAGAGTTAGGTGTACAACATTGAACTGTGAGCACGAAAAGATGAAAGAGATACTGTTACATGTTTGGGAATATTTGTCATTTAAAAAGTAGGTTTTCAACTTCCGTGCAGTGCCAAGGGAACACTTTCAAGGTAAATCCTGTCAAGAACACAACATAATGGAGGCTTTATAAATTATAAGGACGGCATCCATTCCCACTATCAGCTTATTTCAGAGGCTGAGGCAGCGCTGTATCAAATGAACCTGGAGCAGTCGTCTCATTGCTGTTTATCAAACATCCCCTGGCAGCTCTGCTGGAAAAGCAGACGACCAAGTAAACTAAAACATAATTACTTTGTTTAGGTTCTTCCTCTGCCCTGCCTCCAAGGGCATATTTGACCCAATTACGACAAATGAGTGACACCATTTGTGACTGCATTTTTGCAAATATGTTATATACCCAAACAATATGTGACTCCATTAATATCCACCAACTTAATAATGTCAAAAACCTCTCAGTAACGGTTTCGCAGACTAGCTCTAAAACAAGCTAGCAGACACATGGCTCCAATACACACAAACGAGCTGCAACGTGTAAAAGCACCAGTCTAATATTGTCTGGGTCTCTGTTGTGTCATCAACCTTCTCTGACCGATGGTTTTGGTCTTGTGGGTTGCGGGGGTGGCATTTCTGTGCTCTCATGATTCCAGCAGAGGTTAAATTAGTGTGGGGGGGGGGGGGGGGGGGGGGGGGGGGGGGGTTGGAGGCTGAGACAGAGCCCTGTGCACTTTGTCATGTTCTTCATGATGTTCTTGAGTAGTTTTTCTCTCTTTTTTGGTGTACTATCCTGCTGGGGAAGCCAGGGCAGTGCCATGTCAATAGGTTTAATGATGTGGCTGACTGTTGTGTTTGTGTACCTAGTAAAGTTTTAGTAAAGTATTAACAGCAAAATGCAGAAATGTCTCTTAGTGATTTTCTCTGATTTTCTAATGGAGGATTTATTTTTTTGATCCATTGTTAGATACAACAGTACTGACTGATGTTGCTGGATTACTGACAAACAGTCAGGAAAAAATTAATTTGTCTTTTCACAAACCACAAAACGCACTTTAATGTGGGATTTTTTGCTTTTAAATCCCATCTCCTTTCTTACACACTGGAGTCGTACACGACACCTCCTCTGAGTGCAGGTTGCCACTAGCACTGACAGCGGTTTTCTTTATTCTCTTCTAAGTGACATATGTCATGATTTTTCTTTGTTCCCTGCACTGTATTGCTTGTGGTGTTTCCATGATAAAAGCAATTTTCTCTGTCGTATCAACGCAGTCTGACACACAGGAGCAATAACAGGTGAATTTTTCATTTTGATATATACTTCCTCGTATCACTTTAAAGGTTTCCTCTCAAACAAACCACCGCCAAGCACACAGCACAGCCGAGACTTCTGTCTACATCCCCTCTAACATCTTATCGAGGCAAAACAACCCCCTGAGGCCACGCGCATGATTGTGGCCGCTGAAATTAGATTAACCGTCAGCTTACCGCTGTGTTTGTTGTGAGAGATCCAGCAGCCAAACATTTGACAAGAATGTCACATGGAAAACGGCCGCCACTCCGGCAAAGCTGTCAACCCTGGCATCTGACCTCTCGGTGCATCTGAGCAGCAACAAGTGCTTTCCATCTCCTCCGACTGCTCAACCTGTCAATCTGCCTATTCAAAGATTTCCCCTTTCTCCAGGAAAAGCTCATTTTCCCTTCCCCATGGCCCAGTCACTCAGTGTCACTTCAGTTTAGATTTCACTGCCTCCCTGCAGCCTTGCACTAAAGCTCCTGCGGTGGGAGTTCTGTCTGTTGTTGTGGACCTGCTGTCCAATTAACACTGTAGGGGACGAGGGATTAAAAAACAACTTTCCGCTGAGTAGCAGGGCCCGTGTCTCTGCAAGATGTTGACACAAAGCAGTAGAACAGTCTTTCCACTGAGTCTTTCTCAATGTGTATTATTAAAAAATATTCATTAGCAAAACAGAAAACCGCATTTAAACACAGCAAAGTAAAACAGCTCAGAGCAAATATGTGTTGCCGATGAGTTATATGGATTTTCTTTTTTTCCCTTCTTTTTTTAAGTTTTAAATGTTCTGTACCCAGATGCCCGCTGGTGAGCTGCCTGTTTACAAGACTCCTGTCAGACCTGTGGTCTGCCAACATCGCAGAGGGGTTGAATCTTAATACAGGCTGATGCTTGTCAAGCTTCCAATCTCCTACAGATTGCAGGACTGTCTGTGAGAGAAATGGGAGCCCAGTTCTGCTGGATTAGGAATTCACAGGAGCTGCTGCTTCTAGAAGAAGGCAACCCCATTTTCCCCACAAATCAATTCCAATTTTGCTCTTCATGTCAATATCCTGCTCATGGCTCACTTTCATTTAAGCATACTTGCTGTTTCCCATTATCCAGGCCTTTGGTTATGTTATTTTCATTTACATGATAACAACTTCCTGGTTATAAAGTTGTGGAATGCCATGATTACTTTAAGCAAGTAAGCAAGAGTTATTACATAGTCATAGTTTTTAATTTATGAATTTTCATTTTTAATTCAGTTTCAATTCAGTTGGTTCCCAGAGTTTGTTTTTCTTTTTTCAGTTTTTTTTTCATTGTTAGGTTTAGTGTTTTTAATTATTATTGTCTTGAAGAAATATATCAGAGGACAGATTTAGAAAAATCTGCATAAATATTCACATAATATTCAAATAAAACACAACTTCTTGAAATCAGCCTTTTAGACACCCAGAGTCCCAATAAACATCTAACTCAACGCTTCATCAAGGCAAGTTGTAATTTAGTGTTGACCAAACTAACAGATACTAAAAGTAAAAAAAATATTTCCTCTACATTTTGATTTTAC
Source organism: Neolamprologus brichardi (assembly GCF_056152115.1). NCBI lineage: Eukaryota > Metazoa > Chordata > Actinopteri > Cichliformes > Cichlidae > Neolamprologus > Neolamprologus brichardi. Next base: position 23,410,789 of record NC_142110.1, read on the forward strand.
TTTAGTTAGTTTTCCAAGTTCATAAAATGATTTCAGATAGTTTATTAACATATTTTAGTTGACTAAAATGATTTTTCATGTCTAATTTAAGTTTTTACTTTAGTTTATTATAATAACATTGCCGCCAACAAGTGCCAGTCACTTCAGCTTTATGTTAAAGTATCTGGCCAGACAGGAAACTTTTCCTCTCTTCTGGTCAATTAGAAAGTTTAGTTCTTTAAAAATGTCCCTCAAGGCTTATTTATATGTACTGTCCTTCTCCTATGGATGGTTCCCAGCATTCTGCGGGTAGATTGCATTTTTTTTTCTTCACATCACCTGTCAAGTTACCAGTGTGAGTGAATGTTATTGCAGCAGAGAAATTGCCCGAGGCAACATATTAAAACAGGGTCACAGGCTAGCTTTCCCCAGGGCTCCTTGTCAAATTTTCGTTTTGATGTAACAAGTATGTTTCAGGTGAGGTTGAAATGTATGCAGCGAACCATCTCAGAAATGATCATATTTAGAGTCTGGCTGCATCAGTAAATTAAATGCAGATATACTTTAATTGACCTTGGGAAAATACCCCACTGCTTTCATTAGTATTTTTGCCAGAACCTGGTGGAGTTTAGACACATAGATGAAGAAACTTGAGCAGATGTACTCAATGAATGTGTTTTCTTATGTACACACAAGCACATCTTCTAGCTTTTCAAAACTGGATCAAATCGTTGTTGCTTATCGTCACAGCTCATCAAAGACTATATGGAAGTCAGAACACATATAAATATTAAAACCGCTCAAATTATATAGCTAGCCACATGTACAGTAAATACAGATAAACACACTGGAGATGCACAAACTCCATCAGTGCAGCTTCACCGAGAGCCTCACATCAAAGAAATTGTGCTTTTCAAAACTTTTAAGCTGAATCTTCTCCTCTGGCTACTTTATCATGCTCTAAACACAGAAAGCAGTAATTAGAGTAACAAACATGTAAGGATGAAAGGATGGAGGGGCACTTTTGGGGGGTGAAGCTGGCGCAAAAAGAGCTGGCCAAACTAGAGCTAAAATGAGCAGATGTGTCTGCTATCAAATGGCAAAATGTACCTATCAACCCCATAATCACAAAATTGTCCCCAACAAAGGCAGATAATGCTTTTTGTCATTTCCTGTAGGTTATGAGTCACAGAGTAGAAAATTACCTGGCAAGGGCTCATAGTTATGTACCTGCTTCAGTGGCACCTCTGCCCACTCATTTTGTTTGCCGAAACCCATTTCTGGGCCTCTGACTCATCGCGTTTTATGAAATTTTCTGGATGGTAGCTTTTATCACAATAGCACTAATCACACCCTTCCTCAAACCACATTAATGTGACACTAAATAGACATGACATGACAAGTGGGAAAAGTCAACAGTGGATGTGAACTATAATTTGGAACTAAATAGATAACGGAGAGGGCCTCTGAATCTACATAGTGTGCCAAAACACCCTTTAAATTGCAAAAGCCATCCAATTAAATTCATGTCAAAGTAGATTCTGTTTTGAAAATGTGACTCTTTTTTTTTCTTCAAATTGCAAAAAAGCTTCAAGACAAACCCAAACAATGCTAAGGATGCAATGCTACACAAAGAGGATTTAACAAATACCCATGTGATAAAGAGACAGCACCCATCAGGTGAGGAAACCAATGACCTCTGTGAGAGTAAGAGATTTCCTTGAGTAGAAGCAGAGAACAATGGGCACACACTCTGTACCAAATACTTTGTCTCGGGAATACCTAATGCACTACTTAGCTGGAGAGAGGCCAGATAATAAAGCTCAGTCAGGATCAGTGCAGCCAGCCTCCACTGACTCTACCCCCATTGTTGGATGCCTCACTCCCTGGGAGTCGTTGTACGTTATCAGTGCTCATCAAAGGCGCTGTCAGGAAAGTGTGGAACTGGGGCTTCCACACACTGTCCGAGACGCTACACACATTTAAATGAGACAGGCTTATTAATTCTTCAAAAGACACACAGCTTCGTTTTTCCCCAAGACTCATTTTGGTATATTTAAGGATGATAAAAAACTCAGGCAGGGAGCTCTCCTGCCTCTTTCTGCTGTCTCTTTCTTTCTCACACATATATCACGCATACATGATGTAGGCCCATGCGTTGTGCTGATCTCAGGAAGATGTTATTTCTTGCTTTAAAATAGCCATCACGTTACAAAGCATGGAAATAAGGACATTTCAGGGACAAAACTGAGGTAAAAAACATGTAGTGAAACCTGTGGTTGGCACTGGATGTTTCACAGCTAAACTTTATGCTTTGTTCTGCTGTCAGCAGCGAAATAGTGGGGTCAGACTGTGTTTATGATATAACCACATATCAAGAGGGCCAGAGTGGGAGAAATAAGTGTGTGTTCAGAAAAAAATGAATAGATAAGAAAAATAAAACATTCCCAGACGAAAAAAAGCAATTTAGTTTGGATTCCTCTAATAGAGTTACTTCAGCTACTGAGTTGACATGTGAAAGAGACAAAGTGGTTAATTCTGGAAAATGAAGCTGCCATTTTCTCCCCAACTAATAAGAATTGTTTCACTGAATGAAAATGGGATCTCAGACAATAAGAGCTGCTTTACTGGGAGAGAACAGGAGCACAAAGCTTTAAAATTAATTACAACTTTTTTGCATTTTCTCTATATTGTCATGCGTCACATTCTATGTGGAACATCAAAAGCTTTAATTATTCTAATTACTTGTACAATTGCGAGCAGGAAAGCTCCTTGAAACCAAAGGAAAACGCAAGTGTTTCCGTGGCAAAACTAGTCGTTAAAATGCACATAATTTGAACGTTATATGAGAACCTTAATTGGTGAATTCATGGCTATCAAGGGACCTCCTTCATTACAATTCAAGAGGCTCCTTCATGGTGGCCATATTTTCACATAATGAATGTGATGCTTTTCCTCACTCAGTGCAATAACTAATTGGACAGACTGCCTGAACGCCCCCACTCTTCCAACACAGTCAAAATTAATATGGCAAGTGTTTTACTTGGAACCGACAACCCGAACATGAGAAATATGTGTTTATTCTACACAACAATACACCGGATCTATTATCAGACAGCCTCTGCATTAACTGCAGTTTCAAATGTATAACTTTCCATATCCAGCTTGAACAAATTATTCTTAGATGGGGCAAATCATGCAGAACAAATCAAAAAAACACTAGTGAAGTAAACTTTTATTTGACTTGATAAAATTATTTTTCTTATTCATTTATTAACATTTTGCATACTGTAATTTTGCAAGAGAAAAAGCAGAAAAGTTTTGAAACATAGTCCCTGCGTAAAACAAAAACGACTTAGTTAAAAATAAGATCGTACACTTTTTCTCCCTTTGCCAATAAAGAACTTATTAAGTATAAATTATACTAAGACATAAAAATCTTTTTATGCAGTGAGCTATTTATGATTATTTGGCGGTTTTCACTTTTACAATATTTTATTATATTTTTTACTGCATTTATGAAATTGCAGAACTAATATGATGCAACTAATATAATTACCAAAAAAAGAGAACAATGTGAATTGGAGGAAAATGGCATGTACTATATACAGTCACGTGAAAAAGAAAGTTTTCACAGGACTCTGTGCACGTCTGTGAAAACTAACTGCACCCTTACTGCTTCTGTAGGAATTAAGAGTAAGTAGCAGCCAGATGCTGCTAATTGAATGCATTTGATAGACCAATCATCAGCTGGTTTCCACCTCTATCAGAACAGAACTTTTGGAATTTTTCTTGTATGGAGCATTCAGGTGCATCTTAGCACTTTTCTCTTAGAAAAACAGCAGCATGGCCTAGTTTTGCCATGCTTGCCAATTTAAACTGAACAAACCACAATACTGTTGGAACGATGTCTTTTAGACAATTTGGTGAAAAAATCAAACACCCAGTTAGCACGAACGCCTCATATCGACTGTCCAGCACAGTTTTGGAGAGGTGATGATTTGGGCTTGTTTTGCAGACACAACCATAAAATCTTCAGTTATGCTTAATCAGTCTGAATTCATCAGTCAGTTTCAAAGCTAAAGCTTGGCCTAAATTGGCTTAGTGACAATTAAACTGAATACATGTGTGAGTTATTTAAACAGATCAACAACAACAAACGCAGCAGCAAATCTACAATAGAATGGCTAAAATAAAGGGATCAAGCTGTTGCAACGGCCAAGTCAAAGTCCAGACCTCAACTCGACAGAAATACCGTGGCAGGACTTTAAGACAGATGTGCATAAAAGAATGTGTGCAAATCTCATTGAACTGGTGCAATGGCTTAAAAGCAGAGTGGCAGAGATGCCACAAAGTCTCACAGAAAAGGATTAGTTAAAGTTATTGCTGCTAAAGTTGATTTCACAAGCGACTATGGAAGCCCGTTTTCCGCCACCAAAAAAAAAAAGGATCCATAACTCGAGATTTCGAGTTATTTTCCTGAAATCTCGAGTTATTTTCTCAAAATTTCAACTTACTTTCTCAAAATTCCGATTCCGGTTACACAACTTTTTGCATATAGCCAGTGGCAGAAAACCAAAGCTTACAGTATTTTCCAGCACTAGGATAGTTTAGGTATAATCTGCATAAATGCAGTACTCCTTAGTTTATAGAGGAGGTTGAAATAAATGCAGACATGTAATAGTTCTCCACAATGTCATTGGACTAAAAGATGATATATCCTGGGTGCATTTACGTTAACATTAACTAATTTAAATGTAGCTATGACTAAAAAATTATATATTTATACTTACATTTACTGGCTGAACAGGCCAGCCTTGTAAAGTACCATGCCACCTTGTCTCACGAGTGAATTGGATAATGTGGTGAGGCTCACCCTCAGGTGCAGGGGATCTCGCCACAGGGGCAGATGACACTTACACAGGTCGGATCTTTTGGGCACAAAGCCCAGCTGACTTGTTTGGCAAAGCCAGCAGCGACTGCCAGGGGGTTAGAGGTTAGCGTAAGCCACTCTGGGCCACCACAGCCCACTGACTCTGAACCGCAAGGTCAGCGGCGGGGCTGTAGAACCCCTCTGCTTGATAAAGCACTCCAACAAAAAACACACAAGCAACACAAACATGATAACTGGAGGGGGGAAAAACAAAAAAAACAAAACAAAACAAAAAAACCTTTCAAGAGGATTACGGCTGCTTCAAGCATGGAAAATGTGCAGTTTTATCTGTTATCTATTTATCACACAGCTTAAACACAAAAGATTTTCAAAACGTACAATTTACACGAGTAAATGCTGCAAATGTTTACACTTTTTTTTAGATCAGTTTCTCAAAAAGATGCCCGAAGCTATTGAATAGGTGGCCTATTTTACAAATAAATGCTTTGTTTGTCAGAATATGTTCGATTTAAAAGCCCACTTACACTTTCTATCACAAATAAAAGCTGAAGAGAAAATACAATACCAAAGAAAGCAGATACAAGTGAGGCAAAGAAAACAGCAAATCTAATAAGCTTGTTTTCTTCTCCTCCTTCTTTCTCTCTCGCTTATGGATAAGTCTCTGCATATGGATATGTCCACATGCATGTTTGTTCTGCTCAGACACTTTTTCAACATTTGATTACTGCAGCAGAGACACTGCCAGAGTGCTTTCCATTTTCATATTTGTGTGGTGACTGAAAAAAAATATGCATTATAAAATCTAGACCTAATACATTTGTTGGCAACATAATGAACCCCAGTAACCAAGAGGGAAAGTACAAATATACAGATGCATCTTCTTAGCCCCGAGCATGTTAGCATCAGTGTCAGTTTCTCAACAGAGTCCTTCGAGGCTGATGGCACAAAAGATACTTCCGTTTGAGAAATGATGGAGTTGGAGGGCTAAAGAGCTCCTCCCACCACACCTATATCCTCTCCACATGGAAAGATAATTGTCACCTCCTTACCCAGCGAGACGGGTGTATTTCTGTGACCTATACTAGGTACACTTCCCCTCTTTTGTGCAGCCTGAGATGTCACAGTGGTTTGCCATAATTACTTTTGCTGATAGAGGTGAGAGAGGACATTTGCATCAGATGAGGTGCCGAGTGGTTGGGTCTCACCACTCGCAATATGCAGCTTTTAATGTCACCGTAATCTCTAAAGGTTAGCACTGGCAGCACCACTGTATATCTCCACAACCAGCTGAATCAGTGGTTTGGAAATAGGTTTGACATTGAGTTCGAGTAAACGTCAGAACACTCCGAGTCTCACACACACACACACACACACACACACAAACACACACACACTTTAAAAAACAAATGTCTGCATTTTCCCTCACACACACTTCCTTTGTTGCACCTTTACACTAACACTTTGGGGCAAGATTGGTAAGGACAAGCTGTGATTTCAGCAACCAACTCTTTAAAAACTCTTCGGGCAGAGATAAACATGTACACAGTGTGCTGCTCACACATCTTTGTTGTCAGAGATTCTCCCCTTTTAGTATCTGCTGCTTACAGCAGTAATTTGCCTAACCTGCACATCTATGTTATCAACAAAAGAGCTCAAATCCCTGCCAATTATTTGCTCAGTTTACAGATGCACATTGCATGGAATAATAAAACAGAAAATTGCCAACAGCAAACATTAACTCTAACCTTCAACTGATAACATTCTTTTGGAAATTAGGCAGCATTTGCCTACATTTGAGCAGAACAGAAATCTGGCCATGAAGTCTGGCATTAAGTTTTTCCTTTCCAGTCACCTTTCTCACTCACTATGTGTTAATAGACTTCTCTGCATTGAATCATATCTGTTATTAACCTCTTCCACAGCATGTCTTCTATCCTGTCTTTCTTCTCTCACCCCAACCGGCCGCAGCAGATGGCCGCCCCTCCCTGAGCCTGGTTCTGCCGGAGGTTTCTTCCTGTTAAAAGGGAGTTTTTCCTTCCCACTGTCGCCAAAGTGCTTGCTCATAGGGGGTCATATGAGTGTTGGGTTTTTCTCTGTATCTATAAAGCGCCTTGAGGCGACTTTTGTTGTGATTTGGCGCTATATAAATAAAATTGAATTGAATTAAATTGAAATGAATAAAAGCCAGATTGAGAATTCTAGCTTCATTTTGCTGATTGTTGAAAATTAAATTTATCTGCTGAGAGAAGTTTGGAAATGTCCTCCTTTAACTGGATAAGTCATAAAATATTATCAATAGACAGAAAAAAATGTCTTAAGTGTTAATGATTTTATAAATGAGGCTCTGAGTGATATATGATCAAATCCCTCTGTTAAACATTCAGAATATTGATATGATTCAAACATTGATTGATTAAAATATTTGATATATGCAATAATACAGAAGAGAAGATTTGAGGCCTACAGAAAAGTGATTTTCTGTAATTTTCACAAATTGCCTTAAAACTTTTTCATTTTACCTGTAATTTTTTTCTGAAATGAAATGTTTTCTGAGATATTTCAGTGTGAAAATCATAAAAAATGTTCATTTGAAGTAATCATTATTAAAGGTGTATATTGGAAATTAGGTATTTAAATTGTTGCCATTTTACTCCATCCTTACTTGTTCAACTTTCTGCAAAATCTCACATTAAGACAGTTGTAGAAGTCCTGAGATAATCCAATTCCTCCTTGCTATGTTAAAGAAACTCACAGGTAAGACACAAACCTTAGTGGAAGTTCTTTTAGTTTTTTATTAGCTTGTTTTCAGTCAAATTCACAATATAATATTCCAACGTTTTGTTTTATAACATGTAAAATTTTCACCACTAGACATCTGTAGATTGGAAGTAGCAGCCAAATGAGTTCTTTTTTCTTACCCCTCCCAAATGAAATGCATTATTCTTCTACTGGTGGCTGTTTTGCTTTGATGTAAACACGAGTGCTTCACCTAAATTTGCAACTAAAAACAGATAAAGAGGAAGACGTGTTACCGAGATGGTGATGGAGAGCTCAGATAGAGTGAAAGAAAACTTTTTTCTAGCGTCTAAAACAAAAGTGCTGTTCCTGTAAATCGCCATTAAAACCTTTACTGGGAAAAAGCCAGTGGGAGTCATTCATCAAAGCACCTGATCAACTAACACTGGCGTGAAGAAAAGTGAACTTTGTAGCTGCTTCATCCACCGCTGTTTGTGTTAGCAAAAAAATCAGCAGTAAGGCAGAATTTGTATTCAAATATGCAGATTACTGTTTAACTCCATGTTTAAATTATACAGCTTGCTGAAGGCTCACGGTAGCCATCCTATTTTACATGGAAGCGATACCTGCAGCAAACAGGGGTGAGTCTAAAGGGGGGCATGGGGTGTACTAGACCATATTAATTACAAGGCTTTTGTAAACTTTTTCAGATTGAAATTGACATAATACAAATTGTGTGTGAAAAACCTTTTTCACAAACCAATAATATTGTAAATAGGCCAGTAATTATGAGCTACGGATAACTTGTTTCTAGTAAGTTGATAAAATTTGCATTGAATTATTATTAATATTCATTAGCATTTACACTATCATAATTTTATGTCTTCAGCTTCACAAAAACGTTGCATCAAAGCACAGGGCAAACTTCAGAATGCTGATATCCTCACTTTTTTTCATTGTAGCCACCACATTATCTTTTAAAGGCTTACAGATACAAACTCACTTATTCACTTACACACTAAAACATGCACAAAAACTCATAAACACGAACACACACCAATCTACCTCATCCAGGAGAAAAAACACTGTCAGAACTCATTTTCCCTCCTATTAACGTCAGAATAAAGGTAAATGTTTTCTGCCTTAGTTTGGATTGCTTATATTTTCTTTGACCTTTTACTGTCCTTGAGATTATGTTGAGAAAATGTTTTCATTAAAATTTAATATAGCACATAACACACATTCAAAGGGTTGAGTTGTTTTTTTTACAGATGTTTTCTGCCTTTAAACTCTTTTGAATATTTATTATTGCTCATTAATAAGACCAATGTATTTCTTATTCGATTACTCAATTAATCGATGGAATAATCAACAAAAGACTCGATAACTAAAATAACCGATAGCTGCAGCCGAAGACTGGATCCAGATCTACATTCGCTCCAGCGTTTTTCCTTGTCTGTGGAAAGATGTCAGTCCAATGTTTACCTCTTTTCTAAATGATGACAGTGATAGTGAGGTGAGTAGCTGAGGATATGCTGAAGTTTTCTGTCAGTAAGACGGCTGTTTTTGCTATTATTAGCCTCTGTTAGCCGCCGTTAGCAGCTGTTAGTGAAACTGTCTTTGAAGTGAATGTAACTTTGTTCGACTTTGACACTAAATGAATGAACTATGCTATGTGAGAAAGTAATCAAACGGTTTATCAGATGGAAAGTGTGACTTTAAGGACACTCAAGCCTACAATTAGCTGGCATAATGTTAGCTTATAATGCATATAATTTCATAATGTTTAGCTTATAACTTGCTGTAGTTGTTGTTTAAAGCCCTCACTTCAGATCAGGAAATGAGGATGAGGTGAGAAGGAAAAGGATTTTATTGCTGCTGGCATTGTTTCTTTCCGTTCCTGCAGACACAAATTGAAATGTTCCTCCACGGCTCCTATGACTTCTCTTCTTCTCAATCTTTAATGTTATTCATATGTGGCTGGTCTCTAGCCACTCACATAAAATTTGATTAGTCGAAAGAAAGACCTATTGTATCCACTGTATTCCAATATGGTGGGGGAACATGGCGGAGTTCGCAAACCGCAAATCCACTCTTATGTATTTTTAATGAATTAATTCTAAATTTATGAGAATGGATCCATTTGTTGAAAGACATAATTATACCCTGTTTTGCTTTGAGGATCACTATGGGCACAATATGTAATACCCAAGCACTGAATTGAAACACCCCTTGCCATTTCACTCACAGCAAAATGATGATGTATCAAATTGGTATTATGTTACAGAAATTGCATTTGAGAGTTGGCTAATGAACAAATGATTAAATATTTGAAATCAATTTGGTAATCTAGACAGAAAACGTATCTGCTGGTTTGTCTGATTTTAAAATGACACACTGAAGTGCACAGTGAACCGGCGCATTCAAAGATAATTCTTATATCAAAAGTTGAAAGCAAGAAATCACTTGCAACCCTCTGAAGGCTGAAATTTAGATACGTCCTTGAATCCACTTAACACTTGCACACTGGTGCTGTAAAGGTGTATAGCCCAAAACAGCCTGCATCTCTCTGTCTTTGTGCTATTGTTCTTATTCCTCCCAATCTCCCACTCTGTGAGAACGGTTCAGCCTTTCATAGTCTCCAAATCCCACACCTCCCAGAGCAAATGCGTCTGCTCATCACACTTTCTCCATTCTCTTCATGTTTCTTTCTTTTTTCTTGTGTGTTTCTGGGATTTCGGTAACATTTTCACAGTGCCAGATCCTTGCCTTGAGACAGCGTGCATGTGCCCACACCTCTCCACCTCCTAAAATACACATACATAAACACAATGAAAGCAGATATGCACACGCCTCGCCTCGAGCCAGGCCCCTCTGTGCTAGTCTACCTCAGAGAAGCTGAAGCTTGGCATAGAGAGGAGGTTCCGGTGGATTCTGTGCTCCGCCTGCCAATGCTGCTCTTTTGATCTGCAGCCAGCTGATGACAGATCTACATTAAGCTCATAGTCTTCACTCCTTCGCTCTGTTTCTCCTCTCCTTTTCCCTGACACTGGGGCAAGATGCTACCATAAGTCAACGAGCATTGGTGGGAATCAAGATTCATCTGGGGTTGACTTGTCAAGTCTCTTCTCACACCGAGCTGAGAGAAATGAAGAAGGCTGAGAGGGTTACCAGCATGCAGAAAAATATGTGGGTGTACGCTAAAGATAGCGCCATTCCAACAATCTAGGGGCAAGCTTTACACATCTCTGATGTGCACCTCCAAGAAAAATCCACACTTTAATGCGTTAACTTTAACACTTACGGATATTGTTAAATTATTTTTCTAAAATGAAACTAAATAACCTCGATAAAAGGCCGTCTCCTGCAGTTAAGACACACTGAAGTAAGAAAGTAGCAAGTCTTGTTAAGATTTCATCACAATCATTAGGGGACTATGAGGTTGCAAATAATGTAAAAATGTGTTTGTCTCCTCTTATGATGAATTTCTGTCTTTGTGAGTGATGAATGTGGATAATATGTTAAGACAGAAGTCATGGGGTGTGAGTAACTGACACTAAAAATTAGACATTTAAGTATAGTCAGTGAACAATAGTTCACAAAACTCTATTAGAAGCAAGAAAAAAGAAATAGCTTTCAAGAGTAACTTTCACTCAGCTGAAAAAGGGAATGTTAAGATTTAGAGGCAATTTTAATTTGCAATGAAAGCATGTTATATGTCTAAGCTATGAATTCTCCTGGTGGGGTTCAAATTTAATTAGAAAATGAAAAGCTTAACAAACATTAAGGGTTTCTAATATGTCTGGTGGTTCAGCATGCATAAAAAGGTTCTAACAAAGACATGTAATTTCAAAAGCTGGAATCAATACCGTTCCTTCTACTCATAACCTCATCAGAAACAGCTACTTTGTTCAGTTGATCAACTGTTATTAGAAACGGACTAGGTAGCCATGTTTCTACAAACTACTTGTGCAGAAATTGTCCTCATCCACCTTAATGTTTGTGTTATGATGCATTTATCCAAACTGATATGTGCCAATGAAAAACTGCACTCCAGCAGAAGAGTGAGCGTGATGGCTAACAGCTGCTGATGAATGAGGAGTGACGGGCAGTGATGGAGACTCACCATTAGAAAAAACACAACCAGCTGTTATTTCTAAAGGGGATCATTTGCTTATTCCTGCACTATGCAGCAGGAATGGCTTGCCATCATATTATTTGGCATGGCGGGTGGTTTAGAGTGAGGTGTGACTTTGTGGTAATAGGTGACAATGTTTTTTTTGTTTTAATCACTAACATTCTCAATCTTTTTTCACACTCAGTATAATTTTAAAGATGAAGAAGGGGGAAAGGAAATAATGTTCAACAGGAGCCAGCTGTATTTTCTTTGTGTGTGTGTTTGTCATTACAGACCTGCACTTTGATTTACTGGTGTGCTGGTTTTGTGTGGGCTGTAAATTGGTAATCTGTCTGTCACCGTGCTATTCAAATGGTCACTGTAAAGCTCCTGTGAAGAGATCAGGCCTGTGACCTATGGTACACTTTTAAAGATCATTTGGGAGGTATGAAGAGTAGATTGCAGACATATGGAAAAGTAAACACACACCTTGTGTTTTCATCTTTGCTGTGTTTGGATTTTAGCGCTACTGATGCAGATATTTCACGCAGGGACAGAAAAGTGAACAAATATGAGCGTAATCATGAGAGTAAGGGTGCATGTGGGCACAAGAAAGAGAAGACATGATGATAGCAATGCATTTGCTGTGAATGTGTACCTCATACCTAACACTCACAACATAGCTGCCTAGAACTAGCATTCATTATCACTGCATCTATTGTGACACATCCTTAAAATGTCAGCTGAAACGTGTTGGAAATGCATTGAAATTATGGCATCCTTTCAAGCTGTCTGTGACCATGTTGCATCAATTTAACATGAATTGAAATGTTATTGCAATGTGTTCTGTAAAAATAACTTATTTGAGCTCTATGATTTGTGTTTCCATGAATACGTTTCACTCATCCAGTGGTTTCAGATCAGAATCACTGAGGATCATAAAGTAGACTGTTGCTTAATTGGTCTGTTTTAGCAAATTTGAGTCAGTTTTACCAAACTCTATTGTAAACACAATTTTCTTTCCTGCAGGAAATTTATGGATTCCTGCTGCCAGTTTCAAAAAATGTGTTTCTTTTGCTGATAGTAGAGCCAAGCATATGTTAATTTCCTGTCCTCATACACGACACTGCATGTGATATTCTTCAAATCCAGCTCTTCTAGACTTGCCTGATTTGAAATCTAAGCCATGCTCTGTGCCATGCTGTCCTGTAGAAGAAACAGCTGTTTGCATGAATGTTTAATGTACACCCACACTGGTATGCCATTTCAACAGATGAGAATGTGGAGGATCACCTCAATCCTTGATTTAAGCTATTTGAAGTCCCTGCCATTTCAGAATGTCAACAACAGCAACAACAGTTTACTCAAACTGTGACACATACAGTACAGTGATATACGTATATATATTGTAGTTGGTACGAAACATACTAGTCGTTTAATCTAATTGTTTTGCATTTTTATTGATACCCAAGGCAGATAAATAATTGTGTTCTTATCTTATGCAGCCATCTGCCACCAGATGGAGCATCACTGGTGAGTAACGCCATGAATCCTTTAATCTCAACGTGGCCTTTTTGTTAACACTATTATCACTACTTCAATTAAAGGCTAAACATTAGATTTCGGAGGCAACCATCATAAATGAGCTTTATCTGAAAGGTGGATGGGCTTTCCCTTAGCGATAGAGAGAGGAGTTCAGTCATTTGGGTGGGGCACAGAGTAGAGCCGCTGCTACACATCGAAAGGAGACAGCCGAGGTGGGCTTCTCCTGGGTAAGGGGTTCCCGACTGGGCATGTCCTACTGGTAGCAGGACCAATGGTAGACTCTGGACCCACTGGAGCAAACAAATCTGTTGGCTGGTCTGGGAACGGCTCAACATTTCCCCAGATAAGCTGGAGGAAGTGGTTAGCGAGAGGGAGATCCTTCTTCAGTTTTTTGGAAAGTAATTTTTTGGAAAGTAATTTGTCATATTTTATAATACTTTTTTTTAAATTTTATAATACGCTAACTTTTGTGGTAACACGTTTTCATATTGTATTTAACATCTGTCTATTTAAATTTTTTTTCATTTTCTGAAGTATAACGAGCAATGTTGATACTGCATGTGGGGTGCCACACAATTAAAAAGCATGATTCGTTATTAAAGAATTAATAACGAAGAATTTAAGAATGATTAATGGGTTAAAATGCCTTTGTTGAATGAGTTTTTGGCATTAAATGGTTCTTAGATTTAGTAATAGCATATGTACATATATTGGTTATTATATCACTTAAAAAAAAACAAGAATTAGGTGCAACAGTTTGGCTTTTTTATTGTAGAGTACACATTGTTACAGTACCAATAAACTTACCAGTGTCATATAATCATAGTAACATCAGTATCTCATTCAGAGAATCATGCACACCTGCGGAGATAGCTAATAGCTCGATGCTACTCTAAAACTGAGGTGATAAACTTCAACTGTGCACTAGCCAGTAAGGAATAATAATAATAAGGAAGTAAACAAAGCTGATTTAACCCTTTAAGACCTACCATAGAACCAAGTCCGCCAGAGCTTATATTATATTTTTACATGTTGTGGAGCCATTTTTGGGAGCATTTCAAGTTGCTATACATCAATACAACCATTACAGCCTAGATTGTAATAATATGTATGAATTAAGTGCATAGTGATTATATAAATTGCAAAAAAGTGCAATAAACTACAAAAAAATTGAAAATCGTTTTTGTTTTTTTAACATATATGTCTAGTTAGAGAAATTTAAGAGGCTTATCCCTCAAAACTGTAAATACAAAAAAGTTGCACAAAATAGTTTCCCACCACAGGAAATTTATTTTGAGTGTCTTCATAGTTTTATTTTTGAAATACACCAATTTTTATACACTGCAGGAAAAACTAAAATAAATATTATAGTGCAAATTTGCAAAAAGCAGCATATGCATCAAAATAAACTATTTCCAGCAGTGCAATTTGAGTCCTAAGCATCCCAGAAACGACACAGAAAGTCATAAAGTCAAACATAACTTTTAAAAACACCAGTATAGGCTCATTGAGGCCCGGACGGTAAAAAACTACATTTCTGCAAAATGACGTCACTTCCGGTTTCGGGCAGGTAATGGCCGACATGCGATAGTTCGCGCTGACGTCTAATCTAATGTAGGAAGTGTTATGAACAGCTGATCGGATCGGCAAAGCGTGTTTCTGGAATATTATGTTTTTGTTGCTGCAAGTGCTTTTTATGCAATTTTTGCAAAGCTATATGTGGAAGGAAACTGTGACCGAGGACAAGCTGATGGCATAAGATGTAAGTACAACTCCTCCGGTTTCATATGCAAAAACAATTATTTGGCTAGCTCACGTGGCTGCAGAGCTACCGGGATTTAAAAATAGTTACGCAAAACAGAGCATGCCCGCTCCGACAGGTTTTAAAGGGTTAACAAGTGAAATCCCAGTATATATTAATGGAAAATCACACCACATGTGCACAAACACAGGTTTGTCTTGTCACGTTGTTTTGCATTCATATTTCAGAATCAAATTAAGAGGCCACTTTGGGTTTTTGCATTTCACCTAAACAATAAGTACTTCCTTTTCTTTTTCCCAGGTTCCTGTAATCGTACACCATCTATCTGCAAAATGCACTCCAGTGAAATAAACTAAAATGTAAACACCACAAGTGGAATATGTTGTCCCGTACAGAAGAGCAATACGACCGTTGATATGGCTGCGGGTTTACAATTGTTGTACTTGGCGACTGCTGTCTGTATCACACAAGTGTGAAAAGCAATAACACCACCAAAGTGCAACTGTTCGCGGTCAATATTTTCTCTCCCTGATAAACCCTCTGGGCAGAAGCGCTCCTTAGTCTAGCCAACGCAAACACAGCTTTGCAGCTTCAATCTGTCATACAGTATGAATATGGAGCCAAAAATAAATAAATAAATATTATCGTTGCAAATCCTTTTCTTGTCACTGTGCATTCTCAGTTTTACAAAGGAATCATCGAAACAAAGTTTAAGCACTCCCAAAAATGTTTCAGATTTCTCCTAAAACTAAATTAGCCTTCATTGCTCCTGAGCTGTGAGTCTGATTTGCTTTACCTTTTCTAATGTCACTGCTCTGCAGGGGATTTACATTTACTATGACTAGACACAAGCACAAAGCAGATTTGCGACACACATGCAAAAACAAAAAAGGCATTTAAACATACCTTGTAAAAGTCAGATGTGTCTGTAGGAGAAAGTCTGCAGGTTGACATGGACGGGATACATGAGCACGTCTACCTCAGCTATATCTGGAAAAACAAAGACACCCAAAATGCCAAGGTTATTTCACACATCATTTACAGCATGTAGCCTTATGCACACATCAATATAGAGAGCAGTGAGTTATCCACATATCCTATAATGCCATAATGATGGAAACAGGAGTGCGTGGGAAACATGAGATTTACAAAGTTTACAAAGATACTGTTCCAACTTACAGCACCCACACAGCACTCATGCACACCTACAGACACATGCGTTAGCACCCCCCACCCACCGTCCACACACACACACACACACACACACACACACACACACACGCATGTATGCACACACAAACATACATACAATAAACAAGCATTCAATTCCCAAAGCAGCTATAAGGCTCAACACACTCTGTTACCCAGTGGCTTACTTTTAAAGATGAATCTCAAGAGTCCCCTAAGGAAAACAGCACTTTGCCAGGAGATGTCCAGGAACGTTAACTGTCACCGTCTCTCTCTACAGTCAGACACTGACGGCTGTGATGAGAAGGTGCGGTGCTCCCACACTGAGGCAGGGTAATTGGCTAGAGATGATGGGCCATAAACATACATCACAGGGGCGGCGAAGCGCCAAGCAGACAGCTAACTAAGATTCTCCTTCGACTGCGTGGCTCTTGTTTGTCGTATGCACACGTACACACATCCTCATTGTCTTCCTTTCCCTGGATATTCACGGTCTTTTAACACAGGGGCTAGCCTCCAATTTTCATAACTCCAAAAAAAAAAAATCCTGCCATTCTCTTTAATCTATCACCATAAACCTGATATGGCACATTGTATATTCTGTTCAGACCCTTTCACCCATTTCTTGGCATCATGACCATACCCAGAGGATGCTCTTTCCTGGCATTATCATCCACTGATATATAATAGGCACTATCCATTCAAAATGCATCATCACCATAACAGATAGGATGCCCTCTGTCTCACCATTACTACCACTACACAGTGGAGGATAATAGGCTATCCGCTCCTGAGGTGCTATCGCCACGGCACAGACTTTCCTTCTATTACCATAACACTTCTGTCATAATAAGCTGAGAGAGCCTCGCAGTCATGACCACAGCTCTCTGAGAGGAGGTCAGTCATGTCATACTGTTTGCTCACACGCTGGTAATTGGGAGAAATAAGGCTGGGTAAGGAAGTAGCAGTGGAGCTGCCCTTTCTTCTCAGTGTTTGCTGTGCAAGGCAGCTATGACGCTATGATCCAGCAGCGCTGCTCAGCCGTTTGTTGTGTTTTAAAAAGCAACGAAATAAAGTCAACAAGGAAAACAGTGCCAGCTAATTTGGCTCGCAAAATTGCAGCTGTTTGCGACATCTCATGACGCTCCCTCATATTGGACAGCTCCTACGAAACAGCACTCCCCGTCCTAATGCCGTGAAATGGAATGGGGGAATTATATCAATAAAAATATACTTCATTCATCATACGCTTCTTTTCTGGGTTTTACAGATTTAGTTTGACAGATTTGCATGACCACATTTTTTTTTCCTGGACACGCGACAACCTAAAGACCCCTTCACTCTCTCAGCAGACTAGAACTTCAAGGGGAAGAGTAAAACTGATGGCACAGAGTGGAAGAGACAGGGGGGTACAGGCAATGTGCTCATTATTCAGAGAGACACTCGAGGCCACAGGAACCGGCACACTTCATTTTTCTTGTCAAACTTCGACTGGCTTAATGGCATGTTCACAGCAAGTGGTGAGACAAAGAGATGGTGTGGCCAGGCCAGGATGTGGAAGTAGTGTCAATCACAACACAGGCCGCCATCGTAGTGGTGGATAGCCTACATTCTTTTAAACGGTAGATCGCCCGAGTTGCCAAAGCTCCTGAACGTGACACAGTGGCAAATAAATATGTCTCGTCTGTCAGGGAAGGAGATGGTAAATACAGTAAGGCTAGTTTTCAAAGAGCAAGCTAAAATATGGTCTCGATTATACTCGTAACTACTGAGAGGCACAGATGCTCCTATTGTTCCTCCCATTCCACATCTTTCTGAACCCTACGTCAATATTGCCTTCATTACTGGTGCCATCAATATGGAAGGCAGCTGCCAGAAAACCCGGCTGTATCCACAACCCATCATCCAAACACCAATTAATCATCCGCCCAGCAATTACACAATATACCTTTCACTGATTTCGAACACAGTGATTCTTTTTCTGTTTAATTTATATACAAGAAGCTCTCGTGTTTGCAAGTCATGCAAAGCAGTCTCTTCCTGTTCTATATATTCCCTGGACTGGAACTGTATTTTGATCAGAGATATGATGGGGCAGGTGTTTTGTTGCGGCTTCATGTCAGCGAGAAGCCTCATTCCATCGCAGTCCAATCTCTAGGCATGGCAGTGGGCTGCTGTGTCAGACAGCCTCTTTTGTTCAACTCCTAATTGGGATAATTTATTGTTCTAACAGGAAGAGCAGCTGTGGCTTTACGGCGTAGCACCAATTAAATCCAGATGCTAGAGTGAAAAGATGGGGATGAACGTGACTTGGGGACCAATCGCTAATATTAATTCAGATCCTTGTGAGATACATGTAACAAGCTGGGATGAGAGATTCTTTTCAACGCTTTTGGGCTGATACTGAAAATGTGCAATTTTGAGGGAGATTCGTGAAAATGGTCACGATCAGATCTCTCAGACATTACGAAAGATGATTTCGAACAATGAATGAAATTATGTGCTAGATTAAACAGAAACGAAGATCTCGTGGACAAGGACTGTGGCTGAAGCACATGAACAATCACTGGATTCTGAAATCTTGCTCTAGTTTAACTGTTGTTAAAGAAGTTTTTCCACCCAAAATGGCTCTGACACAGGATCAGGTGAATATGAGCGTGAGATCTGGGGAATAAGGGGAGCAACTGAGTGAAATCAGGTCGCTGTAAAGATTTCTCCAGGGCAGGTCTAACCCCGCCATACTGTGCTTGGCCCGCCTGCCTCTTCAGTCGAGGCTCTTTAGACGAAGAGCCCTGGGGACAGACACAAATGTGAGTAACACAGAGAATGGAGGCAGCATGAGGTCAGCACCTCAGAGCTGCAGCTCAAATAGTAATCGCAGATACATAGTGACTCCTTAAGGCTTAAAATTCAGAGGGAAAAGAGAGCAAATAGTGAGAATGTCCATAGAAAAAGCCTCCTTTTGTTTCTTAATTTGACTTCACTCTAAAGTTTTAATGAAGTATTTCTGTGCTTTGCAGCTATTTACTGTAAACAGGAGGTATGACATGTTTAATATCTAAAATGCTTACATCAAATTGCAAATTTCTTCAACAACAAGAAATTTTGCTTTGGATTTTGGTTGTAAAATGCAAAAAGAAAGAAAATGCTCATCTCTGAGGAACCATTTTAAATATTTCTCTAGCACAAAATGGTTAAGGAGTATGGTAATATGTAGAGCACAAGGTAAAATCTAGGCAGAGCTCGTTTCTTTTTGTCCATTTTAAGACAGTAGTACCTTGTGAATACCTTGTGCTACCATTATACACTAAATATCCCCATAAAGCTAGCCTTCTCTTCTTTCCAGAACTGTTTGAATTTTTTCTCTAAAATTTTGTCTCGCTTCTAAAATAAAGACTTCAGAATGACTCCTTGACAGCCATTTATCCACAAGCAGTAGATGGATCAACTGAAAGGCCAAATGGATCTCTTTGGCTCTCTGTCATGGCTGTATTTTTTTTCTATTTCTGTGAGAACAGATGCTGTTCATCTGCTGTTCTCATTGTCCAGATTCCTCATATTTTTTAAGAACACGCTGCACACCATTCATGCATGTCATGTCACGTTTTCAGCTAATAGCTGTTTGGGATTCACATTCTTGGTGCAAAAATGATATTTTATGCCTTTTTAACTCATGTATAATATATTTAACTAAATGGGAACAACATATTTCATGGATCAGGGATAAGTGGCTTAACAAACAAACATATGAAAATGGTCAGGTACGAGGACTGGATTGAAAAGAAGTGAAAAAGCAGCCATTGTCTGAAGAAAAACTTTGAAAGACTATCACAAAGCTTGCAGGATTATTGCTCAAGATCTTTTTTAAAAAGTCTGTGTTAGCAAAATATAAAATACTTAGGCTTTCACACAATCCTTCGGTTTTTATGCCCGTCTATGCACACAGCCATATTTATTACATCAAAATTATGCTAAATTATGCTGCTTTTATAAGATGTCACCTGTTACACAATCCACATTCCTCATTTATAACCTACTACTGGAACAGTTGCATTGCAGTGGATAGTTAACTATTACTGTGTATTGATGATATTAATAATTAGCTAAAAAAGATGGTTTTGGGCGCTGGTTCAGCTCAGTTATGAGCAGGTGCCCATATACCGCATGGCTGATAGCAGCCGGCCCTGGTTCAAGTGCAATCAGTGGCTCTTTGCTGCATGTCTTCCTTCTTTCTTTCTCTACGCTTTCCTGTCAATCTTCTCTGTTTCTATCAATAAAGCCAGTTAAAAGGCCAAAAAAAAACAAAAAACAAGGCAGGTATTACTAGTGTCAACTAGTATGAGAAACAAAGTTTAATCAGTTAGTTTCAAATACTTTAATTAGCTATACTTCATATCCCTAAACATTTATCACCAGCTCCAGTCAATTTGATTATGTATTATTACTTTATTTTTAGTTTTTAATTTCATTCATTGATTTTGCACAAATATCATCCTATAAAGTGATTAAAGGAGGTGTGATAAAATGCAGATACCACACAAGGCAGTAATCTTTGAGAATTTTGAGACGTCTAAAGACTGAATGAAGCTGACCTGATAATGACTGGATCATATTTACAACATGGCTGAATGGTTCTCCCTCTAGAAATTAAAGATGGAAGGAGTTCATGATATTGTACATCTCTGCAACATCTCCCGCTAAATGTATTCTTGCCACGCAGCTCCTGTGTATTTCATTACATTCTACATTGTACAACAGACTTCAAACCCCGAAGACAATATCAAATAGCTGTTTGCAGTAGCCTTGACAACAGTGGCTGTTTTCCATCTCCGACTTAACCTCTCTTCTTTTCTCTCACTTTCTTAGATGTCGTCAGAAGTGCCATAAGCTGTCCAAATAGCAAGAAACCTTGGAACTTTATGAGGATAAAGAGCTCTGACCCAATTAGCCGTCTTTGTTAAATAAAACTCCACCGGCCTGCATTTAAACCACCACATAGCCCTCTGTTCACCTCCCCTGCTTGTGTTTTTACAGTACAAAGTGATTACAGATTTAATTAGCTGAGGACCTTGCTTCAGGGAGTCTCCTAAATCCATATTGATATTTCTGCAGAGTTCAGAACAAGAGGCCTGGGCTCTGTGAGGATGACTTACGAGGGTGGCAGCATAAAAATATAATGACGATGTGATTTTCAACTTTTACCAGGCTCTGTTTACTTTTCCCTCTGAGACTAATTTTACAGTAGTACGATGCTGAGAATTATGCAGCGAATAATGCCATCTCGCAGCAAGAGTCGTGGATTTTAACAAATCTCCTGTCATGAAAGCTCGTTTTCTGCTTTTGACACGTGGAGAAATTTAATGTAAGTTTATTTACTTCAATTCTATATTTATTACCTTTGCCAAGTGGGTTAAGGATTTGTTAGCATTTAAGTGTGTGTGTGTGTCTATCTGTAAGCTCAAAAAGCTATGAATGAAAGGGATGTCGAGTGAGGTCATGTTAACAATCCATTAAAATTTGGCTCACAGACACCAATTTCTTCAAGGTTAGCTTAATGATTTATTGGTTTAAAACTGACAAAAGGCTTTTTTTTATAACTTAAAAACTATGATTCTTACAAGTCAGCTGTATATTGCCAACATGAAGAAAGTATAATATTTACATTTGACCTCTGACCTCCCCTTTATGGTCAACAGACTGATTTAAAGGTCAACGTGATATTAATGATATACAGAACAATTTTATTTATCTATTTTATTTATATTGACAACATATAGGCATGCTGGGGTATTATGATATTATGGGGTCTCTAAATATGTAACTTTAGACCTCTGATTTGATCTTCGAAGTCAAATAAGGTCAAACTTTTATATAAAAAAAAAATGTTTAAACCTATGCGTCAAATTTAGCTGCCTTTGATTATATTGGCAACATTTAGGAAACTATGCTAATATATGAGGACTCTAAATATCACGTTATAGTTTGCATTGAAATATCATGTGACATTTGACCTCGGATCTCATGTTTACATTTCACATCTTCTTGTAATGATGAGAGTATTGTTAAGAGAAAGTGGATGGATAGAAGGCTAAAGCACCTGGTAAAAAAGCACAGCATCTCTTAGCAAAACATGATAGTGTCAAAAAGGTAATACTGCTGTTTGTGTACATGAATACTATTGTACTAAATATTATTTGACAGTCAGAAAAACTTTGAAACTAAATATAATTAAATTGGAAGTATATTTACTTGACACCCAACAGGTTCCCAGGAAACCTAAAAGTCAGAGTTAAGTCAAAAGGCGAATGGTCGACTGCTATTTTTATTTGGTGAAAAGTATATATTTACAAGATGTCCTGATAGCAGACCTCACCAGCCTTTCATGTTAAACCATGGAAGCCTCGAAGCAAAGAGAGCAGCAGCAACAAAGCAGGCATCAGTGACAACAGATGTGACAATGATTACAACAGATACAAAGTAAAAAGCAAAGCTGAACTAAAGATCTTGCAGTGGGTTGCAAAGTGAGTTGCAGAAGCACAGCAGCTGTAAGCAGACTAAAGCAGCTTAAATAGCACACCTCTTGTGCCAGCTAAGAGTAAGATACTCCCAAGACTGCAATATTCTGATTGTTTTTTTGTTTTTTGTTTTTTATTTTAATCCAAACCAAGATAGGCTCAGGTTCCTACCTGCTAAACAATGGACGTTGGATAAACGTGTCTATATTGTGTCCGTTGGTCCATGACCAATTCTGGACATCTAGACGACATCCGAACTTCGCAATTTGGACATGTAACCATGACAGAACCTCGACATCAAGATGTTCAACATTTGAACTTTGGACTGGGTAATTTGTTTGGGCATCATGTGGACGTCTATGACAGGTGCAGGAAATTTACATGATTAATAAATGTAATATTTTTTATTTACAAATATCAACATTGTTGTTTTCAACATGATGCATATGAATGCTGATTTTGTATAAAAAAAAACAATATCTATTATGTTAGGCTATTGATTTATTCAGAACATGTGGGTTTTTGTTTTTATCTGTTATTTCACATCTTCCTGTTGTTCTTTAACTGGTTTATTTATTTTTATTAATCAACTTATAATTAGTAATAATAATGGTAAAATAATCATGATTAAAGTATTCAGAAAATTTTTTTCAATTCCTTTTAAAAGGAGTGCAATATGTTTAATACGTTTAAAAGAGCATTTGCATTATACATGGCTCGTTTTATTGTGAAGAGCTTTGTAAGAGGAAGTGCGTGTGTTTGTGAATGGTAGCAGGACTGAGAGAAGTTGCTAGGCACATTATGAGAAGTTTGAGCAAGTGTGTATGTATGAACTTGACTATCTGCTCGACAGTCTTTGTCGATGCTCAGCAGGTTGGTAAAATCCACCGACCAGCTGCTCACTGTTGTTTTAGCTCAAGAGCCCGCATCACTTTGTGCAGTGGGCATAAAGTAAAACAAGAGGTTTGAGTTTATGACATGAAACATATCTGTATGCATTTACACACTAAAGGAAATGTCAGGTCTCTTAACAAAAATCAGTAGATTAAATGTAATTTCATGAGCCTTTACACAAAACGAAATAACTGAAACTGTTGCACACACTGTCAAATGTAAAACTTTATTTTACAGAATGTCTTATACACAGTACTTACATACAGTAATGTGCAAATCTCCTGAGTCAACCCTCTTTCTTTAGATTTTGCTTCCAAAAAGCCACAAAGTCTTATAATTTTTTTTTTTTGATAACTGCTTCTTTACTCATTTTAGTCCATTCTGTGTACCTTACCACTGTTTTTGGTTTAAGCCACTTAACACTGCCCTATAGATCATTCAAGAAAAAGCACCTAAATCAAGGAATGAACTAATGTTGTGTCTATGCATAATAGACAACTTGGCAAAGAACCAAATAAAAACTGTATCTCTAGGTACTTCTCTGTTACCAGCAGCCTCTGTCAAAAAACACATATTTTATGTCCATATCTTTAGTCTATGAAAAATGATAACAGTTTGACAGTGACAAAATAGTACTTTTGCACCAACAAGGTGAATCCCAAAGAGCTTTTAAGCCAAAATTTGGCATATCACAGCCCAGCGTACTATGTGGAGATATGTGAAGCACAAAAGAACTGCCGGGCCTAAAAAATATCTACAGTAGATGAACAGAATCTGAAGGTTATGTTCTTTAAAAAAGGGGAAAAGAATGTTGCAAAGACCTGACACAGGACCTAAAGTCATCTGGGACTTCAGTTCATCCATCTTCTATTCACTCAGAATCATAGTCTTCTGATTTTAAAGATAACTGTGATTCTGAAACCTCATCAGAAATGCTCTCGGTGGATGGGTGTCTGTCAAGAAAACACAACAGCAGAACTATTCCTGAAGATTACTTAAAGAAATTACAAGAATGCTGTCTAAGAGGGTTCGGCCTGTGTGTGTGTGGTCATACCAAATATTAAATTACAAGGTCATTAGAACTGCATTTTGTATCATTTATTGTGCCACATATATTTTAATTAATTGAACCTATTTCCCCATTTCCAATGAGTACAAACTTCTATATTATATATTTTGCTTTATATGTGTAGTATGATGCATGTCAGCAGGTGTTTCAATAAATCAGGTAGTTCCCATTTTATTAGCAAAATATGAAGAAATGAAAGATGACATGAGATTTTTGCACATAATTCCTTAAAAAAAGAGCTTATGATCCTGTGGTTTGTTGTTCTTAAACCTTCTCACATGAATTTTTATAGAAATCTAAACTGGAAAAATTGTTATTTATATTGAAACCTTTTTGGTTGAGTTACTTCCTTATTTCTGGGATAGATGTCTATATTTAGATAAGATGCTGTTAAGATACTATACTATACAAGAGAATAAAAAGGTAGAAAATGTTGAATTCTTTACAGAGACGCACCAAATCAATAAATCCATAATTCAGGGGCAAGGTGCAATGCAGCTTAAAAAAGAGGTCAGACTTTTTTCACTAGACCAATCCTGTCTTGTTAAAATGATTTCTATTTCTATTTTATCGTGATTTTCTGTAATTAAACCTGTAATCCGACTGGGTGTGTTTGGCTGAGTTTTTTGACTGATGATGTAAGACAGGGAAATGTTGGAAGTCAGGTACAACCGATGTTGAATATATCATCCGTTTAGAATTTAAACTGAAAATGTTCCCAAGTTGCTATTATTGCAGCACAAGAGGGATGGCAAAAAGCATCTCAAGTAACAGTTTTACCATGAAAACCTTCAGAGAATAGTAATAAAAATTCATATTTGAGATTTACAGCTAAAATATTCACTAATATGCAGTATTTTTCTTTGTTTAACATCACATTCACTCAGCGATGAAATGTGAAAGCAGCATGCTGTGGGCTTGTTTTCATCATGTACTGAGCCTCTATAATACAGTGTTGAATGAAAGACCAGCGGAGCTCTGAGGTAAAGTGCCAGCGCCAGAGAGGAAATGAAAATGAGGGTGGTGACTATGGAAGTGTCAAGTGCTCCTCGTCAAACTCCCTGCACATACTATGAATATTTCACTGCTGAAACACAGCAGCCTTTCACCCCATGCTGCACCCCTGGAGACAGACAAAGACAAACAAAAGAAGACAAATAGACTCTGTAGCTACATACGATATATAGATAACTATAGATGGAGAGTAAGATAAATGCATATCTATTTCCCCCAACCACTTCACTACGTGGATACCTGTCTCAGGCTTCATCTTTCAGCTCTAGAACTTGAGGCAGGGCTGACAGGAAGACTTTTCCACAGCTGACAGCGCTGCCTTCCAGCACCAACAGGGGCTGTCTCAGAGCTCACCAACATCACAAAAGCAAGTAATGCCCTGAACAGAATTGCAGACTGCTCTCAAACACAGAATACATTCACTCATACAGATTATGTGCATGCAGATTACGTCCTATACATTCACACATCGAGACAAGTAATGCAAAGACTGTACAAGAAATAGGGAACGTGACTACATTCAAGGTATTAAAGAAATTTTGAGACAATGTTGATGATGATCAAGTGACACGGTTATCAGTGCAAATAATAACTCATCACTACAAGAACGGTAAATTGCAGTACACAATGCTGGCAATGTTTTCTTTTTGCATACACTGGCCTGCTGGTTTCGTTAGATAAAACCTCTTGAAACTATAGGGATGTATCATCAAGCCACAACTGAAATCTACAGTTGTGTTTGCCCCCTTCCTTTTTTTCTATTTTTTTGTGTGTTTGTCCCACTTAAATCTTTCAGCACATCAAACACATTTAAATATCAGACAAAGATAATACAAATAAAAACAAAAATGCTGTTTCTAAATGAAGTTGTTTATGATTTAAGTGGGAAACAAAAATCCAATCTTACATGGCCCTGTGTGAAAAAGTGATTTAAATATTTAAATTTGCTTTATGAGCTGAAGCATTTAAGTGTGACAAACATACAAAAAACAGGAAATCAGGAAGCGGGCAAACAGTTTACACACCAGTGAACTATCTATATTACTTCAGTTTGATATATTTGTTCTAATCAATGAACCCTAATCCTTGTGAGGACCATAAAGATATTCATCAAATTTACAGTTGTGCCAACCAGCAGCCTGAAACTGCCATATGTTTACCTACACCACAAACTGTCAGCTACTTTAGACAGTTTTTTCCTTTTTGTACATATTTGTACAGTACATGCTCATCAAACAACTTACCAATGTTTCTGGTAGAATCCATCACAAAAAGTACCACATTTAAGTGGGAACTGATATTGAGACAATATTACTAAGACAAACATGAATGATGTACATTAGTCTATGCCATAACCATAAATATGCCATAAATCCCAACCCAAAGATAATCATGCTCCAGTAATTGAAAAACTCCTCCTTAACCGAAAGCAGTGAGTGCAAAACAGATACGGAAACTATATAACTCAAGCAGTAAGTAACACATAACAAAACCTAATCCTATACTTCTTTGGGGACAATGTCCCAGTATTGACGCAAAATATGCTTCCTTCTGCTGTGAATGCGATCTTCAAAAGTTGCCACAGTGCTACAATTAATTTCTAGCCACTGCCAGAGAACTTGAAATCCAATTTTCTCCTTGGGAAGCTTTGTTAATTCTTTGTTTAATATATATAATGAACTTCCTTTTATTTTTCCAAAGTTGTAAATGGCTTCTTCACTTCCAACACTTCATGAGCTAGAAAAAATGCACAGAAATGAACTTGTTTGTCCAGTGCATGTGTTGTACTAAATATGTGCTTTCATGCTGGCAGTTTCATGTAAAGTGCCATGCTATGATTTAATGATTGCTATGTAATCCTGATCGATACTGCCTCAACAAATGAGGTGAGGTTCAGAAGGACAGTAAAGGGTGAAGGAACATTCCAATCATAAATCAGACCAGAAGCACTTACTTTCACTGTGTATCCTATGGGCCATTATTGGTGGGTGTGCTCACACATCATAGTGGCAGGGGTCTTCCAGGCTAAAAAGGAATAAAAAAAAAAACAAAGGACTATTAAATCACAGTGTGAGACCAAGCTCCAAGCAACATACACACTTTAACACAGTGGTATAAGGACTGTGAAGCTAGGTTAGGACCCACAAAGAAGGATGGCGAGAGAAGGAGAAGGAGAGAAAGGGAACGCGACATTGATTTTCACCCTCTGAAGTGCCACTTCATCATTCTGTGAGACACACTGTATCGATCCCCTGCCTTTAGTTTGTTTGTAATTTTGGAGGCTCAAAACTGTTCACAAAGATAGATCCTCTTATATGCCACTTGCCTCCAAGATGAAGAATGGAGGGATCAAAGGATGTGTGGGGATGACCTCATTTTACAAAGTGCTTCTCACTCACTTGGTTTTTGTGGCCTAAGAATTAAGGTGGTTACTGTTTCTACAGTACTCTTCCTTCCTTTTTCCCTCTAAAACATAATTTATATAGACATTACATATTGCATTTGCAATATTAGGAGTATTTTTATTTACACATTACATTGTATCAGTTTAAATCGCTGGGATACAAACATGTCATATCTTGGCGAAAATCAGTTTCAAATCCAAATTTGTGTGATTTCTGTTGATCTGATGTTTTTCTTTAAAGGGTTAGGGCTGGGATTACTGTCAGGGAGAATGAATTGAGCGCAGTACCTTCAGAATTATACAAAATGCTATTGTCTTTAAGAGGGACCTCTCTGACAGATCAGTTTTTGTAACTGCCTGAAAGCTTTAAAGGTGCTATGTGTATTTTATTTTGTAGCTTCAATCACTGCTAACTAAGGAGCTACTTGTTAGCATGTCCCTGGGACCATCAGTTGGGCCTAATGTCTCTGCAAGGTAAGATAATGTGAGATTTTTACTGTAAAATGCACAAGTAATTTAATAGGCTCCTTTTCCACTGTTCTGAGTGAAAATTATATAACCTTTGAACACTTGCATTTGTCACTTAACAGCTTTTGTCCTGAGGCGTGTTTGTAAAAAGTAAATTACAATTACAAATTACAATTAATGGTGTTTTATTATTCTGTGGCACTAATATCTACAGTCAGGGTATAAAGAATGCAGCTGTGAACCAATCAGACCTCAGAAATGTTTAATTCCATGGCAATATACTAAAACACAGTTACATGTAGTTTTTAAAATGTAACAATCTCTACCCTTGTGATGTCTTGTAAGTCAGAAATTTGTGAGCTGTCCCTGTTTGGTTGTTATTATTTCTCCACCTGTTAGTACAAGTTGTTAGCAAGGTCTCCGTAGTCCGTTCCTGTTAGAAAGTTTGGATCTTTAACAGGTGCATTGGCAATATTTAGGGTCTTTTGACTTTACATATGTAAGGTGTCTAAAATTTGCTTATGCTCTGGTTTGGAGATATAAAATTTAAACTGAACTGAACCAAATGATAAATAGGGGCTTGACTGTTTTTAGCTAAGGTATGTGGGATGGATTAAGCAAGCTTCAGTGCAAAAAATCATATTCTCATCGAGTAAGCAGAGAAGGATTTTACTCCCAACATTGTGCTGGCACAAAGCATATTTACTGCACCTTTCTACTGTGACCTCCATAGCTTCCAGAAAAACTCTCAACCTGAGAGACAACCACCCACATACAGTCCTACCTTAGCAACTCATCTGCACTTTATAATACCCCCAACCCACTGCCCTTTATTCAGAGCAACAGAATGATAGCACCTCAGAATACCTTCAGAAATACCAAGGGAATACTTGAAGGTTATCATTTTCAGGAAAATATCCTTTAGCGAGGGTTTCATGAGCAAAACAAATTAAAACACATACACCTACACATGCAAAAAAGACATGTTCCATGTCTTACATTGCTATTATTACTGTGATACTGTTACACACTGGTGTAACAAATACACAGATACACAAAACATATTTCTAGCAGTCAGCATGGTAGAACTTTTGTTTTATGGTAAGTGGATGTTGTCTAAATGTAGGCACAGGAATGTGCTTATTAGCAATATGCATTCAGCAGTCACTTTGTACACCTGCTCAACTGCTTGTTAATGCAATTGCCTAGTCTTGAAGGAGTTCCCAGAGATGCTGAGCACTTGTTGGCCCTTTTGCCTTCACCCTGCGGCCCATCCAATCCCAAACCATCTCGATTAGGTTTAGGTCAGGTGACTGTGGAGGCCAGGCCATCTGGTGCTGCACTCCATCACTCTCCTTCTTGGTCAAACAGCCTTTATACAGCCTGGAGGTGTGTTTGGAGTCATTTTTCGCTTGACAAATAAATGATGGTCCAACTAAACGCAAACTGGATGGGATGGCATGTTGCTGCAGAAGCTGTGGTAGCCATGCCGGCTCAGTGTGCCTTCAATTTTGAATAAATCCCCAACAGTGTCACCAGCAAAGCATCCCCACACCAACCCACCTCCTGCTCCCTGCTTCACGGTGGGAACCATGAATGTTAAGACCATCCGTTCACCTTTTCTGCGTCACACAAAGACACAGCAGGTGGAACCAAAGATCTCAATTAGACTAATCAGACCAAAAAACAATTTTCTACTGGTCTAATGGTCATCCCTTGTGTTTCTTGGCCCAAACAAATCTCTTCTGATTATGCACTTTTGCACAACACAACCGATGGTTCCAATCCCTTTAAGAAGGCAAGAAATTCCACAAACACCCTAACAAGACACACCTGTGAAATTAAAACCATTTCAGGCGACTACATCATGAAGCTAATTGAGAGAAAGCCAAGGGTTTGCAGTGCTGTCAACAAAGCAAAGGGTGACTACGTTCAGGAATCTAAAATATAAGACATATTTAGTTATTATTAGAGTTATTTATTAATTTTTTCTTTGCTACATTATTCCATGTCTTACTTGATATATTTCACATCTTCAGTTTGTATCTACAATGTAGAAAGAAATACAAATAAAAAAAGAGAGGAGAGAACTTTTAAAAGATCTCACCGGACCAGAATCAGTATTGTTAAACCTACATCATAACATCATAACAACGAACTACATAACTAGAATTATATATTTGCAACCTTTTTAAAACTTAAATCTGCCTGCTTTCATCCTTATGTGCACACATTCAGTTATAGATGGGTGTGTGCATGGTGATTGGTTGCAAAAATTAGCTGTAGATTCTTGAGATTTAGTAGCACATGCTTTAGAGGTACTGTTTAAACAGAAGAAAACCAGTCCATCTGGTGAGTTCTTTTGTGCAGCAATATCTTTTCTGTATTTCTAGAGGCAGCATTTTCCTTGCGACCGAATCAACATACTGACTCAAATTATAAACTGTGATGTCGGATCTTATGGGGGCTACTATCTTGCATTTTTGGAGCAAGAGCCCACTCACTTACCTGCTGGATGTGACTGCGACACACCCAGCTTTTTAATGATTTCTGCTGATAGTTTTATGCAACTGACACCTTCTTAAATCACGACAAATATAACATTGACACTAGATTTAAAAACACAAAAATCTTAACATACTATAGTTTTATACAACATTAAAATCATTCTGTAGCTCTTACAGTTAATGTGTTAAGCTACAGTTAAGCTAGAAGTTAGCACATGCACTGTGTAAGAAAACATTTGTTAGCTAGTCAGCAAGTCTACACACTTGTGTATCTCTCATCACTGGTACCTTGATGAGGCCCAGAGTTATTGTAAATATTAGAATTATCTAGAAATGAAATGTTTATTTCTGAGATTTTAATATTAGACTGAGGATGATGTAAACAGTTTTACATCTATTACACACTCACAGAGCACTCTATATCCTGGTAACATATAAATAGAAAATAGAAAAATTTAAATAAAATGTTACATTTAAAAGCACATCCGTTAAAGGTTTCAAAGAAGTGTAATTTGTTCTTTCCATTTAACAACAGGACCCAGAGTCCACATTATTATTAACAGCTACACCCTGGGGGGGAAAATGAGTGAGGTAGACCATCGGCACCAAGCCGAGCCTGGATTCCTGGATTGAGAGGTTTGCAGAAATGCCCTCCCTTTTTTTCATCATAGACTTCCTGTACTAAATGATCTGTTGACCCAGTGAGGCCAGTGTCGGAAAAATCAGGAGAACTGAAACTGCAGGTACCAAGCAGGACTCAAAGTAAAATCTTTAAAATCTTTTTTAGAGCCCCAGCGTAGGCTCAGTTGAGAAGAAGGACAAATCGCATTATGAACAGTGTGGTAGCAACCTTTCATACTGAACATTGTTACATCATCACAGAGGCTCTGGAGTTTTGCCAAATTATGTTGTTCCCTCCTGCAGAAAATAGTAGATTTAAAATATCTATTATACTCCCTGGTTACTTTGGCATGAATGCTTCTTAATTACTTTATGGTAAATAACACACTATTAGCAAAACACAGTGTGAAAGAATTTCATATTAAAGCTTTTTGGCTCATACACATGAAGAATTTTTTACCTTATACTTTTTACCTCTTGTTTTATTTATTTGTTTATGCTGTCAAAAACAAATCTACATATCATTTTATGTATTGCCAGTTTCACTTACAGTACATAATATGCTAGCTTAGTATATGTACTATTTTGTTTAAATCAATTAACTATGGAGTTACTGAAAATTTACACCAATATTACAACAAATAAATGTATTTAGTAGTTTTGTCTCTTGTCACTGGGTGGTACTCAGGTCTGAATCTGAGAGGAGCTCCTACAATCAGAAAGAGAAAACCATCACAAACTGTAGAACATCTCACAGACTTCAGGTTCTGTAGCTCTGCGCTTCCTTTTTTTCCAGTCTGCAGTTCTACTGACATGCTCACACAGCTGTTTTTAGATATGTAATAATATTCTTCTGGACAGCAGCTGAAAAAAAGTCCAGCCTGTTGCTCTTGCAGTGCAATACTAATAATAAAAATAGAGTAACAGTAGCATAAGCTAGTGACTGTGGAAGCCTGCAGATTTTTCTCTGCTTCACATATAAATCAATGCAGTGCCTCATCTTTGGCTGCCTGATACAGGTCTGAACATCCTTCAGTTTATTGTAGTCAGATATACAGCGTTAATATCTAAGCTACATCACTAACTTTTAATTAACATTTAAGCACATCAGAGATTTCTTTAGTCAAGGTAAATTCATTAATGTACACAGATTAGCTTCCAAACATCAGCTTCATCCCAATAGCTGACTGGTCATCTTAGCTAACTAGCTAATAATGTTAATTACTGATTAGGCTAGATATCACACATTTACCTAATGAAAAACTGTGACGATCCCTTAGATCCCTTATACTGATTTGTCCGGTTTAGTGCGGAATACCTCAGTCTGTCAGTTTGAAGCCCACAGTGGTGGTTATGGAAAGTAAACACTGGACCTCCATTCAGTGGCCTACTCTATCTGAAATTCCTGAACAGGGATATGCAAGTTTCTCCGTGACTGCAACTGCTAATCAAAGCTGTCGTCATGACATTTCACAGCATAATGTTAACAATTAAAACCAAATCAGAAAAAGTGACCCAGTTAACCCAAATCAGCATGATGAGCACTGTTAACAATGGCAGAAAGCATCTTTGGGAAACCTTCTTTTCTTTTAAGTTGATCCAAGTCTCATCCACTAGCATGGAGATAGCGGGTTTTACGACCTATACTGCACCCAAACACCAGGGGGCGACATTTTGGCTTCACTTTGGGGCTGCCGTTGGGCAGTCCATGTTTTCTGCAGTCATGTAAGGATAAGTGTCACTTTCACATATCTCTGACAGGCCATGCACATACTGACAGGAACACGGCTTAAAGAATTTCACTGTAACAAGCGCTCATCTTCACAGTTACTAGCAGTACAATGACTGACAGCATCAACATTCTGGATGGAGGTCATCTATGTGAACAGAGCACTGCATCCTCCAGATGCTCTTGCCATATTTGTTGCCTACAGGCAGTCAAGTATTTCTTTATTTCCTTACTCCCCAGGTTTTTAAAATGTCATTTATGTCTAATGGCCGTGCTCATTAGCTGCATCTGAAAAACACACTCTGGTCATTACTAGCAACATTTGCAGTCAGGCTTCAAGCTGAATTCTCTTTTTTGAGTCATCCGTCACAGCCCTGTTCCTTGGCAGTTGGCACTAGAAATGACGCAAAGCACAAATCTTCTAATTATCTGCAGCTATCTTTATATGCTTACATTGGTAGTGAATGTGTTTTGACAAGGCTGTTTTATCAGTGTAGCGAGAAACCCAATCTGGAACAACATCCATCATGTTAAGGCTGCCAAGGCCACTTGAGGGACTACACAGGCAGTAGTGCGCTACGAATTGCACTTTACCTTGGCATGATCCCCTTGTGGGGAGAGAAAGAGAGGCATGTACACTGTGATGGAGACAATAGCAACTATCTTTCATTATTTACTTGTCCAACTGTCAGATATGGACAAATATTACAAACAAAAAACAAACAAAAACCTTAGCATGCTGGTGAAGATTGCCCAACGACAACTCCTCAAAGTCAGGAAGATAAAAAGTTTCTGCAGCAACCAAGACATCCACTTTTGTCATTGTCAGAATCAACAGAAACCTGGCTTGGTATTTCTACGTTAACGGTGTAAAATAAATAAGTGCTTTGGAATCACACAGTGGCACACTTTTTAGATTCTGCATATTTCTTTAGAGGAGCGTTGTGTGGGTGTGCAACAGCCTGTCCAAGTGAGAAATAGAGAAAGAAGGAAAGTGGGTGGGGGAGCATGCTGGCTATCCTTTGTCAACTGCTCAGTGCCATTTAATGGCCTGTAAACCCCTTTGCTGGAGAAAGAACAGGCAATTAGCATACTGAGTGGATTACAAGATTGCTCTGACTCCTGGATTAATGTGTGCACTTAATCTTCTCTTTGCTAAGCGATTCTTGGATATACAGCTATTCAAGGGAAATGAATTTACCCACCTTCCAAAATACATGAAAAGGAATTTCCTCCATGATGACATCAAAATTGTTATAGTACAGCTACTTAATGCACTGTTGGACTGAACTGACCAAGATTTCTTTTTATCTATTTATGTCACATCAGATGGGAATCAAAGTGGCCCAAGTGCCCCTCTAGGCTAAGTACTCATCAAGTGCTCTTTGTTTGAGTCCAAGTGCCACTACCAATGTCAAGTTTCCCCTATGTGCCAGTTCCAAGTGGGCCACCTTGACTGACATAAAGACCTCAGTCAACATCATAAAATCACTTTCCTTTAGAAAACACAACATTAAACACATCAGACTGTCCAACAGCAATACCGTACCATGTAGCTAACGATTCTGGATTTTCTTTAGAGCATTGTCTCCAAATCTAATATAGCATGAAGTACTAAACATTTCCCTGCCTTTTAGGTACATACTGTTCTAATATTACTTCAAAGCCCCTTATACAGACTCCACTCACCACTGTGTACTAAATGATGCTTTGATACACCATAAACTTACTTAATTCCTTTTTATACAGAGGTTTTGGCATAATGGCATTCAGAAGTGCTCTTCGTGAGGCCTTAGCTTGTTCAGACTAACCCACACCAAGCCAGTGTAATTCCTCTCCAGTGGGCGATTTTTCATATGATGTGGAATATAGGGGGCATAACATCTTACACAACAGCAACGGCAGTCTGAGATGTCAGCTCTTCCACTTACACAAATGTCCATATCTCCGTAGTCGACTTAAAGGTCCCGCAACAAAGCCCCCCATTCTTCTTTTGTATCTTTCCATATAAAAAGTGTGAGGCAGAAAAATGGGACAATATTACAGCCTCAAACAGAGGCTTTACACGCCTACATAACTCTGTGTCCTTGAACTTAAACATTTTCTGAGTCCGTGGCAAAACCATCCCGCACAGCACACCATCTCCTTGATTGCTATACACTGGCTATTGTTGCTCTACATCAGGGGTAGGCAACTCCAGGCCTCGAGTGCCGGTGTCCTGCAGGTTTTAGATCGCACCCTGGGTTAACACACCTGAATCAAATGATTAGTTCATCACCAGGCCTCTGGAGAACTTCAAGAAATGCTGAGGAGTCATTTAGCCCTTTAAATCAGCTGTGATGGATCATGGACACATCTAAAACCTCCAGGACACCGGCACTCGAGGCCTGGAGTTGCCTACCCCTGCTCTACATGATAAATACGAGGCTGTACTCCATATCACCTCAAACTTTGGCTGCGTCTCCTGACTGTGCCATCATACTTGAGACACTTTGTCTATATGCTGGGTTTGATATGATCTTAAATCTATGGCTTACCACCTCACATTAGAATCTTGTACCCTGGAGCGGCGCCCAGAATGAAAAGTACAGCTAACACTCAGAACCAAGGCAGAGCATCATAAAATGGTAAAATGTACACACTGTGTCAGATAATGTCAGAATCATATATTCATACATTCATTCATTTATTCACAAGAAGCATTTTATTGAAAAAAAATCCTAAATGCTAAAAATACTATTTTGCTGGAGGTAAGCATATACCGGTGGGGGGCAGCACAGTGGCATGGTTAGCACTGTTGCCTCACAGCAAGAAGGTCCTTAGTTTGACTCCAACATCTGGCCAGGGCCTTTCTGTGTGGAGTTTGCATGTGTTCCCCGTGTTTGTGTTGGTTCTCTCCGGGTACTCTGGCTTCCTCCCAAAGTCCAAAGAGGTGAATTGGCCACAGGTGTTAATGTGAGTGCGAATGGTTGCCTGTCTCCCTGTGTTAGCCATGCGATAGACTGGAAACCTCTCCAGGGTGTACTCTTTCTTTCTCCTATGACAGCTGGGATTGGCTTCAGCCCCCCTGCAACCCTAATAAGGGTAAGCAGAAGAAAGTGGATGGGTGATAACCATATACCAATGGACCATCATGTTGTTGAGAATTAAAAATCAAAACAAAAAGCTTGTTTGCCTCACAATATTTTTTGAGAAAATGGGTGCAGTAGCAATAGCACAATGTATTGTTCCCTTCCTCTTAATATCAACACAGATTACCGTCTTCTCAGCCATTCCCTGCCTCCATCCTTGCAGATAAAAGGCTTTTAGGATGCACCCGTTCAAAAAACTCAAGTGCTGATTCACTGCATTGTGTCAAAAGGGAACAGATGGCTGTGGTGCAGTATACAGTACCTTCACTGTCAATTGAGACGAGTGCTCAGTGTTCCAGCAGCTAGACTGACACGTCATGAGTTACATTAGGATTTTACATCATGCTTTCATTCCTCAGACATTTTTTTGGGAATACAAAGCTGTAGAAAAAGAGCAAGGACAACAAGCAGAATGAAAAAGAAGGCCTGGATCCCTGGACACATTAAGAATGCGTTTTCTCCTTCGAAATCAATAATGTCTCATTGCCTTGAAGATCGCCAGGAATGCCATCGCTTCCAATTTATTCATTCATTCTTCTCAATGAGCACACTGTGGTGATCCCCTGTTTTCCATCCCATCAGCCCTCTTTCTCTTTCCCAGTCCATCTCGTGGGAGGTTCCTTTAAGTTGTTAAAATCTCTTCTCTGTCCCTTTAACAATGGTATTTGTCTGAAAATAAGTACACACAGTCAGCCCCAGCAGTCTGCAACTAGACCTGGGCGATAGAAGATTTTTTCATATCACAATATCTTTTTTTCATTTCAGGCGATAACGATATATATCACGATATAAGCCAAACAACTATATTTGTAAGATTTAAATGTGCTGTTGCTCACAAGTAAAATGTGAAATAATCAACAGCTTGTTTTGATTTAAATATTTTTTTCCCATAATAAGTTCAACAGGGTAGATGTACTTAAGGAACATGAGACTTTTTCAGATAAATAAAGGCAAATATTGCAAACTACACAAAAGGCAGCCGCTAAAGCGTTTAAGTTTCAAAATAGAACAAACAAAACAGACTACTAAATTGTCAGTTCCACTTAGAAACAAAATATTAATTCTAAAAATAAATCGTAGTTTGTTGAGATTGAGCATGCACCGGTTTATTGTATTTCCAGACTTGCTTTCAGCACAATTTACAGTGCGCGTTACTCTGTTTTTTGTCAGACTTGAAATAGCCAAAATACCGTCACACTACGGAACTTCTATGGCTCTTCCGTTCGACAATCTCTCCAGCATTAGAACCATCATCTGTTTTCTCTTCGGTAACCTTCGGTCACGCTCTCGGTTGATTTTTCTCTAGTCAACACACTCATTTCCTCCATTACCCGGGCGGCACGGCGGCTGGCTGCTTGCCAAACAAATACACATGTGACACTGCGGCTGTGATTGGTTCGGCTCTGCGCTACTTAATTTAGATTGGCTGTTCTTTTTTTTTTTAAGCGGACAAGAGCAGTGAGGCCTATCGCAATAGTTTAATTTTTCTATCGAGAAAAAGTTATTTCGCAATACATATCATTATCGTTCTATCGCCCAGCTCTATCTGCAACCCTGGGGCCGTAATTGCTGGATTGTATCAGTAGGAATGAGCTTAAACATTCATGTTTTACTCATCAGGCCTCTATTTAATATGCAGCACTAAGTGGGTATTTTTTTCCACACACATCCTTTGCCTCACTTTGTGAAAGCACCTAGTTGAGATGAGGAATCATTTCAACTCACTCTTCACTTTCCAACTTCCCCAAAACCTGCTCGGATTTACCTTCAAGGTGCCCTGCGACAGGTCGAGGTTGAAAGTAGAAGCTACTACACACCAGGGACTTCCTAAAATGTATTTACTCCTTAATTATCGACATTAGCCAGAGACGATGGGAATATTCAGGCTCAGACAGCTGCCGCCAGTTTCCAGCCTCTCTCAGAGTCTTCAGAGTGAACTGAAGACGTGAAATATACTCAGACATCACAGAAAGCTACAACCCACTGTGGGCTAAGAAATCACCAATCACATAGGTAACTTTAGGGGAAAATGCTCATTGCCAGATGTAGTTTTTAAGAATTGGCAGCCATCATATTTTCATCCTGATGCACCTATAAAAGACCATCTGTTTCATGTATTTTTTTTTATTTTTTTGGACTAAGCCATAGATTAGCAAGATTCATCTGTTAGTTCTCTCACTGTGAGAATAAAGAATCGTGTTTTATTTTCTGATGACCAAAACACCTGTAACTTCCTTAATTTCCAGAACTTCACAGAAATCTCAGAGGACACTCGTGTGATCGTGTGCTCTCGGTGAATCGCCGTCTGAGTTTGTGCATGTGTGTACACTCGCATCACTTCTGCTGAGCATAACAATAAAACACAGCTGAACTGTGAAACCCTTACTCAGCAACTTTAATGCTGGCTCTGTGAACAATGGGGTCAGAGCTTACAGTAATTTTTGTTCTCTCTGCATCAATATATGATGCTTCACTGGGGGCAATGAGAACCTGTCCAGAGTTATAAAAGTAATCTATTTGTGCCTGGTGAATGAACACACACTCTTTGAGTGAACACACACCCACACACTGCACACCTTTTGACCCTTCAACAGTGTGGGGTGTGAAATAGCAAAGCTTAACAGCTCAATTCCTCACAAAACCACTTAAGTCAACTCTGGTTTATTACAGCTAACGTACCATCTGCTTCCCAGGGTGGCTCCTCATTAAATATGGAGGAAATAAATAACATATCTTAATAAAGTATCTCACTTCTGAAGTGCTGAACCTTAATGTGACCAGTCCTAGTAGAGGGGAGGACTAACACAAGTTTGACAGCTCTTTTTTAAAATATATTTGACAGGCTGTGGAACATGGTGAAAAATGTAAGAAGTTTTTTTAGAGAGTGCTGCTCCTCCAGACAGTCTTGACAGATAATTTTTATCTGAACACATCCCAGGGAGAGTTGCAGGCTGTGTAGAGCATCAGAACAACCTTAGCCAAACTGAGCAGAGAGTTCAGAGTCTGGACTACTAATCCAAGCAAATAAACAGAGAAACCAAAGGAGAGCAGCCGAGTCGGTCAGAGGAGCAGACCTGAGGTGGAGCATTGGGGATAGATGATGAGCGAGATGGAGGTGTGGCAAAGATGAGCTTTCGAAAAAACCTTCATTAGTTGCAATAATTAGCTTATTAATTATTTTGCTTCAACCAACTGTGAAGGTGTTTTTAAAGCATAGGCATGTCACCTCTTTAATCTATTTCACAGCGAGTGATCTGGTTTTATACCCTCTTTATTTTAGTGCAACCAAAATGACACATAATCTAAAATTCTTTTTTTAACTTTTCCATAAAATATTTCTTCTACAATAACTACATATTTTAGCTGTTTTAGCAATTGTGTTGTGATGTACCTTTTTATTAGTGAATTCAAATTTATATTTAACTTTATGATGTAATAAATAATCAATGGTATTTAATTAATCATATATAAAATTTGCAAAACTAATAAACCTTCTGCAACATTATCTTAAATACTTCTAATCTAATCTAATCGTTTTTATAATTAGATAATTAGAAAATCCAATGAAAATGAAAATGCAACTTCCTCAGGAAATGACCTCTTTGCCATTGTTGTCACAGGGCACGGTCAAAATGACCCAGGTAATGTAATTTCTAGCATTATAAATTGACAATAATGCAAAGTAATCTCTTGTGTTCATCGATTTGCCCGGACAACTAAAGCCACCATTACTGTCACTGTGTATTAACAGACATATGTTGTGTGGGTGTGTAGATATCTGAGCATAAAAGCATAATAAATTGCTGCTCCTCTGATGCTGCTTAATTTAAGCCAGCCACTTGGGATGGTGTCGTTTATATGAGCATCTGTTTACCGTCGAACACCACTATATGTATTTATGGTAAGATAATATGTGAGAATGGTTTTGTCAAAATATTGTAACCGCAATTAATCACAACTTTAAACACTGGCTGGTACCATTCAAAATGAATGGATTAATAATTCAACAAGAGCTGTTAGAGAATGCAAGCTAGTTTTTAAAATATGCTTGGTGTGCAGTGTTGTGGGTTTTCTGAAAGGTGATAAATATTTATTTTTTAATAAGCTGAATTCCTTAGAACAATCACGGCAGAGCTGAGGAAGGTGGTCTTTTATCTGTTTTAGAGGGGTGTGCAGGTGTTGCTCCCTACAAATTTGTTTGCCAACTAGCAAAATTCATTTTTGCTTTTCAGGATTTGTTTAAGCTAAAATATATTTAATAAATCATAATGCAACGTGACTTCCACTCTAACTGGGATATTTAACTGTCCAATTACAAAAATTCTTTGGTGACTGAGTTACATTTCCAAGCTTTCAAATCAAGTCAAATTGTGTAACAATGTATATTTAACCACTAATTCTACAAGAGAAAGCTAAGATCTTTGATCTTGTTGTATCTTGTTTTATTGAAACAGAACACATTAATTCAACACTACAATTCAGCAGTAAAGCTGTTTCAACAGTCTTTGTTTCTCAGTCTATTTAGTTAAGCTTTCACAGTTTAAAGTCCTTTCCAGTTTCTTCAGTTCTGTTGTGCAGAACTTACTTAGACCCTCCCGTCTCCGACAACACTGACAATGGTAATGGTAAACAGTTTGATTTCATTGTATCCACTTCAAAGAAATTTTCACTAACACAGCAGCGCTTACTGACAGGAAAATTCAATAATTCACCTCAGTGACTCACTTAAACGTGTTTTGGGATTCTTTCATGAAGTTTTACATCTTCTTCCAGAGTAAATAGATGTGGACACTCGTCCTACACTCATGACAGATTAATGGCAGCCATAGTTGTTTGTCCTACATTGCCCACCGTAGCTCGGATTATACAATTAAATTGGGAGGAATAATAAAACAGAATTCAGTTGCTTGCAATTTGCAATCTACTGCCATCTAGTTGTGAGATTTTACACACTGTACCTTTAAAAAAGACATATTTCAAGAAACAGTCTCTTTAACACTTATGGTTAAAATCCATCCACCTCATCCATTTTCTTCTGCTTATCCAATTTCACATAGAAATCACAAGTTACAACAAAGTCAAGACACTAAAAATTCTTATGAGCAGCTCTTCAAATGTTTCTTCTCTACACGTTTTGCAGAAGCACCTGCACTCTCTATTGCCTAAGAATAACAGTGACTTCTATTTTATCCCACTGGACACATTGAAGAGCTTTGCAGATGGTCACATGCTGTGTTGCCTTCTTATGAAAAAGCACCACAGGCTACATTTGGGGAGGTACACTCTACAGGCAGGAAGCTTTATTGACAGCTCAAATGATAGAGGCTGCTGAAGTCCGCTTCTGGCAAAATGCAACAAAGCTGGCTACTACTTATATATGGCACATTCAATATTCACACCTTACCTCTATCTGTCAAATCTACCTTAGTCTTCCTCCTTTCATTTTATTGTTATATAGTAGCAATTCAAAGAATTTGCCTACATAACTATCTGAGATAATAAATAATTATTTCCTGAAAAGTTCTCTGAATGCATATATTTTTAAAAGTTTTTTTCCTTAATAGAAAAAAAGTTTGGATAATATTCCACATTAGTGTTCTGTTGATTTATGATCTAAGAAGTTACGTGTTATCATCCTCCAGCTTAGTAGTGACTTTCAAATGCACTATGCAACCATGAAGACCCTTTACCCCTGCAGCAGCTCCAGAGCC
This sequence comes from Neolamprologus brichardi, assembly GCF_056152115.1. Taxonomy (NCBI): domain Eukaryota; kingdom Metazoa; phylum Chordata; class Actinopteri; order Cichliformes; family Cichlidae; genus Neolamprologus; species Neolamprologus brichardi. Next base: position 23,453,073 of record NC_142110.1, read on the forward strand.
GGGTGACCCTAATTACAGTGTTGGCTTTGCTGCCAAACCATCTCATTGGAAACCAGCCACAGCTTTGGCGACCCTGGCATACGAGCTGTTCCCAATGGAAAGCAATTTAATGCTTGACTGCTCAAGGAACAAAATATATGCAGCACAAGAAATCCCTTAGATAAATTAGAGTAGGCAAGTGGACTCTGTTAGACCTTTATTTGAGGCCGTATAAGCCACATGTCACCTTAGAGGTGGCATGAAACCAAAACATGGCAGAAAGCAGCTGAGTTCTATTACCAAGCAGTGGGAGACTTCTAAAAGAAGAGCGGTGCACCAACATCCTGACAGGAGGAAAACCCAGGTGTACAGTAGAGTCGAGTTTCAAAGCAACCAACTAAGTTAGGATTGTTTATTTTTGGCCTTTTTGAAAAGAAAAGACTTCCAGGAATAATACATGGCTAGACTGTTGTTTAAGAGAAAATAATTACTCCTCCAATGAAGTACTTGAAGTGAATGAAGTAATGACGTACGTGTTCTGTTTGTCATTCAGCAAAAAACAAAACCTAATGTTGTTCCTGCTCCCAACTGTCTAGTGACATAACACAGTATTAAATCAAGTAATAAACAAGAATATTAAAAGCTCCCCTATAAAGTTTCTTGTTCATCTGCATTCTAAGAAAAAAATGTAATGAATCATATTCACATAAGTTTTGACCACAAAGTAAATGCTCTCTGAATTCCTCAGTGAAGTAGGATTAAAATAATAAGCAGGTGGAGAAGACAATCATTTCTCTTTCTTCTTCTGTTTATTGCTCATTAAGCCACTGTCTCTGCATAATTCATCCTTTTTATACTAGATAAAGGCAATTTACACCTCATGCCATAATTCTGATACAAGTGACAAAGTCTGGCAGCAATCTGACTTAACAATTTGCACATAGTATGCTGATTTGACAAATCAGTGGTCAGTAATTCGATCGTTTCTGTTATATAACTTTCATTTATTTTTTTAATAATTTGTTCTTATCAACACTGAACTTACCAGACTGGACTGTGTCTTACTGACAACCTTCAGGCAGTGCTACCTGATTTGTTAATTAAATTATTCAATTCTCTTTTTGTAATGTAATGCAATGACCAAGTACTGAAATCAGCTGTACTTTAGTGACAGGTCAGAGTTGTTAAGGGGACTTAACAACTGGAAATGAACCAAAAGTATAAGATGTCCTGACTTATCATTCTAATAAAGATATTGTTTCTAAATGCTTTTAAGGTATTGCCACTCATATATTGAAGATCATAGTAATGTTCTCAAAAATACTTCAAAAGTTGTAACAGAAAATGACCCTCTCAAGTATAGTGGGTAGTATGGTTCAGAAGCAAATTAGTCTGGATTTTGAGGTGCTCAGTTAGAGTTAAGACCACGATGACCTTTAGATTGAAACGATGTCCTGGGGAGTCAGACCCATTAAGCACAGTAGCCAGAGTGAGACCCACATTGAGAATCCATCTCTTTAGATTAGCCAACAGCAAACAGGCCAATGACTCCTGTCTCCTGCCTGGGTGGAATGACGTATGCAATGCCTTGAAGCAGGCTTGACAATATAGTACCATTTTCCCTTCTGAGAATTGGAGTTGTGCTTCCATCTAACCTTTTTTTATTTTTTACAAAAACATACAAAGGATACATACTTTCCCACTAGGCAAAGATAAGACTAGACCGCATTGTAATTGTGCTCGCACTAGGCACAGTTGCTTTGTTCAATTTGTTTGTACCATTGTCTATTCTTGCCACTTGCCCGTAAGCCTCACACAGCCCTTAACGACTGAAATGGGAAAATTTTAAGATCGCGCTACTTCTACTTCTTCCAGGCCAAGTATGCATGTCGCTCTTGCACTTTCCGTCTCTCTCTTTGTGTATACACACTTGAAAAGACCTCATGCTGAGCAAAATCAAGTTCATGATTTTGTGGACTTTGCGGCTCCATCCTCTCATATGTACTATAGATTTGTTATTTACCAATCTCATCAGTTTTCACAGAGGAAGCTGTTGTCTAGGAATTTGTGGAGTAGCGATCACACTATATGATCTATGTGCTCTAGTGCAACTGAAGCTCTCCCGGGCTTACCTACCCGACCGGGGACAGTTTGCTTTGCTGTGCCTGGGCATGACACACAGAGATCATAGTAGACAAACAAACTGGACTTTGAAGGTCACTTTGCTTGTGAGTACGACCTTAGCTGTTGCAGAATGTTAACTAAACCTTTACATATACATACTGTAGATCTACTGTACATCTAAAATACAGCTGAATTAGAAGACAAATGATTGCAGACTTACTCATTTATATATTCAACTCAGTGTCATCCCATCATCACATTTTTAGGGTTTCTATAGTCAGTAACTGATAATAAATACTTTCAATACCTAATGGTTATTTTTTCTGTTGCCCAAAGCTGCATAGTATGATTTTACATGGCTCAGAAACTAAGAGGAGTATTAAAAAAGAGACATAGTGAGACCACAAATCTAACAGTATTGCAAAATACATTATCCTAGTAAGCACAGGCAAAAATGTCTGATTTAAGCAGGCTGATTAAATTAATTAAATGTTGTTACCAACTCTACAAACATTTCTCTTCTAATGGCCTTTCCAACTTACACATGGTGTGCAGAGTCCACTGAATAGCTGTCTTTTTATTTATTTTTTAAAATTTAATTTATTCTTTGTCTGGGAGGATAAGCGGAGCACAGCTGAGTGACTATTTCAGGTTTGTTAATATTCTGCTTTATTTATATTTGAAAGCTTCTTGATTTTTTAAGAGGATATATAAAGAAAGATTTCATCAATTTTGGGGGGGTTGTTTTCCAACAATTTAACACAGTATAATTTTTTGTGTGATTGTATTTTGTATTCATATTTAGGTTATTTATTTGAAACTGACCAAAGAAAGACTTTACATTTTAGACCAGCCAGAATTAGGATTTTGTTTATTATATATAACTAATACCTAATTTTATTATTTAAAATAGTGTTCTGTAATGTTCTACAGCACACTCATCATGTTCAAATTCTGACAGAACAGAAAACAAATATTTAAAATCTAAATTAACTATAAAGTATAACTTCAGTTAGGAGTAAAAATGACATTTTAAGCTTGACAGAAAAAGCTATTTTATTTATATTGACTATTGATTTATACCTGTCACTACTATACTACTATCTCTACCAGCCCTATGTCAGTGTTTTACTCTAAAGGTAACACCAAGTCTGTAAATGATTCCAAGCAATACCCTTTTGTAGTACTGTTTGTTGTTGAACAGTCATCTAGGTTTGCCTCTAAGTGCTGAGTATATTTACCCTCTATCCAGTGCTATGCTTTGTTGCACTCTGTGAAACAAGGAAGAATTCAATTACATGGTGGCCGAGGCCCTGACAAGAGCTCACTCTTGTTTCAATCACCCCACAGGTAGATATGGGGATGAGAGGAAGTGGCATGCCAGTTACCACACCATGGACCACAAGGAAGCAATGAGGCGTAAGGAGGCGCTCAGAAGGTGGTGGTCAGTGGCATGGAAAGACCAGCAGGAGCAGGAGTCCTGTTCATCAATAAACAGCATCTTTGTCTGTTAAGAGAACTTTATTTAGAAAATCTAGAAATATAAAACACGAAGATGGGCAAAGTAACAGTGTTTCAAAAGAAACAAAATAAAGTAGATAATATCAAATTTGCATGTTTGGAGTTCTGTATAAAATTAATATTATATTTTAATGACCCAATGCACGGCATGGAGAAAAAACTATTGTAAGTATGGTACATTGCAATATTTTATGGCCTTTTTATTCCTAAGTTGCATTAGCTTTTTTTTTCTTGCTTTTTTCAAAGAATTCTCCAGTTCAATTTCACATTAAGCACATTTGAAAACTAATGGATTCATGAACAGACTCAAAGAAAAAGAGCACCATCAATCACCACTATTGCCACACTTATCATTGTGTTCATAATTTTACTGTACAAACAACTGTGGGTCCATGGCTGCAGAGCCCATTTATGGCACTAATCAACCATGTTATGAGTCCACAATGATAATTAATGGGTTATACTGGTAGTCGGAAGGCATCATGGAATCAGAGCAAACTGTTGTTTGTGAAGCCCTGTATATTTCTCCATTTTCCTCTCCATAATGTGCTATCATTGTGTGCATTTCTTGGGGCAGGACTGTCTCCGGTGATTGAATGCCACTGTGTCCTGGAGGAATCCAGATCATTTAACTGCTATTGTCTTCAGTTCCCTATGGACACTTTTGTGTGAATGTCTGTGTGCTTGCGCATATTGCCTATAAATGATATAAATGGTTAAAGCCTATAGAGGGATATTGGGAAAACAAAAACATACCAACAGGCTGGCTGACAATGACAGTTTACTAAAGAGTGGGGTGTTAAAAGGTGCATGGGAGGCAACTTTTATCAATGCTGGTGAGAAAGTGTAAAAAAAAGCAATACTGATGTCTTAAGTCTGATGAAAAAAAAAAAAGAAAGACAAAAGGTATCAGATAAAGACACATACTTTTACATACATTCTATTCAAAGTACAGGGTGTCTGAACAGACAATTGTTTTGGTTTTGGTCAATTATGTTCATTCTTACAAAAGCACTAATCACTGAAATTTTCAATTTTAACCTGGCAATGACTTGTGAAATCAGACTATGCACAAGTCTGGGGCCACCATTAACTTCTTTAAATTTTTTATTTTAGAGATTGTAAACAGATTATGGAACAACCAAAAAGGCAAAAAAATGTAAAAGAATCAGCAGCTATGGAGCATTTTAACATGACATCTCCCATGGTGGTTAGTTAGACCCTCCCTGCTAACCAATCCTCGGATATGAGCAAGAGAGAGATAACTGAAGCCACACCGGGTCGGACTTTGCCGGGATTAACAAAATCCTTGTATGGTGATAAGGAACCAGGACACATTGATGAGATATGGGCTACTGGAACATAAAGGCAGAAGTGGGCAAGAGATGACAGCAGGGTGCTGTTGCAATGCTACTATGCAAGTAACCCCAGTGGAAGGGATTACAGGAAGAGGCTGTGGGACCTATGGAATCTTCAATAACCAACAGCCAGACAGATGGCAAATACAACTCGTAACTCAGTGTTTCAATATTCAGAAGAAGGAATCTGTATCATAGCTGAGATAGATGAGGTACTAACAAATGCACAATATAAATGCCATGGCAAGAGGGAGCCAGGACGCCAGCTCGGGGGGGGGGGGATATCCTCACTCCACCCGAGATTGGGTACCAAGATTCAAATACAACAGAAGGATTGTTGAGTGCGAGAGCAGGTGACTGGAAAGATAAGATCATGGGAAAGCTGCAAACCTGAACCCTCCATAGCTTATTACCGAGACTATGTGAAATATCCTCTGAAGGTCTACTAGAAGATGTGAATGCAGCATTACGGGCAACCATCACAGTGGCAGACATCTAAGAAAGGGTTTCCAGGATGAAGAATTGGACAGGATCAGGCCCTGACATGATTCATGCCTACTGGCGGAGAAGCTCTCTGCACTCCACGAGCACCTGGCAGCACACATGAACCAGCAGATAATAGATGAGGCACACCCAGAATGGCTAACTGAAGGCAGGACATCAGGACTGACCCATCCAACTACTGTCCAATAACCTGCCTCAGTACCACATAGAAGCTCCTGTCAGACATCATAGTGAGTAAGATGGACAGGCACATGGCTCAATACATGAGCTCTATCTACCACAGACTAGTAGTAGAGCAGTAGACTGAGACTGCAAGACCAGACTGACCAACCTGTTCATCACCTGGATTAACTACAAGAAAGCCTATGACTCAGTGCTCCACAAATGGGAATCACGAAGAGGCCTCTAGGAAAGCCGCAACTGCCAAATACCTGCAGAGGGAAAGGCGTGAGGAGTCAGGTGAATGGAAAGAACAAGATTTGGGCAGTTAACACCTACACTCTGTTGGTAATCAGATAACCCCCTGGAATAATAATAATAAGGTGGCCAAAGCGGAGGTAGAAGCCACTGACATCAAGACAAGGAAGCTCCTGACCATGCATGGAGGGTTTCAAGTCAAGTCCAGCACTCTGAGACTGTACCCTAACTGAAAATATGGAGGACGTGGACTGGTGAGTGTCAGAACCATTGTTCAGGATGAGACAACAAAGATTCATTGGTACATCAGAAAGATGGCCACAACCAACCATGCAATTAGAGAATACCTCAGGCAGCAGAAACATGAGAAAGAAGAGGGGGAAGGAGAAGAACCATCATGAAAGAACAGGCCCCTGCACGGTATATATGACAGGCACATAAAAAAAGTGTCAGATATGCAGAAATCCTACCGGTGGCTGGACAAAACTGGACTGAAAGACAGCACAGATGCACTAACCATGGCAGCACAGGAACAAGCTCTCAGGACAAGATCGATAGAGGATGGGATTTACCACACCAGGCAAGACCCCAGCTGCAGGCTGTGTAAAGTTGCCCGTGAGAGAATCCAGCACATAACATACATGGAACGCCATAGCCAGTTAGCTGGCATACTATACGGAGACACCATATGGCTGTAAAGTCCTGAGGTCAAAATGGGACATGCCCAATAGGGTGGTCGAGAATGACGGAATAAGATCCTGTGGGACCTCCAGGACATCACAAACTGTTGATGGCTTACCAGCCAAACATAGTAGTGGTGAACAAGCAGAGGAAGATGGACATAGTCACTATAACGCGGTTCACCTTTTGCAGCCTTGCTGTTTCGGAGATTTTTTTCTTTTTGTGCAATTTTGCAAGGTTTTTTTTTTTTTTTTTTTTTTTTTTTACAGTGCATTGTGTTCTGTGTCCTAATTGGCTGTAGACCATTGTCAGTCAATCTCATGCTGTGGTCCTGTACAGTACAGAATGCATTCAGCTTGTTAAAATTACATACATCTTCTATCGCTAGCAGTGTGACTCTGAAGTGCTGTACTGTATGTTTGCAAGTTTTCTCCCCAAAAGCACAGCAATGTCGATGAAACGTTTTCCACCGTCAAAGGAACCTGTGGGTGTCTTGGTTTCATTCTATAATACTGGACTTATTTTTCTATGAAAGTTTGAATTTTGAGAGTGTTTAAACAGGACAGAAAAGTGTGAAAATTTTCATGCCTGTCTGGTTTACAGCTTTAAAACATCTATAATAATTGTTAAAAATAAAGTTGGCTACTTCACGGATTTTACCCATCGCGGCTTAGTTTTAGAACGTAACTACAGTGATAAACGAGGGACCACTGTATATCCAGCAGAGCTCTGCAGGATCTTCAACAGCATTCTAAGAGAGAGTGGGGGCATTGAGACCAAATGGACCATGTTCAGCACCTCCATTGCTGAAGCCACTGCACTAAGCTACGCAAGGTGGTTGATGCCTGTCGTGCTGGTAACCTCCAAACCAAATAGTGGACACCAGAGGTGAAGGGAGCCACCAGGCTGAAGGAGTCCTATCGGGCAGCTGATAGCTACCGACGGGCCATGCAGAAAGTGGCTCGGGCAGTGGCTGAAGCAGCATTGAAGAGATTCTGGCAAACCATCAGGCAACTCAGGAGGAGAAAGAAGTGCTCTACCTTCTGACTTTGACTGAGTAAATTGTCGGGCGGAAGGAATACTTCGAGGACCTCCTTAATCCCACTGGCACGTCTTCCATGGAGGAAGTAGAGTCTGGGGACGAAGGGGATGACTCACCTATCTCCAGGAGCAAGGTCACTAAGGCAGTTAAACAGCTCCTTGGTTGCAGAGCCTCTGGGGTGGATGATGTCCACTTGAGTTCCTGAAGGCTCTGGATGTTGTAGAGCTGTCTTGGTTGACACACCTCTACAATGCCTCTACAATGTTGAGTGGAGATGAGGGGCGGTACCTCTGGATTGGCAGACTGGGGTGCTGGTTCCCCCCGGTCCTCCGGTCCCCTTTCTTTCCTGATGTGTAACCTAATGGGTAGGGGAGACAACGTATAGCATAAGTTGAGGACAAGATTGCCTTACCTGTGTTTTCTCTTGATAATGTACCAGAAAAAGAGTCCTTAGGTATCCTGAGTGCCCTTTTAAAGATATTCCAAACAGGAAAATATTTAATTTAATAATTGTAATTATTGTAATTATGTCTACAATATTGATCAGATGTTAGTAAAAGTTATTAGATAAGATGTGTGTGTAGTTTAGTTTTGTCACAATCCTGGGTTTGGTGACCGAGTGTTTTGTGTTTAAGTTATACTCCTTGATTATTTGTTATTCATGGCTTTGGTTTTGTTGATGGTTTTCTGTTCATTTTATATTTGTAGTTCTAGCTCCTAGTTTCGGTCACTGTGTCTTCCCTGTGTTGCATGTTTCATATCCAGTCAGTCATGTCTCTGTGTCAAGTCCATGTCTCTGAGTCTACGTCTTTGCGAATGTCTCGTGTTTCCTGTTTGACTTTGATAGTCTTTGTCTTATGTCAGTGTATTCTGGTTTGCTTCCTTTGTCTCATTATGTCTAATTTGTCCCAACTGTATTTAAGCCCTGTGTCTTCCTCTGTGTGTTGCAGGTTCATCTGTGTTCCACTCGTTGTATTTCTCAATGTTCCAGCCTCCATGTTCCTCGTCACTTGTCTTCAGGTTCCCATCTCAGGTTTTTGTTCCATCTCGCAGGTTTCTAGTCCCAGGCTTTTGTTCCTTTGTATCATTTTTTAGTTTCACCCAGTTTGGGTTTTGTTTTAGTTTAGTCGCTGCCATGTTCAGCTTTTGTTTGTATTTCGTTTTCCCCACAGTGAATAAAGCTCACTCGCAATAAGCATTCATCAGTGCCTGCACTTGGGTCCTTTCTCTCGCCACTCCACATGTCTGTCACCGCGGCCGTGATAAGTTTAGTAACCTCAGATAATGGTATGGCGTGAGAGTCAATTAGTTGCCAGTTAACATAAGAGGCTGTTGTTGGAACCATGTCCCACCGCTGGGCTATATTGTTTTATTTTGTTTTATATTATGGTATGTTTAATGTCCATGAATAAACACGTGGTTGGTCTGCATAAGTCATTGTTAAGTGGCATTCCTCTAAAAATGTTCAAGTACAAAGATTGGTCTTAAAATGAGCAGAAAAGTAGTTAGAGTTTCATTGGTCTAAACCACTTTAAAAATTACAACAAAGCCTGGCTCTCTAGTCAAATTTACACCAGAGTATCATAGAGACACACACACACAGTCAAAAATCTCAAATAAAGCTGTAAGGGAACTTAAGACACTTTGAAACAAGAAACTTCAAATCTTAAAACCCAATCACCCTGTCCCTCCATGGCATACCTTTATCTAATGGAAAGCATATTTTGCAAATAAATTACATTACATGTCTGATTTTGGCAAAGTCAAACATGCCCGATTACATGCACGGATAAAATTTGTTTGTATGAATAAAAATTTATATTCTATCAAAGAGTATTTTATCTTAAGATTTGTTTAGGTATTTATATCTGTAAATTTACTGGTCAAATGATCTGATGAGACTAGTTGAATGTTGAATCAGTGAATGATAAAAATACCAAGCAGGAAAAGCAGAATCAGAAGATTTTCTAATGCTTCATGTAGAATCTGAGTCATGAATAAATTTTAAACACTTTTGCGGCTTTGTTTGCTTTAATATCCCAAAAGAGCCTTTATTTTCTTCTCTAATCTTCCATTTAAGTTGTATCTTGGATACAAAAGAAAAATTACAACTATAGTTCAATACAACCTCACTGAGAGTATCACCTTAATTATTCAGACTACTAAGCAGACTACTAATAGTCACATGGCATAATATTCAACAAGGGCCAGGAGTTTTCTGTTATATGAATACGTGCATTGGTTTACTCGACTTCTGACTACTCGTTTTGATCTCGATCTCGTTTTGATCGGACCTAAAAGCTTTCTTTAGCAACAAAATTTCTGATTAAAAAAATGTGATTGTGTTGTTTTTTTTTAAATAAAATGCTGTTATTGATTCAGTGATTCTGTTGACTATGGTGTGAAATTTTTATTTGCAATGTACAAGATTATACATTTCTTCAGATCCAGAGCCCAGTAAATGGCATGAGAACATTTTTGTCCTTGTTCATTTTGTTCTATTGATTATTTGCTAATAGCAAGAACAAATGCACACCAAATCTTCAAAACGACGAGTAAGCTAAACTGTCAAGTTGTGAAAAGGATAAAATCGTTCTGAAATAATGGATAATGAAGTCTGTTAATTCCTATTGCTGCTGCTATGTAAATAGTGTTTTTGGCAGTTGAGTTATTGTCCTAGCTCATGCCATGGTTACCAGAGCAGATGTTAGACTCCATTTAGGCAAGGCCATTTAGGTTATTGTTTTTTCCTAACCCAACTCATAAACTCCCTCTTTGAAAAAAGAGCAAGCAGTAAACTAAACACTGACTGAGACATATGACTGAGGTATGGCTCTCTAATTTATGCATAACAAAGAGGTAGCCATACTGAGTTTTTCATTTCGCTACTCACTTAACCACCAACTAGGTCACTTCTTTAGCTCTGCCTCGTCTCATTAAACTCTCAATTATTCATTGTGGGCGTATATTTTTCAGTCCCAGTTGGTTTACAGCTAATCCCCTTATAGCATGCCTTTACTTGCCTCTAACTGGCCATAATCGACAGGGGAAGCAGTATATCTGACGAGACAAATGGACTAACAAACAACCTGCATTGTCTTTTATACAGGTTTGTCCAAATCCAAAGATATTATTTTAAAGTGACAGTTGATAGAGTATGTGCAGAGAATTACTTTATCGCTGAAAACAAATCAAATAATCAGTTATCAAATAATCTGTTATATTACTTAGCACCAAAACAATATTTCAAAACTAAATGAATAATTACTACTAATAAAGGCATTCTAGTTCTTGCTTGTATGAGTGCAACCAGTAAAAGGTTTGGTTTTTAGTGATTATGTTCTACAATGCAAGCACTGAAACATTATATCAATTAACAAAACGTAGCAGAACGGCAGCACGGTGTCACGGTGGTTAGCACTGTTGCCGCACAGCAAGAAGGTCCGGAGTTCAATTCCACCATCAGGCCGGGGTCTTTCTGTGTGGAGTTTGCATGTTCTCCCCGTGTTTGCGCGGGTTCCCTCCGAGTATTCCTGCTTCCTCCCACCATCCAAAGACACGCAGTTTGTGGGGATAGGTTAATTGATTAATCCAAATTGCCCAAAGGTGTGAATGGTTGTCTGTCTCTGTGTGCTAGCCCTGCGACAGACTGGCGACCTGTCCAGGGTATACCCTGCCTCTCGCCCTATGACAGCTGGGATAAGGTCCAGCGGCCCTGAAAAAGGTAAGCAAATGGATGGATGGACAAAACGAAGCTTATAAAAAGTTGGTAACACAGCATTTGTTTGAGTCTGAACACCAAAGACAATTTTTTTCTTCTTTTTGTATAAGCTTAAAACTAATGTGCTATCAAAGGTAACCAGAATGCAGGGACCATAAACTAAGCCCAACACTTCTTAGACTTCCAGACTACGTGTCCGCCCTTGCTCTGCTACCAGGAAAATCATTTCAAAATACAGCACACTGACCTGGAGTCGAACTGAAATCATCAGTAGCATACAGTAAAGCTGTAAATGCAGTTTGTTCATAGTGATTGCCGTATTCAGTGCACCCTTTTAAAATCATTTTTATTCACAATGAAACGGTCCCCCCCCCCCCCCCCCCCCCCCACACACACACACACACCACCACCACCACCACCCACCACCAAACACACACACACACACACACACACGCACACACACACACACACACACACACACACACAATAATTCAGTGGCAAATGGATTTTTCCTTCAGTACAAAAAGCGCTCAAACACCAGCTGTGTTTCCCACATATTATGGACACACACATCTATACTGGGCCTACTTTTGTCCATTCCAATCTTCTCCAGTTCTTTCTATTCATCTACTGGTGCTTGGCTCTGATTACTGGATATCAGGTCTGGGCACAGGCTAATCATGTGTCCCACAGGCTCATTAAGACTCCAACAATCTGAGAGTAGCACATTATCCCAGACATACTCTGGTGTGGCATAGCAGCTTGAATGCCATGTCCATGGAGAGTGAGAAACCACTGGTGCTTGGCCCATCAGTTTCTTTCAGCTAGTTGTTGGCTTTGTGAAATCATTTCACATCTCTAAACATGTTCTTTCACAAGCCATAATCCATCCATTCCCAATTTTTTAGATAGCCCATTGACAGCGTGCACAGGAAGAGGTGAAAAGTAACCTTGCTTCAAAAGAGTATATATATAATTTCCTCTTTGAGCTGTGGTAAAGATTCCAGCAAACGACTTATAGGTGAGGCTTTCAATTCAGACAAGGCTTTCCAAAAAGAGAGAGAAGCAGAACTGCATTAAAGTTTGATGAACTAGTTCATGAAATATGGAAGGACGGATAAAGTGGATGTTAATAGGTTGCCTATGGGTGCACCAAGCCTCTAAGTGAGGTGAGCCCCTCTCCAGCAGAAACAACTATTAAAGAGACAAGTGCATGTGTAACTGTGTAATATACCAAATCTGTCCTTAATGAAACAAATGTGGAGCTGTAGAGTGTGCACAGTATCCAACAGATGGATTAGTAAAACATTTAAAAAGTAATGGACAGTCATTACCCACATACTTATTGCTGTCTCTCTCTAATTGTACACTCAATAACAGGCTTCAGATTCACACACTGCTAAACAATGATATCAAAGCCACAGGTGCAAAACTACACAATTCCAAAACTACACGTAATATTAAACTTTTATAACTAATGTCAACTAAAAACATAAATGAGAAGGTTGCATTAGAGGAATCCATCTGGACATCTACAGTGGCTGAAAACTAAAACTACCAAGGGGGTAATTTTGACCTCTTGGCATTTTAAAAGTGATGTAACTCTGCTAGAATAAAACTCCATCATCTCTTATGTATGACTTTTCCTAAAATGGGTTATTCATCATATAGTGAATTTTGGGGTGACAAAAAAGAAATAAAATTACTATAGCTAGGACTGATGGTGGAGTACAGACCCATAGTACTGAAATCAATTATTAAAATAATATTTAACTAAACTGTTTCAATTTAAAGCAAATATATTTTTTGGGCTTATGTCAGAATTTCTTTTCAGTCATTTTGATGAGTGCAAAAAACAAACGGTGGATTAAAACAGTGCAGTCCAAGGAATCTTAATGTCTGTCCAATATTTTTTTTTTGTATTACTATGCTTAGCATTGGTAGGATACAGGGGGCTACAACCTGCTATAGCATCCCAGTACTGTAGTAGGTTAAATCCTAATCTCAATGTTCTCAGGTTAAATGGTTATATTATATTAGGAATACACACATATCCTCTTAAGACCATATGGTGACATTAATTTAAGAATCCACCCTGTATTCAGTCAATATTCTTATAAAATAACAGAATGAAAATATGATGTGACAGTATTACAGCAAGTCTGATTTCAACACAAAGGCTTGGTGTTATGTTTTAACCCAGTTTGGGTGCAGAGATTGTGAGAGATGAATAACATGTTTGTGTTGCTCTTTTGAGAGTGACAAGAGAAAGGCGGAACTTGAAAAGAGGCTGGAAGTGCTAATGAGGCTTATTTTAACAACACAACAGCGCCATGAATATTTAACAGCTAACAGTAAAAAGTCTGATGAATTCACTATCTGAGTGGAAAAAATGCCAATGCAATGCTGCTGCTACCAAGACAGTGCTGTACAATATCTCTGTATAATAGTAATGGGTCTTAGAAAACAAGACGTCTATTTTCTATTAATACAGCAAGGAGCATTTTAAATGACTTGCACTTTAAAAAACTTCACACATCCACATGTACTCTGGCAGCCTTAATAAAATTAATTCACAGCAATTTTTATTGAGAAGGGAAATCACACGTTTAAACCTGTGGTGAGCTTTGAATAATGCGACTATCAAGTGGCCTAATTTTTTTTCATTATTGTAAATGGTACTTCATTAGTCATGCACAATAATGAATACTCAAACTTTCTTCTCACGCCTAAAGAGGAGACTTTCAAGGTATTTAGAAAGATCCTGCAAGATGCTAAGTCCGTGGACTCACGCGGTTGCTAGGCAACAGTAAGGGCACCAGTCCTTTTTCAGGAAAACAACTTCACTGTCCAAAATAAATAAAGATAGAAGGAAGACACCATGAACCTCTTGAGCGGGGTTAAGTCGCTGGGAATAACACTCAGTCAACATCAAGTACTGTGGCTGCAGAGGCCAAAGAGGTTTTCTTATGTTTAGTATTGAGACTCTTTACTCTTACGAAGGAAAGAAACATACAGAATAGCAACATTTTCTAAAAGGATTACAGTGTGTGAGTAAGACAATAATGACCTATTAAGGTCAAATGTTACATTTCATATTTTGAAAACAGCAATACATATTTCTATTTTTCCAAAATGGAGTTAATTGTTTAGGATGTAAAATGTAAATTGTGTTGATGGTTATATCCTTTTCATCATGAAACAGTGAACAAATACCCTTAGAACAGATCAAAAGGCTACTATGCTACTAACAACAGTAAAAAGGACTCTTTATCAAAGAAGCCTGGCTTTATCTCATTAAAACAGGCAAGAAAGTGAGAAAAAAAATCACTTCCAAAGGGATATGAAACAGTTTTACCCATATTTGCTTTGTTATTTAGCTAGCACAGCTCAAATTAATTACTCTCATCTTCTTCACTCTATTCATTATTCTAGCAGTAAACACATTAGTCAAATGAAATGTCTCTGAGCACACCTGGCTTTCTTATCTTTTCTGCTGTCGACAACAGGGTGGTTCAGCTTTTTTACATGCTGTGAGCCGAGCATTAAAGAAACCCAGTGCCATTTATGGGATATGGTACCTGCCGCCTATTCAACCGATACCTGCCTCCCAGGAAGCCTTAATGTATGAGATTTGTCAGTGTCAATTTCCCAGTTAATCTCTCTAGTCCACCTCGCTGCTGCCTCTGCCGCCCATTCATTCCGCTGCTCTGTCTCTATCTGCTCACACTATCCTACACAGGATACAAAGGCAACGGGAAGCCCAGGAATAGGAACTACCTCAGTGGTAGATGGTGCTGCAAAGTAATCCTGCATCTGAAACCTGCTGAAAACTGCTGGCACATGGCCTGAATTTTGAGGCGCAGTCTGAACATTCCTTTGCAGCAAACACTGAAAATAGAGACTATAAAAAAGTCAGTTAGACTATAAAAATGTAATTTATAACCTACTGCGGTCGAGGTATTGTTACTGAACATACCAATTTGTTGTGGTCACAGAAACACACATGTACACTATATTGTCAAAAGTATTCGCTCACCCATCCAAATCATTGAATTCAGGTGTTCCAGTCACTTCCATGGTCACAGGTGTTTATAATCAAGCAGCTAATGATGAGGACTGCTTCTACAAACATTTGTGAAAGAATGGGTCGCTCTCTGGAGCTCAGTTAATGTCAGCGTGATCAGATGTCTCATGCAACAAGTCAAGTCATGATATTTCCTCACTATTATATAATATTTCACAGTCAACTATTAGTGGCATTATAACAAAGTGTAAATGATTGGGAATGACAGCAACCCAGCCACGAAGTGGTAGGTGTAAAATCATAGAGCATGGTCAGCAGATGCTAAGGCACATAGTGTGCAGAGGTTGCCAACTTTCTGCAGAGTCAGTCACTACAGACCTTCAAACTTCATGTGGCCTTTAGGGTAGTTAATGAACAGTGTGTTAAGAGCTTCATGGAGTTTGTTTCTATGGCTGAGCAGCTGTATCCAAGCCTTACATCATGAGGTGCAAGTGTGTCAGATGCAGTGGTGATGTGCGGTTGTTTTTCATGAGTTGGGCTTTGCCCCTGTGTTCCAACGAACGAAACTCCTAATGCTCTTAATGGTTCAGTAAGACAATTTCAAACATTTCATGCTCCTAACTTTGTGGGAATAGTTTGAGGATGGCCCCTTCCTGTTCCAACATGACCACATACCAGTGCACAACGCAAGCTCCGTACAGACTTGGATGAGCGAGTGTGGTGTGGAAGAACTTAACTGGTCTGCACAGTCCTGACCCCAACACAAAAGAGCATTTTGAGATTAATTAGAGTGCAAACTGCAAGCCAGGCCTTCTCCTTCACAATCAGTGTCTGAACTCACAATTGTACTTCTGGAAGAATGGCCAAAATTCCCTTAAACACACTCCTAGACCTTGTGGAAAGCCTTCCAAGAAGAGTTGAAGCTGTTATAGCTGCATAGGTTGGGCCGACATCCTATGTGTGTGAAGGCAGATATTTGCTTTATCTGCGTTATATGTATGCAATGTATGCAATATAGGGTACATTAAGGTTGGCCAGTCCAACAATCAATTAACATATTTGTGAAGGTGTGTGTGCAAAAGAGAAGTAGACAAAAAACATCCTATAAAAACAAAATATTTACATCTAATCCTGTATTAACAGGTGGAAAGTCAGCCAAGGTTTAACTGGTATTTTTTTAATTGAAAGTGCTCCGGCGTGTTTTTCAATACTCATAATAAATAAATATAGATTTGGGGGAGGACTGAATGTGAATGCTGTGTAAGTAGTATTGATACAGAACAAGATTAATTGCTGTCAACTATTTTCATATACATGTTTATATCCATTTTTGGTTCATGTAAGCTCAGAATGAGCTGCAAAAGTGAAACACAGTGAAGCTGAAACACAAATTATGGATAAACTGCTAATCAATACAGAAAGAGGAGCTTTTTGCTAAAAATGCATTACTTTGGTTCCTGAAACGCTAACATGTTCTTTTTAAAAGTGTCAAATCCCACTGTTACTCAAGAGCAGAGAAAATGTTTATTTCAGCAGCAGACTAGAATTTGGCAAGCAGAGAAGTATAATTTGCCTTAAAATCTGCAATGTGAAAAATGCTAATTTAGCCTAAATTAACAAAACTCGTGCTTTCAGCTCATTAGTATTGGACACCTTTATAGGACACCAACATACTTGAAGGCTGCCAGAAACATTACAGCACTGATAAAACAGAAATTAAAACCTTGACTGAAATTAGTTACAAACTTCTGACAATTACAATAGCTAAGCTAAAATAACTGATTCTATCCCTACTGCTCCAGGTAGAAACCCTGCTTAATATATAATAAAATGAATCCTTTTTCTATATAGACATTTCCTTCAGCTATAGCTATTGTGCTGTTACTACTACTACTAATACCTGTGATTGCCCAAAGTCTCACATCATCAACTAGATTTTCTAAAACCGAAAAACACAGCCCATACACCACTCAGACCACTTGAATTAGCATAAGCTAAAGGGCCTTTTTATTTCAGGGGCAATTGATGCCAAAAACATGTTTTCTAGCTATTTTCACTGTAGACAGAGCCATACCGATTGTTGTGGGCATCTATGCACTCATCTAATTACAGAAACAACACCATAAAGTTCATATATCCTGTTGATCATCCATTTAGCTGTATACTAACTTTATACATGTTCTCTATCATCATGACGTTATTTACTTTTCTGACTGTATTCTGTTAAAATCTGTAGCAAATTTAGCTTAAGATGCGTTTAGGCTTACCATGGTTTGCTTGCCACAAAGCCTTAAGATACAGAAGATGACACTAAATCTAACAACAAACAAAAGAGAGAGATCTAGTACTATTAATGTTAGTATTCAGTAAGAGTTGATTCATTGGTTTAGTTTTGAGCTCACCAATTGACCTTCTTGGATTTAATGATTGATTTTTACCTACTTATAGCTATATATTTATTGCTGTTATTCTTCTACAGCAGCGCACAGTGTGTTCACGTCTAATGAGTAGTCCAGGCATTTAGTGGAACTTTAGTTTGATATCTGTTCTGAGCGTGCGTAATCGCACTCATGAGTGAAACTGACTAACTACTACACTCCCATTAAGTTTCAATATTGTAAATTACTTGTAAATTAAGATATACCTTAAAGGCTTCCAATTCATTCACAGCATCAAAGAAGGTAACAGATGCCTGTGATGGCTAAAATTATTTGAATCTTGCAAACATTACCCGTCAAATTTTTGTTTTTTGCAATATCGTAAATGTTTTCATATGGTAAATGGCCTGTATTTGTCTAGCGCTTTTACTAGTCCCCCCCTAGGGACCCCAAAGCACTTTACACACCCAGTCATCCACCCATTCACACACTGGTGGAGGCAAGCTACAGTTGTAGCCACAGCTGCCCGGGGGCAGACTGACAGAAGCGAGGCTGCCATATTGCGCCATCGGCCCTTCTGGCCATCACCAGTAGGCAGTAGGGGAAGTGTCTTGCCCAAGGACACATCGACCGAGACTGGCCGAGCCGGGGCTCGAACTGGCAACCTTCTGATTACAAGGCAAACTCCCAACTCTTGAGCCACAATCGCCCCAGCATAGTATTGGTAAAGTCTGTTTCACATTTAATTTTAATGTTAAAACAGAAATCCATTAATCACAGCATAACAACTATGAAGACTTTGAACTACATCTATTCCTTCCTTTTGTTCTGCTTCACTTTCATTAGAAGTAATGCTAAAATCTGTCAGCAAATCTGAGCTCAATTGTGCAGGAATGTACTGAAATGAGGCTTTTATAGCCATTTATCTTATCTCCCAGTTCCTACAGAGGTTTTTAAAGTCTTGTGCTGTGCATAATACCTGACCTGTCGATCTGATCCATTCAGCTGAGGACAAATTGTGATTAAAATAACTTCAATTCATTAGCTACTTATTTGGAATGCACTGTAATGTCCTTTTGGAAAGGCATGGCTTTAACGTGTCCAAAAATACCTAAAATTCTTTAGATAAGTGACTACTGGCAGTTCTGTCTTACACTGTAATTTTAAAATGGCACAATGATTTATTCCCCACTAAGCATAAGGCCATCACTTTGCCGCATATAACATTATTGCTCATTCAAGGCTGTCTGGGGAGAAATTATGATGCCTTATGATGTTCTATGAATTAAACCCATAGAAGTGATGCAGGGCTGGCGTTAAATTCAAAGCACAATAAAAAAAATTATTCCAAGCTCACCAGGCTCTGTATGGGAAACCTGCTAGGTACAGAGGAGAGTCAACAGTTTTGTGAATGTTATGTAATACATATACCGTATATATACAGTATTGTACAAAAGATTTTTGAACCACTACTTCTAATGTGGTATTGAACGATAGTTCTCCAGGATATCTGAAGTCTGAAGTTCAATACTTGTCTTTGGATATTTGCTGCTTTTTGACTGGTTTTCAGTGCAGTCCTTGTAACCGACCATTTTCAGAAGAATGTTTTGCTTGCTTGTTAAGCCACTTACAAAACTGACCTATGAATTGTTCAAGAAAAATAACCTAACTCAAGTCGGTGTGCTTTGTCTGCACATAACAAAAAACATAGCAAAGTACCAATTGGGAACTTTGTTAATAGCAGCCTGCTGCAAAAAAAACATATTTTGTCCTCCTTTCATTAGCTGAACCCATGAGAAATGGCAAGAGGATAACAATATTTGACAGCCATAAAATAGTATTTTTGAATACTCAAGCCTCATCAGAAATGGTCTCAGTTGGATGGTGCCTGTCAAGAAGCCATTCTTAAGGAAAGGAAATAGCCTGAGCTATACCAAATACCACAAGAAATGGAAGAAGAATCCAAATTTGAACATTTTGGCTGAATATGTACAGAGGAAGTCAGGAGAGAAGTACAACGGCGAATGTCTACAACTATATGTAAAACACAGTGGAGGCTCTGTCATGGTTTGAGGTTGCTTTCAGCCAGTGATGATGGTGATCTTGTGAAAACTGGCAGAATTATGATTGTAGAAAAATGACATCAGATTTTAATCCACCGTGTAATACCATCTAGAAAATGTCAGATTGGCAATGTTTTTTTCAGCATACTGCCAATGCAGTAAAGGCATACCTAGATAGAAAATGCACACAATGAAACACTGTGAACATCCAGCCCCAGCCCCCACCCAGATATTACTAGAGCAGCGTGGGATCGACTTGGCAGAGAACACAAAAAAGGCAGACAAAATCTGAAGAAGAGCTTTGGAATATCCTTCAAGAATCTATTTCTAAAGACTACTTGAAGAAATGAGAAGAAAGTTTGTCTAACAGAGTTTCAGAATCAGAATCAGAATACTTTATTAATCCCAAAGAAAATTATTAGGATATACTGAAAAAACAAGGTGGCGATACCAAATATTGACTTTCAAGCTCATTAGTCTTGTACCAACTTTGTTTTAGCCATATATAGTATTCCCTTGTATGATTGCATGTTTCAATAAACTGCAGCACCAAGTTCCCATTTTTCAAGGAAAACATAAAGAAACAAAGGGTAGCTCAAGAATAGTGAATAGTGCTGTACATGTTTTCAATGTGGTCTGATGATCATTATAAGTGACAGAAAATTCTCCCCCATTAAACGTAAACTCTCCTGCTATGTTGAAAAAAAGATCCTTCAGTATTCTTTTTTTTTTTTCATTTCAGTTGTAGTCGGTGAGTTAAATTCAGATCTTTACATTGAAATAAAGAGTACACCTAGGAGAAATATGTAAACTACTTCTAAAACCAGATTAAGGTTCTAAAGTGTTCAGCAGGGACAAGCCAAGTGTGCTATTCAGAGAACGCACATTAAAATGATAAATTGCCAAGTGCACATGTTACCATTTTGTTTTTCTCATTTACTCTTCACTGTTGAGATGGTCATAAAAGCACTGCAGCTTCGAGCTGTACATTACCATATAATAATGCTGCTAAACTGCTGTGGGAATTCGTTTTAATGGGCAAGAAAACAGTTTTCCAGTAAAGTCCTACATCCAAACTACTGATAACTATAAGAATGGACTGCAGTAATAAAGCAATCACTGGCCAAATAGCTGACCCTGGAGACTTGGCTGTGGCATTTGTGTTACTCATTATAGCAACTCTGACAGTAAAAGCAATCATAGCAGCAAAACTTCACTCTCTAATCATTTCAGTAGCTTTTCAAATATTTTAAAAATTAACATTTTGCTTGGAAAATGATTTTTTTTTTTTCATTTTAAAGATATGAGCAACACTTGTTATGTACACTTATTTAAAGCAACATTTTTTCAATATTTCTCTTCTCATAACACGTACACATACACATGACAATACCATACATAATGTAAACATGTCAGGTGATAGGATAACAGTGAAAAACATTAACACAGCCCCTTCTGCATTCATGCTTAATTCCTGTTCAAACTAAAATGAGAGAAAATATTATCAGTGTTGTCGTAAACAACAGTACAAATCCCTGCTGTTATGGCAGTCATACTGAGAGACTTCTGATGTTTCACAGTCATTTCCATTCCACAGCCAGCATTTGCATTTGTTTGATTTCCAGCAGCAGTCTGCAATGCCTCTTTGTGCAACAATACAGACACAAATAAATTAAGATCCGTCCTTCCTGGCAGAGATTATTTATCTCCCTACTCAAGCTGTCTGAACTTCGAAAACACAGCTTCAAGTTATTCATTGCTATTCCCATACTCATCGCCCACTGCCTTGACAGTAAAGACTACAGTCGTCTCCACGCCTGTGCATGTTTTTGTAAAATAAAGGTCTTATACAACTGCTAATAAAGAATTTGTTTTGCTTGCTTTGGTGTGCAGATGCCGCATAAATCATTGTAATGTAATGCATGCCTATAGCTATAACCCCACCACTAATCCTTCTGCAGAAAATCAATTTTTCACTTTGGCCTTAGCTGCCCTTAGGAAGACAAATCACAAAACTAGTCAAACCAGCGATCAGAATCAAACAGACTGGATTCAGACAGAGGATGGTATAATGCCTCTTGTACAATCAGTAACAAGTCGCTGCCTCAATGCCATGCCATTTCATTCTCATCACCCTCTTAAAAGACAAACATTGTGTAATTAGGATGATTAAGATGAGCAGAGACTAAAGGCCAACAGTGTTAACATAGCTTGAGATAATAAAAGGATTAGGGGTGATTCACTTAGAGAAGCTTAATGGGTTTTTAAAATAGAAAACAGGAATTCATTAGTAAATGTGATTGACAGTTGAAAAATCAGTGAATTTAACAGCGGAGAAAATAAAACCGCGATTAACATAGCAGGCCTTGTTGTTGAAGAGCAAAGGCTGGAAGTCACTTATAATGTCACAAAGTCATCTGCAAAAAAAAAAAAAGAAAGAAAAAAAAACACTTTTAGGAAAACAGCGAGCAGATCTGCAGCAAGCAGATGAGCACTGACCCAAACTGACCCACTTCTTCCTGATTTATGGTTTATGGTCCCTCAGCAGACACAGCTTTGTTGTGGGGGGTCATAAATCTCCCGCACCTCAGAGCTGATCAGCTGACCCTCCAATCCTGGCAGCCGTCCCCTGCTCACAGGCCTGTCCTCCGGCCGCAGCCCAGCTCTCAACACAAAGCAGAAATCACCCGAGCCACAAGCGCAGGCAGTTAATCACCATGAGCCGACAATAGTATGAAATAGAGTCAAGCAGGCCAGGAAGGCAATTCATTGCTATTGCTAAAGGACTCGGCGAGACAGCCGAGGTTTACCTGTTTGGTAACTTCAGCAAAGTTAAATGAAGTTTTCGATGTATGGAATGAGCCAGTACAGGTCAGGGTAAGAGGGGCTGAGCTTGAGGTACGTGAAGAAACCTCACTGGAACGACAAGGCAAATATGACGCGATGATACAGCTTTGTATTTATGCCTCCAGCCATGTTTGCAGAGGTAAATGTTGGACGTAAAATAAGGCATCTTAATTAATTGAACAGAGCACATGACTCTGAGACTAAAAACTTGGGTCATCAAACACTGCACAGCGCAGCACGACCATGCAGGTTAACTGTTGCAGCATGGAAAGCACCATATGTCTCAGATGACTTATTACGTCTGGATCAGACATAATGACATCTTGGCAATGTCAGTGGCAAAACAGGAAAAAACAAAAGGAAATTACAGAGTGGAGGAGCAGAATATTGAACACCACAGGGACATCAGGGATTTTAATTTGAAAGGGAGCAGAGGCACAGTGTGAGATAGAGAGACACACAGCCAGAGAGCACTCGGATATTCCTCTGTTAAGACAACCAGACTGGGAATAACATACATATGGAGCAGCATGCAGCGAATCGAACCACGTCGCTCATTCGCAGCAGCACCATCATGAAAATAATCAGCACACACTCACCTGCCTAAACCATGTAACTGCACCTCTGCACTCAGTCATTCCTACCGTGTTTGTATCGTGAGGGAGCTCTGCTGGTGCTCTGCGCACGCCACCAGTCTAAATGATCTCCATGATTCATGCGGGAACAGATAATTGGCGTTCAGAAAAGTGGGATAAACACTCATTGTAATGGCAGTGAGTAGCCTGGCAATAATTTTGTGTTCTCACTTCTGCACGTGGACATTCTTTTTTTCATTATTCTGTTCCACTCCCCCTCCAGTCTGTCTCCTGACTAGCTCAAGAGCCCCCACCCACACTCCAAAAGTCCCACCACACCTTCCTCTTTATCCCTCAAAGCCTTACTCTCCTCGTCAAGGTGTCACTAACAGCTTCTGCAAACCATGGCTTCTTATTGGTTCATTCCACTTTATTCTCCTCCGGTCTCCTGTTTTGCTGTCTTAAAGGAACAATGTATTCACACCCCCTCAACCCTGCCCCCTCTCTGTTTTTGCAGCTCACAAAGTGTGTCATGATGAGAAGTGTTGGGCAAAACTAATTACAGTTTAGGGGTTGAAGCAGCGGGACAGACATCCATAATTCATGAGCTCAATTTAAAGGGTGACGGCAGATGTGTACCTAAAGTAGCGAAGCTTGCAGAAGGAGCAATATTAGGTTTTCTTAGAGACACCCTGTTGACACTGTGTATGTGTGTGCGTATCTGGAGATATACACGGCATAAATGAAAGGCTATCGAGTAATCTCCCGCATTTATCAGTCTTTTGGCAACTGAACAAATCTGTCAGCATCAAGAGGTCTGGAGGTATGTGTGGCCTGTAACTGGCTCAAACAGGGAAATCATATTTTTCAAAAAAGAGACAAGTAAGCAGTTAAATAACAGTGTGATTGGTAGAACAGCTCTTACGTAAAGGAAATGTGTCCATTTATGATTTCTTCATCAAATCTTCTTTCCACAAAAACAATATATTGTTCATATATCAGTCATTAGGCATAATAATAAAAGGTAAATCAGTGATTTTTAATGTAATCCTCAGATAAAAAATAACAGAAGTTATTGATTTGGTTTGTTCTTAAGGTTTGATGTGTTCAAGTCATTCAAGCATCCTTCCAACCATTACATGCACTTCTTTTTTGTTTTAAATTGCTGTGTAAAGAATATGACATGTAAACCACTCCCCTGGTGCTGGGCATGTTTAAACACATTTTCTATTTTGGTTTAGGCCCAAAATACTAAGGGTAATCTTCAAAACATCAAGTTTTCCAACCAGCGTCATCACAGTTGGATATTTATTTAAATCCAGCAATGTAATCTCACTGAACAGGGATGTAGAGGCCAGCTCTTTAATCCCTTAAAATTTACCCTTTAAGGACTGAAAATATTTTGTTTGTTGGACAGTGAAAGTAGTGCACAGTGGTACATAGTGACTGATGTTATTAAATGTTGTTACTTAGTAATGAACTAGTGTTACAATGCTAATTGTTCTATTAAATGGGGAAAAGAAATCAAATATATCAAATTCAAACGGCTTCAGGTGTCATTGTCAATTACATTGCTAAAGACTTGATGTCAAATATAACTGTGTAACAATCACCTACTAAATGTATTTATTTGTAAAGCTCCTTTTGGTTGCTCCCTGGTCACCACAGTGAGTGACTTCACGTGTTTTAATTTGGGTTTGAGATGTCCTTCCTAACACAACCCCAAAAAGGAATTTGTGCCTCGAACCAGCGACCTGTATTATTCAAATTATTCTGTTAGAAATGTGTCAAAATATTTTAGGAAAATTTACAGAAGCACATTATGAACCAAATCCAGCAGAAGTCTTCAGACATACACATACTGTCTGAACACCTGTGTTACCTGAAATTACACTGATAAATTAGTGATGGCAACGAACAGCTTCAATCGCAGGTGCATCAACTGTGCTATTTGAATTTCCTTCCCAAGGCACCTTGTGCATATGCTGAGTTTTGCAGTTTGCTCCTTTTGTCAATCTGAGCTTTTAGTGAGCAGCTTTTAATAGCTCACTCAGACCTATTAACTGAAAATACCAGCACATGCAGCCACTTCTTCAGTCATTTATTTGGTAATCCTTGTGACTCTATTAGGAGAAAATCTACAAGCAGTTCATAAAAGCTTTAGTGTGTCCTGGAATGTGTTTTGCATAACACCTGCATAAACTGGCAGCATCTGTATATAAATGATTCACTCGGAATATTAAAAAAACAAGCTGGCCCACGATACTTTTTACCACTTTTAACAGTTTTAACTGTTAAGTGTGGGGAAATAAAGCAAAACTTCTTAGGACAAAATTAACCAATCAAACTCAACTTTAAAATATTTACCTCGGTTGAATTTCCAAACAGAAATGTATAGCAATAAAACTATTTTAGGATAAATAAACAAATAAATCAAGAAGACAGGCAGCGTCAGTTGCCTTCAGGTCCACATCTGCACTGTCAACGTTAGTGCACCTACTCTTGCTGATCAAAGCTGCTTGTGTCTTCATCAGCAGCTGGTGTGAAGTTTTTCAAAAAAGGAATGGCAATATGGCATGGTTATGCAACCTATTTCAACCAGCACTCCACCCTATTTTCCAAACAAACACAGCTTGCCTTTGGTCTTATTTCATTGTCATTGATGCATATTTCATAAGGGAATTCACTGTCTTGCTTTGATTCTTCGGCACTTCGGTGCTGCTGTCTAGCAATACATTAGTGCCCATTATCATCTCTACAGTCTTTATCAGAGATAGCAAGAAGTCTCTTACAACTCTAATATATTGTATATTACAGCTCAGCTCTGCTCTCTAAAATGCTCTCTAACTGTTAGGATAAAACACACCACTAAAGTAATTTCATACACTTTAAACAGAACTGATGCATTTAAAAAAATGAATATTTAGAGACATGTGACAAAGTAAGTACATGAAATTGCTGACTAACCTAACAACAATAACAGTAGCAGAGTGCCTACAGAATAGTTTGCCCTTGAAACGACTGAGGTTCCACTTCTGAACAAACTAGCAGTTGTTTGAAAATTGTAGATGATGTTCCCCACAGTGTAATGCTTCATACTGAGATCTTTATTTAAGCCGCTTTCCAGACTCCTTGGTATTCACATCCTTTTATAAAGCAAGCGTTGGGTGTAATCACATTTTTCAGTAAAGCAGTAATGTAATGCGTTAATGTACAAAATTTACTAATTACACTACAGTTACAATTTGTTACTTGCATTAGAAAAGCTTCTCAGTTACCTGCATGATGGATACATAGAAAGCAAAAAAACATCAAACAAAGTTGCCTTTTTCATTCTGCTTCAGTCATCTGATTTCATTTCATGTGCAGGACGGGGGTAATAGTGGGGTGGTCTACAGATTTTCAGGAGTGGAAATATGGACATTACTTTTACTTTTATTGCACAAAAGCACAACAGCACAATGATAAAGGGCAAACAGCATTAAGGGTGGAAGCAACTGCATTGTCCTGCAATCATAACTTGAGCTCTTTGCAAGCATATGCACAGACAGTATGCTAACATATTAGCCAAGCTAGCCAAGAGCACAAAGTGATAATAAAGCTATGTGAATGCTGACCCCAGTTCAGCAGCCAGAACCACAACTTCAACAGGTAACAAAGGCAGTGATGAGCAGTGAGGGTTACATGTTTTGGGTTCATACGTAAACACTACTATCATTAGGATGGGAATCTGTGTTGTTGTGGCGAACTGTTGCCTTGGGTTTATACTGTTAAATGATAATTGGGAGACAATGCACTCCAGGTTATTTTTATTGATTTGATGAGTATAAGAGTATGGTTAGTCATTACATCAGATTTTTAATATGCACAGTTTTCATTAGAATTAAATGTTTTATACATTATGGTACTACAAGCCAAACCCAATAGGCTGTATAACAGAATTACAAAGAGGCACTGTTGGGTGATGACTATATTCGAAACACAACAGATAAATCCTTAAAGAAAATTTTGGTATTTCTTGTTTTGGGGCCAAAGTTTGTAAATTGCTAATAGGATATTGAACCAGTATTGATTGCTATATTTGCCACAATTTAGAAAAAGAGTAGCCACATGCAATTTGTTTTTTACTCTAACTTGACTTTACTGTAGTCCCTCTATACACGCACACACACACACACACACACACATATACACATATACACACACACACACACACACACATATACACACACACACACACACATATATATATGTATATATATCTATATCTATATATATAGATAGATATAGATATATATACCTTTCCACTTCTCTTTGCAGAGAGCTTTTGGCTCTCTGCAACTCTCTAACACACATTTAGCTTGTTGTCTTGTTGTCTTCCTGCAAAAACTCACCTCCTGTGAGATTTCAGAGCAAGACTTCTACATGAGCTTGACTTCTGAAATATGTTAGACAGATCTCTGTAGTAATGCTTTCCATAATATTGACGTTTTGGCTCAACAATCTGAGCCTGTCACTGCAAAAAACAAGTACCTTTACTTTGACATGGACAGCTGTTCCATGGGATTACACTGACAGGACTTTGAGGTCATAATGATCTCACGCAATATAGAACCAATTCCAAAGGTTTTTTGGTCCATGTAATATATTAGACCATGAAAAATGCCAGAAAATGGGCCTAGTTTTAGAAATACCTAAATTTCCCTATAAAAAGAATAGTCTATCTTCATTCATCTAAATCCAGCAATAAACTGTGAGCATGACTCTTCTTGGCCACCACTGGGCCAGAAGTCACATTATAATAAATGAGCAGCACAAGGAGAAAAACTGCAGGAAAATAGTTGTAAACAGGACAAAGGCAAAGAACACTTCACTGAGTTTCAGGTCAATCTCCAAACATAAGACTTAATTCAGCTAATAGGTATAAGTATTTTTCCTGGTATGGATTTAATAAGCTGTTCTTGCTTGAACTATTTTGTAGCTCAGTACTGTCACATTAAAGCTGACTCTTTCTGCTATGGTGGAAAAATTTTTTTAACACATGTAACCACAAGTGGATTCGATTCAAATAGCTTTAATTTGTTTGGGACTTTTTTATGCCATGCAACTTAAATACATTTAAGTCCTGTACAATTTAAAATAAAACTTCCCTTTTCAATTTAGCATTTAACTCCAGGAACAGCTGCCAACATTTAAGGTGAATTCAATTAAACACTCTGATATAAAAACAAAACAAAGAAAACATTATGCTGAGCACATGGGGCTGAATATTATACCCACAGCCAGAGACCCCTCCTCTCCTCTCTTAATAAACATGATATTCAAGCTTTGCATCACAATGCTCACTGAACCGGCTAAGCACTTGACAGCAACATCAGTGCATCTCTGAGTGTATGAATATACAGTCTGGATTCATGCCTGGAGTGTTTCATCTCCTTCCTGTGCTAATCTTGGCATCGATGTTAAGCATGCTGTAAGTAAAGTCCATTTTTTCACTCATTCAGCCAGCCAGGAAACCAGTCAGCAACTCAGTCATTCAGTCATTGCACTGACATTAAGATTTTTCTTCACAGCAACTGAACATATACCAGAGCTAAGATCCCACTATCACTGAAGCAGCCTTCATACTCCAACGCTTACGCCTCACATCCTTCATGTCACAGCAAAGCTCAGTGGCTGTCCAATAGATTCGAGCTGCCCAGAAATTCATGACCTGCGCCACCTCAGAAAATCAACATGGTAAGTCACTAGGGGGAATAGTATGGTCAGGAGGCAGACTAACAATTATTTATGGCATTTGTCTAACCTTTCACGGATAAATCAAGTGAGTGGCTGCCCAGACTATCTGAGCGGATGCTGTGGCAATTTTCAATGTCTCCAGACAGCTAAAAGTTCAGTGCATCTTACACAGGGATAAAGTTACTCTTTTAAAAATCTAATTAATGCTTCTTTTATTTTGGAAGCTGAAAACAGTCTAACGATAGGAGGGATATCCTCACAGCATTCTCAGTTGCGCTTGCCAGTTCTAGAAAATTCTCAAATAAGCTACAGTAAGAGTGAAGTTATACTGACAATGTTTGGAAAAAAAAACAGCTGAGAATGGATTCAAGTGTAAATGTCTTACTAGGATGGACACTTCCATCTTCACTACATAGAACGTCTGTATTAACTGTGGCAAGGCAACAGAAATAAGCCTGCATGTAATTCCATTCAGAAAGCAGAAAGGATTAGAGCATTTTAGGTTTACGTTCTGCCTGAGCACACAGTTTCTCTATCCTTTTAAAGAAGTATGACTTTATTTAAATTGCTTGGACAGTAGAAATGAATGTAAAAGCATGACTCATTTTTTTTAGGAGTCTAGTAATTTTTTAAACTGGTGGAGACGGAGGAGTGGAGCGGGTGGGGGGGGTGTAGTTCCATTGTTGGTTCTAGCCAGACTTCTACTCCATGCTCACACTTAAAAGTGAGATTTGCTTAGTATTACTGTACCAAAGTGTAAAGTTTATGTTCATGAAGTCTACATGTAGTAGGCTTGAACAGTGGGTCAGTGACCAGTCAGACATCTTATGTAAATGTATGTACACTGTGATTTTTATTTGATGACTTCTGTGGAGTTGGCCATGTCTCTTCTGCAGCCTTCTGGTTGACAGTGGTTTTTTTGTTTTGTTTTTTTTTTCGTGCTGATAACAGTTGCAACATTATACACTGAATAATCAGAAATGTCCTACTTCACATATTTACACTGAGGACTGGGGCAATCAGAAGCAGCATCTCCTACAGTATGTAAGTGGATAATTTCTTCATTTATTTATTTTTCTTTTTAATGTCATGATGAAGTGATGAAGTATTCTAACTATTTTGTTGTTGTTCCATATATCTAATTCAAAGCCTACTTCCATGACCAAAGAGGCCTTGTTAAAGCTGGGAGAAGCAATATGTTATTCAAGAGGCCTTAGAGAGAAGTCGACTCTCTCTCCTCCTTTGGGCTCTACTTTCAGACTTGAGGAAAAATGTAGTGTCAGGCTGGCCAATTACAGGTCTTTTCAGACCAGATCAGATGAGTAAAATAAAGAATTATAAAGAATACAAATGGAATAAAGATAGTCGCACACTGCGTTGAACATTCTGTGAAGCCAATTGCATCGGCTTTATTTTCACATTCATTAGACATGCTTGTTTGATGGGAGGGATTTAGAAGAGAGGTGTCTATATATCATATATGTACATATATATATATATATATATATATATATATATATATATACACATGTACACACATTGGGGTTTTGTTCATTTTTACTGTAGCTTTAAACTGAAAGCTATTTATAGGACAAGTTTTATACTGGTTTTTGTGCGTCTCTTCAGTTTTTCTGTAAAAATGAATTCATTCCAAATACCAGTGATTTCACAAAGTGCCGTGGTAACAAGCTGCAGCTCATAGTGGGAGACTCGCCCCTCTGTGACCCCTAATGAGCCAGCAGCCTCCCGCCAGAGGAAGCCCGAGCCGCTGCTCTTGTAATGAGCTGCTGTTTTGCTACAGGCCTTTCAGATGAGCCATGGAGCTGTCATTCGCACCGCAGGCCATGAGCAACTCTGGCAGATGATGCAATTCTTTGATGACTTTAAGGACAATGCATGCCTTTGGTGAAGCCTTACTGTTAGAGTTTTAACTCAGCCTTTCAGAAGTGCAATCACATCTTGTGCTTTTCTTATTGTGGATATCATAGTATGGGACAAAGTTGTTCATGCTTTGAAATAATACACTCATATTCATATTTATTGCTCCTTTTGTTGAGTTATATTATTCAGGTGATGCAAATGCTGTTTTGATTTGTAGAACAGTTTCAGCCAATTAAAATGTAATTATATAACCTACTGAATACTACAGTTACACAATGACTAAGTCTTTAAAATGTGCAGAAGTTTACAAGAAGACACACAAAAGAAATTGTCCAAACTTCTTAGTTTGGTCAGAAAATAGTCCAAAGACATTTAATTTATAATAATAATTTGTTTGTTTGTTTTTTTGTTGTTGTTTTTTTTTTTACAAAAATACCAAACCTTCATAACAGCAAGCCTTTTGTAGAAGATTTTTACATTTTTTTTTTGAACAATTTAAAACGTGCTTGATATTCCAATAGATGGCTATGGTTTATTAACCTAATATCAATATTACCGAATCCTGAGCCATGATCTTTTAAATATGGCACAGCCCGAAGCTATGACATCGCATGTCACGGATGTTTATGTGGCGGTTTGAGAAATGATTTCTTTAGATTTAACAAAATAAAATAAAATAAAAGCCTCCCACAGCGTGTTTTAAGACAGTTAAAGATGTGAACTCCTTCCCTCTGGTGCTGCCTGGTTGCTAGGCTGGATAGAAATTGCACACACGCTCTCCGAGTGTGACTTATTGCATTTTTGATGTTATCAGACACGCAACCCCACATGCTGTGACGCCTGTGCAGCGAGGGAGGCTGTAATGTGCAAAAGTTATGATTTGGTCCGCATCTCGGTGACATGCTGTGTAGAGCTTGATAAGAACCAGAACAAGCGTGCTGGTACAGTTATCAGTGCACCCACGTGGCCTTACCTTCAGCATCCGTCACCTCAACTGGATATCAAACCAGCCAACATCCCACAAACATGACATCTGCACTCACCTCCACACCGGCAGACTCTACCGTGGACCGAAGGCAGGTGTCAGCGGGGGCTCTGCAGAGCCACGACCTCTTTGTTTTTCTCTCTGTTTCTCTTTCTTATCTTCTGATGGTTAGACTGGCGCGGACACCGGCTCCGATGCGCTTCGCAATCTCCTACGACAGAGCCCAGGGAGGCGGGCAGGCACCGTAAGAAATTTCTCTAACGACCGATAGACATTTGTTTTTTCTCTCACACAGTTTGATATTCTCTTTTAGCTCTAGTAAAAGACAAACTTTGCCAATTTCGAAGGTTATTTCTAAGCATAAAACATTGCTGCCACATCCCTAAGGTACCGCTGCGCTCCGGTCTGCTCTCTCCTCAGCTCCTCCCGGCAGCAGGCGGACAGGAGGGCGGTGCGACTGGGTTCGTGCGCTCCAGCGGTGCATGCGTGGCACGAACGCTCCAGGATTCAGCCGTTATCGCAAGACAGAGTGCATGTGTCCTATTCAAAATGCACCGATTATGAGACATACCTCACAGGCTATAACTCTCGGGTCCAGGGGCGCTGATAACATTTTAGGAGATCCCATCTCTGATCCAACAGAGATGAGCATTTGTCCAACCCCCCTCCTCCTCTGGGAGAAGTTTAACAAATAACAGCAATTTGCTTAGAAACCCTCTACATGCTGTAGAATGCGCCAGGTTAGAAAAGAAATCGTTAACCAAAGTTAGAGCCATATTGCTCACGTGAAAAAAATCAATTCAGATCTCATTTGATAGTGACCTCTCAGAAATAACCAAAAGACCCTGAGCCCTGGATTGGAAAGCACTATCTTTTGCCATTTTCCATATAATCATATCATCTATCTATCTATCTATCTATCTATCTATCTATCTATCTATCTATCTATCTATCTATCTATCTATCTATCTATCTATCTATCTATCTATCTATCTATCTATCTATTCAATAAGTGAAATCGCAATACATTAATAAGTGGTAAAAGGGATTCAAACCATCTTTAACTGATTTATGATGACAGCTGTCAAATTGAAAAATAATTTGATTGTGTTTTGAGCCTGTATAGTTTCAGACTTCTGACTATATGTATAAATTGCTCAATATCTAAGCAGAAAATTAATCATCCATAAAATGTGACTTTGATATCAGCGTGAAAGCCCTGACATTAATCAGTAAAGAAATATGCAGCATGAAAATATTAGCCTGTTTATAATCACAAGTATCCATGGTGGGCTTATTAAGTCAAGCTGATTGGAAATTTTCACTGAAAATGACTTTGCACGAAAGAACACAGTCACTCAGAGAAAATGCTGGGTACCAGCTCACGCTCCATTTGAGGTCATTTTTGGGCTAAGCTGTTTATATGCATATTCATATCCTAATCACAAATACCTCAGCACACATAATTGAGCTGAATACTTTGGATATTATTATGGATAGAGAACTTAGTGTGACAGCAAAATAACATTAGGATATCCTGAGCCTTTCCCAGCACATAATTGTGAAGGGAGCTTATACCAGATGGGAAACACTGTTTTCATGGCCCAAATGGAAATACTGAGCCTCCTGAATAATACTGGGGTGTAAATGTGCATGAAAATGCCTTCATTATAGCATTTAGTTATGTATCACTGTTGATGTAAATATTTATTTCGTGGTACACAAAGAAAACCAGCCACTGTTACTTAGTACTATATTCCTAAATCACATCAGCGCTGCAAGTGATACAAAAACGGTGGGAAGTTTAGCTTGATAACAGTACATCTCTTAACATTTGGGCTTTGGCAAAGTTTTCATTCATTTTCCAGCAGATATAATGTGGAAAATAGGACGTCTTTACTCAAGAAATGCATTTCAGTGTATTTTGGTACATTTTTAAAAAACATTTTTTAATAAAGTTCACTGATGCAAGCACTTCTCTTTTTTTTTGTTTTTGTAAAATTCATCATTTTCCGATTAAAATAAGGTAGCAAGAAAAATTAGAATTGCCTTCTCTGTGGTTATGATTTCATCCCCCCACATATTATGAGAATATAATATGTTCATATAATATGTGACTGACTGATATTCTTATGGTAACTATCTGACTCCTAACCAGGAAAGTCACCAAAGACTCGTACTTTTAAACCAGAGACAGGGTGCTGTAGGTCTGTGCAGCTAAACAGACCAGAGGAGAATGCAGAAAGATGTGGTAGAGACTCTTACACTGACGTGAAATAGCCCTCCCCTCTCACAGTTTTGGAGGTTCTTAGAATAATGTAAACAGCCTTCCATGTTTAGTTCTAACACAGGGGCATGCTTGCAGTGTGGCAGAGGCACAGGGGATCTGCCTTGTATTTTATGCATTCACACAAGCCTGTTGCTGGTCCTTTACAGCAGCCTCTTACATAATAAATGAGGAACGAACACAGCAGAGGGACTAACATCAACCCCAACAGCGGTCATCAACAACTGCTTCACTGTATACAACAAATGAACCACAGAAACATTTGAATTATTAATCCATTTTGAAACAAATTAAATGGTTACTGATAGATGATGCGGGTAAGGTATCTCATGAGTCGCATATAATCTTGTGTCACCGAATATTGTATTTTCTTGTATTTCACTTCTGACAGCAGTGTTGAAATATTCTACTGACAGGCAGGACTTCTTAACATGCATGTCCACATATTAGCCCTTAAAAGTGTGAACCATGAAATAATTGCTAAAGAACTCTAAATGTGAAAAGCTGAGTGTTACCTGAACCTTCTGACAAATGCAAAAAAAAAAAAAAAAAATTGGATTTATTTGTATCATTTGTGCTAGATCTGGTATCTTTATGCAATTTATTGCTTAAAAGTAGGTGAGTGTGTCAGATATAATGCATTTGGGGTTTTAGGTTTGAGTTTTCTGTAAGCATCAGTAGGATGTTCGACTTGCTTTAATGCCACTTTAACCCTTAAGAGCCCAGACCTATTTCTACTTTCATGAAAATTACGGGGGTCTTATATCAAATGAATCATATATAACCAAGTCTCTAAGTGTAAAGAGGCAGTGACACCAGTGTCACTGTGGGTCCTTAAGGGTTAAGAGTGCTGTGAGATCCATTATTGATAGAAGTGTTTTGTTTTGTTTTCTGATTAATTCACTGAGCAAATCCAAAATATCAATCTCTGGTCCTCTGCTTAAAATACCTGATATATGAGAGGATAGGGACAAAGCTGTGTGAAGATGTAGATTAGATGACTTGTTGGATTGCTTTCCCTCGTAAAGTACAAATGGCTTAAGGATACCGTTTCAGGTTAGGATGCAAAACGGAGTTGACACAGGCGTTCGGCTGTTCTTTTGCGGGGGTTGCAGGGGCTATTTCTGGACATGCTCCTATGATTCATTAGTGGGTGTTTGGAGGTCTGATGTGTCAAGATGTGTCATTCCACTAATTGTCATTCTGACTTATCCTAAGCCCTCTCCAGCCCCTCAGCTCTCAGCAGAGATTATTTCAGCACAAAACTAAGAAGAGAGAGAAGTTTTTATGCACCTCAGGGAAAGAGAATCTGGTTTGGCTCTCTTGAGGTTTAAAGAGCTGGACTACATACACATTTGATACTTTTCTCGACACTGAAATCAGATACTTCTTGTTTCCATGTCCAGGTCAGAGTTTAGTTTAAAGGGAGAAAATACTCAAATTCTTTTATCGCCTGCATTCATAACTTGATTATCAACATAGATGTGACCTGATTTTTTTTAGTTTCTTTTAAAACACTAGGAAGAGCTTATGTTCTTATAAGCTTTAAAAAAGCTCTATAAAGTGTTATAAAAAAACAGAACAAAACAAACAAACAAATCACACTACATTTCAAAGCGGTTGCAATGTATGCCAATATAATATATACATGGCTGAGAAGAAAATTTTTGTTAACATCATTTATTGTTTTAATCTATCTATCTATCACAACAACAGTTGGCTCAAGGTGCTTTGTATTGAAAAATTAAGAGCCTACAATAATACAGAGAAATCAGAAGACCCCCTATGAGCACACAGTGGGAAGGAAAAAGTCCCTTTTAATGGAAAGAAACTTCCATTCTCAGGGAGGGGCAGCCATCTGCTGCGACTAGTTGGGGTTAAGGGAGGGTGACAATGCAAAAGAAATTTCTTATGTGAACTAACTTCTGTTTCATGGACTTACATCACGATACGTCCTTTACTGCTTCGTGACTACTTTTACAAAAACAAATATTGTTAACACAACATCTATGAATTCTTATCTTATCCTTATACAGAATAAAAATTATATTTTACTACAGACAGCTGGGTGGATAGAATGAGTTATACAAAAATATTACAAACATGCATACACTATATTAAGTGCTGAGGTAAAAATGAGTAGATCACTTGAAGCAGAAAGCAGGCTGCACAAACTGGCCTCATCTGACATGATTTTACATCATTTCACAATGCCTGCAGATTATTGATCACAGCCTGATCTGATCGAAGACTGGATGGATCTCAGTTTGCCTTAGAACATTTATATAGATGAACATTTAGAGGCTTTCAGCTGTACGCTTGAGCAATCTATTGATATATGGACTGACAAAGAACAGTCTTTGGGATGCAATCCATCTCAAACATGAAGCTGTGGGCCTGGTTGAAACATAACACCATCTTGCTAGTTCCTCCTCACACAAGGTTCATCCAATAAACATCTTGTTTAAATGAGAAAGTATTATTCTCATCATTCAACAGCGTGGCTATCACCAAAAACAAAGCATGATGACATAGTGCAGTAATTACAGTAATGATAGGCCTGTGCTGTATTCACGTGAAAAAAGGACACTAGATACTCTGCATGTTTCAGCAAACTTCAGTAACCTACAGTACAAAGCAAATATATTAAATTTGATCCATATATTCTTTCATAGAGGTTTGGCCCAGTCGCCATGCATTAATTTGAATTTATGGGTTTGTGCTTTGTGCAAAGTATGCAAAATATCTGGTCTATTTTTAAGTCCTTCCAGTAACTTTACTGTTGCCCTCTTAATATATCAATTGATTTCCTGGAATGAGTCATTACTGAGCTACAAAAGAGGGAAATTGATCTTACTTGTAATTAAAAAAGCTTAATTAACAATAATTAAGCTTTTTTATTTAACAAGAACCGTGTGCCTCATATCTCACAGAGCATGTACAGTACGAGGTGTATTATGTGCTGAAAGGACAACACTAGATAATTCACGTCAGCCAAACAAACGCTTAACAAGAATTCAAGATTTCACAATAGAGGACGAAAGGCCCTTTTCTCCCAGTATCATTTGTGCAGTGAATTATATTTGGTAATTGGTTCGAACATCTTGGTTCACATTGTTTTCACTGCAGGAAGCAAGAGCAGGAGAGCTCCCCATTGAAAACTTTCCCAAGCCTTCTGTAGGCGGGATGTAAAGGAATCTTGTGAAGAGGTTAAGCCATTGTTAATTCCACAATGCTTAATCGTTCTCCTAAAATAACAGGGAAAGCATCATTCCGAGAACAGTTGCCAATGAAAAGATTAACTGGATTAGCAAACAGATGATGTGGCCGAGCAGTGATTGCTGTGGGTCTGAATTGTATCAGTGTGGAAAGTGTTTAGATCTATATTATTAAAAACCCAAATCTCTACTTAAAAAAAAGAAAAAAAGAAAAGAAAACGTGAATGCAACCGTTGTCAGTCACAGAGCGATGAAGACTTTTTTTAACATCTTTAAAACAAACTAATTGTGATTAATTTTAGACAGATGATGCACAAAGCAATGCCTGAGGAAGACTTTCATTCAACTCTATTCCCAACCTTGACAGAGGAGATGGAGTCAAAATAGATTCTGTGGAGATATGGCTGGATTTTTTAAAATACACTGTAAATCTTTGGCTAGAAAAGCCACAGTGGGCTTGTTATGTTCTCTCCTTATGAATAACTGTGGAGGTCCAGGAGCCTTAATAACCTCACTAACTCAGTCTCCTCTCTTCCCCTATGTTATTTTGGTCATCTCCATACAGAGGAACACAAAGCGACCGTACCCCAGGGTTGCCATGAATAGGGATGTTTATGACAGTGTGGTACAATTTGTCACTCCTTAGCGCAACCTGTGTCCTGCAGGAAGCCAAATAATGATTTTAACTGCCCGTCTGAAAGATTGATCTTCCTAATCCTCCCCACCTTTCTTCCTACTGAAAGGTGCAAACTAATTTACGACAGGGCTGACGATGGGCATGCTACGCCTGTGAATGAATGATCTGGCCTCTAGCAAAAAGAGGTAATTTCCTCTTAATGTAGTGCCGTAAACATTTATCATCATGCTGAGCTGACAGCACATCGACACAACGAGGACTGTGCAAGAGCTTGCTTTAATCTGAGAATATTTTTACCTTTGATTACTGGTGTGGCATACAATCACCACCCACCATGCTTGGCAAATTTTACCTTCACCAGTAATTGTTCATTTGGAAGGTGATGTAAATAAATGTTAAACCTTTAGGCTGCGGATAGGGACATTTTCAGACAAGTATCAGTAACTGCCTCTTGGATACTAAAGAAATATTAAAGTATGAGGTATAATAAAATGAGAGAAAGACAAGCAGAAATGCAAAAACTGAATGAGGCATGACGCTAGGCTATTTAATAATGTGATGTAATTATGTCGACAACCGAGCTTGTGTTGACACTTTGGGACAAGTAATATTCCAGTGAATTGGGGAAGCTAGGACTCTTCATTCAGCTCAGGGATAAATAATGTAGATTCACATTAACTTGCTCCGGCTGAGAGACTGAGCGAGAGGCATTTGCACATGAATATATAATGTGTTGAAACAAAGGAAACACTTTAAATAATTGTGTACAGCAAGAGTCAATAAGAGAGACAAAAAGCAAAATGACAAGAAAGGAGCAGAGGTTGTCCACTTCTGCTCTAAGCAGCTAAAAAGGTCCATTTGTTGTAGCTCTACACAAGAGCACTGAAAGCATCACAAAATAACACAAAACAAAACACCCAAGAAAACTGCCATTGCTAACTGATATTGGCTACTAATGAATAATACTTCATCTGTATATGAAACATTTGAAACAGCGAAACAGTCCATGGCATGTTATGTTAATGGTTTAGCAAGCAAATTTGTAACAGGCAGGCATAGACCAATATTAGCATATTTCTGTACACCTGATGAATATATCTCTAGAGGATCTTTTGTTTCTCACACTACAAACTCTTAAAAAAAATCTGGCCCTATAGCTATTTAATATTTCTGTTTCTTCACTATATAATCATTAGCTTTTCAGCTTTTAGCTATTAGCTAAAAAATTACCAAAAACAAAACAAAAAAACCCCCACAGAAGCAAGATTAGTGATAATTAAGAGGATGGTCATAAATACCAGCAATACTGTTTGTGTTCCATCCATCCATTCGCTTCCGCTTTTCAGGGTCACAGGGGGCACTGGTGCTATCCCAGCTGTCTTAGTGTGAGAGGCGGGGTACACCCTGGACAGGTCGCCAGTCTGTCGCAGGTCTAACACATAGACACAAACAACCAGTCACACTCACATTCACTCCCCCATTCACACCTATGGGCAATTTAGTGTTTCCAGTTAACCTAACCCCACTAACTACATGTCTTTGGACTGTGGGAGGAACCCGGGGAACCCGGGGTACCCGGGGAGAACCCACGCAAACACAGTGAGAACATGCAAACGCCACACAGAAAGACCCCGGCCTGATGGTGGAATTGAACTCAGCATCTTCTTGAAGTGAGGCAACAGTGCCACCATGCCATTGTGCTGCCCCTTTGCTTGTGTTGAAAAGTAATTTTATTTAATATAAATTAATTAAATATATTTCACAGAATATATTAAATATTTGATAGCATTTTCAGTTTTTTCTTTTTTTTAAAAAATGTGATGTTGCTGAGCTGCATTTCCCAGAGGACCTGTCAAACAGTGAGCACATTGCTGTGAAATTATTTCCCCATGGCTTTCCTGTTGAAGACATATCTATAGCTTTATATGTCCATGGTGACAATGTTGCTATCACTATAAAACTGTAAAACTGTGAAAGCTATCATGTCGTATATGACGGCTGAAAAAGCTGTAATGATCAGACAAGAGAGAAATAAATAGCAAGGTCTCTGACAGATGAAAATGCCACACATTTTTACTTTAAAAGCAGTAATGCACCAGTCACATACACTGCATCAGTGACTGCACCAATGCTGACTTTATTGACGGGTCTAGTATTGACCAGACATGTGTAATTTAAATTGCTGTCTCGTTATATCAGTCTAGTACACTGCTCAAACAAAATTAAATGAGAATCAGAATACTTTATTAATTCCAAAGGAGAGGAACACTTAGAACACAGAATCAGATCTCAATGGGAAAACCATCGTGCTGGATATCTACACTGATATGGACTGAGTGATATGTTAAG
Organism: Neolamprologus brichardi; assembly: GCF_056152115.1. Classification (NCBI taxonomy): domain Eukaryota; kingdom Metazoa; phylum Chordata; class Actinopteri; order Cichliformes; family Cichlidae; genus Neolamprologus; species Neolamprologus brichardi. Next base: position 23,493,406 of record NC_142110.1, read on the forward strand.
AGCAGAGATGGCACGATACCACTTTTTTATGTCCGATACCGATACCGATATCATAAATTTGGATATCTGCCGATACCGATATGAATCCGATATAGTGTGTTTTTTAATCAATAAAACGTTTTTTTTAATGTCTTGCTGCATTTTGTATAAGTTTATACTCAAGTTTAAATAAATAACAACACTAAAGCTATTCTGTTATACCTGTATGTAAAAAATACAACAAAATATTTCATAGTTCAGCAATACTGATCAATCTAATAAACATAAACCTGCTCCATCCTTCCTATTCTGGTATTTTAAAGAGTACTTAGCAGAAATATCAAGCAACCTAACTAATAGGGTTGCAAACTCCCAGCAAAATAAAAAATAGGGAACCACCCCCCCACCCTCCAGCTCATGATGCTTAATCGATGTAATCAAATTTAATTTGATGCAGGGGGAAAAATGCACAGAAAGAAATTATTTTTCAAGAATAATTAAATAGATTCAACATCTTTCTTCAACAGAATTGCAGACTGCACAGATGGTATTTTCCCAAAGGAAAAAGTAGTATACCTTACTAGGGTATATTAGACTTAACAGTTACTATATACAGTAATGGACTTCTATATATTTTACATCAGATTAAAACTTTGGGTGTAAGAGTCAGATAATTATTTATTAAAAGCTAGATATTTTAAATGAGAACAAGAAAGAAAAGTATGTCTTTGTGCCCCCTTTTCCCTGTTCATGCCCTATCTGCCCCCCTGGCTAAACTTTGCTAGATCCGCCCCTGCACAGTTACCAGCCGTCAGCTACGTAGAAAACGATCCTGGTCTAGAAAGTAATATTAAATAAATTCTAACAACAGCTTATCAAGCTTAATAGTGCTGCTGTTGTTCAGCCGCTGGTTTCCTCTTTCTGGTGAGAAGTGGGCCAAAAACTAAGAAGAGAGACGGACTCGCGACAGAAAAGCCGATCAGCTGATCATTAATCAGTTTCACGATTGAAGTAGCAGCAGGAGAGAGAGAGAGAGAGGCAGTCGCTCCATATATCTGTTGTTAAGCTTAAGGTGGGAATGCTTTACAAACATTCAGAGATGAACTTACACACTTGCTTTACTTCTCTCTGGGAAAACTTCCTGGAGATGAAATGCTGGTTTGCTAGCCAGGCTACAAATACACACAGCGGCTCTATCACGTGACGCATACTGCTGCGACGTGCTACGGTTATGAGCCGAGTTACGCCGTGTAGCATTTGTGAGGTGCTTTTTTGATATTTAATGGATCGTATTACATTTTTTATTTCTCGCCGATATCCGATCCAGTAATTTGGGTCAGTATCGGACCGATACCGATACGTAATATCGGATCGGTCCATCTCTAGTTAAGAGTGAAAGGATGCATCACTGAGCTCCAGGACAGTTTGAGATGAAGCCTCAGAAGGACTAATACATAATGTCCCAGAAGTGTTCTACTGGGATTAGGTCAGATGAGCATGGATAAGCAATGATATGTATTTTTCCAACTCCAAGAACTACAGAATACTGTGGCAATAGTATGAAGGTAGTTCTTGGTAGTTCTCCTATTGTGCACCAGAAGGAACCCAGGACCCACAACTTCAGGTTCAGGGTAGGGCCTAATCGAATTCGAATCGAATTGTATACCCAACCAAACAAGGATGGTAGCCCACACCAGTGGCCTGCTGGAGGTCATCCTGTTCCTCCTTGCACCAAGGAGCAGATACCATTCTGCTCATGGGATTAGGACCTGTCCCTGTCCAGCTCTCCTAGAATCTTTTCCACATTTCTGAGACTCTGCTGGGAGACACGGCAAATCTTCTGGCAATGGTTACCAACAATGACACTGACCGTAGCCAAACTAGTTAACAGTCATAAAAGATGAGGAGGCAAAAGTGTCAGTGTCCTCCACCTATAAAAGGGTTTCCGGGGTTGTGTCATTGTTGCCCCTCAAGTGTTGTGCAAGTGTTGTTGATCTCATTAACACTAAAGCAGCTGAAACTGTTTACCCCCCCCCTAGTTTACTGACCAGATAAATATCCCACAGGTTTAACTGATATGATGCTGCACTCTGATGAAAATGTGTTCTTTAATTTTTTTGAGTTGTACATTATAAAATAATCTTAGAAAGGATGTATAAATATCGTTGTCATGTATGTCTATCAACTTATGTTCATAAATGCTGTTAAGCTAAATACTAAAGAATGATGTTAATCAATTCAACAAAGTATTATTTTAAACTGTAATAAAAGCCCAAAAACCAAATCAGAATTGGCATTGTGATAGATCGTTGCATTTACAATTGGATGGCATATTTGTGTAAGCCTTGTGATGCTGCTGTGTTTGCTCAAAATAGAACTTCTCCTCTCAGTTTAAGGCAAAACGTTCATCAAATCACAGTAAGTAGAGCCAAGGCGATGCTTCTCTTGTGGCTGTTGACAAGTACAAAGCATATTAAATCCAGTGTCGTCCAAAGATCAATATTCACAGAAAGTGTTGACACTTGTCCACTGGGTTGACAGAGTGTAGGCGTGCATTTGCATCACATTGTGGTCCACTGCCTATTGCAGTGTTAAAGTTCACTGCTAGGGAGTGGGGTAGATCAATCTATGTTCTGCCAATCACAATAAACTCAAATGAGCAGCTTTAAGCTGACCTGACACTGGCTGATCTGGCAGGGATATAAAGCTATCATTATCATTTATACTTTTTGTTTTTTTATGACAGTTTATATAATGCAGTGGGTATTTGCATTTAACTTGGAAAAAAAAGTATTTGGCTGCTCAACAGTCATCATGAACTTTAATGGCTTGTCAAACCCATAAAAAGTATAATTGGGTGTAAATCATTATAAATCTTATAGGAAAAGAATAAAATAGAAGTAAAATAACATATGTTAAATTTACCTTTCAGGTTATCTATTGTAGGGGGCGGGGAATAGGGTGTGAGATAAAAAAAAATTACATTAAAAATTGTAAACAGACCAAATATCATCAAATCACATTTTATTGAGTCGTGTTGAAAAAAGAAATGTCACCAATGTTCACCATCAGGTCACTCACTTCACTTGTTCTTTTACCTGAAGTGAAGTCGTTGGGGCACTAGTGAAGACCTCCACTCTTCTCCATCTGTTCTCCATCTGAACAGGTCAGGTGAGAGGATTTCTCAAAGTCAAATTTATCTATATAGCAAATTTAAAACAACAAGTGTTAACCAAGGTGCTCTCAACAATTAGGATAATCAAAAGACATGAAAACATAGGAAGACGTGATAAAAATTAAGAAAAGAACCATAAAATAAGAATATTTGAGTAAGAAAAAAGAGAAATAAAAGTAGTACGAACTCATTCTCATTTAAAAGCCAAGGAATAAAACTGGGTTTTCAGACTGGTTTTAAAAGTGTCCAGTGTTGGGGAGGTCCTGATGTGAAGGGGCAGTTTGTTCCACAATTTAGGTGCAGTCACCGCAAAGGGACGATCTCCTCTGTGCTTTAATCTGGACCTCGGGATAACTAGGAGCATTTAGTCCACGACCTCAGTGATCTTGCAGGAATGTACCAATTTAAAAGATCAGACAGGTATGAGAGCACTAACCTGTGGAACGCCTGAAAAACAAATAATAAAATCTTAAAATTAATTTGAAAACTTTCTCTGCTACAGTAACCCTGTAATGCAGTACAACCTGCGCTGTGGGAAATGAGTCCAATAGAAAAAAATGAACCAAAAAAGGATGGACTCTGCTGGGGTGTATTTGTCCAAGGCTCTCCAGGCAAAGCCAAAATGTCCTAATGAGAATAGGGTCTGCAAGGAAAAAACAAAAGAGAAAACAGTGAATGTAAATTGAGATGCAGTCTACATAATCTTAATAAGGTAGATCTGTTTTCAAGTATAGCAATGTATTTATAAGCTAAAGCTGTCTGGAGCCTCACAAATGTAAGATAAATACTTAACCACATTCTGCTTTTTTATTCAGCAATTTCTGAAATTGTGTTTTAGGATAAGCCTTAACCAATGAAGCCATCCGAAATATATCCCTTAATTCCATGAATAATAGTGGAAAGAATGTGAGGCCAAAATAAACAACTGGGTTGTGCAGTCAAGAGAAAATGTAAAATATAGTGGTTCTTGTTCACATGATAAGTCCAGGGAGGTTTGTAAAACTCCAGCAAATATTGACAGTTTCATTTTGGCATAATCAATACTGCAAATTAGACAATAATCAAAATAAATGCATACTAAAAAGTCTCAAAAATGCATTTTGATGCAGTAGAAATAAAGCAGAACAAATGATATATTAAGTCTTAGTAGAGAAAGGCTATGCTTAGCAACCTTCAAAAAAATGGCACGCCTTGTTTTTGAATAACAGGCCAAGTACTCAGGGCTGTAGAATGGAAGCACTTGAGCAAAATGGCAAGAAAATATGCAAGTAATCAGGCAATTACATAAAAAAATCTATTGTAAGGACATATTCACAACCTCTGACTAACAGGATCCAGATCAGCATTTTGTTAATTCTATTGACGTTTTTGAATACGGCAGCAATCTTTCTGCTCTGTCCTTTCTGAGATTACCTGGTAACCCATTACAATATACACTAATGTGATTCTGGGAAGTATGCTACGTCTTTTATCAGACAGTTGGCATAGCTCAGCCTCTACCAAATTACCTGGGTGACCCAGAAGTCTGTTAAAACATAATGATTTCTCTTGCACATTTACTATATATGCAAAACCAGGATGTACAAATTACAATTTTTTTTTCTAAATAATTAACCTCAAGAAAAAAAGACGGAGTCTGAAATCCAATAAATATTTATTACTTGACTTCCTTATGATATGAAGCCTCTTAAAGCTTTGACTGGGGAGACGGTGACAGGGATGAGAGTGGGGTATTACTGATAATGATAATGCTGATTGAGGTAATAATTAAGACGATAATGATAATGATTGTGAGGGTGATGACCTTCATATACATCTGTTCAAAGAAATTAAACCCTCTCACTGATAACTTGGTACTATACCACAATAATTACCTGCAAAACCATTTACATATATTAAATAAAAGGAAACTTCAGCGTTTCTTACTTTCTATTTACTTATTAAATTATGGATCTTTGAAATTGTTCTGTTAATGTAAACAAACAAATGAAAAAGTAAACATCATTAAATCTGAACTACAAAGTTTGGTAAAACTGTAGTGTGGTTAATATGTTAATGTGGTGTCAGTCCCAACACTAACAGCTAATGTACAACAGTGTAATGTTTAACATGTTTAACATGTTTGCATGCTGAGCAAGAAACAACAATTACAGCTGGGACAGATGAAAGGTTGGATGAAAAATTGACCTCATATTATCACAAGACAAAAATTCAGTGTTATTAGATAAAATACATACCTGCAGTCACATGCAGTTAAAACAGCTGGTCGTGATTTTTTTTCACATCCAATATGAAGCTGTCAGTAGTATAAGCTGTACAAGGTAGGAACACATAATCTACCCATTGCAGTGAAAAAGACACAAGCTAAACATCTTCAAAATTTAAAAAGGTGGCTCATGTTTTGTTCAACTTTTAAATTCAAAGGTGGCTGTGGCTCAGGTCAGCTACTGATCGGAAGGTTGGTGGTTCGATTCCTGGCTCCCCCAGTCTGCATGCCAAATATCCTTGGGCAAGATACGAACCCCAAATTGCCCTCCGATGTGTTCATCAATGTGTGTGAATGTGTGTGAATGTTTATTAGCTGCACTTGAGTTTAGAAGTGCTTGTATGAGTGTGTGTGAATGGGTGAATGAGGCATGTTGTATAGAGCGCTTTGAGTACTCCGGGAGAGTAGAAAAGCGCTATATAAGAATCAGTCCATTCACCAAAGTTTCAGTAAAATGGGGTCTGTTTATATTTACGTGATTTCACTCTGTCCACCATTCCTGTTAGCCACAACGGTAATGCACCATCTGCAACAAAGCATTGTAAATTAAATGAAGTTATTAACGTAATTGCCAGAAGTCTATGTTGCTATTAAGTTGCCACTCTCTTAGAGTAATCATTCACATCTTATCCACTTAATTGATTGGCGCTCTGCATCACAAACATTGAGGCACTCTCATCTTGTTTCCCCACTGAACAGTTTCTTTCTCATCACAGCACATCATAAGAATACTGATTCATAAATGACAGGTGTCTATTGCATGTGGGGCTGTTTTAGGTGTTTTAGGTATTCATCCTATGGAGATGGTTTGACAATGAGGTGTGATAAAAACCAGCTTCACAACCCAGAACTCCCAAAGATGTAGATAGCTATGTTATTCAAATGTCATTTTATTCAGTGGAATTTCAAAGAAAAGCATTTGAAACTGCCGCTTTTCTTTTCTTCGTACCCTGTATGAAGGGCTCACTCTGACTTATCTCCTGCTGGATCTTATCTGGATGCCTTGATGGGTTCTGGTCCAGTCATGCTGCTTTCATCTCTGAAAAAACGTAGTCTATCTGAAAGTTGAAAAGAAAAGGCACTTTGCACTGTTATTGTTAGCTGGGGAAATGTCAGCATCAGTAGTTTTCTTTTTACTATTAATGGCAGAGATAAATAATGTAAGTTGCTCATGGAATCAGCTTTGAGTCTGTCACTTTGTCACAGTAAATGTCTGCTGACATTGTGATGAAACTTTGACATGTGTGCATCTGTAACTCAAGTGCTTTTGTTCACTTTTCTCTGTTAAATCACATCCTTCTTCTTTTTCCTGCCTTAGAAGTGTCAGATTGTTGCAAAACTCCATTTTAAAACCACCCCTCCCCCAACAGAAACATTTAAATAAAACAAAAACCAAGCATGGATGGATGAATGGCTTTTTATAATTACATGACTGCAAAATGATATAGCAGTTCTTGTTAGTCACCAGCACGGGGTAAATGGATGCATGGACGAACAAACTGTTAAAAAGTTTTTTCTTTCTGAACAAAAGTACATTTGCTTTTCATTTACTACAGATATAAATGTATTTTTTCAACATGGTGTGGTGGCATATTATTTGAACTATGTTTTGAGTATGTATTAATGCTTATGAACTTCAAGGGAAGGAAATGGAAGTGCATTGAGCTATTAACGTGGTGTGAAATTTTCTGTAGTAACACGTTGACATGTTTCCCTGTAGGAATTATCCAGTTTTTGATGTTTCTCACCAAAACTCTGGTAAAGTGAATTTTTCATCTTCCTAAAAAACAAAAACAAAAAAACCCACATACACTGGTGTGTATCAGAAAATACTTTACTGTTGTTTTGTCCACCTTCATGGTCTTCACACTGCTTTTTGTCTGAAAGGAGAAAAAAAGAAATCTTTCTTGTGAACCACATTCCAAGGTTGATGAATCCCATCTCTATAGATTTCTAAATTAGTGTGTTTCTGTCAGGTTGTACAGTTTGGGCATTTCACTGCTCTGCAAGCATGAAAGCACCCGTGTACTTAGGCAGCTCAGCTCCCTGACACCGTCCAATCACACTCCAGCCGAGAGGAACCAGAGCAAAGTGGATGTCAGCATGCGTCTGCGATGATGGATGGGATTCACTAGAGAGATGATGGATGACCACGGTGGCCATGTTTGTTTCATATCACGCAGGATGAGTTTCTATGGCAATACCGCTGCTCCAGTGACCTCTGGTTGACCTGTTTCAAAAAGAGAAGTCAGCTATGACTGCTTTCTGGATGACAGATTCAGCTAAGCTCTCCAGAAATATGCTTGGGTTTAATATTTTTGTAAACAAAGAAATTAAAAAACTTTTCATTTTGCTGTTTTCCTTGAGCTTTAAAAGCTACACCCCTTTATAATTGATTGCTAATGTTTATTTTCTTCTTGTCAGCACAAAAATCCAAGAACGCCTGCTAATTAAAAAAAGAGGAAGTAATTAAAAAGCCCACTACCTGCTGTAGACACATGTGATATATAGAGAGGACATGACTTTTATTTCCAAAATGTTTTTAAAGACTCCGCCACAATCTGCAAGTCTGAATCTTATGTTTGACTAAAACAAAAATGTCATGTTAATTCCCAGAAAGGTAAAGTTATTTGTTTTTTGACATTATGTAACTTGTTTGTGTGAAGAAAAGACATTTACATGTATAAATAGCTTTAAATTTATACTTGGCTATATATTATTATATTATAGGCTATTACCCCCCTCGTGTCATATAGAGGAGCAGTAGGAGTTAAATAGGAAAGTACAGGACAAAATACAAAAAACATGTAGGCTCTTAGTCATCTTACAGCCACAGTTTTCATGACAACTTCATTCCTCTTTTCAATGACAAAGTGAGTAAATTATAGGAATAACGTATTTACTCCTTTTTATTTTCTAGTAACCATAATTAAATACACTTGCATTTTGTCCTTTTAACCCTAAATCAACACCAGGATTGATGCATTTTGTAAATCCTCTTCTCATTAAAAAAAGATACTTCTTATAACTCTTTGGAGATCAAAATGATAAAAAATTTTTATTTGTTAATTTATTACCTTCATATTTCTTTCTTTGCTTTCCTGACCTCAATAACCCCTTTTCAACACTTTCATTTAAATTGCCCTGAGGATCAGTGAATGAAGATGAACTTCGTATCGCGTCAAAGTCTTATAAAGCAGAAGAAAGTGTATTTAATCACCTCTTTACACACTCGAGGAGTTTTGTTAGCTGACAGCTGTGCCACATTTCAGAGTTACAAAATGATGTGACTGGATGCCTGAAGCACAAGAACCCAGTGATGCACCATGAAACAGACAATGAGACTTTTTTTAGTAGCACATTTATTTATTTATTTTTTTCACTGAACACTGAAATAATGTCTTATTACTGGCCTCAGATGGTTTCTGTAATTTTCACGTTTTCTTTAACCTAGATTGATGGTGTTTACCACATTCACACGAGGTACACGATATTAGAAAGACTGGCACAGCTGAAAAGTATAACAGAGCCCTATTTTCCTAAGACGTTTATGATTGCATTTTATAATTACTGAATTGCTCTCAAATGGTGTATTTTGTAGGACTCATTTGTGCAAGATAATGAATTTAAATTAATGAAATGAAATTTAATTAAATTAAAAACCCTGAAATCATTTTTCTGGTATGTTTTCCTAAAGCAAAACCTGAAGTTTGTCTCTCTTCTACAGATTCTGCATTCCTTGTGAGAAAAATATGAAAATGTGGATTATCACAAAAAAGAAATTATGGGGAAAAACAGCTATTTCTGAGAGTGTTATTAGCCAGCATTTATCTTCTGAATGTTGGCATGATGGATTATTTACTTTTTTCAAAAATGAAAACATAAAACCTAAAAAAAACTCACTGCAAATGAAACTGCAGTAAATGGAAAATAATTTAATGTCTCTCAAGTAATAATACGGTCTCACATTTAAGCAGTGCACTCTCTGCAGCATGCCCATCTTTCCTCTATAGAAGCCGAAAACATAATCTACATTTACTATTAAAGAAATTACAAACTTTTCATTTTGGTGTTCATTTTACAGCAGAGTGACTTCACTGTTTCTGCCATGAACTCCAATGTGCCATCAACACAAAGACATTGCCCTCCAGCAATGTGAGCAGTGCGTAACCTTGAAATACAAATAAGAAGTCTTCAAAAAGTGGCTCCCACTGAGTCCAGGGTAGACACATATTGTGTGTATGTGTGTAACTAGCTAGGCTTTGAAAATCACCTTGGTTTTCAACCTTTAAAATAAGATCAGTTTGGACAGAGTAAGGATGCAATATGTTAAGGTTATGGGAAGGGTCACTGTTAAGGATTTCTCACCACAAAGTCACATCTGTCTAATTCTGAACTTCACAAACGTCTGTCATGTGCAAAAAAGTTGAATTGTGGCGTCCACCCCAATATCTGCTGTCATTTTGCTAAAAACCTACATGAACAACATTTTTATATTTTATATATCTTTAAAAATACTAACATTTTCTATAAGATAAGGCTACATTGGTAGCAAAGAGGTTATGTTTGCAATAAATATTGAATATCAAGGGTTAATGTTTCAGGAGTAGATGTAGGCAGAAAAGGTCCCTTGTGTATACTGATGCAAATGTGTCTGTGTTCGTTTATGTTAAGAGCAGCGTGCTGTTGTCCAATGACAAGAGAAATGCTGACTACCCTGACAGCCTCTCAGAAAGTAAGCTGAGCTGCTCTTGCTCTAAGCAGACAAAGTGCTCACACTTCTGCATCATTATTCATCCCCAGGACTGTGTTCAAATGAAGCTGTGTATAATGGCGGACTCTGGGGATGTTAAATGCCTCTGTGTGTGTGTGTCTGTTCAGGTGTTTGTGTATGCATTAGCACTTTAGAAATTGTCGATTGGGAGGAAAGAAAGATATCAGATCCTGTTTAGATCCTGTTAACTTGTTGAAGAAATGATCTGACTGTCTGAACTCTAAAAATCTGATATTGTCTCTGACAAAGTTTGTATTAACAAGTAGCATGTTTGTGTCCATGCATCGTTCACATAACTTATTATTTAATGTATTCTATATATGTAGTGCAGTGAGAAATGGTAAAGAGAGATCTTACTAGATATATATACAAGACAACAAAGGACTTTTTCTTAAGCAACCAAATGGTCTTGGAGCTACATTCAGTTTATGATGTGTCAATGATCACATTCCCTTTCTATCTTTCCAGTCTTACACTTTCTTTTCACCTCACCACACAGTGATCAGCACTGTTGCTGCTCATTCCCATGAGACTAACAACTACCCATATCACCATGAATATACTGTATATACTGTATCAGTCTCAGTATCAGTGTTTTTGTCTGATCATCTTTGTCCTGTTACTGAGGTTTTTGCAGACATATGACCACTAAACATGTGATGTTAACTTTTCTGTCATTTTGGCCCAGTGAACCCAAGGGAAAAATTTATGTTCCCCGACTGGTTGCAAGTGATTGCTGGATAGCTTGATTTTAGAAGTACAGAAGGCGTCCATCTCTTGAATCCACACTGGGAGCTTGGTCCACAGAACAGGGGCCTGAAAGCTGAAGGTTCTGCCTTTCTTCCTACTGTTAAATATGCTAGGAACTACAAGTAAGCCAGGAGAGCGAAGCACACTATTGGGGTGATGCAGTACTAAGAGGTCTTTCTAGGACATCCAGATAATAATGAATTACAATAGTCCAGCCTACAAGTAACAAATACATAAACGGGTCTTAGTTATTGTTGGAGTTATTGTGCAAATTCAAGAAAAAATCATCCATCCATCCATCCATCCATTCTCTTCTTATCCGGGGTTCAATCCTTTTCCAGCTGAGGACCATGGCCTCTGATTTGAAGGTGCTGATTCTCATTCTCACTGCTTCACACTCGGCTGTGAACCATTCCAGTACGAGCTGGAGTCCTTCACTTGAAGCCAACAGAACCACATCCTCTGCAAAAGCAGAGATGAGATTCTGTGGCCACCCAAGCGGAAGCCTTCTTTCTAGGCATAGCCTAGAAATTCTATCCATAAAAATTATCAACAGAATTTGTTACACAGGGCAGCACTGGCGGAATCCATTACCCACCTTCCTTAAAGATTCCACCACCCAAGTCTGCCAGTCCAGAGGTACTGCCCCTGATTTCCACTCAACATTGTAGAGGTGTGTCAATCAAGAGAGCCCTACAACATTCAGAGCCTTCAGAAACTCAGGGCGAACCTCATCATCCCCAGGGCCCCTGCCACCAAGGAATTGTTTAACTGTCTTAGTGACCTCACCCCTGGAGATCGTCCCCCTCCTCCCCAGACTCTGCTTCCTCCAGTACGATTAAGGAGGTGTGAGTGCCAAGGAAGAGAAGTGCCAGTGTGATTAAGGAGGTCCTCGGCATGATTGCTCCACAACCTGAAAATTTTCTCTGTTGAAGTCAGCAGTGCTCAACCCGTACTATACACAATGCAGGTAGAGCACCCCTTTCCTCTTCTGAGTTGCCTAACAGTTTGGCAGAATTTCTTCAAGGCAGTCCGAAAGTCTTTTTCCAGTGTGTATCCAAACTCCTTCCACACCCAAGTTTTTGCTTTAATCACTGCCTGAGTCGCATTCCACTTGGCCTGTTGGTACCTGTCAGCTGCCTTTGAAGTCCCACAGGCTAACCAAAACTCCTCCTTCAGACTGGTGGCTCCCTTAAACTCTGGTGTCCACCATTTGATTCAGGGATTAACACCACGACAGGCGCCAACCACCTGGCGGCCACAGCTCAGTGGGGCTGCTTCAGCAATGGAAGTGTTAAAACAGGGTCCATTCAGACTCAATGTCCTCAGTATTCCTCGGAATGCTGTAGAAGCTCTGTCGGTGGTGTGTGTTGAAGAGCTTGTGGATCGGGAACTCTTCCAGGCATTCCCAGTGCACCCTTACTATACGTTTGGGTGCGCCAGGTCTGTCCAGGATCCTTCCATGTGTCAATCACCTGAGCCATACCATACCACCTGATCCAACTCACCACCATGTGGTGATCAGTTAACAGCTCAGCCCCTCTCTTCATCCGAGTGTCCAGAACATATGGCTGCAGCTCTGATGACATGATTACAAAATGGATCATCGACCTGCGGCCTAGGATGTCCTGGTGCCACGTGCACTTTTGGACACCCTTATGTCTATAAGCTTTGAAGTCTCCCAGTAGGACAGAGGATGCTCCCAGCAGGACAGAGGGTGCTCCCAGAGGGTGCTTGAGCACCAGTACAACCATCCTTTGAAACATATTGGCTACAACATTAAAGCAGTTTTTTTTACTTTAAAGGCAAGTCTCCTCCATTTCAGGTTTTGCATCATACTTTTTTAAGTTTTACTACCACTTGGCTAGTAGTTAGCGTGAATTTAAAAGACAGATATGATCATCAAAAACAAACTGTAGTGATCTTCTTGCAAGCAATGCATTGCAAGGAAAGCTATAACTAGGAGCTTTTTGGTGCAGCAGCTTCTGCAACCAGTTTCAAATAGCAACAGTCAGTAACAACCAGGAAACCCTGCATGGGGCAGTACACCTTGCAACTTGTTGTTGTATCAAATCCAATATGGCTGCCAACTCTTGAGTAATGTGTCCATGACATCATATGACAATCCTCAATGCAGTATACAGCTTCAGCTTCCTTCAGCTGCTCACTTGTTCTCCTACCAGTCAGCAAGAAAGAAAACCCCCCTTTTTTTTTTTTTTTTTTTACCTCTTCTCCTTTTTAAGTCCCTGCAGTACATCAGAAATCACCTGTGAAAGACCAAACTAAAATGTTGAAGTTCAGAGAGCTAAGATGAAAATGAAAATATCATCAGTGTTACAAATGATGTCCCTCGTAGACATATGACAGGCAACAATTCCTTCTTCTGACTTGGATATAAACATCCAAATCAGGGGAGGGGGTGGGGGTACCACCTAGCTCTGCTATCACATGCTGAAGTGGATCAGGTTTCTAGTTTGCAACCTAGAAATGCCTAAGTCACACCTTGTAGTGTATAGTCAGGCAGAAACTATTTGATTAATTATGCAATCTTCACGTGGATTAGAATCATGACAAAATACTGTCTGGCCCAAGTGTTATCCTCATCCTAATCACCTCTTGCTAATCAGTACATTGCTATACCTGAGGCAAGTGTGACATGATGCGCTGTTGTAATATATTACATTTGTGAGCAATAAACCTTTGGTGAAAAAGGGCTGCAATCTGTGTCTGAACTTAGAGATTACAAGTGCTCATCCATTTACAAATGTAAGGAAGGCACTGGAGCATGTTGTGGCAATATAGTTAGATCAATACGATAGAGTGGAATTGTCCTTCCTGACAGTACACCAGTGAATGGAGTGGTTGTAGTGTTTATTTCATTTCTCCTATTATTGCTGAAGCAATAAGCGTTGCTGAATTTATATGATCTGGATTTGTCTTTGTCGAGCAATACCACACGTCTTTTCTATCTATTTTTTCTTATTTGTTCTGTCACTCCATTCACTAGCATCATTTCTAGAAGATTTTATATAGGTCTAGGAATATTTATATCCAAATGATAAATTCAGGTAAATGTTCCTTGTAAAGGTTCAAATTATTCCGATTTGTTGAATAAAAGTAACCTAAATCAATAAGATTCTTTTTTTTTATCCTTTTTCCAGTAGCTGATTCAGAATCTTGTCCAATTTGTTGCAATTTTTAGATATGCCCTGTGCTCTTCTGACAGCCCCCCAAAAATATGCGGGTGGGGGACAGTCAGTGCTGACCAAGTGCAAAAACTGGTGTGCTGAAAGCAGTGGAGTGGAAAAGGCCTGGTTTGGATTTGCTTGGCACAGCTTGACTTACTGTATCTGTCTGTTGATCTGACAAGATGGTAGGAAAAAGAAATGCTAACACCTGACGCATCAGTTAACGTGGCTCAAGGCTGGGCTCAGCTCCAGAGCTGTCGTGGCCAATAATGTCCATGAGTGTTCCCCTAGTTTCTCCGAAACACACACAAAGATGCACATAAACCATAATTACCATCACATTAGATAGTGCAATACCACTACATAGTACACTATGTATGTATGTTTAAATGGGGGTTAATTTTGATTGTAGAACTTGTTTTTTTCTCTGGGATCAATAAACTGAGACCTATATTTTACAAAGAGCTAAAGACGCTTATGCGTGTTGTTATTTCTCATAGCATTGATTACTCTAATGCACTTTTCTTCTCACTTAGTGAGTCAGCCTTTGATCACTTGCATGCTATCAAGAATGCTCGTGCTGGAGTACTTAATAGGACAAACAGACAGTATTATATCACCCCATTATTTATATCTCTTCACAGGGCTCCAAGTTTCATTCAGGATATAATTTAAAATTGTGATCTTTCCATACAACGCATGCAAACGCTCATCGTGTCATCGCACGTGTCATCTTCATCATCCCTCATTTTGCTTAGTTAGTCCAAATACACATCTGTCACGTGTAACCATCCAGGGATGAGTTAACTGAGCTTTACAGTCTGACCTGTGGACTGCTCTGGCGATATTTTCAGATTCTGTAGATTCTTTTAAATGACCAACTGTCACACAGAGACCTGTCATCAGTCCCCTTGGAACCTCCTGTCGCTGCTCTGGTTGCTGGAGGTTGCTGTCTGTTGCTACATGAAATCAGTTGCAAAGAGCTTGCTGCACCCTAAACCTTCTTGTGTTTTCTTTGGAGCCTGACAAATTGGCCCCTTGCCCATAGTTTGTGTGGAAAATGCTGATGTGTCTATTAGGGGTGCAACGATACTCGTATCGATATTGAACCGTTCGATACAGTGCTTTCGGTTCGGTACGCATATGTATTAAACAATACAAAATTTTTAATTTATTTTATCAACTTTCCTTCTGACGGTGCTGTCTGTGTTGAGCGCTCAATGGATCTGCGCTCGACAGTGCAGCCTAGGCAGAGTAGTTGAATGCAGATTCACTGAGCGCAGGGCAAGCTAGCGAGACAGAAGTTAAGCGCTCCTTGCAACATGGCAAATTGAACCTCCCCCACCCTCATTCAGATCTGGCGTTTGGAACTATTTTGGTTTTCATGTGACGTATGACCCTGAAGGTAAGCGCGTCATGGACTAAAGTAAAACAGTATGTTGGATGTGCCAGCAATGCTCAATTACATGGGTGGGAACTAGTGTGTTAGCGCAGTTAGCTCGTTAACGTGTTGGCCGTCCAGCCCCACGCACAGGGCGATCCGCGGTAGCTCGTTAATGGAGATTTGCCGTGTTGTGGCTTTAACGTCATTTCAGATTAACGCTGACAGCACTAGTGGGAACACAACGAATGTGGCTGCACATTTACGCCGACATCATCCTAGTGCAAAGACAAGTGGAAGCAGACAAAAACAACAAGCACGCATGCTACAAACTTTACCCGAGTCATTTAGACAGCCGTTAGCACATGATTCTCCTTATGGGGACCTGATATGTTTAATATGCTGCTGAGAATATAGCCCAGAAGAAGCGTATAGAATAGCTTTTATTTTGGAAAGAGCCATTTCTCTGTAATAAACTCTCTTTTCCAAAGATAAGTGATTCCTCAATCAGATACAGGGCTCGCAAAATCGCTAGCCCGACGTCCCGGGGCTAGCGATTTTTCCAGTCGGGCTACCAAAATCTATCTCTGCCCTGCCCGTCGGGCTATCGTAGGAAGGAAAAATATATGTCAATGCTTTTGCATTCTTTCGGAAATGTAGCTGGGTAATTATGTCATTGGCATCGGTGAGCCACTGTCAATATGTGACATATTGAAATCGCGTTTGAATTTGCGCTTGTTTTTTTGCTTTCACTTTGCAATCGCGCGAACTGTGTATAGAGAGCGACAGCACTGATTGGTGAGTAATGATAATTTGCGCACCAATTCCTCTGACATCATCTTATCAATCGTTAGCTTACTATGCGAACATGACAAGTGAAATCTCCCGCAGCAAGCTTAAACATGTGAGAGGTTGATCACGCAGAGAATCGCTGAGCGTTATGTGAGTGCCTGTGTAAAAGCAGCAGGATATATATTTTAGTTCTGCTGAGCCAAATAAGACAGGTCAGCGTGAAGAAGTGACAGCCAAAGAAAAGCTTACCACAAAACGGAAAAGTTATGACAAATCAGACTATAAGGCAAAAAGAAAGTGCAGCTTTATGGTTTCATGGACAAAAGAATTTCTGTGGCTGCAACATGACGAGCTAAATAACCAGGTCTGCACATAAGTGGTCCGCAGGTGCACATTCGCTGTCAAAATAAAAAACGCGCACAAGATAAGAAGTTGCAACGCGTGTTTGCATACATAAGATTTTCAGGAGGAGGACAGACATTTGTTTAGAACTCTTAAAAATGTTGAAGAAGCAAGCTCCTTTAAGCAATTACTTTGGTGTTCCTCCACCTCCAAAGAAATGTCAGAAGAAGTCCGAACCACAAAAGAAGTGCGTACTCTCGGAAAAGTGGTTGCAGGAGGTGAGCTGGCTTCAAACAAATGATGAACGCACAGAGATGTGGTGCAGAATGTGCCGTGAAAATTTAATAAATGACAAATTAAAAAGGCATGAACATTGTTTTTTGTATCGAAAAAATATCGAACCGTGACACCAAAGTATCGAACCGAACCGAACCGTGAGTTTTGTGTATCGTTGCACCCCTAGTGTCTATAAACATTCAACTTGGCATTGACTGTAAAAATTAAGAAAGTACTACACAAACTGGAAAAAGAGAACAAACTAAAAGCTTGACTTCTGAAGCAGGTTGGTAGCAGCCAGTGTTGGGGAATAACGGAATACATGTACCGCCGTTACGTATTTAAAATACAAAATATGAGTAACTGTATTCCGTTACAGTTACTGTTTAAAAAGGTGGTATTTAGAATACAGTTACTTTGTTGAAATAAATGGATTACACGGCGGTACTTTCCTGTTTCATATTGTGGCGGGTCAGGCCTGTTTGGGTTTTGTTTGACAGCTACGTTCTGTTGTTCCAGGTGGAAGCGTTACGGTTGCCATGGTTACAGGGTGACCCTCTCTCTCTGCGTGTTTCCTGGGTGAGAGAGGCCTTTTTGTTGTTGTTGTGCTAAGCTAATAGGCAGAATGCTACCGGTATAGCTCTAAAGAATGTAGCATCATAGGCAGTGTAGTCGTGCTGCAGGGAGAATGGACTGCCATACACGTTATGTGTCTGTGAGCGAGGGAGGGAGAAAAAGGACAAGTACGAGCTGTCATGGAGCAAAAACGGGAGCTAGAAGCATGTAAATATAATAATAACCACTGCAGCCAAGAAGAGTGCCTGACAAGCCCAGTTGTAAGTAAGCTATTAAGACTCGACTGTACACCGTGTTCGTGTTTTCCTCCAAAAACAATAAGTTCCGTTGAAGCAGCCTTTCAACGCCTCTCTCTGTCTCTTGCTAGCAAGGTTGACCCAGACAACAAAGTAAAGCTAGTTTTCGGCTTGGAGCCCGACACAGAACCCACCGTATTAGCCAGAGGTCCCTTTACTACGGTTCGGAGCCGCGGACCTTCAGTAACAGTAATAAATCACAGCAATAGTACATTCATGTAGTTGTAAACAGCATGATAATATATTAAGTAATCCAAAGTATTCAGAATACGTTACTCTCATTGAGTAACGTAACGGAATACGTTACAGAATACATTTTGGGGCATGTATTCTGTATTCTGCAATGGAATACATTTTAAAAGTAACCTTCCCAACACTGGTAGCAGCAGTAAAGCACAACTTTCACTTTGAAGGAAAACATTCTCTGCTTGTGGTTTGCATCACACTTTTCACAGTTATGCTCCCACACAGCTACCAGTTTGCGTGTATAGACAAGTTACCAGCTTCCATGTAAACTATGTAATCACAAGGAGATTTTTGGCATGTCAACCATTTTTATTATGAGACTGCCAACAACCTGGAGCTATCCAACTGGTCAGGTAATACCTACTGGTCACTGTCTCTAGGCTTGTGTGGCTCGGGTCCAATGTAGATACTTTATGTAGTATACATTTTTAACAGTTACATTGTTACTAAGATAATTTGACAGGTTTGTGTAATATTTATAACTGTGCAGTTATTTTTTTTCTGTTAATGTATGCTCTATAAAGCTTTTGTGATCTTCGTCTGTGAGACGTGCTAATATAAATCGACATTACTTGCTTTAGATGTATAGTCACATGTTAACACCAGCTTATCAGAATTTCATCTGTGTCACTGTCATGTAATGGGAAACACATGCACACACACACACGCACACACACACACACACACACAGATGCATACTATTTCCTTGATAAATGAGTGTTCAGGGTGACAGATACATTTTTGTCTAAATGGATCTCCATTGTGCAAGGCATAATGGCATCTTCATTAGAAGCATGTCATCCCTTAAAATAGAGTGAACATGCTGAGTTGTGAGAGGGAAATTTCTTTATTTTGCAGAGGAACAGGCCTATTAAGAAAATGCAGACGATGATCATGGCAGTTGATAAAGCAAGTTGATCTGAATCCAATTTTTGTTCCAACTGAATTATTTTGCACGTCATGTGAGCAGCTTAATGATATTTCGTACTGTAATACTACAAACAATGTTTGTGTAATAAATGTTCTTTTAAAAAGTAATGGGAAAAGGAGCCTTTATTTTTAGATTCTGTATAGTCATGCGGAAAATAATGTATAAATTGTTTATAAAATGTCAAGAAGTCAAAATGAATGTCGTTATTAGCAAATTCCCCACATTACTGTAGCAGCAGCCAAGTTATTTTACCACACTTTTTAAACTTGGTAGTGTAATTTAAATTATACACCATTTTATTATAGGTACAGTAAGCCAAGAAAAGTGATAACAACATGTATCTACTGATTAGTGTATAAAAAGGTATAGGTCCACCAGCATTTAAAACGGTCATAAATCTCCATTGTTTGCTTGCATCAGTCCCACAAGACAATGGGCTCATATGTTTCTGAATCAGCTGTTGATTGGCTCGTTTGGGGCAGGAGCAGGATAAAGACATCCTTGCCGTTATGGATTTTCACAGATATTTTTTATATCATGGGTTGTTGAGTGCCATTTTTCATCCATATAACACCATCCTTATACATTATGATTGTATTCCATATTATATCTTTAAGTATATATATCATAAACAGAAGTATTCACGGCCTTTTCTCAATACTTTGTTGGGCAATGTGGTCCCAAGAGTAATGCCTGGTTTCCATGCGCCTTTTACTGAGGAGTGACTTTGTCGGGCCACCCTACCATAAAGGTTTAATCTGAGTTCTGTCTGAGTAACCACTGGGCTCTTGATCACCTCCCTAACTAAGGCCCTTCTACCCCATTTACTCAGACTGGCTTGGCAGCAAGCAATAAGAAACGTCCTAGTGCCAAAAAGTTGATTCTGTTCATCTGGACGTAACGTTTTTAATTGGAGAAATGTTTTGTCACATCCAAGTGACTTCTTCAATCTCAGCTGACTGCAGGTTTCCCCAATCTTATAATGACCATTGACATGGCCATGAGTACACAAATTTCTCTTTTCAACCTCGCTTTTCTCTGAACTTCACATACACGTGTTTATGTATATGTGAGTCTATATCTGTATTGTTATGTGAAGAACACCTGCTTGCAGGTGTACATTGTGATTGAAGATATATTATACAGCTTGTGGTAGCACATATATGCTTGCGTGTAGCATGTTTTGTGTGTACATTGCTTGATAGCACTGGGTGTTAGAATCCCTAAAATAATCAGAACAATTCTTGGGTGGGTTGGAACTGGGGCAAGCACTCCAGCTAATCCTGTGTTTCCACTGGCCTTAGGTGTTACAAATCCTAAAGGGACATTGCAGCTCTTCTGTAAGTTGACAGCTTGACACATCATCTGTATACCCCGGACTCATTGAGTGTTTTGGGTGTTTATTACAACATACCCTCATCCGAGGCTGGCCCACCACAGGCTGATCAGACCTTGGTGCGTGTCACATGGTCGTGTCACGTGGTCATTTTGCAGTCCACACTGTCTTCCACGTTAACCAAAGCCAATTAATGCTCATTTCTGTGTTAGTGGCAAGCTCTTTTATTTCCTTTCTTCGGGCCTGCCCTCTTATCCCCAACTCCTTCAGGAGCCTTATGGTTGAGCTGGCAACAAAGCCCCTGCAGCCCACTTCCAATAGATCCACCCTCACATCCCATCCTCTCTCCTCTGGTTCAGCTAATAAGTTGGCATACCGCAGCCTTTTCTTCTCATTTACTTCATCAGTGCCATCTTTCCAAGAGGCCGTCAGTTCTACAATGAAAGCACGCAGACAGGAGCTGGCCCAGACGACAAGATCTGGGCACAATTGGTAAATACTATAAATATATATCCACAGTGCTTAGTGCCAAGATGGCATTGTCCCACTTCCTTTTTCTCGAGGGTGAGTCTTTGATCTTAAAACTGAACTGCACACCACACACTACTAAAGGTGTCACATGGACTTAATAGCCACCTGTAAGTAATGGATTAATGGCATTTCTACAATGGAAGACAAACGCTTTGGATCAGAGAAAGAAACATCTCAATAACTGTGAGGCAAATGCATTGAGGTGAGATTCTGAACACTGATGCTTATAGTTAACAACTGAATGAAAGCAAAAAACACCCATAGACACCTCCAGGGGGAAAAAACCTAAAAGGCTGACAGAAGAAACCTTAAGCCTGCCAAAAGATTTTGATGTCCCAAAAAAGTGAAACTGAATGGTCTAAGGA
The DNA here is from genome assembly GCF_056152115.1 of Neolamprologus brichardi. Classification (NCBI taxonomy): domain Eukaryota; kingdom Metazoa; phylum Chordata; class Actinopteri; order Cichliformes; family Cichlidae; genus Neolamprologus; species Neolamprologus brichardi. The sequence goes on from NC_142110.1 coordinate 23,514,610, forward strand.
ATGAGACTCTTTGCATGACTGCCAATGTGGTCAGCCAAGGCCAACAAAAAATGGCAGTTACCTTTGTGCAGGACATCCAATGGGACTTTTTATTTTTCATCCCAGATGCCATCTAGAAAATCATTGATTGGACAAGGTTCATCATCTAAATTCTGTTCTGGGTTCAGTAGCATCAAAAAGTGTATTTTTTAGGTGGGTTCAAACATGCTATTTGTTCAGTGGGACTGGTGTAGATTCATGTAGGCTGACACAAATCTGTTCATTTTCAAATATGTCCAAAGACATAAACCTTGCTCCATTTACAGTATATTTGTTCAAGATAAAGATTTGGTTATGATTGATTTTTTTTAAATTACATTTCACCACAAAAAAGCACTTTTATTCAAGAATGTGCTCTAAACACATGCCAAATATTAACCATATATGTGATCTGTATTGCTTTGAGGTGGGATAAAGTAAACATTTGTTAAGTACTGTATGCTTACATAAATTGTTGTGGGTGTATTGATTTAAAAACTACGCATAGTATTTAGCTTACAATGCAAAGCACCTTTGGGTGACTTTTGCTGTGATTTAGCACTATATAAGTAAAACTAAATTGATGTGAATTGACTTGATGGGTCAGTTAAGTAAGCAGATGAAGTAGATAACAAGAAGGACGGGTATTCCATTACCAGAACTAAGAGTGCAGGAAAGATGCTTCAATGATAGATGAAATGTGTTTTTAATATTTGACCCTCAAGAATTTAAAACAGATGCAAATGTCAAATTTAAATGCAAAACAGTGAAGGTAAAACAAACAAAACTGTGTGCATGTGTGTTCATGGTGATTTGTATTCATGATACTACAGAGAGAATAAATATTATGCCTACAGCTGAAGACATCTACGTGAACTTGAACTTATAAATATAATAATATGATCTGACAGCAACACCACTATAATAAAGCTGCTGTATTCTTTTTTGTTTTTAGCTCCGAATTTGTGCTTCTGTGGCCCAATTCCAGTCCCTATTTAAGGCTTCATGATAACATCAACAAACTTAAATGACATCATCTGAGCATTGGGACAACAATGTTTCATTGCAAAAGATTTTTATTGAAGCATTCAGTAAATGAATCTATAGAAAAGGGGCAAGATTTTCCGTACCTGAAGCATTCTGGTTTTTAACCTGCTTGTGTTGATATTAATCAGTGATATCTGAGGAAGGATTTGTTGGATGCAAGTAAAAAGTCTAAGTGGAGAGCAAAAGAGTGACAGCAACTGACAACAAGTTTCATTTTTATAAGTTAATATTAATTTAGTGCCATTAATACATAATGACCGGCCAAACAGAAACTGAAAACAGCACAGAAACTCGACTGCTGCCCGCAGAGATTAGCTTTTGGTTTTCAAGGTTCAAGGTTCACTACATACTGTTCAGTATGTATGACTGAAACTACTTCAGGTAACCTGAGTTTAAATATTCAGAGTGAAACTGAAGAACATAACACATAAAATTCTTCTTCATATTGATTTGCTTTTCTGGGGTATCACAAAATTAAAGATATAGTCAGTGATCATTTTTTTGGTTCTTTGTACAAAATGAGCAAACTATATAAAAATTAAGTGACTTCTTAATTTTTCATTGTTACAATTCGACCTTTCCAAAGTGACTGCCTGATGTGTTTCAGTGAGCCTGAAATAATAGATTTAATATGTGTGTGTGTGTGTGTTGTGTGACTAGGGCCATAAGCTACAAACATTAAGTAATTTGCACCCACATGGCAACAACAGAAACTAAGTGACACTCAGGTGAGCATGGCCAAAATAACCACAGACGACAAAAAATGGGCAGGACCTGAGATAAGATTTTCTCAGCTTTCATGCAAACAAATGAAGCTACTAATATAACCTGGTAGTAAATACATTAGAGGGTCACTTGGATAACCAGGAGCCTAGAAGGTCAGGAAGCTAACATCCATCAGCTTTAAAGCGATGCAAGATGAGTGAATGGCTTCGCTTTGTCTGCAGTATGACTGACTGCACACGAGGTGATGAAATTATTCTCTCTTTTATATTTTCTAAAAACACTTATTATTGCTGTTTCATGTCACCACACAGTATTCAAAATATATGCCGTCTCTCTTAAAATTGCTATTTTTTCTCTCAGATTAGTTTTGACTTGCTTACTTGAGGGCAATGTTCATGTTAGCTTAATTTGTGGCATATTCTGCTTCTTGCTATGCAGAAATGAGGTACAGAAAAAAATCTTACATATAATGCAACATCTCTGAAAGGCAGACATTGGAAGGCCTAAGGATAATGACTAGCAAAACCCAGAAAAATCTAATTCTTGCCTTCGAACCACTTGATAATAAAAATGAGGCACTTCTTCCAACAGCACTTATTCACCTTTGTACATGTAAATTCTCCTGGAAGATAGTGCCTTCGTGCACTGCTTTGGACAAAAATATCTGCCCGATTTGTACAAATTAAATGTGAGGCAAGTTGTATGAAAAAAGACGTGACACACAAACAGTGAACTCCCGCAAATAAATTGACATGTTGTAGTATGTATCGCACCATGTTTTACAGGTGCTGTATTTTTCCACTCAGTTTACTAAAGCCCCTTCCTTGGCAGCATGCAGGCCATCTTTTAATCCACTGATATTTTGTAATGCTAAAATATCCACCTCTGGCCCCACATGTTGGCATGGAGACAAAACAAATTCTCTTAGCATTCTCTCCCTCGCTCTGTTTCTCAAACAGCTCCAGCACTATCTCAGAAACAGATTAAGGGGGAAAAGGCAAAAACAATAGGACTGCTTTAATAGAAGGACCAAGTTCATACACATCTTTAGGTGACACAACATCTCGAGGTGCTTGTTGAGTAACACGCTGCAGGGCAGGCAGATAAACCATGTCCTCCTTTGCCGGAGTGCTGAGCGTGAGTGAACATGAACAGAATATGCTTCCTTCTCCACAATAAGCTGTGCTGTGAGTGAACAATAAAGTGGTGCAGATGGACGGCTACATCCCTGAAGCAGAAATTGTTCCATGCATGAATAGTAATTTCCTGAATGAGCAATATAACAGGTTCAAATAGAAGGAGTAGTAGTGCGGTAGGGTGGAGGTAGAAGGGGGGATTTGGGGGGTTGCAATTGGCAGTTGGGAAGGTGAAAATAGGTGCAGTGTAAAAAACAGAGGCTCAGGGGGCTTGGTGTGCAGGTGTCAGATGCTGAGACATACGCTGACATGATGGGTAATGAAAAGAGGACAGCTCGTAAGCACATTTGATCCTTGGCATGGCTTTGCCAGATCAAGGAGGGTGGCAGTTGATAAGAAGGAAGAGATGTCTGCATCATTCTCTTCGTGTTACTTCTAAGCCTCATTCCTCCGTTTAAAAGTGTGTCGAGCGTGTTTGCTTTTTTCTAGCGTTGCCATCCTCACATGCATAATTTTCCATTATACAAACTCTCAATTTACATTGCCATTTCGATGCAGAGGCATTTACATACAGTGTTGGGAAGGTTACTTTTAAAATGTATTCCATTGCAGAATACAGAATACATGCCCCAAAATGTATTCTGTAACGTATTCCGTTACGTTACTCAATGAGAGTAACGTATTCTGAATACTTTGGATTACTTAATATATTATCATGCTGTTTACAACTACATGAATGTACTATTGCTGTGATTTATTACTGTTACTGAAGGTCCGCGGCTCCGAACCGTAGTAAAGGGACCTCTGGCTAATACGGTGGGTTCTGTGTCGGGCTCGTAGCCGAAAAATAGCTTTACTTTGTTGTCTGGGTCAACTTTGCTAGCGAGAGACAGAGAGAGGCATTGAAAGGCTGCTCCAACGGAACTTATTGTTTTTGGAGGAAAACACGAACACGGTGTACAGTCGAGTCTTAATAGCTTACTTACAACTGGGCTTGTCAGGCACTCTTCTTAGCTGCAGTGGTTATTATTATATTTACATGCTTCCAGCTCCCGTTTTTGCTCGATGACAGCTTGTACTTGTCCTTTTTCTCCCTCCCTCGCTCACAGACACATAACGGGTATGGCAGTCCATTCTCCCTGCAGCACGACTACACTGCCTATGATGCTACATTCTTTAGAGCTATACCGGTAGCATTCTGCCTATTAGCTTAGCACAACAACAACAGGCGCTCTCTCACCCAGGAAACACGCAGAGAGAGAGTGTCACCCTGTAACCATGGCAACCGTAACGCTGCCGCCTGGAACAACAGAACGTAGCTTTCAAACAAAACGCAAACAGTCCTGACCCGCCAAAATATGAAACAGGGAAGTACCGCCGTGTAATCCATTTATTTCAACAAAGTAACTGTATTCTAAATACCACCTTTTTAAACGGTAACTGTAACGGAATACAGTTACTCATATTTTGTATTTTAAATACGTAACGGCGGTACATGTATTCCGTTACTCCCCAACACTGTTTACATACATGTTTGAAACATTTTTCTTACAGCAGCATAAAACAACATTTGAAGGAGGAGTTTCTGTTCTCATAAAACATTTAACTGGCAGTACGGTGGACAAAAAAGAAGTTTAATTATAAGCTGAGAGAGAGGCAGATAAAACACTTGTACAGTGAGTGATGCTGGTGTCTAATTGCCATGTACCTGTCTCCTGTGAATAAGGTGTATCTAGAAGGTCTGATAGAAACAAAAAAAACTAGCCTGACAATGTGCAGGAATAACTTTACTTATGAATCCCTGAGAAAAGTGTCAGCCACATGAAGGTGTAAATCTATTGCCAGGTTTTTTTTTATGCAAATACAGTTAGTGGGACACCATTGTCCCACTAACATTACTCCTGCCTACTCGTTGCCAGAGAAAGTCACAACACTACAGGTTTCAACTTAAAGGATCTTAGTATTGAATCAACACTAAACACTTGCTGTAACCTGTTTAAAAAGTACCTGCTGATCTAAACGTCACTGGACTCCCTCGACATTTCAAATTCTTTATCTCGAAGGAAGCGAGACCTTGGATGAACAACATCACTGTAGGTCAAGTGCATGTGTCTCAAAATGAATAAGTGTGTCTGTGCACATGGGAAGTGTATCAGTGAGTTAGCTTATCTGTATGAGCGAGCACCTGTCCTCGAGATGCCCCAGCCCTTCACAGTTCACCGCCTCAGCCATGCTAATTTCCATCCAGAGGTGCCAGAGCACAATCTTGATTATGCTCCATAACAAACTGAAAAGCAGCCCTAATTTACACACGAGGCTCCCTGCAGAGAATCATTATCTGCATTCATACCATTACACCAAAGGTCACACTGACTTCTTCAGTCACACATAAACTGCTCCAAATGGGTCACAGAGATTAATCTTCTCCATTTCTGTGTTGATACCCCGGACACCTCCTTTTGTTAAGCACAACTGAAATGTAGAAATTAAAGTTCTGTAATATTGCTTAAAGGTCATTAGAATTGTTTCATCATTGACAGAACTTCCTTTCCTTTCCTTATTTCCTTTTTATTTTATCTCTGTATTCATTTTCTTGGCATTTTATGAGACAAATCAGAAGAGCCACGATAAAAGTGATTTGATAGTCCTTAAAGACTCTTTTTTTAATGGTATGGGCAAGATCCGGGGCAGGCTGGGGTTTTTTTTTTTCATTTTTTTTCTTTCTCACTCTTGCTCTCGCTCTCAGGTGGAGAGCTGGGCAGAGCTGCTGTTTCCCGTACTCGCTGCTGCACACCTGCTGCGGTACTTAAGGCTCGCTATGGCGGTGATTCTCCATCAGATCGTTGTCTCTACGCCCGTTGAGCAACGTTTTGTCACTAAAGCTGCTGACGTTCAAAAAGCTATTCCCATATATTTTATTCCGTCTAGTAACTCTCTGGAATTCCTGCCTCTCCCTTTTGAAGAAACCTACCTGTTACCATCTATTGTATGGTAACATGACAACAATATTGTATTTGTTTTTAATGTTATGTACTTATGAGGTACATGTATTTGGACTTTTGTTGCCATGATACCAGGTCTCTCTTAGAAATGAATCTCAATGAGATTTTTTACCTGGATAAATAAAAGACTAATAAATCTCTAGAACTAAACAGTCACAGCCAGCTCAGAACTGCCTTGTCATACTGGTTGACACTCTCCTTTGAAACAGTGACATACCTGGAATCCACCTGCCTGCCTGCCCACTTTCTGCTGAGTTGCTTTCTCTCTATCTCTGAACTCTGCCCACCAGCACCCCCCTCTCTTGATCCAGCACTGTGCCTGGGCAGGTAAGCCTGTGAAAACATCCAGAAATTGACAGAAACATCCATTAGCACCGGCCTCCTTTGAGCGTCTCTCTCCCTTCCCGCAGATCCTCTTTGAGTGAGGCCCACTATTGTTGCCTCTATTGTCGGCATAAGATTAATTCTTTATAACTTGAGTTTCCTTGACATGGCTTTTTTTTTTCTATTTCATACTCCTATAGAGGGAGAACCCCCACTGAAAAACTTAACAAATCCGAGAAGCTAAGATATAGCCTTAATATATACTTAACTCAGCACTTTATTGTCTAGTTTTACTGAGGCTGGTATTGATGAGTTGGAGCTTAGAAAAAAGTTTGAAGTTAAGTAATAAGGTCTTCAGGTCATCAGAAGCATCCAGGAATCTAGTAAAGGTCCGGTTTTACTGAGACTAGTTTTATCCAATAGTGTAAACTAGCCTCAGTAAAACGGTGTATTATTGTTTCCTACAATCCTATTTCCAAAGAAACTGGTACTCTGTAAAGTTCATTCAAGTATATACATATGTATATATTGTAAATCATCAACAAATTATCCAAAAACCAAATACCAGATTCTAAAACTGACAAATGTTGCTTCAAAAAGTTATGACAGGGCCATATTTATGACTCTGCATCATTTATTTGCTTTTTTAGAATGTTTATGAACATTTTGGGAAGAACTTTGAGAATAAAACGTTTAATGACTCTGCTGGAGTGGCAGATGTAAAGCCCGTTTGAAAGATTTTGTCTTGATGGTAGCACATGTTGCTCAGTATTAACAGTGCCTTTAAAGATGTGCAAGTTCTGCATGCCTTCCAGATGCTTGAACTGTGTGCTGATGGTCCCACCCCTTCTCAGTCTGGACAATGTAGCTTGATTTACAATAAGAATTTCCAGTTTCATATCCACATACCACTAGGCTTTTATATGCAGTCTGTAAATGGCCAACTAGGGACCAGCACTGCAAAGTAGCTTAGCCTATAAATGCTGTGGTGTGTTGCCTTGTTCATGTAACATACTTTTAACTACACTCTGTATGTATGTAGCTTGTGTATGTAAATTTTAATGGAATGTGGTCAAATGAAATTTGAAATTCGACCAGATTTGACCTTTTCAATGGTTTTTATATATAACTAATTGAATACAATGGAATAAATACATTCTTTAGAAAGCAGCTGCAGATACAAATTTCAAATCATGAAGTGGGTATAAGTTAATAATCATTTCAGACATTTAAAGCTAATATATGACAAAATGACAAAGACACACCCAAACCAAAGGTTTGGGTTTAAATGGTTTCTCATGGTGTTTCACACTAAATAAATTCTACTTTAGCCTCGCTCATCTCAGTTCAGTCACTGAAGAGAAGAGTGAAGAGGTTGATGGTGACTCCTGACCAGTTGGAGAGAAGTTTAATCAACGACTCCACTTCACATTAATCTCAGCTAATGTTAGGGGGAGTGGTAATAAAAAATGTATAATGAGGCTTGATGGCCTCATAAAAACTCAGTTCTAGCTTCATTTATTGAAAAAAAAGATATGATTTTCCTCTAGTGGAGATGCATTTTTGACGAGGAACATGAAGCGTTTAGAGAGAAATAACCAAAAATGCATTAGGCAAACAATCAAGATAGGATTTGTATGTAATCATTGCACTGATGTCAATCTTTAAGTTGAGGATAGACAAAAAATTCTTATACTGACAAGTTCTTCCTTCTCACAGGCTTGGAGGGTTTTTTGTTTGCTTGAATAATTCAGCAATATTTCTTCCTCATCTCTTTTTTATATGTAATCAAGTCAGGCTGTAATTATATCCTTTGGAGGACCTTTCAACATACCTTCCAGGCCCTTATTGGGAATTTGCATTTGTAATTGCTCTCTTCCTGCTGTGCTCCACTGATTTGCAGAATAGCAATAAACAAAACATGTCTCAGAATGCTTCCAACAGGAAATCAATGGGGAATTCTTCCTTTTAATCATTTTATACTTCAGCTGGGGAAAAAAAGTTTAATAATCAAGCAAAGGATTTTGGCTAGACTAAGCTTTAGTTACAAAAGTATTTTAGGTTTAGTGCAAAACAAAAATCCAGCCATCAGCAGTCATTTGACGTTCTGAGGGTGTTCCTGATCATGAACAATGAACCTTCACTTACTAACTCGGTGTGTGTTTCCCTCAGGCCATCAGTTTCTCCCGTGGCCACTTATATTAGAGTCAGTGTATCTGGAATCTCAGTCAGTCAAATTAGTGAGCAGTTGAGATATTAGACACTATCAGTCCTGAGAAATGCCTTGTTGATTTATGTGTTTTAATGTGGTCTACTTTTTTTTTCACCACTAATGTTGGTGTTTCTTTAAAAGCCAGGTAAAACAGGACATCAAACACAGTTCAGATCTAATAGCTCATTTGCAGACTGCATAGCTCGGTGCTTGATTTTTACAATGGGACACTGGGACTGAAAATACGTGAATTCTGTGATTAAGAGGTATGGCCCATATAGTTCATATAGTGTACCCGCAGAAAAGGTATGAAAAAAAACTAAGAGGAAAAAACACAAAATAAATTAAAAAATAGCAGTATTAAACACAGTAAGGAGAGGAGAACATAATGGGAGGTTCTCCATCCACCTGGGCCTATGGTAGCTTGTGTTTTTCAATCGTGTAAGCCATTACAAAGCTTTGGCATCTAAGTGAAATTACACTCACTGGTCCCCTCATTAGATATGGCTGTTCAACAGCAAATTGGCACAAACATCTAATCAGACAGTCACGTGACGGTATCTCAGTATATTTACACAAATGGTCATTTTCAAGTGAACTTGCTGAAGTTCAAACAGAATGCTAATGAAAGGAGATTTAGTTGACTTCTAATATGACATGGTTGACGGTGCTCCTCTCCTTTCTAACACCTGATATCTCTCGGATTTACAGAGAGGGGTCCAAAAGAGGGAAATGTCAAATGAGCGGCAGCTCTCTGGGTGAAAATGCCTTGTTGATGCCAGAGGTCAGATAATGGCCTGACTGCTTTGAGTGAAGGCAACAGTAATTCACATAACCACTCTTTGAATGTACAGCGTTGAACCTTGAAGGAGTTGGGCTGTAGTGGCAAAGGGTCAGGATGGGTCATTCCTGTAAGCGAAGAACAGGAAACAGGAGGCTACAATTCACATGGCTCACCAAAGATGGGGCCTATCCAGATATGCAAGCTGAGTAGCTTCTATATACAGTTTTCTGGAGACTGGTAACACTGAGCATCTTTACTTCTGAGAAGTCCTGTCTCTCTCAGACCCTCTTTCTTCACCTAATCGTCTTACTGACCCGTTGTCAAGTAACCTAAGGAGCTGCCAAATGTTCCTCCAGGTGTTTTGCTTTCGTTGCCCATGTCCCAACTTTTGCTGCCATCAAATTCAAAATGAGCTAATGTGTTTCTAATACATTTGATACATTTTTTATGTTCTATTGTGAATAAACTATGGGCCATGAGCTTTGCAAATCACTGCAGTCTGTTTTAATCTGCGTTTTACACAGCATCCCAAAATCTTCTGAAATGGGTTTGAAAAATCTGTTGTCTTTTCTTTCAAATGTGAGAAACATGTAATGATGCTACGTGTTTGTGTGATGCTGTGTGCTCAACAAGGACAACTTGTTTTTAAGCAACAATGTCAGGATTTAATTGGATTTATTTTTTCATTATCATCTTATTTGTAATCTTTTCCCCTTTTTCTTTTTTGCTCTTTAGGGAATAATGCGAATTCAATTACGTTTGGCTCAATTTCTTTCCACAGCAGACTGCAGCTGAAGTGTATGGAGGAAGGGGACAGGCTGGCTAACCGCTGGGTGATGTGTGGTTTATGGATGACTTCTTCTGGGGCTCTCAGGGAGTCTCTGTCTAAGTGTAGCTCCTCAAGGGTCAAATTAACCAATCCACTAATCATTTTGAAGAGAAATTAACACAGGGCTTGTTTCTTGTTCTTTTCTTTCTTTCTTTCTTCCTTTTTTTTTTTTTTTACAGATCCTCTTAGTGAATTTAAATGCTACAGGTTCGTACACATATGTGTTTTGGTATCTGCAAGAAGAATAAAAAATATACTGTTCTCAGGGAACAAACCCTTTTCTAACAGTTGATAATTCATCATATAAAACTACATTCGCATGTCAGGTCACTGATCGCAACCTGTGGCAATTACACCCAGGCACAGAAATGTGTGAACATCTTCTGTGACCTGTATAAATCATATCCTGTGGCATATTTAAAGTATTATCATGCTATAATGAAATATTCAAATGCAGCCTGCCTGTTTCCAGCACGATAGAGCAGGTAAGTCTGCAGTGATGACACAGCGGCCTGGGAGGAATAAATGGGATTCATGGGAAATGAATCAGAGTCTGTAACACTTTCAGTGTGACGGATGAGGGCAGAAAGTGGGACAGAACCACAGGTTGGTTGGCTGCACAACTGGGCCGAGACACAACGCCCAGGGCAATGAAGGAGCTTCTGTGCGCTCCCAAAAATGGCACGCTCTGCACATTTTTTTTCCTCTTTCATTAGCAGCACTGACTTTTATATTTTTTGCCTCTAAAGACACCTGACTGGGGTAAACAGTGAGGCCACGAACAAACAACTCTTGGTGATTTATGCTCATGGAGGTGAACAGTGAGGAAAGAAACTACCTGGCAGGAGTAAGTAGTCTCACCAAGATAAACCAATAAGTAGCTCATGCATTAAACATGAGCTGCTCAGTTTGGATGTGCCACCCCTGAGAGTTTAGGCTTTGAAAGGAACGCATTCATATTTTAATCACACTGGAGGTTCAATTAATCACTGCACGGTTTAAGGGTGAAATTGATGAATATTCAGTTAGCAAGTGAAACGACTTCTGACCCCAGCTACTTGCTTTGGTTTTAATCATATTCCTGCATTTTGCGCCTCATCCTCTGGTTGTAATCTCTGAAGAGTAGCTCAGGTTGTTTTCTTTCTTTTTTTTTATTTGAGTATGTTGATCTGTTTCACTTTATAAAACAAAAAACAAAACATCTGAAAATAGAAAATAGATGTCTATTTTTGGCAACAAAGAGGCAAGGTGGCAGAATAAAGGAACTTCTAAGGATTATGTGTATTAGTCCTCTTCTTGAGCCTCTGTGACTACAAAAGAACTCTAACACTTAGGCTAATTCTCCCTTTTTAATTTAACATTCGATATAATGGTATGGAGGCGAGTGACACTTCTATATGTTTTTACTTTCAGTTATTTCAAACTGAACACAGATCAAAAGCTGCTTTTACAGAAAAAGATATGTGACAGGGAAGATGAGCGTCAGAGGTCACTGACAGGAGCAACAACTTCAAAATATCGATCTGAAAAAAGATTAAAATTGTTTATGAAAACTGTAAATCTATGACCCGGGAATTGTAGCCCTTTCCAAAAAAAAGTTACACCCAGTTAAAAAAAAGTGTTAAAAGGGCGCCAGATTTCTGATGTCAGTGTCTGTTGCTGTGAGATGACAGTTTTTCATCCCATTGTCATATTTTGTGCACTGTGAGCAACCATAGATGGTGTATTGTACAGTGTGACCATTGCTATCCCAGAACATATTTTTCTTATTGTACTGATATCTGCCATTGTAGCAAACACTGACATACAGGAATCATTTTTTATGAGGAAATGAATATGTCCTTAACACCTTAGTCCCTTTGTAGCATTTTAATTTGATACTAATTTAACTAAAAAAAATCAATTTCCATCTGTTAAAGGAACTATTTCCATCTCTTTTCTTTGTTCACAATCTGCATGTTCCCAGGGGTGCAGCGACTGAGGACTCGTCTCTGGAGTTACAAAAATTTGAGTTTTTTCATGTAACTTTATGAAAGTTACATGCTTTTTACATGCTTTCAAGTGCTCATATACGGCACCAGCTATAACATCTGCATAGAATATTTTCATTTTGTTAGGATCTTGAGTTTCCAGTTAGGGAAGAACTTTATCTTTTTATTCAGAAAAAACGTAATTTAGAATTTTATTTATTTATTTATTTTAGAGGGTGACCAAATCAAGACAAAGACAACATATTTTACTTTTTTTTTTTTTTTAAGAGCTACAGGGTCCTCACCAGACAGTGATGATATTCCGCCTAAGGATTAGGCAGATAATAGCAAACTAGAATCAAAATTACATTTTTTATAAAAATCTTATTGGTAAGTAAAGGACTACGTCAGTCACACGTCAGTGATCTCCTCCAGCAAAATGGATGGACATTAATCTGCCCTGTTATGGATGAATAAGGGTCGGCCTAATCTGCTTACATGCACTATCGCATGCACTGATTAACTAGGGATTAAATATGCACTAGGTTGCGCAGTCCTGCACAAGAACATATTAGGGGGTTACTTTTTTACGAATCCCTGAGTATCTCCAGACAGCAATTTAGCACTTTAGCTCCCTCCGCCACACTGGCTGGAAAATTATAGAGCCAGGCTGCTGGATGCTGAAACATTAAAGGAGGCTCCTCAGAGTGTCTCGCTGACTGCCAGACCCTGAAGTGCAGATGGGTCCATATGGCTAGAAGAGCTGCTTAGAAAAGCTGCAGAACTTCCACCAAAACACAGCAGAAATCCGAATTCACAAGATTTTTCTGACGTTCAAGCTGAGATCCAAACTTTAACTCACATCTCAGCTCTTTGTGTGACTGTCTATTTCTATCACAAGAGATAAACCACAATAGAGAACAATATGAGCTCTCAGTGAGTCTCAAAGACTGAGCAAGACACTAACATGAGATGTTATATTTTCTTTTATGTCTACACTTTTTGCAGATTTTATTTTTCCTCAATATACTTTTACAATATACTTGTCTGTGTATTTTATAGTCCTGTATTTCCCTTTATACCTCTGTACCAGTCTTGTTCAACTCTCTGTGCTAGAATTCAAACTAGAAGAAAGAAGTGAACAAGATGCACTTCTGCGTTTCTTCTCACTCACCTTTTTCTTCATAAAGTGACTCTTTATTTGTAACCAGGTGGATGTCTCCTTTGGATTATCTGAAGAAACACTAACAGTGGCCTTAGTGTGAAAATAATGATAATAAAAGTAAAGAGACTGCACTGAAAAACCTACCTGTAGGTAAACATTTTTATGTAGACTAACAATCATTTACATGGGGGACCGTGGCTCAGGGGGTTGGGAAGCGTATCTGTAACCGGAAGGTCGCCGGCTCGATCCCTGGGCTCTCTATCCTGGTCGTTGTGTCCTTGGGCAAGACACTTTACCCTACTGCCTACTGGTGTTGGCCAGAGGGGCCGATGGCGCGATATGGCAGCCTCGCTTCTGTCAGTCTGCCCCAGGGCAGCTGTGGCTACAACCGTAGCTTGCCTCCACCAGTGTGTGAATGCGAGAGTGAATGAATAGTGGCATTGTAAAGCGCTTTGGGTGCCTTGAAAAGTGCTATATAAATCCAATCCATTATTATTATTATTACATAATTGTGTTGTGTTTAATATGCATGTTGCATATTACTAGAGTATTCAAGATTGTACTTGATGGATAGCTCAGTCTCATTTTACAATGTGGGACAGATACAGTCCACCTTCATCTCAAGTGGGCTGGACTAGTCAAACTGCCCTTTCTGTCAGTGCAAATACATTTTACTAAACATTTAATCCCTTAGACATTTTAATATAAGTAAAAGAAGTGCAATTTAAAAGTAGTTGTCAGTTCCTTTACATGAGAAGTGTGTAAAAAGACAGAAAATAGTTCTGATAGTTTATTACCCCATCTGTCCTGTATTTGTCCTGTATCACTAGTGGAAAAGCAAAAACTTTTCTGTCATTTAATTGCTTATCTATGACTTAACTGCTGTAGCATGTGTAGTATGGATGGCAATGCAGGTGTAGAGTTTCTTGACAAGAAAAGCTGCAAAACGTCTGACATACAGTTCTATGCACTCCTTTACATTTTCTAAAGCTTTCCAGTGGGCCAGATAGGACTCTTTGAAGGGCCGATTCTGGCCCCCGAGCCTTATGTTTGACACCCCTAGTATACGCTAATGCATCATATTCTACAAGATGATTATATGTTAACATTGCCATTGAATAAAATCTGTAGCGAAAATATTAATGAGCTATGAAAAGTGATCCTAAATTTAGAGTTGGTGAAGGTGCTTTCTGGTGATTCCAAGCATGGCCTTCAAATAATGCACTTAACTTAGGATACACGAAAGTCTTCTCAACCCATAAAACTGTGCTTCATCAAAAAAAGAAAAAGAAAAGAAAAATTCAAAGTCACTCACTGTGAAGAAAAATGCCGTTCATCATCTGCATGGAAAGGTTATAAAAAATTACAACCTTTAAAGGATAAAATTTTCCTTCCATCTGCAGCGGTGTTTCTTGCATTAGAAATACTGAAGTAAATCAAAAACACCTTCAACGTCCAGATATTGAATATATGTATTTAAGTATATTCCAGCAGTGACATTTTTTTCAAAATCATTATTGTAATGCAAGTCTGTATCATATTCTGGACTATTTTGTTGTGTGTTTGTAATGTTTAGAACAGCAGTTCCCAAACTTTTTTTGCTGGGCCCCCCTTTGTTTTACAAGGAAAATGTCCCCCCCACCCAAGATATACTCCAACCACACACACCCATATTTTGCTCCATTGCAATTTATTTCACACCTCAAACATTTAGTAAACAATTAAGCAAATACAGGTGATCTGCAGGTAGTAAGAAAACGCTACGTCCACACCTACACGGGTATTTTTGAAAATGCAGCTGTTTCATCCACACGTAAACGGCGTTTCCAATCACCGAAAATGAGATTTTTTAAAACTCCTTTTTTGCGTTTACGTGTGGACGAGGAGTACAGAGTTCGTCAAAGGTATGTGTCTTTTTTCACGTCATGCTGTGCGCCACGTTATTGTTTACATGAGATGAATTGCAGAATGGCAGATAGAGACAAAATACTGTTACTGTTAATCTGTATGTAAGCGTTTTACACGCTTACATACACACACGCAGTTACTGTCCCGCCAGTTAGAAAGGCAGAGGCGTCACAGTGTGATTATTTTACGTGTAGTTGTTTTTGTTTTGTTTTCCTGTGTAATAATATTCAACATTGCTATCAATACATTTTTCAAAAAATGCCTCTCTGTGCAAAATGGGTTCAAAAACATAATCAACTGTGGGATACTGTTTGTTTGTGATTTGAACAAACAAATCGTGGCAGGATCAGCCTGATATTATTTGTATCCCGCTGTAACTTTACTGTATAAAGAGCTAATATTTCCAAAATGTCAGTAGTTAGTCATTACAATAAGTGTTAGTGAACTAAAAATCAAGAATGTGGGATACTGTGTGTCTGTGATTTGAAGAGCCCAGCGCTGCTCCCGAGGAAGGGAAAACCAATTATGAGACCTACCTCTGCACTTGTGCAGGTGAAACCAAAGGGAAGATTTGCTTCACCATATTTTCTAGTCTTTGGCTTAGAATGAAGTTGGTTTGGAAAAATATTCAGCGATGCTTCATCTCCTGCTTTGCGGTTGTGTGGGCGCCTTGTGCTAGCAGTGTTTGTTTTTTTTCCTTTTCATACCGTGCCCCCCGCAATGGCTCTGCGCCCCCCGCTAGGGGGCGGGCCCCACACTTTGGGAAGCTCTGGTTTAGAAGATTGGTAGCTGAATAACTTTTCATAAATAAATGTTTATGAACTTCATTCGATTTGGCTTTAGGAATCAGAAGTGGACGGTTGGGTGTGCAAAATAGTCCTGGCTGACTCCCCAAAGCTCTTTGAGGTTAAGAAAAGTTCAGGAGTGTGGTTAAACTTGGACAAATTCATAATGTCTCAAGTCATCGCAGACTGTCACTGTATTAGACCAGACCTTCATCTTTCCTTAACCTTAATCACATACTGTCATGTAACCTTGAAAAATGCTGAAAATGAGAAAAGAAATGAATGAAAGCATTTTTGGCTTGCATATTCATGTTGTACTGACAGTCATGATATTTCAGTGGAAAAAATAAATATTTATGTCAGTGAACATTATGTTCAGTATCAGTATATTTGCAACTTATGATACAGATTGTTTATTTATTTACGTTAATTGAAAAACATGTGTAAGAAGAGCATTCAGTGGTGATAATTTAAACACCTTCTGGTTAAAATAAGTCAAAATGTATTATTTCTGACCAAACACGAATGTTGGTCATTCACATTGATGAGATATAAAAGGCACCATGCTGCATTAATCTTCTGGGCTAAAGTGTGAGTTACTGAGTTAGCCAACATGATTATTACCTCTTTCTAAACCTAAGGTACAATACATCTTATACATGAGAAACATATGAGACTTCAGATCTCCTCAGTTTACGCAACCACTGAGGCTTTCCCCACTGCTAAGCAAGAAAATTATATATCTGTTTCTTCAGAAAAACCTTAACCTAGAAACCTTTGCCTTCAGTATGTGCACAGTCAGAGAGTGTCAGCAGAAGGACTGTTTCAAATAAAGTTGTGCTGCATAGGAGAGGATCTGCTGCCCCTGGACACTTTGACATGTGTGCTCCAATTCCTGCACTAGACACTAGTGGCACTGATGTGTATGTAGGTTTGTGTTAGTGTGTCTGTTTGCGTTAGCCATCATGTGTGTCTTCACGCTGTGAATGCCACTGTTGGTGTGTGTGAGTTTGTGTAGGTGATGAAGAGTCCACTCCAGCAAGAAGGCAGAGGGAAATGCATCACTCTAAATAACAGTGCTTAGAGCTGGCAGCGAGGGAGGGAAGGTTTGCTGAGCCTTGGGGGATAGTAGGCGGACAAATGCATCACACGCTATTTCCACCGAATCTACAGACGGCAACCTTTTGCTCATATAAAGATGATAATGAATCAGAGTCGAGATGGATGTCATATGGAGCCACTTCCCTTTGCCCTGCTCTCCAGCCCAGCAGGTGGTCTGCAGCTTGTGCCATGTTTGTCTCTTGGCCCTTGCTGTAGCATGAGTCATTGCCCTTAACATGAAGAGCAAGACAGATGAAGCCAGGGCGCATACATCCAAGCACATACTAACAAACAGACATCCACACCAACCTGCTGTTTACATCAGGAGCATCTCTTCCTCAGAGTGCAGCTGCTCCCAGAGGAGGTGAGACATTCTGGGAGCTGCTTCTCCTCTGCAGTAGCTGCACTACTGAATTGCAGGAACAGAGGGATGGATAAATAGAAAATCAATGTGGCTTCATGGTCAGAGGATGCAGGGCTGTTTTCCCAATTATGGGAAATGTCGCTCCTAGTCAGTGAGGTCTGTCAGCCCTTTCCTGAGCTGTATGACATGCACAAAGCATGATTTGGGCTTATCTACAATATCTGAATAGATTTTAAAGAAAGATCTGGTTAATATTCCCTTTCTGTTTCTGTATAATCGACCTTTTGTTTTAACTTAGGCAGCTGCAAGATTAAAACTATGTCAGCATTACTTCGTTTGTAAATACTGTACTCGTTATTCTTTGGTACAGCGGTACCTGTAAGCTGAAGTTATCATGTTGCCATTACTCATACAGCTGCATATTACAGTTGTTTATGTTTATACACCACCACTCATTTAATCCATAGTTATTCTTCTTCTCTGGTTCTCTTCCACAGTGTGTCTTTGTCCCGTCTTCCTCCCCTCACCCCAAATACGGCACACGGCTGCCCCTTCTCGTGGAGGTTAAAAGGGAGTTTTTCCTTCCCGCTGTCGCCAAAGGATTTCTAAACATGTCTCACTCACATTTTAGCATTAATGAGTTAATATGCATGAGTTCATATATGTGAATGTTAACATTCTCCTTTACCTCCTGACCAGCCGGACTGGGTGAAAACTGTTTTTAAGCTAAAACTGAGCAAATTTGGTTGCACTGACAATTGTATGCAGTAATTAATATGTATTGTATTGGATCTAGGTTACTGTGCTGTATCAGAACATTGTATTTATATATTTCAAGAAAGAAAGAAATCTTTTTCCCTGGCAAAGAGAATCCCTTTGAATACTTGTCTTCTCCTTCAGAATACCATATGTGAAGGGACTTATTCTAAATTGGCACTGACAAACAATGTCTCTTGGGATTTGATGGAGTGAATGATACCTTTTCACAGCTTTTTTTTTTTTGAAAGTCACTCTTGAAACTTTCTTTGGGAAGATTGAACTTTGAAATTCAAATGTGCCATGGTGGCTGTGTAACAACACAGTATGAGAACAATCTCTTAGCACAGACAGAGACTAGACAGCATGGCATCTTTCTTTTTCAAATGCTGCCAGAATAATTGAAAGGAGTCCCTCTGAGGACAAATCATCAAATGTTTGTTTTTTAGATGATCTGCAAACTCCGCCAGCTTTAAAGTGGCCTTGACAGCAGCAGGGAGATCACTCCAGCTTTTCCATCTGTGATGCAAAAGGCAGTTCAAGTAGCTGCTAAAATACAGCAAATAGCGCATGTGGCGTGGTTGCTTAAAATGGTCCCGAAACGCATCTCTTCAACCATTCCCAGCTGAGAAAAATGCATGAGTTTCTGGCCTAATTTTAGGTGGAGCGCACTGCAAACGGGCTCATTTCTGTTTGTAAATCAGCCCAGATATTTCCCTTCTCCTTAAGTGGGCTTTTGCTAGAGCATAGCAGCATGTGTTTCTCTGGCAGCGTTACAGCTGTTTTTAAGAGTCAATTGAAGACGCCCATCAAAGCTAACTACTTGTAATGAAGACTGTTTTTTTCCCCTTTCCTCTGACTTCTTAAAATGTAGCTGTAATAGAAGCTGAAATTACATTGCTTTTTGCTGTAGTGGCTTTCAAGTTGACTGGCTTTGTGAACAATGAAGTCATCAAGTGAACGTTGTACTTTACCAGGAATTTCTTTCTACTTAGCCTTTTGCCCGATAGTAAGCATTCAGCTCGGTGTCATTCAAATCAAATATGAATCATTTGATGAATAAGCCTTATTCACCCTGTTATCCACAGACAGACATATGAGAATTACCGGTAACAATTATTCATAATAACTTGATATCAAATGTAAATGTAAAACCCTATATATGTATTGCATTCTATAAAACTTACATGGCATAAAATGTATTGGGAAAAAAATCAATAATAAATGCATGTTTTAAATATGTCAGTGACTAGAACTGAAGAACACAATACAACAGACAATTTTGTAATATACAGTTTAAATTAGAAGCAATACTGCACACGCAGATAAACTCTTTCTCCTGTTCAGACGTTGATCTGAGATTCTTGCATTTGGGGTGGAAGCCTATCCAAGCTGTCATAGGGCGAGAGTCAGCGTGCACCCTGTACAGGTCTATCACAAGGCTAACAAAGAAAGACAGACAACATTTCACAGACAGCCTTGGTATATTGGTATAAACGAAGAAAAAAAAGACAGAAAAAACACTATTTATTGTGTAGTTATAATAATAAAATTTATAGTGTAGTTATAAAAAATAAAATAACAACAATGATAGAGCTGCTGGTTTCAGCTTATTTGTGAAATAATAGGTAAGATTGCCACCTGACTCTAACAGATAGTTGGTTCCAGCTTTGGGCAGCATAGCAAATGCAATACCTTATTAGCCTATTTTGTTTCACATCTGTGGACTACCAGTTGACCACATCTTGCAGACCTTACAGACCTACCAGGTTTGTGTGCATTAAACATTGGACCAACAATAACTAAACAGTTTGAGACTTATTTAATGCAGTCACAAAGTGTTTACTGGGCACTGAGCAGTGTGTGACAGCATTAAACAGGCAAATATATACGTGGTTTGGGAGAAGAGGAGATGACCAGATGAATACTGTGTGTTCAGATGAAGTGCTTGATCTTCACTGTTTGTCTGGAGAGGCAACTTCTGTGATAGGGTATTTGCATCAGATGTAGGGAAGGAAAGATAATAATATCAGCAGGCACTGCTTTCAGGTGCAGACCTGGATGAGATGGGACTGCTATAGGGCATCAGCTGAGTTGATAGATTATTTTCAGATAAGGTGACGTAGCAGTTGGAACAGTTCAGAGAGGAGGGAGAAAAAACTCCATCCAAGACCCCCTTGTGGCGTCAGACTACCACCTCAGCCCAGGATGACTGATGGGTAGGTGTCGAGCAGGAGGAGGCCTGAGGATACATGGAAGGCTCCCACATGACTGTCTCTTGAAGGGCTGCAGTAAGCGGGGCTTTCTTTTTGGACCGATCATGTGACACATCTATGAAGCTAAATAACAATGAATCTTTCTTCTGCAGTTCAGCAGAGAGTCATCATCCCATTTAAGGCCATCTTATGTAAGGTTTTTTCTTTCTTGAGCCGATCATCCAGTCAGCGATGTCATGATTGTTTTGTAATTTAGTTTAGCCATTTGGCTAAACTAATCAGTTAAGTTAAGCGGCGGAAATGAGCTTCCTCCGAAGGGTGGCTGGCCTCTCCCTTAGAGACAGGGTGAGAAATTCAGCCATCGGGGAGGGGCTCAGAGTAGAGCTGCTGCTCCTCCACATCGAAAGGAGCCAGCTGAGGTGGTTCGGACATCTGACAAGTATGCCTCCTGGGTGAGATGTTCCGGGCATGTCCCACCGGGAGGAGGACACAGGACACGCTGGAGAGATTATATCTCTCGGCTGGCCTGGGAACACCTTGGTGTTCCCACGGATGAGCTGGAGGAGGTGGCTGGGGAGAGGGAAGTCTTGGCTTCTCTGCTTGGGCTGCTGCCCCCGCAACCCGGCCCCGGATAAAGCGGAAGAAGATGGATGGATGGATAATCAGTTAAGTAACTCTCGGTATTCAGTTCAACAAACCGCTGGTTGGTTGAATTTTTAAACATGAACTTTTAGTCCAGAAAGTAAATTCAGACCCCTGATGCTAATAGTTCAGTTAGTCCTATACAGAGCCTATGTACTGCCTATAGAAGCAACAACATATCAAACCAATCTATTTAATTATTCTATTTCAGCTATCAGACATAATGTTAACAAATTGATCTGGAATCAAGAAATGCCCACTTCTCCATAATGGGTTAAAAATAATAAACCGTAACAAAATCACAACTATCACTGAACTGTCACTGTTCTCTGAACATGACGTTACAAATGCTAAATGTATTTCATCTGTTTTTTTCATGCATTATTTCGATGAGTACATTTTTTCAGCTGCAAGAAAGGATTATTGTTTAAGTTTGTTTCCCTTTGTTTGACTTATGGCGTAATCAGAGAACTGAACTGTAATTTGAGAAGTTGCACCATCAATCAAATAGTTTACTCCCCAAACATTTCCATTATAGAAAAAGTTACCCTGAAGTTTTATAGAAACGTTAAGTTTTGCATTTCCCAGCCCTGATTCCTGGTTATTACACAGAAACTGCCACAAGTGTTTTCATGTCATAAGCCTCAGGATAAAACATGATATTGACACTGATGCCTTCAAAAAACAAAGAATATAGTAGGATTGACTCCAGCATTATAATATGGGAATAGCATGTTAAAATGTTAAACCATCAAAAACTTTACATTATTATTATCAGGTATCAGTTTAAAGTCATCCTATAGACATTCTCATGCACAAATGATACTAATATATTGCTAGCAGGTTATAATATTGTTACTTATGTATTACTTTAATATTAGAGGTTTCACGTCATAGGCCTACTTTTGTTTCCACAGTTTAGCCCCAGTTTCTGGTCCTTTATTAGCAGATTTTATGAATTTCATTATAATAGTACTCTACTAAAACTATTGTTTATACAACATATTATTCAGTTATTGTTTTGTTTTGCTTGTACATTACTTTATAAGTAAGCAGTAATAACATGTTATTTACATATTATTACCTTGTTGTTCTACTGTATTAATTCATTATTACCTAATTTTACTGAAGTGCAATGAAACGTGCTTTTTTCTTTTTTCCTTCACTCTGAATAGAGTGGTGTATATAGGCAAATCTATGCAAGAGACTCAGATAGAAACAATGTTCCCCAAGATACTACATTAAGAATAAAAGTATGTCAGCAAAATCTACTCAACATACACTTGCAGGTGCACAATAATATCTGGTTGTTGATGCTGCATTTTTTTTTCTGCTCTAGTTGGTCAAAGTCAAGACATTTTATGATCTCTTGGGGAACATCACATTCACTCAGCCCATTCTATCCTCTGTTATATAAAGTTTAAAATAAAGGGTTCTGCATTTAACATTTCTCTTTTGCCTGTTCAAGAAATAAAACTGCTGTTAACTCACAAATCAACACGATCTATGCAAACTGAAACTTGTCATTGGGTAGGAATGTGTCGGTGGAGTGAAAATACACGCAGCTGTATTTATTTCACTGCCATTGTAATTTTAGGCTGAAATCTGTCTTTTCAGTGGACACCTGTGTGTTGTTAAAACTCTTGACTGTGTTACAATGACTCATGTGCTTGTTACAGTGAATCATGTGTTCAATTACTGAATTAGTGGATTTGTGGTGACAGTCTGCAGCCCCGGCAATTAATGAACGGTCTCAAGAGTTGCTGAGGCAGATCCTGAGGCATAGCTGTTCACTTTATCTTAGCTTTTGCAGAAACATAGAGCACCGGCAATGATTTAGTGTTGGGTTTCTATGAAAGGTCACAGCCATTCATATTATCATGAAATACCTCCCACAAGGCCACAGTAGTGTGTCGGAGTAACATGTACCAGAGTTGTTACGCACAGATGCCTGAAGGTGTGTCTGAAGCCCCAGCAGATTTCTGCAGGGTGTCTGTGTTTGTGCGTTTTCGTTTTGGGAAGGAGTTGATAATTAATTAGATGCTGTAGATCAGGTTTTTAGAAATCACTGATAGCTAAAAAATAAAACCTGTGAGCACACAGCTTTATTGCTTTGACTATGAAGTGACCACATGTTTGGAGCACCATTTTCAGTTTTTTACTATACTTACAAAAACAAAAACTTATGCTCCAAAGAATTATTACAGACTAAATTGAAAGCAAGAAAAAAATTCTTGCGTAGCTAAAACTTGTAAATCTAGCAGTTAAAATTGTTATAAACACATGTATTTTTTGTTTTCGATTAAGTGTGTTAAAGAACTCATTTTAGTCGTGTCTTTAGAAGTGAAGAGAGTTTCTTTCTCATGCAGTGAAACATTAACGGTATTAATTGTAAAAGCTTATAATTTTATTTAATTTACCTCATGAGTGTGTATTTAAGTCTTCAGTTTCCCTTTGTTCCTTGTCACATTGTTGTGTGTGTGCGTTTCCTGCGTTTCCTGCATCCCATGTTTCTTAGTTTCAGATCATTCCTAAATTTTTGAGTTCTGGAGTTTAGCAATAAAGATGCTGTTTAAGTTTAACGTTGCATCTGAATCCTGCATTTGGGTTCTCACAGCCTATTATGACAAGTGCAAGTATAACTGCATTGGTTGAATTTCCATAAATCTTAGGTACACAAACAACCTGCAATTTTAGACTCAGCTTAAGTTAATATTCTAGCATTTTGATGTTCTCCTGCCATTCCTCAGAAAAATGACAGACAGGTGTAGTTATGACCAGGGAACACCAATATCTGATCCAAGCCATCTTATTTTCATGCTGAGAGGCCAATTATATGACCAGTAATGCTGACACTATGTTATTCCTTTTCCTCAGGATTTTTTTTCTCTTTCATATCTTCCTTTATAAAATTACTCTCTGTCAGAAACATGAATTCAATAGGAGAAAGATTGCGTGGTGACCTGTGATGACATCTCATTCACTGCTCCTGTTTTTGCTGTTGAATCAAAATATAAAAGACACACATCAATTTTAATAAGGGTCCCTGGATAGTTTGACAGCAAAATAAATACAAAGAGAATTTGTTAATATTAAGCAAGAACTTTTCACCAGTCATAGATGCCTTTAAAAGTGAAATTTCAAAAATAGTCTCATGAATCTCTTGCTCATATGAAATTAAAACTTTTTCCTCCTCGCTTGAATTTCAAACATGCTAACTTTCTGAGCATGCACGATTTCCATCTTGCATTCTCATCTCATCTTGCATTAGCACTGCTGATACACTTGCAACCAGATTCAGCCATACTTGCTGCTGTCTTTGTGCCTTTTTTTTTAAGTCATTTACAGAACAGGAAGTTATTTGAAGATCAGCTTTCTTTTTAATTCTGACGGACCAGAAAGATGAGGGAGAGTAAAAAGTGTGTCTCTGTGGGGAACTTCTTTGAAAAGTTCGAACAGGCGATTGCCAGGAGGTGACAAGGGTGTGTGAGTGGCAAAGTCTGCTTCTAGGTTTTAGATAATAGTCGGGCTCGATTCACCTGAATCAAAGTTTTAAAGCTATTTGTGCAGTTGAGTCGTAGGCTCAAGCTGAGAGCACTATCAGCTCAGTGCAGACACCTGCATGGGCACAGTTGCACGTCTGCTGGCTTTGACAAATAAATAAAGTCACACACCACGCACGCACACACACAAGCCCGTTCAGCTATCTTAGTGGGGACCTTCATTGACATAATGGTTTCCCTAGCCCTTTACCCTAACCCTAACCATTAAAAACGAATGCCTAACCCTTACCCTAAACGTAACCATAACCTAATTGTAACCCTGACACTACAACCACACTTTGAGCCTCAAAAAGGTCTTCAAACTTGTGAGGACCGGTGTGTGTGTCCTCACAAGTGACTGTTGGTTCTCACTAGTAGAATGCAGATTTCGGTCCTCACAAAGATAGCTAGACAGGAGCGCACACATATATACACACACACACACACACACACACTTGTTTTCATATCTTAGTGAGGACATCTAATTGACATAATGCTTTCCCTAGCCACTAACCCTAACCATCAAAAGAGTTAGGGTAAGCAGATGCTAAGCTATATTTCTAAAGAAAGTTTTTGTTGTTAGACAGCGAGCTTATCCTGTCTATTAACAGACAGCTCTATATTCCAAAAATTTTGCAAGATTATAAATGTAAATTCTTCATGAATGTATTCATATCATTTATTTCAGTAGCCAGCTAGTCAGGACAGTGTTTGGACTGTAAGTCTACTGTTCTTAATGGATATATGATTTTCAGCCTCAACATGTTTTATTTTCTAACATAAATTAGGTTTCCCAAAAATACAAAATTGTGTATTTTCAGTTAAAAAAAATCATTCCTGCCCTTCTTGCAGTTTTCACTTAAACACAAAAAAGAAAAGAAAGGAAAACAAAGTTTAAGGATTTTCTGTACATCACCTTCAATAGGAAAGTCCTCTGAGTCCTGCAGCAGCCTTACTTAATCGTTTTCTCCTGTATCTCCTAAGTCAGATCTCACCGGGAGGCCATCCGAGACTACCGGAAGGCCGTCTCAGGAGAATAAATGGCATCCCCTGCTCATTTGCCAGGCAGCTGAGATCGATGGTAGCCGATCAGAGATGGAGATAAAACAGGAGTGGTCAATTGCTACACACCGTTTGATGTAGTCTCAAGGTCACCTAATTAAATCAGCTTTAACTTCACATACTAAAATCATTTTGGGTTTCTGTTGAAAATTCTATGAAATGTGTAGGTGATTAATTGGCCTTCTGTTATGAATCGTATTAAACTGGTAGCTTTAAAAAAGGTAAAAAAAAATACTGAACTATTAAGCATCTGTGCTCTCATGGTAGATGGTTAGTCCATGATCTCCGTGCAATATAGATATTTCTTACCAGCACCCTGTGAGTAACCTCGTTTAGCCTCTGTAGAATTACCCTCATACACCTCTGTGTGTGTGTGTATGTGTGTGTGTGTGTTTCATTACATTAAATAGATTGCAAAGCATTTCTAGAAGCCTTTTCCTCTTAAAAGCTTGAGAGTTTTCCTCGTTTAATGGTTCAGTGTTAGCAGTTTGATGAGTGTGCTGGGTGTGAACTCCCCACAGCCATGAATAAGACTCCTACCACGAAGTAGCAGAGGAGCTTCAAAAGCTCAGTGTCAGTTTAAATGGCACATTATTTCTGTGGCTTCTTGTTCTTAGAACAAAAGCTGATTCATTAGTGTTAACTGCTCCAGTGTTACATCTACAGACCGATTTCTGAATTGCACTGCATAATAGTCTTTATCTGAAGTCATTAATTCAGATAAATGTGACTGCTTTAGCATTTAGATAATTCGAGCCTTCAGTAATTTGTTGGTGAAACAAGGAACTAAAAGAATGATTTGTGGTCACTGAGGGCAGAAACAGAAGTGATGCCAGCTGGTTCACAAAAATCTAACCATGTCCTCTTGCAAATACGTTTTTTTCAAAAGGATACATTCCTGCAGGACCGGTGTTTGATTACAAAGTTTAAATCCATGAAGTTTATTTTATAATTAAAGGGGCAGCTGAACAGGCACTTCAAATCTTTTAGCCAAAGTTGATGTTCAGATGCACATAGGCAGATGGAGGAAATGCCTGTGATCGAGGCTAATGGCCTGTCTTGTCCTCCTTTTTCACACAATGAATTTAGTTTCTTTGGTGGAGAATAATCTGAAAGGTCATCTCTAGCTGAATGCTCTGGACTGGCTGAATTACTCTGACGTATTAGTAGTAGTTTTCATAGCTGTGGAGGTCATCTGCTATCTTAATCTAGTCTATACCAATCTGTACTGTAATTTGTACTTTGAAATTTTCAGTGCAAGTTGCCTATTATGCTTCACAAAATATGATGTGATAATGTTAGCCTTGCGTGAAGTGGCATCTCTGTGATGCTGGTTGTTTTCACATGCCCTGTCTTCTGCTTCGAGAATGCTGAAGGCCTTGACAGTAAATATAAATGGATGTTTTGGACAGCATTTTGGGTACAAATACAAAAGTGCTCCTGATGCTATTTATAGAAGAAGCAAGCTCACAATTATGAGAGAAACAAAATCTCAGAGGATACGATAAATGGCACGCAAGGCAGCATGTGGTAAGGAACATTTTGTGTCAACAGGCTCAACAGTTATGTGACAGCATATTAATCGTAAGAGCAGTTTTAGAAAGTCGAGAGATCAAAGCGACATCAAAGTAACGCAACACTTGTACTATATTGTTGGACCAATATTGTTAGTGATGAGAACTTAATCCTTGTTAGAAATGGCATTATACAAGTTGGTTTGACTACAGGACAACATAATGAACCTCAGGGCAACAAAACACAGCTAAAAATGTTGTGGTACCTTTATTTTGGCTCTGGATTTCCACAAGTATGCCACAGCAGGCTGCAGGAAAACTGTAGTCTACAGTAGGTTTGAAGATTTCGAAAGCATGTCAGAAAAGAAAAATGTTAATGTTAGCTGTGGAGCATGCAGAGTCAGCCCCCATTACTCTTTGGTGGATACAGTAGGGGAGGTCCTGTGGTGAGGTACAGGAAGCTATGACCTTTCTAGGAGGCCCAGGTACTGAATCATTGTCTAAGCCACAACGTTTCCATGTAGCCTAAGATAAAGTGGACAGCTCTATCTGGGGATCTGCCTCAGTGACTCCTGAGACCCATCTCATTAATTGCTGGAGTAGCAGATGCAGGGGCAGCCACCTTTGGCTAGAATTTCCAGTTAAACGAAAGAGCTGACCAAACAGATTCTGGGGTAGAACTGTCTGTACTCCAAGTTGTATCCTGGAGCTGCATTTTAGTGAATTTATCACTTTTTGTCCTTTAGTTAGATATATAACTTTATAGAATATATCTATTACAAGCCACAATACATTTTTCTTTGAAAACTTTGAAAATCAGTTTCAGACACTTCTAAAAACAGTAGAGTAAATCACTTGAAGAGACTTGATTTTTATCTCAAATGAAAATTAAATACATTTTTTGTTTTACACACACAAAAACATAAATAAAAGAGGCCAGGGCTGTTCAGTCTGAGTCTCAATTGCAACTGGTAGCTATATAAAATGTAGACACTTGCAGATATCCAGTATTTCTCTTAATTATTTTTTCATATCGTCAGCAATTTCCCCCCCGAAGCTGATTGATCCACATACCAAAACAGCTCCAGCACAAGGATTTTATTAAATGTAAACTCCTTACACAGGAGTTGTTTTGTTGACCCCATCAGTTTGCTCTTATAACTGGTATTTACTGATTCAGCAATCATGCTAAGGGACACTTAGACCAATGAACATCCCTGCAAAGTAACACCCTCTTCTCTCAGTCAGATGGCAAATATGGCATTTATAGACACAGAATCCTTGTAGGTGGTTGTCAGGACAGATCATACTTTGTTATAGTCTGTCAAATGATATCAGGCATACATACACTCTTAAATGACAGGCGAAGAGTTAAAATGCCTTTGAAAATAAGACATGTTTGTTGTTTAAAGTTAAATGCATGTAACTGTGAATCTGTTGAGTCCCATTTTTAGCCCACTTTAAAGATACAAGTGTGGAGTTCTGTAGTGTGTGTAATTGTGTAACTAATGGTGAAATTCATTATTTATCCATATGTCACAAATGATTTAGATACAGTGCACAGAAAGGTTGGGCTTTAAAATACGAAGCGTTAGAGTCAGTTGCTGTGAACAGTGTAGAGTAATCGATTCTTTTAAGGTGTAAAAAGGGTTAAAGTTTTTTTTCTTTTGTAACATGCATGACAAAAATATCTTGGGATGTGTGAAGGTAAATGTGCTGTGAGTGCTCATTCCTGGGTGACACATAGCGAAACTTTCTCGTGCCTTTGAAAAGTGCAGAGAAACAACCAGAAAGGTTCCTGACTATCTTTTTCCATGATGCAAAAACCTTTCCAGTAAAATGCCTCTTTTTATTGCTCTGAATGGTTTTTTTTGAGTCTGTTGCTCAAGAATATAAACTGCTTGGCTAAAAGTATGCAGATGTCCTCATGTGACTGGAGAGCAGTCACATGAATTGTTTTGGTTTTAAGATGTTAAAACCACAGTAGTTCATTTGTCTTAATATGCTTCATTAAAGCCCTCCTCCTCCTCTGGAAAAGATATCTACTAGATGTGAAGCCTGGCTGCAGGGATTTGTTCCTATTCAGCCACAAGAGTATTGCTGAGTATGGCAACTGATGCTGAGTGATAAGGCTCGGGTCACAGTCAGCAGTTTATTCTGAAGGTGCTGGATGTGGTTAGGGTCAGAGTTGTGTGCAAGACAGAAAAGTCCTAGATTTGTGAATTGCATTAATTTTTAATCATTTCAGTATGTAACTCTGAAAGATTATTTTCTCAGAAATGCTACAGCTTAAATGGTAGAGCACTGTCACTTGCCACTGTCTTGGCAAGGAATACGGTAATTAACATCACTCAAGCACCTCTAGACTGAAGTTAGATTTTGGATTTTTTTTCTACATAAGTTACATCTTTGAATCCTATCAACTGTGCCAGAGCACATTTATCTCCTGGGTAAAGTCGGTGTCACAGCTGTCAAGACACAGTTACATGACAAGACTGTCTCTGCAGTGCTAGTAAAACTTCTGAAAAAGATGAAAAGGCGCAATTATTAACACTGACAGGCAGGTTTCATTTGGATCATCCCAAAATGATTAAAAAAGACAAACTAATTAACAGCTGTCCAACTTGTCCAAGAAATCAGAGTCACTTTGACTTTTCAATCAAACTGGAGAACGAAAGCATTGTTACTGGAGCCTGGGGGGTGGGAGTGGTCTAGCCGAGGTGTTAATGACTCATCTGGAGGGAGAGTAAATTATTCATACACTATTATGCTGCATATAAACAGTGTGTTCTAAGACGTTTTCTTATTTCCATTTGTGCCTCAACGCAGTGAAAAAACTCCACATTAACCTTGCTCTACTGATGAAGTTCCTTTGTTCCCTGGGAGGTATGTGCCAGCATATGATGACATAATTTAAGTATTTTCCAGCTGAAACATGTTCACAATGTCCTAAGACACACACACACACACACACACAAACACACAACAGCTTGTGCTCGATCTGTCAGTTGTCACTTTTTAGGCCATTGACAACACTATTAGAGTCGATCTGTCAAATAGGGTATATATATAGCCTAAAAAGAAAAGCACCCCCCCTCCCTTTTTCGAAAACAACTTTGATTGGCATTGAATTAGCATCCTTTAATGTGGGTAATTTAGCTGTTGCTTAAAAGGACATGGAAAGTGCACAGTAGTAGTCTGAGCCTCAGTTCCTGGATCACCAGGCCTACAGAGGAGGAAGGGGTTTAAGCTGGAGGCACTCTAGCATTCCTGTAACCCCATAATAATCATGAATAATAGCAGCGAGGTACAAGAGGATGAAACAAGCTGATATGAAAGAATGGGGACAATGGATTACACTTCCTAACTGCTATCTGCTAAACTGCATGGAGGAGATAAACCAACAATCACAGTGAAAAACGGGAAGATTGACATTAATACAGTTAACACTGAGCTGTGTGTGAGTTTAGTGAGCTAAGCTGGCTATGACAAAGCAGGTGAAGCTTCGTCTTCGGCTTCACACAGAAATAATTATCACTACAAGAAAGAACTGTTCATACTGACAGTAATGTGGGTGGTGGTGGATCTGTCCATGTGGCTATGCAAAACAGTTCTTTAATGTGTTGTGTTTTTTTATTGAACCTCTACTGATAAATAGATTAACAGAAGCTTAATAGAATTAATAGATTAACACTTACAAAGTGAGGAAAAGATTGTGGACAAGCAAAAAATATACATTCTCATGGCGTAAAATAATAATAACTAAATAAATAAAAAGAAGTCCCCTAGTTTCTCCATGCACCCTGTCCTTATCCCTTTTAGATTACTGAGCCATGAACATGTCTGTGTGCCTGTAAGGATCCATCAAAGGTAAATATATGTTAAATGTGTTAAATATGTGTTAAATATGTTCTTCACACATTGTTCTCAAATAAGTTAGCTTTGTTTTGATTTTTATGTTTGCTTTTTCTTGCTGTTTAGCTGTTTGCACTAGTTAAAATGTTTTAGCCAATTTTCTCTGAAACATAGATCATTTATGTCTTTGTATAAATAACCACCAGTGAACATTTAGGGATGTAAATTTATATTTTTTTTCCCTTACCAAATTCACTTTTCATGGAACAACCACATATTGGTATATTCATGGTAATCAAATGTTAGTTTCTCATGGGTCTTTTTACACCTTTCTGTCCATTAATCACCCAATGTAAAGAAATTGTGATATTTTTTATCAGTGGGAAATCTCATTATCACATTAGATGTACTCTGCCTACTTATCATTCATGTTTCTCCCTGTTTCCATTAGCCACACTGATGTTTTAACAATGAAAACCTTTCATCAGCCACTCAAATGATAAAGTCATATTTTTAATTCGCAATTCAGAGAACATAAGTGTGCACATTTTAAATATGTCTACAACAGTGTCACCTCTGGAATTTACTCCGCTTTTTAGACATTCAACTTTTCACTTCAGCTTTTATTTTCTGTGAGGTCTGTGGATTCTGGTGGTGCAGTGATTAGCACTGTTGCCTCACAGCAAGAAGATCCTGAGTTTGGTTCGACGACCTGGCTGGGTCCTTTCTGTGTGGAGTTTGCATGTTCTCCCTGTGTGTGCGTGGGATCTCTCTGGGTACGCCAACTTCCTTTCAAATTTCAAGGAGATGCAGTTAGTCGGATTAGGTTAACTGGTAATTCTAAAGTGCCCATAGGTGCGAATGGTTGTTTGTTCCTATGTGTTAGCCCTGTGACAGACTGGCGACCTGTCCAGGGTGTACTCTGCCTCTCGCCCTATGGTGGCTGGGATAGACTCCAGCCCCTGTGCAATCCTGACAAGGACAAGTGGAAGAGAATGGATGGTATGTAGATTTTAGTGCTGTGTGTTTTATGGAGAAAAAATGGATGGAAGGACATTTTTTTAAAACTTGAATGATTAAAAATTTATGTTTGTACAAATACAGAAACTGTTTGTTCTTAATATTTTCTAGTGTTTTTGTTTAAAAAGACACACAACACCAACCTAGAGCACATACTTCACTGTCATTGTATTCACTGATTACAATTACTTTTTGGTTTCTTTGTTTCTTTGTTTTTATAATTTAGATCTCTGAATTCTACATATTCAGATATGATTATGAATAATCAACAGGTTATTTGTGTCAGATAGACTTATAGGACACTCCCATTACTAAATCACATTCTTATATAGTGACAGCTACATTGCTTACCAAATAAGCTATCGTGCATAGTCACAGAATAACATCATGAAACACAATGGTAGCAATTTCAGAACTGACATAAACATTAAGATTTAATTTATCACAATAAAGTTGTTTGGTCTGAAATGTTAGACGCCTCATTGAACAGATTGAACAGTTTCCAAAAATAAATGTCTTGGGTAGACAGCAACACATGCTGGAGTCTCAACAAATCTGCTTTACATTGCCAAAGGTGTCACATTCAACTAATGTAAGTCAGCAGCTAAGTCATACAATAACATGAAAAGGAATTCTATCACTAAGCAGTCAAATTATCTTCAATTTTCTCTCTCATTTCACTATAATTTCCTTCTTTTTTGTTCTCTAAAAGGCCATCTTTAGAAATTAGTATTAAGGAAGCATGTCTGAGTAGTTTCTGAGTACAGCAGACAAATCCACATATCCTCTCACCAAGGCTTTTTAATTCCCAAGATCTGCACAGAAAGATGAAAGGACGCTTTTTTTTGTCCATGGGAGATCAACAAATCTGCCCCCAGGCAACTAACATGGGTGATTAATTATTATAATAATAACTCACTGCACTGCAAGAGAGCCGTGAAGTGTATAATGACTCCTTATTATACTGCAAACATTGTAAAAGAGTTATTTTTGAGGTCATGCTGCCAGTGAATATTCAATGTTAAAGTTATTAAATCATGCATTTTAAATCATGTTTCTTGTAGAATTTGTAGATAACAGTACTTAAGTGATCTGTTTGGTCTGAAAGAAAGTCACAGACAACTTTTGGAAGGCAGAATGTTTGTACACCTATAAGTCACTTTGTGCTGTCCTGCAGGTTAGCTCACTGACCTCTGACAGAGGCGCCCACTGACAGAGGCGCCCCAGGGTGGCTGTTGGTTCAGTTGGATTATATTTTACCCTGACTGTACCAAACATTTATGTCAACGAATCCCCCTTTTACTGAGGAATTATACTTCTGATAATATTAAAAATCAAACTGGGAAAGTGAAAACCTCATGGCACAGCCTCTTACCCACACCGTGGGGAAACGTGCCCCCTAATAAAATTCTACATTTAGTTTTGTAACAGAAAGATGGTTGTTTATTTAAGCATACTTCTTGTGTATGTATTATTATTATTATGTATTCAAAAAAAAACAAAAACAAGGACCACTCTTTTCCATTCATATATTTTGTATTTTTCACATATTTAAAAGGATAACCTTGAATTTACTTGTTTTTGTTTGATTTCTGTATTGATTTTTTATGATAGACTCCAATATGATGTAATCAACACTCAGCAGCAAGTTATTTTGAAGGGCAGATTTAATGGAGATGAAGTGTCACACTGTTTTCATTAAAAAGCAATTATTATTAAAATTTTGACATTTCCAACCTTCATTTAACATGAGATGCACACCAAATTATGAAACAGAAAATAACCTTGTGACTGCACCACACTAATGCTTTCAAATATCACTCTTTTATGTGAGCAGAGAAACCCTGTGTATTTATATATTTGTTTTTGTTTGGGTAGATGTTTGTGTGTGGATACCATGCTATCACCAGAAATATTTTTAGTGATAGCACAGTATCCATCCATCTCTAATTACTTTATATTTCAGAAAGGAAACACGTCAAGAGATTGGCCCATAAAAACTCAATAAATTCATATAAAAATAAAGGCTAGACAAGGGTGTATTTGTGTCTACAGACAAAAAAGGCAAAACAAAAGCAGTTTTAACAGCCATCAGCTAGTGACAAGGACAATTTAAGAAGTGATAGTCATCACAAAAATAAAAGTAATGAGAAGTGATGTGTGGTTTCATCCACAAAATCACATTCCAAAATCATTTCCAAAACTTCAAAGATTTTGACAATGCTACATTTAAATGTCTTCCACATAGTTTTGCATTGCATGCTTGCAGACTTGTAAATCACTCCAGGCACACACATTTAATTGCTTAAGTAAAATTCGTCTAAAAATCAGTGTTAGCCAATGAGGTTTGCAGGTGCGGCGACACGAATAGCTCCGTCATTTGAAATTCAGTCCATGACAAATTAAGTGTGGTTGAGTGACCAGTGCAACAATCCAACTTTTGGGGTAAAATAAAACAAAAACAAAATAATTTGCCAACATGCTCACAATGTCAGTATGAATAATGAGGAAAGTACATGACTATAACATTCTTCAGTTTATTAAGCATCGTACCAAT
This sequence comes from Neolamprologus brichardi, assembly GCF_056152115.1. NCBI lineage: Eukaryota > Metazoa > Chordata > Actinopteri > Cichliformes > Cichlidae > Neolamprologus > Neolamprologus brichardi. The sequence goes on from NC_142110.1 coordinate 23,549,145, forward strand.
ATGTAGTATATTATTTTTAACAGTCAATAAAGCTATTTATCTCTATATTCCCACTCCATGAAGCACCTCAGCAGTACAAAGACTTTTCCTCTTACTGCCAAGTTTACACTGAATATCCAATAATCAACATTAATCCAAGCCCGTGAGCATTTTGAAGGGCAGTTTGTAGCAGTCATGCATTTGGAGATGTCCCAGCCCCTCACACTTTCAAAGACAGAATGCTCTGATTCTCACCTGTCAGGAAGTAGCACATGGTGATTTATGACTCTCTGCACTGAGCGGGAGAAGGTAGAGGGGATTTCATTCCGGCAAGCTTCGTGACGTCTGCTTTTAAACTAATTTCTGCATACTGAAGTACTTTCACTACATGCGCTTGTGTCATTTTTCTTAATGACTGTTAAGGGGAGACTGAGTGAGCAAGGCAAACAGGCACTGCTCCACCACGGGGCTGCTGAACAGAATATAATTAAGGTGACGGGAGAGGAAAGGTTGGGTGAAAGACTTCAGTAGGTAACTGAATATTCATTGCAATCACACTAAACACCTCGGTGATTAATTGCAGGGCTGGTATGATTAAAACATGACTGACTTAGTGGAAAATTCAGAACTTAGTCAAAGGTTTGCTCAATTTAGTTCCTTTTGATGACCAAAAATGACACGTCTTTTGTTCCAACACAGGGAGACAGCTGGAGTTTTGAAATAGTCATGAATAAGGTTGGGTAAAAGATATTAAAGTTCATTTTTAACTCATGTGCAAAACAGACATTAATTATCTGTCATTTTCTCCTCTTAACATCCCATGGCCTCATTTCGGTAAGCTACAATCTATAATTGACCTCAGGATATGCGTTCAGAGTCACTGAACACAGGGATAGCCTGTCTACTGATGCCTGATCGCACCTAGGCATTGTATCTTGGCCCAGATGTGCAGCCAACCAACCTGTGGTTCTGACCCACTTTCTAGCCTCATCTTTCACAATGTGAGTCCTGGAGACTCTGATTCATTCCCATGAATCCCATTTATTTCTCCTAGGTCATTATGTCATCATTACAGACTTACCTTCTCCATTGTGCTGGGGGGAAAGCAATCTGCATTTGAATATTTCATCAGGGGAAGATAATACTTTAAATATGCCAGTGGATATGAGTTATACAGGTCATGGATGGTTCTCATACATTTTTCTTACCTGATCACAAGGACCTAACAGTCCTCAAAATGGCCTGTTTCAGCCAAGAATCTGATTCAAAAATCCTCAACAAATGCAAAAGTGTTCCATAAATCACAGAGAAATAATAACGAAGAACTATGCCACAAATAACCTGCTCCTTATCACTGCTTTTTTTTTAACACAAGCAGTGAATTATAACACCCGGGAGGAATATATTTCCTTCTTGACTTCAAGCACAAGAACCTGTGTTCATTTCCCCTTCCTCTCCAAGTTGATTAGTGGATCAGAGGGCTAATTCAGCCCTTGAGGAGCACAGACAGAAGTTCCCCACGAGCCACAGAAGAAGTCATTCATAAACCACGAATGTCAGCCTTGTTGCTTGCTAATTCCCCATCAGCAACCGATGAGCTCAGAATTCCATTCGCCCCAACTGTTGCTAAGGTGCTGAGTGTATTCTCCCCTCAGTAATTAAAAGTAATTGAATGGTGAAGCCTGCTTGAAAAAGCACAAAGGGAGACTGTGGCCATAGCAATCTAACTGGACTCCATCTGGTATTATAGCAACAAAGAAGAGCCATCGGCTCACTTACCAGCACTATCTTGGCAGATTCAAAAGACAGGAGACCGGAGTCAAAAGTCATTAATTGTAAGCAAATGATCAGGTGAGTTCTGGGAAAAAAACAGCTATGCACTGACTCATTTTATGTAGCTATTTCATCGTTTTGAGCATTCGCATGTAGTGTTTATACTTTACAGTACAATATAGAATACTATGAAGACAAAAATTGCAGGGAAGCACTTATTTTATTCAAAAATAAGTTATTTAAAAGCTAAAAAATATACTCCCTCCATGCTCTAAAATATTAATCAAGAATTAAGCACACATTTGTTAACATCAGTCAAGCTGTTTATACATTCTAAATTGATCTGTTGTTCAAAATTTGCTGTAGACACCCATTCTTGGGTCAGATCAAAATTGACCCAGACCGTGCTATGAATACACAGATTATAAGCACTACATAAAGGTCAAGGCCTTAAAATTTTATATTACATTTTTGATTAAAAAAAGATTTATTATTTTTAAATGAGATTTTGAGACCAGCAGAACAGTCTCATTAATATGTCAATGTTACTTTAGAAAAGAAATATGGACAACAGCCACTTACAAATTCCAAATCCAGTAAAGCTATAATCACGTTGGAATTAAAGTTGCATTTCTGGCTATCCAGTTAATTCCAGTATTCATTCTACTTTTTCTGTTTAGGGTTGCAACAACTCCAGCAACCCCTTTTTAGATTATAAATTTAGATTTTCTGGTGTGTTTGAGATCATTACCCTGTTGCATGCCCCATACTTAGCAGATTTCACTAAAACACACTTGATGCAAATAATAATTCATTAAATTGTGGCCTTTTAAACTAAAACAGTGGTCTGAAATATGTAGAAAACACAGAGAGCTGAGAGGAACAACTGTTTGAATCTGCCACTATATTTCCATATATATATTTTAAGTCTACTGGAATTTTCCACTGATAAGAATTATATAGATCTCAATCACAACATAATCTCATGAATACTTAGCACTCAAAAATAAATTAAACAAATGATCCCAGTATATTTTAAATGCATATTAACCATCTTACTACAGCAGATGACCTGCCACCGTATCACCCCATTCTCTTCTGTCACACCATCCATCTGCATGTCCTTCCTGATACAATCATCCCTGTTTTTCTGAGCTTGGTACACTGTAGAAGTACACAGTCTCTCCCCCCCCACCCCCACCCATCCAGCCCCATGACTGGCTTTAATAAAGATTAACTATTAGGTTTTGGCAATTTGGGTTTTGGGTTTCCTTGTTTTATTTTGCTGAAGGATAATCTATATGAATCTACATGAATTTAACAAAGCTAATAGACCAAAAATATTGTTTAAATGTATAAGCAATTGTTGTTTGATCCATATTTTAGTTTTATTTATTTATTTATTTATTACATCCAACTGTTCCACCAAGCACAACTCATAAAATGATTATGATGGTAGATAGCAAAGGGGGAAAGGAGAAGTAAAATAAAATGGGCTGCTCAGTTATCCCTGAAACCCCAAAATAATGAGCTCAGTATAATGTGTACACTTTACAGTTTTGAAACAGGGTCCAATTATGGCCAGTTCTTTAATAAAACTAGCTGCTCTTCCAAATGGCTCTTTACCTAAACAAATTACTAATTTAAACCCCCTACATGCAATAAGTTAGTAAATTCACACAGTTCTTTTATTTCAGCTAACATTGTACAAGGAAGATTGCCAGATCTTGTCTGATCATGATTGGTGCTCAGTGGGTCTCACTGTGAGCTCTGTTTGTATCGCCAAATATCCCATCATGCCATGTATTTATCCACTTATCATTACCGGTGAATGGAGGGAACCGGTTTTGTGCTGCATGAAATCATGTCTGCTGTGCTATTTGCCTCCAGTGAAGAGAGCAGAGGTATTAACACATGGAGCCAGTTCAGGGCTTCCGAATTTTCCATTATCTTCTGATTTACACCTGTCTCTCTGCATTAACCAGCAGAGCAGCTGACACCCAAACAGTGTTGGGCTGGAAGGATTGAGGGAAGCGGGAAGAGATGTGTGTGCTGTCCAGGAATTGCTCATCTTATGGGGACAGAAATCTCTGCATGGTCACATTCCTGGGATGTGTCTTCCTTATGAGGACAAAAAAAACAGTAACCTAAATCATTAATCATTAGGTTGTTTAAGTTTAAGGTGAAGACATATCTTAAGGTCAGAGTAAGGGTTAGGCAAGCAGTGGTTATGTTTAAGGTTAAAGTAAGTCTTCAGAAAATAAATATAGGTCGATGTAATGTCCTTTAAAGCCATGGATACATGACTGCATATGTGTGTGTGTGCATGTGTGCGGTTGTTATTAAAAAGCAGCTCCAGGCTATTGTTAGGGGATAGCATGCCTGTAAAAGTAGATGTTGCAGTAGGCGATTTCAGGTGCTTAATGACCCAGGAGTTGCGTGATTAATGGAAGGGTTTACACGATATTTCTTTGGAGCCAAGCGCAAGTAGAAAGCCTGGGCATGTCATCTTTTAAGAGCCCCCCGCTCAAGGTCAGTTGAGCCTGGAAGAGAGCCCACAGAGACGACAGAGCTATTAGTGGTGTTTCTTTTCCATCCTGGACCACTCACACACACCTATGAGAAAGGTGTATATGGGTAGTCACATACACAAACACACATAGACATGCACATAGGTACAGCTAAGTGTAAAAACACACATCCTTGCAGACACACATTTACACCAGGGACCACCCCAGCATTGCAAAGACCGCTGGGATTGCTGTAACCTGCTTTGAGGAAGCAGAACCCATCTCCCCTGTTAGGCGCTGAGAGCCAGAGGATGATCAAGTGCAGGCACAATCAGATTGAGCTGTATCCAGGCCTTCCTTGCTCTTTTAGCTTACTGCCATGAAACACTCCATAGAGGATAAATACGGCTATATATTTATACAAATCTCTCTTCTCACTTTGTTTCTTCTGCTCTTTTCAAACTTAAAAGAGGGGGCAACACTACTGCTCGAGCAATCCTGAGTTTAACCTTCTCTGGTTTAATAAAGAAACCCAGATCATGCTCTAAAATATTCCTACCATCTTAAGGGAAGGAGAAGATTGCACTGTTGTTAAACCCAAAAATTGAGAGCAATTGGTATATACAAACGCCTTTTTTTTTTTTGTTTAGTAACACATTTTCTGGAACTGTTGACGTTGTCATGAAGGTGCAAGGAGAGTGATTAGGAATGGAAATTTCTAATAAATGCCTGGTTGGTTAGTAGAAATAAATGACTTGTGTCATTATTTTTACATTCTAAAGGAGCCTGAAATGAAAAATGCATAACGTATCCAAGCAAACTAAATGTCCTCAGAGTGTGAGCCCACGGGGTTTTGGTCTTTATGGAAATGCAGATATGAATCACAAGAAATTTCACACTAATTTAGTCATAAAATGGTTTTCTCGTACTATTACACATAAGTATTTTATGACGATGACAGGGAATATGCAATGTATAGATGGTACCAATGTTTGACAGACATTTGAAAGAAATAATGTTTTCATGTGAATACAATGATAGATTTATTTTTTAAAGTATTTGAAATGTTGTAGATGGATATTTGATGCGGTGAGATTTTAGTATGTCTTTTATAGGTTTGAACAAAAATGTTTTTTTAATCTTAATAGTGTCAAATAATTTGTCAGTGTGTATATACACATATGTTTGTTGTGTGTGTGTGTTTGTTGTGTGTGTGTGTGTGTGTGTGGACAGAAATAAGTCTGACCTTTGGCATAATGCTGCGAATGAAGATAATGAATCTCAGTAGGGAACCCAGAGTGTTGATCAAGACTTCCTCTCACTTTGAGCATAATCACATCTCTGCTCAGATGGAAATTAGCCAGAATGAGGCAGTAAACCATGACAAGCTGATAAAATTGTCAAACTGAATTCTGGAGTGAGCAAAACTGAAGTAAACTATGTGTCACTAATAGCATGAAGTGCCATCAAAAAGCAAAGAGTCTTCCTCTGTCCACTTGTTGGGCAGATCTGCTGTTGCTATGCAACTATTGACTTACTTTCAGTGAAATTCAATTTATTTATACAGCACCAAATCACAACATGCAGTTGCCTTAAAGCACTTTATGCTGTAAAATAAAGACAATACAATAACACAGTGAAAAGAAAGAAAACAACAGAAATCAGGACCTCCTATGAACAAGCACTTTGGCGACAGTGGAAAGGAAGAACTTTAAATATGAAGAAACGTTTCTTTGTAATGGCACAAGGACTGGAAAAACAAAGTTGTTGGGTTTTTTCTTCAAACATCTCAGGCATCTCAGTTCAACTGCTTTGTGAATGCACTAATTACTAAATATGATCAATTTAAGAATGCATTTTACTTCTTCACAAAAAGGGAAAAATTTGGAGTGTTCTTTTTGTTTTGTTTTTAAAAATAGGCAATCATGCCATGGTTTTACAGGTCTGGCCTACTTGAGATCAAACTGGGCTGCATGTGGCTTATGAAGTAAATACATTTGATACCTCTGCCTTAAGAACATCAACAAAAGCACTGTATATGGCACTTAAAGCCAAAAAGCTTGTAACTGTATTGTAATACTGTTGCAGTTACAAGAGGTGGAGCAAATTTGAACTGCTTTAGGTATTTTTTGATCTAATAAAAAAAAATAGCATTAAGAATTGTAATAATTAATTTGTCCAACTGACCTCCGCATAGAAACAACTTTTTTGTGAGACAAGGTTACTTTAACAGACTCTTGCTGCAAATTGACCTTTTTTTCTATTGCAATCACATTTTTTGCTACATCTAGCTCTTCACAATAACTCACCTTTTATTACTGCTAGGTCTAATTCTTTGTGTTCTGGTTCCTACCAGCTGTCTACAATAAACATATAATGAGCTAATTGCTCACCTTAGCTCATGTGGATGGTTTCATGTCTGCATGAATGTTTAATTATTTAGACAGGCCTCTTTTTTTCTCACTAAAAATGAATCTTTATTTCAGTATGCATGTATACCTTAGCGGTGCTAGAGTAAAGAAATGAAAAGTAAAGTAAAGAAAAAAGAAAAGGGTTTAATAAATAAACTCACTTACATCTTGTTACTGGTTCAGCAAAAGGCCATGGTCTCAAATATGAGACGAACAAAACAGACAAGAAAAACTAACACTATGGCTGTCTTTGCAGCTTTTCCCATTAATTACAGGAAAAACAAAGAAAATCTACATAGACATGCTCCAGGGCCACTGGTTTGAAGGCTGTTAACAAATTATACTGAATTATACTGAAGCATAGTCCTCTCTTCTTTTTAAAATAACCATATTTATCTATAATTCTAACCTTCCCTACAGGCATCAATAAAGTCGAATTTTACATCTTAAAATCCAGCACAGCTATATGTTACAAGTTTAGCTAGATGCCACAGTTTCTCTCAGCCAGGAAAAAGACCTCTCCTGTGGCAATCTTCCATTTTACACAAATGAGTGTGAGAATCATGCCTTGCTCTCTACACTGTGGCATTACTCAGCCATGCTGGAGGCATATCCTGTTAATTTTAATGCACACCAGCCTGCAACCAGCAGCTCAATCTACTCAGGAGAAAATTACAAAGCCCAATCAATACAAATGTGTCCTACAAAGTTAAATACCACCTTGCCTGATAAACAGCCACTTCTCCCTGTCATACTGCACAGAGGCAATCTAGTGCTACAAATTGCTTTAGAGGGACAGCACAGGGGAGCAGGGTTTCATGTGGGGAAAATTGGGACTATTTTTGCCATTTTTAGAAAATGTAACACTTAAGAGTGATCCTGTCTGACTCATAATGGCTAAATTGTTCATTTGATCAATGGCTATTTGGTAAGTGGTCTTTTACATTTGCAGAAGACATGATTACAGGAGTTTTACTAGTTTTGGAATGTGTGACGATGCCACTTCTGTTACATTCTTTTCTCTTTTGAGCCATCATCCTTTCAAGGTTTCCTTCCTTCACTGCCTACATTTTCTCCCCTCAGAATCCCTGTTCTGACCACCTGCTTTTCTGAGTCCAATTTTAACACAGACCTCACACTCAAAGAGAGAGCAAAAGTAGGGCCAAGAATGCAAACATCAGTTTCCCAGAAAAGTCCACAGTCTCCAAACCCAAAGTGGTCATATCAGATCAGACAAAGCTATATGACAATGTCAGGAGATTTTGGTGGCTTTATCTTGAGTATGCAGGATTTTATTTTATTTTTTGTCCACACCTACACAGTGGTCACTCTGCAACAACTGTACTTTCCAGATTTTCCAGATTTTTTGGAGGAGACCAAAAACGTCTAAGTGCAAATGGTGAGAACATCAAATGGACTCAAAGCAGGTTTTAGCTCTTTAATTACACAAATTAAAGTGAAATCAGGATTCAAGTAAGTGTCATGCTGGTAAGTATTACAGCAGAGAGAGAGAATGCAAACACAACAGGACTGCCAGAGGAGAGAGCAAGGTTAGCACCATTTCAAAATAGTTATTATTCCCAGAATTATTCTTTCAGGTTTGATTCAGATTGCTACATGTATTTTTCTCATGAGCTTGCAGGTGGGGTAGGCAGCCAAAGTTTCCCTGCAGCAGTGATGGTGGAGAATGGACAAGCAGGAAACTCACAGGCAACTTTGATAACTGACAACCAATTTAGTTTTTTCAGAGTAAGCTCTTATTTCTCAGACAAAACACTCCTGAGATTTCTTTGTTTGCAAGTTACATTATTTATCTAGCCAACGCACACAACAGGAGAACCACAGCTCCAAAAAAGCTGGAGCGACCTGTAAAAACAGAATGCATTGATGTTTGCAGACAACACTGTGATCTGCAAAGAGAGCAAGGGGCAGGTGGAAGAGAGCTTTGAGAGGTGGAGGTATGCTCTGGAATGAAGAAGAATGAAAGTCAGTAGAAGTGACGCAGGATACGTGTGTGAATAAGAGGAAATAATCAGGAATGAAGCTGCAAGGAGCTAAGGTAGTGAAGACAGAGAAGTTTAAATATCTAGCATCAACCATCTGAAGGAATGGACAGTGCACAAGAGAGATGAATAAGAGGCAAGGTGGAGCAGGTGGAGACGAGTGTCAAAGGTTTTTTGCCGCAGAAGGTTAGCAGCAAAAGAAAAATGTAAGATTTACAAGTTGGTAGAAAGACCTGCTACGATATATTATTTTGAGGTGGTGGCACTGAGAATAAGACAGAAGGCAAAGGCGTTAAGGTTTTCACTGAGAGTAACGAGGATGGACGGGATTAGAAATGAGTTTATCAGAAGGGCAGCTCAGGTTGAGCGGTTCAGAGAGAAAGTGAGAGAGGCGAGGCTGAGATGGTTTGGACATCTTCAGAGGAGAAACAGTAATACCCACTATTCCTCCTCTGAACAAAGACTCATACATATATTGGTTGTTGAAAAGACTGCTGGATAGGAAATTATCAGACATAACTTGGATGTAGTGAAGAGCAACATATAGAGGAATGACGTGACAGGATGTTAGGAATAAAATGAGATGGAATCAGAGGATGCGCTACAGTTCAGTGTCCCTGACAATTGAACGAATTAAATTTAAAAAAAAGAACCAGAAGTATAAGTATTTAGCCTGTACACCACAAATGCATATATGCACATAAAATATCTATAAATATGTTGCCTGTGATGTAACATGATGATTTGAATAGCAGTGCAGTTGTAGATCCATAGCATTTGCCCAGGATTAGGGTTAATGGGTTAGTGCCCGCTAATCCTAATAAGTCTGCTCAACTGTAAAAGTGTTTTCTGTGCTTTAGGAACTTGTATATTATCTAAAATCTCATCTTAAAGTCCATATGCTGAAAGAAGGAACAGAAACTGTTAAAACTTACATGCATGAGCACTGATATGTTACCACAGCAGCAGTCTATCCTTCTGTGAAGAAAGTTTGGAACCTGACTAAAGAGAAATCTTCCATTTGACTATCATTATTAGAGAGACGAGGCTGATTCTGTCTCAAGTTAAAAAAAAAAAACTAGCTCTATGCAAATTTTCACCAAAATGTTTTTTCTTTGTTGGTTTGATTTCATTTTGTCATTGTTCTTGTGCCCGTACACTATGTGCTTGTGTGTGAAACGGCTGTGGCTATAAATAACAAAATGTGTTTTTTATTGACATTATATGGATGTGTATACCATTTGTGATGGTCTTTCTTATAATAGTGTGTGAGTGTGTGTGTGTGTGTGGGGGGGGGGGGGTGAGAGTGGTAATGAAATACTGTATATCATTGAAGAGCATCAAAAGGAGCCATTGAGTTGCTTCCTAGTGCGAGCGTACCTCTCACCATTCCTCACTGCACCCACACCCACCCCCTCACCAGCAGCTCTAAAAACTTCTCTCTGAGTAAGCTTGGACTCAGGACTCAGATAAAGTTGGAGGATTAATGAAGAGGCAGCACTTTAACAACAGCACAAAAATGACTTCTTTTACTTTTTGTGCCACTTAATGTCACAGTATAAGGTAAAAAAAATTTCAACGAGAAGCAATTTCTTAGAGAATCAAAAGAAAAGCTTTCAAATGAAAAATAAATGGTATTTCCACAGTGTTGGGTCATTTCAGAGTTGATTCCTGAGGGGCAGACATATGAGCTGAGGGGTTTAAGGCACACCCGGGCCACAACTGTGAACGCATCAATAACTGTCAGGGCAGTAAAGCCACCCTGTGTGTGAGATTGCCTTATTGATTTGCCTCTCTGAAGATAATATCTTTACTCTGTCTGTTACACATTCAGAAATTCAGCCAGTCAAACATCCAGTTTTGTTCTTAAATGCATTTGATGCCATACCACAAAATGCATACTCTGCATGTAGGCTAAGTTAAGTCTTTAATTAGCAAAGGAAGTAAAAAAAAAACCTTGCCAAATATTATTGAAACATCTTTAGAGGATCGTCAGAGTGTCTGTGGCGTGACAGTGTCTTGACAGAGGTGACATTTAGTGCTCAGTATTGGAGTATTGATCACAGACCATGTAATTCAACTATTCTTCATGTGGACTCACTCCCCTATCATCTATATCCCCCTGCATTGTTTGGCTGTTGCAGGCAAGCTTAACCTGCACAGCAACGTGGTCAACTAGATATCAGCTGCAGAAGAAACCCTATTACCTTAACCTCTGGCCCTCAGTAGTTTTCCCTTAAGTTCTATTTTTAAGTATTTGTTATTTATTTAGATACAGTGCTGTGAAACAGGGGTTGCAATCCGGTCTTTAAGTCTGACGTCATTAGCCATGTCTGGGCCCAAATTCTCCTGCAGGTCCCAAAGTCAAACTATCACTACAGCATTACTGAGAGTTGAAAAACTGTCTAAATTCTTTCATCTGTGATAAAATGATTAGTGTGGCTGCTCTACCAGGTGTAACAATTAAGTTTAACATCCAGGCATCCATGAAAACAGAATTTATGATATTTAACGGAGTTAGAAGTTAGCAGGGAGTTAGCTCGCTAGCTTCCATGCAGTCGCATGGCAGGATGCTGTAAACGGACCAAATGTCAGTCAGGAGAACAACTGAGATAATCCATCCACAATACGAGGTTAGTCATTAATATACTGCTGCATGGGCTGGGCTGTAGTTACATCATAAGGGTTTAAAAACTGAGCTTTAAAATGATTAGCGGTAATAAAAACCGAGAGAAGCCGACAGGGATCACTGACTGTTTTTAGGGTCTTGTTGAGATTAAATAGAACAAGATACAAAGCATTAAAACATGTTAAAAACACAACAGCCTTTTTAAATGCAGAGTACTTTGGGCCTGGAAACAGGATTCATCACGTCATCACAAAGACCGGATTACCTTTTCATATTGGGCCAGGCAGGTTTGGATAGCTTTCTTCCCTTGATAAATAAAATCCTTCTTTAAAAACTGTATTTTGTATTTACTTGGGTTATATTCATTTGATAATAAAATTTATTTGACATGCCAGCACAGTGGCCTCACAGGTACAAGGTCCTGAGTTTGATTCCACCATCTGGCCAGGGTCTGTGTGGGTTCTATCCAGGTACTCGGGCTTCCTCCCACAGTACAATGACATGCGATTAGTGCGGTTAGGTTAATTGGTGATTCTAAATTGCCCATAGGTGTGAATGAGAGTGTGAATGGCTTTCTGTCTCTCTGTATTCGCCCTGTGTCAGATTGACACCCTATGATAGATGGTATAAGCTCCAGCCTCCCTGCAACCCTGATAAAGATAAGCAGAAGAGAAAGGATGGATCTAAGATATGTAAGTGTGACAAATATGGAAAAATACATAGAAAAAAAGAATACTTTTCACAGCAGTGCATGTAATATACATAAGCTGCAATGTGCCACCTGTTCCTTTAATTTCTGTAAGATTTCTGTGGCACTGCACTAGAGCTCCAAAAATACTCACTGCTATAAACCATAATGTGATAACTGTTAATCGTTATCGGCTTATGAAATCTGTGCGATATAAAACTTCTGTAAGAATCAATAAGCTATTGTTTCTGGATTTCACAAATGTATCACGAAATCTAATGAACATTTAGTTTGTTTTGGTGTTATTGATCGGAATGCAATAAGCCTAAAACTCCTTATTGATCACAGTGGCTAATATACATTTCTCGTTCCATGCTGCACACACCAGTCAGAACTTTTCTATCGAGTCAACAAAGAAAGTGGTTTTTCTATGCAAAGCAGGGACTCTTAGAATCATTCAGTTGTTAATTTTTGCAAATTTAGTGCTTTTTCATCTGCAGAAAAGACAGAATTAAAGGTGTTTCCCTTACCAAACTCTGAGAAAATGTTTTACTCTTCACCATTCATTATCAGTTTGAGTTGCCATTTACATTACAGATTAAGAGTTTGCATATAAATCACTGAATTTGCAAAACTACTCAATAATTAACACAGTAGCAGCTATAATATTTGTTAATCCTGAATCCTGTTTGGAAACATTGTTTGGTCTCTCTGAGCTGTGGGTAGATAAGTTGCAATTTCTCTTACAGTACAAGTACAGTAGGTACAGTACAGTAGTTTCTTCCATTGTAAACAGCAGGACAGCACATACTCATCACTCAGACACACATTGATTTGAGAATGCCACACTCTATAGTAGTACCACAGTAAAAAATAACAACTAGTCCCATTAGGGTCCATCTGCCCAAAACTCACCTTCTCCCTAGCATCCTCGTCCGTCACATCAACCCTCTGCTAGTCCTTCTTCACAAAATCCATGAATCTTTTCTCAGAGCTCTTTCTTTTTCTCCTGCCTGGCAACTGCATATTCAACATTCTTTGCCCAATACATCTATTATCCCCTCTATGTACACGTCTAAGCCACCTCAGTCTTATATCTCTTTGTCATCAAAACACTCGACCTGAGTTGTCACTCTGATATATTAATTTCTAATTCTATACATTCTGGTCACTCCCAGTCCAAATCTTATCATCCTTAACTCCATCTCGAGCTCAGCCGCGGGTCTTTTTTTCAGCACCTCCATCTCCGCACCATACATCATAGCAGGTCTCACTACTGTCCTGTAAACGTTCCCTTTCACTCTTGCTGCTATCCTTGTGTCACAAATCACCTCTGACACTCGTCTCCACCCACTCCACCTTGCTTGCACTCTCTTCTTCACGTTGCTTTAAATGGCTCATGCACTTTCACTACCTCTGTGACTTTCATCTTCACTGTTACATGTGCCATGTTAAAAACCAAAAAATAAATACAATACAATACAATTTTATTTATATGGCACATTTAAAAACCAACGGTATACCAAAGTGCTTCACAATACAACAGCAGGTTTTATTGGAGTTAAGTATAAAATACAGGTGTTAACTAACTGGGAAAGAAAGATTAAATAAGTGAGATTTTAATCGTGATTTAAATGATGGGATGGAGTCAGACGCGCGACTAGCAATGGGAAGGCTGTTCCACAGGTTAGGTGCAACCAGGGCAAATGCACAGTCACCTTTGGTCTAAAGCCGAGATCTAGGCTGTACCAAGAGTAATTGGTCGGATGATCTGAGGGCTCTCCCAGGGGTGTATGGTCTAAGAAGTTCGACAAGATAGCTAGGTGCTGTATTATTTATAATTTTGAAGGTAAGCAGCAATATTTTAAATTTGATGCGGTATTTGATGGGAAGCCAGTGCAAATCAGCAAGGACAGGGGTAAACCTTCAGGTACCAGTCAAAAGGCATCGCAGACTTTTGGACAAGCTGTAATCTATGGAGAAGAGCAGCATGGAGACCAAAGTAAAGGGAATTACAGTAATCTAATCTAGAGGTCACAAAGGCATGAATAAGCTTTTTAAGATCCTTATGTGGTACGTAATGCTTAGCCTTCGAAATAAGACGCAGTTGGTAGAAGCTAGATTTGACTACAGAGGACACTTGGTTGTCAAATTTGAAAGAGCTGTCCAGCAGCACATCTACATTACTAACAATGTCAGAGAGAAAAGTGGCGAAGGATCCAAAGGTATCGACTAGCTGGCCCCGGGGGAAATGACTGTCAAACACCACAATTTTGGTTTTCTTTTCATTTAAGATAAGAGAATTGCCCAAATGCCATTCCTTGACTTCTCTCATGCACTCTAGGAAGCAGTGCAGTGACAGAGCAACAGCGTCAGTTAGCTGAAAATAAATTTGTATATTATCAGCATAGCAATGAAATGACATGTATTTTTCAAAGATTAAGCCTAGCGGTAGCATATAGAGTGAGAATAACATTGGGCCCAACACAGAGCCTTGAGGCACGCCACAGCAGAAGGATGCAACAGAGGAAGAATAGGTACCCAGTGTGACAGAGGAGGACTGCTCGAAAGATATGATTTAAACCAGTTAAGGGCGTCACCTCTAATGCCAACTGTATGTTCTAACCTCATTAGTAGAATATTATGGTCCACCATATCAAAGGCTGGGGACAAGTCCAGTATGACTAAGACCACAGAACAACCTGAATCTGCAATTAGGAGAAGATCATTAAGGACTCTCGGCAGAGCTGTTTCAGTGCTATGATGTGGTTTAAAGCCAGACTGAAATTTACAAGATATATACAAAAACAATAAATAAGGATCAAGAAAAATGATCACCAAATATATCCAGAATGCATAAAGTTGTAATAAAATGCCTCTTCCTGTAGAATCAATATATATATATATAATATATATAATAATCACAGTGGACATTTTTATCTAAAGTGAGGTCAGTGTAAAAGCAAAAAAGCACTAAATATCACTTTGGCCTGGCTTCAGACCTGTAGTGCTTTGACCTAACATACTTAGTAGGCAATAGTTTAAGAGGCCATGTTCTTTGTTCTCAGTAGCTGTTTGGTTAATGACAGCTATGCCAAAGCTACACATGAACACAACACCCATGTTAAATGAAACAAAAAAGCCTTTAATAACTAACTTTATATTGTTGTACCCTCGTGCCTTTTATGGAAAAACATTACTTACACCTGTTAGTCAAGCTACAGTACAACTCATTATAATCATCAATGGCATTTGCATTCCATCTGATGCCCATCCAAGTGCTGATGCTCATTTAATTTGCTTCCCTTTATCAGAAGCAGCAGAGGTAACGCAAACATTTCTGCCTTGTTAATTGAAATTTTGATTAATTAACTGATTGCCTTGTGTGAGTCCCATTCATATCAGGCAGTACAAATCATATGTAAAGAAGCTTAAAGCAGTCTCTGAAATATTTTGCCTTTTTCGTCTTTCAAAACGTGCAAGACTCCACTGAAATATAGATCGCTGTTGTATTTCAAACCTTTTCTGTGCACCATGTTCAAACAACTGTGAAACGGATAACAATAGATCTGTTGTATTCACACACCCGGAGGGAGAGGGTAGTTTGTCTGACAAACACTGGCTCTAAAGGGTATCAAGCTCCCTGAGTCGGACTACCAACAAAGTTAGTTGCTGCGGGATACTTTTTTTCTTGTGTCATTATTTCCTTGGACCAGTGAAACTAGATGTGAACCTATTTTCTCCAAGATTGTAGAACCTCCTGGATGTTCCGGTTGGGAGGAACTGTCCACTTCATTTACTCCTTCCATTTGTTAAGCCTTTTATGAAAGTCACGCACCATCTGCATG
Source organism: Neolamprologus brichardi (assembly GCF_056152115.1). NCBI lineage: Eukaryota > Metazoa > Chordata > Actinopteri > Cichliformes > Cichlidae > Neolamprologus > Neolamprologus brichardi. Next base: position 23,564,986 of record NC_142110.1, read on the forward strand.
GCAAAAACACTTCTGGAAACTTCTCTAAGGAGACGGTCTGCTACTCCAAAACATTCCAAGCCTGAGTTGTTCAGTGAAGAGCTATGTTTTGAGGTTTTTAGCCACATGTGTGATCTGTGTTTGTATTCCCCTGATGCCTTGTGATTAGTCACATTCTCAAATGAATCAATCTGCATGCAGTAGGTATATATATGTCGGCAGGTTGACGTGGCCTGCAGTGTTTTTCAGTAAATTCTCAGGATTCTGTCAGATTGTATGGCTCAGCTCTCAGTGAAACATAAACTGCCAGTGCAGAGGCCTTCATCTGCTCCCTCTGGACTTAATTTGTACATCATTTTGTTTTGAGGCAAATGCATGCCAAAAGATTGGAGCAACCCAAAAAGACACATGTACCTAAGTACATATATCCACTGACTACAATGTAACTAAAGTACTTCAGAATTACATATAATATATAGACTTGCAGACAGTAAATAAATACCAGGTGCCAAGGCAAGCTGAAAACTAATCAGAATTTGATGGAAGCACTTGGAACAATTGCTCCTTAGAAGTACCAACTAGTACCTAGAAGTACCTAAATCCTTGCTCTAACTTGGCTGGGAAAACAAACAGACTAAATACGAGTCACCAACGAGTCAGTCACCAGACAGTATTTGACTTATAGGTTGCATTATAGCAATGCAATGAAATTAAGGCTTGCTTAACCCATGGATGGGTGAAATAGTGAGATACTGATTCATATTCATCCAATTCTGTGGAAGTGACAGAAAATCCAATATTGGTTTATATTGCAGGTTACCTTTGATATGCATTTTAAATCAAAGGTCAAACATTCTACAATTTCAGAAAACACTAGCAAATAGAAAAACACAGCACAAACTCACAAAACACAATGAAAATTGAATACAGCACAAAGGAAATAGAAAAAAAAGCTGCAAAAATTCACACAAAAAACTCACAAAACACAGCAGAAGTGTTTTTGGAGAGGCAATAACATGACAGGCCAGCCAAAGAAGTGATAAGCTAACACTAAACAGCTATGAACAAACATGTATCTACAGCATTATATGAATCATGTGATTAAAACACATTATTTTGAATCTTTTTCTCCCTGACAACACTCATGAGTTTTTTAAGTCTGCCTTAGTGTGATCTTTTGCATGTTTTGGGTTTAGTCCTTTCTGCAGCTATTCCATTAGGTTATTGTCCTCCCAGAAACACTTTTGTTGTTTGTTGTGGGATTCTGATTTATTCTACTTCTATCTTGTTTAATGTGATTTGTTTAGAGTTTGTGGTTGTCCGTTTCTCCATTGGCTCCAATCCACTTGGATAAACAGTTGGGAAAATAGATTGTTGTAGCCGGTAACCAGCCTTCGCTGTCCAGGTCAACTGTGCAGTGATAAGGACTTGATACAACGAATGGGGTCCGTGTTTCCTTTTATGGAGCAACAAACATGGTGTACAAAACTAACTGTTCTACTGAGTCTGGCTGCCCTGTTAGCATGCAATTCATGTTACATCGTCCACACTTGCAACAGAGTCATTCACTTCTCAGATCAAGGACAATGCTATTTTCTTAAAGTGGATAGACTGCCGGGCACACCACTTATCACAGTGTATTTCACACCATATCTGTGGTATTGGTGTTGCAAATAAATACTAATGCTTTTACATTATACCAAACTCCCTCTAAACAAAAGTCTTGCATCTTGGAAGTCATCTGGGTAATACCTCTGGATAGTAATTTTGATGCCCCTATTAAAGGGTATAGGAGAGTAAACATTAATATCAGTGAGAAATAAAAACTCGATCTATAGAATGATCAGTCGAATCTGATAGAAACCCACCTGAAAGCTTTGGTGACTTTGCCTAAAAATAAGGTTAAAAGTTGGTTTGTTTTTCTCTCCACTAATTCTCCTACATCACACATGTGCACAACATTAAGGCTCCAGCTCAAGTCCACAGTGATAACATGTTCAACCTGTCTGGCTCATATATAATAAACACTAAGCAAATACTAAATGCTAATTCACAGTATGAAAAGAGTGAGCCAAGAAAAACAATACATGCACTTAGCTACATATAAACTAGGCCAGTAGCCAATAGCCATACAGCTGATATTGTTGTGAACTTGTACCATGCTTCAGCAGAATAATATGACTGGCTAATAGATTCCCCCAAATCACATCTTTGTTGTCAGCAAATATTTTTGTTTTTTTTGTTTGTTTGTTTTTTTTGCTTTTAGTGCTCAATCTTTTGCTTATCCTCTACCTTATGTTGTTTTTTTTTTATCATATTGCAAAAGATATTTTAGGAATATGGTCCAATCCTAATTAGGACATTGTAAGATGGTTATGAAATTCATCATAACCACATAATGCATATGCTCAGGTTATGACTATTTTTTTTTTTTTCTGTGTTTGTTTATTTTTCTTTAGCACACCGTGACCTTTTGACCTTTTCCTCAAACAAGACATCAGAAAGACCTTACATCAGCGCTTAAAGCTCACGTTAATACCCACAAAGGTAACACCACCTTGACTTAGCAGCGGGGCTCAGCGTTGACACTGACAGAGCCTTTGTCTCCTTTCAGAGCTGTCAACCTTTGTCACGTCTCCTGCTGCCATTTCTCGCTACACAGTACTCCTTATTTTTTACACTCGGGCTCAGCATGAACTCAGCTTTCTGTTCTCTTATTTGAAGCTGGAGGTCTCTCTGCAGCGCTGTGCACACATTGCTGGCGGGCTGCCACGTTACGTAGACACAGGTGAACGCAGGAGGGCAAGAGAGACCCGCCACTACGGAGGAGAAAGCCGTGACATGAAAATCAGGTGTTGACGAAAAGTGTCAGGGGTAATCACCATTGTTTCTGAGCAAACAATCTCATCCTCCCTTTGAAATATAGAGGCTAACGTGTCACAACTCATAAGCAGCAGCCTGCTGTTGTATATATAGTTTACATTCCTCTGACAAAGTTAGATACAATGAGTCCAGTAAATGTTTTGACAGGGCTTTTGTTTTGGAGAAATGTGCTGTGCTTTGCAGTATGACAAATCTATTGACCCAGTGTTCTGATAACAAGAGAGCAACAGATAACACCACTTCCCAAACTATCAGATGATTAATTGAAAACGCAAAAGAAAATACAATAGTGCAGCGAGTCTCATTAACCGAAGAATGACCCATCACAACAAGCAATTAATGCAAACAACATCCAGCACTGATTGGCTGCCCAGCAAGGCTCCATGCATCACAGCACATGGAGACGAATATTTCGATGTGATGATTCACATTCATTGCCCATCATCACAGCATCCACATAGTGAATGTACTTTCTGGGTGGAAATTGTTAGCTACACTGCTGTGAAAAAAATATCTGCCCTCTTCTTGATTTTTTTTTAAGTTTTTTTTTTGCATATTTGTTGCTGTTAAATGTTTCCAATTATCAAAAAATTGATATTAAACAAAGTAACCAAAGAAGAAATATAAAATGCAGTTTTTAAAAGATTATTTCAGTTATTAAGGGAGGGGGGCTTATCCAAACATCACCCTGTGTGAAAAAAGCAATTTCCCCTCATGAATTAACTGTGATTAACTACATTTCTTTGGACAGCTGAATTGTGATTACTGCCAGATATGTCGACTCAACAAATCACTTACATAGAGCCTGACTGACAAAGTGAAGCAAATGAAAAGATCTCAGAAAGCAACACATCACACCACAATCTAACGGAACAGCAGTCATTGGCTGACGATGTAATAATAAATTACATTACAAGACATTCCACAGATGGTGTGTGCCACAGTAACCTTTTGCTGTGCTACCTTTCGATGCATACAGTTTCCTTAAGGTTCCTTCTTCATAACAATACTAGAGGAAGGGGTTCTTTTTTATATAAGTCATCTGTCTGGACGCTGAAGTTAGGGATTAGACCTCAATGACTGACAGGTGTCCAGACACATAGGCAGCTGCGGCAGACGGGTGGATGTTAGGCCTCACCTTTGCTAATTAGAGCCACGGAACTGTCCATCATATCTGTGCTGTTGGTCCTTTTTGGAGCCTTTTTAATGAAATTATCTGACAAATAACATGATTTTCTGTACAGTTCAGTACAGGCTGCCTAATAAGTTTGATGAGTAAAATTCTAGTGTTGTATTGTATTGGCTATGGTTTATGAACCTTGCTAACCAAGCTTGCTAGGGTTGTTTGCTAACACATATTTAATTGTAGATATGTTGTATAGTTATATGCATTATGTAAGATTTCATATTCCATGAAAACAAAACAAACAAATAACCAAAAAAAAAAAAATACTACAACTCTTTAACTCGTAACTGCGAGCAGTCAGTTTGGTAACTTTGTAGCCTCCATTTCTATCTGTACATATTTATAGAGTAGACTCAATGTCCCGATTGCTTTTGAGTCTCTCAACTTTTCTTTGTGCTCATATGTATACAAAGTGACAGTGCATTTCACATCATGTTATGGAGTAATGCTAAACTAATATAACAAGTTACTATCTCTGGGAGTAATTAAGTAATACATTGTGTCACTTTTAAGAAACACAACAAGTAATGTGTTTAATACGTGAAGTTCTATTGAGTAAAAACCCAAACACTCATAATACTGATTGGTGGAATTTTAAGGTTGTAAAACTGGATTTCAAAACTGAGCCTCACATTAAGTCGAAATGACATGAATATTTAACAATGTGCAACACCCCTTACTTTGCGTTAGTGAGACTTTTGCAATACACGTTTTAGAGAATTACTTATTTTTTTTACGTTTAATATAGCTCCCAATTTGTGTCAGTGATTGCTACGAAGCCCTAAAAACAGCATTTTAGAGATTCAGCCTAATTGTCTTTTGTTTATGCTGCAATTAGGTGTGCCTGGGGTTTGAGCGACAGAAAATAATGACTGAACACGTACAACTCAAACTTTATTTATACGGCACGAGCATAACAAGCCTTTTGTGACCTTACCAGTGATGATCTACAGCATTCAACACATCATTCCTCAGATTCCCACTGGAATCCATTATTCTGGCAGGTACAGCGCTGAAAGTCTTCTTTCCCAAGCAAACAACAGAAAACCCACAAAAAACAAAACAAAGAACAACAAAATCATGTATTTGCTATTCTGTCTGTAGGTGAATATTCTGCAGCTCTACAGAAATGTATGGTGTGTTTTTTTGTCGACAGAGTATATTAACCGGGAGGTGTTTACATGTGACTCCTAAAAGATAAGAACATAAAACAGGGTTATCGGGCAGACTTGGGGTTCAAAATTGAATGTGTTAGATTGTTTCGATAATACCAAAACCTCAGCTGAAAGTTCTGTAGTGTTCTCATTAACAAATGCAAAAACCCATCAGCAGTTACTTATCAGACATCACCTAATCACAGCCAGTCACCAAAAGGATTTAACAGCACTGATTCCCCTGTGGAGAACAGTGTGTCATTGAACCAGTTAAGCTAATCTTCCCTCCTATCACACCTTTTCATGCCAAATAGAGGTGCTTAATTTCCCTTGTTGTTGTAGAAAATTTATTGCACATTAGTCTCATTTTATTTGAATTAAAACACTTCTTTCTAAGCCTCCGCCAGCAGACTCGTTCTGTTTGAGCAGTGAACTGGCCAGTATCTGACAATATGAGTGGGCTAACTGCTGGAACAGAATAATTGTCTTTGCACAAACAAACAAGGCAACAAACTAAACAAACAAAAAAAAGAGCTATGAATAAAGAAGACAAGGGCATATTTGTTCAGACGCTGGCATAATCTGAACGTCTGGTTCTGTGTGATATGTGGTGATCCAGGAGACTAGCATATTTGTTTGTGTTGCCTTCTCATTTGCATTGAAATATGTGTGTTTCCTCCCCAAAGAACATCAGAGGACATCATTAAATGTTGAAAGGCGCAGACATAAATTAAACATTATCATTTCATGTTTCCTCATTTTGTAAACTTTCTGAGAGATTTCTTATCACAGCCCCACATCTTAATTACACCCATGTACAAATCACTCGGGTATGTCTTTATTCTGTGAGGACCAAACACATAGAAGATGGAAGTAAAAGTCACAGAAATGTTTCCAACAGTAGATATCCATTAAGTACGCAATGAAGAAGAGGGGGGGGAAAGGGGCCGTTAGAAAGGTCAAGCAGCGTTGTGGCCTATTTATCGCTAATGAAGAAGAAATCAAGAACTTGTCAGTTGCTGTGTCCCAATTCAGGGTCTGCACGCTTGAAGTACGCATTTCAAGTGCGATTACGTCACCGCCACGCGACGACGGCTGTCCCAATTCGAAGTGTACTTCAAATGCATACTCCAAATGCGCCGTCGATTTCCCCAAATATCAAGCGTGGTCCGGTGCACGCTTCGTGGTCCCATATATCCCACAATTCATAGCGCGGCAGTGGGTGTGGATAATTTTGGCGCAAAATACGGCAGAAGGGAGCGGCCAAGAGTGAACTGTCAAAAGTAAGTACTGAACATGACGTCACTCAATTATGTGCGAATGTTTAATAACGAAGAAAATTAAAACATTGCTGTTGGCCACATGTTGGCAAAGTTGTGTGACATTAGTGATGTTTGTACTTACAGCGTTAACTTGGCTTTAATATATATAATATATCTATATATCTATATCTATCTATATATCTATATATATATATATATATATATATATATATCTATATATATATATATATATATATATATATATATATATATATAGTCCCGTGGCCTCAGCCTCAGATACTCGACTAATCAAAATGATGTCATGACAAAACATTTTTCTTCTTCATTTCTGTCAAACAATGCTGTATATAACGTTTCTCGCGGTTAGTATCATGGTTGCTAGGCAACCTGAACAGCGCAACAAAGGGCTAGACCGTCCCATTTCACAAACCTCTCACTTCCGCACTTCTCGTACTTATAGTACGCGCCGTACGTAGTACGCGTAGTGCGCGTACTTCAAGCGTGCAGACCCTAAATTGGGACACAGCCAGTGTCTGGGCAGGCTCTGGGTTTTTCTCTGATTACTCTCTTCTGTTCTCTCAGGTGGAGAGGTGTGCATACCTGTGTCTCCGCCTATGGGCAGGGCTGCCCTTTGCACTCATCCACCTGCAGCATATAACCTCATTAAGACGTAGTTTTTAACAACCAACTGTGGCTGTTAATCTTTGCTTCCATTACAGTTCAAAATTGGTTCAACAAGTTTAGTTCTTGTTTTTGTGCTTTTTGCTTAGTAATCCTCTTTCTTTATCTGTGTTCTAGTTCCCGGTTTGGTGTCAGTTCCCTGGAGATCTCACTTGTGTTCCTTTGTGGAGTCTGAAGATCACAGTCAGTCACTGTGGAAACAAGGACATACCTGTTAATGGCCTGCCTGCCCAATCTCACTGAACTGCTTTCATCTTCTCTAGATCCCAGCCACCGGTTACCTTTTCTTAGCTTCAGCTTGCAATGCTAACAAGTAAGACCTCAGAGCTTCTTAACTTCGTTTTCTGCTGGAGTTGCTAACTTGTCCCCCTCACCAATAACCAGTCTCCCTCTGCAGACCGTCTTCCTCCTGACTGAACTAGTTCCTGCCCAGTTGCTCACATGTCTGTCATTCATTCCATTCGGTTGGTAGATAAATGTTTTATTGGCCGAGTCTGCTCCTTAAATTGCAGCAGCATCATGACAAAAGCATCCTCGAATGTTGCTTGACTGATGAAAGCCAGAAGTCATTTGTATAGGCTCACTGCATTTATCATGTTGGCTGTTCCTAAACACAGGCATGCCTTGGTGCCTGCTGTTTGTCACCCTCCAGGAGCATCCACCTTTAGGCTAAAGGTGAATATTTATTGACATCCAGTTTCTATATGTAATATCTTTGAAACATTCAGCAAGATATAGTTCATTACTGTGCATAAATAAATAAAAATTGTTTTTAAAAAATAAACTAATCATCAGATTAGGAATAAAAATTGACTGATCATCCTCAATCTTATCCTAAAGACCTCATAGTTCCATAATACCCCAATAGAGGTATTAGGTAGAGCACTTTACTGTCAATGGAACTAGCTCCCAGTTTGCATTTGGGAGACAGACCCTTTTTAGTAGAATTCTTGCTTACGTACACGGCGTAGGCAGCTGGGGGCTTCCATTGATGCACTGAGTGTTTTTACCTCGCTCACCTTTTTTTTTTAACTCACTGCATTTAATCAGTAGTCGTCATTCTCTGGCTCTCTACCAACATGTGTCTTTTGTCCTGTCTCTGTCCTCGCACCGCCAACCGGTTGAGGCAGATGGCTGTCCCTCGCTGATCTGCAGGTTTCTTTCTGTTTAAAGGGAGTTTTTCCTCCCCACTGTCGCACAGTGCTTCCTCACAGGGGGTTGTGGATTGTTGGAATTTTCCCTGTATGATTGTAGGGTCTAATGTGCTTTTTCGGCTTATGGTGGTCAGGTTACTGGATAACTGCAGAAAATATTAGTTACCTGGGTACTGGGTTTTGAGACCTTCCTTGAGCTCTCAAGGGATTTCCTGGAAGTTCAATGATATTATCAAATGTATTTCTTACACCAGACCAGAGCAGCTGTGGAATCTCTCTGCTCAAAAAGGTGCCCTGTAGTTTTCAAGTTTGCATCTACACTTGTTTTAATTCAGACAATCATAACTGATGACATGATATACAGCATAATGCATATCTAATGTCATAGCTAACATTTAGACCTTGCAGAAAGACAATTTATGTCAGCATATTAAACTACAGTCAAACTGTTTTCATTTCAATTCTGTGATCTTTTCACTGGCAGGAAAAAAAAAAGACTTTAAAGTATAAATGTGAAAATAGCCAAGTGATAATTAATTATTTCAGGAAATCACAAACATAAAAGAAAAGGCAGGGATTCTACGCAGAGGGTGGAATTAACATTAATTTGTGTTTGTGCTCCACTGTGGACACCTTTTTTTTTTTAAATGGCAATGCAAAATGAAGAATCACCTCTAATTTGTGAGTTGGAATATTAAAAAGCCTTTGGGAAATGACATGAAATTCAATTCCTTGTGTACAGCTCATTTGAATATAAATCAAAGAAGGAGGATGTTGATGTCTGGCGCTTATGCCTCATCATTGTGCTACGGCAATTGTCCAACGAAAATTCAGCAAGTCAATTTATTTCCCTAATGAGAATATTGTGCAGTAGCACAGATAACAACATGCAACCCACAACAGCAACTATTTATCATTTAAAGCATTACCAGAAACCCTGAGAAAATGTACGGAGATACACCTCACACAAATAAACTCTAATTTCCTTCCTGAAAATGTCATTCATGTTCAGTGTCAGGGAAGGGCATGAGAAGGGCTGAGGCACAGATAGAATGTGACACTAACGCTGCACCTCACAGTGTTTCATCCACAGAGCTGTCCTGCCTATTAGTCTTATGTGTGCTGGAGTTCTGATGCTGTGAGGATTTGACAGGCTCACTGCAGAACCTCAAATTAACTTAATTTGGGTTTAGATGTCATCCTCCAAAAAGCCGCCTTGCTTTTTCTTAGTTGTAACCTCTGACTGTCCCTCATCTTGATGCCTGGTCATTAAAGGAACACAGTTTTTCCTCGAGCCAGGGAGGACTGAAGGCATTAATGAGCAAGCCGACTGGCGCAGACGGTGGCTTTTTAATTAGCAGCAAGACCACTTTCTAGCTCAGTGGTCTCCTCCATTTTCATAGCAAGAAATTATTTTTGGATACTTTAGCTCTCTTATGTTAGGCTGCCCATTAAAGTGTGAATGGCACAAATGACAGGGCGTAGTAATTGGAATCGCGCAGAATTACCACAGAGGTCTGGAGTAATTGTGTGTTTGAGTGGCATTTTGTGCTGCTACTTTTCTTCTTTTTCAGCCCAAGTCCAGAGATGAAAGAAATTGCATTTTACTCACATTGTATTCATATTTTAATTTTGGCAGGGAGTAAAGACGTGGCATGAAAGAACACAAATCTTCATTCTGTTCACTTAAGGCAAAAGCCTCCCGTGGTTGCATGGCACTCAATCTCAAAGCTTTACCTTGGCAGCTTTAGCTGATTTGCTCGGACGCTTTGGATTCTTTGTTTTAAGATAAGATCATAATTTTGACATCAGTACAACCAGCATCAAGAGGCTTGAGCACTTTAGTCCTATAGTATCTACTGTTACAGTGCCATTAGTATTTATACACAAACCACATAGGCATCGTGAATACTTCACATAAAAATGTATTATTCAAAAACAGAAAGGCTTTACTTTGAAGTGATCTTTTGGAAAACTTCAGTCTAAAGGTAATCTTTGGTTCAGTGGGGTGTACATCCTCAAGTTGAAATGCACTGGAATACTCAGAGTGAGCGACCTGACCCTTGGGACCAGGTTTCTTTGAACATTTTTTACATAATGGAGCTCATATTGATTTTTGTTTTTGAACCAGAGGGAAGAGTATGAATAGGAAGCGCTAATATTTTAATCCTGTATTCCCAAGATGGAGACACACAAAAACAAATAACATTTTCTTTCTTTTGTATGAAAGAAATTTGTATTTTTTTTCTACATAAAGACTAGTATAGATTCACACAGAGAAAACTCATCCACTCTATACTGTTAGGTGTATTTATGGTGAAGTAATCTTCTCACACTCATCCTTGGATTGTGCTCTGTGTCATTCTGGACTGACAAATAGCTGACGAGTGATCAATTGCTCCACTTAGAAAAGTTTTTGAAAGAGTCAGCTCAACAGATCACCATCTTGTGACAGAGCAGAAATTGAGTGGGGGTTTGCAAACATAGGCTTATATTGATTTTCATATGAAGAGTGAATTATTTCTACCACATCTCTCCAATTTGATTTATGCTCATTTTGCTGTCTGTACTCCAATTCATACAAGCAGCCAGAAACCCCTTTCTTATGTGGCAAGCGATACCCTTTTGCCAAAGGCCACTCAAACAGTAATGTGTTCTTTTAGATTAGCCTGTCAGGTACAATGTAATTGACTGGGGAGATTAAAAAGAAGATATCACAGTGCATTATTGATTCACATGTTAAGAGGGTCACATGTACCACAGTTTATCAGCACCCCGGCAGACAGTCTGGAAATGGGAGACTTTTTATAAAACTCTCCAGGGGACAAGGGGGAGATATTAAAAGGTTGCACTCAGTCCATTGTTTTCAAGTTTGTGTCCACGCCCTGTTCCCACTCTTACACTGAACCCACACTGAAAAAGGCGTCGAGCACAATACATCAGACACTTCTCAGCATAATTTACCTCGGAGAAGAGAAAATGTAGGTGACAGTGACTTGTGAGTGGAAAGTTGCCTGGCTGAATACTAAACCTGACTATTAAAATGTCAATCAGCAAAGCTGCAAAAGGAATGAAAGGGCCTACAGTCATGCTGTAAGGTGCTGCAAGGCTGTATTTAAGCACAGCAGCGCTTTGAGCAAAACGCTAGCAGCATAAGAATGACAACATATTCATACTCCTACTCTGCAAAATATCAGTAGCATTGGAAAAAGTGAATGTTTGTGTAACTGAAGAATAAAAAAGGGGGGGAAAGTCAGCTCGCCAGTGCCACACTGTGTCCTGACAAACATTTAAAAACCTTTGTAGAATTTGTGAAGTGCATATTCCTCAGCCTGGAAAACTGTCACGTGTTTGGTGGAGCAGAAATTTCTAGAGACGTCTTCAGAACTTCTGTTATTAGATGTTATTCATTTGTAATTGTCAGTGTTTTCGAGGACTTCTTCACTTAGCTTTACTTAGCCTTCAACAGGTCTCTGTTATGTGGTATGAAGCTGTTTGGCCAGTTAAAGATAGTGAGACTCGTATTCCTCAAAGTATATTTTTTATGCATTTATCATAGTACACTGATGTTTATTAAGGTCACTATTGATAATTGGTGAATCATCTTCTGCAATGATGGTTTTATCCTTGAATGATGATTTAATGTCATTGCACAAGAGAGGCCAATGTTACCTTGTCATTTTCAGGTATTAACCAGCTGATTAGCTGCTGCCAATAATTATTTTGAGTGTGACAGGTCAGCAATTAGACAGCTGCTCCACAAAACAACAGGAATAATTTTTAACATCTGATTTTAATAAGTCTGCATGGAAAAAAAGTTTTCACACTACTCTTGGTACTCATTGGCAGTAAAAGACCTTCCCGGTTCTGGGTATCTCTCTCAGTTATGAATATTGTATAAACACAGAGCTTGTGGAGCTGAAAAACAGCATGCTGAAAAAACCCTTCCCTGGACAAATAGAAGTTCTGAGATGTGCAAGAAAGGTCGTACACGTCTCAAGGGAAGACCGAAGGAGTGTTTCATTCATATTTTAATGAATGTTCTCAGGTCAGGGATGAATACACACAGGAGCAGGTGAAAGGTGAAGCTGATATAAATAGCTGGTGTGGAGAGGTGCAAAGCACGACCTTGTCTGTCCATAGAAGAAGATAATTACACTGCTGTGATCCAGAGTTATTGGCAGCTCCCTGTTAGATAATTACCATAGTTTAAAGGGCTTTTGGAAAGTTACAAAATCATAACAATATTTTTCTGCATGTTATGCGTTATTTCTTTCTGTCTTACACATTTAGACCTTCCTTGACCCTATTTGTCTTTTGAAGTACAAATAGGCATGTTAAGTCAAACTAAATTCAAGCAAAGTAAAAGAAATAAATAATACTGTGGCTGTCATTTAGCAATAAATGCGTCTTTTGAAAAGGTCACGGGGGTTCTTTTTTTTAAACCCCAGCCGTCCTCACAGACCTTTGTCAGCACTTGGTTCTTTAAAAAAGCTCTTTTTGAATTTCTTTGGAGAGTAATGCAAATAAAAACAAAGTTCGATGCCTAAAAAAACAGCCCTATAATGAATTTTGGAATGAAGAGATAACCCCATTCATCTTATTTTACTGGATGTGATTCTTTTACTTCTTTGGCCATATATTTTATATATGACAACATAAACTTTTATATGATCAAATTATTTAAAAATGACATTGTAAAAAGATGAATGACTGCTGACATGTCTGTGCGTAATGTTTAACTATCTACCTATAGAACATGACTGAAAGGGTGGAAGGTTGTAGTATTTATCACAACCCTTAAGTTGAGACTTTTGATTTCATAGTTCGTCTTTGTTTCCCTCCCTTTTGACCTTGTGTCCATGGTAACTTTATGCTTATGATTTCTGTAAAGGGCCTCTTTTCAGACATCCTTGTGCTGCCAATAACTGGTTGGAATATCAAGCCATTTCACCACTCAAAAAGCCCAGCTTTTTAAAAAATTGCCTCTAGAGGAGATGAATCTGAAAACTGACTTGTTTTTAGTGTGGGCGAAGAGAACAGAGATTTTGGAAGCCCACTCAAATACATTTAGGAGATGTGTCAGTAAAGTACAGCTCTACATGCTGACTGTTTTACGCGAAATCTCCTTGGCAGATGTTGCCTGCTTTGTTTTAAAACTGAAAACTGATAAACAGATTAGGAAATTATTTAAAGTGATGTTTTTTGTGTTTTGATTGAGGGTGGGAAGTGATTTTTACCACCTTACAGCAGGGATTTGGTCTCAGATAAGCAGAGCAGAAACGTTGCTACTTTCCTTTTGCAACTTATTGCTGCACAGCTGAGACTTTTATCTCTAAACTCTGCACAAATATCAGTACAGATATGGGAGCAAGGTCCTGAGCTAATTAAATCTGTAATCACTTTGTACTTTAACAACACAAACGGGGGTGAGGCTGGCATAAGATTCAGCTGGTGGTTTAAATGAGGGCCTGTGGACTATTATTATATAAGGATAACTAACTGGGTCAGAGATCTTTAGCAGTAAGATGGGTTCATGCACACCTGCAAGATGAAAGTTTTCCTCAAGGAAGCATGGGATAATAATTGAGAGAGAATTGAGAAAGAGGCTGGAAAGAACTAGATGATAGTCTTGTCAATGGTCAAGAATATAGGTGCTCTATTTTGTCTGCAGGGGTTGAAGTCAGTGGGTCTGAGAGGGGAAGGTAATAAGTTTCAGGAAGGATCCTGGGTGAGAGTGCAACCTAATGGAGAACTGAACAGCAGACAGCAGAAGTCAGTGAACACTTCAAAGGCTTTTCAATTTCAAATAAAGAGCTCATTCTGCCCTCTAGTGGGAATCTGAAAAACCTGCATCAAAATGCAATTCCCATTTGTGTCACACAGCATCCCTTTCTTCCACTTTCCTCTTAGCATGTTTCTGGGCGAATTTAGTTTTGTTTAACTATTTTTATTCATTTCCAGGTATTGTTTCTCATAAACACCAATGCAACATCATCCTTTTTGGTATACACATGCAGCAGTATTAAGTCATCATTTTGTGCCTTTCTCCCTTTCTTTGTTTAGTGTGGGAGGTTTAATTTTAAAAGATGTCTTTCAGCATCAGAAGATTTTAGTCCTGGGAAGCATTCATACACTTGTATTTTTGCTATTACAGTGGTCCCTCGTTTATTGCGGGAGTTAGCTTCCAAAAATAACCCGCGATAGGTGAAATCTGCAAAGTAGCCAACTTTTTTTTTTTTTTTTTACAATTATTATAGATATTTTAAAGCTGTAAAACCCCTCACTACACACTTTATACAGCTTTCTCAGACAGGCACGAACATTTTCCCACTTTTCTCTCTTGTTTAAACACTCTCAAAGTTCAAACCTTCATAGAAAAATAAGTCCAGTATTATAGAATGAAATCAAAGGTACCCGCGGTTGCCTTTGACGGTACAAAGCGTTTCGTCGACATTGTTGTGTTTGTTGGGGTGTGTCGGTGTGTGTGAAACTATAGCCTAAGGTTTATAATGTTAACTGGTAATTATGTGACAATGGATTTCAGGTCATGTTATAGAGAAACGGAAAAGTAATTGTTAGGATGCCTGGGTCGTTGACCCAAGGTTTTTGAGTTTATTATATTATTGATCTTTTCTAGTCTTTGGTTTCTTTGTTAGAGTTCTTTCTTATGGTTTAGGTCTCTGTGTAATCCTTAGTACATTACTCAATGAGAGTAACGTATTCTGAATACTTTGGATTACTTAATATATTATCATGCTGTTTACAACTACATGAATGTACTATTGCTGTGTGATTTATTACTATTATTAAAGGTCCGCGGCTCCGAACCGTAGTAAAGGGACCTCTGGGTAATACGTCAGGTTCATGTTGGGCTCGTAGCCGAAAAATAGCTTTACTTTGTTGTCTGGGTCAACTTTGATTGCAAGAGAGGTGAGAGACAGAGAGAGGCATTGAAAGGCTGCTCCAATAGAACTTATTGTTTCGGAGGAAAACACGAACACAGTGTACAGTCGAGTCTTAATAGCTTACTTACAACTGGGCTTTTGGCTGCAGTGGTTATTATTATATTTACATGCTTGCAGCTCCCGTTTCTGCTCGATGACAACTCGTACTTTTCTCCTTTTTCTCCCTCCGTCGCTCACAGACACATAACGGGTATGGCAGTTCATTCTCCCTGCAGCGCGGACTACACTGCCCATGAGGCTACATTCTTTAGCGCCATGCCTGTAACACTCCCCATTGCATTCATATTAAATCACAGCCATTTATTTTCCAACAGAAACACACCGCCGCTAACCAAACTGCTTGGCATAGCTTAGCACAACAACAACAACAAAAACGAGCTCTCTCACCCAGGAAACACACAGAGAGCGTCGCCCTGTAACCATGGCAACCGTAACGCTGCAGCCTGGAACAACAGAACGTAGCTGTCAAACAAAACACAAACAGTCCTGACCCGCGACAATATGAAACAGGAAAATACCGCCGTGTAATCCATTTATTTCAACAAAGTAACTGTATTCTAAAGACCACCCTTTTAAACGGTAACTGTAACGGAATACAGTTACTCATATTTTGTATTTTATATACGTAACGGCGGTACATGTATTCCGTTACTCCCCAACACTGTTAATGGATTACTTTCTTCAGCAAGTAATTAAGTAGCACACTCTTGGAATGGCCTTTTAATTAATATGTAATAAATGCTCTGGTATTTTCTGCAATGGGCTTTCTATATCCTCCAAACAAACAGTTTTTGTGTTCATTCGGGCCTTTTTCCCTAAAAGAAAGGAGGTCTTTAAGAAGATAGTAATACCACATTCAAAGCCAAGTAAAGACTAATGAAAAAATTACTTTAATTAATTTGTCTGTTGAGTCAAAAGGATAAGATTGTAATGTCCTAATATAAACAATGCATACCCTGTAATATTACAAAATAAAGTGAAAATCTCCCAGCATGTTTCAAAAATGAAAAAACAAAACAAATAGAGGGTGTGTAATAGTCAACACTATTTTATTTTCCTAAAACAACTTCAGCTGAAATGTCAAATATTAGCAAATGTTTTTTGTATTCATGCTAAAAACACTGAAATAATTGTATTTTACATATGTTTAGCATAACACTTAAAAAATGCCAAATAAAAAGTTTCTACAATTTAACAGCAGCTGCTTCTTCTTTGTCATCCTTGTATGCTTTACTTAAATACCAGCAGGTGGCTGAAATATTCGAAGCTGCATGTTTTGTTTGATTTTGATGATGTTATTCATGCTATGTTACAGATATTATTATAATACCATGTCCAACATCCAAAGTCACCTTTCTTACAGCGTTTCTTTTAACCAGATGCTACTAAACCAGAGAGGGGGATTCACACGAGTATTCATCCGTGGCATTTGCAGTTGTGTGTGCATTATTAATCCTGATCTAATGGGGCAAAATTAGACTGCTAAGGATTTGTGGTTTTCAGTTAACGAGACACAGTTTACATTTAAGCCCAACCTCGTAAGTTGGTTTCACTGATAAAAATTGCCATTACAGTTGCATGAAGCCTACTGGTTACATAAACAAAACATAAACTAAAATTATTTTCATTTTAAGGAATAGATACTGACTCTTGGAAGCCCATTTTATTTCCTGTTTTCTGTCCTTTTCTGGATGTTGTTTTCCTAGCAACAGTGCTGCTAAAGGTGAAGAGGTGGGAGTTTGATTAACTGCAAGTATTGGAGGGGGGGGGGGGGTCTGGGGTGATGGAGGTTCCCAATTACTTTCCTGGCTGCATGGAGAAGAGGAGGTCAAGACCCCTTTTCAGCTAACTTATAAGTGTGAGTGGTTTGCCCTTGGCCTGGGCCTATACAGCTCCAAACTTGGCAGTTGTGAATTAAGTGACATAACTGTTTGGCACTGGACTGAATAAAATCCACTGACCACTTCCTAGCGGATTTTATTCAGCAGATACAAAAGTAGCAGGGCAAATGAGCTCTTAAATAAAAGGCCATGGGTTAAAGTCTCATGGTGACTGAAGCACTCATCTAACTTGAAGTAACAAGATGAAAATAGAATCCAAACTCGCTATAAAGGTTTGCATGAGACACTTCTTTCTTTTTATACATGATTAACTCCTGGAGATTAACCTATATATAAGTGTTACATCCCACCGGAGGATGTTGGTTTTCTTCTCTCAACTAACTCCTTATGTTTTGTCTAGGCTCCACCTCCTCTGTCCTGATTGGATGCTGCTCAGAGTCCAGATAATTGTTAATCAGAATACTTAAGGCCTGTGGAGCTGTGGAGCTGTGCCCTCTGGACATTTTGGTTGCCATTGTGCCTTTGTGACTTGTATGTGCATTTTTTTGTTTTCATGTTCAGATTGCTTGTAGGGGAGAGCTGCCTTTTGTTTTGACACCCTGTTTTCTCCTGTTTATGTGTTGTTATGGTTATAGGTTGTATATTTGGTTTTCTTTGGAGTTAGGTAAGTTTCTTTTATTTTCACATCAGGGATGTTTTGTTTGTTATGTTGGCCTTGGCTCTCCCTGAAGTTATACCTGAGTCTGAACCCAATTCCATCACTAGCATTAAATAAACTTTTTTTTAAACTACCATCTTGGCTCCTCCTTCACTATCCACCTTTATGTTTGTCCCTTCAAACCCCCTAGACTAGCCAGGGGATGTAACAATAAGAATGAAAATGAATGAAACTTTTCAAAGACTGTCAGCGGACTTTAAGCCATTAGTAACAGAAGACTAATAAAAAAATATACTTTCATTTGATTGGTGAGTCAAAAGGGTAAGAGTGTGAAGTCCATATAAATGTGAAGTGTAATTTTTCTGAACAACATGACCAACTAAAATATATACTGAGGGAAAACATTTACATTTACAAAAAAGAACAGAAAAGCAAAATAAAGTTATTAAGAAATAGCCAGTGGTCAATAGTAAGAATTATTTTCTCAGAACTTAAACTCAAATATAATCAAATCCGTTTTGTACATTTGTTTTTTAATCTTTACTTTAAAAATTCGTCAGTTTTGTAAATTACTGAAAAAAATATAGTGATTAGTTGATTTTCTTTTAAACAGATCAAATTGTTCCTGTACGCTATAGGTTGAATTGTGTGTCAATCAAATAAATAAGGCGGTGCTCTCATTGGATAGTAGAAACGCCTTAAAAACATATCTTTGGTGTGATTGGACAGAATTGACATGGCAACAAGATGCGTGGTGATGCAAATTGGTGACATTTCTGCCCCCATAAGGCTACTAGCTTTTGGGCTCTCTACCAGCTAGCTAATGCAAACAAAGCGGCCAGTAAGGGGTTTGTGTGTGTGTTTGTGCGGCCATCTCTCTGCTATTAGCTATCCTAATACCCAACACAAAACCCTCTTTATTTATAAATCTTCTCATTTCTTCTTTGGTAGTCATACAACAATACAAAACTGAAGTTGCTTTGGTGAAGGTAAGACATTTCTTTCCTTTACACGACCGCACTGGTTTATCCAAAATGGCTTCTGCTAGCTAGTAAGCTAAAATTGAAACGTCTACCAACAGCTTGCTTAAGCTAACTATAGCATATTAGCTTAAGAGCCGGTGGATAGCCTAGCTTGCAGATGTCTCGGCTAATTTAAATAAATGGCGTCGTCCTTTAGCTACTCCGACTAAAACTTAAAAGTACACAAACGTGTTAATGGGTCCGCTAAATGATTAAATTCACGAGTCCCACCACACAGATTCAGCCAAGTTCGCTTCAACACTCGTATGAAATCTATATAAGTAATCCCAGCAAGGGATGGGATGGCGACACGAAGAGTCGGCTGTAAACGTTAGCCAGCCATGCTTGCCCTGCCCTGTTTCACTGCAACAACGGTGCAGCGCTGGGTATGCAGACTGGTCCTCTTTCCGATCTATAGCAGCAAAGCAACAGAAAGCACCAACTGTGGAGAGCCAGTGTAACCCCAAGCATCTATTTCCACGTAGCGTCACGCTTCTGATTTAACACTTGGTAAATTGTAGAAAACTATAATGTTCAAACACAGTTTATGAAAAAATTCTAAAAATCTTAGCAATGTCGTGACGTAGTCTATGGCTTTAGAGACTCACCAGGCTAGCTAATTAGGTTAGCCAGTTAGCTGACGCACCTTTGCTTTGTTGTAGCCAAGCAAAGACCTGCACAAATGTCTACATTTTGACATTTAATATCGTTTTGTCATGCCAGTTAATCAGTGTTCAGCAAACACATCTGTAGTGGGTTCGTGTATAACTTGCTTAAGTAAAGAGGCAGGTTTATGTTATTTATTTTTATTTATTCTTTTTCTGTGAGTGGCTGGGCCTCGGAAGACCTAGTCACGGAATTGTTTATCAGTCGTGTAAATGTCTTTGGGGTTTTTTTTTTTGTTTTTTTTTTAACCTAATTGCGTCCTGTTTAACGTTTCTCTAATCGTGTAGTCTGTGCCTGTCTTGTTTTCCCAGAGCCCCTATAGTGGCTAATTGCATTCCCTTCTCTCTTCCTCAGCACCGTTTTCCCCATCCCTTCCTATTCTTCTTATTCTTTTGAGTATTCTTCATTGTCAAGCCGCCAAAGTGGAGAGTGTGATTGCAGAAGGGGGTGCTTCTCGTTTCAGGTAATAAGTCATGGCCTGTACAGGAAATGCCAACATGGAATTTTCTTTTTCTCTCCATAGTTAGCCCCCTGCTAGCATTTTGAGCAGGAACTTCCGGCCTATAGAACAAAGCAGGATGTGGGAAGGCTCAAAATGGCTGTCAGGCAATTCTTTGTGAGACCTTTTGAAAAAGGGGGTTGGGTATACAGACTGATCCTTGAAAGGGTTTCTGTCCTATTGGTTGGATGTTGGTAAAGGCAGCACATCTGCAGGCAGAGGTAGCCAAAGTTACAGTCATTCCTCACTTGAGTAGAGGTACAGATACTTGACTGAGGTAACGGGAAAAGTAAGGTCTTTTGTATGAATAAATTTGTTTGTTTTTGCAAAGGAAGCTGAACCTCATGTGTTAATATAATGATAATAATAAAACTATTTTTAAGTCACACGAATAGAAACAATTGTTCAAACTTAATGGTAATGAAAGATTGAGCATCTGTTGTGTAGAACCCAAGCAGAGTAAAAACTAAAAGAATTTTATAAAAACTGCCTAGCTGCTGTTGCTTGCATTGTAGATGGATGCTGCCTCCACATCTAAACAGAGAAAGGAGTACGGTTGGGATTTGGCAGTTGTAGATCATCTGTAGTGGTGGAGAGTGGGGGGTATGACTTAGAAATGTCACATTAATGTCTGTCGTGACCACTAGTAGATTTTGTGTGCATGCTGTGATCAGCTGGCTTGCGTTAAACAGCAAAGCAGATGTTAACACGGATTGTCACGGCTAATTTCCAGCACCTAGGCAATAAAAAGGTGGAATTCAGTGAGTGAATCAAAATGATTGTAACTGAAGTTAATTCCGGCTAAATATAGTGTAACATGACATTGTCCTTTCAGAGTTTATATCTGACAAATATCTGTTCATTAAAAAAACCTAATTAATTGTCATACTTTGACACAAAATCTTTAAAATTTCCCTCTCAAATGTCACAAAGTACTCCTTAACTTTAGAAATAACCTTCTTCTTTCTTTGTCTCTGAGCGGCTTCATTGCTCCTTCTTTTAGCTCCTTGGGAAATAAAGTAGCTGTACCTTTAGCTAGCAGACAGACAGTGAGAAAAACTGCACAGTGACAGTTTTGCTGATACTGTGTTTGCTGATATTTGTTCATTTAAACGTTGCAGTTCCAGATCATTCTGCCCCACTCAGGGGTTACCCTGAGTGTGGAGCTATACATTATATTTTTGTCTCTCCTCATGTACAATAAGCACCAGTGATGGATACACCAATAGCATTGTCTTTTCATCCTATTGGTGTTAATTTAGTTCTATTTAAGTAGAAGCTGTTTTGGAAATATGAACTACCAATGTTTCAGAAAAGAACAGACCTAAATAATTTAAGTCAAAATGGCAGCAACAACAACAAAATAATAATGCAATAATGGGTTAATTTGCTGAGCAACTTCTGAATGCAATCCACATAAATTAAGTAGAAGGAAACTGAATTCAATCCAACAGTCCAACAGAAAAGTAAGGGCTATACCAGAGAACTGCATTTTTACCAAGCTGACTTTACATTTGGAGTTAACCTTTCTTCTTACAGATGGATTGCATTTGTCATGCAATTCATAAACATAACAATTCTTTGTCAGCAAACACAAACTGTTACTGGCTCTCAGTGTGTTCTTTAGTGCAACTGAAGGTTGAATGAAAAAGCACACTAGTGCTGCATGAATTTTAAGTGTTCCACTGTGTTGTTTACTTCTGCAGTGCTTCTTCGGGGGGAGGAGGTGGTAGGGGTGCACCTCAGCACTATCCCAAGACTGTCGGCAACAGGTTTGTATGTGTACTTAATATGTGATAAACTAATTGGTTGTAATAAGGAATCAGTAGGTACTATTCATTCCCCCTGTGTGGAAGAGATTCACTAGAAAATATTGATTACCCTGATGTCATGCAACATAATAGCTGCAGATTGCCCAAACGTGTTTACCATTCTGAGAGGCCTGAGATCACTTTACAACAAAGGATTTTTAAAAAGTATTTAACAAGTTGGCAATGCATTAACACTTGTGTTGACCATTTAAAAATATTTTTGACTCCTTTTAGTGAGAGGCTTATTTTTATCCATCCATCCATCTTCTTTTTCCGCTTTATCTGGGGCCGGGTTGCGGGGGCAGCAGTCTAAGCAGAGAAGCCCAAACCTCCCTCTCTCCAGCCACCTCTTCTAGCTTATCTGGGGGAACACAAAGGCCAGCTGAGATATATAATCTCTACAGCGTATCCTGGGTCTGCCCCGGGGCCTCCTCCTGGTGGGACATGCCCGGAACACCTCACCCAGGAGGCAGCCTTGTCAGATGCCTGAACCACCTCAGCTGGCTCCTTTCGATGTGGAGGAGCAGCGGCTCTACTCTGAGCCTCTCCTGGATGGCTGAACTTCTCACCCTATCTCTAAGGGTGATCACAAAATAAGGGATATCACGAAACAAATTCCCCCTATTTAAGTGCCTTAAAGGCACTTAAATAGGGGAACCCCTCCACCACCTTATTGTGGTGGAGGGGTTTGTATGTCCCAGGGATCCCAGGGTCTATGTTGTCCAGGGGCTTTTGCCCCCTGGTAGGGTTTCCCATGGCAAATTGGTCCTGGGTGAGGGATCAGACAAAAAGCGTTTCAGAAGACCATTATGAGGAAAACATCGAGGGAACAGTTTACCCTTCCCGGGATAGGGTTACCGGGGCCCCGCCCTGGAGCCAGGCCCGGGGAGGGTGCCCGAGGGCGAGCGTCTGGTGGCCGGGCCTTAGTCCATGGGGGCCGGCCGGGTACAGCCTGAAAAGGGGACATGGGCCCATCCTCCCGCAGGCCCACCACCCGCAGGAGGTGCCGTAGGGGGCGGGTGCATTGTGTGCCGGGCAGCGGCCACGAGCCGGAGGCCCTGGCAGACTGATCCCCGGCTACCAAGACTTATTTTTATTTAACACCTAATTTTAATTATTGCTGCTCTGCTGCATGCTTTTGAGGGGTCAGATAGACCTGCGGGGATCACTGTTGTGATGAGTGTGTGGTATTAAGCTCTATGCTTGAACAATTGCGCATTTCTCTTTACCCACCACAAATTGAGATTCTGTGCCAGTATACTCAAT
The DNA here is from genome assembly GCF_056152115.1 of Neolamprologus brichardi. Classification (NCBI taxonomy): domain Eukaryota; kingdom Metazoa; phylum Chordata; class Actinopteri; order Cichliformes; family Cichlidae; genus Neolamprologus; species Neolamprologus brichardi. Next base: position 23,588,037 of record NC_142110.1, read on the forward strand.
CTCTTGCTCTGTATTTCTACAGCGAGTTCCTGGGGAAAACCCCAGGGCAAAGCGTTCAGAGATGGGTTCCTTCACGAAGCACTAGACGAGATGTCAACTCCAGCAACGAAAAAGAGCGACACGATGCAATCTTCAGGAAAGTGAGGGGGTAAGGTTCAACTCCCGATGCATATTTAAAGGGTTGACTGAGAGAGAGATTTTTTTATTTATTTATTTTTTTAATTGCTACTTAACCCATTTCAGTTGTGCTCAGACTAAACAACTAAACAAATTCATCTAAACAGACCAGTGTTTGGATGCCACAGTAAACCTGTCTGTGAATCAAGTTTAATCTTCATCCAAATTATACTTTTGTTTTGTGCAGACCTCTGTGGAATCTGTTAAATACCAGCTTAAGAGTTAAGATTAATTTATTTATTATTGGTATTGATTTATTTTGTTTTGCGGCTCATTGTTTACTGTGGTGATGAATAGGTAAGATGGAGGCAGGAGTTTCCATGGGCTGCGTGTGAATGAGAGTGAGAGAGATGTGCTAGTGAGGAAGAGAGTGCTGGCAGGGTGGAGTTGACTCTCAGGTGTGATTTGTGACAAAAGCATAGAAGCAAGAGTGAAAGTGAAGATTTACAAGACGTAAGACCTGCTATGATGGTTTGGAGTCAGCGATACTAAGAAAAGAGACAGGAGCCTGAGTTAGTTGGCAGAGCTGAAGATGTTATGGTTTCCATTGGAAGTGACCAGTTTGGCCAAGATTAGAGAGGAGTACATCAGAGGGACAGCTGGATAGGCAAGGCTGAGATGGTTTGGATATGTGCAGAGGAGGGTGGGTGGATATATTGAACAAAGATTTGTGGGTGTAGTGAAGGAGGACATGCTGCCGGATGGTGTGATGGAGGATGCTAGGGATAGGGTGAGATGAAGGCTGATGATCTGCTGTGGCAATCCATGAAGGGACTTACCAAAAGAAGATAATTTTGGTTTTCATTAAGGTGTTTATACCTCTTATTGAGATTATTCCAACTTGATTAGAAATAAAGTATTGAATTTTGTAGGGCTGGAGTCACTTACATGGCATGTGTTTTGCTAAAGGCACTTAAGCTCTGTTTTGTATGTATCAGGAGATGTTCACAAGTACAAAAGATCGGGTGACAGTGTTTCCTGTGGCAATCTAAGCTTGCTAGTGTTGACCACAGAAGGCTCAGGATCTGAGCTCAGGATTTCTATGTAATTTTTTTACTTGTTGTTGTGTTTTGTTTTGTTTTTCCCCTTAAAATAAACAGAACCTTCTTGGCAATATCACATGCCTACTTTTTGGTCTTGGGCAATTATTATATCCAATCATTTAATCCTTAAAATCCAATAAGTGTTCAGATTCTAATATTTAGTCTTGCTACTTCTCTTTCTTTCTTTTTTTTCCTTTTCTTTTGTTAGCATACTCAACAAACTCACGCCTGAGAAGTTTGACAAGCTATGCCTTGAGCTCCTGAATGTGGGCGTAGATTCAAAACTCGTCCTTAAAGGAATCATCTTGCTGGTAAGCACTTATCTGTATTCTTTGGAACGGAGCTAAATGGAAATGTATGCATCTATACTTGGCCGGCTGCTCTGAGTGATTCATACACTACGTGCTTTAATGACCTCCCTGGTTTTGTTTCTGCGTTTCAGATTGTAGACAAAGCCTTAGAAGAGCCGAAATATAGCTCGCTCTATGCTCAGCTATGTCTGCGCTTGGCAGAGGACGCACCAAACTTTGATGGCACTTCACCTGATATCCAGACACCCCAAAAGCAGAGCACAGTGAGTCTCACTGATGTTCTGCTGCAAAATATTCGTTTCAGTCTGTGATACAGCAAAGTTTTTCTGTTTGTGACCTTGATGTTTTATTAGGCCTGCTCAACACAGTTTAAAGTCATTAGGAACACTTTACTTTTGAAAAGGATAATTTTTTTTTAATGATTATTGTTTTTAAAATCCCCATTTATTCAGATTAAAAAAGCAAGTCCTAACACTTTTTGTTAACCTTTATGGAAATGCCTTGAATTCATTTTTTTAACTGTTCAAACATTGGGTTTTGTCTGGTTTTTGTAGACCTTCAGAAGACTGCTGATTTCCAAGCTTCAAGATGAATTTGAGAACCGCACCAGAAATGTTGAAAGTAAGTCCGTTTGTCTTTGTGAATCTCCCAAGAGGTCCTCGTGGTGTAGTTAGTTACATAACCTTTTTGTTGCTTACCTCTGATAATCTTTTCGCCTCAGTCTATGACAAACATGACAACCCTCTTACTTCGGAGGAGGAGGAGCAGCGTGCCATTGCCAAGATCAAGATGCTTGGCAACATTAAATTCATCGGGGAACTTGGCAAACTCGACCTCATCCATGAATCTATCCTTCATAAATGCATCAAGACAGTATGGATTTTTTTTGTGTTTAATAATCTTATCTTTTAATTCTGGTGTTCTTATTTGCAAGATAAACCATAAAATAGATCCATTACATATTACATGACAATTCTCCCTTGTTTCCGCTCTGAAGCTTCTGGAAAAGAAGAAGAGAGTCCAGCTCAAGGATATGGGGGAGGATCTGGAATGCCTCTGTCAGATAATGAGAACAGTGGGGCCGAGACTCGACCATGAGAAAGCAAAGGTGACAGCTTTCATAAACTATAGGTGTTTGGAGAGGCTGTGTATAGGCTTAAGGTATAAACACAACATCTCAATTCAACACTTTTTTTTAAATTTATTTATTAAAAATGACTGTGTAACTAACATTCATAGGTCACCAAGTTGAATCATTAGTTTGTTAAATGCAAGCAAAGTAGGTGCATTTATTGTTTTTACTCCATCATCAGACAGAACCGTGAAGGCAATTGACCCAGCCAGTGTTGATATAAAATCAGCTCTAAAACTTTATTTACAAACTGCTCTTTGCTCACTTCCTTTTTCTCTCTCTCTCTCCATTCTGTCATCAGTCTTTAATGGATCAGTACTTTGGCCGTATGCGATCCTTAATGAACAACAAGGAGTTGCCCGCTAGGATCCGCTTCCTGCTGCAAGATACAGTGGAACTTCGAGAAAACAACTGGGTCCCCCGCAAGGCTTTCATCGACAACGGACCAAAGACAATTAACCAGATCCGTCAAGATGCAGTGAAGGCGAGTCCATTATTTAAGGGTTCAGTTCATTCTGTTTACGTTTCTGTACATTAGCAAGGAGTCCCTTGTGATAAATGTGATGCGAGAAGTAAGCAGACAGTTAAAGGTTTCCACTCTGAAATGTGTTTAATTTGGTTCAGAGTTTTCAATTGTTAATATTGAATTTGAATTCTGGACTGTGGCACAGTTATTGACTGATTCTGTCATGCATGTTGTTGTAGGATTTGGGTGTTTTCATCCCAGCACCCATGTCTCAGGGGATGAGGATGGACTTCTTCCTGGAAAGCCCTTTCATGCCCAGCAGAATGAAACTGGACAGGGAGACTCTTGGGGGTTTGGCTGACATGTTTGGACAGATGCCAGGTGTGTTTTGTTCCTGTATCATGTGTGCCTGTGCACTTCCTTTCTTGTTTTTGTTGTACGAGGCCATCTTAAAACATCTTTGTTCTCTCAGGCAGTGGGATTGGAACTGGCCCGGGGGTTATTCAGGACAGGTACTCGCCTACTATGGGACGCCATCGCACCAACCCACTCTTCAATGGCCACGGTGGCCACATTGCCCCTCCACCTCAGTCACAGTTTGACATGGGGCCCAAGTCTTTTGTTAAGTCCAACCAGGTAGCCTGCTTTTGAAGGTTTACATTAGTTTAGTCTTAAGGTTCTCCAGGTTAAAGTTGTGTGGAAATGGGGAAACAAATTATAGAACCTGTTTAGCTGCTTTTGACTGTCTTTGATCATTTGAGTCTTTTTGCCTGTGTGACTACTTATAGGTTCAGAACCAGCATTTCCTCAACCAGAACCAGAACCACATGGCCCAGCAGCAGGTCCAGTCCAAGGACATGCCTCCACGATTCAGCAAGAAAGGACAGCTCAATGCTGACGAGGTAAGTAGCTCCTAGCTTGGCTGAGTTAAATGTTGCCAAAAACTGTTTTTTTTTTTTTTTTGTTTTTTTGTGTCATACTAAAAAATGATTTAACAAAGTTAAAACATCAAATGTTTTACACTAGCCTGTAAAGGCTGCATTCTGCTCTAAATGTCCTGTGTTGAGTCGTGATGCCCAGTGATTATAAAAAGACGCGTTATTCTGAGGAATCCAACCTGCTGCTAGTCTTTCTTTTACTATCGTCTCTGTCTTTAATCTCCTCTTTTCTGTCCCTCCTCCACTTCTCTTTTTATTCAAACTGGCAACAGGGTCCGCTGACTGCGATTATGAGATATGAGGGCATTTTATTTATAGCTGATATGGAACTTGAGTTGTTTTTGTTAAATACAAAGACTAATACTATTGTCTCCTTTGTTCATGATGCATCATGGCCCCACAGATCAGCCTCAGGCCTGCTCAGTCATTCCTCCTCAATAAGAACCAGGTGCCCAAGCTCCAGCCCCAGATCCCGACCATGATGCCTCCCAGTGCCCAACCCCCACGCACTCAGACTCCCCCTCTGGGACAGGTATGAGAGTGTCTACTTGTTTGTCAGTGAGTTAATCTAAGAGAACCGTTGGTGAGTTTAAAAAAACAAGAAAAACAACAACAACAACAAAACTGGTTGTTGTACAACTAGCATATAAACAGCAAACATTAAATCACAGATTAAAGTGTCGTTTTGTTGGAGAGCTGTATCTGTGAACTCAAATACATGACTTTTGGCCTCAGCCTCCACAGCTTGGCCTGAAGACCAACCCTCCACCTATTCAAGAGAAACCGCAGAAGACTAACAAGAAACCACCTCCTGCAAAGGAGGAGCTTCTTAAAATGACGGTAGGGAGAACAGTTTCTGTCACATAAGCATATGTTCCAGGCTGAAGCAACACTTAACAATCATGTAAAATCCTCATGAATAAAAAGCTTTACCACAGCATACTCACAATTGAATTAAAACTGCAGGTCAGATTTCCAAAAGGTTTGCTACACTGTCTTCTGAAAGTCTTTGCTGTAACCATAACAGCAAAGCAGTTCACTTATAAATATTGGTAAGCCTCCCTGTTTAGCAGTTTCTATTCATCACTGGTGAAATATAAAAGTGGCAAAATATATTTATGTACACTTTAGTAGCAAGCAGATTATCTTGCAGTACACCAAAAAGATGAATGAGACTTGAAGCATTTTACGTCCTCAGCATGTGCATACAGAGTAGATGGGACCACAAGACCTACAGATGAGTTTGTTATGCTGGGTGATCAGAGTGACCACGGTTCAGTTCTGTTCATGTGCTTGTCTACTCCGTTTAGGAGGCAATCATGACTGAGTACTTGAACACTAAGAACCTGACTGAGGCTGTGAGCGGCGTGAGAGAGATGAAGGCTCCAAAGCATTTCCTGCCAGAGATGCTCAGTAAGATCATCGTGTGCTCCCTGGATTGTCCTGATGAGGACAAAGAGCACGCCAGCACTCTGATTCACACGCTCCGCACTGAGGGCCTCATCACTGGGGAGAACTTCATGCAGGTACGTCTGCTGTTCATTCAGTATTGGAGAGCATTTCTGTGTGTGAGCACAAACACATTCAGTACGTTTAAAGACAAGAAAAGCTCTTTTATTATTTCACAATTATTTCACTGAGATTGATGTAATTATTTGTGACTAATTACATCATATGTCACTGAACCCAGAAGGGTATAGTGTTATTCTTCCTGCTTGAGGTATTTTCTTATTTTCTCCCCTCACTCATTTTAGGCTTTCCTTAACGTCCTGGACCAGTGCCCTAAGATCGAGGTGGACGTGCCCCTGGTGAAGTCTTATCTGGCCCAGTTTGCGGCTCGGGCTATCATCGCAGAGCTGGTGAGCGTGGCAGAGCTGGCTCACCCCTTGGAGAACGGAACCCACTTCCCACTCTTCTTGCTCTGCTTGCAGCAGACGGCCAAGCTCAAGGATCGTGAGTGGCTCACTGACCTCTTCCAGCAGAGCAAGGTCAATATGCAGAAGATGCTCCCAGGTAGGCCCCCAATCCATCTACCAATTCAGGATTTAAAAAAAAAAAATTTTATTATTATTTTTAAATATAGAAACAATTCACAACAGATAAATCTTAAAATCACCAATAAGCACTTGGCAATAGTGGCAAAGGGAGGGGGAGAAGCAAGTGTTAACAGGAATAAAATCTCAGATGGAAGAGAGCACAGGGTTACTCTACCCCCTCCTGGAAAAAATGCCAAAGTGATTTCTCCCCTCATCTATTAGGCTTCTTCTATTCTGTCATATTATATTCTCAGCATTTCCCTCCAGTTTACAGTATAACGATCACCAGAATAGTTGTACAGTACCCAGTGAATATTCAAGTTTGCCCCATCCCCCATCGATGATGTCTGAATGAGACAACATTACATTCATATTTAAATGAAGTTACAGTAACATACAGTCCTGCCAAATGTCAGTTTGTCAGAAGAGTTTTGTAGGTAATGATGCTTCTTGTGCATGTTATGTTGGAGTATTGTGAGTAAATAAAATCTTAATAGGACGGAGCTAAATATTTGTTCCTGACCATATTAAAATGATCACTTTCTGAATCCTTAATTACCTGGGTCATATCAAGAGCACGTTCTGTCTGGCTAATACATGACTTGCTCTCCAACTTGGTAGAAATTGATCAGAACAAGGACCGCATGCTGGAGATCCTGGAGGGGAAAGGCCTGAGCTTCCTGTTCCCTCTGCTGAAGCTGGAGAAGGAGCTGCTGAAGCAGATAAAGGCAGACCCCTCTCCACAGTCCATCTACAAGTGGATTAAAGACAACATTTCACCCAAGTTTCACACTGATAAAGGCTTTGTCAACATCCTCATGACCAGGTAAATTTGCAGATGGATTTCACTGAATCTCAGTTTTCCCAGGATAGTCTTAGTCTGTTTTTATAACAGTTATAAATTGCATACAAGTGTTGGTTTGTCTGTGATGTCACTAAATATATGGCCACAAGGTCACACATTTAAGGCATTGTAACTTTGTACAGAAGTTCTTCAGTTTAACTAACATTTGTCCTCTGATCTTTTTACAGTTTCCTCCAGTACATCTCCCAAGAGTTGTGCGAGGCAGAGGGTGATGAGCAACTGGCAGCGCCCTCTAAAGAGATGCTGGAACAAGAGAAACAGCTGCTGCTGGCCTTCAAGCCCGTCATGCAGAAGTTCCTGCACGACCATACCGAGCTGCAGGTCAGCGCCCTCTACGCCTTGCAGGTGCACTGCAATGCCCGAGGGTTCCCTAAAGGTAAAGTATCCTCAAATCTTGTACAGTTTAGCTAGTAAGCAACAAGAAATGGGGAGTGCAGGGATGTGAAGTCTTGATTACTCTGATTAGTTACAAAAGTGAAATATAAATAATGCAGGAGTTGTGAATTAAGTGCATATTAATTCATTTGTTTATTGTTTTTAACAAGGCATGCTACTGCGCTACTTTGTCAACTTCTACGACATGGAGATCATTGAAGAGGAAGCCTTCCTTGCATGGAAAGAAGACATTACCCAAGAATTCCCTGGAAAAGGAAAAGCTTTATTCCAGGTACAGTAGTGCAGTTTAGTTTGTTAGAAAGAAAACACAAGAGTTGACAAGTTTTATGCACACCATAACTCTTCCCCCCCCCCCCCCCCCCCCCCCCCCCCCCCCCCAAATTCAGGTAAACCAGTGGCTCACCTGGCTGGAGACGGCAGAGGAGGAGGAATCTGAGGACGATGCAGACTAAGAAACCAAGCGGAAGCATCATGGCGTAGATCAACCGTATCTTATTGTTAGACTTGTTACCTTATTAAACTCCATGCTTAATTTAACCACTACGATGTGGCACTCAGCTGCTTGTGTCTCGCAAATATAAACCGAAAGCTTTTACCTACAGGGCCTCATGTGCTACCACCTGCACCGTGATGATGGGCTGAGAAGCATTGTTTAATCTGTTGCCTAATTTTCTGAGATCTGTTTCCTTAATCAGCTACATGAATTCTAGAGTGGCTCAACCATGTATTGTTTCTCTTAATTTGCTCCGTTAGGTTGTAACTCTATTTTCACTGTATTGCTTTTTTTTTTTTTTTTTTTTTTTTTTTTTTTTTTTTTTTTCTTATGGATTTAAACCCCCCCCAGATAGGAAACTGCTTTATGGTAAGAACATATAGGATTTTCCTCTCTAAAATAAGACAAATCTTTCACGATCTTTGCTAATTCTAGTTACAAAGCAAACAACTAGAAACATTAACATAAGGTCTTGTCAGCAAGCTGCTTTTATCAGGGCCTAGCCTGGATTGCTTTTTATCATACATGCTTAAAAAACAGCACCGGGGATGTAGACAAACGGGCTGCACAGCGATCCTTCTCGTGAACCACACGTCAAACCTAGATGGCCCGCTGAAGTTGAATGAAGCACAAGCTGGCAAAACATTTCATGACTGATAAAGGTGTCTCTTATTCAACATGTGCTCACTAAATTCCCACTTTGTTGTTTGTTTGTTTTTTTTTTTTTATAAATAAGTGCTCTTCAAAGTAACTGATGATGAGCATGTTTTTTTGTTTTGTTTTTGTTTTTTTTCATTAGCATTACTCTTTTTGTTCTGTCCTTTCTTCCTGTCTTTTTTTTAATCATTATTATGAGTGGTTGCAATACCCATTCTCCAAATGTTACAATATTTAAAAAAGAAAAAAAATAAATCTGTAATCATTGGTTTGCTGTCGTCACGTTTCAAAGTTGCCTGTGTTTCTACCTCTTAGTTAGATGGGCTTTTTTTGTGCTGGGATAAAGAAATCCACTAAGAAGAATATTGAGCCCATGCAGATGCTGAAGTATTTGGTTTAATCCTGGCCTAATTGCACAATAAATGTATTGAAGCAGACATTAACAATGATGCCGTTGCATGTTTTACAAGTGTTAACATCTCATTAGGATTTTTTTTTTTAAAATTTCACCCACATAATGAAATGTGTACTTATCAAAAGAGTAATGTAGACTAGATTTTGAAGCGGCCCTGATGAGGTTGGTTTTTATATTGAGGGCTCAAAATAATAAATGTTAAATTTGTGTGGCTCTTAAATTGGCAAACTAAATTGTAATTGATTTCCCTTCTTCCAAAGCTAAACAAATGACCATCAGGCTTAACCAAGAATTGTACTCTCAAGCCATGATTATGTCTAAGACATACAATTAGGGTCTTATTGTAAGGTATTCAGAGTTATTGTGCACCTCTATTGCTTTAATGTCAATAAAGTCAGTACATGAGCACCTACTGTTTACCTGTATTTACTCTGCTTTACAGTTACATATTCCATCTGTCCAATAAAATACTTCACACTTGAACAACAGTTTGAATCTTCCGAGCAGCAGCTCTACTGGAGTACTTTGATTTTCCCAGGAGCATGTGGTTACATTCGTGGTCAGTCCTGATCTGTGGGAATCCAGAAGTAATCCACCACCTTCCTGCTTCTGCGCAGAGGGCCTGAGTCGGGTCGCTCTCCTCCATAGGCAGGCAGCTCATCAAAGTGACTCGGACCCAGATCTCTCCCCATGTGTGGTGCTGTCACCCTGAGCATGGTCCTGAGTAAATACAGTTCACAATTAATTCTTAATAGTGGTCTTCAACCAGAGAAAAGCTTACCTATTTGCCTTTTGTAAATTTGAATTTTAATCTTATGTTGCTACCATATCAAACGATTGTAGTTTGTGTGGCTTCCCCCTGGTGGCCACAGTTTTTGTTTACCTAGATGAACTCCTTTCAGGCTCTTCAACGCTGGACTCTGGAGTGGAGATGTATACAGGATCTCCTTCCTGAACAAAAATCATAACATAAGCTTCTGATTTACTTTTTAAATGTCCTGTATTGTTGACCTAGACATGCACAGATCTCTTGTGAGTATGAGATGTAGGATCATCTCACTGTGAAATTTCTCGGAGTGCCATCTGGATTTTTGAGAATTTTAACCCTCTGGTCGCTTTCAGTCATGCACAGGAAGTAGCTTTTGATGTGGGCTTGACACTGTTGAGAAAAAAAAAATCACTTAAAGATTTTACTTTAAAGAGATGAAAATGTACAAAACCAACATTTGTTTCTTTCAGCCTTGTTGCAAACGTGTGACTTGCAGTATTGTACCACAGTGAATCACTCAGGGACATTTTTCAAGATGGAAATAATCATTTAAACAGTATATTTTATGCTCAGTTCAAATAATTTCTACCGTGACTGTTTGGGGATAAGGGGTGGGAGATGGCACAAAAGCACAGTAGTGTCCACTGTTTTGTAATTGTTCAGTGGGCGTGAGAGCTGTGGTGCTGTCTTACTGCTTTATTCTGCCTCAGAGCCTTCAGGTCTTCCTGAACTTGAAACATGTCAGCCAGCTCCTGGTACTTCTCCCTCCAGCTCAGGCACTCGGCCACTCTCTCCTGCCTCTCCTTCTCAGCCAGATGCCTCTCTGCCTCGACTTCCCGCCGAGCCTGGTTAGCTCTTTTGCTCTCCTCTTCTGATTCTGTCGCTCTGCGTTTCCAGTTCATCTCACTGCGAAGGGACAGGATGAAATTGCATGCTAAAACATCATAGCCAGACTGCATCTTCATGCACCTTTAAGCTAAATCCAGTTAAATCTTTAAACCGTCTTGTCTTCAGCCTGTTGTGAAGCGTACTCTCATTCTGGTCTGCAGTTACTGAAAAGCAATAAAGAAAATCCCTAAGACGTGAGTTGAAAATGGTAAATGGACTGGTCCTTATATAGTGCTTTTCTACTCTGAGTACTCAAAGCACTTTTGTTAACTGTGTCGTCCAGTCAGGTATTTGTTGTTTGACTCGAAGTCTGTGCAAAATAAGAACACCTGGTCTTTGGTACTGTTCCTCACACTCTTAGAAGAGTCATCTTGTGTTGTGTTCACGGGACAACACAGAGATCATGTGAAAACTGAGCAGTGAAGGTAAACAAGTACACTTTTACAGACTTTCTACACTTTTACTTAGCAGAGCAGCCTCTTAAAGTCCTTTATATATTGTACGGAACGTCTTGGAGTCAAGTACGCTTCCTCTGACTGTTCTCTTTGTTTCTGTTTTCTCCTCCTTTGCCTTGCTGATTTGACTCAGCTGAATTGAATTTTCTCAGAGCTATCAACTAAAAGGCTGTTATTGTTGCACCACGGACGGTCATGGACAATGACACTGAGTTTTGGGAAATTCCCTCTGAAGATAAATGTAAAATCTAAAAACAAAAGTCAAAGTAATCACACACATATACAAACATTTTCATAGGTCTAACATCCTGATATTAGAATTGATCTTTCCTATATTCCCAGAATTAGATTGGATTTTTAAAAATAGCTTGTGTATTTGGTATATCACAGAGCACTGGGTGGTACAAAATGCATTTTAATCAAAAAATCTGAATAGCTAAAAAAAAAAAAACCACTTTAATTAGTTTTTTTTATCACACTCAAAAAAATCTCACTTTTTTGACAGGAAAGTAAGGAATAAAGAAGACATCTCTAACTAAGATGTTTAAATTATTTCTTCTTGGGCTCACACAGTGTACTGTTATACATAGATTTGCAACACAGTGGCATGGTGGTTAGCACTGTTGCCGCACAGCAAGAAGGTCCTGAGTTAGACCCCACCATCTGGCCGGGGCCTTTCTGTGTGGAGTTTGCATGTTCTCCCCGTCTTTGCGTGGGTTCCCTCCGGGTACTCCAGCTTCCTCCCACAGGCCAAAGACATGCAGTTTGTGGGGATAGGTTAATTGATTAATATAAATTGCCCATAGGTGTGAATGTGAGTGCGAATGGTTGTCTGTCTCTGTGTGTTAGCCCTGCGACAGACTGGTGACCTGTCCAGGGCGTACCCTGCCTCTCGCCCTATGACAGCTGGGATAGGCCCCACAGTGCCCCCCGCGACCCTGAAAAAGGGATGGATCGATTATTGCTTCCCTCATCTACTCTTGTTAAGGCAGTACAACTTCTTATTTATGTAGAAGAAGCTAGGACTAAAGCACAACAACTCCTATTTTTCATTAATGATAAAAAAAAAAACCCTGAAAGCAAAAATCAGAAAAGAGAGGTACTTAAGATGATTTAGTGGGATGTAAGAAAATCAATCACAGTTGCCAGGTGTCACTAAAATGTATCTACCTCTCTTTAATTTGGACATTTTCTTGGGTGAGCTTCCTCAGCTTGTGTCGGAGGTCATCTCTGTCTGCCTCCAGGCTCCTGCTCTCCTGCAGGAGGGCCTGTTTCTCGCCAGACACCCGATCCAACTTCAGCTTACTTTCAAAGTAGTTCTTCTCTGTTTGTGCCAGTAAAAGCTGCACGTTCGCGTGCTGCAGAAAGAAAAAGCAGATGTCAAATTAGGTGTTACGGGCTTTGATTGAATGAACTCAGTCAAACGCTAATCTTCCTGCTTGATTCAGGAAGTTCATTAACTGAGGTTAAACAAAAAAAGGAACTCAGCTGGAAAACTGCGTCTAAAAGAGTTATTTCTGCCCACAGAGATTGCATCTGCAGTTTGGACGATGGATTGCCATGATGACACGGGCGTCACAAACCATGTACATATCCTGGAAAGTTCCTCTTAAGGCTTTATCCTTCACTTTAACTCATTAAGCCCCGAAGTGACATCAAGGAAAATTGATGGTGTAGTCATGTCAAATATTCCCATGTTCCCAAAATAGCTAACTTTAGAATGCTTGTTTTTAATGATCAAAAGTCATTTTCCACTATGTGAATACTGTAAGTACTGTTTCTAGTCTTATAATAGTAACAGAAAATGTGATAACCTTTTCACAAGGTAAGAAAAGGAAAACATAAAATACTGAAAAAAGTCTTACTTCATTTAGCTAGAAGAGTATATATTCTATCCTATTCTTGCCCAGCTGCAGTGTTATTTATTTATTTATTTAGTAAGATAAAGAAACAATCAAAGGAATTTTTTATTTAGCTCTCGCCCTAAGACAGCTGGGATAGGCTTCAGCCCCCCGCAACCCTGAAAAGGACAAGCGGAAGTGAATGGATGGATGGAATTGTATTCAGCTTAATAGATCAGCGTTCTCTGTCATGTGTTTACCTCCTTTTTAAGCTTCTGCAGCTCTTCACTCAGACGTCCCCTGTCAGCCTCAGCTGCATCCTTGTCCCGGTGAAAGCCCAGGGACCGAGCCTCGGCCACAGCCCTGCCCTTCTCTGCCTCCGCCCTGGACTCCTCTGCTTCATCTGCAGCTCGCGAACATAACATTGACCTTTGCTGGCTCTGATACAGCTTCTGCTTCAGCTGATTTGGGTCACACAGAGAGAGGTGAATGTGTACTGCAGTGACATGATCGAGAAACAGTAGACGCCTGCTTTGTTTTGCCAATGTAACGTGATTCTGACCCTTTGGAGTGACAAGGGTCTGCTTTAGCTGGCATGAATGGATATAGGTTAGCGGAATAATATGCATCTCCTTCATACATTCGTATAAGATGTCTTATATAAAACTAGATCTAAGACTTTAAACACCTCAACAAGCTTTACAGGACATAACAATTTCGTTTATAACACTTACTTTTATTTAAAGAATGCCTACTGTAAAGATCCCTCATGTTCCCTCATTGACACAATGGCAGTTCTGAAAAGGCAGTCACATTTCCTGCCACAAAGATCTCCCCCAGCATACCACAGCCACATAATCCTCTCTGTGTAGGGTCAAGCAGTCTGGCCTGTACGGTTCTCCTGGTTTATGCTACACATTCAGTTGCCCATTTGTCAAAAACATGGTGAGGAATGGCTAGCAGTTTTTTTTACACATAGGTTTCAAAATATAAAAAGGTCACATATTTTATTAGAGCTGTAAATTTAGTCTGACATTTAAAGCTGGCATGTAAACACTGCACATGCTGTTTTGCTGCTGTTTTAACATATGAATCTAACATTAATGTCCTGGAGAACAGGAAGCTGCTATAAGCCAATTGTAACTTGATGTAACTAAATTAAAGTTTTCCAACAGATGTAAAGACAAGGTTTGAAAGAAGAACATGTCTTGATTCCTTCCAAAAAGTCTGATTGACTACCATATAGGCGTGTGGTTATACTTTCGTTTTTGTGCTCATAAGTGGCCCACTGTTTCATCTCTTGGTTATTAGTGCCATTTAATAACACTGTTTGGCTGTACCTCCTTAACTTGAGCCTGTAGCTCCTGGTTCAAGTTTCTGAGGTTCCTCATGGTTAGCTCACTCTCTGTGCGCATCATAATCCGTTCCATGTGGATCTCGTTTGATAAATACTTGTTTTCTTTCTTCAGGTCCTCACATTCCTGAGAGAATTTATTAGTGACACACAGTGTGAACTAGAAGCTACAGAGCCGCCCCCCAGCACCACCACCCACCCCGAAATATACAAACTCATAAAATAATGAATTATGTCATCATAAGAAATTATGACCTTTACAAGTTCTCATTATATTTACAGCATTTTTTTCACATTCATCATGCTTTTTGTTTTACGTTTTATGGTTTATGGTTCATGTCGTCTTTTTAAGATCATTTAACTGGCCTTGGAAATAATAATACGAGTGTGATCATTTTTTACGCTCGTCTGGGAAACTCTTTTCCTTCAGGTTTTCCCAGAAGGATTCAGCTTCTGAACCAAGGTCTAAGATATCTGAGAGGTCATGAGTGCACTGGCTTACACAACAGGAATTATTTATATTTATCAGACATTTCCTGTAAGGATGCACTTACAGTGAGGCTGGAGGATGTTAAATTTTACACCTGCTGTTATGAGTGATATGAGAACTCAGCAGTAAAATCTACAAAATAAATAAATACAAATAAAAAAGTTTCTAAAAGTGAAAAAAGTGTGTGTTAGCTCTGTAATTGATTTTACAATTCCCTGAATATTCAAATGCTGAATCAGAGTTAATACGAATTATTTAATCTTAACGTTACATTTTGTAAAAAGAAAAATTCAATGTCCTTTTCTACCTTCTTACCTTCCTCTTTCTGACCAGCTCCCCCTGCAGATGATTGAGCTGGAGGAAGGAGCCATTGGAGCTGACGGCGCTGACTGGCCTGACCGCCCGCACAGGCCTCCTGGACGGCCTGGAGAGGACTTTAACTTCTTCCGTTACCCCATCCTTGAACCGGCTGCCTCTGTTAACGTTACTGCTGCTCATGGAGAAAGATTTGTACAGGCTGTCATCTAGCGAGGACATCTGCAGATCTGTGTGCGATCTGGCCCTGATTGACATTTCAAAGAAAAAGAGAAAAAAACAAAACGACTGATGCAGTTTTGCCAAAATGTCACTGTCACCAAAGGAAAACAAGGGCTCCTGGTTTGTTGTTAGAACATAGGCCAGCAACCTGAATAAAGTTCTCAGTTTCATGTTTGGTTCACTGGGTGGATCCTATCACCAGCCCAGCTTCATTCAACATTTATTGGGCAATACGATAGCAGAAAACGCACTGAGGCAAACAGTCTCTGTGTTTTGGTAAGAGGACACTTTCTATTCCTTAAAAAGCTTTAAAATTATTAATAATTTTTATATGTGAAATTAAAAAAAGCCAGTGGTGTCAATTTATTTTTATGTACTTAAAGTTTTTTCAGTTAACTTAACTAAGGACCAGTAACCATGGGTAGCATATCAGAACAACAGAAGCATCTCTCTCTCTCTCTCTCTCTCTCTCTCTCTCTCTCTCTCACACACACACACACACACACACACACAGCTCTATATCTATACTTGAAAGGTCACTGAGACCTATTCTTGTGATGTCAGGTTTCATTTTCATGTATTCACACTTTTTTTTACTGGTTTGTGATTTTCTGACAGTCTGTAGAAGAAGATAGACACACCCAACCGAGGAAGTGTGACCACTTAACATCTTTCCTGGGCCTATCAGTGGACCAGCAGTCTATCGCTTTCCTCAGTCATTACTGCTTCAGCCTGAAGAAGGCAGGAAGCACCATTATTTACACAACAGTCACTGAGTCATTGCAGTAGGACACGCTGAACTGTTTTGCTTCCTGCAGTAGAATGAAAGTGGTGATACTGCAAGTTTTAACACAACAGGGGAAAGTACTCGTCATTCTAACATGCCTTTAACTCGTGATTATGATGTGTTCAGGGTACCAAATGCCAGGTCTGATCACATGATTGGAGATTACATGAGAAAGCATGCATCGTTTTATTGAAAGGCTAGTTTTAATAGTGCAAAAAGTTAAATCCGTCAGCTGAGTTTATAATCCATATGCAATCAATACGTAATTAATAAATAACCTTAATACTCAATACTTAATACTTAACTGAAAATGCCACACTTTGATTGTTGGGTTTTGTTGGGTCTACCTTACAATATAAAGTTCCTTGAGGTGACTGTTGTTGTGATTTGACGCTCTATAAATAAAATGGAATTGAACTGAACTTTAATCATAAAAAAAATTAATGCAAAAATATTCATGAGTCCTTTCACTGAAAATCATTCAACTTTATTCTATTCAATTCAATTCAATTATTCAAGTGTTCACGAAAACCTGTGTGAATGTTTTTCTTGGTATTTACTAAGATAGAAACTAAACTGCAGTGAGGCGTTTCACATGATGCTCCAGGCTTAAGCATTTAGTGTGCCACTTCTTATTTTTATTATCCCAAATGATTTGATCCCAAAATTCTGTTATGTATTTTTTTTGTCCATGTGGAATATATAATATATAAATTACCTTGCAAATTACCTTGACCATGAAGCTTTCTTGTTTATGTTACTATGCATTAACCACCAGGGAAAAATCTTACTGGTCACAAATCATAAATAACTGTGCTTCTACACATGTATTTTGTCGCTTTGCTTTCCAGCTGTGCACCCTTCCTGAAGTTGAACATTTTTTAAGCATCTTTTTCTTCTCAGTGTTTGCAAGTGTATATACAGTCTTCATAAAGGGACTCCTGCAGTTTGTCTCTATAATATAAAAGCCCTGTGTTAACTGTTGTTGTGGGTTGGTGCTGTATCAATAGATTAAAACTGGTTTATTTTTTCTATACTTTTTAAAATATACAACACTATATTTTTGTATACAACACTTTTTAGTCCATTGATTGATAAAAATTGATTGATAATTTTATTTTGAAAAAAATGTATAATATCAACATTATGTATGTATTTTGTAAGCTCTGTTAATGGAAAGGGGCTGGGGCTGATATAGTGCTACATGTTGAGTCGCTTTATGAAATGAAAAGATCAAACAAATGATTGATCAATGCATAATCGATGTAGGACGTAAAATAACTAAAAAGTAAACAAGCACACAGCAGTTTAAACAATTGTAAACACATTTGCACCATTACTGTGAAAGACAGACTTAAATATACAAGTAGTTCAAAGATTATGTGCCATGAGTTGTGATTTTTTTTCCTTTTTTGATCTTTGATAGGTGCCGTGAATGTGATGATTTGAAACATAATATAAACACAGAGGAAACTTGGTTATACTTATAAAATTGGTTCCAATAGCAGACAGCAAAAGTGAGGACAGCAGAGGAACAGTTGGGAGGAAATTCCTTTTCCTACAGCTTATGGAGTGCAAAAATACCTTCATCAGAGATGCTTACGAAGCAGAAAAGCTCAAACTCATAAAAATAGTACAAAACAACATTTAAGAAGGCTTCTTTAACCATATCC
The DNA here is from genome assembly GCF_056152115.1 of Neolamprologus brichardi. Classification (NCBI taxonomy): domain Eukaryota; kingdom Metazoa; phylum Chordata; class Actinopteri; order Cichliformes; family Cichlidae; genus Neolamprologus; species Neolamprologus brichardi. The sequence goes on from NC_142110.1 coordinate 23,605,760, forward strand.
ACTTGTAAAGTTTGATTTTTTTAAAAAATGAATAAACTCTTCACCCAATTGACAGTTTCGATTATTACATCCTTTTATTTGATTATTTTATGAAATCCATATTCCTATATCTCTGCTTTGGAAATCATTAATATGTTATCACTAGTACAAGATTAGTGCTTTAAATGTCATATATGTCATGCATCTGCAATTTGATCACCCAAACAATAATGTTTAGAGAGCTACCGTGAAGGTCTTTCTCATGTGGATGCGTGTCCTATCTCCTAACAGGCCATAAAACAGATTTGACCTTGTTTTTCCTGTTTCCTTTTCTCTTCCCTGTCACATTTGTTCTTGGGCTTCTCCCTCTGCTTCAGTTTATTTGATCCTCCACCCTCATCCACGTTGGGTATACTTTGTCATACAAGACATGGCAAGACTTTGTTGTTTGTCATCAGTATTACCTGTGATTTTTGCCCTGTTTTTACAAACCTGCGAATCCACTTTAAATAGAGGTAAGGGGTTTGTATGTTTATTTCTTCATTCACTTTTAGACTTAATCCTGGGATATCCCACAAGTCTAGCATTTCAAATTCTAAAATTTCATAGTTGTTAAGAAGTTTAACTCGTGTTTTTGAAATGTCTTTTAAGACTGCCATCAGATTTTATTGTTAAGAAGATGAAGATGTTTGGCTCCTTCTGTGATATTAAACTTTAATAACTGTAAACTTTAAAATATTAGCAAAAGATTAAAAAAAAGATTTTTTAAATGTTTTTTTGAGTATTCTTTGTCGCACAAGGCGTGTGTGTGTGTGTGTGCTCATATTATGGTTTATTTCTTTGTAAAGTAGATGTACACACTGTGGTTTACCTGTATATTGATATGTATACTTTACATCATAAGTAACAGATCATAAGGCTTTTCACAGGACAGTCAGTTCTTCTTTTACATCCATCAATCTTTTCGATGTGATTTATTTACAAAGAAAATTCGCTTCATAATTTTTTTGTTAGTAATTTCTGAGAGTTACAGAGCCACTGGAGTCTTCCTGCTTATTGAAGGAGGAACCTACTACACCTTGAACTTCACAGCTGCCAGAGATGCCTGTCTTTCACTAAATGTCACCATGGCAACGGAATCTCAGATATCAAAAGCAATCACACATGGACTGGAAACGTGCAAGTAAGCAGAAAGCATTTAACTAGGGTTTAATACATGTTGACCCATATGCAGTTTTCAAGATTTCATATGAATAAATCATGCACAAAAACAGGTGACTAACTCGAATGCGTTTCCCAGTAATAACATAAAAATATTTTAGAAAACACAACTAAATGTCCCAAATACACAAGATCGATGTATTGCATAAGCACTTGGGTCCGTATATATTTGGTTAGTGGCACTTTTTTTGGGGGGTAATTTTGCCTTCTTACACCATCACAGTTTAAATTAAACCAAAGATTATTTAAATCAAGGAGTTTAACATTTGCATTCCCTGTTTATAAATTACACACAATCCCTGATTTTCTGTGGCTCAAAACTAATTGGACAGACTGACCTAATTTTAACCATAATGATTGCTGTTTAATATGTGGATAAAAACCATTACTATATTACTGTTACTATTTTAACAGATATGGCTGGATAGCTGAACAGATTGCCGTCATCCCACGAATTTCCTCTAAACAAAACTGTGGCCAGGGCAATATTGGGGTAGTGTCATGGAAGACATCAGCAGATAAAAAGTTTGGCGTCTTCTGCTTCAATGCATCCGGTATTACTTATTTTCTTAGTTTATGAGACTAATATACGCCATAAACGTCAATTCATTCATCACAGATGTCAAATGTCTAATGCCAAGACCAAAGTGTCTGAGTGGCACATAACAATGTAATGACATGATCAGTGTGATTGTGACCCGCAAGTGGTTTTCATGTTGTGCCTAATTACTGCCTGTAATTACAGCCATCTGATCACTTAAATAGAACTAAACCATTGATTTTCTCATCATTAACAGATTTGGAGACAACAGCCAGCCCACAATCCCCCACATCTCCAACTCCACTGACAACTCAAACCACACATTTGGTCACATCAACAACAAAGTCCATGTCCTCAACAAAAAAGTCAATAACAGGAAAATCTCGGCCGACACTTCAGCCCACACCCTCAACTTCAGCTTCTGATGTGCTTGTCAAGACATCGCGGTCAGCTAGGATTTCTTCCTCTGCCACCCCTTCTTTTAAAACGTTCTCGACCCATATTCCTGTTTCCTTGCCTCCCCTAACCACTCTGAACCCCCCTGGTACCACTTTTACCTTTTCTGCTTCCACTCATGCCTTCAATTTCCCAGCTTCCTCTGAGTCGGTGCTGCCACAGACTAAGATCTCCACAAAACCATCTCTAGGAGGTATGTTGTGCAATATCTAAGACACTTTTCCTTTTTTCATTGTTTGATTTTGCTAACATCATTTCAGCAAAAAAAATCCCCAAACATTTGGATAAATGATTTTAATCAAATTAACTTCTTTACTTGTTTTTTGTTGTTGTTGTTTTTCTTTATCAGCTTTACATGTAACACTTATTGTTCTTGGCATCATTCTTCTGCTCCTGGCTGCAGCAAGCGCTATGTGGTACTTTCAAGTGTGAGTAATGATTCCAGATGATCTGCATGGCTTAAAGCACTTAAGGAACAACTTTTGTTTCTTTGTTTGCAATAATGTGGTGTAATCCACATATATTGTCTTTTATTAAAAACACTTTCTCTGTCTTTTTGGAAAAGGAATGTTTTCAGGTGCTTGTCTCACTGGCATCAGATGGATAACATCGAGACAGAGATGTGGAATTTTACTGATAATGATATGAACCAACTCGGCCAGTATGGACCGCAAGGAGATGATGATGATGACAATGAAGAGGAATCAGACCAGAAGTACTCCAGTGATATCACTCTCTGTGTGAAATCAGACATCAAAGCAAACTCTTCAGAGTAATATGACCATTTTGTGCAAGTTTTTGTAGACGCAGCTGTGTTGTCTGATAAAAACAAGATTAGAAGATCATTTACGTCATAAACTCTTCGGTTAATTGTTGTACTCATAAAAATCCTTTATACAGCCTGATGCAGGACTCTTCTGGCTACAGACAACTGACTCTGGCTCTATGTTTAGACTTGCTGCCATATACACATGAATGAAGGTGGAAGCCAACATATGCTTCACTCCTGGTGGTGGAGAAAAAACAATACAAATATGTAACTGACACAGACCATATTGTAAAATAATATTGAAAATAATAATAATAATAATAGTGTGACCTGTATAGTGTGAAAGATACTAACAAGCAAGCTTTCAAAGTAATACTATTATTACTTTTATTATGGAAATAAATTGTGTTAATGTTATTTACAAGTGTCTTCTACCCCCCTCCCCCCCCCCCCCCCCCCCACACACACACACACACACACACATATACACATATACACACACATAGACATATGCATATCTAGATTTAGCACAAAAAGTCAGGTAATTTATGTTTGGGCAAATATTTCTTTGTAACTTTGCATCTTGGCAATAAATACTGTTGCAAAGCCTGTTTAATTCCTCTTAAAGGGCGCCATTTAATTTGCAAAGAAATGCATGTGTGGGTTGTGCAGCAGAAACGAGTATGAAAAACTTACCAAATCTTCTCTGCCAGTCGAGTAAAAGTACATTTATTTGCATTTATTTCACGTAAAATAGCAAAAAATATATACTTCCAAATACACACGGGTACATGTTGTTACCAACGCAGCAACATGGCGGCGGTAATGAGTCGTTTCGGTATTTACTCACCGACATAAAACCAACGAAGAAGAAGACAACTCCAGAGCCAAACCATTGCTGATTTATTTTGCTTTGCTCATCCATGTTTGTAAACGTTAAGTTACAGCTTTGGTAGGAAGCACACGAAATGAGACGCCTGGGTTCCGTACAGCAGAAGATACCGTGTGTGTTTCTGACTGACGTGATGGAAGAACAGTCCAGAAAACGCGACTGTCAGGTGAATGCATCTGCAGATACATTATCAGGCGCAGTAGGTTTATTATGGGTTTCTCCTGCTGCTACAGTTGTTAGCACGGAGAAGCACCCGTCGTGAACACGTTTTTAGTCGTGTCTTTTTATCTTTTGCTGGAAATGAAATGTAAGCAGAGTAAATGTCTGAGCCAGAGCAGGGGGAGGTGGCTAACTGTTGTCCTTTCGCCTGTAGCACGAGGACACACCTCAGGTCTTCCTCGGCAGAGGACCACACTTATTTGCATAATGTAGAAAACAGGGCAACAGGTTGAACAAATTAACTGACACATGGTCGTCGTGACAAATAGTTGTGCAGCTGGTTTCAACAGCAGAGAAATCTCTGTCTGATGTATTTATTTATTGTAAATGTGGTGCAATCTGGCATTAAACAGTTATATGCTGTGCCAACTTTCCTGTTTTTAACAGTGAGTCGAGTAGAGCCACTGCTGTGTGATGAATAGAGTAGAGCAAATACCTGCATGGCTGAATGAAGGGTTTTTCCTACTTACTCAAGCTTTACCAAAGCACCAAAATCTTCTTTGTCAGGTAACACACAGACATATGCAGACCACTCTTGCAGGCTTAGTCACTGCAAGTCTGGAAAAAACAAACAAACAAACTCTGGAATGAAGAAAGTTTTGGCCAGTCTACTGGAAAGCAGAAGAAGAGAGGAAGAACGTGCCAGTTAAAGACTTATGGACATTTCAGCTCTATCGTTAAGGACATGGAAGAACCTGACATTAAATTAATGTTTCATAACGTGTAACACTGAGAGCATCTTTACATAATTCAAATGTAGGCTAAACCTAACTGCAAGTTTGATATAAGGAAGTGCAAATAGATGGCCTGTTTCAGGATTCTAGTCAGTGAGACTTGTAGAACAATAAAACTGGTTTCAATTTAAACCCTACAGGAAAAAAATCAATGAATAAAGTTGTTTCTGAGAATTGATATTAATTACTGATGCTCATTACCGAAAGACTTTAGACCCTGTTACTATTCACTCACTGAGCTCTGAGGGATCTTGCAGAGGCGTTAGTATCTGATGTTAATATACACAGCTCAAAGGAGAGATCTGCAGGTGTCAGGATAGAACTACATATAACAGGAAAAGTCTGTTTTCACACATTAGCTGTTTACCCTCAAGTTAAATTGTTGCAAAGAATTATTTCAGTCATTTTCCTAGATAATCAGTAACTTAATACTATCATTTTCTTTATTCATTTTTTAGCGGTTGTTTAGTTTTTCTTTTAGAACCCTACCACAGAGGGGCCACAAGCCGATGTAGTGCTAGTGCCGTTCTCAACACAGCAGAAATGGGGAGGGTTGTGTCAGGAAGGGCAATCACATGTAAATCAACCATGTGAATCATCAAGAATGAGATTTCCATAGCAGATCAGTTGAGGCCTGGGTTAAGAACGACCGCCTACGGTGCTGTTGGCCAACAGGGTGTGGATGGAAGTTGTGTTGCTGTTGGCCAAAGAGGAAAGTTGGAAGGCATGTTCGGAGACAGAGAGAAGGATGGAGCCAGGGAAGAAAAGGGGACGGCCAGAGTGAAGAAGGCCATGCAGAGGGTTTGTGCGACAGAGGAGGATGCTTGAAATGGAGGCAGAAGATGAAAAAGTGTTGTTAGTGTCTTTTAGGATGCTAGCAAGGATGCTAAAAAAATTCATATTGATTATTTTTTCCTGTGCACCAGGTACAGCAGAACCACTACTCATGCTAGGGCCATCATCTGGGTCAGATTGACTACTTTTTCTTTTCAAATATTTATCTATTGCTATGATGTGCTGCGTCGTCTCACAGCATGACTTTTTAATTTCTTCTTCATCATCTTCTGGCAGTTGGCAACCTATTTAATTAGAGCAGGTAGTTGTACTGCTCTCTAGTGGAAGAGATTGTAATTGTTCTGCCCGTTACTCACGCTGGTCCTCAACCATTTTTGCGCCACGGACGGTTTAATGTCAGACAATATTTTCATGGACCTGCCTTTAAGGTGTCGCAGATAAATACAGCAAAATAAAATGAAACGACCAAGACAAAATCAATAGGATTTTGTAATTATAATAATAATAAATGCAAATTCATTGTGTAATTGTGTAACTTTATTAGCAGCGTCCTCGTGAAATACGCCAACAACATTGAGAGTAACATCCTCCTCTCTGCCCCTTAATGCTCTCTGGTCACTATGGTAACACGTAAATATTTCTTTCAAAATAAGACACACAACTACAACACGGGAAAAGACCCAGGGTAACCGAGTTAACGATAAAACCCCCTGAAAACCATAAATTTTGCACCCAAGCCTCAACATGCCATATCCACTTATCCACTTGATATAAGGCTAACTGGCAAACTGTAATATTTTTCAAATTTTTTTCCCCTCTCTAATTTTCTAATAATCAGGTGCAAGAGTTCCCTGCAGAGTCTGGGATTAAAGTTTGTGGCTCTTGGAGGCCTGTTTCCTTTGCACAGTTTTTCTCTGAATTAGCTGGAGCAACCAGCTAATTCATGTCATATGTGCCCTGAGCACATTGGCATTTGTTCAAACTCTACACCACTTGAAGATAATTTTGCTTTCAAAACAAATAAGTGTTTTTGAATCATTTGCCAAACTGATATACTTCATCCATCCATCTAGAGCTGTAGAGAACACTTTAATCTTGGCATAATGATGACACTTTATACTGATGATCATGGGCACCTCATTTGTATCTCCTTAATGTTATGTTTTTATGTTGTGATAAATGTAGTCTTGTAGTCATGTGTGTTTTTTGAAAATAGAAGCTGGTACAGATTCATATTTGACCTTTTGATTCCCTGGTTGCTAAAACTTTGCAGTCATGAAATTATTCTCAAATTGCATTAGATGAATTATGCAGCTAATTCAGTGTCAGCACAGTCATGTAGTCTGTTGTTGGTTCTTTAATCAAGCCCAAGCTTATAATTGAAAAGTGGTGGTTTATAATGTGGGGCTTCTGTTTGATGCTATATAATATGTAGATAACTGATTTATGCATTCATGGTACCGTTACTAATGTTAGGTATAGTCACTTTCATTTATATCTTGCACTGATCAAACATGTGGTTTTGCTTGTCTTTAGCAATTTCAGGTTGTTGCCACAGAAAATGTGAACCCTGTTGCTCTGGAGGCTAACATACATAGTGCGCTTGCCACTGAAAAACTTGATGGCACCTGTTGCTATGTTACAGTTTATAAAGGTGAGAAGATCTCAGAATAACACTGATCATTTCCTCGTCAGCATCTACAAACTGCTACTACTTTGTAGTTTTCTAAGTGGAATTGATCTGTTTTCTTTAGGGCAGCCTTACCTGTGGGCTCGACTTGACAGAAGACCAAACAAACAAACAGAGAAGAGGTTTAAAAAGTACCAACATTCTCACAAAAGTTGTAAAGGTAGATTAACTTTGTCAAAAACAGTTCCCCCAAGATTTTTGAACACGTTTTTTTTTTGGTAATATTGCTTCTACACATCACCACGGTGGGTTTTTAGTGACTGAAGCAGATTCTGAGCCTCAATTCAAAGGGTTTAATAACAGTATTACTTAAAAATCCACTGTATTGGTATACACAAGCATAATTACCAGAAACTTATGGGGCTAATTGTGAGAATATTGAGTGTGGACCAAAAAAGAAAAGGCCTGGAAAATGTTAATACATAACACATTTAGCAGTGGGGAAGGGTTTTATTTTTCCGGGCTTTCTTTCAGGGTTCACGTGGAACATAGAGGAAGATTTTAAACCGGTGCCAGAAACATGGATCCCAGCTCATGGAGTCAAACATCACAGCGGCTGTCCAGTGCCCGATGAACATGGACATATTCCAGGTTCTTAGTTCTTATTTTAGTTTGTGTGCAGTGAATTCACCTATGTCTATGTAAAAGAGTTTATGTAGAAAAATGGGGGTAAGTGTCAAAGGGACGATAAGCAGCAAGTATCGTCCTTCACATGGAAACCATCAGCATGACGAGTACTTTTCTTTGTTGTTATAAATATGTAGGCTGGGTTCCAGTGGAGAGAGACAATAAGCAGTACTGCTGGCACTCCTCTGTGGTGGATTACAACGTTGGGCATGCTCTTGTTCTCAGACCTCGACGTGACAACGAAGACATGTTAGAAATCACATCAGTCCCATTAGCTGAGCTCCAGGAACAAACACTGGAGCTTATTGGAACCAATGTCAATGGAAACCCCTATGGTAATAGAAACTACATTCATTTTTTTTATATATAAGCTGTGGTTAGGAATTAATTAATGTTAATAAATGATTAACATTAATTAACTTCATTGGGTGATTGATTTAAAAGGAAAAACTGAAGTAAACCAAGATTCATTAATATTGTACAAACAGGGCTGGGCAGCAAAAAACAGCCTGTCCACTGCCTGGTTACACATGGGAGTGTCCCAATCAGAAACCCACCACCTGTGGACTTCCAGCAGCTGTGCTCCTGGTTTCACGAGAATCCAGACGGTCGAGTTGAGGGCATAGTCTGGCACTGCAGTGATGGCACTCTCATCAAGGTGGGATAATATATATATATATATATATATTATTCAGTACATAAAATAGATTTAAGTATCTGTATTAAAAGATTGAGCTGCCATAAGCAGTTTACAGGGAGCAATGCTGTCATGCTTCAGTGTTCTAAATAGTGTGAAATCAGGCACCAAGCTCTTCTGTGTGTGTTGTTAGGTTCATCGTCATCACCTGGGACTGAAGTGGCCAGAAGCGAACACTTGCCTTGGTAACAAGCCGACGGCCATCCGTGTTGACGCTTATGGCAGCACGGAGTTGTTTACATCGTTTGTCGCACTAAATGGACACTGCTTCAGCCGGCTTCAGGACATTCACTTTGAGCTATAAGTCCATGCGGTCTTGTGAGGATCTGCCGCTTTGCTGATAGATCCTTGATATTTCATCTGTCATTCCATGCGAGTGATTTACAATCCTATATTCATATAGATTAATTTATTCCACAGAAACCAGTTAAGAACTGCTGCTTTTTGAATTCATGAAAGTCTTAAGAGTAACTTACAGTAAGTGAGCTGTTAGTGGAAGAAATAAGGAGAAAACTGACTGCCAAAGTTTAACGTTTGGCACACAAAAGAAACGGTGGAGTGAATCAAAACTTAAGATGGTTTTTGCAGAGATGTGTACTGCTTTAATGTAAAAAAATAACTGACCAACTTTTTTTTTTTAGCATGTTAAGTTATTAAAGGGAACCCCGGCTATTAAGACATGTTTGCGCTAAAAATGCACTATGCTTTCAATAACATATGTGGTATTAAAATATGCCAAATGTTTTCCTTTTAAGCACATTTTATATAAAACCGATTTACCAGTAGGTCGCCATTGTTATTTACTTCTCAATGCACTCTGGGTAGTGACGTCATATGGTTGCGCCGCATTGAGTTCACAGCAGCACACTGGAAATGGCTTCAGTTCAACCTTTCCCGTTTGAACCAGAACAATCCGAGAGAGAGAATGAAAATAATCAACCAGCACTTATTTTAGATGAAGATGAAAACAATCCGTCACACGAGGACGCGAGAGTGAGGGAAAACTACTGGTGTCTATGCGGTTACTGCTTGCCCGTGCCAAATCCCCGACAGAATTTGTTTCCCTTGCGTTGGGACCTTGGTACAACATCGGACGGAGTTATTGAAATAAACCAATGACATTTTATCGTAATTTCACTGTATAATAAAAATTAGAATTCTATTAATGTTTTTATCATGCGGTTATGCGATGCCATGGATAGCTGCTGCCATAAAACTGAGCTCTTTACAACAAACGCTCTCAGTCGCCGTTGCCATTGGCAAGCGGTAGCCGCATAGACACCAGTAGTTTTCCCTCACTCTCGCGTCCTCGTGTGACGGATTGTTTTCATCTACATCTAAAATAAGTGCTGGTTGACTATTTTCATTCTCTCTCTCGGATTGTTCTGGTTCAAACTGGAAACGTTGAACTGAAGCCATTTCCAGTGCGCTGCTAACTGAACTCGATGCGGTGCAACCGTGTGACGTCACTACCCAGAGTGCATTGAGAAGTAAATAACAATGGCAGCCTACTGGTAAATCGGTTTTATATAAAATGTGCTTAAAAGGAAAACATTTGGCGTATTTTAATACCACATGTTATTGAAAGCACAGTGCATATTTTAGCGCAAACATGTTTTAATAGCCGGGGTTCCCTTTAAAAATGACCACTTTATATATACTGTATCCCCAAACTCATCTGTTGCTAAGTGAAGAATGAATGAATAAATATTAACACTTTATTCAACAAATTTTTATTTGACAGAATACAAAAGTGACTTACAGTACACCGAAAAAAAACTCATGTTACGTACAAATTTACATTCTCACAACAATAAGTTAGTATTCACATATTAACACAAAAATATTGTGTCATTTCATTGTTAAAAGGAAACTCCTTCCTCAAAATTTCCAAGGAATGTGACTGTAAAAGCATGACTTACATATCACACATTAAGTGATAGACACACTGGGCACTTCTGCCTTTACCCCAAATTGTTGACACACTTTTTTCAGCTGCTCCTCTAACAGAACATTCTTCTTCACCTCTAAGTTGTAGTTATATTTCAGGTCTTCGATTTCATCAAAAAATGCTGGGTCAAAGTTCTCCAGTTCTTTTTTCAGCTTCGTGACCTCAGCTTGAAGTTTGTTTTTTTCAGTTTCAGCTGCCTGCAGAAGTTTTTTGAGTTTCCCATAATCTATGGACACAAGAAGAGAAACCATTATGATTCTTCCTTAGATAGTACTGTACCTCATAGTTATCAAGGTTTTTGTTAAGACGGCACATATATTAAAAAAAAAAAAAAGTCCCAACCTCCCTCAGATTCACGCTGACAAAACAATAGTGTAGCTGGAAGACTCGCCTAGTTTAGATGTCGTCTCGCCGTATCGCTCACTGTATTCTTGCATCCTTCGTTTCATTTCTTCATTCTCTTTTTCCAGCTGAGTGCTGGCCAGTCTTCACGTACATGACATGTAGAGTTTAGTCAAAAGCAAAATATAAAGTTGAATGTTTCAGACAAAGAAAGAAAAAAAATCATTTTCATGCGAAGTTTAACGTACCGGATTTCCTGGAAGGTCTTGCTGCTTCTTGGATCACCTTTTCCAGCAGCAGGAAAGGTTTTTAACACGTCAGCCTAAAAATGAAAAACTGATAGTATCAATCAAATACAGCACCTAAAAAGACAAAACTTTTTGTCACAGACATAACCGTGTTACATCATAGATTTTGTCATTTCTTTTTTCCACAGAAAAAAGAACGATAGCTAATAAAAACTAACGCTTCTCTTGAAAACACGACAAAATGTCCACAGAAAATGTCAACTCATTTTGCATTTGATGTCAAGGAAAAAAAGACGCGTTATAAACTGTGGAGCAACTCTAAAAACACAAACTTTTACACTTTATATTTTATTCCACTGAATCAACTTTAGATTTCATGTACTATAATCTTATGACATGAAGTCGAATAAAACTAAAATAATTTATTAAAACTAAATGATGCTTTTGTCAAAATATGACTAAAACTACCAACAAAAAAAAAATCGCTGTCCAAATTAACTTAACCCTCTACTGCATAGCGTTACCCTGAGGTAACAAACCACATTTTCATCCTTTACACTGGCCCTTCAAAAGTAAAAAAAAAAGTTGTTTTTTTTCAAATAATGCTACCAGACACATCTCTTTCCAATAAAATGATGAGTTGAAGGTGGTGTGACTTTCATTTGGGGGGGCAGGACCCCTTTCTGCAAGGTGCACTACATGAGAGACATCTCATTAGGAGGCAACAAAAAGATCACTATTTTACATGTTTATAGTGAAATAAATGTATATTAAAAAATACTTGTATGTGCATGAATAAGTTAAGAAGCACATTTGATTGTTTGTTCTACTTTTTAAAATGTATTTATACAGTAAAACTGTTAATTTTCATTCATTGCCTCGAGGCAGCACTGTGCAGTTAGCCCAATTTTTTTCAGGCAATATAATGCATTAGCATATGTGTGTAGAGATGTGTTTGTGTGCATTTATATGATCATAGTCAATGTTTTTTACTTTACAATCTACTCATAATTACAGGACATGGATGTAAAAACCTTTTATGGAAGGAAACCAAGGGAATGTGCACTTTCTGTCCTCAGAAAGTGAGGACAGTGAGCTTTCAGGGAGTGACAGTGAAGTAGAGGAGAGGATCCCTGAATGAGGTTTGAGGGACACTTAGGAGCTCAGGGGTCAGTTGGTAAAGTAACTGTGTGTGTGTGTGTGTTAGTGTGTGTGGTCGTGTATTACTTATTGTTGTGGGGACACAAATTTGTTTACACACTCGCATTGTGAGGTCTCGCCTACTTTATGGGGACAAATTGCAAGGTAAATCATTAAATTTTAGGGTGAAGGCTTGAGTCAGGGTTAGAGTAAGGTTCAGGCAGGGACTTGTGATGGGTAGGGTCAGGATAAGTCTCCAGGAAATCAATGTAATTTAATTTAATGTCCCCAAAAGTGATGGAGAAACAATGTGTGTGCGCGTGCGTGTGCATGGGTTAGGGTCAAATGTTGGATGTATTTTGGTGTTTTATTGTTCTGTGAAATGTTTACATTGTTTATTTGTTGTTTATTTATTTGTTCATCCTTGTTGTACTAATGCAACTTTGCCTTGAAGCAACAAACCAATATCTGTTTGGGGGGGGCAAGGTGTCAAATTTTATGATTGATATATTATTAGGGACCCTAAAGCTCCCCAAAAATTAAAAAGTCATGCAGTAGAGGGATAAGATGCTGGATTAAAAACAGCCTGGTAATAACAAGAAGTTTGAAAAATGGACATTTTTGGTCAGTATCTGCTTACCAAAGATTGTCATGACTTCTAGATTCATCACTCTATCTCAAATAACAGCAACACATTTTAAAGTTTTTGCCACCTGATCCTCGAGTTGTCGTATTGTTATCTGAGCTCTCTCCTCCCGCTCTGTCATCTCTTTCAGCTGTTGTTTGAGTTCAGACAGTCGGATGTTCTTTTGGGAGAGTTCCTTCTCCAGCTCCTTCATCTTGTTCTCAAACATCCTGCACAAATAGAAGTCAAATGACCATCAGATCTCAAATTGTGTCCAAAGTAAATAAACATGCTGTTTGTTAATATTGTCTTATTAAAGCTTGAGCATGAGACTGACATAAATGAACAGCCTTTATTATCAAAGAGTTTCCATAATGCTGACTAAGCCTGTTAGCGACAGTCTATTTCGCAGCATACCAGAGTTTGAATCCCATGGGCATGATAATGATTGTGCATTTAAGTCACACGCTGCTGATTTAACCTGCTGCACAACCCTAAAGCTTACAAATTACTTTTAAGTGCCCTTTTCTGGAAGACTACTGGTTTTGCTGACCTGGTTACCACAGATGACTTCATGGTCTTAGTGTCCACTCCCTCTGTGATGGGCCTGGACAGAGCTTCCCTCAGTCTTTGCTTGGTGTCTTCCAGCTCTGCCTCAAGCTTCTCATTTGTCACTTCTAGAGTCATCTTGGTCACTCTCAGCCTCTCTGCAGCCTCCATTTCCTTTTACAGTGACACACATTTTCAAGCATAGCCAAGAGACAAAAACAAGCATTTAGACTTTGATTGTTTTTTTTGTAATAATTAATTCTGCCCCGACCCAATTTCATTAAAACTAACTTATAATAAGTCATAAAATAAGTTACCCTTTTAATCTCCTTTCGAAGACGTTCATTTTCAATCACTATTTTCTCCAGTCCTTTGGTTTTGGATTCAAGTTTGGAATTCAGCTCAGTTTCAGCCTCACGCTTCAGTGTTTCCAAGTCAGCCTGGAAAACAGCGCTTACTGTCAGCTGCAGTCACGGAACAGAGATGCTAAATAAACCTTCCCAAAATAACGTTTGTGATGTGTAAGGTGAGACAGGCATTGGCAACCTTTAGCTTAATATTTTCTTTCTCCAGGGCAGTGACTTTGTCTTGATTCACAGTGGCGCTGGATTTCTTCAGTGCTTCATTTTCCCGCTGCACCCTCTCCACCACCTTCTTCATCAATCCAATCGTCTTCTCGAGCTCGGGCACTGTTTTACCACTGTGACCGCCCTGATGAGGATCACAGAACAAATCATGTATTAGATCAGAACTAGTTCATTTTTTTGTTAACTGTGATTCTGTTTTAATTCCTATGTACAGATTTATTTTCAGTTGTTTTAAAGATTGTGTAGGCAAAGGAAAAAAAAAACATACTCCACGTATATGAGCCAGCTTTTTTTCTGCCTCTGTCTTTTCCTTTTTCAGTGCGTTGCATATCTCCTTAAGGTCCGCAACTTGATTCTGTAGGGAGGAAAAAACAAAATACCTTTGGCAAAACCCCCCCCAAAAACTACTTCCAGTGTCTCCAAATCAAAGTATTAATTCAATAGATTTGCTCCATTCTTTTAAACCTCTTAATGTGGTGCTGAAAGAAAAACAAAATGATGCTACAGATGAAATCACTTTTTATTAAAGCAAACTTTCATACGTTTATGTATTTTTGTAAATGGTCTATTATTAAAGCATTAAAGCAATTAAGGCAAATCCGTTTAATGAAGAGGTAAACTCTCCAGGTGCCATCAATAGTCTCCTTTATATTTTAAAATTATAGTTCTCACACAGGAAATGTTTCCAGTCAGAGCTTTCTGCCAAACTGGCTCTCCCAGATCTGCAGCTTGTAACATTTATTAAAAAAAAAAAAAAAAAAAAAAAAAAAAATATATATATATATATATATATATAATGGATGGATGTATGTATGTTTTCATATATCCATAGCACTTGTGTTGAACTGATCAGCTACCTCAGTCTAATTGGGTAATGTCTACCTTGAGCCTCGGCAGGTCTTTGTTGGTCTGCTCCAGCTGAAAGCGCAGCTCCAGGTTCTCAGAGGCCAGCTTGAGGTTTTCTTTTTGGAGGTCCTGCTCTCTCTCTGATGGAGTATTGGTGCCTCGTCCTGAAGTCTAGAGGACAGCAAGGACACAAAGTGAGCCAGGTGGAACTAAAGGTTATCATATTAAACTGAAACAAAATATTGCAAAGGGAGTGCAGAAACCACTGGGAACATCGAGTCCATGATCGACGGTGTGAGGTAAAGAGACAACTGCACACTAAAAAGCAAGTCATGGCCTAATATTTTCTCTTCCATGTCTAATGCTATCACAGCACTACCACTCCAGCAGGGTGACTACAGAAGCCTTCAGATACCTTTCGACAGCTCACAGATTTGCCTTCACGTTTTTGTACTTCCTGATCCATCTTGTTCCTGATGAAGTGTTTGGTATGAATAGAGCTGGGGTCCTCATCTTCATGTAATGGATTTTCCACACTTGCACTCTTTGTTGTGTCATCTTTCTGTGTAACCCATTCGTCCACCTGCTGTGACTTCTCTGATGCGATTCCCACATCATAATCATTATCATCTGTATTTTGATCGTCTTGGTCGCCAACAGCCTCTTTGTTTGGCGCTTCACTCATTTCATCATCTGTAACTGCCTCTGCTGGAGGAGGTGATATAACCGATCCTGGTCTTCCTGACAGTTCATCAGGCTCACTTGCCTTTGTGGCCTGTTCTTCTTCCTTGTCTTCAGGTGTATGAACTTTAGAGCCACAATGAATTTCTTCTGTGCCTTCTAAAATGTCACCTTCGCTTTGTTTCTCATCATCTTCAGCATTATCAGTTCTAAGATCTACTTCTCTGGTCACATCTGGTTCAAGATCGCCTGGAGCTCCAGAGCTTGGTTGCGCTTGTTTACTGTGAACATCATCTGCTTCTGCACAGCTGGTCTGGGTTTCTCTGTTCACCCAAGGCTGCTTTGGCTCCCTCTGTTGGTCAAAGGTATCTTCAGCAGTTTCAGTGCTAAGAAGGCTTCTGCAGGATTCGACAGGACAGGAACCTACATGCCCTTCACATGACCCATTGTCCACATCAAAAGTAGCAGAACGAATCTCTCTTAGAGTCTGAGAAGAGATGCTTTTTCCCTTCGTGGACAAACACAGTTAAATGAAAGACGTGTATTAAGAAAACTGGACGTAAAAAAGGGGGAATGCAGAAATGAAATTAATTTTAACAAAACCCCCCTTTCATTATGTTATTTTTGAAAAGTAACAGGCAAACCTCGGCTTCTGCTTAAGGTCCATACTCATAAATAAGAGTAAAAAAATCTTCCAATTAGAGCTGCCAATGACAATAACATATAAACAGATGTTTACTTGTACACGGATGCCCTTATGAGTAGCAACCAAAGAAATTAATTGACAAAATAATGGCCTTAACATTAAATCCCATGTTCTGTGTGGCCAACAAACTCAAAGTTAAGAATAATGAATTTAAAATGACATAAAATGAGTAAAACCAACAAATTTCCATATTTCAAAGTTGGAAGCTGCCCTTTCGCTTGATGAAATTCTTACATGTATCTTATTTGTTGATCTAAGAGTCAAATAAATACTTACAGAAGGTCTTGATGGAGATTCTTTGATAACCTGGCTCTCTAAGGAACGGAGTCTCTCCTCCAGGAAGCGGTTTCTCAGCATCATATCCTCAATGGCACCGTCACGCGGTAAAGCCTGTTGCTGTCTGTACATTGAGTAAGAAAACAAAAGCCTCGGTTTGGACTATGTAAAGCTGCTCTATCAGACAGAATCTACAATTACCAACAGTTTACAAGCACTGAAACGTATAGTGGCACAGGTCTTTGTTGGTCAGTGCTCGAGTGGCATCATCTTTATGTATCCATGCACACATTAACTTGATTTATTATTATGTTTATTACTGCGTATTTATTACTAAACAAATTCATTGTGAGTTTTAATTCTCCAATTAGTTAATTTTTACTGCCTCTTTTGTGTATATGTAATTTAACGGCACACTACAGATAATATTGAATTTTGTGTATGTGATCCAGATTCTTTTATTGTTTCGTAAAGTTATCATGTTCCAAGAACGGCCTCCTCTCTATCAAGAAGAGAAAGAGACGAAGACGAAGCCTAGAAAACTATAAACATGCCCGCCTAAATGCAATCTACACGTTAGGACATTTGAACAGCCTGACAGATACTTTATAGTGAGAATCTCTGTCTCCAGGTCTGAATTCCTCTTCTTCAGCTCCTCCATCTCCTTCTCCATTTCAGTGGATCGCACCCCCACCACCTGATCAGCAGTGACCCCTCGAGCCTTCAGCTTTTTCTGCAGTGCACTCTTCTCTTGTTCCAGCCTATAAAAGCAAAAAGACACAAGAAGCAAATAAAACGAATTAAGTGACAGTTCCACTGACACATTAACGTCTTCTACATCCACAAAAGTGCCTCTGGGTTTTAGACAGAATAGAATTAGAATAGAATAGAATTCAACTTTATTGTCATTGCACATGCACAGGTACAGGGCAACGAAATGCAGAAAACATGAAGAGAAGTAAGTCAGCGAAGCCTGTTTGTGTGTGATGTCCAAACTAACCTGGCATAGAGGTCTTTAAGAGTGCTGAGCTGTTTTGAGAGGGATTCATTCTCTCGTTCCTTCTCCTTCAGTGAATTTTTGACCTTCTCCATCTTGGCCTGCCATTTCTTGCCCTCCTCCCATCGCACAATTTCTTCTTTAGTCTGTCCAACATGCATTAAATCACTACATGTACACCATATCAATATTAATAATATATTAAAAGGCTGCAGAAAACAAGAGTCCTTTTCAGTCGTGTCCCAAAAGGCCATCGGGGAGCTACTGAGATTAAACACATTCGCAAGGGAAGGTTTTCAAATGAAAAACGGCAACTTTGGGCAGCAGATTTGGTCGAAGTTACTGATGTTCCTTCAGAGATCAGTTCAACCCTTATAAACAAATGCTTTCTTCCAAATATCTTGTTCTGCTTATTGATAAAATAACAGGGCTGGTTGCAAACTGATGTTATTTTGCACTAAAAAAGAAAGAAAACCCACAACGACTATACTGACTCAGTTTCAAGTGACTCTCCTCTAATATGTGCCTCTTTTTCAGGATGTGCATAGCCAGGAAAAGAGCAAAATATCGCTGTACTATTTGGCCCCGGTCACTGCACCACCTTGAAAACAGGGCCCAAAATATTTGATGCCGACTGAATTGATGTTCATACCTTTCCGTGATCGTCTTTGACATGTTTTATTTCAGCTCTTTTCTCCAAGTCAGACTCCAGTCTCCAGATCTTCTTCTGCAGATTCTCAATAGTTGGTCGCTTTCCATCTGCTTCTCGTTGGCTCTAAAAACAAACACGAAAGCACCTTTTCTCAGACAGGTACATAAATGGAGATGGAAAAGTTTCTGTTTAGGTTAGGGTCACGGTGGGGAGTTTTGGTTAATATAAATTATAGTCCTGAGATAAACCTGAAACTTAACTTACAAAAAAATAACTCCTACATGGTACTGATCCACGAGAATATCTAAAGAATTAAATCAGTTCTGACATACGAGCTTTGTGACATGTGAGATTCCATTCTTGATGAATGCTTCAGTTTTTGCCACAGATAAGCACGACAGGGTTTGGATGTCTCTCATCTCGTGTTTTATCACCTGCAAGGTCTGAATATGACGCCTAAACAAAAGCATGTGGTCGCACATCAGCATGAGGTTTCAATGTAACACATAGCTTAGATTCTAACAACAACAAGTAGCGGCTCAAAGGAACCTGATGTGGTTTGTGATTTTGCACTTTCTGGAGGCACTAACTTGAAGAGCACTGGTGAGCCTTTTGATTTGCTGCTTGAGTTCCTCGATTTCTTGTTCTTGCGCCTCCTTCTCAGCTTGCAGACGTCTTTGGGTTTTCTGAGCTTTCTGGATGTCTTGGTTCAGCCTGTCCACTTCCTCTTTCAAGGAGCTCTCGCGGCCTCTGGCTGATTTGGCAGACTCCTTTGCAGCTTGAAGTTCTTCACTGAGTTCTTGCATTCGCACCTTTGGGAAAAGAAAAAGAAATTTTAAATCTTTTCCGATTCAAAAAGTCTGATATTATTTCATGATGAGAAATGGCAAGCATAAAAGACGCGATAGTAATCCATTTTCTGTGTGGCCAAAATCCGCATTTTGTTTTGTTCTATAGAGCAACATTTTGCCTCAAATCAATTAAAACACATAAAGGTTTCAGTGTTGTGCTGGGTGAAGTTTACTTTAATACCACAAATACTGTGTCAATCACACACAATGTTCTTTAAGTGTAAATAGCGACCAGTATGTAAAAACGGCTGCATTTGCCTAAACAAATACGATTATGAATAACGTTTAGATCATCTAAATTTATGTGCTATAAAAACTTTGCACTGTATTTATTTCTTTCATACCATGGCACACAGACTAAATGCCTGTTATTTTTTCCCCCCTTAAACAGTTGAACTAAATCATGATAACTTTTTATCTACCACCTTTATAAATCACACTGAGGCTCCCATGAGGATGTTAATGGTAATTAATGATGGAAGAAAGGGTTGGTTGAGGCTAGCCAGATGTCAAACATGCTGTTTATGCAACAAGCCCAGTGCAAGCAGCTTGTTCACCAATTTGATCTTTGGTTAGTTCCTATTCAAAAGCATCAGGTTGTGACTGTATAAGCCTGGTTCCTAAAACTGAGTGAATGATAAAAAAATGCAATTAAATCAGAATACAATGATTTTGAGATCATCTACAAATCTATACCATATAAAAATACAACCAGGACCAAATATTAAATATGAAATTGACAGGTTTTTTTTTTTTTTTAGACCAACATGTTTAAAAAAGTTTGGAGCAGGGACATAGTTTCCACTGTCTGGTATCTGGTTATTGTAGTTCTAAAAGCAAATTGTTTTTCCATATTTGCTTGATAATGTTTCACACGATACTAAATGTTGTTGATGGGTTAAAGGTCTGGAAAGTAAAGACCAGAAAGAGATGCTGTTGTAATACACGCAGAATCTGCTTTGGCTTTGTTTTCCTTAAAATGGCCAGAATACTTGGCATCCAATTATTTCCACAATCCATTTGATTGGTCAGGGTACATGTCACGGAGCAGTCATAGTGTGCTGTGATGCAGGTAGGATAGAGGGCCCACACGCAGGACTCAAAACCAAGGGGTTAACTTAAAGTGCAGTTTATTCACTGGGATGACTCATCAGAGAAATAAACATTACTCAAACACGACCAATAAATGGTGAACACGAAACTAGACACTAGACTGGAACCTAAAACAAGATAACACACAAGAACAGAACCAAGAACATGAATGAATTTCAAACACAGCACAAGGAGGAAGTGGACGCCAACGACCCGACACAGAGCAGGGAAAACGCAGGGCTTAAATACACACTGGGATACCGAGGGCATGAGACACAGAAGGGGAGCACAGCTGGGAGAGATTAGGGCTAATGAGACAGGGGGAGCAAAACTAGACACAGTGACATGAGACAAACCTTCACAATAAAACAGGAAACAAGAAACCACCACACAAAGACGCAGAACCTAAGAACTAATCCCCTAACAAACAAACTAAAACACAGAATACTAATAATAATCAACAATGCACAAGAGTCAATACAAAATACAAAATTAAACCAAAACATGAGAAACTCAAAATGCTGGGTCAAAACTGACCCAGAACCGTGACAGTACGGGACAGTTTCCTCTCTTTCCCAGTCCATCTTCAATGAGCTCAGGCTCAGAGAACGTGAAGGCAGTCTAGGATGTTGTTTATAAACATAATTTATAAATATGTTTTCCTTCGCCTTGTAATCGGAAGGTTGCCGGTTCGAGCCCCGGCTTGGTCAGTCTCGGTCGTTGTGTCCTTGGGCAAGACACTTCACCTGTTGCCTACTGGTGGTGGTCAGAGGGCCCGGTGGCGCCAGTGTCCGGCAGCCTCGCCTCTGTCAGTGCGCCCCAAGATAGCTGTGGCTACAATGTAGCTTGCCATCACCAGTGTGTGAATGTGTATGTGAATGGGTGGATGACTGGATGTGTAAAGCGCTTTGGGGTCCTTAGGGACTAGTAAAGCGCTATACAAATACAGGCCATTTACCATTTACCATTTTATATACACTATTAAAAATTATTTGCTTGTACACATGAACTTGAGTGGCATCTTATTCTTGAGCCATAGAGTTTAATATGATGTCCTCCCACACAATGCAGTTATAACAGCTTCGACCCTTCTAGGAAGGCTTTACACAAAGTTTAGGAGTGTTTTTATAAGAATTTTTGACCTTTCTTCCAGAAATGCATTTCTGATGTTGGACGAGAAGGCCTGGCTCACAGTCTCCACTCTAACTAATACCAAAGATGTTCTGTCAGGTTGAGGTCAGGACTATGTGTGAGGACAGTCAAGTTCTTCCACACCAAACTCACCAACCAAACACCAACACTCATTCATGTCTTTATGGACCTTGTTTTCTGCCCTGTGCGGTCATGTTAGAACAAGAAGGGACTGTCCCCAGACTGTTCCCACAAAATTGGGTGCATGAAATTGTCCAAAATGTTTTGCTGAAGTACTAAGAGTTCCTTTCACTGGAACAAAGGGGCTGAGCCCAACATCTGAAAAACAACCCCACACCACAAATCCAGACTTGTCCATCAGATTGCCAGAAGGAGAAATATGATTTATCAGTCCAGATAACACGTCTCCACTGCTCTAGAGTCCAGTGGCAGCATGCATTACATCGCTGCATCTGATGCTTTCCATTGTGCTCACTGAGGTTATGCTTGGATTCAGTTCCTCAGTCATGGAAACAAGTTCCATGAAGGTGCACGCTGCTCTTTGCTAATCTGAAGTCCACAAGTTTGCATGCCTAGATGCTTGATGTTATACACCTGTGGCCGTGAAAGTGATTGGAACACCTAAATTCAATGATCTGGATGGGTGAGTGAATACTTTTGGTAATATAGTATATCTTTCTTTGCATAGTATTGCTTTGAGTCTAATTTGCGGATGCAGAAACAATCTTTGATCATTAACACTGGTTTTCAAAAGTGTTCATGAGCCATACTATGATTACTTCCATCTAGGATGTTATATTTTTGGTAGTATTGTTATGCTAGCATGTTATTCTGTTTGTTGGTAAACACAATGGCTATGTAGGGGTGTAGAGTGGGGTAATGTTAACAATCCATTAAAATTTGCCTTACACCCACCAAAGTGTTCAAGGTCAACTTAATGATTTATTGGTCAAATATTGACAAAAAAGCCTTATAACAAAAAAATCTGAATCTTAAAAATATGGTGTGTATTGTCAACAAAGAAAAGCATCATATAAATATTTAAAATATGACACATTTGACCTCCCCGTCAATGTCAACCAAATGATCTGTAGGTCAAACTGAAAATGTTATATAGAGCTATTTAAAACTATGTTTCTTGGTTCCATTATCTGCATTGACAACATAAAGGCATATAAGAACAATATATGGAGATTCTAAATAATCAAAGTAAACATCTGTCATGCTGCCCTGTCTGATCTATACTACAAACTTACTTTTAAAAATTATTCCCTCAAAAGTGAATTCTGCCCAGAGAGTGAGCTGTCTTGGCAGAGGTTTGGATTCTCTAATTGTTTCTTGTTTCCACAAGAGGCTAGAAGATTGCAGAAACTCTTTTAATAACCAGTTTCTTAAGATTTCTCCAGATTCTCAAACTTTTCTAATATTATTTACCATGCTTGACAAAAAAATCTTTCCTTTTTTACTTCTGAAACACAGCCTCAAACAACATCTCCAGAAAGCTCATTTCATTGTTTGTTTTACCATCTGTTGTGGCCAATTTAACTTCTTCCTTTTGTAACTTTCTGGACTCATATTCAAAGTGAGCATTTAATTTTCTAAGAACAATAAAAATGTCTTAGTAGTACTTGATTTATGTTCTTTGTACTATTTTCATTTTAATATGGTGTTGAAATAAATTACATATCCCTGCATTCTGGGTTTTTTCCCCCACTTTTAAACAGCGTACCAACTCTTCTCAGAACAACATTGTAAAACATTACAAACTAGAAGCAGGTTTTTGGCAAGTATAGAACCAACAATAAATCATATTTTGTGGTGTTGAATAACTAGCTCAACAGCTGATGAAATACAACACATACACACACACGGACACCACCCACAAAACAGTAAACAAACCCAAAAAAAACCAATTACATTCTGATGACTGTGGGCTCTTACCTTAAGGTCTTTGGTTTGTCTGTCAATCATCATCTGGACATTCAGACTTTCCTCTTTCTGTGCAGCACTTGCTATAACTTGCTGTTCTGCAGCAGATGTCATCTCCGCACGCAGGTTCAACAGAACCTTACTGAGAGCCTTTAAAGCATACACAATACATCATCATCCATTAACAGATTATTTGCCCTCTACCATAAACATCATTTTGGTAAGCAAACTGCAAAACTGACACAAACAAAAACATCTGACTTTACAATGTGTGTGGTGTAATTATAAATGTATCATTTAAAAGATTTTCTGCAGCTGTAACATTTATCCAAATCATTTAGCCACAAAAACATTATGCTGGGTGAACTCTAAATATTCAGGTGAGGCTTCCACTCCATCACACCGCCAGCGCAGAGAGAAGACAGTCAAGATTTATTTCCCAAATTTGGAGTAGGCAGGGAAAATACCAACTATGAGTGGAAAGCATTTTCTCAGTACGCTGAAACTAAACTGAGTGCCAACCACTTTACACATGTGCACAACTTTCAAAGAAAAACTGGGGGGGGGGGACAACAACCTTTAGCTGTTTCTCTTTCTGGGTGAGCTGTGCCTTCTGTTGTTCCATTAGATTTTTCATGGTGTTACTGGGGGAGCGGACATTAGCCTCCTTCTGGGCCTCCAGTTCAGCTCGAAGATCATTCATCTTCTTCTCCATCTGGGCCATCTGGCTCCTCTGATCCTCATTCTCCGCAGTCAGAGCTTTCACCTGGCTGACATGGTATTCCTCCAACCTGCAACAAATCCCCCATATCAGTTTTAAGACAAGAAATCTGTTAGCTTTGGATACCTTTGGGATTACCCACCATTTTAATCACACTCTAGATCTGGTTTTAACATATGGCATAGAAACTGAACATTTAACAGTGTTTCCTGAAAACCCTCTCCTGTCTGATCATTTCTTGATAAAATTTACATTTACAATAATTGATTACGCAGCAGTGGAGAGTGGACTTTATCAAAGTAGATGTCTTTCTGAAAGCGCTGTAACTAAGTTTAAGAATATAATCCAGCCACTGTTATCATCGTCAATGCCCTGTACCAACACAGAGCAGAGCAGCTATCTGAACGCTACCCCAACAGAGGTCGATTATCTTGTTAATAATTTCACCTCCTCACTACGTACGACTCTGGATACTGTAGCTCCAGTGAAAACTAAGGTCTCTAATCAGAAGTACATGACCCCGTGGTATAATTCTCAAACACGTACCCTCAAGCAGACGACTCGTAATCTGGAGAGGAAATGGCGTGTCACAAATTTAGAGGATCATCATTTAGCCTGGAGAAATAGTTTGTTGCTTTATAAGAAAGCCCTCCGCAAAGCCAGAACAGCTTACTATTCGTCACTGATTGAAGAAAATAAGAACAACCCCAGGTTTCTCTTCAGCACTGTAGCCAGGCTGACAAAAAGCCAGAGCTCTTTTGAGCCAACCATCCCTTTAACGTTAACTAGTGATGACTTCATGAACTTCTTCACAAATAAAATTTTTATCATTAGAGAAAAAATTACCAATAATCATCCCACAGATGTAATATTATCTACAGCTACTTGTAGTTCCATTGATGTTAAGTTAGACTCTTTTTTTCCAATCGATCTTTCTGAGTTAACGTCAATAATTACTTCCTCCAAACCATCAACGTGTCTTTTAGACCCCATTCCTACAAAACTGCTCAAAGAAGTTCTGCCATTGATTAATTCTTCGATCTTATATATGATCAACCTATCTCTAATAATCGGCTATGTACCACAGGCCTTCAAGGTGGCTGCAGTTAAACCTTTACTCAAAAAGCCATCTCTAGACCCAGCAGTCTTAGCTAATTATAGGCCAATCTCCAACCTTCCTTTCATATCAAAAATCCTTGAAAGAGTAGTTGTCAAACAGCTAACAGATCATCTGCAGAGGAATGGTTTATTTGAAGAGTTTCAGTCGGGTTTCAGAGCTCATCACAGCACAGAAACAGCTTTAGTGAAGGTTACAAATGATCTTCTTATGGCCTCTGACAGTGGACTCATCTCTGTGCTTGTCCTTCTTGACCTTAGTGCAGCATTCGATACTGTTGACCATAATATTCTATTAGAGCGATTAGAACATGCTGTAGGTATTACAGGTATTGCACTGCAGTGGTTTGTATCATATCTATCTAATAGACTCCAATTTGTGCATGTAAATGGAGAGTCCTCTTCACACACTGAGGTTAATTATGGAGTTCCACAGGGTTCAGTGCTAGGACCAATTCTGTTTACATTATACATGCTTCCCCTAGGCAGCATCATTAGAAGACATAGCATACATTTTCACTGCTATGCAGATGACACCCAGCTCTATCTGTCCATGAAGCCAGATAACACACACCAATTAGTTAAACTGCAGGAATGTCTTAAAGACATAAAGACTTGGATGGCCACTAACTTTCTGCTTCTCAACTCAGATAAAACTGAGGTCATTGTACTCGGCGCTGAAAAGCTTAGAAATTTGGTATCTAACCAGATTCTTACTCTGGATGGCATTACCTTGGCCTCCAGTAACACTGTGAGGAACCTTGGAGTCATTTTTGACCAGGATATGTCCTTCAACGCACATATTAAACAAATATGTAAGACTGCGTTCTTCCATTTGCGCAACATCTCTAAAATTAGAAATATCCTGTCTCAGAGTGACGCTGAAAAACTAGTTCATGCATTTATTACTTCCAGGCTGGACTACTGCAATTCATTATTATCAGGATGTCCAAAAAACTCACTGAAAAGCCTTCAGTTAATCCAAAATGCTGCAGCAAGAGTACTGACAGGGACTAGAAAGAGAGAGCATATTTCTCCTGTTTTGGCTTCCCTTCATTGGCTTCCTGTTAAATCCAGAATTGAATTCAAAATCCTGCTCCTCACATACAAGGTCTTAAATAATCAGGCCCCATCTTATCTTAATGACCTTGTAGTACCATATCACCCTATTAGAGCACTTCGCTCTCGCTCTGCAGGCCTACTTGTTGTTCCTAGAGTATTTAAAAGTAGAATGGGAGGGAGAGCCTTCAGTTTTCAGGCCCCTCTTCTGTGGAACCAGCTTCCAGTTTGGATTCGGGAGACAGACACTATCTCTACTTTTAAGATTAGGCTTAAAACTTTCCTTTTTGCTAAAGCATATAGTTAGGGCTGGACCAGGTGACCCTGAATCCTCCCTTAGTTATGCTGCAATAGATGTAGGCTGCCAGGGGATTCCCATGATGCATTGAGTTTTTCCTTTCCAGTCACCTTTCTCACTCACTATGTATTAACAGACCTCTCTGTATTGAATCGTATCTGTTATTAATCTCTGTCTCTCTTCCACAGCATGTCTTTATCCTGTCTTCCTTCTCTCACCCCAACCGGTCGCAGCAGATGGCCGCCCCTCCCTGAGCCTGGTTCTGCCGGAGGTTTCTTCCTGTTAAAAGGGAGTTTTTCCTTCCCACTGTCGCCAAAGTGCTTGCTCATAGGGGGTCATATGATTGTTGGGCTTTTCTCTGTATCTATGAAGCGCCTTGAGGCGACATTTGTTGTGATTTGGCGCTATATAAATAAAATTGAATTGAATTGAATTGAATTACTTTGCCTCAGTTTGAGAATAACGACTTAAAAAAATGTGATCAACATGCGTCTGTGGCATTAAAGGGATTTAGTTATGAGTTTAAAAAAAAATACTGGACTATTGAAAGCAACATTTGTTTCCCCTCTGGGCAGTAGTTAGCATTGTTACTTTACAGCCAGAAAGTTAGAAAATTACTGGTTTTAACCACAAGTGGGGCCTTTCTGTTTTTGGATGTTCTCCTGGTGACTGGTTTGGGTTTCCTCCAGTAATCCAGCTTCCTGCCACACTTCAAACACATGCATGTTAGGTTAACTGGTGATTCTAAATTTCTCATGTATAAGAGACAGACAAAGTGCCCACAGTTGCAGACTTTGTTGTTAAATGTGGCTTCTACTCTAAAGTACTTTAAGGTGGTCAGTAAAACTTGCCATCTTGATATGAAGTAACGCCAGTGATATAACTGTGTAGGCGTTAGTATTTTAGTCTGCAAGATCAGGACAAAGGAGCTGTGGAATGATGCTTTGTAAACTAAGGAAAGAATCTGTCAGGCACTAATGCAGCTCTGATCCCAGGCTTATAATGATCTCAGCCATTGCATCAACTGTGTGAAAAGCAACAGCTGCATATCAAGGGTTAACAGGGTCTAATGCCAGTTCTACGGCGTAGTCTCACACTTCATATCCTTAAACCTGAAAAAATTCTCTACTCTTTTAAATCTTCTAACTCAGTGAGTTTAAATAATATTGAAATACCTAATGTTGATAACTAATATCTATGCTTGTGTCATAAGTTTGACACAAGCATAGATATTCTTTTTAATTTCTACAGATAGCAAGTCGAATCAAACGTCACAAACTGGGTTGCCCATTAATCAGAAGGTCTGTTGTTCGATCCCTGGCTAATCCAGTGTGCATTTTCAAAGTGTCCTTGGGCAATATTCTGAATCCCAAAACAAAGCTTCTATTGGTATGTGAGTGTGATAAGGAAAATGTCATATGTCTACAATAAGAGATGTATGAACATGTGAGCAAATGGCTAAAGCTTGTAGTGTTAAAGGCCTTTTGAGAACAAAAGTCTAGAAAAGTTGCATCTTTGTGTGGACGCACCCATGGCTTAAATACTTATAAAATATAACATGGGACTATTCAATACCACCACAGCCTCCAGATATTTGCATCATCACCTCACGAGTCTTAACTGTAGCTGCATTATTGAAGAGGCCCACGCAAGATTAAGGCTGTGCTTATATCTGTTCACAACTGTGAGTTACTCATTTCACTAAAGCATATGACTGCTTTGAAGAATGCCGTAGTGATATCATTTACGCAATAAATTGTGCATCTCACCACTTCTGTTTAAGAAATGTATTGTTAATGTGTGTCTGTGAAGGTTCTCAGTCAGTCAGGTCATCATAGTCTAAGGAACTTGGAAAGAAAAGCCTCTGGACTTCTTTAAGTTTAAACTTAAACTTAACTTGGAAACTTTAACTTAAAGAAGCCCAGACGCTTTTTCCCCCCAAGCCCCTTAGACTATTGTTAATGTATTTTTTGGCTTCCAATT
This sequence comes from Neolamprologus brichardi, assembly GCF_056152115.1. Taxonomy (NCBI): domain Eukaryota; kingdom Metazoa; phylum Chordata; class Actinopteri; order Cichliformes; family Cichlidae; genus Neolamprologus; species Neolamprologus brichardi. Next base: position 23,634,181 of record NC_142110.1, read on the forward strand.
CCACACAGCACATACACTCAGGAAACCTGCTCTTACTACTCTTTTGTTAGAAGTTCTTGTGTGGACAGCTGTCCTTTGTATTAATCTGACTCGATGTACCCAGAGGAGAGCAGTGTTTCACACTACTTTATCATGTGCGTGCACGAGACACACTTAGCACGAGACAGTTTTATTGTGTCAAAATGTGACTGAACATCTAAAGCACTGCAGACACAACAGCTCACTATAAAAAGTAACTCAGTAACAGAATTAAGTTCTGCACTCTTCCATCAAAATACCAGCATGCCTGAGGGGCAGAAACATGTGAGGCTCAGTTTTAAACAGGCAGAATGAGGACTCAATGTGTTACAAGACACTGGCATGGTCACTGCTTTGAGCCATCACTGTGATAGAGTGTAGACGCATCTATCACAACCACATCAGACACAGTATAACATGTTATTTTTAGCATTAAATGTGTTGTGTAGTGCTGTGTAGTGCAAATCAAATTTACATCATTAATTCAAGCACCCTCCTTCCAACATGTTGCTCTCTGAAAGAGAAACTCTTACAAATACATATGCACTAAGCCAGCCAAACCCTTTCAGTCACAACACTGATGCTCTCCTTCTTCAGTAAATTGAATGTTTTGGTTAAGTATGGGTACACTCGAGTGAATTCTGGCAATGCTCATTTTCTTGGCTAGTTATGAATGAATCCATTAAAATAAACCCATGTCCACAGCACTGGTGGTCACCCTTTTGGCTGCTTAAACAGCCCTGACCCTTTTGAGGCATGGACTCCGCTAGAGCCCTGAAGGTGTGCTATTGTATCTAGCACTGGGATGTTAGCAACAGATCATTTAAGTCCTATTAGGCCTCCATGGATCTGACTTGTTTGTCCAGCACATCCCACAGATGAGAACTGGGGAATTTAGAAGCCATGTCAACACCTCAAACTTGTTGTTGTGCTCCTTGTGAGCTACAGTAGCTGGTCCGTTGGACCACACGGGCCAGCCTTCACTCCCCACGTGGATCAGTGAACCTTAGCGTCCATGACCCTGTTGCTGGTTCACCGCTGTTCTTTTTTTGGACCACTTCCTTTATAGATACAAAGCAAATACAAGACCACTGCAGTCCGGGAACACCCTACAAGTGCTGCAGTTTTACTCTGACCCAGTCGTCTAGCCATCACAACTCAAATCCTTATGCTTGCCAATTTTTCCTGCTTCTAACAGATCAACTTTACAGACAAAATGTTCACTTGATCCCTAATATATATCACCCACTAAAAGGTGCCATGTAGAAGAATTAATCCGTGCTTGTAATGTTATGCCTGTATAGTGAAGCTAATGTAGAATTGTCTTACAGCTGTTTCTTTGGAATGGCCACAGTGGTTCTTCTGGCTGCAGAAAAAGTCTGATTGCACAGAAGTCTAAAACATCCTTCAACTTCCTGGATAAATGACTCCAGTAAACACTTTCCTGTTGCATTTATGGTCTTGATTGATAAATTTAAGCCATACTGAATACAGCAGGATATTTATTTTATAAATTATGTTTCTCATTAAAGTAATTAAGAAGGATAAAACAGGTTCTGCTTGCACAAGGTGCTATTATTTGAATGTGCAGTGAACCAAGATAATAAAAGCAAAAACGTACAGCTTGTGCCTTCACGTGGGACTTCCCTAACAAATGGGCAACCAATATGAGTAGCTACATCCATGAAGTACTTAAATATTTACTTTACAGACTACATTAAGGAAACATTAAGCATTCCGATGCTGCTTTAACATAACTTTTAGTGGCAAACACTGGGTTAAAAAACAGAAATAAACACACATTTAAAAAAAACAAAAACCTAAAAGTGATAATCACTTTGACGTCTCGCCAGCATGTCTCTTAGCCTCTGTTTCCATGGTAGCTCTCAGTCGCTCCAGCTCAGCAGTGGTCACTTTCAGCTTCTCAGTGAGAGAGCAAAGTGAAATGTCTTGCTCGGCCACTGTTTGCTCTAGCTCAGCCAGACGCTCCACGTGTTTGGAGGTTGGTACCCTTAAGGTGGGCTTTTTCATCAACTCCTGGACAGAGAGAGAGAAACAAACAGAAGCCTTATAAGCTCAAAGACTCTTAGAGATATGTTTTTCTCTGCTGGTCTTTCTTTACACAAATACAGCACATCCTTTGTTGATTATCTTTTGTTACGTTGGGAAAATTGGTGTGAAATACATCCAGTTATTTGTGGAAATACACTTCAAGAAATGAATCTGAATGCCTTATCTGGTCTGCAGTGGTCTAACGTTCTTGTGAGCCTTACATCAAAGATCAAAATCTACAAAAACAGAACAAAAAAGTTCTGAAACAAGGGCACGCTTTCACCAGTACCATCGCTGTCTGTCTGAAGCGATCCAGCGAGGTGTCCGTGTGCAAGTCCAGCTTCTCGTGCAACATCTTCATCTCCTCCTGATGTCTCTTTATCAGTTCCTCTTGGTCCTGGTATCAACACCATTGAGGACAATTAAACAAATAAATGGTTAAAAAAGAAAACATGTTTAAACTCTTGTGATGGTGCCTTAAATGAAGTAAATAACTGAAATACTTCATGTATAGAGTTAACCAGTGATATTTACCCTGTTTAAGATCTGCGATTTTAATTTTTTCACCTGTTGGAGATTCTATAACACTGCAATTAATCACTAATAAAATCTTACTGACATGCTAATGATTCTCCTCAGCCCATAGAAAAGAAATCAACATCAGAGACTTGCTGTGCTTGAAATCACTGCACAGCCAATATTTCATCTTATATCACTGTACCTGTCTAGCTTGAGCCAGCTGGTTCTGGTATTTCTTTATTATATCCTCTTTTTTGTCAAGTCGATCCTGCAGGTCTTTGATGGTCTGGTGAGCCAGCTTGAGGGCAGACTGTCTGTCTGACTGCCCCTCTTCATGTTTGGCAAGGTCGGCTAGCAGCCGTTCTCTGTCGGCAGCAGCTGGGAGCCGCAGACGCAGCTCGTTGATTACTTTATCCCTTGACACGATGTTCTGTTCTGCCTTCCACAGAGCTGCTTCCCTCTCTTTCAATTTCTGCATATGTACAAGTCAAGTAAATAAACAAATTAAAACAATAATAAATAAAAATAATATTGCTATATACTTATAGGGACTGCTGAGTATGTGAACAGGGACAAAATACTGTGCCTTGTCCAAACTTCTGCACGTGGCCTGTGTCTCCAAAATGGTGCGGACATGCTCTCTGATTTTCCCCAAGGTAAACTCTAACTGACGAGCGAGAGGTAGACTTGGGTCTGGTAGCCATCCTTTACCTTCATCAAGCTTACAACAGACAAAAATAGAGTAATTACCTTTGCAATAGCATGTTAAAGAAACTAATTACATGTAAAATTGCACATTAAATAATCAAAAACTGGACTGCCAGTGCTGCCCCTCAGCCTCCTAGTAGATACACTTATGGTATCAATTCGAAAATCTTAGGTGACATCTTTCAAGTTATCATGTACACAAGATTTTAAGATAACTTGACCTCTCACCATGAGGTCAAGATCACCAATATTCATCTGAGACTTTAAGGAAACGCATGAACTTGTTCTATATCACTTTGCCTCATTCTCGCATGATGGATGTCCACCATGCCCGGTCCATCAGCCTTTTACAGTTGAGGATTAAAAACGGAAAAAGCTGGAAATCCAGCTGGTTTTGTTTTCAGTGTTTTATTTTTTTTTATCAGTTAAACAATGGTTTACCTTTTCTGCATTGCTCAGAATTTCATCCTGATGCTTCTCATAATAGTCCAGCTGACGCTCCATCTCCACCTCTCGCTGATCCCATGCAAGCTGGCATTCTTCGTGAAGCTTCATACAGTAATGAGAAGATATTTCTGCATTACCCTGAAGCGCTTATGCACCTAAAACCTCATTAATAAGTTTTCTAAATATGTATTCACAAAAAATCTCCACTCATTGCAGTTTAATCAGGCCACAATCATCTCAATTTCTGTGCAACTCTCATGTGTGGATTGCACAACACTGGACATTATATTTCTTCATTTCCACTTAATACTGTACAGCTGCTGTTATTGTATATATATATTTATATTTCTTCATACATTCTTATATATTTCTATACTGTGTATTTGTGTATTGTGTATTTTGTTGTACAGTTATGTTATTTTATTTTCAACTAATTTATATATTTTATTTTATTCCTTCCTAGTTAAATTGACCCTTTTTAATTTTCATATTTATTTCCTATCTTATTCATAGCCTTTTTTTTCTTTAGGTCACGAGCAGTTGTGTAAGCATTTCACTGCATATCATACTGTGTATGACTGTGTATGTGACAAATAAAATTTGAATTTGAATTTTATAGTGATTGAGAAATGAGCAAATTTGGGAGTGTGTGGAAGAATTAATTTTTCGCTCACAGTCTTTTGCTGAACAATATCCTCTTCCAGTGAGTGGATGGTTTGTTCCTGTTCCTTTACAAGGTTCCAGAGATATTTTATCTCCTCCTTCTGGACCACCAGCTCCCTGCCTTTCCTGAGCTCCTGCAGACGACTTTCCTCCATCTTTTTGTGCCACTCAGTGACCTGGTTTAAGTCATAGACAGTGTGGTTTTTGGCAACAGTCAAAACAAGACAAGATGTGATCTCAAGAATATTATTCCCCACTAACCTTCTGGGCCCCTTTCACATCCTTTAGGGTTGAGACGAGCTCTTCCAGCCCTTGCAGCTTTAATTCCAGCTCCTCTGCCCTTCCCTCCACTCTCTTGCTCTCCTGCTCTGCCCTCTTTTTCTCCTCTTGAGCTTTTGCTCGGTCCTCCTGGAGGCTCAGCATGGTCAAAGAGAACTTTTCCTGCTGAGGAAGTGGCAACGCACCTGCAAACTGCCTACGGAGCGACTGGATAGTCTGCCGTAGGTGCTTCGAGCGGTTTCTGCCCTCTTGGCGAGCGAGAAACAGAGTACGCTCACTTTCATCGAGCCGCTGTTCAGCTCGCAGCTTGTAGGCCTCCAACTGCTGGATGTGATTGGTGGCAGCCTCAAGTTTTCCCAAAGCATCTGACTCACTGAGCTGCAGAGCCACAATGTGCTGGTGAAGCTTTGCAATGAGGGCCTTCTCGTCTGACTGCGACTGAGAGAAAAACAAAGCATGATTTCTCTTTGATTTTTGTCTCGCAAACATGTGAGAATTTAACAAACCACTGACACTTTTTTGTTGAAAGCAAAGATCTGAAAATCTGTACAAATCACCATAAAAAGTTGCAATGATTGATTTCAAAGTATCTCTCACTGTCAAATGGCAACCAACAGAAAGTGCAGTAAAGGACCTGCTTGGGAAAGTTCTTTTATGAACACAGTCATCGGGTTAAACAACGTAAACTCAAGTAAAGAAGCTGAAAGCAAAACCAAGTTACCTGGTAGTCCAATATTTGCCTCCTCAAAGTTTCCACTTCTTTTTCGTTGCTTTTTTGTTTGGCCTTTAGAGCAGACACCTGTGTCACAGCCACATCAGAGACCTCTTGAAGCCTGCCAAAGGGAAAAAAGCATAGAAATTGCAACATAACATGTTTTATGTTTTGTTTTTAAAATAAAATAATGAATCCCTTTAAATACCAACATTACAGCTGGGTATTAGTTTAGGTGTTTTTTAATTTTTGTTAATGATCTGGTATTTTAGAGTGAAACACTGTGATCATTGTCTTTAATTATCGATGAATGAATTAACGGTGGTAGTGGTATCAATCAATACTAAACAATCATAAAAAACAAACTTGCTTGTAATATTTTGAACCCCCCCCCTGACAAAGACAAGCTTATCTTTGATAGGATCCTGATGCTTGATCTTGAATACAATGCTGTGACCTCAAAACCTATGCTTCTATAAATCCACCCCCCTCCCCCTCCACACACACACGGGATGATTGTGATTGCAGTGCTTATCAAAACTTAGAGCACACAATAGAGAGCAAAAAACAAAACAAAAACAAAAATCAATCTAAGGCATAGTCGCTGTCAGACGCACTTAGAAACCTCATTGCGAAGCTCAGCCTCTGCCTTCTCCAGCTCTCCAATCTTGGCTCTGTCAGCATCACTCGCAGCTTTGCTCACGCTGCTTGCCAGCTCATCTCTCAGCTCCCGCTCAAGCCTTTGGGCCTCCACATTCATCTTAGTCAACTAAGGAGAAACAGAAGTAAGACTTCTTGATAAGAGTCATATAAATTCTTTTTTGAACACCCACAACCTGATAGAGACTGACAAGCAAGATATATCGCAAAGGTTGTGAACTAAAATGTTAAGATAATGAAATAAAAAATTATTTTTGAGCAGGTTCTGGATAGCATAAAAATGCAAATCCAGTCCAATCAAAATGAATTCACTTCTCTCACTGTAACATTATGTGTCAGGTGAACCAAATAGCCTTTTAGATATGTTAAAAGATGGTCATGGTGATGGCTGGGAAAACAACACATTTCATGTGCCACAGAAAAACATATCTGTCTATTTCCTTGGTCTCATACTTCCACAAACTTGGATTCCAGTTCCACATTGCGCTCCTCCACCTGCTTAAGTGAGTTCTTCACGTGCTCATACATTGTGTGGGCATGCTCAGCTCTCTGCCTCTCATTCAGCTCCTTCATCTCTAAAGTGGTGATTCGTCTTGCAGCAGATATCATCTCATTGTTGAGTGATGCCTTTTCTGCCTTATCCATCTCATTTTCTTCTCCTGATAATAAAATAATAAACAGTGTGGAATGATAATTTAACACACACAATATATTAAATACAAATATAAAAATTATATGCAAAATTTACTTAAATGACGTTAAACTGTGGCATTGTATACAGATAAGGACAAAATTATTAGCCAAAAATTTCCTGAGTGCGTTTTTTAACAGAGCAATCAATCTTTGACATAGAAAGCTGCAGCTTTCTATGCAGCTGTCAGACTGTACAATCAGAACTGCTCCCAACAAACATAGATGTTTACATCTGCGCTGTAACTGCAATAAGTTAATTAACCGATTCGCACTACAACCTGGTCTGCCTCTTATCTGCAGTTATTTTTATTTAATTTAATAAAAACTGTACAGTACTCTCTGTATATAGTAAACATTGTCCTTAATGTAAATATGTAAGAAAAATTGTTTCTGTTCTGTGTCCTGTGTACTGTTTGTTTGTATATGTGTCTTTTTGGCTGCTGTTACAACCAAATTTCCCCTTGTGGGACAATTAAAGGATTATTCTATTCTATTCTATTCTAAATTCTTAACATACTAATTTTATTTAGAAAGCACAAGTTATTTCTGTTGGCACACAATAACAGAATGATTTCAGAACAAACAAAAATGACCAAGGTCAAATATTATTAGTTATTTGAAAAACTGACTGCTGTGACTTTGTAGTGCTCAAAGCATGTAAAACCAAGTTAAAACTGAGGGTTATCTTCCAGGCAGAAAAACTTCAGGAAGGTTTTGACCAGGCACGTGCAAAAAACAACACTCCCAAAACAAAAACAACCACTTTAAACTTGAGCATTTACGAGTGTTAAGAACTGGAATGATAACTGTTATCAAGAAATTCAAGGAAGAGCCACACAGTGCAGAGTGACCCTGGCAGAGGTACAAAGTGAAAGATTTCAAAGACTAAGAAAACTAATGAGAAATGTACCTGAAGATTCAAAAGAACTGCCAAGACACTAGTGAATGAGTTAGAAAGAGTTAGGAATTGTAGTGTCAAAGAAGACAATCACTAGAACCATGCACAGGAATGAGTTGAATGTTGAAGCATGCTATAGGCAACCTGGAGAAAGATTCTGTGTACTGGACGCTCATCAGATGAGATTAAAAACAGACCGTTAAAACATAGTTTGGAAAAAGAATGGAGAAGCATACAACCTAAAGAATACCACAGTAAAACATGGTGGTGAGAGTATTATGCTGTTAAAATGCTTCAGTACGCCTGGAACTGGGAATCTCATCAAGATGGAAGGAATCATGAAGAAGGAAGGATACGTGAAGAATCTGGAGGAAAACTTTAAGCAGCAGCAAAACTGGGTCTAGGTCATCGTTTTGTCTTCTAGCATGACAAAGACCCAAAACATGGTCAAGAACTACGTCCAGAAGACCAACGTGAACGTTACTGAATGGCCTGCACAAAGCCCTGACATAAATCTCTTTGACAAACTGTGGGGTGAACTGAGGATTCGCAAAACTTCAAGCAGTTATCCAGCAAAAATGATACACAACTGTCTACGAGCATTATTTCATACCAATTTGCTTTCAGATATGAAATTCAAAAATGTGATTATTATACAATTTACCCACCTCTACACTGTTTATGTTGAAGGTGGGAGTCAGTTTTTAATGTTGCAGCCGGGCCAACACTCACATCATTATATGATGAATTTTACCCAACCTCCTCATTGTTGAGACAGGAATGCAATGACCCCACTAGCTGTGGCTCAGATCCAATGAGCACTAAATGTATTCAAGCTGTCTTACAACACTGCATGCAGGACAATACAGTAGATAAAAGCTCAGGAAGAAAGCAATAGACATAAATAACTGTAATTTTTGGCCCTGTGGGAAGCCTGTGCCCTTGGTTTATTCCAGCGGTTTTACCACAGCCCAGTAAATGTTTTCATGGCGGGAACTTCAGCTTGTAAAAGCCTTCATAGACTGTGACACCTTCTTGTTGTGAATCCAAGAATGCTGGAACATCTTTTATTCTAACTTCAAAATATTTATATTGAACTTAGAATACAAGATGTTCCCTCAAACCTATTTATGGACAAAAATATGATCAAATTGATAAAAACTGAGGTTGAACCAATATTGTTTCAGACCAATTTATTTCAGATATGCAGTTCAGATGTGATTCTTGATTCTTCTACCCGACCCACCCACCATTGTTTTTGTTGAAGGTGGGAATCAGTTTTTAATGTACTTGTGGCCAACAGTCACATCATTATATGATGAATTTTGTTACAAACAAAACTGTTTGTAATGATCACTATCCTTAGTTTACCTGTTGAAGGGATGTTCTCCCATCTTTGCACTAAAGTATTAAGTTTCTCCTTTGTGATCTCCAGTTCTTTATTTGTGGCAGAGATTTGTTCTCGAAGAGACTCATTCTCACTCTGAGAGGAAGGGAAAAAAAAGATTAATAAAATGTTATCATTAGTCAAGAACACAACATGAGATGTGGGACAAACCTGGTCAGGAAATGTTTTTTTTAATACCTCCAAATGTTCTAAGTTGGTGGTTCTTTGTATGAGGTGGCTGTCTCTCTGTAGCATGTTTCTGTATTTGACTGTTAGCTCTGTGTACTGTTTGTTAGCCTTCTCCAGGTCTGATGAGGGCACACTATCATCCAAAGCTTTCTGTAGTGCTGCTATTTTATATGCAGCCATTTCCTAAAGACCAAATAAAAGGCAATGACGTTAGAAAGGTGCTGAATGAACATAGTGCTAAAAACACAACTTTTCGCTACACCCTCTCTGATAGAAATGTTCACAATATTTCAAAATTATTATTTTCTGTTATTTAAAGAAAACTTTGAGTGAGAACTTTTATGTAAAATGTTTTATATAGTCTCATCTAGTTGCGATAAAAGACAATAGATAAGAATCTGTTCCCCCCCCCAAGGCTTTTGGTGGGATTTAGCTTCTTGGTACCTTGTATCTCTGAAGGTAACCTATCCTCTGAGTGACCGAAGCCTGCATCTGGCTGCTCTCATCTCTCAGCTTGCCGTTTTCCTTTCGGAGGTGTTGTTCTTGTTCCAGCAGGGTTGTGTAGCGTCGCGCCAGTTTCTTCTCATTAACTTTGAGCACTGTCAGCTTACGAATTGCTTCACTCAGCTGTCTTCTGATGTCCTCTGGATCCTTCTGAAGTGTGTCCAGCAGATCCTGATAGATAAGGTGAATAATTGCTCTTAATAAAACTGACACCAGAAGGAAAAAGAAGCACAGCAAAATTATACCCTGATATTTTATATTTGTACATCTCAAATTTGTAAAAATGTCAGAACATAGTTATTTAATCACTTAAGAGCTGCTGGTCGACTTGCTGATATTGTACACTACACACCAGAACAAGTTGTCTGTTCCCCTAATGTGGATTTTATGTTTATTGAGTTAAAGGAAAATATTCCAGTAATTTGTCTGAGACACATTTAGTTCCGTGTTGTCAGCCTTTAACAGTGAATCATTGTAAACCATATGTCTGTGTGAGTGAATGAGAGCCACACTGAAAGTGTTTGCAAAATAAACACAGTGCATCTTGTAGCATTTAAGTATTATTAGCTGACTTACACTGAACTCTTTGATTTTAACGTCATCCACCTGCTTTTGTTTGTCCAGCTTGTTCTTTATCTCTGTGAATGTCTCCTTCTCCTTCTGCCACTTTGCCTTCTCACTGAGAAAAACACAGGAAAATATTTGAGATTCTTACATGGAAATAAATCACCCAAAATGTGCAAAACCTTTCATGATAACCCACCTCAGGTACTCTTTGTAGAGAAGTCCCTGTTGATGGCTAATAACAGAAAACTTCTCCTTGTATTCTTCCAGAGCACCTGCAAGTTTCTGCATTTTTTCCTCCTTGTTTTTGAGCTCCTAAATAATTATGATCAATTTATTTAGATTTTACTTGAAACACAATTCGTTTATAGTTCTTCCCAACCTTATTATTGGAAGACAGCGACACTAACCTGAAGGAGTCGAACGGCGTACTCATTCAGGGAACTGATGACTTCAGTGCTGCTGGGCTCCAGGCCATCGGGAAGGGTCAGAGGTCTGAGGACGACTCCATTGCTGCCAGACTTCCTGAGCAACTCCAACTCACTTTCAAGTTGGCATATCTAACAGGCACAGATAATTTAAAAAAAAATCACAAGCAAAACCTGGCTATTAAACGTTGTGTTGTTTATCAAAAAGTTCCTTCATTTGTCTCTAGATTATTATTTAGCATAGTTTGGGACAATACGGCATGAATTGCTTGATTACTGAATGTGAGGAGGCCATTGTAATGTACCACAAACATAAGGTAACAAAAAATTATTGAGACTAAAGGCAGTAATAAATAGATGATTAAAATAAACAGTGTAACACTACTTATGAAAAAAAAATCAGACAAAGGAATAAATAATGAAAAAGAATGATCAACAAAAAGAGAAAATCTTATTGGAAAATAAAACTGGAGAAATGGCAGAGGAGTTCTGTAAAGGAGGCTTCCCCATTTTAAACAAAATTGTTACTGCCTGTGTTCTGGATAATGTGGCTTTTGTTAAGTGTTATTTGAAAGAAAGTTTTATCACTTTGAAAATTGAAACTGAATGCATGCTGAACAGTTGAGACAGAAGTTTGTTTACCTCGTTTCTCTCATTATATGAAAAAGAAGTAGCAGATATCAAAAACAGGCGACTGACTAGGCCAAAAAAAAGGAAAGAAATATCTTCTAGACATGTTAATGACTCTCCGCCATGGAGCCCATGCCAGGCATGCAGCTATCTTCATAAATCTTTATATTTCTGTGGCTACAAACCTTTACATAAGAAAATAATTTTGTTGATTTGGAGAAGAAACACGCAACCGTTACCACTGGGATTTGGGCTTCCATAACTAGAGTTTAATACATGCTTGGCTTTGAGAAAGTTGAGAAATCACACCTCTTTGTTTTCTTGCCAAAGACAGAAATATGGCCAAATAAAGCTGACAGTCCACCGCATTATTAATTTGTGTAATTAACTTAAATCAGCTTGTGGGGATAGGTTAATTGGATAATCCAAATTGTCACTAGGTGTGAATGTGCGAATGAATGTGAGTGTGAATGGTTGTCTGTCCCTATGTGTTAGCCCTGCGACAGACTGGCGACCTGTCCAGGGTGTACCCCGCCTCTCGCCCTATGACAGCTGGGATAGGCTCCAGCGCCCCCCGCGACCCTGAAAAAGGATAAGCGGAAGTGAATGGAACTTAAATCATATTAATCTACCTTTTCTTTGGCTCTGGCAAGCTGACTCAAGCTGTCGGTTGCCTCCTCACGAGCTGATTTTAGCTCCTGCCTCAGTTCTTCATTTCTCCCCACCAGCTGGTGTATTTGGGACTTGAAGTGTGGGGCTGACTCAGAATGGCCACCCATGCCACTGACATCTAAAGCCTGTAGGAGAATGAGTAAAGTTTACTGCCACCCTCCCCGGCTATTCTCAAATCCTCGATGCAACAGTTGTAGAGGATAAAAATACATTTATGCCACTATCTAAGATTGATTTTTATGTGTTTGATGTGTGCTAGCATCTGTTACTTCCTTGCTGATTGGTATGTTGCATAGCTTTCTTGCCTTTTTCTTTGAAGCTAACCACATTTGTTTATCAGGTTGCTATGAGACAAACCCCGTGTTTCATCAAATGACAAGGTCAACGGTAAAATGCAGACGAGGGACAAAGTCCATTGTTTTCAGCTTATCTACGTGTAAAGGCATGATGTAAAGTGAGCCCGTGTGAAACACGTTGAAAAACACTATCTATTAATCAAATGCCGTCTTAAACTAAGCACTGTTTCACATCAGTTTTCATGCATACTTACATTGGCCAACCTTTCCAGATTAGGAACAGAAACAGCCTCTTGATTAATCCTCATTGCTTGAAGGACATCTTTCAGAGCAGCCTCCAGATCTTTTTTCACCTTTGAAAGTTCTTCCACTAAGAGTTCATGCACAGGGGAAATAACAATGGGGAAGCAGTACCCCAGAGATAAATCCTTCAGATAAAAATGTTTTAAATACACTATATTGCCAAAAGTAATCGCTTGTCTGCCTTCACACACACACACAAATGAACTTGAGTGGGATCCCATTCTTAATCCAAAGGGTTTAATGTGATGTCTTTGCAGCTGTAAGAGCTTCAACTCGTCTGGGAAGGCTTTCCGTAAGGTATAGGAGTGTGTATGGGAATTTTTTTTACCAGTCTTTCAGAAGCTTCCCCTTTAATTCATCCCAAAGATGTTCTGTCAGGTTAATGTCAGGACTCTGTGCAGGCCAGTCAAGTTCTTCCACACCAAACTTGTTCTTCTATGTCTTTACAGACCGTGCTTTGTACACTAGTACATAGTCAAGTTGGAACAGGAAGGGCCCGTCCCCAGACTCTTCCCACAAGACTGCATGGGTGAATGAAATTGTCCAAAATGTCTTGCTGAAGCATTGAGAGTTTTTTTCACTGGAACAAAGGAGCTGAGCCCAACTCCTGAAAAACAACCCCACACCATAATCCCCTCTCATCCCCCAGATTTGAAACTTGACATTTGACATTTGACACAATGCAGTCAGACAAGCACTGTTCTCCTGGCAACTGCCAAACCTAGACTCATACATCAGATTATGGATTGCCAATCACAATCTGCCAATTGTATCACGGTCCCACACTAAAATTCACTGAGCTCCAGACACCGAGCCATTCTTTCATGAACATATGTAAAAGCAGTCTTTATGCCTATGAGTGATTGGAACACCTGAATTCAATCATTTGGATGGGTTAGTGAATACTTTTGGCAATACAGTATATATTGCATTGATCATCGTCTCACTACATAATGTACAGATGCTACAGTGACTCAAGTGTAAAAACATCTGTGTGAACTTTAAGTGGAAGTCAGAGCAGGACTGTACTTACATTTGACCTGAAACTGGGTCCGGTGAAGTTCCAGCTCTCGCTCCTTTTTGCTTAACTCTTTTTCAAGGTACTCATTCTGAAATGCAATGTTAACGTAATGTTTCAAATTAAAAACCCTGAAAACTTTGACATAACCCTTTCCCATGGTATACCATGGTATTCCATGGGAAGCAATATGCAACAAAGGGTGCATTCTTCACTAAATAATATGAAATAAAATTAGAATTCTCACTTAGTTTGCTTGATGAGAAAGTGCCCTATATTAAAAAAGAAACAAAGTTAGGTGGCAAGAGGTGATGTCACTACTGAGAGTCTTACTTTGCGCCTGGTTTCTTCATCTGTGTACATGCCACTCTGTTTGAGCAACAGCTGTGCCGCCCTGCTCGGTCTAACATCTTCCTCCAGCAGTAAGCTTGACTGTGGAATCCCTGTAGACACAGCTGATTAAGAGCAACATTTTTTAAAATGTATGTCTGAAACAAAACTCAAAATTCAAGAGAAGTCAGGAGAAAAATAGCTAAATGTCTTCCTTTTGTACAAGCTAAACCAATAGATTTGGTTCATACAAATACATTTTAGGTGGAAAAACCCTGCAAGGAAAAGATATCATCAGGCCAATAAGTTCATATGTCCCTTCCATTAAAACTGACAGCAAGTGTCACAAAAGGATGAAAATGAGTTTGGTCTGACCGGGAACCTTAAAGGAGTGTTGTAGGTTTCATGTCTGTGTATATAATAGGGACAACTGGATTTGAGAGACATAAATTTCACATTAACATAGTGGACAAGGCTCCTTACTGAGGCCTATGTGCCTGTTTGTGGAGACATTACACCAGGAGTTGGCAACCCTGGGCACGCGCGCCAGCTGGGTTAACTGATGGCACAGCGCACAACACACAGTGAATTCATCTGAGAAGGTGCATTAAAAAATAATTGGCCGGGCCAGTGGTGCACATCGCAAATTAGCTCACATAGTTGTGCCAATTCTTAATGACGGTATCTTAGCTAACAACCCCAACTACCAGATTCAACTTGTAGTTGACTAAAAATAACTTAGCCTACCGGTGACAGGGACGTGGCTAGCTGGCAGTTTTTTCAAGCGATGTTGAAATTTCCACATTCCAACACTTCAAATGCTTCAAGAGCTGTCCGCTCAGCGCAGCATCAGCACTGCGGAAATACACCAATACAGCCGTAGTCTCGAGACAGAATTCACAAGGCGTTTTTGGGACTTTCAGGTGTATGGACCAATGTTTTATTTTCTGATCAAACCAGAAATCTTTAATGAGCAGCTGGATTTGTCTCGCATTAACTGGCTGGACATAGAGGACATAGAAATACAGCTGATTGAACTGAAAAGCTCGACTCTGTGGGGGTCAAAGTTTGCAGAACTACAAACGCAGCTGGAATCCATAGCTGTGCGTGTTCATGGAGCTTGCATTTTCACCTGCTGGACATCACTACCTGACAAGTTTAACTGTCTTCAGAACATTGCAGAGGCCTTATTGAGAGTACTTGGCTCTACATATCTGTGTGAACAGATTTTCTCTCACACAAAGAGTGTCCTCAGGTAGCCGTCTGAATGCTGGACACACGGAGACCTGTGTCTCTGAGTGGGAGACGAGAGGTCACATTAACATGTGTATCCCTGTATTAACAAACATACATTTTCTGTTGTACAGTTCATTTGCTGTTATGGAGTTCTTGTTATGGATAAAAAGTGTCTTTTTTTGTTTCAAAATAGCTGATTACTATTCACTGATAGCTGCCAACATCTGTAAACAAATATAATTCTATAAAGTTGTTCTATATAGTGTGTAACTGTTCATATAGAGCATTATTGCATTCATTGCTAATGCAATCATATGGCACACTGACTTCTGATAAAATTTTAGATGGCACTCATCATCAGAAAGGTTGCCGACCCCTGCCTTACACGATAGATGTGGTGAACCAACTACACATGAGCTTTTCAGAATGGGTGAAAAGAGTTACTGATATACAAATATACTTTTTAAAGGAACAATCTGTGGAATTAAACCGAGTGATTTTAATGTCACCTCTTTCCTTCACCATGCGTCTGATTTGTTTCTTTAATTCCAGTCTTTCCTCTTCAAGTCGTTCAATCTAGAAAATAATCAGGGTGTTAGTAGAAGACGCTCATGAGCAAAATTACTTATAAAAATATTGGCTTTAACCAGTATAATTCCCACTATACCTCTTTGGTGAGCACTTGGTTTTCTGCTTTGTACCGGCGCTGTCTGAGATCTGCGGCACGCCTAAACTCTGTCAGATCCACTTCCTGCTTTGGTTCCAGACCTTCGGAGTCAAGATCAGTATAAACAAAAGCTAAATTAATTTTATAGTTCCACGTCAGTGAGTGTTGTCTAAATATACTGAGCAATGTGACCATTCGAGTTAAAAAATAAAAAATAAAAAAACCCATCTGACCTAGTTTTTCTCTGAAACCTTCGTTTTCATCCATGAGGTCATTGATTCTCATCTCATGCTGGTTGATCTCTTTGGTCATGGCCTCTGCCTCACATTCTCTCTCTCTAATTAGATTTTTACACTCTTTGATCTCCGCAATGGCTGCTTCCAGGCCATAAGTGCCCTGTAAAATAGAAACCAAGTTGTTGTTCAAAGTGTTTCATTCACCAAAAAGCAAGTCTTGTCTAAATGTCTTTTTTCCTTGTTTTTATCTCATATGCTTTTTGTGGAAATCAGGATGTGATTTGGCATGGTGAAAAACAAACACCATGTTTGTAGAGCAAAAAAAGAACATGGATCACACCATAGTCACATTGTCATTTCAATGTCTCTATTAAAAGTGAGGATGGATGGGGAAAAGAAAAAAAAAATCACATGCATCAATTCCTGGAAATTAAGTCACAAATAATTTAATTTGGCTGAAAACATTTTCCTGAAAGCCAAAAAACCCCCAAAATAAAACAGAAAAAAATGAGGAACAAAAAATATGTTTACAGACTTACAGATTCATATTGGCTCAAGCGGTTTGAAGCCTCAATAAGTGCTTTGTCTTTTTCCTCAGCATGAGCTTCTGCTAGTTTTACCGCATGCTCTGCTTCCGTTGCTCTTGTCTCTGCAGCTTCTAGCTTTAACTTCAGCTCCTCCATTTTCTTCTGCTGTAAGGTGGATGGGAGGCCTTCAAGAACAAATGACAAATGTAATTGTGCATATATATGTATGTATGTATGTATGTATGTACAGTGGGGCAAAAAAGTATTTAGTCAGCCACCGATTGTGCAAGTTCCCCCACTTAAAATGATGACAGAGGTCAGTAATTTGCACCAGAGGTACACTTCAACTGTGAGAGACAGAATGTGAAAAAAAAATCCATGAATTCACATGGTAGGATTTGTAAAGAATTTATTCGTAAATCAGGGTGGAAAATAAGTATTTGGTCAATAACAAAAATACAACTCAATACTTTGTAACATAACCTTTGTTGGCAATAACAGAGGTCAAACGTTTACTATGGGTCTTTACCAGGTTTGCACACACAGTAGCTGGTATTTTGGCCCATTCCTCCATGCAGATCTTCTCAAGAGCAGTGATGTTTTGGGGCTGTCGCCGAGCAACACGGACTTTCAACTCCCGCCACAGATTTTCTATGGGGTTGAGGTCTGGAGACTGGCTAGGCCACTCCAGGACTTTCAAATGCTTCTTACGGAGCCACTCCTTTGTTGCCCGGGCGGTGTGTTTTGGATCATTGTCATGTTGGAAGACCCAGCCTCGTTTCATCTTCAAAGTTCTCACTGATGGAAGGAGGTTTTGGCTCAAAATCTCACGATACTTGGCCCCATTCATTCTGTCCTTAACACGGATCAGTCGTCCTGTCCCCTTGTCAGAAAAACAGCCCCATAGCATGATGTTTCCACCCCCATGCTTCACAGTAGGTATGGTGTTCTTGGGATGCAACTCAGTATTCTTCTTCCTCCAAACACGACGAGTTGAGTTTATACCAAAAAGTTCTACTTTGGTTTCATCTGACCACATGACATTCTCCCAATCCTCTGCTGTATCATCCATGTGCTCTCTGGCAAACTTCAGACGGGCCTGGACATGCACTGGCTTCAGCAGCGGAACACGTCTGGCACTGCGGGATTTGATTCCCTGCCGTTGTAGTGTGTTACTGATGGTGACCTTTGTTACTTTGGTCCCAGCTCTCTGCAGGTCATTCACCAGGTCCCCCCGTGTGGTTCTGGGATCTTTGCTCACCGTTCTCATGATCATTTTGACCCCACGGGATGAGATCTTGCGTGGAGCCCCAGATCGAGGGAGATTATCAGTGGTCTTGTATGTCTTCCATTTTCTGATGATTGCTCCCACAGTTGATTTTTTCACACCAAGCTGCTTGCCTATTGTAGATTCACTCTTCCCAGTCTGGTGCAGGTCTACAATTCTTTTCCTGGTGTCCTTCGAAAGCTCTTTGGTCTTGGCCATGGCGGCGTTTGGAGTCTGACTGGTTGAGGCTGTGGACAGGTGTCTTTTATACAGATGATGAGGTCAAACAGGTGCCATTCATACAGGTAACGAGTGGGGGACAGAAAAGCTTCTTACAGAAGACGTTACAGGTCTGTGAGAGCCAGGGATTTTCCTTGTTTGAGGTGACCAAATACTTATTTTCCACCCTGATTTACGAATAAATTCTTTACAAATCCTACCATGTGAATTCATGGATTTTTTTTTCACATTCTGTCTCTCACAGTTGAAGTGTACCTCTGGTGCAAATTACTAACCTCTGTCATCATTTTAAGTGGGGGAACTTGCACAATCGGTGGCTGACTAAATACTTTTTTGCCCCACTGTATGTGTGTGTGCGTGAGATAAGATAGATAAGATGGATGGATGGATGGATGGATGGATGGATGGATGGATAGATGGATAGATGGATAGATAGATAGATAGATAGATAGATAGATAGACAGACAGATAGACAGACAGACAGACAGACAGACAGACAGACAGACATATGAGGCAAAATTCTTTTACAAAAAGCTAAAACTACCAGGGTCAAAATGATGAACCCAATCTTTTTTTTTTTGCTGAATAAACAGCCTTTTAACAACAGTCTCACACATGTTTCCTGAGCAATTTCAGCCCATTGTTCTTTGGCAAATCTCTCAAGTTCCTCCAGATTTGATGGTTTTCTGGCAGAAATTTTGTCTTCAGTTTACAATGCACATTTTCAAAGGGATTCAAGTCAGGGCTTTCTGGAAGCCATACAGTACAGTTCACTTTGGATTTCTGAACGCTACTACGTGCTGGGATCATGATGTGCTGGAAGACAAAACGACAAGCCAGATGCACCCTATAGCATAATATGGCACTGTGATTTTCTTTTGATTTTACACTTTTCCCTTCTTCCTCCAAACATAAGCAACATCTCTGAGGCCAAAGGGCTCTAGTTTCGTCTCAAAGGCCGAGCTTCCAGTATGCATAATCTTTCTCCAGGCTGACTGCAACCTCAGAGTTCACTCCTGTGCAAGGTTCTAGTGACTGTCTTCTTTGAGACTACAATTCCCACTTTTTTTAAGTCGTTCACTTATGTCTGAGCACATTTCTCACTATTTTTCTTTCTTTGAAATCTTTCACTTCCAGGCTTTGTGGCAAATCCTTGGAATTCTTGATGATTGCTCCAGTTCTTGATACTTGGAAACACTGACGATGACACTCAGTTTTAACTTGATGTTACAAGCTTTGAGCATAAGCTTTAAGCGCTTCATTGCACATCAGTGGTTTGTGGTTTCACCTATGTCTCATTAAAAGGTCAGTTTTTCGGGGGGCTAATAACACTGACACTGGTAACATAAAAAAATCCAAAAAGCTAATATGCTAAGAAATGTTATGTCCAAAATCCCTTGCTCTGTTTAAAGAAAAAAAAAACCACTTGGGAAAAATCTGACTCACATTAAAATACATAAACTGCTCAGTAGCACCTGCAAGTTCTGAGCCTTCTTAGGCCTGCAACCACGTCTTATCAGGTCTAATTTAAACAGTTTAAATTTTAGTTTAATCATTAATCTCAAAAATGTAAAAACAACAAACAAAAACAAAAAAAACAAAAACAAAAACATCTATCTCAAAAATTCAGATATATTCAGAACATATATCTTTTATGATGATTATATTTTGATGTTTGGTATTTTTTTAAGGTTAACTTAACCTGTTGGTCTACAGTTTGCTCTTTTTGGGCATTCCCCGTAACTACAATTGTCTGCAATCAACAACTGTCAGAAGAGAAGCTAATGAACAACATTTGATAAATTAAACAGGGATGTACAAACCTCTGTCTTTCTTCGTAGATGTCTTTAGCTCCTCAATAAGCAGGGTGTGCTTCTCCATTTCCCCTGTATACTGCTCCACCTGCTCACTCAGCATCTTGATTTGATTATCTCGCTCTTGGACAGCCTTTAGGATATTCACCACAAAATCAAAACACAACACAAAAACACAGAATTATCAGGATTTCAATGTTAGACACATTCTACACAGCTGTGGCACAAATAAATATTTACACATTCATTGTTGGAGAATGTTATGGACAAGGGGAGGGACAAGATAAGAGGCCCACGATGGATGAAACTTACAGCGCAGAGCTCATATATGACCTGACCCAGGGCAGCAATAGACATGGAAGGAAGGATAGGTTTATATGTAAAGACAGGACAAAGAGAGAGAACCAAAAGAAGAAACATGACATACACATAGATACAGATAGGTGGAAAACCAGATATGACTATACCTCCAAATTAGGATGCCCCTGCTCCAAAGAATAAAAATAAATGTATAAACAATGACCCCCCCCCCCCCCCCCCCCCCCCGAGCATTTAAGATGTACATAGGGTTATTTTATCACAGTATTTTATTTATGCATATAAGGTTGATAAGAATTATATCTGTAACAAACTGTTTTGTTTTAGTTTTACTTTTTTTGGCAACAGTGAAGTATGCTTTTCTTTCTATTTAAGCAAACGTCCTCAGAAAAAAATATGGGTAAAACAAAAATCTTTTCTATGATAAGGTGACATAAAATAACATAGTTGTATATCCAAGCACAACACTCAGATCCATTAATAACAAAGTCTGTGGTGAAATGTGTCCTAAAACGTCCCCAAATCACTTTTAAGATAAGGTAAAAGTTGCATTCCTATGCTGAGCTTGGGTTTTTGTGTTCACGTAAACGAAATTGTCTCCACGATTACACAATGACCTGCATTCAGTGCACCACAATGGCAGGAGATGAAAGTCAGAAATGTGTATCCACAAATGAGATTGTTTCATCCCTATTTTTGAACAGACCTGCTGCAAGGCCAGAATGTTGCTTTTGTCCAAGTCCAGCTGTGCTGAACGCAGCTTTTCCCTCAAGTCACGAATCATCTGCTGGTACACCAAAATTTCATCGTCCTTCCCAGACAGCACTCGCTATCAGGAACAACAAAAGTAGACTCATGTTAGTCCTGTAGAATAGTTTAACAAAACTCAGTGATGAACTCAGTGACTGAAATTTGCAGGTGCCCACATGGACAATGCCTTTAAGAAGAAGGTTCAATGGTGCGAGAAGAGAAAGACTGAGCAATCTGGCCACATTGACAAGCAGTGTTCTTGGACTAAGTAAGTAAAGGTGAGACTTTGAAACCTGAGAACACTGTACCAGCTGTAAGAACCAGATAAAACAGATGAAAGATTCATAGCTAAAGTATTTATTTACAATCACAATTTCAAAAAGGTTAGGATGTTGTTCAAACTTTAAATGAAAACAGAATCTGCAAAGCTCACATACCCATATCTCATTCACCAGAAACATATCAAATGCTTTTTTGATATTGAATTTAGTATTTCCTCAAAAATAGAAACTCACTTTGAATTCAATGGCAGCAACACATGTTTAAAAAGGTGGGATGAGTGCAACAAAAAACTTGAAATGGTACCAAAAAGACACATCTGGAGGGACATTTTGCAGCTAACTAGGTTAACTGACCACAGGTCAGTGAGACACCAGACTATTATAAGAGCATCTTATAGAGGCAAAGTTTCTCAGAAATAAAGATGGGCAAGATCTTCACCAGTCTGTCTAAAAAATTGTGGAAGTCAGAAAAATGTTCCTCAACATAAAAATGTGACAACTTTAACTACTTTAAATATCTACAGCACATATCATCATCAAAAGATTCAGAAAATTTGGAGAAATCCAGAAGAGATGGCTGAAAACCAGTACTGGGTGCCTCTGATCTTCAGCCCCACAGACAGCACCGCATTTAAAAAAAAGGCATCATTTTAAATATAGAGCAAGACAGGGCTTGCATATTTCAGCAAGACAATGCTACGCCCCATACTTCATCTGTTATAACTTTGAAGTTGAAGACTCCAAAGAGTGAACAATTTTTTACCAGCCAAAAAACATTTGGCTCATTATGAAATGAGAAAATAAACTGCTGTTAACTGTTAAACAGCTAGAATCCTCTATCAGAGAAAAATGAGACAATATTACTTTCCCAGAGTCCAGGAACTGGTCTTCTCAATTATCAGATGTTTATGAAAATGACTGTTACACAGTGGTAAATATAGGCCTGTCTAATATTTTGCAACATGTTCAAAATTGCCTTATTTCCTAGTGTTACATTTTCTCAGTTTAACCATTTGATATGTTGTCTGTGTTCTACTATGAGTAAAACATTGATTAATGAGATTTGTAAGTCTTCTCTACAATTTGGGTTGTAGTTTTAAGCTATGTGAAGAGGCAGTGAAGAGACTAGTCCCATATGTAGGGATACCCATAGGTAAGTGTTGTATTAATCAATATTAGTATTAATGTTCAGTGATCCTTTGTTTTAAGCGGAGAAGTGAAGATTAACAGAGGCACCAGGAGCCCCTTGGTGTCAGGGTTAAGGTTTCAGGTTTTTCCTTGAATGCACCTGCTTAAAGGAAATAAACTAAACAAATAAAACTTGCCTTTTGGAGAGTAAGTTTAAATACTTACCTTCCACTCCTCCACTTTGGCATTGACAGCTGCCATAATAGGGTCGTTCTCTTCAGTCATGCTATGAATCTTATCTGTTAACTCTCTGACCTGCACATAAAAAGTGGAGCCATGATTCTGTACCTTGCACGCAAACATTATTTTATCAGCTTAAAAAATTGCATAATAAATGAATTCAGGTAACTTATGTCCATTTAAAAAACAGTATGTGAAGAGAAGGATCTTACTTGAAGCTTTGTATGATCTCGCTCCTTCCTAAGCTGGTCCATAATGGAGTCAGTCTGCTGCACCACAATCTTCAACTTATTGTACTCATCCGTCATCTTCTCCATCTCCTTCACAGATTCCTCCAGGCTTCTCTGCATCTGCATATTCTCAGTCTTCAGATGTGTGTTTTCATCTTCCGCTCGCTAATAAACACAATATAATTCAATAAACATCATTTTAGGGGGCATAGTCTAAGACACATCAATCAGCAGTACAAAGAGTATGTAATAAAAACAAATGAAAGCCATAAATATATGCAGTAAAGGTCTTAATTAACAATTACAAACAGCACTAATCTTGCATGTTTGAGGCAGCGTAAGAGGCCTTGGGCATCCGATACTTGTTAACAACTAAAGCATGGCACCATTGCCAAGCTTGGCACACAATAGTCTGTTGCCTAGTTGACCAGATTTTATAGTAAACAAACAGATTTTTAGTACCTGCAGGTCTTCTAAACATTGGTAAAGCTGGCGGTTGGCAAGGTTGAGCTTCCTCTGAGTCTCAGCATTCTCGTCTTTTGAAGACATAGGCTCTTTCTGGTCCAGCTCTCCACGATAAAAGTCCACATCCTGCTGGAGCTGCTCATTCTGATGTGATGCAGCAACACAGACGTCAGTTCAGAAAATGAACCAAAAAAAATTTCCTCTGCTCACTCACAAATATGGAAACACTAAATTGACTTTCGAAGCCCCTGAAATACAAGCCTGTCCTGCTTTTCAGTATACTTTGAACAGCGATGGATTTTACTATGATAGTTTATAAGAAAACACACAGTCTAGAAGGTGTCACCTTATGCTATATTAAATATAAAATGTGTTATAATTTATAATCTATCAGGTTAGTCAAGTTCACTTTGCGCACAAAAATCAAAAATTAAACCCTTTAAAAACCCCTAAATTCTGCTAAAATTCCATTATGTTAAGGATCGCATATTGCATATGATATACTTCTTATCATCATCCTATTCACTTTTTGTATGTACATTTATAAAAAGCTGTGATGCAAAAAAGCCTCATGTACACCTTTATATTGCTACAAAACCTACAAACTATTCCTCATTTCACATAACCAAAAACTTAGTTTACTTAACTACACTACCTTTGTTTCTTACCTTCCTCTTAAGTTTTTCTAACTACACCACGGAACAGATGGAGAAAAAAAAAACTACATTAAAAGGAGATAATGAGTAAAAAATGAAGGTAAAGCATGAATACACAAAAGTTTTAAATGAAGTACAAATGGATCATAACTAAACAAGGGATGAAATGAAATGACGAGTGTAATGTCAACTATCAAATACCTCTCTTTTCAGCTTTTTGATGACTTCCTCAGCCTTCTCTACTTGCACAACCAACTAGAAAGACAAAACCAACTTTACAATGTAGAAACATCAAAAGCGTTCTGTTGTTGCCTTGTAACCATCAGAAAACGATAGAAAGGTGGAAGCAAACAATGTCAAACAAGATTAGTAAAGCAACAGATGAGTCAAACCATTTGTATCGTATTCTTGTATTGGTTGTTTTTGTATATAAATATCCATAAATAAACATAAATGTCCATAAATATTTTCAGTTTAACGTAACATTCAATCTTTTCACCAGCATGTTTTTTTTTTGTTTTGTTTTTTACCAGCACTTTGTCTACATAGCATGTGCAAACTAATAAGCTAACATTTGCAAGTCTACCTACGGCAAGTAAAGTGCTCATACCTCCTCGTTGGTTTTCTTTTCCTTCCCCATTTCTTTCTTTAACTGGGTCACCTCATTCTCCCTTTGCTCCAACTGGGTCTCGAGGTGCCAAATCTGATCTCTAATAAAGCCGGTGTTCTGCACAGTGCTGTGGAGCTGAGTAGTATAAACAGGAGACAAGATGCACACCCAAACAACCCCCACAAAGAAATCTCTTAGTGTCTTATTACCTCCATCTGTTCATATGTGTTCATTTCCATGACCAAGTTGTTAAACAACATTCTGTTCACGTTTTAAGGCATAAAAACAACCAGAATATAAGTAGTGACAATCCACAACCCTGGGAAAATTGAAAATGGTTAACAATTCAAAATGATAAGGAATTCTGTGAGTGCGCAAGGAATTAGCTGTAATCTTCTTAGGGGTCACTACAGCAAATCCCTTCATAAGGAGGGTTACGCTCAATGATTGGCTGAAAGAGTTGGCACTGCTGAAAGGAAGTAAATAAGCATAGAAAGTGATATCAAACAACATAAACATTCATAATGATGGTTGAGTTCAACCATGTGAAGAAACAGTTCAGCAGATCAACAAAAATGCCCAATATATATATATATAATGTGTAAGCAATAACATATACAGTTTTTAAATATATATATATATATATATATATATAAACTAGATTTTTTTTTTACCTTCTGTTCTTGTTCCAACTGTGACACTTTAGCCAAGAGTTCTTTTTCTAAAACACAGAAAAATAATGCAGATGTTGTTTGTTAACCTCACAGACAGAAAAGAAAAATGCCTAACAAACTTTATATGATACTAACCTTTTCTAGCATGTTTTACACCAATGTCATCGATAAAGTCGAAGGCAACAGAAAGTTCTCGATCTCTAATCTAACACATAAATGTAGAGAAGACGTTGAGAAACAAATATTATTTCAAAGGAAATATTTCAACATGCATAAACACATAAAAGCACCAAGGTCAGTAGTGTGACTCCTTTATGAATATTCTTCTTTCCTAAAAATACATTACAGATGTTGGTAGGGTGGTTCACAGATGTGCGTGGGAGAGATCAGAATATAAAAACAATAAAACTGAACACCTTCAGGAGGGATTGAAACACCCTGAGGACTTGAATAATGTTCTCTGGAGCTTTATCCTTCACACCCCATTCTTCTGTCTGCATGGGAAAAGTCAAATGTAGAGTCATTCAACCTCATAATACCAATGCTTGTACGACACAACTGTCTAGACCAAAACAATCTATATTTATACGTGTAATATGACGAGGTGTACAAAGACTGATCAAGGTTCAATCGCAGTACTCAGGTTTATGCGGCAAATTCATCAAGAGCTTTCAGCATAAGTTAGATTGTTATGTGTTGTATCCAATGGTCATCGAAGGCATGAAAAATTTAGCATACATAAGTACATAATTGTTGACCAATCATCAAGTGATTGCTATACTCAAAATAATAGTCTCATATGAGCAGGACTATAGTCTGTCTTTATTCCATCGACCATTGAAGATAGACATTCACTGAGCTGATGGAATTTGCAAATTAAAAAATATAAAACATTGCTTGTTGTCCAGAAGTAAATAGCATGTCATCGACGGGCCATTACCAAAACTAACAGATCGAAGACCTTATCCACTTCGTCTTTGTCGCGTTCATTGAGGGTTTCTGGGTCAATTCTCAACATTTTATCCCAATTAAGAGCTGCAGGCATCTTGGCCATGATGTGTTTTTAAAAGACTTAGCTAAATAGGAACTGATATAACATCGATGTGGCACTTAAATTTACGGTTATAGAATAGAGACGCATTGGCTGCTAGGTTACGGCTGACAACAACAGTTAGCTAATGAAGCTACTCCAGAAGAAAACTACAAAAAAGATCGGTAAAGTTCCCGGAACCTTAACTAAACCGTAGCGAGACGGTGAATATAAAGTTATTAAAGTGTATCGTCGCAGTTTTGCAACTCGGTACTGTCCATATTTACGTCAGTTAGTCCACAAAAAGCATCAAATCTGGCTAGGTTCAACTTGCGCGGTCACCTCTGCACCGGAAGTTATAGTGGGTATTCGCCAAAGCTACTTAGCACATATGGAACGCTGCTTGATGAACTGTGTATTCCGTCTATGTTTTGTCAGCTAAAGTGTGTTTTATGAGCTCAACTACCAGCCCTGTTATAGACACGGTGAGAAAGACCTAAGCTACTTCTCTTCCCATCTTATCCAGCCTAAACACAGGCGACAAGGTAGTTAGCTGTAGCCGCTAATTTAGCTTCATCGTTAGCTAATGTTATGTTGCAGCTACGGTGGCTCTGAAATTGTCATTACATGATGTTTTGGGCTTTTTGTGCCATTATGTAACCATTATCGATTGGTCACAATGCCGACTGAATTTCATTTATCAAACACCTGGTGTTCGATTTCCCGTAGCTAATTCTCTCGAGTAATATTAGCTGGCCACGACAGTGCGTTGGAGTACGCCCTCCTTTGCTTTTGCTGCCAGCTGTAACTATTCGTTTTTTCAGCAAATAAGCACAAATTTACTCACTTGTACTTTTATTCGTTCTCTAATTTAGCTGTTATATTTCCAGTTACATCTGACTCTGTAGCTTTATCTACAAACCAGGGAGGCACACTCTAAGAAGTAATGCTTACATGCCATTTAATTTACTGGGTGCTGTGATGAGGAATCGGGCTAAGAAGACTTGTTTACATACACAGTACATCACAAAGTTGCACTATAAGTGAAAATATGTGTCCAATGATGAAATAAGTTTGAACTCATAAGTGTCTATTTCACAAATCGTCATGCCATCAAAATTGTAATAATACTAAATTTTTTGTTGTCCTGCACAGTGATCAATGAAGGCTTTGGTCAGCAATGGCTGTTGTGTCATGGAAGGAGATTTTACTTTTGAGTGGACTGGTGGTGGGGTGTTACTGGAACAGCTTGTCATGCGGGTTTGTGTTTGATGATGTCTCAGCAATCCTTGACAACAAGGATCTGCGCCCATCAACCCCAATCCGCAACCTTTTTCTCAATGATTTCTGGGGAACACCCATGGCTGAGGTAAGCTTTAAGAAGACTCAAACTCAATACGGGATTATGTAATTTCTCTTTAGAATTTTATATTATGGATCAAATTTGTCTCATTGTCATTTGTCGTTACTCAAAGTAATTTAGAAAGAAATAAACCTCCAACATGTGTCCCACTACAGGAACGGAGCCATAAATCTTACAGACCCCTGACAGTACTCACCTTTCGACTGAACTACCTCTTCAGTGAACTCAGCGCAGCTTCCTACCACCTGCTCAATGTCATTTTACATGCTGTCGTATGTGTGCTTTTCCTGCGAGTGTGCCGATTGTTCCTGGACAAGACTTCCAGCTTGGTTGCGGCATTACTGTTTGCTGTGCATCCCATTCACACTGAAGCTGTAAGTGTACAATTGCTTTGTGAGCAAATGTTAAAAAATGTGTTTTATTAAATTAAATTTGGCCTAATTAAGAATTATGTTCACGTACAAGTCCATGGAAAAAGTGTAAATTAGTGAGAGAAGTAACTGGAAATACTCCTAATTTATCTTTCACTTTCTAAATTAAAGTAATCTCATCAAGTTATGCAACACTGGATGGGACAGACCCACTGGGAATTATAGACAAATGATGAGCATTGGTTCCAACTCCTGACTTCCTCAACATTCTCATGTGCTATCTTAACCATTTTCATAAGCATTTGTTAGGCAAAGTTTTAGGAAAAATGAGATAGAATACAAGGTCACTTTTTAACTTTTTTTCAAATTTTAGGAACATCTGTCTGGGTTTGTATAACTAAGCATTCCACTTGGCTATTATGGACGACCTGTCATGGATGGTTCACAAATCTGTTGCAGGGATAACACAGATACACAACTGTTCTAGTTTAAATAAACACTTCTGGGCATTTAGAATTGCCAGTTAAACTTACATATGCTTGTCTTTGGTACCGAGTTTCAAAACTTTGGACATTGGACAACTTTGGGATCCAGCCAGGGTCTCTGGAGAGAACTCATACAAGCATGCAATGTGCTAACACTGATCTGGAAGCTAGGTCCTTCTTGCTATGAGGTAACATAGCCAACTAAGCTGCCCTAGCTAAGCACTGGGTTTTCCACAGAAATTATAACCACTGGATGTCCCACTTGATCTCTAGTATCACAA
The DNA here is from genome assembly GCF_056152115.1 of Neolamprologus brichardi. Taxonomy (NCBI): domain Eukaryota; kingdom Metazoa; phylum Chordata; class Actinopteri; order Cichliformes; family Cichlidae; genus Neolamprologus; species Neolamprologus brichardi. Next base: position 23,663,020 of record NC_142110.1, read on the forward strand.
ACCAAATAAGCAGTAATGTTAGCCACACCTTCACTGTTCCTTTAAAACAAGAAAGGCGGCTTTGTGAAATACGTTGAGTAGCCCTGTAATATTCCAACTTAAGCTGAGCAATTCACTTGATAGTGCTGTAGAAGTATTTTCACTGCACTGTAAATGTGGCTGAATTAAAATAATTCTGCATAGAATAATGGGCCAAAATTCCTTTAGATGGGGAAAAAACAGTTCTTGCAAACAGTTGCTACAATGGCGGTACAACAAATTATTCGATTTTGGGGGGCGGATTTTTTTTATTTTTTTTCACATAGAGACAGATAGGTTTAGATAACTTTTTCCCTTAATAAATGAGTTTGTAATTTAATAGTGGAATGTTTTATTTATTTAGGTCATCTAATACAAATATGAATTAAGTCACAAGCATTCAAAAAAAATTAGGAAGGGGTCAGAGATCTTTTGAAGTTTGAAATCTACATGTGCAATAAGGTGTTAAAGAGACTTCAATATAGAAACAGTTTTTACATGTAAAGACTTTGTGTCTTTACTGAGCGTTGTAGGACATTAAGAGTAATCAGAAACTTAGCTTTGCACCAACATGTCCACTGTGGCATGCAATCTGAATGCATTTCAGTGATTGTTAAAATTGCGTTAGAGTGAACCAGACAATAAACCGCAATTAAATTGTCACATCTTGCCTGTTATGGCTTGCTTAAAAAGGAACTCCACCTTATTCAAGGAAACCCTTTTGTTCATGCTCATGACATTAGCTTACTTGTGCTACACGTTACATTAAACCTCTGTTTTTACTGTTGTCATTTAAGGCTGCATTAACATTCTTTAAATGCTTTAAAATTATTGCTTCAATTTTTTTTCCTTCTTGAAATATAAAGATAGTTATTATAGCTTATCATGGATGTTGTCTGTAACACAAAGCTTATTGAACTTAATAGGAAATCAAAACCCTTTAGCTTATTGTTTATTTGAACTTTATCTCATTCTACTGTCTGAAAAGCCTCTTCCCCAATTAGGACTTGTATTTCATCCTTTTGAACATAGCTGAACTGATGACCAGACAGGCCTTGACCAGAGTAAAAAAACAAAGGAAACATTCTGCTTCTTGGGTGTGGAGTGCTACTGTTACACAGCATGCATCACTGTTCCTATCTTCCTCATCATGTTCTCTAATCTATGCACAGTCTTTCAGACTTCTTGAATGGAAACAATTTGCCTCACAAATGAGCCTTTAGTGTTAGTCCAGCAAATGCCCTTCATGTTATCACCGTCTGGAATCTCTCACTGAACGGATCATTTGTTTTTTGAATTATGCTTCAAGCACTGAAGGTCCCTGCATTATAAGCTTATACAAAGAGTGCCTGTGTGTCCCATGTCTTTTTCAGTAGGGTTTTTTTTTTTTTTTGGGGGGGGAGGGTGATCTGTCTTTTTGAATGAAGACTTCAGTTTTTTTTATTTTATATATATCTTCAAACATCTTTAGATACAAATTATTTAGTGTACGCCACACCAATATCTTGGGTCAAACATGGCATTTGGGTGAAAGGAGTTGCCAACTCTGTATAGATGGAAAGTTAAATTTGTAGTTTGAATATTTTCAGGAAATTGAGCCAACTGTAATCAGTCTTTCTAAGATTCTGTTGAAGTAACATTGCACTGACCAGACATTTTTAGGGGGCTCTTGAATGCTGCCAGCATTTTTTTCCTTCTCCCACCAGTTGACAAATAGGTCAGTCAGAGCACAATGCCTGTGCTTGTTTTGAATCTTCATGGCAAGCCCTATTTATTGGAAGCTGCAGCCCTCTCATGATGCCAGTTGAATTCTTAAAGTGTAAACAATCCCCTCTTCTTTTAGTGAGTGCTTTGTAGAACTATTTGTGGGACCTTTATGTTCTTAGAGTATGTCTCTTTCTAAGAACTTGATAATGATATTTCTTCCGCATGAGGGCAGTCATCATGTACTTAAATGACAGACGTTGCTGTCAGAGAGACTATGTTACATATAATTGCTTGCCCATCAGTTGATTTGGGTTGAACAGAGCTTTTTTTTTTTATTTTTAGAGCCTTAGACCATGAGCTCTGGTTCGTGCCAGTCGAAGACACGTGTAATGTTCTCAGAGTTATTAGATATGATGTCTGAGACATGAAGGTCATGTGGTGGTGGCTTCAGAGTCGAGGCAAAGTAGCATGGGTATAGAATAGCATCTTCTAATAGGAAAAGTAAACTTTTCTGTATTATTTCACAAACTTATTTCAGAAATTTTTATCTACATTTCAACTTGAATTACCAAACAATGAACATTTAAGTATATTTTAAGAAATCATCTTTCCAAATCTTTATGGTTGGGTCTCGTGTATTGATTGACTGTTTATCATCAGGTCACTGGTGTGGTTGGCAGAGCTGAACTTCTTTCATCAATCTTTCTTCTGGCTGCTTTCCTGGCGTATACAAAGTCAACTGGACCAGACCATTCCATTGGTAAGTATAATGTTCTTCCCTGGCCTTTATTTATTTCTGTCTCATGTGCAAAATCTACTGGGTCGTTAAGTATGAACTTATTTTCAACATGCTGTTCTCTGTTAACATTATATCATTATTTTAATTACCAAAATAAGCAAATACATATACAAAAAAATCAAGACAGAGGCAGTGAAAGTGTTGTGGCAACAGATCGGATAAGATCAAACACCTGGCTATTCAGGTGTTAACTTCCAATTTCCAATGTTTTGATATAAATAAACACTTCCCTTTGAGGGTAATTAATATGGAATGTTCAGTGTTACTTATTACTTATAGTCATGGTAATAAATCTGTCAAGTCTAAGGTTTTATGTATCCAGACCTGATTGTTAACAGTTCTTAAAATTAGGTAAATAAAACTTTAGCTATACTACAACTTGTGATATATTTCATTATTTATGTATCCAAAATTAAGCCAAAATATGGAAGTGGTGTGTGAAAGTGCACTCTTGCTGCTTATATTGGAACTAAGGGAGTAATAATTAAATGCAGTTGATTAAATTATTATCAGCAGGTGTTTACCACCTGTGTAAAAGCAGTACATTTGGTAGTCTGCTGATCTTGAGCACTCAGGCATGTATTAGAGTCGAATACATGCCTGTCATTGCCTAGTAGAAAATGTATCTGCAATGATCTTTAAGCAAGCAATTGTTGTTGTAATCTATCTGGCAAAGATTTTTTTTATTCCCAAGCAATTTGAAGTCTATAGTTCTATAGTAAGAAAAATGATTCATGTACATGCAATCTTCCCAGGAGTCGATGTCTCAGAAAATTTACCCCAAGATCATCATCAAAAAACTGTAGCGCTCCAGCTCATGTCAGTTAGATGTTCAAGTCCATGACAATACAATTAGAAAAAGATGAAGCAAGTATAGCTTGTTTGGAATGGTTTCTAGAAGAAAGCCTCTCTAAAAGAACATGGCAGCACAGCATAGGTTTGCAAAGTGGCATCAAACCGCAAGATTTCTGGAACAATGTCCTTTACACAGAAAAATCCAAAGTGCAGATGTTTGGTTATGATGCACAGTGCTGTATATAGAAAACCACAGCAAATCAGCAAACATACCCCATACTGCCTGTCAAGCACAGCGATGGGAGTGTGACAATTTAAGATTGTTTTGCAGCCACAGACCTGGGTACTCTCCAGTCATTGAACTCTTCTATATGCCAAAGTATTCTAGAGTCAAAGGCCCTCTGTCGGACAGCTAAAGGTTAATCAAAATTGGGTCACACCGCAGGACATTGAGCTGAGGTACAGCAGCAAATTCACAACAGAATGGCTGAAAAAGAAACAAATCCAGCTTTTCCAATGCTCTAGTCAAAGTCCAGACCTCAATCTGATTGAAATGTTGTGGTAAGAGCTATGCATAAATGAATGTTTGCAATCTTCAATTATCTGATGTAAAAGACTGATAAAGTCATACAGAAAGCAATTACTTAAACTTGCTGCTGCTAAAGGTAGCTCTAAAGCTGCTGAATTATGGGATGCGTCTGGATACTCACACACAGTTTCTGCATATGTTTTGGAAAGTTTTTGTTAAATAATAATGACGCTGTATAATATTCATCTCAGGTTGTATTTTTAAGACCTGGTAAGGATTAGGTCAGTTTTTATGATGTCCTGATATGTAAAACCTTGGAAATGACAGAGGGTAGAGCAGGGCAATATTACCAAAAATATTTATCACGATAGACATTTGAAAATTTGCGATAATGATATAATTGACACTAGACAAAATACTTTACAACTCCACAACTTTATTAGTGCAAAAAAAAAAAAACATCGCTGTATTTTCACTTAAACAAGCAGCTGTTTTTATGTGCATTAAGGTTATATAAAAATGTAACAGTGCAAATGCAAATTCCTTACTGACAGTTTAACCAAAAGGTATTTCCAGTGGAAATTGGCCGACATATCCTCAGCATAACCATGTATAATATCCACAAAACTTAAAAACAGGTTGTACACACACAATACGGTAATATTATGTTGAAGCACAGTACGTATCACTCCGCGAGGCGCCTGCCTACGATAGCCGTAATGCTCCGACAATCTATCAAGCGGTGCGGCTTCGTAGCTTAGCAAAGTCATACTAAAACATTTGACAGATTTCGAGCGCCGTGTACGACATAAAATAGTTTCGAGGTCAGTAAACACAACCAGAATTCATACATAAGGCAACTGGATTATAAGCGGCACTGTCGATTTTCAGAAAAATCAAAGGATTGATTTTAAGTGTGCCGTATTTTCCAAAAAACACGGTAATAACGACGGCCCGCTAGCATGCTCTACCAAAAATAGTGCTTTGTCGTGTATCTGACGGACAAAAGCTAAACCAGTTCCACACCACTGAAGTTGCAGCATTTTTACAAACCAATTCTGGTTCGTCTGTTTCATTCAACAATCCACTTTCGCCCTCAACATTCGCCGTCACCGCCATGCTTTTTCCGCCATGTGTGTATGAAACCAAAGGCACTGCACATGCGCGTTTTATCCATATTCTATCGCAATATTTCATTTTCTTATCGTTGCCCAACATTATACCGGTATTACCGTGAACGGTATGATATGGCCCAGCCCTACTGGTAATTACTAAAAACTTCAGTGCTGAATGAATGGAGGCCGAGTCACTGATGCCTTTATTACAAAGCAGCATACTCCGTATATTTCTCAATCTGGCTTGACTATACCTACAAACTAAGATAACCAGCAGTTATGTTGAGTGTTGCCATAGTGGTGGTTATCAACCTGGTAGGTCAGCAACGAATGATAATCCTTAAATTAGAGAAAGAAAACTGCTGATGGTCCAAATGTGTAGCTAAGTTAATAGGCTTATGTTTGTATGAAAACAAAGGCACTGCGCATGCGCGTTCTACCCATATTCTATCGCGATATTTCATTTTCTTATCGTTGACCAACATTATACCGGTATTACCGCGAATGGTATGAAATGGCCCAGCCCTTTTAGTATGGCTACACCTACCATGCTCATCTAGATGCCTCTAGATGATGCAGCTGTATGTATTCACCAGTCTCCCAAAACAAATTTCTCTAGACCACGTGGAAGAAATCTCTTAAAATTTGGAATTCAGTTGAATTTGGTAAACACGCACACAATTTCCGTCAAAAGTTTTATTGGATAAAATTAGAAAGTGATAGCATTTTGTATCCAAGAGTTCAAATTTAAACTTTATTCTAACATCATAATGTTCTGGAAAAAAAACAATTTCTGCAGTTATTCAACACTAAAGCTTAGGAGCAGAAGAGGAGATAAAATGTTTGTTTTGTTGAGATATTGAGTTAGTATCAATTGTCCAGTTGTATTCATCTGTGGTACTTCCTTTTTTAAATTGCTCTAGTTTTCAACGAAGATATCACTGTGTGTGAGTCTGGACCTGCATGTTTGCTGGTGAACACACATAACTGTGAGGCAGTAATGTTTAGTTTTGAAGATGCAAGATCAAGTAATTGGTTATAACAGTAGCCTCAGGTTTTTAACTTGTATCCACAGTGAGCTGTTATGTTATTTTTTAATCATTCTTCTGTTTATATGTATCACAACAAATCAAACTATTAAAGTAACCCAATTTAACATGTATGAGTTTTTCTTCTTCCCATTTCCCCAGTCTAGACAAATACTGAAAATATCAAAACTATTAAAATAACACATATAGAATTATGAAGTAAAAAGTGGATTTGATCGTTCAAATTACTTTTTTATAGAATCTTCTTTATGAGGTTTCCACCTTTTACTGTTCAGTTTTATTATCACTGAAGACAAAATTGTTTCTAAACTTGTAACTGGTGCTATATGGAGACGTTAATATGACATCTCAGAGGTTTTTATGTTCATAATGGATCAAGAGAATTTGTTGCGTTTGTTAAGTTACCAATGCACCAGTGGCTACAAGGTTAATAAGTTGTCATGTGTATATATTAATATATATATTTCTTCTTTTGTTCAGTTTGGCCTCCCATTGCTCTGACAGTAGTTTTAGTGGCAGCGGCAACACTGTGTAAGGAACAGGGAATCACGGTTGTTGGTGTCTGCTGTGTCTACGAGATCTTTGTTGCACAGGGGGTAAGGATCAGAAACTTTTTGTGTCTTTGTGTCATAAAACATTCTATAAATTATGTCTACATCTGAAAACACACACACACACACACTGTATCACAGTCATCCAGCTTTTTGTATTTACCCATGCTGACCACAAGATTTCTGCTTTGGAGATACTCACACTCAGTTATCAGGCTATAAACAGTTTGACCCTTAGAACCAAGTGCACCAACTTCAAGAGTAGACTGTTCAGATCTTGACATGTCTTCTATCAATGCTTTATCTTTGACTGTTCATAATGTTGTTGTTGTTGTTGTTTTTTATTTCTTCTATAGGCATAGATTTCATTATTCAGAGGTTGCTTCCTGGAATAAATGTATATATCATATGGGTATTGCTTTACATGATGATGGTAAGTTGATTGTTTCTGTCTTTTTTGCCATTCTCAGTTTACATTGCCCATGCTGGTGGACACGATATGGCAAGTTCTGCAGGGTAAAGATGGGTTTCCCTATGCTGTCCTGCAAACTCTTCTGAAGCTCATTGTTCTAGTCATCAGCACCCTGCTGCTCGTTATTATCAGGGTCCAAGTCATTCAGTCCCAGCTTCCTGTCTTCACAAGGTAGGCAGTGTTACGGATGGAAAACTCACCAGCATTTTAATAAAATAAACTTTAGCCAGTTTTGTTAATTATTTATTTATTAAGCTAAGCCAAGTGAACATGACAGGAATAACAAGAACGACAGACGGTTCTGCTCAAAGGTCATTTTCATAGGAAGGAAAAGCCCAGTTTCAGTCATTTAGTGAACTGCTAAAAGGCACACATTTCACAATTTAAAAATATATTTTCTCTAAGCAAAATGATGTGTTGAAGAATTTTCAGTTTGTTTTAATTGATTTGTCATTAAATCTTTTGAGTTTGCCCTATTTTTTTTCCCTCTCCAGACATAAGAAAAATAAATTAGAAGCTGCCACTAAAAATATATATATATATGTTATATACAAATTATACAAATTATATATGTATAATTTGTATTGTAAATGTAGTCTGGTAACATCAATTTGGTGTTCTTGGATTATATAATATTTACCAAGTTTTTCTTTATTGTTCTATAATAATGTCTTACAGACAAGCAGTCACAAAGTGCTGTTAAAAAAAATAGAGTAAAATAAATAAAACTAGGCGGAATCACAGTAAAATAGAAACAAGCAAGGGCTGTTGTACAAAGCCTCTCTTTGACTCTCCCCACTGGTGGTTGTTGTACTCCCTCCTCCTCCTATCTTTCAATGTGTTCTACACTTAGACTTTATCCTGGCAGGCCCCATTAGTATAATTTAGCACACAGACTGACCTTTCTTCCTAGCACTTATTCTTCATATAAGTGTTATATAAATAGGAAATAAATAGAATTTTTTTCTGTCCAATTATAGTAACAAATTCTATGTGTCTATGGGTCACTTTATGAGGAAGTTTGTCTCACCACATATGTCATGAAAAAGTATGGTCCTCGGTCTGTTGTTACAGAACCTCCCACAAAGATAGTTTTGAGTATTTGGTACACCGGTAATTAGAGCAGGGCGATATGACCAAAAATATTTATCACGATATACATTTGAAAACTTGCGATAACGATATAACTGATGATCTAATCGACACTAGACAAATTACTTTACAACTCCACAACTTTATTAGTGCAAAAAAACCCCATCAAAGTATTTTCACTTGAACAAGCAGCTGTTTTTTTTATGTGCATTAAAGCTATATAAAAATTTTACTGTGCAAATTCAAATCCTTGCTGACAGTTTAACCAAAAGGTATTTCCAGTGGAAATTGGCCGACATATCCTCAGCATAACCATGTATAATATCCACAAAAGAGGTTATACACACGCAATACCGTAATATTATGTTGAAGCACAGTACGCATCACTCCGCGATGCTCAGCTTAGCAAAGTCGTATTGAAACATTTGACAGATTTTCGAGCGCCGTGTACGACATAAAATAGTTTCGAGGTCAGTAAACACAACCAGAATTCATACATAAGGCACACGGGATTATAAGGGGCACTGTCGATTTTCAGAAAAATCAAAGGATTGATTTTAAGTGTGCCGTATTTTCCAAAAAACACGGTAATAACGACGGCCTGCTAGCATGCTCTACCAAAAATAGTGCTTTGTTGTGTATCTGACGGACAAAAGCTAAACCAGTTCCACACCACTGAAGTTGCAGCATTTTTACAAACCAATTCTGGTTCGTCTGTTTCATTCAACAATCCGCTTTCGCCCTCAACATTCGCCGTCACCGCCATGCTTTTTCCGCCATGTGTGTATGAAACCAAAGGCACTGCACATGCGCGTTTTACCCATATTCTATCGCAATATTTCATTTTCTTATCGTTGCCCAACATTATACCGGTATTACCGTGAACGGTATGATATGGCCCAGCCCTACTGGTAATTACTAAAAACTTCAGTGCTGAATGAATGGAGGCCGAGTCACTGATGCCTTTATTACAAAGCAGCATACTCCGTATATTTCTCAATCTGGCTTGACTATACCTACAAACTAAGATAACCAGCAGTTATGTTGAGTGTTGCCATAGTGGTGGTTATCAACCTGGTAGGTCAGCAACGAATGATAATCCTTAAATTAGAGAAAGAAAACTGCTGATGGTCCAAATGTGTAGCTAAGTTAATAGGCTTATTGCTATTGCTGCCCTTTTATTAAGGCACAAGTACATTTGACTGAATTTAGTTTTGAATTCCATAAAGATGTTTCTTTTATTTGACCGCTAAAAGAAATGCATCTGTATGGATTTTTTTTTTTTTTTTCAGCCATCTTAGGACCAAGTTAAAAAGTAGCGTGAAAGCCAGATTTAGATCATCATTGAATAGGACTTTGTATTTACAGGAATGCCATTCTACAAGACAACTGAGTGATTTAAAGTGTTAATCTGTTATCTCAAACACTGCTTGCCACAGAGAGGGTTATGGAAACCCCCTGAAATTGCCTCACTAACACCTAATTTTGCTCTGATTTACGTGCATTCCACTTAAAGAAAACATACTAAAGACAGAGAGATACTAAAACAAGGAAGGGCTGTTTTTGAAGGCCAAGAACATGGAAGATAATGGATTTTGCTGATATTTATGTATAGAAGACCTGAATGGGGTAATGTGGTTGTTAGCACTGTGGCTTCACAGCAGCTACACATTGGGTTGACGCGATAATTCTCAACAGCTGTTGTGATCACCTCAGTTTAATTAATAATAAACGCAACAGAGGAGATTCTGTTGAATTGCTAATAACATAAAACTGTTGGGTTATTTTTGTACTTTTTACACTTTTTCATACACAAGCTACTGTTAATCTCACTTATCTTACTATCCTGCTAATGTGCTTTTAATGTGTAATGCCACTGGAGGAAAAAAGAATAAAGGAACACTGTCATTGCTCAAAACAATTTCAGAGTAGGATTTATCAACTGCTGTATGAGATTCAATGTTCTCTCTTCGTTCTGCAGTTCTTCAGTGTTTTATTCTCTCTAACACTGGGTTTGCACAGATGTTGCAAGAAAAGCCTGTTCATCAGCTATTCTCTTTGTGCCACACAACAAGCTTTATATTAGGTGGATGGCGTTATATTAATCAATTGGATCATCCCTCTGTTTGCCAAAGCCAATGGGCTTAACGGTTTTTCTTACTGAAACCTTGTAAGTCAAGTAAAGTTAAAGTATTAGCTTCCTTTATAAGCTATTCTTACATGACAAATATTAGAATGAATACCTTTTTGTTTTGCTGATCTAGAAGAAACCTTGATTAGGGATGGGAATCAATATGAATTGAATTGATATGAGTGATATCAATATCACTTATCAATTCAATTCCTTATTGATTCTCATTGGCTCCACTTTGAGAGGCCCACCAACTCTAAGCAGCATATCAAAGACATTACATTCATGCAAATTAATGACATGTTGCGTAGTCAAATGTTTGTGCACGTTGGAGGTTATTTTCCTCTTTGTTGTGATCAATGTTGGGGTCATTACTCAAAGTAATAATTACAATTACAATTATATCAGTGTTTCTTAACCATTGTGCCGTGGCACATAGGTGTGCTGTGAGAAATGATCAGTTGTGCCGTGGAAGATTATCTGGTTCCACATGATTAGTACTCTAAGCAATCTGCGTGAGTAACAGGAAAAACAATTACATTCTCTTCCACTAGAGGGCAGTACAACTACCTTCTCTTCAATTCAACTGCCAGTAAAACAAAAGAAGAAATTACATGATAGTCATGCTGTGAGACAATACAGATAAATATTTGAAAATAAAAAGTAGTCAATCTGACCTGGGTCCTGGAGAAAATTCCGACCCAAATGAAGGACCTAGGATGAGTAGTGGTCAGAAGAAAGCAAAAAAGGTATACTGGGGACAAACCAAGCCAATTCCGCTATAGTTGGCGGGGAAGAATTATCAATATGCTTTTTGGGACTTTTTATTTTGGGGGTGGGGGGGGGGGGGGTGTCATGGCTCCAAAAGGTTGGGAAACACTGCATTATACTACTGGCTTATTTACTTTCATGTTACTCTGTAAAATCCTATGTAACATACTGTCTCATAATTACCAATTAAAAATATAAGCCTAGAGGCTACGGCCCCTAATGAGGACACGTGATCTTTCTTATTTAGCTATGAACACAAAGCTGACAGCATAAATCAAAGATGAAAACCAGAGACTTTAAGGAGACTTTAAAGCGATCTTCACGGTGATTCTACTGTAGAAACATAAACAGGTAGAAATAGAGGCTGCAGCCTGACTGGTGATTAGTTTGTTACTCGTTGAAGTTCAGCAGCGATTGGCTTCACCGCAAATACCAGCTCACCTTATCACGGCTGGGGTCAGCATTTACTCAGCTTTAACATCACTCTGGGCTCTTGGCTAATGTAGCATTAGCATGCTGTGCTTGCAGAGAGCTAAAGTTGGGTTAACAGTATAATGCAATAAAAATAAAAGTAATGTCCATATCCACACTGTAAACTGCGCCACTATTTTCCTTCTCCAACACACGAACTGAAATCAACTGATCGCAACGAGAGTGCAAGAACCGATAAGCGGAATCGATAGAAAGGCAGACTAACAATTCCAAGCAATTGAACTTCCCATCCCTACCTATCATCTAGTATTATATTGAACAGTAGAAAAATGCTATACAAGAATCAGTCCATTTACCATTAACTGATTTTCAGCATTAACATGAGTGTTTCCTCCACCCTGCCATTAGTATGCTTCACTGTTGAACTTGGGGACTGCATCCTAATCTGAACAACAGCCTTCTTGTGGTACTTAATTGTATTACATGAATGTGCTGCGTAAACTTGTTTAAACTTTAGCTGATGTACCTTAAATATAACACACAGAACTATTAGTTATCATTGGAAGGTTTTTAACTATTTTTAAACACAATTTACAATAGGTCCTTTGTAATGTAGCTGAGAATTTTCATGGTAAATCTCTTTAAAACACAGAGCCAGATGAATGACAGATATTTAATGCCCAAATTCCTATAATATGGAGCTATTGTTGGGATATTCTAAGAGGTTAGAACACCATAAAAATGCCAGATTAGTAATAATTCAACTAGATTACGCATTTATTGAGCCTAAACTGTCTTGAAATTGTCTGCACAGGATCGAGCCTAATGCCATTTGACAGGAAAGATAAGATCCAGTTCCTAGATGGCCTAATCCTCTAGTTATAATCCTCAAGCTGTCTCCCGATTGTCTGAGACGATTTCTGTGTTCAAGCCATAACAATACCACACCTTTAGATTATAAAATCCCCAGCTGTGATCATTGTAGACTGAAACGCCTCTGTAAAGCAAGTTTGGGCAATGTGCTTTGCCCAAACAGTTCAGATACAAAACACTCCTGCGGTTCCTATTGTAGCGTCTTTACTGGCAGCTGCATAGATAAACCCAGAGACCATCTTGTTATGAGATCACACCACCAGTAGCGACTGTTCATCATATCGGTAATTTGAACTATAAACACTTTGAGATCCCTTTAGAGCAAGGCTGTCAAACTCATTTTCACAGAGGGCCACATCAACATAATGGTTGGCCTCGAGGGCCAGAGTAACACTATGAATGTAACAAAATGCAATGTAATTTAAAATAAACGAAATCACCCTTGTTTATATTCTTAGATAACTGTTTCTGTATTAAATTCTGTATGCATTGAAGTCAAGGGGGGCAGGACTATGGCACAACCAGCGTACGACAGAAGCGTAGTGATTTATGTAGATTTGTGTTGTGTCCTGGAGGAATTTCATTTGTCAGATAGAAAGCAATTAAACTTAGATACAATACAAATGCACTACAGTATAATATTGTATTGCACACTATTATATACACTCCAAAGTCCCACATTTCATGACATCTATGGTTTTCCTTATTTTTTCACCCTGCACATTTATTATATACTTTATTTCAAGAAGAATATAATGTGATCAACAGCATCTGATATCAAAAATAAAATATAAATTCTGAATCATTTTTCTTTACTTGTTTTGCAGTAATTTGATCCTTCCAATCAGATAGAATAAAGCATTCATGATTTAAGAATTTCATGATAACACCAAGGAAAAGGAAAGTGGATAATATGTAATGTTTATCATCTCCTTCTCTCCCTATGTAATGTTCTTGCAGATTTGATAACCCTGCAGCAGTCAGCACTACACCCACCAGACAACTGACTTTCAACTACCTACTTCCTGTAAATGCATGGCTCCTGCTGAATCCCTCAGAGCTCTGTTGTGACTGGACTATGGGCACAATCCCCCTGGTGGAATCACTTGTAGATCTGCGTAACCTGGCTACACTAGTATTTTACATTTTTCTAGGACTGCTTGCTTATCACAGTCTGCGATACAGACACAGTTCTGCCAAGACAGTCATCATGGTGAGAGAAAATGTGGTTAAATAATGTATATATATTTGTGTGTGTGTGTGTGTGTGTGTGTGTGTGTGTGTGTGTGTGTGTGTGTGTGTGTGTGTGTGTGTGTGTGTGTGTGTGTGTACGTGTACGTGTACATTTGTGTGTATATATATTTTTTTTTTCACAAAAATAAACCAGACAGTTAGGCAGTTCTGAAAACTAAAGTGTTACCTCTGCTTGGTCAGGTTGTAATCAGTTTGATGCATCATCTCCACATCCAGTGTGGGCATATGAGCCCCAGACTTAAATATACCCACCGCCCTGTTTCACTGTGGGTTTGATATATTGCAGTTTATTCTGTTTTGTTTGTCTCCTTACATTAACTCTTCTGCTACTGCCACAAATCTAAAACTTGTAATTATTTATATTATTTCTAGCCACCCACTGTGAAATATTAATGTCTTGTCCAACCCCAAGTGTTTGGCCCTTTTTTTTCTCCTGAGACCACTGCTAAAAGCCGTCTTTTGACAGTACTTCTGCTGATTGGATTTCAGTATTTTTTGTATCTGTGATAAGAGAGCTTTTCTGTTTCTTTGTTTTTGGCCTTGACCGGTGACAGGCTTTTATTTGTTGCTGAAAAGCAGATGCACTTTGACATATAAAACTTTAATAGAACACATAACACAAATATATCTATGTTTTCCTTCATTTTGTTGAAAAATAGTAAAATGCCAATTGGATTTGAATGGAATTGGAAATGTATAGGATCATAAATATCTCCTTTTCACATCTTCTGTTTTTAAACATTCCCAAATCCTTATTTCTAGCTTTACATCAAAATAACACACAACAAAATAATAGATTTTCAGTACTGTAAGACTTTTGAACAGCACTCTTTATAACCATTGTTCATAAGTATTTAGGAAAGTTTGGAGGTCAGTAAAAAAAGATCAAAAGTATTACTAGTGAGACATATGACCAACAAAATGTGGTTTCCTTTCTTGGGGAACATAGCAAGGTTCTTGAAGTATTTGCACAATATTGACTTCAATTCAATTCAGTTTTAGTTATATAGCAACAGTCACCTCAAAGTGCTTTATATTGTACAGTATTCATTGTACTCAACTCAAAATACAACAGTATTGTGACATAAAAATGCCTCTGTAATAGCCTAAGCATATGATCTACATAGGCCAAAATTGTGTTTTGTTTTTTTTGTTCTTTTTTTTGGGGGGGGGGGGAGAGAGTTGTTGTTGTTGTTTTTAATAGCGCCTGTCTGCTTGTGGGGAAAAGAATAACATGCTGACTTGAATTACTTTCTACTACAGTCTAACTGTAGGTCCTTTATCCCCCTCTGTAATGCCCTGGGTTCACATTGCATACAGTTTGCATATCTTAATGGGATGTAAACAGATTCTAAATACTAGAACTCATTTTTGTGTGTGTTTTTTAATGCAAAATACCATCGGAGAGCCCTGACTTTAGAATAAAAAGTGGTTCCTTGTGTCCACTGGTCATATCCACTGCTTAGTAGACATTCCAGATAATGATACTTTATCCTACTAAATTGGGTAGTGGCTCAACATACAACCTGATGCAATAGTTTACCATTATGTTTTTTGTGGGGGGGGTTGTTGTTTTTTTTTTTTAAGACAAATTTTATTACCACTCTTTGTGTATATTTCGCTTGTTTTGGCAAATGAAGTTGGCCAGCAGAAATGAGCAATGAAACACAAGTTCTTAGTTGAGCTTTGAAGGGATGAATGGGTGGTGACTGTTTACAGAGGTACATAGAAACAAATTAGCATGTGTTGTGCAATAGGTTCATTGTTCTCATGCTTAAAGGTCAGTAAACTTGCTCACAATATTGCTCTAAGCTTCAGCTTTAGAAAGGGGAACACAAGTCAGCACAAAAAACTGAATAATGACCTTTTGCATTGTTTACTCTGGTTTGCTAAGAGCCTTTTGGAAAATGTTGCATAACAATATCACAACACATTAACATACTGCATCACTGCAAGGTTGCCAGCTGTCTAACATGGAGCATGAGATATTAATAAATAGTTTTAGACAACCACTGTCCGCTGAGGAACCCCATTCTAGATTGTAGATGTGCTGCAGGAACTATCACAGAGTCAGTTTTTAGTGCTGAAGCCCGTCTTTATTTGGAATTCTGTTTGATATTTTGGAGATTGGTCAGTCCAGTAGTTTTGCATATTTGTAGGCGTTTAGCTGATAGCAAAACTAAGGCTGAGTTCAAAGAGATGTAGTGTGTGAACTTGGTGGGATTGTGGCTAATGTGACATCAGTTTTACCTTTAGGTGGGTTTTTTGAGGGGGGGGGGTGTTTGTGTTTGTTTTGCTTTTGTTTTTGTTTTTTAAATTAATGCTTTTGTAGATAGACAGTAAATGTCATTCCTATATCGTCATGTAGCAAGCTTTTAAAGAGTGCTTGTTTTAGGTGATCACTGGTGAAGAACATGAAGCTAACATGTTTGTCATACAAAGATGAGAAATCCTGCAAATTATTGTAAATTTTACAAATTACAGATTTTAACCTAACCACCTGCTACCTACAAGTGAATGAAGTATTAATGAACTTAATGAGCTCCCAAATTGAACACATGTCAAAATCCAGTTTTCTTGTTTTTAGTTACACTTTTTCCTTAGGTCCGTCTCCATGCTAATTTATGAGTGTTTAAGTATTTCAAAAAAAGAGCTCTGAGCTTGTCATATAAACTGACATATTATTTCTTTCTTTTGTGCGTGTTTGTGTGTGTCCTGCAGGCCCTGTCTTTGATTGTCCTGCCTTTTATTCCAGCATCCAACCTCTTCTTTCCTGTGGGGTTTGTCGTAGCAGAGAGAGTACTTTATGTTCCCAGTATGGGCTTCTGTGTTCTTGTTGCACATGGATTCAAGATGATCTCAAATAAAGGGTAGGTTCTTGTCCAAAATGACGTTTAAAAGAAGAATCCCTCAGAAGTGCAAAACTGTTTGTGAAATTATGGGTTTCTGTTTGTGGTTACACTTTTACCCTTTTTTGTTTTGTTTTTTAATATTGGTGCAGATATTTAGGTTTTGTGAAGATTGTGAAAATGTATATTTAAAATTACATTGATCTGCTTAATAATTTCCTTTGTAGACAATTGAAGAAGATTTCCTGGTTGATGATTGGAGTGCTGCTGACTACGTATACAGTGAAAACTTTTCATAGAAATTGGGACTGGGAGTCAGAATATACTCTCTTTACATCTGCCTTGAAGGTATGATGGAAATGCTGTTTTTGTGGTGGCAGAGTGTCATGTCAGTTTGCCAATGTCTGTAAACACCTTGTGATTAAAAATTTTGAGTAAACCAGAATTAATCATCCACTCACAAAACAGACGAATGTTTCTTATCGTTATCTCTTTTAATTTGTCATCTACTCAGGTTAACAAGAACAATGCCAAGTTGTGGAATAATGTTGGCCACGCTTTAGAAAATCAGAACAATTATGCAAAGGCTTTGCGGTATTTTCTCCAGGCTACTCGAGTCCAACCAGGTGAGACACTTTGATGTCATTCATAAATCATTGAAAAAGGAAGGCTGGTTTCATGGAAGTGATGAAAAATCCACTACAGTTTGCAAAATTCTTTCTACTATTTGTTTTTTTTTTTGGTGGAGGATACCAAATGAGGTTACAGTATTTTTCTTTGTGTTGAGAGTAACTGTTTTACTTGTTGTTCTACCTGTTCCAACAGGTATACAAAAACAGAAACACAGTATAACTGCTTTAAACACTAATATTAAATGAAAAAGACCCAATTACAGTTGAAGTGTAGACATTCAGCTTTAGTTTAGTGATTGCATAAAAATGTGAGGAACTAAAGCATTTTTAAACACAATCTCTTCATTTCAGGGACTCAACTTAAGTAACTAAAAATAAAATTTCATTTCTAATGAAACTTCATTTCATATACTTGGTTGGGTTTCCTCCATTTTAACGCCAGGTCTATACTGCAGCAGCTTTCAGTTGGTTTTTGTTTGTGTGCCTTTCTGTCCGAAGTTTAGTCTTCAACACGTGAAATGCATGCTCGATTGGGTTAAGATCAAATTTCTGACTTGGCTATTCAAGAATATTCCACTTCTTTGCTTTAATAAACTCCTGGGTTGTTTTGGCTGTATGTTGTGAAATGCCTCCCAATTATTTAACTTCATTCAGCTCATTTTGGGCAGACAATAGGTCTCTAAATACCTCAGAATTACTTCGGCTGCTTCTGTCCTGTGTCACATCATCAGTATTATCTAATGTCCCAGTGCCACTGGCAGCCATGAACGCCCAAGCCATCACAGTGCCTCTGCCGTGTTTTACAGATGATGTGGTTTGCTTTGGATCATGAGCTGTTCCACGCCTTTTCCATGCTTTTTTCTTGCCATCATTCTGGTAGAGGTTGATCTTGTTTTCATCTGTACAAAGAATGTTTTTCCAGAACTGTGCTGGCTTTTTTAGATATTCAATCTAACCTTTCTATTCATCAGTGCTTGCTTTCTTTCTCAGGATGTACCAAGCTGTAAATTTAGTCACTCCTAATATTGTAGCAATTTCTCAGATGGGTTTTTCTGTTTTCGGAGCTTAAGGGTGGCTTGTTTCACCTGCATGGAGAGCTGCTCTGACCGCATGTTGTCGGTTCACAGCACAGTCTTTCAGATGGAAGCACCAGACCTCAGATCAGCTCCAAGCCTTTTATCTGCTTAATTGATAATGACAAAACAAAGGAATTGCCCACACCTGCCAAAGAAATGGCCTCTGAGTCAACTGTCCAATTACTTTAGGTTCCTTTAAAAAGAGGGTTGCACATGTTAAAGAGCTGAAACTCCTAAACCCTTCATCCAATTTGAATATGGATGCCCTCAAAGGAAAACTGTGTCCATGTCCACTATATAACTCTATTTGGAATATGTTTCAGTGAGAGAGAGAGATCTATTCTTGCCATTAACCATGGTGAGCATGAAAATGTTTGTTGATTGAAAAAGAATCAAAGAAAAATCCCTTACATTGTTCAGTGGCTCTTTCTATTGTTTATGGTAGACTAAACCATCTATCAGTCTACATGAAGGAAACTAGCCTTTGTGCTCTAGCCCATTAGTGCTCTACCCATGGTGTAGCCTAAAAGACCCATAACAGTCCTCAGGCCTATTTACTTTTCTGCCAGAAACCATGTTTTATGTCTGTCATATAAATAACCTCAGTTTCACTGGTGGCTGGATACAACCGCAAGAAAGTAATTCTAGCTTGAGATGGTCAGAGGTTCTCATTGTACGTCTCATAACATTGTTCATTTTTCAATTTGTAGGAATAGTAAGCAAGTACAAGTCATTGTGCTTTTTGATTATCTTATTTCAGGGTATGATTTTTGCTAATTTTGTTTGTCATGTAGAATTAGTTGTAAGGTTTTTTTGTTTTGTTTTTTCTTTCTTATTTAAAAATGCACACAGCAACTATTGTACAATAGTTGCACTTACACAAGATACCATTTTTCCTCTTCAAATTCAAACAGCAAATCAAGGAAGCTTATACAGTGTGTGAAATACTTATTTGATTCCCTGCTGAGTTTTTCTCCCTTGTAAACAAATGAATAATCGAAATTTTTTATGGTAGTTTCATTTTAATGGAGAGAGACAGAATGTCAACTAAAAAACAAATCCAAAGGTGTCCACATGTCACGGAGTAAAATAAGTACTTGATCTCTAAGCAAAATATGACTTAGTACCCTAGTATTTTTTGTACGGTAAGATTGTTATTGGAGCACTTTTGCCTTTATTGGATTGTGGAGCAATGAAGGACAGGAAATTAGGAAGAAAGAGAGAGGCCTCTCTAAATCCTTTGTTTGTTGGCTTCTGCTTGGCATCTCAAAGCTTCAATTCCCTTGACAGATTTTCTATAGGATTAAAATCTGGATGTACTCCACTCCATGACCTTAATGTGCTTCTTCTTTAGCCACTCCTTTGTTGCCTTGGCAGTATGTTTTTGGTCATTGTGATGCTGGAAGAACCATCCAAGACCTTTCCTCAGTGTTCTGGCTAAAAAAAGGAGGTTCTCATCCATATTTTCACAGTATACGTTCCATCCATTTGCCCCTCAATGCAATAGGTTGTCAATACACTTGGCAGAAATACAGCCTCAAAGGTTAATGTTCCCACCTCTGTGCGTGATTGTGGGGATGGGGTTCTTTGGGTCATAGTCAGCATTTCTCTTTTTTCAAACACAACCGATGCTAAAGAGCTTGATGTGAGCTTGTTGTGATCTGACCACGGCATTTTCTCCCAAACCTTCTCTGAATCATTACGTGTTAAATGGCAAGGTTAAGACAGGCGTATAGATCTGCCTTCTTGAATAGGGGGACACTTGTGGGCACTGCAAGATTTCAGTCCATTACGGCGTAGTGCGTTACCAGTGGTGTTCTTGGTGACTGTGGTCCCAAGCACCTAACAAGCATATATAAGTACAGACAGCCAGGATGTAGTTTTGGGCTGATCTTCCACCTTTCATGTAATGTATTTTTTCTGGATTTTTGGCTGATATGTTGTCTCTCTATTAAAATGAAACTACCGTAAAATTTAGAGACTTCATTTCTTTGTGAGCAAACTTATAAATTCAGCAGGGGTTTAAATAATTATTTCCCCACTGTAGGTAATCACTGCTTACATTATTGCTTGACTCTTCCAAAAACTCTTAACAGCTATGTCACGTGGTAAGCCAGTAATGTGACTTCAGATTGCATTGATAGTGTATCATAAACTGTTTGAACTACTGCTTCCAACCTCTTTCATTTAAGTTTTGGTAAAGTAGGAACTTGTTTTAACAAAGGATATTGTGCATTGCTCAAAAGACCTAAGCTGTCTGTTAATGCATTTGCTTGTTTTCCTATGGTCAGGGGAACAAAAACAATCAATGGGAAATTGTAAAATTAGATTAAGAATAAAGGGGGATAGACGACAATAGACTAAAGTATGGCAAAGAGTCAAAGAAAAAGCACAGAATATTGAGAAATTAAATGTAGGCTCCATCAAATGGGCTGCAAATTCGAATGTAACAGGGTGTTTCTGTGTAATGAAGTTAACTCAATGATTTAATTCAGCAGCAGTTTAGAAGAAATGAAAAGGGTGACTGTTGGAAGATTAAATGCTTACATAGTAACACTCTTGGCTAAAAATATGACCAAAAAAATCCCCTGGACATCTAGTTCAGTTGAAAGTACAACAAGCTTTTTTTAAACTTCACTTGACACATAGTTAATAGGCAGACAGTTGTTATGAGTCCATTCATTTTACTCTAAGATCTCATGACTGCAGTCAAACAGGCCAAAAGTGTAATCCTACTATCTAAAGTGTATCATTTCGATATCTTGGGCATCTGTCTGTCTGTGTGTTTTTTGTTTTTGTTTGTTTTTTTGCTTTTTTTTTTTTTAAATTTGTGCTTAATGCCTGAGTTTAGAGGAAGCCTACCATAAACTGAGATATCCACAGCTTTGCCGGTTCATCACCCACAAGTGTTTCCCCAAGATTAGCAATGTAAACACATTTTTCCCAGCGAGGATTTCCTGCTCTGCTAATCAAGCATCAGTTCTGGCTTTACAAACTGACCTCTTTTAAAGCTTAATTTTTCTTACGTCTTCCTAGAAGGATGAAATAAGCTCCTCAAAATAATGTTGCTTGTTTTGTCTTACACTATTGATGTTATAATTGAAAATCATTTATATTTTCTAGTCATGTTTAGCATTAGTTGGTATTTAATATAGTCATGTTTAGTAAATGTGTTAAAACACACATAAACAGATGGGGTAGGATTTTGTTTTCTCACTGCACTTTCTCATTCTTGTTGCTGCAGATGATATTGGTGCTCACATGAATGTTGGAAGAACCTACAAGAATTTGAACAAGTCCAAAGAGGCAGAAGAGGCTTACTTGGTTGCCAAATCCCTCATGCCGCAGGTATTTAATCATTTGCTTTTTTTGTTTTTTTTGCTTCCATTTATGCAATTGTTACTCATTCCTGGCTGTAAGGTTCATTGTAGTCACTGTTTACTACCTGATGGTGGCAGATCATGCAGCATATAATAGCCTTTCAGTCATATCATGGAAAACTTTAATTATATATAACGAACGTGGGCATGATGTTGATGAATTATAGTTATTTTGCTTATTTAATTACAATGTTAGGATCAACACTTACAGGATTATTCCTGGCTCAGATATGGGGTTTCTGGGGTGACTATACCTTACATGGCAGAAACATTAGTAAATATCCTTGTTATTTTAACTCCACATTCAGTAAATAAGTAAACAACAATTAACAAAACTGGTTGAAAAAGCAAAAATAACTTTCTTAAAATGCTAGGGACTTGGGTCTGGTCAAACTTTTACTGGGGGTACCAAGTTCTTCTATTCAGGAAAACAACCTTCCCAGGATAAAAGCAATGATAGTGATAAGAGTTATAGTTGCAAGGTGCATTACCCAGAAAGGCCTGAGCCAAAAAACAGGGACTAGAAATCTGCATTAAAATCTAATCTCTCATAACAGACTGTAATACGATAATTTTTTTCCACTCCCTTCAAATTCTCTGCTTTATTTGATGTTACACAAGCTTTGATTCTAATGAAATGTTGTTTGTCCACACATTAGGTTATTCCTGGTAAGAAGTATGCAACGCGTGTTGCCCCAAACCATCTCAATGTTTACATAAACCTAGCAAATCTGATCCGGGCCAATGATTCGCGGCTGGAGGAGGCTGATCAGCTCTACCGGCAAGCAATAAGCATGAGACCAGACTTCAAACAAGCTTACATCAGCAGGCAAGTTTTGTTTTGATTTTTTTTTTAAACTCTTTATCTGTCAAATAAAGAGTTAAAATGGCACACATATTCTTTAATAAATGAATAAAATCATGATCTTAAATGTATTACTGTCAAAGATTTGTACTGAGACATTCCCCTTATCTCAAATTTTGTTGGTCAAGTAATGTAGTAATGTCTTAAAGTGTATATGTATTTATTTATTTGTTTTCTTTTTGACTCAGAGGGGAACTGCTTCTCAAGATGAACAAGCTTACAGAAGCCCGGGATGCCTATCTCAGAGCCTTGGAGCTTGATCGCACCAATGCTGACCTGTGGTATAACCTGGCCATCGTCTACATTGAGATGAAAGACCCATCTGAAGCCCTGAAGAACTTCAACCATGCCCTGGAGCTCAACCCACGCCACAAGCTGGCACTCTTTAACTCAGCACTTCTCATGCAGGAGTCTGGTGAGTGTAATGAGGATATAAATAATTTAACTCCAGTCTCCAGCTGAAGTAAAAGCATGATTGTTCCTCATAAGAGGAAGGAGGAGAGCCTTACTTGTCACTTGTTAAAGGAAATAACCTTGTATTACCTTTAGGGTGTAACCAGATGCTTATTTTGAAGCGCACACTGCATGTACTGACAGATGTTCTTAGCCAAGTTTCTGTTCATTCATCCTTCATCAGCTCATTCATCCTTCATCAGCTCAGTAATAAAAGTGTTTGCTAGTTTCTCCACCCATGTATTTTGTTTTTCTTTTTAAATACAGATGGCAAAACCCTAATATCAGTTGTAATGACTCAGCACGGGAAAAGAAACACAACTCACAATAATTTCTATTGAGAGCTCCATTAGGTTTTCTTGGTGTACAGGTGATTAGCTGACCTGCTGGTCATATTAACTTTATACTAGACAGACACTGTCTACTGGTCATACACACTGTTATTTACTTTAAATCCATCAGCGAACAGCAAACTAACCTGTTTATCCTGCACTAACTTGCAGAGTATTTCCTTTTTCTTTTTTTCTTTTCTTTTTTTTGCCTGTCCCGTTTGGCTCTTTTGCCATCAGAATTATTGTCTAAAGGCGAAGAAAGATGCCCAATGGATTCACTTTACCAAATTGACCATCCCAGCCTTGCCGTAATGGTCCGTTTGAGTCACCTTTTATTGTTTATTTTATTTTCACTTGCTGAATACGGGACAGACTTGACTGGGGGAAAGAAAGGGGAGAAAGAAAGAGGGAAAGAAAAACAGCTGAGAAGAGGGACGGGGGAGAAGGGCAAAAAATAAAAACCAACAGAATAAGCAGAAGAAAAAAAAATACATATATCGATCACCTGGATCACCCGTTGAGAAAGAGAAAAGAAAACAAGCAGAAGAAAACGAGAGTAATAGAATAAACAACATCACAATGATATATGGGAATATGACAGTAAATACTAAATATTAAACATTGTGCAACACGTAAGATCGACAGCGCACAGTGTGCTTTGAGGTAGGAGCCAAAAAGGGTGTAGTTTGTGTGTGTGATCACCCGTGTGTACACCTGTGAGCATGGACGCGCTTGTTTTTTGGGGTTTTTTTTAAAAGGTTACTTCATGTAATGATCTGCTAGCAGAGTATTTCCATTCAACTGTTAAATAACACAGTTGGTCTACCTTTGTTTGTTTTGCAGCAGATTTCACAATATCACAAAAAAAACAATGTCACATGTACGACCCAGTATCTGATTTTAAAACATGAGGACTTGCGCTTTAAATTTCCATTTTATCAAATCTAACTTCTCTTCTTCCTCTCCTCTCCTGTCTTTGTACATCATTACTTCCCACCTCTGTTTTTAAATGACCCACCAAACTACTGCTGGAACATTGCTGCCGCAGGTCAATCAGAACGCCTTACTGATTGTAAGGGGCTAAACATATCAAGTACAGCACTTTTAAAAAAAAGAATTTCTTGCAAAATTATTTGAAAAACATTAGCAATTACTTTATTAGTTAAGTTCATCAGAGCATGTTTGCACTTTCCTTTTGTAAGACAGTTTGTCAAACAGTTTGTATTTCGGGGAATTCTTGGTTCAACAGGTCTGGCAGTAATCGGGCCTGGCTCTAGCAAATGAAATCGAATTCAGCTTTTCAAAAAATGCATGCTATATGATTAGTTGAGATAATCTTCTTTTCCTGAATAAATTCAATTGTCATTTTAAAAATTTCTGTTTTGTTTTTACTCAGAGTATCTTTGTCTAATATTAAGATTAGTTTTATGCAAATGTGCAAAAAGAACAAAAAATCCAGAAGGAGGCAAATATTTATTTTCCCTGTGTAAGAGTTGCAAGTTGGCAGGAGCCTATCCCAGCTACCATGGATAAATGGATGCAAGGATGGACAGATGGATAGCTCTGTATATGATCCGTAGTTGTCTGTCAGTTCTGACACCAAGAGCAATAAGTCCACAATCTTTTCTACCATAGATAAATAGACATGCATTGTAAGACAAATGAATTTCAATAAAGGTTAGCTTAACAGTGTGCTGTTGTAAAATAGACTGTCCTAGCATCCAGTACAGTCTCTCATAAATTCTACAGTCTGATTTTTAAAAGAGCTGAAAACCCATGCACATATTAACTCTCACAAACCTCCATCCCTCAGGTTTTTGAATTGTGGATTCCATACTAATATATCAATATTAGCTAAATTTGGGGGAGAAAAGTCAATTAATCCACATTTCAATACATGAAAAACCTCGGTTCAATCACTGGTGGTGCTGACTATCCACTCAGTGCCCTTAAGCGATTGTGGAAAAGGGACATAACAAAATCACAAAACCTCAAACTGTGAAAAAAAGATTGCAGTAAACATGGTTTACAAAGTCTGTTTCCAATGGATTTTGTCGCATTTAGCCATTATTGTTTTAAACTTTTTCATACCAGCTAAGGGTAAAAAAAATCTTGCACAATGCACATAAAAGCACCTTTTGTGGTTGAATATCAACGTTTGATTACCCAAAGTCACCCTGTGCTTTGTGTCTGTTTCCTGTGACAGGTGAGCCCAAGTTCTGGCCTGAGGCCAATCGTCGTTTCCTCACCTATGTGGAGGAGGAGCCTGACGATGCCAATGGCTATTTCAATCTTGGCATGCTGGCTATGGATGCAAATGAAAATGCAGCAGCTGAGCGGTGGATGCGCAAAGCCATTGGTCTGCAGGCTGGTTTCCGCAGTGCTCTGTTTAACCTAGCTTTGCTCTACTCTCAATCAAAACGTGAAGTCGACGCATTACCTGTGTTGGATGAGTTGCTACACCACCATCCAGAGCACATCAAGGGCCTAATCCTTAAGGGTGACATCCTCATGAATCACAAGAAGGACACCCGTGGTGCTAAGGCCTGTTTTGAGCGTATTTTACGCATGGACCCCACCAATGTCCAAGGGAAGCACAACTTGTGCGTGGTCTACTTTGAGGAGCGCGACCTGCCACGGGCCGAGCGATGCCTGGAGGAAACGCTGGACCTGGCACCAAATGAGGAGTATGTGCGTCGCCACTTGAGTATTGTACGTAGTAAAATGGCTGCCATGAGTGCAGCAGGCCAACCACTGTCTTCAGCTACCACTGAGGGAGCAACCACGGAGGGGGTAGCTGCATCATCCAAGGAGGAAGTGCTGCAGAGTGTTAAGGAGGGCACGGAAGAGGCTGCTGCGGGTGGAGAGGAAGGGAGGGGTGTTGATGCAGTTGGAAAGGAGGTTGGGGATGAGAAGAATGAGCGGAAATCCTCTACAGAAAGTGTCAGAGGTGTGGGTGTGGACCAATCAAAATCTTTAGATAATAGCCAGTCTGACAAGCGGACTAAGGGTAAGTCCACTAAGGACATTAAAGATATAGAGAAAAAAAGAGCAGCTGCCTTGAAGAGACTAGAGGAGATTGAGCGCATATTGAGTGGTGATTGACATTGTTGCCATTTTTAGCTGGACTACTTTTCTGGAGCTCTTTAATGCTCCAACTAAGACTTCTCCCCTTTAGCAATGTGTAATCATAATCAATTATCACTTTATTTCTTTGATTTATCTGCTTTCTCAGGCCACTCAGTATTGTCTGCTGGTTTAACATTAATTATTTAAGGGAAATTTTGATCTGCACATGAAATTCATAACATTAACAGTAAATGTAAGCACAAAGCAAACTTGGGATGATCTATTTAAAGCTTATGTAGATGCCTATGTGTGCATATGTGCTTTATCTGAATGGGATGACATATCATAGATCGGTAGTAGTTGTTTGTTTTTTCATTTGTAATCATTGTTTATCACTGGATTTTTTTTCTTTTTTTTTTGTCTCACCAAGATGTGAGTCATTGCGCTATTGTTTTTAAAAACAGAATGATTGTATCGTGGACAATTAAGGGAAGTGACATGTTTGCCAGATTTCCTCAAAGCAGGATTATATCTGCAGAGTTTGCCCCCTCAAAATAAAACATACAGTGAACAAAATGACTCCATACTACACTGACATCAGGCATATGTGTATTCCATTGCAGCAACATTTGTTAATCTTTATTGATCTCACTGAGTACTTCCTGCTACTGCCAGTACCCCTTGCAGTCTTTACCTCTTTACCTCAAAATTTCATTGTGAACCTATCTAAAGGTATTTATCTTATTCCTTTTGTCACATTACCCATCCCTCCCCCTAACATCTCTACAGCTGGCTCCTATGCTTCAGACACCATGGCCCCATTAGAGATGTTTTGGATGTGTTGTTTTTTTTTGTTTTTTTTCCCCTCCGTCTTTCCCGGTAAACTCCCATAGACATTGCTTTGACGTTGGCGAGACCCATTTTATATGACTGTCAGCAGTGACGCACGGTCATCCTCAGCGTCATGCGTTCTTCATTTGCCAAAGGTCCTTTCACATCAGAAGGGGGAGGGGGGGATTTTCAGAGCACATTTGAAAATCCATCCGAAAATGGATCTCCCGACATACTTCTCTACAGTCATGATTTTTATTTTTTTGTTTTATCTTGCTGGGATTGAAACATTATTGGGGTGTTCAACATTTTCAAATTTTGATAATAGACCTTGTATTTGGTTTTTCCAGTATTTACAGCTATGTAATCAGTCGGATCAAAAATGCCCCGAAGTATCAACAATAAAACTACACTTGATCTGCTGGTGAACATGCACACATAGTTTTTTGTTTTGTTTTGTTTTTTTAAAGTGCACAGATTTCTCCCTCTTGTGTCCTTGGCTCTTTTTTTTGTCATTACACCACTATAAAACCCTGTGGCTGATTGGCTACTGTTCAAGAGGTCTGATGCTTAAATCAGTAATGGTGAGGAAGTGACAAGCTAGAATACTACCTGGTACTGCAAATTGTTACTGTCACAGCCATCTACAGAAGCCGTGATAGTCATGAAGAGCAGCCTGTTGACTGCTGTTGTGTCATCCGTGTACAATTCATTGCTCAAAGTAAGCAGAAGTTTATTTTTCCTGTGAGGTGACAGCTGTGTCTTCACAGCTCCCAACATGATGTGGTTTCCTCTTCACAGTGCCGTAATTTGTTTCAGCAAATTGTTTTGCTTGGTACTTTTTTTTTTTTTTTTTTAAATTTCACATAGGAGATCTGATTACTGTAGATTAGGAGTATTGTAGTGGTACTACAAAATCTTGCTATGCATTGTGTGACCCTGAAAGTCTATGTACATACATTTACAGGATATTGTATCCAGTGTTATTTATTAATTTGGTATGCGCTAGATGTTTTTGTTTACCACTGGTAATGGTTTAATTTCAAGGTGCGTTATTTAGTCTCTGCAAATTTGTGTGTATCGTCATGTTTTGTTTTTGTTTTTTTTAAAGTCCTGGATTTCAGTAGAGTTCATGTCAGTGTTAAACATGTACGAAATCATTCATCTGGCTGTCCAGTTAAACAAGTACAGTTTGGAACAAGGATGCATCCAGTTTGCCACGATTTCTGTTTCGCCTCATTTTGAGTAATTTTTTGTAAGATTTTTTTGTTTTGTTTTGTTTTGGGGTTTTGTTTTGTTTTTTATCTATTGGTGGTGGGGGTGTCGGTTATTAAATAAAACTAGCTGAAAACTGTGCCTGTTCTTCTGTGTGTGTTACTAACGTACGGTAAATGTTCTTGAAATGGATTGATCCTACTGATTTGCTGCAGAAAGTTTCAGTCTTTGAAAAAGGAAGCTATTGCTAGAGGTGCCTTAAACCTGTTTCTTCTGATGGCTAATGGGGGGGGTCCTGTGGTTGCAAAAAGGTTCAAGGTTGTGTAGAAGTCTAAAGTAAACAAAAATTACAAAATTTAAAGAGTAATTTATTTTTCCCCCACTGCTGTCAAATTTAACTGCAGGGTGACATGCAAGGAGGAGATGATTTGATCGGTCTCAAAACATTTCACCACAGCAGTATGAAGCAAAAGTCAATTAGTCAATTAGTCTGACCTGGGGTTAAAAAAAACAACTTTTGTACAGCGTAGGAATAAAACATCACATGACAACAAAGCAAGAATTCTTCAACACTTTGAACTGTGCTAGGGCCAAATCTGTCAGCCTGAGAGGAACAGAGAGTAACTGTCAGTAGCTGCCAGTCAAAATGTGCCTTTCATGCAGTGTGATGTACTGTTGGCCCCAAAGCCTTGTGCTGTCCAAATATACCAGCTGTGTGTTTTGAGATTATCTTGTCAAAAGATATGTGAAAAACTCTGAGATTTTTTTTTCACAAGAACTTTTCTTTTCAACTATAAAAACTAACTGCAAAATCATATGCACAGGTTTTCATAATGTCACAGAAAGTGACCTTAGTGAAGGTTACAAATGATCGTCTTATGGCTTCTTACAGTGGATTCACTGTCCTGCTAGACCTCAGTGCAGTGTTTGATACTGTCGACCGTAATATGCTTTAAGAGTGATTATATCACTGTTTCCCAACCACTGTGGCGTGTATTACGGCCCTAGCAGGGCCGTAGGTGTGCTGTGAGAAAGGACCAGGTGTGCCATGGAAGATTATCTGGTTCCACCTGATTAGTACTCTAAGCAATCGGCGTGAGTAACGGGTAAAGCAATTACATTCTCTTCCACTAGAGGACACACACTAAAGTTAATTATGGAATTCCACAGGGTTCAGTGCTAGGACCAGTTTTGTTTATGCTTCGCTTAGGCAGTATCATCGGAAGGTATAGCATACATTTTCACTGCTATGCAGATGACACAACTATCTATCCATGAAGCCAGATAACACGTACCAATTAGTTAAAATGCAGGAATGTCTTTCCTATTTCAGTAGCGGCCAGGCGAGATACTCTACAGCAGAGAACAGGAGCAGCGAGCATGTCATTCGTCCTGTCTTCCTTCTCTCACCCCAACCGGTTGCAGCAGATGGCCTGTTAAAAGGGAGTTTTTTCCTTCCCACTGTCGCCAAAGTACTTGCTCATAGGAGGTCATATGATTGTTTTTCTCTATGCATTATTCTAGGAATCACAAAGGATTAGAAAAATGTGTGCTTTATTGTCAGACTATTTTCCAATCCATATTATACCTACAAGTCAAACATTTCCACTGATATTTTTTCTTTATTTCTCACACATTCACTTAAAACAAAACAAACAAGCAAAATAAACATTTCTATTTCATATATTTTGCACGGCGTGAACGCATTAGCGCAGTGCAGCCCCACACACGGGGGCCATGGGCGCGTTGTGTGCACTACCATCCAAAAACTAGAGGGCGAGGTACTCTGCACATGGCACATGCACAGACAGTGACTCAAAAATCTTCATCATGGGATACTACTAAAACAACACAGGGATCTTCAGAACAGTTCCTCTCATAGCTGTTACATGACTGTGTAAACTGATTGATCCCACCATGATGAGATGATTAACAGTACACATGCACACACAAACAACACACATAATTTGACTTTAATTGCCCACAAAACTGTCAACAGGAAGTGCAACGAAGAAAGTCTTCCAGTTGGTCCCAAACAGTGCGACTGACACACAAAGGCTAAGAAAATGTTGCACAGATGAAATAACATGATGTTCAGTTTTTTTAAAGATGCTAATGCTGGACTGATGACGAATTGCTATGTTAGTGAACCCGTTTAAACAAAAAGCACTTGGTTTGGCGTATTTCCCTACACGATTCCTATATGTAGTGAAAGTATATTACAAAGCTGTATGAGTTTTCTGTGGCTTACAATTCACAATTTTCTGTAATTATTATTAATTAATCAGTTCTATTAATCTGTTAGTAGAATTCTTTTTTTTCAGCTTTGTTTGTTTGAAAGAAGTAAGCAGAGACACCAGAGGGGCTATAGGTACACAGAGCAGTCACTTGAGATTGTCCAGCTCTCTTGACCTGACTGACCAACCTGTGCACTACCTGGATTGAGAAAGTCTATGACTCAGTGCCTCAGACATGGAATGCCTAAAACAAGCTCAACAAGAGCCTAGGAGCCCTGATCAGGAATTCCATGGGAATATGGCGAATAACACTAGAGGCCAGCTTCAATCCAATTGCACAAGTCACCATTAAGTGTGGGATTTAAAAGCAGATGCTCTGTCCCCACTGCTGTCCTCCATAGGCCTGCACCCCGTCAGCCAGATGATTATCAAGACTGTATACGGATACCGATTACGAAATGGAGTAAATGGCAGCAATAGAGGCTGGGGTCTACCACACCAGGAAAGACCCCAGTTGCAGGCTGTGCAAAGAGTTCAGAATGACTGAGCTAGGATCCTGTAGGACTTCCAGATACATAAGGGAAAGCTGGTAATGGCTAACCAACCATACACAGTAGTAGTGGACAAGCAGAGGAAGAAGGTCGTAATGATAGATGTAGTAATAGCAACATCAGGAAGAAATATCATGTGAAGCTTGAGAAATACCAAGGGCTAAGAGATGAGAGAGATGAGCTAGAGAAGAAGTGGAGGACGAAGGCAGCAGCACCAACTCGCCCACTGCTCCAGCAGATTAAAGAATGACATCTGAGATGTTTGTACAGAAGAGAATAGTCCTAGGAATGGCAAAGATAATGTGCAGGAAGCTCCTGGGAGGCTGAAGCTAGTGTAGGGCTAGTGCACAATATATATTTATGTGTGGAATATATACACATATAATATATATATGTGTGTGTGCGTGTGTGTGTGTGTGTAAAATTCATCTCTGTTTACAGGAAAAAGCCACATCTGAACCCAATCGGGTGTGACTAACTATTTTCATAGCTCATGTCCAACATTAATGCAAAGAGGAACTGACCTTCCAATTAATGTTAGGACAAACTGATTTATTAAGGTACATAAAATACCCAAAGCCCTATCCTTAATGTTAGTAATGATTAAAAACAAGATAAATGTGAAGCATCCATGCGTGCTTCCTGGAAAATTTGTTTCCCTTTATTGGTAAACATGTTCACTCATCCACCAGGAGCACCTGTTTTGTATTTCATGATGCCATGTGCCCAAGTAGAGCTTCCTCTGTTGCTTTTCATGTGTTTCAGTGTTGTGTGTGTGTCTGGGGCTGGGGTGAAAACAAGGACTGTTTGCGATTATACAGTCAGCTAAATACAATTCCATTTTCTGAACACTCTGCTGTTTTTTATCTGTCCATCATGAAAGCAGACCATTGAGGTTGTTGTGGATACACTATAAAGCACTGTGCATGGTATTTGTTTGTTTGGAAACAAACACATATTTATTTTGTTTGCAATATGTAACAAATTCCAACTTACAACATCCCTAAATCTAAAAGTAGAAGAAACAAGGTTAAACTCATGTGTTCAAAGGTGATTCCTCTGTAACAAATATACCAGTTAATTCTAATCCAATTTCTACCTGTCTCACAACTTCACTGACATCATGAATGGCTATAAAAGCAGGTATTTGTCTGGATTTTTTGTATTACACCGTAAAATGTTCAACTTTACATGTTTCAGTAAAACAAGTCTAGTGGGAATCCATGTGTCAAATCCAGGTGTACAATGTGAATTAAAACAGAACTAACTGTTGACAAAGTGTCCTATAACGTAATACCTAATACCTATAATGTAAGAAATTTACAACAAACTTTCTTAAACTAAAGTTTTTTTGGTTTTTGTTTCTTTTTAAATTATTTTGAGTCACTGAATGTGGACGAGTGGGGGCTTTAAGGACTTTCTTCATGTAATGACAGTTCAGAACCACAATTACCTCAAGGCAGTTTATATTGTAGGGTATAGACTACAATATTAGAAGAAAACCACTATGACTGGCAACAGTGGGAAGGAAAAACTCTTTTAACAGGAAGAAACATCTGGCTCAGAGAAGAGATTGCATTTTTCCCTAACCATTAGAAATGATTAGGGAAAAATTAACAGCAGACATAAACGTTTTAAGCAAATAGAAGTTGATGGAGCAGAAAATATTCTAAAATTTGATCATTGTGGATCATTGTGGGCAATCCATCACAGGGCTAACACATAGAGACAGACAACCATTGGAACTTAGAGAACCATCTGTAAACCTGTTAACCTTTTTAACAGAACAGTCTGATACTTTTGTTTTTGTGGTACAGCTTGTCATATTTGCTCAATGCATCATAAAAGTTTAATGAAAGTTATTAGCTCTTCCAGCTCATTGCAAGAGTGATTGATTGATTGCAAACAATATTTGCCTGCTCCCAGAGCTGTATATTTCTCTAGCAATTAGCAATAAATACAAACACAGACTGTGGTATTTTTCCTGTGGATAAATATATGAGGTTAGATACAACAACACTTGTTTTTTTTTTTACACCAAGATGCTTAAGTGGATATAGTTTTGCTTCTCAACCAACTGCTTTTTTTAACCAGTGATTCTGGGACCTACAATACTGAACATTTTTAATTCATCATCATAGTAACTATGCCCACTAAAGATAACAATGGTTAAAATGAGGGTGGGCTGGAGCATACTACTCCAAGAGTATACTTGAGATTTCCACTCAGTAGTCATTTACTCTGTTTGACTAAATGCTAACATCAGAAGAACATAGGGGAGTTAACTGCACGTTCCCTCTTCAGGCTGAATTCATTTATCAAAGGGCCGCGTTTTTACTTTCCAGTTATTCTTAATCTGAGATATCTTAAAAAATGTATTGCATAACTGACCTTTAGCCTGTCTTTTAATTACAGTGACTTTTTTTATTAGGTTATTTGATTAATTGCATTTATATTTTAAATTTCATTTGTCACTAATTTACTTTTAGTAGTAATCCTACTTCTCTTTTTGCATCTTTTCTCACATAGCTTTTTCCTCACAGCTATTTGATGGCCTGTTTTTAACTCATGCAATAGGGTTTTTAAATTTGGACGAAAGCTTAGTGTCTGGGAAGGTCAAAATTTGAACTTGCCAGAAGCAAATGAGAGCTTGGCTCCTCTTAAGACATGAGCTGACCTGAAAACATGACTTGTATCATCAATTTCTGCTTTTCTTACTCTTTATTTAACCAGAAAGTGAAACTGTTAAGCTCAAGAATAACTGTTTTTGAGAACATGGGCAAAAAGCTGTCAATGTCCAGCTTGGAGCTAAGTTCAGGCTTTCAGACGGAGACAGTGATGGGGACAAAGTGTGATCTTATGTATGTGGAGCAAAAGCAGACATTCTGTTCTTTATCAATGATAAGAAAGGCTCAATGTACCTAAAGCTGTAATTACATAAATTGTTTTGCTCAGAGCTCAAATCCAGATATATTCT
Source organism: Neolamprologus brichardi (assembly GCF_056152115.1). Lineage (NCBI taxonomy): Eukaryota > Metazoa > Chordata > Actinopteri > Cichliformes > Cichlidae > Neolamprologus > Neolamprologus brichardi. The sequence goes on from NC_142110.1 coordinate 23,697,075, forward strand.
ATTCTGAACTATGTAAAGCAGGAAAAGGCCAGCAAATTATTACACTGCTGTTTAAAACCCCTCACAAAACAACTCAGCATTTGCTATTTAAAAGATATTATGGTTTAACCAACCTAAATAAAGTTAAAGTGAGATTTAATTTTTTTTTCTTTTGATGGGATAAATAATGGACCAATCATTTAATTCTCACGTTCTGTTGTAGAAAAGCAAGCAAGGAGATTTTTCTTGTAGCTAAATAAGTACAGATGTGTTTGTGTGAATGAAGCAGTACTTCATCAGATGCTTCTGGCAGCAGTGAATGAAGTACTTTGACCCCTGGTCATGCATTATGAGCGAATGGCAATACATGAGTGTAGAAGCTCTGCTCCAACTTGTATTCTTGAAGTTCCTATATTTATTTTGGGGCACTTTTTTTTTTTTTTTTTATCAGACCAGGCTACTGACCACACATCTAAATATATCTTGAACCAGAAACGACTTCCTTGAATTCTGTGAGAAACAGTTGTGGACTCTGATACACAGTGCCGAGGTTTAAATTACGCAGGATGTTCAACATATTTTTCATGTTAGATTTCTATCTCTGCAGTTTTTCCAGAACAGATGGGCTTAAATGACATGGATGCAGATGTTCATGTGCTCAGTTTATCACATAGATATAATCTTTTAACCACAGTAAGAGTAAGCGCCTCAGTGAAGACTCAAGATTCATGTAGGATGGAATAAAATTAGATAAAGTTCACATCCAAGTCCAAATAACTAAAAATTCAAAGAATGGTTTCAATGGTTTCATCTATATACACTAATAAATTGTTTTTACATTTCACTTTCATATATTTGTTTTGTTATTCTACCTGAAGAACTTAACAAATTGAAGAAATATTGAAAGGCTCAAAATATGACTACCATACTAATAGAATGCCTGACTTACTTAATCATACAATTACAAATGAATAGATTAATAGATTGATATCCTAAATTCATTGCTGTCTCACTAGAAAGCTTCTAGTGATATAAATAGAAAATGTAATGCTGGGAAAGCTAATAATAAAGAGAAAAATCTAAATCTTTACAAGGGAATTGATTATGCTTATCTCATCAACTTTGTAATTTTATTTATGGACTCCATTTGAGTCACTTTGCATGAGCCACAGTTTAAAAAAAAGGCACTACTTATTATAGTATTACTCTAGGCATTTGTGCAGCTGCTCAATTTGAGTCTTTACAAACAACAACAACAACAACCTAATAGGTTCTTGTGGTAGACTCTTCCAAACCAAACACAGTAGGTAAAGGAGGCGAATGTGCTTATGAGCCAAGATATTATATAACCATATGATGCCCCACAGAGCTAAATGTATAAAAATATGAACACTCAGTATTAACAGTATATAAAGGAAATACAAAGAAGCATAATAGGTTTATTTCAAATTTACTCCAACTAATTATCCTTTGAATAATTTTAATTGCTATAAATACAATGTAAAAGTGGTAGATCGTGAAAAAATATATCACTTAGCTGTGGAGTTCCACACACTTTAAGACAGCCTTCTAGCTTCTTTCAGCTCACTGTTTGAAACAGAACGGTTTGAGCTCATAATCCTTTTATTTCTTGTTTCCAAAAGAAACGGAGACCTCTTTAGCAAAAAAAAGTCTCACAAACCTGTTCTGCTGAACCAGTAGCTTATAACTTTAGTCTAGAGTTTAGTTGCTATATAGTCAGATATTTCCCTGAGGGAGTTGGTGGAGGCCAAACAGGGTTAAAAGTGTAAAGAAATTGCACACACATAATTATACAAAAACCATTAAAAAGTAAGTAACATTAAAAAGCAACAATGCACCTTACTACAATCAATAATTATCTGGTCAAGGTGATTTTAAATATTTCATATACTTTCAAATAAATGGTTGCATTTATATTTCAAGGATAAATCCAAACACTTTTTGCTACCTTATTTTAAAATGTAACTCTTTTTAAACATTTCAAATAAAGACTTTTTCAGTAAATACTTACTGCCCAGTTGTAAGAAATATGAAAGATTTTGTCAGTGATATTCAGGCCTCATGCATAAACAATGCAGTAATGCTGTCCATATGGCTAAAAGCAGGTCAACTACCTCAAGTACGGTTTAAAGTCAAAGTGTACAACCTTTGACATTCTTCACCAATTATTTCATCTTATTGTATGTGTGAGATCATATTTCCTATGTTATTGTAGAACCAGAGCTACTGTAGTTAGAGGCTGACAACTGTACACAATCAGTTACATTTCCTTTCAAGGGGGCATGTTGTCTAGTATTTCATTGGGTTGAAGTTTAATGAAATAATTAAGAAGCTTGTACATTTCCACTGACTTATGATTTAACAGTCATGAGTCAGTTAAGTACTGAGGCCATTTCACATGACAGGAGTTAAGTGTGAGGTCGGATGCTGGCACGTTGATAAATCTGGGAATCATGGAAGTGGTGTATAAAAAAAAAGTCAGATTATAGGAGTAGCTCATGGTTAAAAAAAGTAAAAACTCCCGATGTAACTCTCGTAGAACAAAAAGTAATTTGTCATGGCAGTGGCTTACAGCCAATGGTTGCCAAGTCTATGCCGCTCTCTATGTTATTGCACTGCTTTTGCTTGTTGTTTCTGTGTTTTTGATGGGAGAGTCAGGTCACTGTGTAAAGTCATCTTCAGTGCATCCCAAAGTTTCTCAATGGGATTAAATAAAAACTATGTGGTGGCTCATCTATGTGTGAAAATTATGTTTCATGCTCTCACAACCACTTGTTCGCAATTTGAACCTGATGAATCCTGGCATTATCATCTTGGAATATGCTTGTGCCATTAGGAATGAAAAAAAAAAATCCAAATCAGTATATTCTGGTAGTCAAGACTGCTGAACCTAGACCTGACCCCAGCTCACAGGCTTTCACAATAGGCACTACACATGATAGGTGTTCTTCTTCTGCCTCACTTCTTATCAGTGATGAACATTTACAAACTGGGAGAATGTAGTGTTGCCCATTGAAACTTCCTTCCTGCTTGAACTTGGCATCAACATTGTGAACAATGGGCCTAACCTGATAACAGTACTAAAAATTGAGGCTGCTGGTGGTATAAAGTGTGGAGTTTGTCTTCTAGGCCAACTTCACACCCAGTCAATCATGATTTAAACAGCACGTTGTATCAGACTATTGCTGGCCATCATCAGACAAGCTGTTGACCATCTGAATCTCATTATGGTCAGTTTACAATTCAAGCATAACAATGCACTTTACCACAAAGTTGCCAGACTGGTTTTGTGAACATGACAGTGAGTTCAGTGGCCTCACCAGATACCGGATATGTACTACTACAACTGCTACTATAAAAAAACACTTTGAAATGGAAGACCTGATTAATAAGTAAACTGGCAGTTTGAATGCTGCAGCTGACAAATAGGGTGTAATAGTGTGATGCAAACACGCACATATGGAGTGTGTTTTTTCCAACATCTCACAGAATCTGTAGCATGGATTAAAGCTGTTCAGAGAACAAATTCACAGAATTTGGATGATTTGATATCCAAATATTCAACTACACATGAGTAAAAATGTTCCAAGTCCTTTTTGGACTGGAACCAGAGAACATTTAATAAAATTCAACATCAAGATATGGAACCCATGGATGATTAAAGATATGATGATTCAGATATATATATAGATTCATGTTCAGGCAGATTCAGATACTGGATAGCTTGTTATTTGCCTTAAATGTATTTCAGAAACATATTTTATTGGCTTTATTGGCTATGTTGATAGTATAGGAAAAGGGATTGCTAATGAGCTGCTACGTTTGTTTCACTGTGAATCCGCAAGCTGACAGACCAGATGCTGTAGAAGAGGGAGAGCGACTATCAGTCATCTATTGTAACTCTGCTTAGTTCACCTGTTTAACATGTGTGCTGTGAAGTTTTATAGTCCCTTGTGTTAAAAAAAATGCCCCTGAAGACAGCAGGTTAGGACTTGGCATTGTTATAAAACAATCATTCTGACGACTAAACTGCTAACTTGTCAGTCAAGTGACTGACAGAAATGACAGAAATAAACTGTACAACATCTGCTGGGTTTTTACTTGCAGACAACTTTTCACCTCACCCAGAAACCCATAAAAACTATAACTTTGAGTGAAGATACCCGGCAGAGCAAGATTTATGGTGTTTACAACACCAAACCAAAAAATGCAGACCTTATCAAAGGGATTTTTTTTTTTTTTTTTTGGGGGGGGGGGGGTTACTGTTATGTAATATGCTGATGAATTGCGTCAAAAAAACAATTTGATTAACTGATTGCAAACATAAAGTGAGGGCCCTATATACGAATTTTAATATGTAATTTGAAAACCATGGCCACCACACTGCTGCTAGAGCTGTTCAGATGAGGGCTGACTACAAGAGTAATCCAGCTACAGACATTTGCTTCCATTTAACCACTGAGGTCAACCAACAATTTTGTGTGAAAAAGCCTGGCTCACAGCTGGCTTTCAAATTCTTCCTGATGCTGTTAGGAAAAAAGACAAAGCCAAACAAAAATTAAAACTATAATGAGACAAAACAAAAAACTTTACGGATAAAAAAGAGGAATCTAGAGAAAATAGGAATCTTAATAGAAAACCAAAAACCAAATAATTCTATACCAACACTAGAAGAGTAAGGCAATCTCAACCGATACCCAAGATGGCACAGACGCTAAACAGCAGCGTTGGCAAAAGTAGTCACTCACAGTGGGGAATTGATTGATTGACGAATTTGTAACTTTGCTCAATGAAGTGAACATTATTTATGGTAATTTAATTTTAACAGAGAGAGACAGAATATCAACCAAAAATCCAGAAAAAACACGTGACATAAAACACATTACAGAAGTATTTGATCCTCTGCAACCCAGCCAGAATTCTGCCTCCCACAGAGTGGTTGTGTGCCCACGTGGCCCACAGATTACAATCATTTAATTACAGCTGCTCATGATCTCACCCCTGTCACCATGATTACCATGGAGAAGAGAGAAACTTATCCAACCCGCACCCTTTCAGACAACCATTTTATGTGTAGAAAACAAAGTTGTCCATGGAATCAGTCAGTCAATTCCAAACACTCCACCAGCAAGACCAAAGAGTTCTCAAAGCTCAAAGTGTATACCTGAACAAAGCTGAAATGGGCTACAAGACCATCAGCAAAAAACTTAGTCACAAGGTGATAATGATTGGTGGCATTACTCAAAAAGGGATGAAATATAAAATGACCATCAATCACTCTCCTCTTTGGTCTTCCCCTTGACATGAGGATGATTATGAGAAAGATGGTGGACCAGCTCATACCTACATTTGATAACATTCTGAAGGCAGCAGGGACCACAGTGACTGTGTTGTAAATGATTGAAATCTTGCAGTGCCCACTTAGTCTTCCTGCTCAAGAAGTCACATGCATGTACAGGCCTATCTTAAGTTTGTCAGTGAACATTTAAATGGTTTGGAGAAGGCATTGGAGAAAGTGATGTGGTCAAAAAACCCCAAACACAAAGTGAGCTCATTGGCATCAACTTGACCCATTGTGTTTGCAGGAAGTGACATACTGAGTATGACCCTAAGAACACCATCTCAACAGTCAAACACAGAGGTGGAAACATTATGCTTTGAGGTTTGGATTTTTCTAAGTGCAGGACAACTTCAGTGAATTGAGAGTCTAACAAATGGTGTAAAACCTTGGGTGACAACCTCCTTCCCTTACAGTGAAGATCAGTCTGGGATGGGTCTTCCACCATGACAATGACTCAAAACATACTGCCAAGGCAACAAATGCGTGATTAAAGAAGAAGTAGATTAAGGTCATATGGTGACTTTAATGTGAGTCTTTGAAAGTTTCTGTAAAGAGGAGAGGGACAAAAAAAATGTAGGAATTGAAAACTCATCCAACACTTTGAGCACTTAATATAAATAAACGTACAAACTTAACAGAGAGTCAAAGCACAACAACACAACATCCTGAGACCATAACACATACAGTACTAATGCAGGAGGTTATGATTTGGTGAGAGGCTGCATGGAGAAATAATTCTAGTAAAACTGCACAAATGTGGGATCTGGCTGTGATCTTTGTGTCCTCAGGCTGGAATGCATGAAAGACACGGCAACTCAGGCTCAGGAACATTTCCAAAGCCCATTGTCAGTGCACACTGCTTATTGCTGCAGTCATAAATGCAAAGAAAAACCCCCACTACTATTGTTTCTGTGCTCAGTGCTTTTAAGCACCGACTGGAGGCCAACAGACAGAGTTTACAGTCTGAGCGTGTGGAGTCTGAAAGTAATGTTCTTGCCACTTTCCTTAGAAGACTGCAACTCCTAGAGGAAGGGCAGAGTGCACCATCTGAATCCCTTCAGTAGTTTGGAATTTTGGCTGTAGTTGTATGTTTAATTTGGTAGCTGAATCCAACCACAGAGGTATCAAGGTGTACACAACATAATCAGTAACAGCTTGGTAGAAAAAGAAAAGATGCTTCTGTTGTATTTTTAATTTCCTCAGATGGCAAATAAAGTACAAGTTCTGCTGGGTTTTACATGGGTTTCAGTCATTTGAAAATCATTACCTTCTGTTATAATTTATTACAGTATCCTCATATTTTAAATTGGGTCGTTATTTTGAAAAACAGCAACAGCAATGGTTAACGGAGTGTGTACAAAAGAGTAAATCAACTTTACAGTGTTGTTAGGCAAGTAGCCACCATCACAAATGTTATGCCTGGCTCATTCAGGGCATAACAAAGAAGGGAGAGTCATACAGAGACAGTTTTACTAGGTTCACTTATTGAGCGTAAACTGAGAACAAAGAGAACAAAGGGAAACTAGGTGCTATCCTATAAACAACATGTGACTGAAATTAGAAAGAACTCAAACAGAACCAAAAGCCAAAGCAGAAAGACAGAAGCGTTGGGTGCCAACAAGGCACTTCCAGTGTATGAGGCTGAAGGACAACAACCAATGCATAAACCTCTGATTGTTGTTGTGCATGCTAAATAGAAATGTTAACAGGTTATGATCTATGTACGCAGTTAATGGCAGTGATGATCCAACATACACTTCAGAAAAACTTCAATGCACAAATAGCTGCCAGTGTTTTTCTTTCGACCGCTGAATAATTCAGCTGGTGATGACTGAATTTGCATGGAAAACCCCCCAACAAACACGCAGGATGCCAATAACAAGGCCGGAGCATCACACAAAGTTAAAGTCAAACTAAAGTGAATTGTTATTGTATTTAATAAGCTCTATAATAAGTTGTCTACTTACAAGAATGGAATCCATTCTGGTCTTTAATTTGCTCATGCGAATTCAGAAAAATATTCATCAGGAGTACAAAGATCAGGATGGCAATCATTAGGCTCACAGAATTTGACATGTAGTAATTTCATTTTGGAAGTGTTTTTTAAAATTATGACAGTTGTTATAAAATGCCCTTGTTAGTCATGTCATGTCCAAGCTGATCTTTGATGATCTGTCAGGGTGATGACAATAACTCATCAGCCTTTTACGGCTGAGGGGTAAAAAGTTATTATAGAATTCAGTTTGCTGTTGTGGTCACATACCATTCACAAACCACTTTTCACTGAGTTTGTAATGGCTGAGACATAGAAAAAGGAAACAGCACCAATTTCATTAAATTCCCTTGACTTTAATTCATTATGGATAACTGAGAAAGACAAAGAAACCATATATCTAAAATGAACATACAATGCCTGTTGTATACGTACACAATGATGTTTTGAAGTAAATGCCTTTAGCTTATTTTTGAGCTGTGGCGAAAAAAACCCCTCTGCCCTGAGAAGTAAATAAAAACAAAGAAACAAATAAATAAAAACCTTTTCAAATGGCATTCTCGTGATTTTGTGATCACAAGTATGACAGCTTTATGAATCAACCCATTATTTAAATCAGAAGATTTGATTTAATTTGCTTCCTGTTTGGAACAACATATTAGACTTTTGTAAAACCTCAGCCCTTGGGATGGTAGGTTTGCATATCTGAAATTCCCATTCAGTCCTCTGCAAAAGCAGATGCAATCTTGAGACTGCAAAAAATAAAAAGAGCCCAGGTGGCAAGTAATCTGATGGAGATTTTTTATTCTTAATCCCAGATAAGACTTAGAAGATGCACAACAGAGATCACTCTAAATCCCACACTGTTTTGCTGAAAACACACCACACAAGCAACATTATTTAAAACTGGAGCACATGCTTGACATTCATTACAACCAAAATCTGCTATGAGTGACTCTTGTTTGATCTTCCAGTGACTAATGGGAGGATGAAACATCTGAATTGTGTTAAAATGAGCCGAATTTCTCAGAAGATTTTCCTTTCCTGTTTTTTTCATTAACCAGAGACTCTGTATTAATTTTGACCAGTCACCTGTTTGTCATCTGTACCTCTCAGGCCTCCAGTGCTGACAACTAACTACATTTCCACTGTAGGAACTTAGCCAAACTTAACATGTGGTCATTGTCATAGATTTTTGTTTGTATCTCACCCACACCCTAATGCCGAACCCCTCATCCTGTAGCTAAACTCGGCATTGCATATAACACTGTTTACATTATGACCACAGAGTAACGTGACTCTTCAGTTATGAAGTCTCAAGCTGAGCATTGTTCCTGTCGCCATCTCGGTGTTTTGAAACTGGACATGATGAAACTGGATCTGTGGATTACAGCTGGAGCAGAGGAGTAAAGGGTTGTTTTGGATTTGCTCCCCTGCAAAGTGACCTCTCTGCATATATATTTTGGAACTAGTCTCCCCCCTGCTTTAAACTACTTCTGCAGTGGCTTCAGTTTTCATTCACAGAAGCCACGTCCACCTTTTATACTGGCTACAATTACAACAACTAGTGCTAAAACAAACCACAACAATATGAAAACCATTACTTAAATATTACATTAGGAACATTTGGACAAACCAAGATGCCTAAAATGAAGCCAGCAAAGAGCTGGAGTCAACAGTTAGAGAGACCAGACACAGTTCAGAACATTTCTCAGTCTGAACAGTTTCTTCCACTCTGCCAGGCGGTGCAAAGAAAATATGGAGAAAAATGATTAAAAAATGGAAAATAGATGGAAAAAACAAAATCAAACTACAAAGTGATTTGACGTCCTGGACATTTTCCTATTTTTTCAGCAGCTAATTTATTGCTGGCTTTTTAAGATGGAAGATTGTATGCAAAGAGGAAGGAAACAGCTACATTTGCCAGAACTGTCCTTTTGACCCAGCGTTTTGTGTTTTCTATTAGTGTGATTTTGGTTCTGTTGTTCCTCCTGTTTAGTGTTATTCTGTTCTGCCCATCTATTCCTGTGTTAAGTCCGTGTTTCCTAGTCTGTGTCTTTGTGTGTATGTGTTTCCTTTTTTATTGTGAAGGTCTGCGTCTTATGTGAGTGTTTTCAGTTTGCCTCCCTAGTCTCATCACGTTAATCACTCCCAGTTGTGTCCCCCACCTGTGTGTAATCTCCCTGTGTTCTCTGAGTGTTTTTAAGTCGTGTCTTCTGTCTTAGTCATTGCTGGTTCGTCTGTGTTATTTCCCCTCGGTCTCCCCGTATGTATTTCCCCGGACCTCCCTGCATCTTCGTTTTTGGTTTGTTTTGTTAGTTTTACCCAGTTTAGGTTTTCCTGTTTCACCTTCACCCACGCCATTGCTGTTTGTATTTTCTTTTGTTAAATAAACACTCATCTGCACCAGAGCTGCTGCATTTTGGGTCCTATTTCCAATTCCACACGTCTGCCACACCGGACGTGACAGTACGAACCAGCCACCATGGACCCAGCGGCAGTAAATCCGTCCGAGGAGCTCCGGGACGGCATTACGTATAATGTGGAGATTCTCCTCGGGCTGTGGCTAGAGAACCCTCCGGAGGAGCTTCGCCGCACCGTGGAAAGCCGGCTACAACGGCTCTTTTCTGGCCTGCCATGGCTTCTGAAGTCGCTTCCTCCGACCATGCAGGCTTTTCTCCGGCACACACCTCACCTTCTCTCAGTCACTCCTGCCTCGCTGCCCGACTCGCCGGATGTGATCTTGCCCGGTCCGTCGGAGCCGTCTGTGGGGAGGAAACGCCGATTGTGCCGCCGGCGTGCCACCCCACAGCCGGACGTTCAGGCTTCTAATTCGCCGGCTGTGGTAAGTGAGGACTCTCTTCCGTTTTTGTGCTGTGTGACTGTTCATTCAGGGGCTGTGTTCTGTGCGGCAGATGATTATGTGAACAGCGTATCACCTGCTCAGCAGCCACTCTCAGCTCAGTCACCAGTGTCTCCAGTGCCACTTTCAGTTCTGTCTCCAGTGTCACCCTCATTTCAGTGTCCAGTGTCACCCTCATTTCAGTGTCACCCTCATTTCAGTGTCCAGAGCCTCCAGTGTCGCCTGTAGTTCAGGCTCCAGTATCACCAGTTTCACTCATTCACTCCATGCAGGGAGAAAGACTTGTTTCTTCTCAAGGTGCTTTTCATGGTTTAGCCGCCATTGGCACAGTTTGCCGCTCCAGGGCTTCCCCAGAGGCTAGGTCTCAGTCCCCAGCTGATTCTGGACCCCTGAAGTTTAAGCAGCCACCTGAGAACTGCACCATGTCAGCGTTGCCTAGGCAGAGCCAGTGCTCAGTGCATTGCCAGTTGCCTTTGTGTAAGCTAGTGGCCTCCATGACTGCTGGCTTGGTGATGTCTTCTGCTGGAGGCTCTGGCCTTCGTCTCGTGTCTCCGCTGGAGGGTCCAAGGGGCCCGTCCGGCCTTCGTCTCCTGTCGTCGCTGGAGGGTCCAAGGGATCCGTCCAGTCTGCAGCGCCTCCGTCTCCGGCTTCCACGCCGCCGCCTGCAGCGCCTCCGTCTCCGGCTTCCACGCCGCCGCCTGCAGCGCCTCCGTCTCCGGCTTCCACGCCGCCGCCTGCAGCCTCGTCTGGTCCAGCTTCAGAGCCTTCAGCCCCTTCAGCCCCGTCAGCCCCGTCAGCTGCGGCCTCGTCAGCCCCGTCAGCCCCGTCAGCTGCGGCCTCGTCAGCCCCGTCAGCTGCGGCCTCGTCAGCCCCGTCAGCTGCGGCCCCTGGCGTGACCTCGTCAGCCCCGCCAGCTGCGGCGCCTGGCCCGGCCTCATTTGGGTCTAACCGGCCACTTTCTAGGCCACTGGCCAGGCGCCATCGCCGTCGTGGGCTCCCTTCACCTGAGTCGCCACCGTTGCCTTCCGCACGGTCGGCCTCCGGACCTCTGTCGCCTGGGTCGCCGCCGTTGCCGTCCGCACGGCTGGCCCCCGGACCAGTGCTGTCGTCATCGCCGTTGCCTTCCTTACGGTCGGCCTCCCGAATTGTTTCCACGCCGTTGCCGTCCGCACGGTCGGCCCCCTGAACTGTTTGGACTCCTGTGCTGTCGGCCCCTGGCCGGCCCCCTGAACTCTTCTGTTTTGGACTCTGTTTTTTGGGCTCCGGTGTATTTCTTTTGTTGTTGTTTTTTTGGTGCTGGGCTCGTGTTTTGTTTTTTTGACTTTCTAGTGCTCCTGTTTTGTTTTGCCTGTCTGTTATTTCCCCTCGGTCTCCCCGTATGTATTTCCCTGGACCTCCCTGCATCTTTGTTTTTGGTTTGTTTTGTTAGTTTTACCCAGTTTAGGTTTTCCTGTTTCACCTTCACCCACGCCATTGCTGTTTGTATTTTCTTTTGTTAAATAAACACTCATCTGCACCAGAGCTGCCGCATTTTGGGTCCTATCTCCAATTCCACACGTCTGCCACACCGGACGTGACAAGAACACTGAAATCAATGTTTTACATTTCTGATAAGAGAAAGTTAGCGTTCAATAATCACTATAAACAATATAGAATAAACATTATTATAAACAGTACCAGAGGTAGACTATATGAAGTGAGATGATGGTTGTTAAAGTTAAGCTTCAGTGACATAATCATACTTGCTTTTGTTTTTGTATTGCTTCAACACAACATCAGTTTTTAGTTTTTGTAAGTAAGTATTGGAAGTATTTTAGCTCAGATCATCCAATTCCAATTAGTGCCACCCACACTGCATTGCTTTATGAGACAAATAAGCAGTGCTAACATTTTTATTATTCACAACAGAGAGTTTCGAAAGACTCTCCAAACACAATAAAACAAGGTAAAATGGTTTTACAGAAACAAAGTAAGATCAGTGAGTTATACGGTGGGACATTAAAGTCGATAGAACGCAATTACAGAAACATTATCCTCCTATAAAATCTGTTTTCTCAGAATTGCAGGTCAAAAAATTCACGCTCTGGAGGTGAACTTTAGGTTGTATTGTCTTATGGCAGCACAGGGCTAATGTCAACCAAGGCTTTTCAATGTAACAATCTAATATGTCTCGATCTGGCAAACAGTTCTGTGTCTGACTGTATGTGTGTCTTTGTTCACACAATTGTGTTTGTGGTTTAGTTCAGATTGGAAAGCTTGTGTCTCCCTTAGGATAAGTGGGTTATGCACGTGGATCTTTTTTAAAAAATTTATTTGCAGCAGTGGAAGAGAAACAACACAGAACATGACATACAACATGGAAAACAAGACAATTTAAAAAAAAACCTGGAGTATATGGGGGTATTGGAAAGTGAATGACTGTGGTGCATACTCTGTGTACTCCAAGGTAGTCCTCCAAAATGTTGATGTGGACATTGTGGAGGAGTATAAATACCTTGGAGCACACATAGAAAATAAACTGGACTGGGTTAAAAACACCACTGCACTCTACAGGAAGGGCCAGAGTCGTCTCTATTTTCTGAGGTGGCTGAAGTCCTTCAACTGTCGGAAAGTGCTCAGGATTTTCTAGTTCATTGTAGCCAGTCGCATGCTGGGGGAGCGGGTTGAGGATCGCGGATGGCAAGAGACTCAATAAACTGATCCACAAAGCCAATGATGTTGTGGGGATGGAGCTGAACTCCCTTAAGAGGCGGATGTTGTCCAAGATAAGGACGATGCTGGACGATACTCGCCACATGACGTGGTGGCCGGTCACACGTAAACATTCAGTGAGAGACTGAGATTACCCAAATACACCAGTGAACGACACAGGATTACACACAGGATCCCCGTGGCTCCTCCCTGCACAGCTCCTCCATCTGATGCACAATACACACTGCAATCCAGTTGTAAGGTGATGATGTATGAACCCTGCTTCTGGGTCCAAACTACTCTGTGTAGCCAGCCACCATGTAGGACATCATTATATACTAGCTAGCCTTCAGTAACCCTACAAACGTCACTGCTGTTTAGTTTTCTGTCTTCATTTATGTCAGAGGTGATAGCAGAGCTGTATGTTTTAATTTTTCAAAAATCCCCCAGTCATTACATAGTATATCATCTGCACTTGGAAACTTGTGAGCTAATTCACTGCTAACTTCAAACTCCATTAAACCTCATAAATCCTGTTTTCAGGGATGCCTGGATGTAAAACTTAATTGTTACACCTGGTTAAGCAGCAACAGTGCTGCCGCAGTGTTTGTTTGACTTTGGGACCAGAAGCAGAGTTTGGACCCGGAAATGGCTAATGATGTCAGACTTAGAGATCGGATAGTTAGACCCTTTTGCTCATCCTCTACAGTGGAAATAACAAATAACAAAATTTTACAGGTTAGAGTAAAATGTCAATCATATACATTTAATATCTGTAATATTCTGGATATTTATAATTAGAGCTATTTCTTATATTTTTAACTTAATATATTGTATTATTTAACTTAGTTCAGTCTGTTATTATTATTCTTATTGTCTTGGAGCAACTGTAACCACATAATTTCCTTAGGGATTAATAAAGTATTCTGAATCTGATTCTGATGATTATATTGAAAGCTGTGTGAGACCTGACACATGCATAAACAAGAGATTGAAATAAATAGAATAAAAATAAAAGTTTGGACCTTCTCATTTAGTGTTTTTCCTTTATTCTTACTATTTTCTACATTGTAGATACAAACGGAAGACATCAAATGTATGAAGTAAGACAGCGGTCCCCAACCCCCGGGCCTCGGACCGGTACCAGTCCGTGAGTCGTTTGGTACCGGGCCGCGAGAGTTGAGGCTCAGGTCTGAAATGTATGGTTTTCAGGGTTTTTATCGGTTTTCAGCGTTATTTTGTTATTGTTTTTATCGTTAACTCGGTTTTCCTGGGTCTTTTCACACGTGTTATGAATAAATATTTTTTTCGGTACCGGTACTAGTTTTATTTTTGTTGTATTTATCCGCGACACCTTATAGGCCGGTATGTGAAAATATTGTCGGGCATAAACTGGTCCGTGGCACAAAAAAGGTTGGGGACCGCTGAAGTAAGATATGTGGAATTATGTAGCAAAGAAAAAATATATAAATAACTCTAAATATGTCTTACATTTTTGATTCCTGAAAGTAGCCACCCTTTGCTTTGTTGACAGGTTTGACTGGTAGAGTATATATATGTAAAGTAGTTACATAATAAGGAGTTCATAAAGACACTCGTGGCCAAAAAACAAAAAAATCCCCAAAACAAAACACAAAACACAGACAGAGAAAGACGAGAAATGGCCTCCAGAAGAACCCATGGGGACACTAATACTTAAAATAGTTGGAGACTTCCCAACTTTTATAGCATCGGTATATTTTCTAGACTGTGGTCTGACAGCTCTGAGTTGTTGCCAGACTTAATTTGAGAAAACCAACTCAGAGCATAACAACCATCAACAATAGCCCCTAGACCCAGAGGAAGGACTCTCTTTATATGGCAGTAAGTGGTCAACTAATGCTGTTTAACACTAGTGTTGTATATGCTTTATGAAATTCTGAAAAAATGAAAGTATGAAAGAAAATACTAAAAAGGAGGGAGGACATGCAGGGTTTAGAGGGTTTTTAATGTGAGCTTACGCTAAGATGTATTTTATATCAATAATAATAACAACAGTAGTAATTATAATTTTTAACATTGTTGCGTTTCAAACAAAAGTTGTTGTAGTTTTTGCTTTAGAAACCGAGTACTAAAAATATCATAAGAAATATATGATCAACTATAAAAATGGACACAAGCATGCACATGTCAAAACATGTACTTTAGGTGAAAGGATTTTTTTTTATTTGTTTGCTTCTTCTGAACTGAAGTTAATTAATACTCAAGCGATTTTCATACTATGGCAGACACAGCTCAAAGGAACTATGGGAGACACTCAGCTGTTGCCTCAGTCCCCTGATGCCTCAGGTAATTGGTCTTCAGTGTCAAAGACAATGTTCTTTATTGTCTTTGTTCAGATTGCATACAAAATGTAAAGAGTGAAAATATACTGTTCTACATTAGCAACCCAACACAGTAAAATGTAGCCACTGCCCATACCATACTGTGCAAAAGTACTAAAGAACAACTCATAAAGAAATGAGTGGTGGTTCAAAGTACTACTGTTTGATAAAGTCGGTATCAAACAACAATAAATTAAATTCTTTCTATCAGCTGTTTTCTCTGGAATTTCTTACCCTCATGTTGTTGTGTCTTTTCTTAGCACAGTGGGAATTCCCCTTTGGAAAAACAACATGTTACCTTTCAAAAAAACAAACAACCAAAACAACAACAGATAAGACTGATAAGCTGCAACGATTGACTTTGTGTTCAGATTGCATGCGAAGTGTAATGAATGAAAATTTAGTGCACTACAGTAGAGACACAGTGAAATGTAGCCGCTGCCTGTACCACACTGTGCAAAAGTACTAAACCACCACTTCTTGAGCAGCAGTTTTCTAAGCTTATTTACACATCTATATATCTATACATATACACACACTTGTGTGTATTTTTAGTGCAATCTTTGTCAGAGCATCTGTTTACATGTCCCTTCTGATTTTGTAGTTCTATGTGCCTATAGTTGTAGGTTTTAGTTCTCTGTTAGACTTTCCTTTGCCTCTGTCTCTGGACTATTGTCACGAACTAGCTGTGTGCAGGCAGATGAGGACCCAAATGCAAAACTCACGGAGACAAAAGCTGAACTTAAAATCTCTGCTCTATTGCAGGCTTCACAAAGAAACAGAACTAAACTGGGAATGCTAAACTGAGAACCGAGGGAACACAGAGAAAAGCACCCAGGTTCAGGGAAGAGACATTGACGACGCGACTCTGAGCTGAGGGAGATGTGGACATTAATACACAGAGGGTTAACGAGGGAAGTGGGAGCACACGGGGAACACGGTGAACACAGTTGACACTGATAACCATAACGAGACACGGCAGGAGCAAACACAACACTGACGCACACTGACTCCCGTCAGTGTGCGTCAGTGACGGACACTGATTGATGGAAGTCAAACAGGAAGCACACAGAGGCAGACCAGGGGAGAGAGATAGCATGGGGAGAGCACAGACATAACGGGCTGGGGAAAACATGGAATAAAACACAAGGAGGGGAAACGAGGACTCACAGATACACAGAGGGGGCACACAGGGGTAAAGTCACAAGGGGAAATCAAATAAGCAACATCTTAAAATAACAACCGAGGAACCATGGCATAAATTAAGAACAAAATACAAAAACACACAGAAACTAAGAATCCTGGGTCAACATGACCGAGGATCATGACAGACTATGTTTTGGTATTTGGACATTTCCAATAGCAAATTAAATTGGCTTACTTTAAAAAAAAAAATCCAGTCTGCCTTTGTCTGCATTTGTGGGTCCTTCACTTCTTGTTCGCTATCTGCATACAATGAAACAGGCAACTGATTGACTCGTGATCACAATATACTTATTCAGGGGAAGTGGATTGCACAGTTTAGAGAATGTTGGACAAACGCTGGTAGAACAGGCGTGGGATAATTTGAAAGCCTGAGCTCATCCAGCTGAACAGCTGGCCAGAAGGGGCGAAGCCTGCAGGGTGCATTGCAGACAGCAGCGAATCAACATAGAGCAAAGGGGCATTTATTTCAAAGAAAGTGGGCATTGTAGTGAAAAACGCCATTGCTGAATGAGTTTGACCAGTTAGACCATTGGGCAACAAGAAAGCTAGTCAGCTGAGATTTTCATGGCTGTAGTAAAAGAACTCGATATTGTGTTTCAACATGTACCTCCATTCATCTAAAGATGAACTGCTCCAAAAAGGATCAGTTCGCATTACATCAGGCCTCTGGTGTAATGTGAAATTTTTATACAGTGTCTCCACTGCACTGCAGCATGTCACTGTAGCATGTCAGGAGTCATAGCTTCGGTCCAACATAATTCTGTAAACTAAATGTATGTATCACAATATTGCTGTATGGTAATAAAGGTTAATACTTGAATACAGTTAATATTCTTTTTAAAAAATTGTCTTAAATTGTTAAAGTTGTGCTTACTGCCACACCAGTGTGGACAGTATATTAACCAAATTGTAAGACATAGCACAGCAGAAATACATAATGGCAATGATTAGAATTTGTGCAAGTGCTAAGTTACATACCCTATATATAAATTAGATTAATCGCTGATTTCCTCTCTTCTTAAGAATCTAGTTCTCAGGTGGATTAGTGGACAGGTGCTCCTTAGATACACCGATGAGCAGAATTTTACTGCTTGGGTTGTCTTTCTCATAGCTTTTCTGTTTAACACCAGTTCTTTGCCAGATGGTTTATTTCTGCCAAGGTGGTATTGAGGCGCTCTTGGCTATCTGTTAGTGTTTGTGTTTTTTGTGCGTGAATAGCCTTGAATTGTTGCCTGCTTCTTAGTTATGTTTGAGTTCTCTCACACCTTTTCCTTCTTGAACATGCCAGTGCCAGTCACTCACCTCTGAAACCTGCAACGAGAACTATAATACCTCATCTACCTGCCCATTGTCCGCTGCTGTTCTTCTTGGCAACCTGGAACCCGGCCCGTTTACCATTCACTGCTCCAAAGTGTTCACTTGCTGTGTTAGCAGTAGGTATGGCCTACAGGACTCCACCTGTCTCACCTGCACTGCTCCTGTGTATTGTTTCAATTGTTTAGACATTCCTCTGGGTCTATTAACACTTACGGTACTTGTAATAAATATAATTCGTTCATAACTCTGGATGCCAGGCTTAGTGAACTGAAGAGCCACATCTTTGAAAATAATCTTTCAACTAGTCAGACCCTGGTAGTAGGTATGGGCCAAGGTATCACCCTGGTTTGTTGCACCCCATTGGTTCCCCACTTGACAGGACACCTGCTAAAGAAAAAAAATGGTTATTGGTGGCTTTATTCTTGGAAACATGAAACTAGAGACCATAGTTGATTGTATTCCTGTGGCCAGAGCAGGCGAAACAGAAGCAAATTTAGATTTAAATTCATATCAAATGTAATGATACAGTGTGTAATTTTGCTAAAAATAATTTTCCTGTGCTCCCCTCCCCAGTAAGATCAGTAGTGACCTGTTTAACTGGACCTTTCATAATTACTTAAAATTGAAGCATTAATTAACACACTGCTTTAAGACTGCAGCAATTAAACCATTACTTAAAAATCCCTTATTTGAACCAGCTGTTTTAGATAATTATGTTCCAATTTCTAAACTTTCTTTTATTTCAATTTTTTTTTGAAAGACTGGTTTTCAGGTAGCAGTTCATTTGCAAAGGAATGGTTGAATGAAGAATTTCAGTCAGAATTCAGAGTTCATCAGAGCACAGAAACAGCACTAGAAAGCTTACAAATGCCTTAATTATGGCCTCTGACAGTGGACTTTTCTCTGTGTGTGTCCTGTTAGACCATGTAGAAATAATAGATTGTTTATTGGGTATTGAGGTCATAGGGAATGTAGTTTATTGGTGGGTGTCGTTGTGGATAGAATGTAGGAATACAAAATAAAAAATAGTCCTGGAAGGGGGTAACAAAGAACTGGGGTGCAGGGCAGTGGGACATCTAACCCCCACCCCCAGGACAGTGGCAAGAGTTACTGAGGGTGAGGGGCAGACAATGGTGAATGGACATTTCCTTAAAAGGAGATGGGGGTCAGAGTGTCAGCATACCTGGCCACTGTACCAGTGTTTTTCCACTGTGGGGGGTTTACTGTAGAAGGAGGAGACCAGAGACTATAACTGTAGCTGCTGTGTAAAACTCTTCAGATCAACTTTAGAATAGGACTGCACAGGATGTAGTGTTGATCTCCAAATGCGCATTTGTATTGGGATTGGGAAATAAAGTGATACTTTGATACTTGGAAACATCTCAGCGTGATCTCTACCAGGACCAAAAGAATCGCAGAGACCGGCGTTGTCTCAACAACCTCCGTATATCATTAAGCATCACTGACAGCAATAGTTTAGTACAGACATCAGAGCAAAATGTTTGTATTAAATAAATTTTTCTTCAGTGGTTTAAATGACATCTGTCTGATAAATTCCAATTTGTGTTCTTCATACATAAAATCTGGTCACAGCCAAAAGGCTGAGACCAATTATCTGTCTGCCAGAAGTTATCATTGGCATGCAGATAATAACCAGTTTTATTTATCGATGAAGCCAAATAATACAAATCAACTAGTTAAACTGCAGGCATGTCTTTAAGACCTAAAGTGCTGAATGACCTCTAATTTGACATTTAGAATGCAGGTTATTTTACTTGGTCCCAAAAATCTTAGAAACAGGTATCTAACCAGATATTCTCTTTAGAGAGTATTGGCCCTCCGGTAACATTGTAAAGAATCTTGAATCTTTTGATCAGGGCTATTCCTTCAGTAGTGTAAGGAAGAGGACGAGGACTCCCTTACTAGTATTATTTGTATTAGATCTTGTACAGCACCTTTTCACTTTATTAAAAGCACTTTAATTAGCACTTTATTTACCATTGCACTTTAAGCATAGATTTGTACATCAATACCATTTGCACACAATAGATTTATTTATTAAATATTTATTGTGTATTTTAATAATTAACAGGTAGCCTTTTGTTCCATGTCCTGCACAGCCTCATCAAGAAGTGTGGTGGTTGTCTGTGAGGAGGAAAGAATTGTTAATGGGAGCAAATAAGGTCTACTATTAATGAAAATTTAGGCAAATGTGCGTGCAAAGTCTAGAGGTAAAGGTTGGTGCAAAGACGTTGCTGCTGAGATGCGATTACTCACCTGTCTTTTCTGTGTCCTCTCCATGGTGTTTGGGCAAATGTTTCCCTGGGAGGTCCAGACACCATTTAAAGATTCTGGGAGAGGCCATGGGTTAAGGGAGTGCGGGGAATCTCTGTGCATGGTTTTTTTTTTTTTGAGTTTTATAATAATTGTTAAGGTTTAAGGCTTGATTGTATAACATTTAATCATATGAAAATGGTAAAACGTATGTCTAGACTTATTAAAATGCTGTATTGTACAATGTAGGTGGAAGGTTAGAATTTGATAAACTCATCTGACAGTAAAATAATGGTTTAGTCCTTAACAGCTGAGAGTATTTAAGACTGCCAGTTGTAATTAGACAGGAGAGTGATTGTGCTGTGGGAAGACTTGACATGCGAGTGATTGTCAAGGCCTATATAGGCAAATACACCGCCTGTTGCTTCCATACTGTGTCCTAGTCTTCCTCATTGTAAATCGAGTCCAAAAGGCTACCTTGTTACAAGTGTGAATGTTAAATAAATATGTAGGACTGCCTTTGTGCCTCCCTGTCTGTTTGTGCAATATTGCTAAAAAAAAGTTCTGTCTCAGAGTGATGCTAAAAAGCTAGTTCATGTGTTTATTACTTGTAGTAGCTAAATGTACATCTAAATAGTTTACTTACTTCGGCTTTCTAAATGATAAAATGAACATGTTATGTGTGTGCTTCTTAATCAAGAATACATTTTTATATCTGTATTCATAAATTACATACTAAGGACGAGTAATGCTTTATACATGAGAAATTACGCACTTACTAATATCTTATTAATGCTTAATACAATGTCATTATTAAAGTATATTTTATGTCTTCTTTCTTCTAAAAACATGACATTACTTGGAATGACTTAAACAGTAATTAACATTACTTACAGAAAAAAACCTGAAGTGATGCAATAATTAAATACTAAATTACTCATGCACTGCTTGAAATTATTATCACATTCGTCCACAGTACAGTGGACGAAAAACGTGACTTGTTACCCCTTTAATCTGGTTTAACCACTTTGAAGTATTTTTAGGTAAATATAATTACATTGTATAACGTCAAGTACAATGCACTGAAATTTAATGTAATTAGAGGGGAATTATGCCCTTAGTGGCAGGTGGTATATAAAGTGTTGGGAAATTAATACCTGAACTTCTACGTAATGTGCCTGAAATGGGGTTTTGCCATCATAATCCACTGCTTCCAAATGTTTTTTCAAGGGGTTCTTGCCAGGGCTTGCTTGTGTAATCCTGTGCAGATTAAAGATATGATCTCTTGATGATGGATTTAAAGGATAAGACTTTCTGGTTTCTGTGTGTTTGTGTATCGGCTTGGTATAAGTCAACTCAGTCTGACTCATTGACTGACTCACACAGAAACCTGATTTTAAAAATATGGTTTTTAGCCTCAGGTAGTGAAAGTGAAGGAGACTTCCTGGTTCAACATGTGCTCTGTCGCACAACAACTCTACAGCAAACAAAAGGGAAATGAGTGTGTTAACCCTAACGGCATAAAAGGCAAGGCTAAGAGAGATGAGCAAATACTACATTCAAATAAAATCTCCTACATATGATGTAAATTACTCTGGGACGCTTCAGATATTGCATGGATGTGTTGGAATAGAACATGTGTCGCTAAAAATAAAAATAAAAACTGAGAATCCAAAGATCTCAAAGTGAGTTGAATTAAAAATCTGATGTTATTAAACCTTACAACATTCCCATTACATAAATCTGTCTTACCGGTGCATGGTGCTATACATTTCAATAGTTCTTAGGATTTGCAGCACCCATTTTTAACACTTTTTTTCTGTCAATTTCATTAAAGCCTATTTATAATTTAATTTTAAGAAATTTAAACAGACAAAGCAGTCCCTGGCTTTACTGTGTTAAATGTTCAGAAAATACATACTGGCTCTTATGCTTCCATGTATGAGTTTAAAATACCAAGACCAAATAAAATACTAAAAATAAAGATCTTATTAGTCTCCTGTGCAAACCTTTAAGTGC
This sequence comes from Neolamprologus brichardi, assembly GCF_056152115.1. Taxonomy (NCBI): domain Eukaryota; kingdom Metazoa; phylum Chordata; class Actinopteri; order Cichliformes; family Cichlidae; genus Neolamprologus; species Neolamprologus brichardi. Next base: position 23,719,142 of record NC_142110.1, read on the forward strand.
TTTATTCTTAGGCTTTAACCTTACTGTGGAATACAGACCTCTTGCGTTTAAAAGGTGCACCTGAATGCATCATGAAATTCCTTGTTTTGACTGTTTATACTCTGAACTTTACACTGCACAATGGAGAGTGAGAGAGAGTGCTGAAAGAGTGGGTGCAAAGTTTGCACCGGCACTTTAAAGGGACAATACATTTTTAAGTGTTTATCTGTTTAAATAGAGAGAGCATCACCAGGTGTCTGTCAATAGGATGACATGAGTGCAGTGAAAAGAAAAGCAAAAGAAGGGAAGAAATTTTCCTTTTCTTCCCTTCTTTTGCGTTTTGAGAGAGGGCGTGTATGTCTCTACAGGGGATCAAATTGGTCAAGTTACTTGAAAATAGTAATTAGTTACTAAATACTGAATACTGACTAAATACTTCTCCAAGAAAGTAATCCTGTTACCTTTACTATTTTGAAAACTGACTAGTCACTTTATTACTTAGTTACTTTTTAAAAACACGATATACAACCTGAATATGTTATAAAGCAAATCACCTTTAAGCCCAATTCTATTCATTCTGCATAATACATTATATAAAACCTTTTTAAAACTTGTTTTATTAGGTTTAATCTTTTAACTTTATGCACATTGCATCAAGCAAAAAATGTAATTATATGCAACATTCTTTGATTTGAAGAAGTTTGTTTAAACCTATTTTCTACATATTCCAGCATATAAAAGTTATTTTTTGTGTGCGTTTACACTCACTCTTTTACTCACTGACAGTGCAGGTGTACCCTTGTCCCCCACTGGAAGCGCTGAGGCATGGCGCATGGTTCCAGGCTGATGCAATAATTTACATTAAAAGCCTACTCATCAGCACATCTTTATGCATCAGTTGAGGTGCTTGGCAATGAACATTAATAGTTGAATAAGAGTGCGTGGAGAGTGTGATTTAAGGCCAATCCACCCCCACATATTATCTGAATTACAAAGCGAACACTGTCTGCAAATGTGTACAAATGAGCTTTTGTGTGCATATACATTTTTAGTGTTGCACCTAAATGCTGTTTTATAGAGTAAATTGCACTCCTTTAAATGTTTTATGACAAAGTTCAAGTGAGCTGCCATGTTTCTTTTACTCAGAGTGGTTTCTATTCTGTTCTGCTGAAATGACACTCTTTCTAGCAGGGTCTCCCATCTCTACTAGAACTTTTTTTATCTTTACCGACCATTAGGCTCTTAGTCACTTGAGTGACAAAGCTCTAATGGAACAATTGAAGCTTTAATGGAGCTTTCTGAACATCAGTCATATTTTTCAGCTCAACACAGATGAGATATGGGGTTGAACAGTGTCACAGAAAATGGGTTACTGTTCATCAGGCATCTCTACAGGAATGTAAATTACACTGTTGATGTTTCATTTTTTTAAATCCTGGAAATAAGGTGAAGACAAAGTGAATGTCAAATATTAAATGCTACAGTTTAGAGGTAAAGCATATGAAACTACATGGCACAGTTTCCTCACAGGTTTGAACAACTAATTATTATTGCATCTATGCAATAATTGAATAGTTCAGTGCTATTAAATTTTTAATATTACACCTACACTGAATGAAGAGGCAAACAGAAAGGCAGACTTTGCAGTGTTTGGATACAATGTGATTGAGATTTCGTAAAACTCTGTAGACAGACATGTCATCTTCTTCCTTATGAAATAACTAAATCTGTTCTTATGAAAGATCCTTTCTAGTCTTTGTCAGTGTCCACTCTGCTTTTTAATAAATTGAGTTATCATTCTGCAGTTTGTCTTGTGTCTCTTTAGACAAGCAGGCCCATCAGAATGCTTTATTATTTTGGATCCCTGCATCCCTGGATCTGCCCCGATTAGGGCGTTTTCTACTTCATATTTTGTGAAAAAGCTTTCTTTGCCACAGTCTGTGTGCTTTATATGTCAGGCATGAAAATGTGTAAACATAGAAAATCTGAAGAATTTGTTAGGAGGAAACATGTCAAGAGGGCAAGCCTTTAAAAAAGTGCTTTTAATCAATTACTGATTTCAATCAGTCCTCCTTCCAGTATCAACATGTTGCACTATTGCACTGTGGAATTTTTTTTTATTATTTTCACTTCATTTTTTCATTTTTCATGTTCACAACAGTAAGAACACAAGTAGTATTGCTGGTATTAAAAGGGTGGTTTCCCAGCATTTGTTTTTTGTCATGAATCCAGCTTTTCTCTGCAATTAAGTTAAAGAGTATTAAGTGTATTGTTTTAAGATTGGACATAGATGACTGGCAGTGCTAGAAGCTGACCATTACTTGTAATGCATATGTTACAATAAATCCATAGCTTTGATATTATGTAAAAGCAGCAATGCCTGAAAGCTCCAGAAATCGCTCTGATCGCTGATGTGTGAAACAAATGTGCAATCAACAATGAATCTTTAAAGACACCTGCAATTTCTTTTTGAATTCCAGACTTTTCCCTTCACAAATTCTCATTAACTCCACACCTTGTTGAGCATTTTTGCTAAAGGTTGTGCAAAAACTTGTAAAAGCTGCAGATGCAAATACTAAAACATATACTGGACAAACAGAAGAGCACCAATCAGAGTGATGGAATACAATTAAATGTTTATATTATGCCCTATAACTTAAATACATTTTGGCATCAGTTCATTAGGGACCTGGCAACATAGAGCGGGTACTCATATTTCGCCAGGATCCCACCAGCTTGTCTGAACTCTTTTATGCGGAATGCAGTGATGGATTCGCTCCAGTTTCCCGTTTTTGATTAATCTTTCCATAGAGCATTGTTCCAAAGCTCCAGAGAATCATCATGTGCTTTTTGGCCAACATTAGATAAGCACTGACATATTTTTATTTGGGAGCAGAAATTCCAGCCTTGATACTCTGACATGAATACCAGTTTTCCCAGAAGTCCCTTTCTGATTGTAGAAAATCATTAGCACTTAAACACTTGAAAGCCTGCAAATCACAGGATAATGCTTTATGTAGATTTCTGTGCCCGCATGTCTTTCTCTGTCTGTGTTACACACAGGGGGAGATCACTGGAGTCCTTGTACCAAAAATAACAGAAATATATATAAACGAAGACCATGACTGGGGATTCTGGCCAACATATAAATCAATTTCTATTAATTTTTAAAGGTAGAGATTAAAGGTAGAGATGTGCAAACAATATTCCAGAAAAACAGGGGCAAAAATATTTCCACAGAATGATGGAGCAACTTTGAAATGTCATTTTTATTAATACTAAGTGACTCTGCACCTCGGGAATAAAACAATATGGTGCCTTTATGCAATAAACAGAAGATGAGAATGCAGACGATGTGTTGGTGTTGGACATGTAACATGCCTTCTTTTATGTGGTAAGGTTGGTTCCCATCACAGGGTTGCAGTGTTTCTTTTTCCTGATGCAATTGCTGCCTAATGATACTTTAAAAAATTTCATGGTTTCACTTACCATGACCTTGCCAAAATTGCCTATTTTAGAATTACTGCCATTGGATTAAAAAAGAAAACAAAAAACAACGCCCCCCCCTCCCCAGTTTCGGTGTTCTTGTTTGCCTTTAGTGCTGAGTTAACCACAACAAGAGACCAAGAGGAATAACAGTCCTGCGGCTTCTGGGTTTGCTGGAGATTTCTTCTTGTAAACGAGGGTATTTTAATAGGATGATAGGCTGTTTTTCCACCAACATTTCACCAGAGGAATTTTATTGTTTAGTGTGCCCTTGGTTTAAGAACTTAACAAGTGGAGATTCCATTCTTAAACAAGCATGAGCATACATACTATTAGATTAAAACTGTATCTGAGGGAAACTTCTTGTTGAGTGGGATTTTTTTCCCAATGCCATCTGTGTTCTGGGACAAGATTTCAAGCACTTCAATAAAAATAATTATTGGAAAAAATAAATAATGGAGTAGGTAAGACATCAAGCAGCATTTTATGTCTTCTTACAACTTCAAAACAAATTAAAGCATAATTCGCAGCATATTTACCAAGAGGCTGTGACATGAGCTAAACTGATAAAGGGAACAAACAAGACATGAGGTCTGTGAACAGGGGCTTATATTTAACTGACTTTAGAATTATTTATTAGAGTGAGAACACTAATAATCAAATAGCTCGGATAGAAAAGCATATAGAATTTTTTTCTCATTTCTCTACATTTTTATCTGCTTGTCTTCTCTGTTCTTGTTATGTTGTTAGAGAATAAATGTAGGACTCAGAGAGCAGTTTAACAGTTTATTTACAGTCTGATTCTCTGGTAACAGGTACATCAGGTCAAAGACAAACAGACTCAAGAGAAGCTTCTACCCACAGGCTGTCAAACATGCCTCCACCCTGATTGAAGGTTAACTGTGCTGCTAACACTCATGGACACTTGCACTGTACTTATCTATAAACGGTATTCATTACAGTATTTATTATAAACAGTACTCATTACAGTATAATACAACCAACATTCCTGCCTCTATTTATATAACTGTACAGTAGCAACCAGCATTCCTACCCCTTACATAATGTGCAGTACCAATCACATTGCACCTTATACTGCACTGCATCCTACTCCTTACACTGTACCTGGAGATATATTTATATATTTTGTTTCTGTATATAACAAGTGCATCACCATCTTAAACGTATTTTTATCTTTATTTATCTTATTCTCCTGTCCAAAGAATGTTGAATGTAAAAACCTACAGCTGCAAATGAAGAGATGCCAAACTGTGTTTCATTGTTCTAACAGTGACAATTGTCAGGATCTGGAGACTTGACTGGAAAATTCCATCAGGCACCTGAGTTCCTTGGTCTCCACCCCTGGGCGGAGCCATCATCCCTGCTGCAGTCCTGCACGCCTGAGACTGATTCAGGGCAATCAGGTTGAGGATTTAAGGCCCCCTCAGACTCTCCTTCACCGCCAGTTCGTCAACGACCTCACGTTGGTATTGACTCTACGGCTTTTTACGCTCTTGCCACTTTTTCCTTGTTAACTTTGGTTTCATGTGCTTCAGATTCCCTGGACTTTCTTTGCTATCACCTTCAACCTCAGCTCTCCGTGGATCATCTTCATATTCAGGAAAAATACAAGGACCCTCACCTGCCTGCCCTCCAGCCTCACTCACCACCTTGGACACAGCGGAACTCAGGTCTGCCAGCCTTTCCACTACTCCCCTGGACTATCGCTGCATCTCCCTCAAAGCGAGGTTCACGCCGGTCACCAGTAAGCGCTATCAGTCAGTTTCACCTCTGCTTGGATACCCTGCACCTGCCGCCTTCTTAACCCTGTTCTCTTTTCTTCCCAGACGCAACCGCTCCGTTCCCGTCGCAACCTGCTAGAGCCCCGTTCACCCCCACTGTCACACGGTTACATCATTAGCGACACCCTCCCACATATTCACTTGTTGACTAAATAATAAACACTGCAAAACGTTGAGCCGTCTCTGTTGTGGTTATCTGCAATCGAGTCCAATCTAGCTATCGGCCCGTGGCCATTGTGACAACAATAAAGAGCAATCTTCTCTTATCTTATCTTCTACACTGAAAAGAAAATTGAAATAGGCAGGGTGGCAGGATAAGTGGGACTATTTGATAAGGTGGGCGATATGTAAAAATTTTCCAACCGACAATCGTCAATCAAAACATATAAACTCTAAATGCGCAAATCTGCCCAAGCATGATTACATTGCTCCGCCCATAAAAAAATCCTGCACCTGCATGAATATATCACCTATTGTCAGCCATAGGTGACATTTGCGCAGGTGCACTCTGAGGAGGCTGCATTTGTTAACAGCTGGAAAAGGGGTGCAATTAAAATAGCACTATTATTATTCATTTGACTGCTTCGACCAACATTATTAGCAAATGTCTCATGGGCAAATAAATAAATACATAAATAAATCACTCTTGTAAAAACAATCAGTGTAAGGCTCAGCCTATCATTGATAGTCGATATATTCATCCAGTCGCCCAACCTTACTATTTGAGATCGTTTTGAGTGTTTGTTTGGTTCCTTACCCGTTTACTTTGTTTTATCAGGCTGTAGGGAGGAAGGCACACAGGCTGGAGAAATCAAGAGTGGAAGTTCAAGTAAAGAGTGGTTGGGTAGGTGAGCATTGGTGTTTCTTTACTTAAGCAGAAGTAGATTGGCTCAAGGGTATAGATGAGTTGGACTTAAGGAGTCAAACTGAGCCTTTTTCCAGGAAAGCATTTGCAGCGAGGGAACACTCAAGAAATCAGAGTTAGAAGAGTTGAAAGATGAGTAGTAGCCTAATTATCACCACTGAGCAGGCCAAAATCTAGTGGAGTGTTGTGAGTCTCAAGCTGGTCTTTAACCCTTTAAGACCTACCATAGAACCAAGTCCGCCAAAGCTTATCTTTATATTTCTACATGCTGTAGTGCCACTTTTGTGATAATTTCAAGTTGCTATACATCAATACAACCGTTATAGCCCAACTTTTAATAATATGTATGCATTAAGTCCATAGAAACTACATAAATTGCAAAAAAGTGCAATAAACTACAAAAAAATTGAAAATAGTTTTTTTGTTTTTTGTGGGTTTTTTTTACATATGTTTGTAGTTAGAGATTTAAGACCTTTATTCATCAAAATTGTAAATATAAAAAAGTTGCACAAAATAGTTTCCAACCACCGGAAATTTATTTTGAGTGTCTTCATAGTTTCATTTTTGAGATACACCAATTTTTATATACTGCACGAAAAACAAAAATAAGTATTATAATGCAAATTTGCCAAAAAACCCAGCATGTGCATCAAAATAAACTATTTCCAGCAGTGTAATTTGAGTTCTAAGCATCCTAGAAACAATACAGAAAAGCATAAAGCCAAATATGACTTTTAAAAACACCAGTATAGGCTTATAAGGCAAAAAAGGTTAAAAAAAACCTACATTTTCTACATTTCCGCAAAAATGACATCACTTCTGGTTCCGCCAGGTAATGGCGGACATACAATAGTTTGTGCTAACGTCTATTCCAATGTAGGAAGTGTTGCGAACTGATCGGATCGGCAAAGTGTGTTTCTGGACTATAATGTTTTTGTTGCTGTAAGCGCTTTTTATGCAATTTTTGCAAAGCTTTATGTGGAAGGAAACCGTGACCTAGGACAAGCTAATGGCATAACATGTAAGTACAACTCCTCCGGTTTCATATGCAAAAAAAAATTATTGCGCTATCTTACGTGGTTCCAGTTCTACAGAGATTTAAAAATAGTTACGCAAAACAGAGCGTACCCGCTCTGACTGGGTGGATATTTTGGTATCCCCTCGGCTTGCTGCTGGTATGTTGGGCTTTCTCTCAATGGACGAGAGGTTTGTTCCCTTCACCTCTGACTCGGGGAATGGGTCCTGACTGTCGTCTGTGCTAATGTGCCGAGCGGCAGTTCAGAGTACCCAGCCTTCTTGGAGTCCCTGGGTGGGGTACTGGAGGGTGCTCCTCCTGGGGACTCTGTTGTCCTACTTGGAGACTTCAATGCTCATGTGGGCAATGACAGCGAGACCTGGAGGGGCGTGATTGGGAGGAACGGCCTCCTGGATCTGAACTCAAGTGGTGTTTTGTTATTGGACTTCTGTGTGTAACGGAGTTAAAAATACATCTGAAAAACATGCACTTACCTGGTCTTAATTAATATTTTAAGTGTGAATTTTATCATTTTTGTTGTATTTTATTTTGAAAACCCAGAAACCAGATCTCACTCTAGCGTTTAGAAGCTGCTAAGGCTTCCACTCCTCACAAGGCGCACTTGCACTGTGGGATAAGTTCTGTAATAAAAGGCTCTGGAATTTTTATGGTTTCTGGTGTGAATGTTGTTACATAAGTTGTACATGTCGATGTATATAGGTTTGTATTGATGTTAGAATGTTACCGTGTAACCGAAACAAAGGCTGGTTGCTGTTAAACAGTGTTTCTGCCGTACTTATGCTCTTTGACAGTAAGCTTTTGTCGCCCCCCTAGTGGTTGCTGCGCATAGCAGGAAATGTGTTTGGATTTACTGTTTTTCTGTGCTTTTTGTGACATTGTTTTACATTGTAGGAGCTACAATTGCGGGTACCACCAGAAGACACCTGTTGAGTGTGTTTTATGTCTTCTGCAGGTACGTGAGCATGTTAACAGTCATTTTGTCTGTAAAGCACAAGCAAGTGAAAATGTAGTGCGTTTCAAAGGAGCATGCAAAGAAAAGCTTCTGGACTTCTTTAAGTTACTTGAAGACGTTTCACCTCTCATCCAAGAAGCTTCTTCAGTTCTAAGGTCAAATGATGGAGAGTCCCAGATATAAACCTAGTGGGAGTATCCCCCCACAGAGGGACAAAAGGACCCCCTGATGATCCTCTAATCACCTGAGCCAAGGTGTGAAACTGGGTGTGGGTCCCAATCAGCCAGAGTTTCGGGTGAGTTCATTGTGAAACCTGGCCCCACCTGCCACTTCACAAGCGCATGGCACAACACAGAAGAGCCACCTCCACAGGACAAGACTCAGCAGTCCAACTGCATCTTAAGGATAAAGGACACTCTTTCGAGGATGCCAAAGTTCACATTTTGGACAGAGAGGACAAATGGTTTGAGAGAGGAGTGAAAGAAGCCATCTATGTCCACTGTGAGCGACCATCTTTGAACAGAGGCTGTGGTTTACGACACCAACTCTCTGCCATCTATAATCCAGTTTTGAGTTCCCTTCCCAGACGCCTTAATGCCCACTCACATCCTGGGCCATCTGACCTCAGGAATTCGCATGATAGGGTGGGGCCAGGTTTCACAATGAACTCACCCGAAACTCTGGCTGTTTGGGACCCACACCCATTTTCACACCTTGGCTCAGGCGATTAGAGGATCATCAGGGGGTCCTTTTGTCCCTCTGTGGGGGGATACTCCCACTAGGTTTATATCTGGGACTCTCCACCATTTGACCTTAGAACTGAAGAAGCTTCTTGGATGAGAGGTGAAACGTCTTCAAGTAACTTAAAGAAGTCCAGACGCTTTTCTTTGCAAGCTCCTTTGACTACGATGACCTGGATGACTGAGAACCCTCACAGACATGTAGTGCGTTTCCGTTAATTTGTCCACTAGAGGGCAATGTTTAGCCGGTGATACTGTTTACTGAGACTTCTGTACCCTGTTATTTTGTTTTATACGGTTGTGAAATGTATTTTTATAAGTCATAAGATTTCTCTTTGTATACAAGTTCAGTATGACAGACTGTAAAATTGAACTAATGATTATTTTCCATCATTTCTTTATTAAGAAGTAGATTGTAAGTCTGTCAAGACAAGGCGCGCTTGCAATTTGAGAGAGCTACAATTGCGGGTACCACCCGAAAACACCTTCTGAAGAGTGTATTTTATGTCTTCTGCGGAATAAAGCGTGAAAAGCCAACCTTTCTGAGCGTCTGTGATTTATGAAGAGCTGGAAGCGTTACATGTGCAAACCACAGTTTGGCCATAATGAACACCACGTTTGAACATAAGAGTGTCCATAAATGCACGTGGCACCAGGACACTGTAGGCCAGAGGTCGATGATCGATTTTGTAATCATATCACCAGACCGAAGGCCATATGTTTTGGCCACTCGGGTAAAGAAAGGGGCTGAGCTGTCAATTGATCACCACCTGGGAGGACGCTGGACAGACCTGACCCACCTAAACATACAGTGAGGGTATGCTGGGGACGTCTAGCCGAGCCCCCGGTCCGCGAGATCTTCAACTTACTCCTCCGGCAGAGCTTTCCCGAGGGAGACTGGGGACACTGAGTCTAAATGGACCATGTTCACCATGTTCCAGTTCCCATCTTTAAGAAAGGGGACTGGAGGGTGTGTTCCAGCTACAGGGGAATCACACTCCTCAGCCTCCCTGGGAAAGTCTATGCCAGGGTGCTGGAGAGGAGAGTCCGTCCGTTAGTCGAAATTCGAATACAGGAGGAACAATTTGGTTTTCGTCCTGGTTGTGGAACACTGGATCAGCTCTTCATCCTCTCAAGGATACTCAAAGGTGCATGGGAGTTTGCCCAACCAGTCTACATGTGTTTTGTGGACTTGGAAAAGGCATTCGACCATGTCCCTCAGGGGGTCCTGTCGGGGGTGCTCTGGGAGTATGGGGTGTCTGGCCCATTGCTACTGGTCATTCAGTCCCTATACAACCGTTGCAAGAGCTTGATCCGGATAGCCGGCAATAAGTTGGACTAGTTCCCGGTGGGTGATGGGAACAGGGCTGCCCTTTGTCACCAATTCTGTTCATAATTTTTATGGACAGAATTTCTAGGCCTAGCCAAGTGGTGGAAGGCTTTCACTTGGGGTCTTAGGATCTCATCTCTGCTTTTTGTGGATAATGTGGTTCTGTTGGCTTCATCGGGTGATGGCCTCCAGCTAACCTTGGAACAGTTTACAGCCGAGTGTGAAGCGGTGGGAATGAGAATCATCACCTCCTTCACCTCCATGGTCCTTAGCCGGAAAAGGGTGGAGTGCCCACTCTGGGTCAGGGACGAGTTCCTGCCCCAAGTGGAGGAGTTTAAGTCTCTGGAGGAGTGGAGGAATTTAAGTAAGGGTGGCTGGCCTCTCCCTTAGAGATAGGGTGAGAAGTACTGCCATTCGGGAGGGGCTCAGAGTAGAGCTGCTGCTCCTCCACATTGAAAGGAGCCAGTTGAGGTGGTTTGGGCATGTCCCACCGGGAGGAGATCCTGGGACTGACCCAGGACGCTGGAGAGATTATATGTCCCGGCTGGCCTGGGAATGCCTGGGTGTTACCCTGGACAAGCTGGAGGAGGTGGCTGGGGAAAGGGAGGTCTGGGCCTCTCTGCTTGGGCTGCTGCCCCCGCGACCCGGTACCGGGTAAGCGGAAGACTATAGATGGATGGAGGTTTGATGAGCTGATAAAAAACAGGTATGATGACTAGAGCCCACAGACTTGAACTGTCAAGCAGGATTTCATTCTAGGTAGCTTTAGGCTTAACCTGGGTTTTCCTGTACTAAAAAGGCGGATGACCTCTTACCCTTGTAAAATTGTTAATGTAACTGGTAACCAAACCTGCGTCGGAGCAGATTAGATTTGAGATCTGCAAGTGTATAATCACCACTTATTGACCAATCAGTTCTCTGGAAAATCTCTCAGGCTACTAAACACCATGGAAGCTCAATCCATTATATTGTCCAGTGTCTTAATGACAGTGCTAAGTCACATTTACACAATCAGCAATTTTATTGCAGCTTTTCTTCCTGCTCTTAAATAGGTTACACTTGATTTATATAGCTATTTTCATGTCTTACTGACCAAAATATTTACAGCGTACACATGTTCATATGGCACTTTTTAACATTAAACTACTATACAGAGCGTTTCCTGTTATATTACTAATTTACTTCCATTCTGTAGTATGTTGCTAAAATTTGCTAAAATTTGTTGCTCAGCTGCTGGTACACCCAGATGTTGCCAGTTTTAATGCAGTGGCTTATCCTGATTGTCAGTATTGGGGTAAGCGAATGCAGATAATGAAAAGATACCCCAGGTATGTTGAACCTGCTTTGTAGTACAGGGTTCAGGAAACTGGATGGCCCATCTGCAGGCAAGCATGCCTCAAGAACAAGTTCACTGCTCCACCTCAGAGGATAGAGTGAGAGACAGAAAAGAGAGAGGAAGAAAAACAAACCCACACTGTGAGGACCATGTACTCCTGCCTCTGACCTAGAAATGTGCTCAGCATACTGTGCAGAAAGGACGTCTCAGTTCCAAAAATGCATAGAGGACAGACATGAGAAGAGTCCTCAAGGAGTTGTAATCAAGTGCTCCTTTGCAGAAATGTTTTTACCTTAAATTTATAAAAGAGAATGTGACACAGCTGGAATATATGAATCGTGGCAAGTGGAGAACTCTTGAAATAACATTCTTTGCATTCATGTGTTGATCCACTTATTTAAGGTGTGCTGTAGGTCATTTAACTGACATTGCTTTAAAATGATGCTCCAATATGGAATTAAAAGTATGCAGCTTGGGACATGAGAAACAGACAAGGACCCACTCTTTATGTGGGTTAGAAAGGGTTAAGTTGAATTGGTTGATAACAAATGTTGTATCGCCTTGGATCCTATAGAGGCTGAACGTTCTGTATTGTAGATGTTAACATGTCTACGTCCATCTGCCAGGAAATGTACCTATCTGGAGTATTCATTACATATTTTCTGTGCCACATCAGAGAAAGAACAGGTGTATTTCATGTCATAATACTAAAAGTGGGAGACGGCTTTTGTTTGCATTTAATGTCAGCTAGCTTTCAAAATTATCATGTTTCCCCTTTGAAATCAGTCAAAAGGAAGACTCAATAGGGAAGCGGTGCGTTATTCAGGTGTAGACAATAAGGCAACACCCATTCAACTTCTTTTGTTGATGCATTTGCAAATAAACAGCCTCAAGGGAGACTTGCCAGTATTAATTAATTACTCTTAGATATAGATAAATAGAGTTGTGCGTGTTTTTTTAAATAGACTGACATAACATACCAAAGATGCTTTTATAAGGGGAAACAGGAAAAAGCCAGCTCACAGCATATTGTAGCACAGCGTGGTTCATTTATCTGACTCTGATTAAAATAACTGCTCTCCAGATGGTCTGATGAAACCTACAGCAGCTCTCGTGTGGGGGTGAGATGCTGACCAATGTTCTCTGTGGAGTGGAAACATGGGTGCCTAGTAACGGGATCCTCTCCAGAAATAAAAGGCTGAAGTTAAGTGATTCATCATCAAGTGAGAGCTGGCCCTGAAAGCAGGCCTGAAAGAAGCATTCAGGAGCCACTGAGTCACAGTGTGTGGAGAGGTAATCTTAGATCAGATGACAGGGGTTTGAGTTGTTGCACACCCTCACTCTGCACTAAGGTGACACTGAACAAGTGCTCTCAAGGTCTCCGATTCATCTGCATGCACGCCCCCGTCTCTCCTCTGATGCTTCGTCCCACAGAGGTGATCCAGCTCCCTTCAGCACTGTCTGGCTCACCTCTTGCTCTCTCTGTCCTGTCATTAGATTCATTCAGCTTACATTTAACTGACATTTTTCTGGTATCACTGTACTCTTAGACATACAATGTGTTGCAAATCGCTCTCCACTGTTATGCAGTCTTCATACAACAATAACAAATAACTGAACAAATAATTCTGTCAGTTTTCAGACACATCCAGCTTAAATAAATAGTCAGGTCATAAAGAGTTGGGACAATCCAAACTACAGAAGACCTAGACTATGAATAAACAATAACACCACAAAAACATCAACTGTTGGGGAACACTGGAACAACACAAAGAGGATGGCGTCAAATGTTTCTGACGCAAAACCAATAGACAGCCACAGATAGAAAGAACATCATGATCAGGCACTGCAGGCTAATTTTTGGACTTCTTGTTATCATGTGGTCAATATTAAAAACAAAAAAAACCTTTTTTGTACCCTTACCTACGGCTTTAAGACTAAAACTGCACGCTTATTCCATTAAATTTCAACATAAAGCTGTTTTTTTTTTCTAAATTTAAGTTTTAAATTTCCATGTGAAATTGTGGCCCGCACTTTGTTTACCAGCCTCTCTTTCTGAATCAAATCTTAGGATTGAATGGCAGGTACCCCTATTTACAATAGAAACTTATATAAGAAACTTTATAACTTTCTTTATACCTTAATGAATAACACAGACACAGACAAAAACATTAAAGTCACATTTAATTAAAATTACCTTCTGCCAGTTCAGTTACGTCAAAGGGGTTTTCCAACAGAAGCTTACTTGGTATAACCAGTTTTGAAGAAACTATATTTTAGTTACCAGTGTACTATGTGATGTCCGCAGAGGACATTGTGATCTGTTTATATGCTAGTCTGAATGTAGCAGGAATGAAAGGGAATGTTCACAAGATGGTGTGACTAACAAAAAGACAGGAGGCAGAGCTGGACGTGGTAGAGGTCAAGATGTTAAGATTTTCATTGTAATTGACCTGGATGGACAAGAATAGAAATGAATATATCAAAGGGACAGTCATTTTTGGAGAAGTCAGAGAGGCACAGTTTAGAGGGTTTGGACATGCGAAGAGGATATACTGGGCAAGAGATGCCGAATATGGAGCTGCCTGACAGGAGGAAAGGGGAAGAAGAAAAAACTAGGATTAGATTCATGGTTGCACTGAAGGAGGAGATGCAGAGGCTTGGTGTGGCTGCTGTGTCTACCTCTAAAGGAACTAGCCAAAAAGAAGAAGATGACAGATAAATAAGACAAAGTGTGCGTGACCTGACCTACTGGCAAATATGTTGTTTCCTGCTTTTGAATTCATTACACTTACTCGAAACAAGTCACTAATGTTGGTATGTGGTGTGTAGGCGATAGGGCAGTTAATCTGAATCGTCAATGTCACAGCTCACTGATTTGGGTGGGTTAGTGCTACATAAAAATATACTTTTTTCCTGACTGGTTGCAAAACACACAAAACCTTTTGAAAGAGTGGTTTGCAGCCCTTTTCAAAAAGTCTTTGGTGAAAAAAATCACGTTTTCCCTTTTTTCATTCATATGCAATTTATATATTTTCTATCTATTCATTGTATATATATTTCTATTTTCATATGTTTTTTCCAAATCACATTCCAGCTATAAAGAACTCCGTCTGAGGTAGTGAGGAAACACTTCAGTCTCGTTCATTTATGGGAACAATAAGATCCAGTTTCAGGACACTGAAGTTTAAAACACAGCGGGTGTTGCCTGAACAAAAAAAAAAAAGACATAAAAAAATTCAGACCACACGAGTAGTAACTACTCAGTGTTTGTAAATCATGAAACTGATGAGACTGTTTTTTAATCTGCCACCTGCAACTAGTCCACTAGTAGAACACAGTCTGTGGTGAAAAGGTTATGTAAGTACTTCCTTTATGTAAACAGATGTGAATGACACATTAGCATAGGCGATGCATGGGTGTGCTGACCCTGCCATTCCTAACCTTCTATCTCTACCTGTCTCCTCTTCCTCCTCCCCAGGTCCAGCGCGACTGAGGGGGGCCTTCTCAGTTTCCCTCCTGCCCAGAAAAAATCAATATTGGGAGGCGGTCTGAAAGACCTTTCACAGGAGTATTACAGCACAGCCCAGCACTCTGATAAGCCTCGTGTTACGTCCTCTCGGGACGGGGCTTGCCAGGCCTGTGCTTCCCACCTGGGGGGAAGGCATTCTGCTCTGGCCACAGGGAAGAGCGCCATAAAGGGCAAGATGTGAATCACAAGTCTATTGGTGTGGGTTATTAGTAACATTAGAGCGTCTGACTTGTGACTAGAGGCCTGTGCTGATTCCCACACACACACTCACAGGGAGAGGACATGCACAGAAAACATGCTTTATTTTGAAAAAATATGCTTTATTTTCACAAATATATGGAGAGCTAGGAGCATAGCATTCACAAAATTACCTTAATGACTACAGGGATTCAGTTGTGTCCTCCCACACATGCTCTTTCCTGTGCCTCCACACACCTGGACTCACACACAAACACACATACCACCCTCACCAGAATGATTCATGGGGACAAAAATGTACATGTTGGAAAATAGAAAGAAAATGCCAGGAAGCCTTCATGCAATCAGAATAAAAGAAAACCTTCCTAGCTCTTCACATATTTACTTTGCATTTTTTTATCGACTGAAGAACACATATGACAAATCACACTGTCTTACATCAAATAACCTTGAATAATCCTGTCAGGCAGATTTTGGTGAGGCTCGGTGGTTGGTATGCCTGATATTTACTCATATCAGATTTGTCTGCTTGGTGACCTTACACAGAAAGATTGATGATAATCATGTTTGTTCCTAATCAAAAAGAAAACTATATCTCTGTTAGGTAGATAGGCAGTTCTTTTGTGTGACTTGTGAAAATGTGTTCCCAAAAGTGAACATGTTAAACCTGTAACCGCATCACAAGTTCCTTTTAGTGGCATGTCTTTGCCTGTCAAGCTTGTTTAAATATTTTTAACCTTACCTTGTCAAATGAATTTACTTTGGCTGGCAGATATCCAGAAAGATTTATACCAAGCCAGAACTATTTAGTGCTGTTACTTAGTAAGTTAGATTTGTTTTCTTTGGTAGAATTTAATGAACTTTTATACTGTTCAAAAGAAGCATAATAATTTGTAGGATTGTATTGTCACTGCATTGTGGCACATGTCATTGAATCGATGCTACATCAAATATTAAAGTCCTGGGAAAAAAAATACTTGAAATATATAACTTTGTCCTCACATCATGGCTATTTCATGGCTAAATGGGAATAATTGCTCTTAAACAAAACATTTATTCACACTGAATGAATTCTTTGCTAAAACCATGTGGGTTTGTTTTGTTCAGTTTTGAATAATTACACACCCATCCAATTGTGCTAAACTCTGGATTTAAGTGACAAGTTTTCAAGTCTGAAAAAGACCCATGTGACTTTCATAGCCACTCAATATAAAAATCACACAGACAAATACTGACAGACTGTAACATATTATCCCAGATTTAGTCATTTTGTCATATAAATGTTGACCCAAATCCTTTTACTCAGTAATCACTTTGATATCATGTGAGTATTCCAGGAACACATCTACTGTGTATTTGAGCCGAAGCTGAACAGCATGATGTTTTTATTGTGTTTACTATGCACTGGCTCAGAGTGTTGGCCGTGAAGGGTTTCAAGCTGTTGCTACCACAGTACAGTTGCAAGTATTGTTGATTTTGGATAAGTCCCACAGTTATAGCCCTCTCCAAAGTGCATCCACTTAAACGCTGTTCGTCATAGTCATTTGCGGTCAGTTGTTTTTCAGAACTGCTTTTAAACCAGAACTTGTGGAGAAACACTGACTCACATCTATCTTTTCCTGAGACCAAACACAACCGAAGACAAATTTAAAAAAAAAAAAACTGAATATGTATCCAAGTCCCATTGAAGGGTGCATAAGGGACTGATCCATCAAGTGTGCTCACACAAAGAGCCAGCACACTGTGGTCCAAGTTCAGCTGGCTTACAGTCACAAAAGAAAAAAAAGAGAAAAGGTCTCATTGCTAAATGCACTTCCATCTTCAATTCGTGCATCTGGGAGTCATCTAAGGGGAAGGATGGGAAAGCGGAAGCTCCTGGCAGTGAGGCAGAAATCAGTGAGGTTATGAAAGCTAGTGTTGAGAAATGGGAAAACTATTTTCACAGGAGTCGTCTGTGGAATTAGTTTATTTTCTTCATGGAAGCAGTGGCCTCAGTCTTTACAAGTCGACCCAGAAATTCCAACAGTGACACAATTTTCATATACTGGGCTCTGTGAGCCACCACCATGGACTTCGGAAGGGAGAAAGTAAAAATGAAAGACTTTATTAGTAGGTGACCTGCTCTATCACCTGAGCTACAGCCACCCAGCCAAGTCCATTGATGGCAAAATAGTGTATGTTCACAGAACCCTTCCCATGTTAGAGAAAATCCTTTCACAATATCTAACCAAGTGCCGAACACTCTGCAGGAGGTAGACACTTCTTCTTTCAGCTGCTCCCTTTAAGTGGCTGCCACAGATCATCTGCCTGCGTCTCAGCCTATTCCTAGGAATCTCACACCAACCATCTGCATGTCCACTGTCACTATATCCAGGAATATTCTCTACTGTCTTCCTATTTTCCTCCTGCCTGGCAGCTCCGTATTCAATATTCGTTGTATAATATGCCCTCTGTATGGCTCAGTCTGCCTTTTTGTCAGACTCACCACTCCATACCATACATCACAGTAGCCGGTCTCACAACTATCTAGCAAACTTTCCCTTTTACTCTTCCATCTTGCTTATTAGTCATTACCTCTTCACCACTATCTCTTCCACGGTGTGTCTTTTGTCCCTGTCTTCCTCCCCTAACCCTATCCAGTCCTGGCAGATGGACACCCTCCCACCTGGCTGAGGGAGGGGTGACTCCTACTGTACACCTACCACTGTCTCGGTGCTCTTGTACATGTCCTGCACAAGCCTCACATACTTCTCTGCCACTCTTTGCTTCGTCATGCAGCATCACAGTTCTTCTCTTGGCACTCTATCGTATGCTTTCTCTCAATCTACAAAGACACAATGCAACTCCTTCTGCCCTTCTCTGTATTTCTCTATCAACACTCTCAAAACAAACATCCTGTAACCAGTCAGACTTGTGCAGGCCAAAGCAGCTTCACTAGTGAGTGTTGCAGAGGAGTCAGTAAATTGGATGATTGTTCAGAGGAAGTATATTCTGTAACAGAAGCCTGTGGTCCAGTTCAATTCAATTTATATAGCACTGATTTACAACAACAGCTGTCACAAGATGCTTTCAATTGTAATGAAAAGAAGCTACATAGAAAGAAACAAATAACATAACCCCCTATGAGCTAGCATTTGATGACTCTGGGAAGGAAAATTTTGCTTTTCACAGTAAAAAACCTCCTAGAAGTAATAAATGCATAAACTCAGCAGCACTCTGAGACAGGATGTTTCTCATTTTAGTGATACTACGCAAATGACTAAAGGCAGTCCCACATATTTGTTTAATGTACTCACTGAATGACATACCCTGATCAAATATGACTTAAATATTCCTCACAGTGTTACTGTGAGGCCAGAGTAATGTAATATAGAGTAACTATCTAGTTAAGACATCATGTTTCTACAATTTTAGGAACCTCTTTTTTTACTTAGAACCATGAAATTAGAGTTTATTTAGGCCTTAACATCTTTTCAAAATGCCTGCAGATTTCTGTCAATTGGATGAATAAAACTGGGCATCATCTGCAGAGTAATAAAAATGTATGCATTGCCCAAGGTCCCATAGTGCCACTTTTAAAATTCACATAGCCCACCAGCAAAGATTGCTTAATCTCATTTAAAAGTGAAGGATTCTTAGAATGGGGTTTAAAAGGGACATTGATGGTTTGGTGGAAGATGGTTTGGATGGATTCGATGCTGGCGTGACCACAGTGCACACGTCTAATGTTGCTCACAGTGGTCCAAGGGATCGCTCAGGGAGTCTGTGTGTTTGCTCAGACACATGAAAAATTAGAGGGATTATTGCTTGTCTGTACTTGAAAGTAGTTCAAATCCTGATCAGAATCAGCAATCAGACATGGGAAAAACTTGAAGTTTGCAAACAAAATGCAGTCACAGAAATCAAAGTATTACGTGAACAAGTCATTCGCTATAGTGGTAGACCTTAAACTCACATGGTACGATGGAGAAAACCTGCATAACACCAGGAAAATGTTGATTTGATGATGGCATCTACCTCTGAAGTTGGTAAAACACTCTAAGACTTGAATATTTCCATCATCATGTTTCACTGTGTGACAGATAATGATCACATGGTGTGATACACTGAATAATACCACTTTATATCAGACAGTAGAATCATTCTCTCTGAAGTTCTTTTCCTGATATGCACTCTTTTTTATAATTAATTAATTGAGAAGTAATTTTGCAAATCACATGGTTTAAGTAGATTAGACTTAGAAAAGCATTTTGACATTTGTACTTTTATGAATGGGCAGATAATCTCTCTTTAATAGCAAAAACAGATTATCAAAGGAAAGCTGTTATGTTTGTCTCTGTGGAGTGTGCTACAGTAAATGTTCTCAAGACCATGTTAAATCACGAGATATTGGCACACTGAAGCATATATATAGACAGAAGGCTGAAGGCCAAATACTCCCTCTTGTGTAATTGCGTTAATGAAATAAAATATGGTGAAAAGGAGCAGGAAAAAAATGTGTTTAACTATTTTATGCTTGTACTCTTCTGGGAGAAATGTCTTGCAAGACAAGAGAGGTGATTTACTAGGTTTTAAGTGAGGACATAGTTTGTTTTATCTTATCAGCTGGATTCATAACACATTATTGTAGGCTTTTTCTCAAGTTATCATTGGAACGCAGTTTAAATCAGACAATAACATTTTACAGGCTAATAACACAAATGCTATGGAAATATGGAAGTATAGAACATTGCCATAAAAATCAAATTGTCCAAGCTTTTCTTCAAGAATATTTTAGAAATTTTAGAAAAATCTACTTTCTTCCAAAGTACCTAAAGCTCTTTCACCCAAGTACTCAAAATGTGATGTGTGTATTCACATGACATGTGGATTCCTAATCAAGCAGATTCTAAATTAAAATTCTTGAACAAACAACAGATAACAGCTGGGTACATGTACTTTATTCATATTTCATATATGTTTGTTTACAATTATACAAAAATACAGAATACAGTAGAGTTTTCACCCAGAATACCAACCAGGCATTAATAACATTTGCTTTTTGGCACCCAGACTTATTTCCTGCCTAGAGCCATTTGACTCACTCGCTGAAGATAGATGGACTGAATGACTCGCACACTCAAAAGCACTGTTCAGGATGCATCAGAACACATTACGACTCACATAGGAACAGTATTAAATGGCAGTCATTCTCTTGACTAATGCAAGAAATTGCTTACTTTCTGGATTCCCCGCATTAGACATACTGCTGCTTCTGGCTCTTGCATAGACAGGAAAATGGGAGACCATGTTTTGTTTTTTTTTCTATTTTTTTGTTCACAGCTTAGACCTGTTGCAGCTCATTATATTCAAAGACCATGTATAAAAGCAACTTTTGACATAGTATACCTTGTTTGCTCATTTGTGGCTAGAGAAGCCGGTAGCTCTGTCAGAATATTGGAAACTGCATGTAATAGTCTTCATGTGGAGAAGCACAACCTAAAGGTAACTGTAGAGAAAGTCTCAGGTCTAAACTGCCATAGATATTATACTTCAATACGGTTCAAAAATGCATCCTTGAAAGGAAGCAACTGACTGAAAACTTTCAAATTGCAATACTTTGTCATACCACACGTTTAGATATTTCCTCTAAAAGTACTGTTGGTGTAGACTACACGGACAAAGTGTTATACTTTTTCCTAACACAGACTCGGCTCACCATAAAGAACATGTCACAGGAAATTTGTCATGATCAAAAGCGTTCCTCAAAAATGCATTTTTGAACATTTTCTTGCAGTTCAACACTAAAAACAATACCACACGAAAAAATTCCAGCTATTGATGCTGAAAGGTAAAGTTGATCTGAACTATATGAACACCAATGTGGTATACATAAAAAAACAAAAAAAGCAAAACAAAACATATATTTAATTTTGCACAATATACTCTTTACTCCTATATGAAAAAATTCCCAACATATAGTCCCAAATACACAGGAAACAAGCAGTTACCAGATTAAAAGTTTCCTATAAGATATAAAGGATAAAATGTAACGTGGACAGAAAAGTTAAAACCACTGCAGTTTGTTCAGCCATTTTAGTTTTCACATTCTGAAACACTGCTTTACTAGATCCAAATCTTTACTGGGCACAAGTCAAACGAACTTAACTCTCAGTTAAAAATAAAAGAAGAAGAGAGACTGGAACTCCTGTCTGTTATTTTTGTCTGCCCTGTAATGATCTCGCCACTCTGCTAAAACACGGAAACATGGATGGGCTTTTACATTTCCACACGAGTCACTCACACCAACCAAACAAGGCACAAAAACATGAATGGACATGGTACAATGTAAGACCACATATGTAAGAGAAACACTCAAACTAGATATAGATACTGATGTTTGTGTCCTGCCAGTTATGCCATTGTCAGGTATGTGTCTGATGGGAAAGGTCACAGTCAGTGTGTCCTAATCACACAGCTACCTCTTTATTGATTGTCATTAAAAATATTTATAATTACTTGACTACAACCCATCATAATTTATTGGATTCCCTACTTTGTCTTTGGGCAAGGCTGCGAAGATTAGTTTCCTTTTTAAATAGTTTAACCCTGCTGCCCATTTCCTCAATACTGTGATAAGTTGGCGCAACTTTAAGGCAAAAAAATTCAATATGTGGAGAGCTTTGTGGATTATAAAGGTAAGGGGCATTTTTGTCAATTTTTAAAAACTCATATCATCTGTTGACCTTTATTAGCATTTTAATTTTGATAAATGCACTTACTATTTCATCAGATTTTCTACGAGTGCTTTTCCTGTGCAACACTAACTCTGGCAGTATTGAAAGGCAAAGTAAGCAAGAACAGACGAAACCTTATGAGTGAACAGTCTACACTTGATGAGCCTGATTTACGATTACATTTGGTCTTTGAACGAACAGTTTAAAAGAAAGATAGTTTATCATAAAAATCTAAATGCTAAGGTCTTTGTTGAATATTTCTGTTTCTGTCTCAAACAATTTAGTGTTTTTTTCCTTTGAGGAATGGTCATCAAGAAATCTCTTATGTAACAGTTTTTGCCTTGCAAACATAGATGTGTGTAAAGTAAAAAATAAAGGCATTGTCGAACTAAAACATTTGCTAAGGGAGGCCGATTGCTGTCTTATATGTGCCTGTCTTCTATGTTCTGAAAAACTCACCTTTAAATTAAAAAAATAAAATAAAATTAATCCACAGACGTCATCCCTGATACTTATTAGCAGAATGTCATTGCAGATTTTAACAGTCTAGATCTAAGTTAGTCAAAGCAGCATATTCTGTATACATGTGTTCTCACACATTCTAAATCACCCGAGTTATATATACGCACAACAACAACAACACCAATAAGAAAATGACACTTGTTTAGGAGGAATATGTTTTGGGGTTTGCGATGTGTTAGTATACAGAACCTTTTTTCTTTTCTTTTTTTTTTTTTTAAATGTGTGGCCCTTTAGTAATGGTGCTGTTAAATGACTTAACTTCAGACATTATAGTTGCATGAACAGCAGCCACTGAGTGCTGCCACCAATAAATAAATACATCATATATCCCCATGGGTACATACTGTACTTAAAGCAGATAATGTGACTACATCTTGGAACAACAAAGATTACCATTATTAATCTTAAGGAAACCTTGGAGGCAGAGGAAACTGTGGAGCTGTTGAAGGTGTGGTTAACATGAGGGTCACCGGAGGTAGTAATTCAGGCTTAAGTTCATACAAGACATAACCAGCATAACACTGGTCACCTTGTGGTATGTTCCTTGAAAATGAAGCGGCAGGCCCAAAAACACAGCCAGACTGAATGACACGCTGGTAAAAAGACATAGCTTTCCTCCAAAGATCTGTCGATCCAGCAAATTCTGATGAATGATTAGTCGGAGTCATAGAGTCCAAGGATGAGTGTGGAACAGGAGTTTATAACAGCAAATATCTCACTTTTTTTCTCAAAAGCATGCAGTCTTAGAAGAAAGGCAAGCTTATCCACATGATATAAGTGTGTGATTAAACCAGAACAGTCTTGGTGATGTAATATGCCATCGTGAATCTGGAGAGCAGTCATGAACAGGCCTTTCGCCTCTACGGTCTCACAATGGAATTCAGCTTCGTGTTTTCTTTTCACCCTTGGACACCAACAGGAGAAAAGGGTGAAACCCTGTGAGAAAGGAGAGTGAGATGAGGTTTTAGAGCTTTTTGAAATTTATTTGCTCTTATTTACAGCAATGTCAAAAATCTTACCAAATACACCGAAGAACACCAAATGCAGAAACCTTACACTATTTCAATGACGTTCAGCATGTTCCTGCAGTTGAACAGACAGACATTATCTTT
Source organism: Neolamprologus brichardi (assembly GCF_056152115.1). NCBI lineage: Eukaryota > Metazoa > Chordata > Actinopteri > Cichliformes > Cichlidae > Neolamprologus > Neolamprologus brichardi. The sequence continues at coordinate 23,742,748 of NC_142110.1, forward strand.
CAGTGAAAGAAAAAGAAGAAGCATAAGAACAAACAAGAAAAGACATCAAGAACAACAAGGATGGCTTTCACATGACAGGAGTCAAGGTTGGTACAGTAGGACAACGTGAGCAATGCAGTCAAGACGCTTGAAAAGTGTAGGAAAACTACTTTTGTCTTTTTTTTTTTTACTAGTCCTGGCAGTAAATATATATCTTCAAACCTTTTTCTATGATGTGAATACATACGCCTCCTAGCTACTTTATCAGGCAAAGCTAACTAATGGAAATGAATCAATCACATGGAAGCAAATTAATGCATTTAAGCATTTAGACACAGTCACGGTGACCAGCTGAAATTTAAACCAAGCATGAGAATAAAAGGTGATTTAAATGAGTTTGAAAGTGGAATGTTTGTTGGTGCCATGCTGGCTGGGATTTTCCCCACACAACCACCACTTCTAGGATTTACAGAAAATGGTCCAAAAATAAGAGAAAAGAAAATATCCAGTGAGTGGCAGTCCTCTTGGTTAAAATGTTTTGTTGAAGTCAGAGGCGATTGGTCTGATTGCTTTCAGTTGCTTGGTGTGTTACAACAAGAAAGCATCATATTTGAAGAAGATGGCTACGGCAACAGAGGCCCACAAAGATCGTATCTTCTATCAGATAAGAACAACAAACTGCTGCAATTCACATGGGCGGAAACTGGTAAGCGTAAGGAAAATTGTTTCCTTGTCTGATGGTCTGGCAATAAGACAATAAGATGGTAGAGTTAGAAGTTGGGTTCATCACCATGAAAGTGTCCATCCATCCGACTTTGTATGAGCGTTTCAGACGAGTGTCGGTGCAATGGTGTGGAGCAGTGAGCGGTCCCCAAACCCCAGGTCATGGACCCGTACCGGAGTCGTTTGAACCGGGCCACAAGAGTTGAGGCTTGGGTGTGAAATTTATGGTTTTTGGGGGTTTTATTAATTTTTATTGATTTTTTAAAATCATTTTTATCGTTAACTCTGTTTCCCTGGGTCTTTTCCTGTGTATTATGAATAAATCTTTATTTTGGTACCGGTACTGGTTTTATTTTGTTGTATTTATCCCTGATACCTTAAAGGGTGCCAAAATATTATAATAATAATAATAATGGATTGGATTTATATAGCACTTTTCAAGGCACCCAAAGCGCTTTACAATACCACTATTCATTCACTCTCACATTGACACACTGGTGGAGGCAAGCTGCAGTTCTAGCCACAGCTGCCCTGGGGCAGACTGACAGAAGCCATATCGCGCCATCGGCCCCTCTGGCCAACACCAGTAGGCGGTAGGGTAAAGTGTCTTGCCCAAGGACACAACGACCAGGACAGAGAGCCCAGGGATCGAATCGGCGACCTTCCGGTTACAGATGCGCTTCCCAACGGGTTCGTAGCGAAAAAAAGGTTGGGGACCGCTGGTGTGGAGCATATTTCCTTGTCACACTTTGAGCCCCTTAGTATCAACTAAGCATTGTTTGAAACACAACAGCCTAAATGAGTGTTGTTGGCGACCATGTTCAACCCTTTATAACCACAGTGTGCCCATCTTGTGATGCTTGTTTCCAACAGGATAATGCGCCATGTCACAAAGCTCAGATTGTCTCAAGCTGGTTGCATGAACATGAAACTGAGTTCAGTGCACTCAAATGGCCTCCATATCCACCAGATCTCAATCCAATAGAGCACCTTTGAGATGTGGAGATTTTCATCATGGGAATGCAATCAGGATATTTGCAGTAACAGTGCTGTGTCAGTCATGTCAGTGCTGTCATGAGCCAAAATCTCTGTGGAATGTTTAGTACATTGTTGTGATGGACTAGCACAGAGGTGTCTCCTAAACTTTTTAATATGGGTGGCAATATGGGGGCTATATATATGAGCACACGAGAGAGGAAGACACCCTACAGTTAGGTGAAAAATTACCTTTTTTCTTATTTTTTTATTTATTTTGTGCATATACTTTTTAATTTAAAATAATGACTTATTATTTTTTGTTTCTTGCCATTGTGCAAAAGTTAGGCTATTGACCTTCTTTAAAGAGTCTTGACTGCACAATGATGATATTCTATGAAATATTTCTATGAAATCAGGCGACTTACAAAAGAGAGAATATGAAGGAAATGTAAAAAGTAAAGTTGCAGCAGAATTTGATATGAGTCTAAAGCCTAGGCCTAAAAATAGTGTAATAATAAACACACAAAACATTTTCTACCACTAAATTCACAATTTTAACAAAACCCACACGTCCAATATTTTACTGCAAATTTGCTATTTTAGAGTTTTCATGCCTGAAGTAATACCTTTGATCTCTGTTTATATTTTTTGTGAATACATAGTACATAATTAACAGACTGCTTGCTCAATCAGTTTTAAGCAACCAATCCAGCTGCAGTAAGAAGTCAGAGCATTATTTTACTGCTGCAAATTTGCATTGCCTGTAAATTAAAAACAAACAAACAAAAAAAGCTCACTTTTCTGATATTTCAGTATTTAGTGGAGGTGCAGTCCCTTCTGTTCCTGTGAGTCCTTCTTCTGCAGGATTCTGTTGAACATCGTCCTGGTTCCTCCGTGATCTGACCTGTGCCAGGTTAGAAAATTCCTCTTAATTCCAAAGTTCACCACAAGGATCAACGAGGTGTGTAGAACAATGGCACAAAGTTGAAAGGCTGCCGCCAGCTCTCATAAATTCAATGGAACAAAGCACGACTGTATCTCTCGACATTTTCATGGGCTCATATCTCTTAGGTACTTCAGCTTAGTGTTTAAGGTCAAAGGTTGGCTCACCTTCCATACAAGCAAGAACATGATGGCTAAAAGTGGAATGAAGAGTAAGGAGAGAAGGCTTCTCTCCACCACCTCAGGCAGGAGTCTTTGTTGCTGACCTAGGATTAAAAGGACAAATTCTCTTAAAAATGACTTAAACTATGATTAAAAATTAATAAATAAACTATGACTTTTTCTTCAGTGATTTCTGTTTTTTTAATAATTACATTTTCTTTGTTTTTACTGTGAAAAGTAAAGATCATCACCAAATAAATATTATACCGTACCTTATTTCTTAGTTCTTACTATCTTTAACATAAAGAGCATTTTGCGGCACAAACTACTGATAATGTGCAAAGATTTTCTTGGCATCCATTCAAATAAAATACTATAATTTAGTCTCTCTGGAGGTTAATGTGGTTATCAAGAAAGCAACAGTAAACAAAAAGAAACTTATTATATCACCACGTTCTTGATACCCCCCCCCCCCCCCCCCCCCTTCAGTGTTTCTGTTGTGTTACTACAACCACTCTGCAATGCACTTACACTTCACACTGTAATGAATGTTTATGAATCAGTATTTAATGAAATGTACATTCTGTCTGCATTTCCACACGCAGTCAGTCAAAACACTGACAACACTGACTGAAGATGCAAAGCCCTGCAGGGGTTTTAACTGAGTAGGCAGGTAAACACTTAAAAGGACAAGACGAGGCACATGATGAGGAATGCTGTCACTGCTCATCAGTGACAGCATTCTGAGGGCACTGGCTTACTTGATATCAAAAGTGGAAAAACACTGTTGCCCATTTGGCACACCAGCTGGACTGGTTTTGCAGCCCATTTTTTTTCTTGCAAATATCCACAGACTTACTTGTTTTGCAGTCATTTTGACACAGTGGGCTGGTAGTGGGGGACTCTGAAGGATAAACAGAAAAACACAAAAGAGATAGATTCAGAGTTACCAGAAAACACAACAAGACAAATGAAAAAGTGACATAAAGGGATGGAAATTAAGGGAAGAGAGGAGTGTCAACATTTTATTGTCAGGTGTTAAAAAGGCACCTCAACACCACTTTTTCTACTCTCCCCTCAAACACGCACAATAGAGCTCATCCGACCACTCCGCAAAAGAAAAGCCAAGCGCTTGGGAAGATTGCTCTGTATTCAACGTGTAGACAATCAGGTTTCGGCTCTTTTCTTCCTTTTCACATGTGCTACCTTGGGACATCTTCCCTCGGTCCTGTGACTCAGCCGTGTCTCTATGGGCCATCTGACCGCTGAGAACATTTTTCAGCTCTTATCTTGCAAAGTTCTTGTGAAGACATAATGGTTTGTGGATTAAAAGCTTCTCCAAACAGCCACAAGAGGTCTGTCCTAAATAAAGCCTTTTCACTATATTCCTAAGAGGGTGGCTGTAGTTTTACAAGCAGGAATGAACTTGTGACGGAAATGTTCAGGGTTTAAATTTATTTTTTAGGAGGGCGTTTTCAAGAGTTAAGGTTAGTTTTCTGAATGCTGCCTGCTTTCCCACACCTTTAACTTATGCCTCGGGTTTGTGTGTTTTATTGTTCTCAGTCCTTAGTTTAGATTCTTTTGCAAATTTATATTCTTGTTAGTATAGTTATAACATTATTTTTTGGGAGGATTTTACATTTCTCAGAGTTTTAAAGTTTCCTTTCCAACTGTGGTTTTGACAAGGCTTAGTTTTAATTTTGTGTAAACTTCTCTGGGTAATCTGGTATTAGTTCTTCATAGTTTCCTAGTGTCTGTGTAGATTTAAGTGCTTGATTTTTGGTTTATCCCACTTCCCCTGTGTTCCCCATATCTGCAGTTAAGTCTCCTTCTCTGTGTTAGACGTTTCCTTGTTTTGTTACTTTGTATTTTATTTTGGCAGGGTTTTTTTGTTTTGAATTTAGTTTTCCTTCCTGGCTATCCTTGACTAGACTTACCTGTGTACCAAGCTGTTCCCCATTTTCCTGATCAGCCCTAGTGTGCCATGCAGTATAAATAGCCCCAGTCTCCTCTTGTCCTCTGCTGTGATGTCTGTCATTCTTTCTTGTTTTCTCCTGGGCCCTATACTACAAAGCAACTTCGGCATACCCATGGTCTCTTTCCCTTATCTGGATTCATTTACTGTGACAATGGTTAAATCATTAAACTGGCTGTGTAAATTTTTTTAAGTACTCTGCAGCTGTCAATTATTTAATTCACAGTTCTCTGCAGTAAAAAAATTCTAAAAGTTTACTTTGATTATAAGAAATAGTAGACGTTACACAAGTCAGAGTACACGTTTTAAATTGTCTTCTTTGAACAACGTCCAAAGAAAATAACTTTGCAATAACAGCCAGACTATGAAACTTGAAGGGCTCGCTCATTCATTTAAACAGGTTGTCACTCAATTCCTGTCAGAATCGGCAGACTTGAAATTACTGCAGATGACTTTATAACCACTTCGCTGCTGCTCATATCTGTCTTCTTACTTTGACAGCTTTCTAGTAAGAACAAGGATCCACATTATAGAATTATATGTCCAAGAAACAGATTTACAATATAAGTAATTATAAAGTGGAACTGATTCCATCTTCTGACTGATTAATCTGCATATATTTTGAATTATCTGTAACAAATAAATGTCCAAATTTTCATTACTTATACACTGCTGGATAACTCTATATTAACATAGTACCATATATTACAAGATAATTATTCATTTTAAGTAATATGTATTTAACTAAAGTTTTGGAATAATTTGTATGAAGTACAAAGAATATTTCCAAAAAAATACAGTGACGTATAAGACAAACGGAGAATAACATAGAAGTATTTAAATTGTATGCTTCTTTCAGCTGCTTTCAGCTGAGTCATCACAGTGTGCAGCCCTGTATATTCGATTTGGCAAAATAAAGTACACTAAAGTAATACATAAGCACTTGATTAAATGTCAATTCCACCACTGGTCCTATTTAGTTTTAAATTGTCTTCTTTGAACAACGTCCAAAGAAAATAACTTTGCAATAACAGCCAGACTATGAAACTTGAAGGGCTCGCTCATTCATTTAAACAGGTTGTCACTCAATTCCTGTCAGAATCGGCAGACTTGAAATTACTGCAGATGACTTTATAACCACTTCGCTGCTGCTCATATCTGTCTTCTTACTTTGACAGCTTTCTAGTAAGAACAAGGATCCACATTATAGAATTATATGTCCAAGAAACAGATTTACAATATAAGTAATTATAAAGTGGAACGGATTCCATCTTCTGACTGATTAATCTGCATATATTTTGAATTATCTGTAACAAATAAATGTCCAAATTTTCATTACTTATACACTGCTGGATAACTCTATATTAACATAGTACCATATATTACAAGATAATTATTCATTTTAAGTAATATGTATTTAACTAAAGTTTTGGAATAATTTGTATGAAGTACAAAGAATATTTCCAAAAAAATACAGTGACGTATAAGACAAACGGAGAATAACATAGAAGTATTTAAATTGTATGCTTCTTTCAGCTGCTTTCAGCTGAGTCATCACAGTGTGCAGCCCTGTATATTCGATTTGGCAAAATAAAGTACACTAAAGTAATACATAAGCACTTGATTAAATGTCAATTCCACCACTGGTCCTATTTAGTGGCAGTGCCCCCCCCCCCCCCCCCCCCCCCCCTCTAGATGCGCTCGTGCTGTGTAGCTCTTTGGTTGCTAAGTATTAAACTGACTTCACAATATATCATGATATACCGTAATATATCACATATGAAAATGTGATTAAATAATCTTTCTGCTTGTTACTGATCATCATTAAAAGCAATCCTATTCTGTTATTCTTTATTATTGTTATCTGACTTATGAGTATTAAACAGTGTTCTTTACTTTCAAGTGATTATACCTTCTGCTGTTTTTCTCAACATTAATGAATGCAAATTGTTGAAACAGAGAAAGTGGTAACTTCATAAAATGAAAAATGTTGTGCAAATCTTAAATTCATATCTTTAAGGGTACATGTAGAATATCAGGTGCATTACAAAGTGATCTTAACTGTGAAACTAAAATGTGAAAAATATGATTATCCTCTCCTGACATTGTTTTTGGTTTTTGTTTCCTTGCTGACTCTTTTCATGCAGAATGCAAAAAAGATGAATTCAAATTCAGATTGCGCAATCCAGACTACCTAAAAACCATCAGCTTCGTCCAAGAAAAGCTGGACTGACTGATAGATATTTCGCCAGTCTTGTCATTTATTGTAGTGTGCTTTGGCTTAAAGCATCACACTCCAGATGGAGTGTGCAACATGCAGCTTGTTGTGGAGGCGTTACAACTGAACTTTTGCAGAAACACCTGAGATATATTCGTTCAAATAGTTTGACCCAGTGCTTTTTTTTAAATCTTTTGTTTTATTTTAATCAATAAGAATCTATAAGAGGAAATGCTGACTTTGCATTTGACCATTGGCCTTATAGTAAATTTTCTGCAAAACCCAGTGCACAGTAGCTACAAAGATGCTGCAATCAATACAAACTTTGCACAAGAATTCAGCAATAAAGCAATAAACCTCACAAATCTCACACCTCAATTAACCATTTAGTTTTTCTTCATTTAAACGAATGAAATTACACAAACATGTCTAACAACATAAAAGTGTTATATAGAGTACTCACCTTCTGAATACTCATCTATTAATGGTGGGTATGGTGAGGTGGGACAGGGAGGAACATCACAGTCGTGTGCATCTTCTTTATTCTGTGCAGCTCTGAGTAAATCTTCGATGAAGTCAAAGTATTGGTTGGTGTCAAACCTCTCTTCCCTATAGTGGCACTCAAAATCAAGCATGATGTCATTCTGGAAATACAGAGACACAATTTTCATTAAATACATTTATTTCATTTCTTTTTTCCTTCCAAAAAAATCTCTAATTTTGCTACACACATGCAATCTTGCGCTTTTCTACATATTATCACATGAAAGTGCATGACTGTGCAAATGCTTCATGTATTTCAGACATTCAGTGTTCTTCAGCCTGTCATGTCTCGCTTGCAAAGCTGGTGTGAGAATAACTTGTGAATTAACAGAGTAAGCATCATGACTCCTACTTTCTGAACCTAAACCAGTAGCGACCATGTATTTGAAACAGACTATATGCTGTGTAAAACCTGTGAGAATGGGTAACTTTTTCAAAATGTTGAAAACCCATTTCTACCCATATTAAATGAAAATCATGTGACTCAATGCATACCTGAAGCTTGCATGCTTTCATTCTTTCTTTCTTTTTTGCAGTCCAGAAAAACTTCATCCAAAATCATTCAGTTTTAAATAATTAGGCCACTATATATTTTGATTATGTGTTTTTCATATACATTATCCAATTATATATAATGCACATTTCAACACTGTTTGTCATGGATGCTGGATCTGTGATAAAAGTGGTAAAAGATAACCAGTAAACAATGAACTTACCAGATCCTGCATATGGACCCTTTGTTCTTGGAGTATCTGAATGAATATGCTAATGTTCTCTTTATTGGATGAAACGTTTCCAAACTTTTCTGATAACCTTACTAAGCTTTCCTCCAAATAGAAGATATTTAATTTCATCCAACACATCCCAGCCTGGAAAAAAAGGAACACATATGCAATATGAAATGCATGAACTGTGTGATACATACATGGTATAACATAGCAGCATAGCTGATGTGTTTACTGATAGTTTGACATGGAGATGTAGCTCAAAAAAGGTAATCATTGTCAGTGAGTTCATCGTCTTATGGCTCAGTCATACTAGAATAAATGGCAGCCTTGGAAATAGGAAAAAGTGAGCATGCGTCACGTTCAATCTCTGAGTAACCACTTTCAAAGGCAAGGTAATTACATAGGTAAGAAGCAACCAGTGTCAAAACATTTGTGGTCCAACTGACTCTAATCATTCTCAGACAGACTGTTGAAGGTTTGCCAATAATTGCTGCCTAATTTATAAACACAGATCGTTAACGCACTGCAATTAATCTGAGTCAATGTGTGGCGTTGAGTGCAGTCTGTGGCTATTGACTATGTGCACGTTAGCATATGCTACTTCAGGTGTGGAAACTCCTGTTGGGAGCTTTGTTTCCGGTGTCCTATTCGCGCCCGGTTTACGGTCCAAAACAAGTTAAGCAAATGAATGAATCAAGCGCCGATTTACATTTCTATAGATGTCTCGGGCATTTACCCAATATATCTGTAAATGATGTTCATCGACTTGTCGATATTTTTCCCCGGCGCCTCAGAGCAAAAGAGAAAAGGGATTCAAATGTTATATTTCTCAGCTGTCCCTCGTTTATCGCGGGTGTTATGTTCTAAAAATAACCAGCGATAGGTGAAATCAAGTAGCCAATTTTATTTTTTGACGGTGCAAAACGTTTCGTGGACATCGTGGACATACAGCACTGCACTTCAGAGTCACACTGCTAGCGATCGATGCAGCGATTCTGTACTGTACAGGAGAGACATCACGGAGGAGATTGTCTGCAGTGATCAGGACGCAGGACACATTGTGATGTAAAAAAAGCATGCAAACTTACACTAAAAAAACTGCGAAACAGCGAGGTGAAAGGTGAACCGTGTTATAGCGAGGGACCACTGTCATTTTGAAGGTAAGTCACAACATACCCTTTGTACATACTAATGTATAGAAACCCTTACCAGCAATCGTTCCCTTTTTGTGTGGCTTTTTTCATGGTTTGTTAACATGCTGTGTGGGTGTGTACTTGAGTAGCTGATATCGACATAACGGGAAACATCTGGTTTGACTATTCTTCACCTGTAGTTTGAATGCTGAACATTTGCCTGTTTAAATCACAAGACCAGTCACTATACAGAGATGTGCTTCTGAATGTGGACGATGTGTCTTCTGCTGCAGTGATGCAGTTCTGCTTGTGTTGAGTGATGTAAACAACTGATCGATCTAAACTCTTTAAACGTCAAAATTGATCATTCGATTTTTTATGACACAACAGTGGTGAGTGTTCCCACCTTCTGCTCTTTGTAACTTAACGTGATCTTTCCGTTTTTGAGTTTTGGACATGATTTTGGAGTATATCTTTGCAGTAGCGATTGACCGCAAAGTAAAGCTACCGGAAATGTACAACCCCACATCCGGTCTCAAACCAGGAAGTTAGCATTTTCTCGTGCACAGGGTCAATAGGGGACTTGACTTTGCACTTTTGTTCACCTATAAAAGTTAATTGCTGTATTATCACAACGGATTCTATGTTATTAACAATTTGAACCAATCCAATTGCAAATTGATAGCAGATTGGTTCCATCTTATTGCTGTTTTATTACCATCCTGACACACCCAAATCAATCCAAATATGCCAAATGACTCAGAGTGGCCATAAACCTGGTTCACCTCTTTGAAGTAACAATATCAAATGCAAGGACAATTAAACCATTTTTTTGTGCTTATCAATTTGCTAGATTTGTCATAAATTTGGTTACTGCCTGTTCATTGAAAGATGTCACAATATCTTACCTCTTCTTTAGGAATGTACTCTAGAGGAATTAGGTAATCTTTAGGAATATTTTGCCTCTGTAAAAAAGAAAGTACATTAACATTAAACTGCAGGCAACATCATAAAAACATGAATTTTCATTCAGTTTGAAAATTTGTGAATTTACTATTATTGAAACCATGAACACAAAGTCTTGGTGAAACAACTACACAGCTTTCTTTTTTGTTCCTGTTAGACCTGTGTTCAGGTGCTAACTTTCTATTTTCTCCTCTGTTGATGACTAGTTATTTAAAATATATATTCTAGAAAGATAAACAGGTAGTTTTTACATTACACAGTTAAGTGATGGCAGTGATCAAATATGGCTCTGTGGAAAAATACAGTGTTTGCAGCTGTTTGACCTAAGACTTTCAAGATCTGCCACTGGTTTGAATACAGTTCTAATGCTTATGCGTTGTGCTTTGTGTGTTCATTTGACTATATTTTAATAGCTATAACAGCTTTAGATTGTTCAGTGGTAGCCTGCCATGTATGACATACCAGAATAGACATTTAGTTTAGAATTTCTCAAATACAATTTAATTGCAGTGGTTCTCTTACCAAAGTGGAGAGTTTAGCGATGTCATTGGTCACTGGGTTGACGTTAAGTCTATCTGAATGCACCCCAATTGTAATGAACAGCAGGAAATGGACACAGACGTGTATCCAACTCTGCAGGTCAGAAGGGACAAACATGTTTTGGCAATTAGTTACATCTTCAACATCAAAAGCCATTTATGATCAGAATCTCATGCAAGACACTAGATTAGAGATTCACTGCACCTAAAAAGCAAAAGAAAAAAAAGTCACACTAAATCAGATTAAGAACAAAAAGAGTGGATTGTGCAGCTGTTCCTGCAACTTTCCAAGATTTAGAGTTGTTGGTGTTTCCATGCTTAACAACTCGGCCTCCCAAGCCTTCGGCCATTACTTGCACAAAGATGTGTTGTCTCTTATAAAAGTCACCAAGAAATACAATTGGCAATGAAATATGACAATTTTACAGCCATATAATAAATGTGTATTGCCAATGCTGTGTTGAATACTATTCTTACTGGCTAGTCTTTATGGTGGAGACACATCAAAGCATTTTACAAGGACGTGTAATGTTATACCTGCAGTGTTGGATAAATTATCAGTACTGTCTTTGTTCTGGAAAACCAATTCAAGTTATGTCTTAAATCTATGCAAAGGTCTTAAAGAATGCAATAAAGAGTCTGATAAGATGACTAACAGAATTCTTACTCAGAGGACTGCTTTCAATTTTCACTTGCCTTCTGTTTTAACTGGCAGTTGCTTTAGTTGTAAGAGTATTTTAGTGCCTGGCTCTGCTTTAACTTTTATTGAAGTGAAAAAAGAAATAGATTCTCGGCCATGCTGGAACAGAGTTGGGTAATGACACAGTACTAGATGTTATTTTTATTTTTCAATGACAAGGGATTTTTGTTGTCATTGTCTTAGTACGTGTTTTAATGTTTTTATGGTCTTGTCAGGTCGGGGTAGATCATATGGATAGCCAGAAAAGAGAGAAAGAGCTACTTTAAAAGTCTTGAAGTATTATTTTGAGGCTGTTTAAGGCAAAGTTGTAAAAGATAACAGCTACATAACAAATAACACAATGAATTACTTCTGATTCCATGCAAGAAACAAGTAAATGTAAATGTATTACATTTCCTGAATATCATACCCAGTATTGTGTTGTAACATTTGATCTAGTGTTATTAAAAACACACACACACACACACACACACACACACCAAAAAAACCCATCAAGTATCAGCACACTTATATCAGGTCTAACTGTGATTAATTATTTTAAATTTGTGTACTTAAATAGAAGATATCAGATGCCAAACGTTAACCTTTTAAAATTTACATCATTTGGATAATATCCCAGAGTGCTGCCATTTCAAGGAGATATTTGTTCTTAAAAACATATGTCTGGCAGTAAGAACAATAATGTAAACATAGCTTCTTAAAGTTACTCTCAGGCTTGTGAAGAGACAGCTTGCAGTCTTTTGGCTGACCTGCTTCTTATGCAATGGATCCCTAATTCTCCTCTAAGTAAAGATGGGGCCCAAAAGAAGGAGAGCCCAAAAACACATTAGTAACCTTCAATGTGAACTTGCTGTTTGGTGGATAAAATTTTAAGTGTTTCACAAAGGGAACCATGCCACGTCTAATCTGGCAACCTTTATAACAAGATTTTGTTCTATTGTTAATGATGATCATACTATTTTGCAACAACTAACTGGGGAACAGACCTGGACCATCTACATTTCTCTGCCATCCTGGGGTTGAGATCAGTAATTTTCAAATCTTCAAAGCCACCAGTGTTCCTCCTGTTGCTATATGTAAGTCACAATAAGCCACAACAGGAAGCCAGTGGAACAATGATCCATCTACATCAGGAAATGCTAAAGGAAAAGATGGAATGTAATTCAATTCCTTGTAGCTTGCATCATCCAACTATTGTCTTTAAATGGAAGTCGGGGATGAAAAACAAGCAAGTTTGCTGGACACTTAAATTTCATGAGTTATGCCTCAATCTTTAACCTCTAACCATATTTGTATAACAAATGAGGGATAATAAAAACAGAGTTCCCTATCTACAACTAAAGTACAATGTCGGGATTTTTCAGCAAAGCAAAACCTGATGTTTATCACACAACATCTCAAACCACTCCAATACTCTTGTTTTTTGTCTTTAACATACTGTCTGTACAGAATGTGTGCACAGTGATGCTCATGAACGAGAAACAAGTGTATCTGCTGTCTCCTTTAGGTTAATGTCCAGTGTCCAGGCTGCCCCTAATTTCTTTAGTATGGATTACATGCAGAAACTTGCTACAGTACCTGAGTATATGGAGTTACAGGCTTACAGTGAATTCAGCAGGCCAGAATCCTCACAATTCCTCTTCAAGCCACCATATCCGTCTGTTTACATTTCTTACATAGCTTAAGCTTACATAGCTTAATGAACATGCTCACTATATAAAAACATTTTTTTAAAAGATGATTCAGTGTGTCAAGTGTGCAGTTGTTGCTCATGCTGTAATTAAAAAAAACCCTAAAACTTCACACAGACTAGAAAGCATCCCATCAAATTTAAGTCAGTGAAAAGATTATTAAGAAAAATGTGCTAATTATGTTTGGTCATTAAGGACATTCAGAAGACATGTTATCATTTCACTATCAACCTAGTAAACAGCTAACTGTTGTGCACATGTGGACCTCCTGTGGCTGGTTTGCTATTATCAACATTATAATTTCTGAATGTTTGCAGATGCAAATATACTAACAAATAAAACTAAATGATAATAAATAAATACAACAACAAAAAAGAAAACAAACAAACAAAACATCAGCAAACACATCAGGTGGGCATGTAGTCACCATTCCAGGATCCTTATGAGACAGATTCATAACCCATAAAATAAATTAGCTAAGCACAACCAATCAACGAATGTCAGACTGGGTATAACATGTTAAAGAACTCAATTAACCTCTTGGTGCTGGTAAGTTAAGTGTCTTTCTGAAACAAATCTTCATAAGATTTATGGTTAGATTGGGCTGATGAGGGGAATAGGACAACTGCTTCAATTTTGATGGTGGTAGAGACCTGACATTTCTGTATAATTAATGCAGATCCTATCACTGTCCAAGAGGTTTTTAGTTTTACATCATAGACATGCATCTTGTGGGGACAGGTTAATTGGATAATCCAAATTGCCACTAGGTGTGAATGTGAGTGCGAATGGTTGTCTGTCCCTGTGTGTTGGCCCTGCGACAGACTGGCGACCTGTCCAGGGTGTACCCTGCCTCTCGCCCTATGACAGCTGGGATAGGCTCCAGCGCCCCCCGCGACCCTGAAAAGGATAAGCGGAAGCGAATGGATGGATGGATGGATCATATTATTCTATGAAAAGGTTTACTTAAAATAGAAATTGAATACTTGAAATAGAATATGATGATGGCCTTTTGAGAGTATTAAAACAAAACATAATTTAACGTTTTCTTTTATTGTCTGAGTCACCAAAATCAGATTATGTAATTGGTTAAAATGAAAAAATAAAAAAAAGAAGAAGAAAAAAATCAAATGGCACGACTCCTAGATTTGGATTACTACCAAAGTATAATTAATTGTTTCTTTGCTCCAAGGCTGAGCTGTCTTCCTGGATTAGGAAAACCATTCATATGTTACTTCTGTGCTGACAGAAGAAAAAAAGAACCCAAACTGTAGTTTACAATTCCCATTCATATTTATAGTACAACTCTCTATCATTTTGATTTTTATTCAGCAGAGGTTTAAGAGCAGACCTACCATTAAACATTTCAAACAAAAAATAACAACGGATGCAAACCTGCTTAAATTTCTGCTGTTGGATCAAAACAGCTGTTGACTTACTTTTGTGTGTTGGCGACACAGGAAGGAGGTACAGACTTATGCAAGGACACAATGTTAAAAAAAAAAAAACACTGTTGAAGAAATGCTGTGCAACAAGAACGACACTGAGATTTAGCTTCACTTTTCAACAATTTTCACTGTTAAAACCTTGTTTTGTAAGACATATAAATAATTTATTTCACCAAGTAGCAACTGTGTGGGACAACATTGCAACAACTATTGCTACTATGTGGCTACTTTGAAGAAAATAATATAAAGATACTGGGAATTTGTAAAGCTGTGTGTAGAAATCAGTTGGTGCACAATACTGCTGCAATAAGTTCTATTTTACTTGAAGACGGTACAGTCATGGAAATCTAAGTCCTCTAAATGTACAATTTGCAAAGAGAATGACTGTAATTTATGCACTCTGACCAAAAGTTATTTTTACTGTGCATGATAGTGGAAACATTCCTAAGAAGTGTAATTTGACATCCATGTAAAATGTAATAGTATCATATTGTCACGTAGTCCATAGCATATACACCATATTTTTACACAACTGTATCTTATCGTGAGCAGTCTAATTTCAACAATAAAAATATATGGGAATTATCTTGTTAAGATAATACACATCGAAAAAACAAACAGATCTTGTTTCTAAAAGTTCCAGAAAGGCTCCGGAATTCCCAACACAGCTCAGGCCAAACATATCAATAAACAACAAGGCTTCAGTACCGACAGCACTTTGACTTACTTGAACTCGGTCATCTGAACATTTCCCTGATGCTTTCTGAGTGACTTTCAGACAGAAGACACAGCTGCACTAACACTTTACAGCCGCTTTTTGTTTTAACAGTATCAGAGGTAGTAGTAGTAATAGTAGTATTATCAGAACCAAAATCATTGAATATTAATTCACAAGCCTCCAAACTAAAGCCCTGTTCTCCATCATCAGGTGCATCACAGTTCTTGAGGCCTGCTGAAAGCCTGTTTTCTGTTTTCATTATAATGATGCAGATAATGACTATCCCGTCTGATTTTCCATCACCACTTTGAACCCGATGCCTAATTAGCTGAACAGGCTCTCCAGACTGCCGGGCTCGTGGCCCTGTTATCCACATAATCTCATAAAAGCAGAGCACAGTACCTTGCATGACATTAGTCTACCATGGCAACATGCAGCCTGTTGTGTCAGATAGATGGACATTTCTCATAATCTTTTGCCTACATCACTGTTTTGAATTTTACCATTAGTCATTAGTTCCCATGTTTTGAAATGAGGATTAAAACAGACCAGATGATGAAGGATGGGGAGGGAAAACACCAGGCTGCTGTTTCTGTCTAGATGTTCTTGAGTTGATCCAGGTTCAAGTTAACCGAGGGTTTCCAATGAAGACCCTGGAATTTTTTAAAACCTTTAAATGTGTTTTGTGTTTTTTTCTTTTTGTCAAAGAATATGTTAATTACTGCCAGCTCGTTCTCTTCCTGATTCAACTCATCAGGAAGTAGTGTGGTAAAATTTCCATGTTAATATTTAACATCTTAGTGCACAAAAGAGAGTTCATTATTCTGGAGCTCTGATTTATTTTTTTTTTACCTCAAAAAACAGATAAGACTTTAGAGACTGATTGAGAAATTCTAACTGCTGTACAAATGGAACTAATAATTTTATAAATTTACCTTAAGGTATAAACCGTAAAACCCATTTCCTCAAATATGTCTGACACATTTACAAGCGGCATTTGTCTTGAGATGATAACTGTCAGACATCTGGGTTTCGGGGAATATTTTCCTTCCTGTTCAACTTGACAGCCCAAAGTACTCTACATTTTTGTCTCAGTACCCATTCAGATAAACTCTTTTCCTATAATTAAATATCAGCTACACTGTTGAAATGAGAAGCAGAACAATTTAAAGATTAAATTAAAAAAGATAAAGAGAAGAAAAAAGAAAAATATATCAAAGATTATGGCTTGTGCACAATCCGCTAAATAAAGTATAGCTATTTTGTCACAAAATGGAACTGTATCCTATACACGAAGAGACATAACTTGTTGAGTAAACAGTGAATTGATTTAATGTGGATCTATAACAAACCTAATTTGTTATATGGGGCTATTAACCCAGTTGGCTTGAACCGACTGGTGTAACCCTACAAATAAACAGCTAACAGCTAAATACTTTGAATGGCTTGGAATGGCTTGGAAGATAAAAATTACTCGATCTGTTAACTAGGTCTGATGGCTTACTTTTTAATTAAAAACATACAATAACATCACACAGAAAGGTGGTCTCCAGAGGCCAGTTTATTACCAGCAGCTGAGATCAATTAAACTACTATGGCCACAACAAACAAGTAGCGATAGCTAATGACAGCTTTTCAGAGAAATGGCTCATTTAATAAAACATGAAAACAATTTGTTTTGTTGTGTGTGCCATTAAGCATATGTTGTTGAGAAAAACAGGAAACAAACAAACCTACTCAAATGTCTAATGAGATCAGACCTTGCCAACATTTAGGTAGAAATTAAACAACCCCTGCTGCGTTAAACAATAGGTTTCAGAGATGAGAGTGCACCAAATGTTTCAGTCCTTTTAACCAAATAGCATCAACGTATGATTGATCTGGAGCAGATTAAAGGCTTTAATGATGAAAACACAAATAATGATCTTGCTAGGAAATTAAAAGGTAACACAGAGGAAAAGCCAATCTGCAGGTGTCTTTTGGAGACAGTGAAGTGTCTGCTGTTAATGTCATTTTTAGGGCAAAAGTCTATCCAGAGTTATTGCGATATGACACAACAGAGCAGTGGTCAAATCAGACTACTGTCGCTAAGACTTGTCCGAACATATGAGCATGTGCATGAAGAATTAAGGCACACTATTTATTTATTGTTTATTTATTTTACAGTCAAAGCTATAATTTTAAATGTCAAAACAGGCTTGTTATTTGACCAAATAGGACATCCCTTGAATGCTACATCCTTAATAGAGGAGATGTTGAACTAAACAATGCATACTTTTAATTGCAATTATAGTGCACCGTTTGTGTCCAGCAGGAAATCGCATCTTGCTACTGTGAAACAAATTTCAAAAAGGGAGGAAAAGGATAAAATGGTGCTGTGTACTCTACAATGTTTTTGTTGGAAAGGAAAAGAGTGGGAAAAAATGTGTTTTATGATACTCTTACAATCCCTTTATATAGCCGCTTATCAACAAACAAGGGGTTAGACAGATCTGGTTAATATGCACTTACTGAAGAAGGGGAATTTTTCCTGGCCAACAAAGAATCTTGAGTTGTGCAACGGTGCATTTTTTCAGATCATCTTACAGAGGTAGGTGATATATTTTGCACCTTCTCACCAAAAGCTTGGCTAAATTTGTACAACATTTTCCTCATTAAAAAAAACAATCATAATATTTTGAACTTGTGATTCATTCTCGAAAATGTAAATTGGTGGTCCATAGTTGTCAGTTTTATGGTAACCGGTTTATAGTAGATCAGTTTATCAGATTCATATACTTTCAGATACTTTCACGCAAGTAGATCAACAGCTTCGTTGAAGGGTGCCCTGTACTTGATGCTGTTAAAAAGCAGTCTAACAGGAACAAGGAAGTATAATTTGATCACTGTGTGAGGCAGAGAATTCAACCTTGACTGAGATAGAGGTACAGACATATTTTCCAGTGACTAAAAGATAACAAATGCTCTCTCCTCAGACATCAAAAATCATTTTCTGTTGCATACTGAACTGCAGAAATGACAGACAAATGAAAGACAGAAATGTTCAGCTGACAGTATGAATTACAGAAAGTATACAATTCTTCAATTAAAAGAAATAGATTTTTAACAAAAGATTTAGGTTTCCAATTGTAGTTTATTCTTACTTTATTGTCTGGGAAAGTATATTGCCTCCTTTTGTTTTTTAAAAACAATTCCAGTGTATTTAGCTTTTGGTTTTGTTGCTAACCACTGAACACAACGTGCCAAAAAAATGATCTCCTTGTGGCTGGGCCCTAGTCTGCATTGGGCTTCTCATGCATCTTTCAGTGTTAATGCACTGGCAATCCCGTGGCAAATACCACAAATGCAAATGAGCTGGAGGCAAGGGTCTGTGTTGTACGAACATAGAATTTCCCGATAGTAGAGAAATTGCAGAAATAAATTTCGGCAAAAACTTGAAAAATTATAAACTTTCTTGGAGATTGCACAACTGAACAAAGATTGAACAACAAGTAAACAAGAGGTGAAGCCAGATATTTTTATTTACATGCGTAATGACCAGAAATGCAACTTAAAAGTTAAGATTAAAGTTAAAAATTGGACTTTAAAACAGAATATTTGCCATATCGATATCTTGTTGCTACTGTTATCCTTGGGGGCTGCTGAACCTGGTCCACACTGAATGTATTGGTAAATCACAACCCGTTGAGGGTATATTAAGTTTGGTTAAATTCATTTTATATAACCAAAATCACTACAACAGTTGCCTCAAGGCGCCTTATATTGTAAGGAAAAGATCCTACAATAATACAGAGAAAGAACGAACAATCAGATTGCCCTCTATGAGCAAGCAGTCGGTGACAGTGAGAAGGAAAAACTCCTTTTTAACAGGAAAAACAGGCAGAATTAGGCTAAGGGAGGAGAATCCATCTCCCATGGGATGAGGAGAGAAGGACAGGACAAATTAATTCATTAAAGATTTAATGAATATCAGCATTTTTATACTTTATTTGTGTTAGATTACATTCAATAGAGTTGAAGTTGCAGATCTTTAGGGCAGGATCAGTAACAGTTGGTTTTTGACTTCAAAAGATTTCTTTATTCTCCAACTTACAGTATTTTATGGGAGAAGTATAAATGTTAGGTGTCGCTGTATATTTTCAAGGTTGTTAATTTTAGTCCTTAGAATAAAGAAACTGAGCTTTGTTAAGTGGGAATTTTACAAGTAGTTTGGGGTTTAAAAGGGTTCTGGATGTAATATTAAATTCATAAAACTAGTCACATTAAAGCTGACAGCAATTGAAAGTGACATTCCCTGAACCACAATTTAAGTTCACCACAGAACATGTCAGCCTTAAAGTAAAATGGATATGACAAAACCCACACACATTTCATTCATGTTTCTTAAACAGCCCAGATGACTAACACTGACTTTAAATTCTGTGTCAGTTGTCCTAACTGATCATGTGGAAACTTCAACTTGCAAGCTAATGGATTGGAAACACGAGGGAGGAAAAAAGCAGCATCATCTTAATACCCGCCAGCAATTGTTCTGAATCAGATGTATACCACAGATGCTCAGTGATGGGATAATTTGCGCTCGTAAAAATATCTGAAGGGCCTGTATTCATAAGGGACACTGAATTATAAGAGTTCAAGGCAAGATGCCATTCTCAAATGAAGAAAGAAGGTGGTTAAAAGAGAATGGACACACATGTGCAACCACAGTATGAATAGTGTGTTAATCATATGAGATATTTCTTCAGAGAAAAGATGAACTAATCCACAAAACAGACGATGTGTTTTCACTTATTCTGCGAAAGCTTTTTCCAAAAAAAACCCCCAACAAAAAACAAACAAAACAGAAAAAAAAACAACAACTCAGAAACCATATTAACTAAAAATCCTGCTTTGACGCAGCAACAACTAAATCCACACACAAACTCTAGTTTAAAGGCAACAGATTATAAGCTTCACAATTGTGAGGTGTTGTGACCTGACAGCAGGAGAAGTTCACTACTTTCAAAAGAAATTGCACAAGAGTTAAATCCAAAGCTCATGGAGGTACTTAAAATGATGTTATAGATACTCTTTGAGAAACCTTAATCCCTAAATGTAAACCTTTAAAGCGCCAGCTGAACCAGATTTTGACTTTGCCTGACTGTAGACTGTAACAAGCAGATTAAAGAAGGTGAAGAAAGGAGAGGTTCCTTTATTAAGAAGCACTGTGGGTCCATAGCTGATTCACACTGTGCACGTATGTCTCTTGGCTAAAGCAGAAAGCACTCTGAAACACTTTGCCCTGTGGGAACAGGCATGCATTTCAACAGAATTACAGAATCAGTGGTGGTGAGAGCAGAAGCATTCATCATTTATTAATATTTCAAAAGAAATCGATTGCTGTTTTAAAAATTTGTGGAATACTTTCAAATTTCAATTGCAATTTCTCTGCTCCAAACACTCCAAAACCAAATCTTTGACATATTTAATGACATAAAGCACAGCAAAAACCTTAAAATCCTCTTTGGGAAGCTGCAACTGTTTACCTTTTGTCTTGCTCTTTATTGGTCGTGTTTATAAATTAGTCATTCAGTCATTAAAATAAGAAAATGAGATGCAGAAATGTCTCTCCAAGCAGTTGTTTAAACTCAACTTCTCATTGAGAAATAAAGTTCTGAGACTAATAAATCCTGCAAGGCTACACACAGTGCATCGACTCTACACTTACCAGTCCAGTACATTATACTAAACAGCAATTAAGGGATCATTTGAGACAGATTTTTGGACTTTTAAAGAGGAAAAATGAAAAAAGGCCATGTTAACTGCTACTAATTGCTTCTGACAAATAGATCCCTATGGTTTCTGCTCAAAATATTTTGCCAATCTACAGAACAGACCCATCTGCTTGGCTCTGGTCATGTACCCTCTTCCTTGTGACGGTAATTTCCCCAATAATGTTTGCATTCACATGACATCAAGTCACGGCGCCTTTTGTATAGAGACCAAACCCAGGTTTGATAAATCGTTGAACTGATCCAACCAGTCATTTCAGGCTTGCACATCAGTTAGAAAAAAGCCTGCAGGAATTCCTAACTGACAGACCTCAGCATGAAGTGGTTAATGGATCAAAGTTCTATAAACATTGATTTTAAACTCTCAGGAATTGCTTCAATTGTGTTTTCTTTCTCTTTGCTGGCTTTATGAGCACCTTGTGAAAGGTCTTCTACACTCTTGCATAAAGACAAACATACTTAAGGTCATCTGACACATAAAAGATGACTGGAAGAGGTTCTGTATCCCAAACCTCATTGAAGTCAAGAATGATTTTCAAACAGGTATAGACACAGGCACCTTTCTAGCAAAATATTGCACTCAAAGACATGTACCCTTCATGGGAGCGTTAGGTTAGGCAGGGGATAAAAACAAGGCCTTTGGTGAATCTGGGACAGCACACTGAATGTCTTGTTCCTGCAGAAATAAGACATCAAACGCTCAGACACGAGGCCTGGGCTCTGTGACAGAAGAAAATCCTGTAATTCAATCCAGGTTTGCAGTGTTGCTTTTATGGTGTTGCTTTACAAATCTTTTTCAACAAGGGCAAAGTCACCGTTTAAGACCATAATTACACAGAGCTATAGAGCAAAATATAGCGCTTTGCAAACAAAGAAAAAACACACACACTCACACGCTAATAAAACATAGGTTTGATAGTCATCTAATAGCTTTATGTTTAGCTCCTGTACATTCCCTTCAATGTTGCTGATGTTCTGAATGGTTTTTATCGGTGGAAAAAATCATTTTGAGAGAACAAGCATTTCTTTTTTGGCTCCAGCAGTTTTTGGTTCTTGAAAAAAGGCTTAAATTCTAGGAAGTACTGAATTCCTAATGTTTGGACCTGGATGGTGCATATGGGGTGAGCATTTTGCAACTGAACATCAGCTCTGTCTGCTTTAATTTTCATAGTTGCTGAACTGTGCAAGCTTTGTCTGCTAAAACATTGCTTTTGGCTATTTCATCTTCTTCACAAAAGACCTTGAAATTGGTCCTTCAGTTCTATGAATGTCCACTGATTGAGGTTTCACTTCATTGGGCTATGATGAGATTAAACATGTTTCCAATATCAGTCTTTAACCACTAATACTCTGATATGAAGCAATTTCAGTTATACTCAGAGTCAATTATTCAAGCATTTCCCACAGGCCCTAAAAACAAAATAACAACCAAAGCGGATTCATTTTCATTTTCACCAATAACATGTGATCCTTAAGATAAATAAACCTCTCCAATCCCATGCAACCTCGAGTTAGGTGGCTCAATCATCACAAGTTACTGTAGAGACCAGCGTGCTCAGAAACTAGTTAATTCTTGCTGTCAAATAAACCACAGCACACAGAACTTTATTCTAAACTTAAAGGCATTCAGATTGTGTTACAGAAGAGCAGGTGGGAAATGATCGACAATAAATCTAATCAATGTAATGGCACAACAGTTAAAAAATAAACCTGACAGGACGACTATCTGAAAAACTATCCAAGCATTTAGATATGTTCAGTTAAAATGCCAAACAAAAGTTCAGCAGTGATGAGTGTCATTCACAACAAAGCAAATAATGTGTGGATAGATATGCAGTGATGCATGGGCTGTGATTAAAATGTGAGTCATAGGGTCGACTTGATATGCAGCACTGACAAACAGACACTCATCAGTAGCATGAGCTGCTCATGTGTTTAACAAGACATTAGCTAACATAACTGGCAGCCTACCTGGGAATTTCAGTGATTTAATGCTTTATCTTGATAGGTGGCATAAATTCCCTCGGGCTGCTAATGTTAATGAATGTGAAAGAGCCAGTGGAAACTAGTGTTGACTTTAATATAGTCTGGTGCAGTTTCTAAAAAGCCATAAGCATCTCAAAGCACTAAATATGTCATGCAACAGCAGCAACACCTCATTATGCATTGAATGGATTTCACACAGCCCAGCATGCGGGCTCTAATTTAATGCTTTGTGTTTCCTTTCCTGCTGTTAATATAATCTCATTGTTAACTAATTCATTCAGCTATGATTACTGGAGAGTGTAATTCTGACACATTAACACCCACTTTGCAGCAACGCCTACCTGCAGCATGCCTTCTGGAACATGACACAGTAAATCAAATTATTCAGAGGCCTGTCATTCGATTTTGTGATTTGTCTTCAAGTCAGAACCTTCAAGTTTATATTTCCTGCACGTCAAAAAAAAAAAAAAAAGAGAGAGAAATTTAGTTTACTTGAGGGATTCGATTGCGTGCTGGACCTCAGCAGGCCAGAGGCCACAACAATAAAGTAGAAGGAAACTGAGCCTGGATTATGTGAGCTGTGGGCCTTTGGATTTACAGCCTGTGCTGGACTTGGCTCCAAAAGCCAAACCATGTGTGCGTCTAAATTATCCTGGTGCTGAAATACTCCAGTGCCTCTTCACCTGCCTTGTGTCACTTTATTTGGATTGAAATGTTTAATCTGGGCAAACAACACAGTCAGTATACAGGAGGAGACTGTAAAACATTGCAGGGATCTTTGGAGGAGCAGGGAGCTGACAAGATGACTTGTCGAAATGTTAGCTGTCTGAATGTTTGGCTTGAATCTTTCAATCTTTCTGCTGAATTAACAGTAAAAAGCTAAATTCCTTAGTGTGTCAGGAATGGCACAGGAGACCAGATACACAATGTCTCTCTAAACCTCACACAGCTCAAAGCCCTGCGTGGCTAGCATCAGAAAACTAGCGCTCCCTACTGGTGCCAAATGTTCTGTGGTGTGATGCAACAAGCCAGCACTCATGCCTGTTTCCCCACATTTGTGTGCCATAGCTTGTTTTTATGAATGCTCGAGTTTATTCAAAACTCTCTGACAAATGACACCTTTATTAGAGTGCATTTGAAACATATACTAATCTACTGCTACATGCCCTAATGTTCGTAAAAATTATGAGAGGAATAAACAAGGAGCTCTCCATCGCCAAGCAATACCAGAAATATTTCAGTTTTTTCAACAGATTTGATACATATAAATAAAATAAATAAAATGTTTATTTTATTTTCTACTTCTAATAACAGAGGAGCACCACACACAGTGTCCAACCACACAGCACAACTTACTGTATAACTTCATTAAAAAAAAAAAAAAGAATAAAGAAAACTGCTCAGAATGAGATTAACTGTGGCAGACATGCCCAGCCTTAGTCTGCGAAACTTCAAAGACTTCCCTTATGCATGGACGTACACGTACACACCCTGGTATATCCATATTGACGTGTTTCACGTCCTTTGATTTATTTATTTTTTAATCTGATTTAGTCATTAATATGGGCTTAAGCTGCCAAGCAGAGTGAGGCTGAGATTAGTCAAAAACCTGAAATGCACAGGGTTCAGTTACACAGCCTGGAGATGAGATTTAGTTTAAACCTTCCTATGTTTAGTTTAGCCAACAGGCGCAGCACGCAGATACCCAAACTAAATGCTTTCCCTTTCATGCAGCAGACTTCCTAACATCAAGATATAGTCATGGTTTCTAACAATGTAAACGGGCTTCAATTTAGATAAAATGTTAAAATTTTGTCTAAAGCAGTTGCTTGTGCTCAGATGAGGACCTGCCTATAGATTTGGAGGCTCAAATCTTTCGTGGCGGGAATAAAAATGACAGATTGGTAAAACGCCGAAATTAAATAGAAATTCACTGATTTGCCAAAAGTAATGGTGGTGTTAAACTGTGCATTTAGTCTTCTGCTTGTAGCCTACAGTTTTCAATCAGCCAGGTCATAGGTCAGAGATTACAGTGTCAAGGCTCACAGATGGAGCTCGAAGTGGCCCCGCAGCGCACATAAAGCAGGCTGATGAATAACCTGCAGTACATGGAAAAACGGCAGATAAAAGAGCATATCAATTACCAGAAAACAAACAAAGAGCCACTGACATATGAACACATAAAGAAATACAGTGACACGCTGTCCTACACTGCACCTTAATAACCTCGGCTTAATTTACCTACTAGTGATTTGTGTCAGCCTGGCGAGGTGGATAAAATATGGCCTCAACATCAAGCCGTGTAATTCTGCAAGCATCACCATTCTCACTGAGTAAAGTAGTTTTACTCTATAAACTACAACTCAAACGGAAACACCGTCCATTTACGAAGGTGTGCATGCAGCAATCATAAACTCTAACCTACAGGTTAGACTTAACCACCATGCGCTTCACACATAAGTGCAATCATTTTAACAATTAGCGCTGGATAGTTACGCACGGCGCAAACCGTTCTCAGAAGTGAGGGCTGAAGTGACAGGGCGGCGTGGTTAAACTTACTAATCGGGGTGCAGTGAGGACGCTGCTCCTCCAGCGAAATAAGGAAGACGCAAATGTGCCACAGTCATCATACAGTGTGCACAGGTGGAACATTTTTAGCAAACATAACTTTAAGGAGGAAATCAGGTTTGCCATTTGGCAACCAAATCAAGCCACATCACAGCGTCAAAGGAAAGAAGGAAGCGGGACCCAGACGACTTGATCCCGCTGTCACTTATATCTTGTAATTAGTCGGAAACACGTCCCCTCGGTTTATTCAAATACAACGCAAACTTGTTACAAATAAAAATCGTGCCAGATTTATACGCTTTTTTCCGGTTACTCGAGAGCAGGAGAAACGAGTCCCGCTGCGTAAGCCGCAGATTAAACTATTTATTCCGGAAAACCAACGAACAGACAAACAAAAAACATCTACTTACTTTTGACTTCTTCATATGGAATGACAGGAGCAAATCCAGTGTGTCCGAAAGCCTATTTTATTTTACTTCTACGGGGAGGAAAGGGGTTGTCATCATCCTGTGTGCACATATCCAATGCCTAAGTCAGCAGTATCCAAGTGGAGGAGAAAAGGAAAAGCCCAAAAGGAGAAGATCGGCAAAACAACGTGATATTTAACTTTTAAAATGTGCACCCTCTAGGCTAATAATGTGTGGCATATAGCCCAGCTATCTACAACATAGATCCAGATACTGAGCGCTTGCAGCACAGGAGCGGGACAACGCGCAGAGGGAGGGAGTTAAGCCTTTATAATGATACGTAAAAAAACAGTCCAAGAGCCGCCCTCTGACGAGTTACAGTGTGAAGAGGTGCTCTCCAAACCACTACTGCCACTTTAAACATATCTGCTATGAAAACAGTCTCGGCGCTTCTGTAAGGTGTTTTCCTAATAGTGCGTTTCTTGAGTGCTAAATGGCAATTATTTTTACGCTTGAAGCCGTGCTTGGCTTGTTCAGTGTTGATAATATAATGGCAATAGTAATTATTATTGTAAAACTTTAATACGTTTTTTTCTATGCGGTTTTATTACTTAAGCCTACCTCCTGCTCTCGACTATGTCATATGCTATGCAGACGTCGCATCGTTATATATAGCAGACACACGTTTAAGCAATCAGACTGTTAGACTTTAAAGTGAAAGCATGGGCGTTGTAACAAAAGAAATCTCTTTGACATATTAATTCAGTCTTCTCCCTTCTGTGATGAGTGGAGTGACTCAGTTCAAGAATGAGTCAAAGTGTTTGTCATGGGTTCTCTGGAATATTGTTACTGGACTGTGCCAAAAAAAGTATTTTTTTTTTTTTCAAGCAATCAACAGAGTGAGCAATTACGGCATGGCAGCTTTCACTTGGTTTTAGTATGACATTTATATGACACTGAGGATGGAATTCTAAATAGTCACTGCTGGTACACTGAAAAAAAGGCCATGTTGGATTTACTTGATTCAATAGTGGACATTGGTTGCACACAAACATTTTGCTTTGGCAGAAACTTAAACAACTGAGTTAAATCAACACAACTTATTCATAGTCAATAAACCTGTGCATTTTGTGTTCATAAAACGTGATTGAAACATGTTTAGATGAAGTAATTTGAGCTCATGGAATATTTTAATGCTTCACAATTTTGTCATTTTATTTCAACACTATTCAATAACCTTTACCACAGTACTACTTGATTACTTAAATACTACATGTTGTCTTCATATTACATAATGTTCAACAAAGTCTAGAGTCTGGTTATCATAAAAGCGGTGGGGTGGGGGGGTAGGTTACACCCTGGACAGCTCACCAGTCAATCACATAGAGACAAACAACCATTTGCATTCACATTCATGGTGAAATTAGAATCACTAATCAACCTAAGCTGACTCTAATAACTGCATGACTTTTAACTGTGGGAGGACACCAGAATACCCAGAGAGAAACCAGTGCAAACTAGCCATATTGTGGATTTGAACCCAGGACCTTCTTACTGTGAGGCAACAGCGCTAACCACAATGTCACCAATCCAGGGTTGACAAAAGTAGGAAAGCTATGATTTCAAGGCTTTATGCAGAATTTTCTGTACGTTTTTGTCCTTACAGGTTAAACCACAATAAAAAGCAATAGCATACACGTTGTGTGTGTGTGTAGTTGTCTGCCTCTTATAACTCTAGTGATTTTCCTGCAGTTTGAAATCTCATGTGATCTTGTTAATTTCATGAGTCCAGCAGCTAACCACTCTTACTAGATTGTATCATGTCATCTCAACAAGAACAAATTAAGTTGTTGAATTTCGTACAGATCCTACATGATTTAATTACGTTCAAGATAGAAACATGAAAAATTTGTGTTCAAATTACAAGGTAGACTTTTTTAATGTACCAACCACCCAATTTACTTTTTTCGGTTTACCAAAAAAAGTAGAGGTGGCTGTTCGACTTGACTGAGATGGATGCCTTCCTCAAACCACAATCCAAAGCGTGCAAGACTGAAATCCTGTGCAGTGTTGCGAGATTTAACATTGCTATATCATTGACTTACTTCACTCAAACATGATATGAACAATTTAATCTACCCGCTCTGCATATTATGTAGTTTCTAAACTATACAGTTACACTTAACTTTAAACCATGAGGCAATTGTGTTAAATACACGCAAGATGCTTACATAAATCCAAGAGCTGGCCAATCCCTTTCTTTCAGTGTACTTTAAAGCAAAGCTTTGTTAGAGTATGTTTCTTTATCTGCCATGCCTATCAAAATGTCAATAGCCAAATGGCTGTGTAGAGATTTATCAGTGAGTCAAACTGAAAAGTCTACCTTTTGTTACATAGATTTTGTCTGATAAGAAACTTATGTGTAAGATTGGTTGTGTAATTAGCAACTTTTGCAAAGTTATTTACATTGTTTTAAGTGGGATTTTAGAATGACCTATTGACATTTAATGCTATTTCCTGTTGGTGTCCTCTGTGATTATTTGAGGTTTTTTTTTTTTCTGGTGGTCATTCAGGACGGTTTTAGTGCTGTGATATTTTTATCCATGACTTCCTTAGCAGTAAACATACAAACAATAACTGTGTGCTGTCCTATTTCAAAAGAGCATTCTTGTCCTGTATTAGGACTGTCTTCTTAAAGCCGGCCATTAATTTTCATTTTAGTTTATTTCAAACTGTTATTTTTTCAGTTGTTTTGACAGACTGACAAAAAAGCTTCATGAATCTTCATGAATGCTTTTCTGTCCTCATCTAACAATAAGCAAAATAAGGCTTTTTTCACGGTGGCTTCAGCGCAAACTGTCTTGGATGTCTACTTACTCCTTGCCAAAAGAAAAGTGCCAAAACCTTATTAAAAAAACACCAGAGTAATTAAAAAAATGGCAGCAAGCCTCGCACACTTTGTTTTTAAACTCCTCAAGACATGACAAAAGTTCAACATAGCACTATTTAATTAGACCTACATGGTGACAGACAAGAAAGTACATAAAACAATAAGACACAGGTTGTTTTAAAAGTTGAAATCAGTTGCCTAATTAAAAATAAAAGTATTCTAAAAAAAAAGACTGGACACATGTCCACTGTGGTGCCCTCTAGGACATCTCATTTCAGAGAAATTTACATTTTACATGGAAATGCATTGCTTAAAAAATGAAAAGGAAAGGTATTTGGAGAGGTGAGGAAAACTGTGCTCTGGTAAATCAGTTCGAGCCTTCATTCTTAACATTTTGGCTAACACTAACAATCTGTTTAGGTTGCACTGCATTTTCCTTAAATACGTTCATCTAAACGTATGTGCCAGAATGTCTATGTGGAGAGATGTTTCACGCTATGTAATGTCTATGTGGAGAGATGTTTCACGCATGACAAAGACAGGGAAGACCCTGGGGCAAATGCAGGCACAACGTTTTTCCAAAATAATTGTGATTTAAATGGGATGTAAAAAAGATACCCTGGGGAGATTATGTCTCCTGGTTGGCCTGGAAAATCCTTGCTAGCCCCATGGAAGGGCTCTGTTGGAGGAAAAGGAGGCCTAGGCAGCTGTTTTAAGCCAGTGTGGACATGTGAAAAACTGCTCTTCCTCTAATGGCCACTTAAGATGAGCCCAGAAAATGAATCAAGTCCCACAGACTCCTATGTTTAAAATGACCTACTTCATACAATAAATGTTTGCAGTCTATAAAAGCTACCGTTGGTTATTCCTGGACCAAAAGAAAACAGAAGAAAACAAATCTAGTTTTAGTTGGAACTAACAAGTATCAGTGTTCATGTACTGCACTCTTACAGTATATAAACACATATACAAGCTCCAAAATTTAGCTTTTACCCTTTCATCCAAATATGGTCACTTCTGACGATAAGCAAAAGTTAAGACAATTTTATCTTTAAACGAGCTGGTGTGACAAATTATATTTATTGTGCATAGTGAGAAAGGTCTAATTGAAGCACACAGACTTCTGTCAGTCTGTCGGAGGTGTGGTGACTGCCTTCAGGGATAAACAAACTGGTTTGACAGTTCTGGAGAATCTGACACTTCTTGAGAATTGCATTTAAAGTTTTCAGCCCTTTCACTGCCTGTGTGAAACTTCTGTGCACTGAATGAATGCAGACATATTTCACAGTCAGCTTTCAAAATCTTTTTTAGATGCAGAATGCTAAGTAGCAGAGAGGATTAAAAGGATACGATGGGATCAGTAATCATTGTTGTTTGCTGAATAACCACAAACTCAGCCCGCCTACTTCTCGTGTTGAATGGCTGTCTGAGAGGCATAATTACATAAGGTGCTTATTTTGCTAATCTGTCTGTGAAATACCATGACTTCATGGATATTTGTCAATAAATGTAATCCACAGTTGCAAGAAACAGGATTTCCTGTATTTATGAAATACAGGAAGTCTTCTGTTGAATGGCTGGACAATCTGGAGACGGTACTAATTGATTTTTGGTTAATATTGATGAGGGAAAAAAGCACATAAACACACAGTCCTGCTCTGTCATAATGTTGTAGAGTTAATGTACCTGAACCTGAGACTGAATCTTTGCATAAATGTGTCATACAAACCAAATTAATGTGCTAAATGAGGCTCATTTGCTAATTATTCTCTACAAACTTTCTTGAGTTCCATTTCATTTTTTATGATAATATGGTTTTATCTGAACTAGTCTCATATCTAGTACCAAGTAACTAGTATCTAGTCAAGAGGCATACAGAATATGTCAGAAAGCAAAAGATCAGAAAAGATCCCAATTTTCATATAATCCTGATTTTGCTGCTACAAAAGTAAAATAATCCATTAATTTCCACTTTGAAAGTGAAAATGTAGGAGATTAATTTCACTTTTCACAGTAATCTTTTTAATTTTGATAGCAATACTTGTTTTGTTTTACTAAGGTAATGCCTCTAAATACCACTTACTCACAGTTCATTAGTTTTCAAAATTTGAACTCCATCAAATCAAAGATAAGCACTACCAGTGGCTACATTTTTGCGTTCACGCTGAATGAAGGAATTTACAAGGTGCACACACGCCACAGACAAATTGTTTGCTAGGAGAGCATTTAAAATGTCAGTGTAAATAACAAGCTTGAGTGCACAGCAAACATAAAACCATTTCAGAAACAAAATGACATCTGTACCTCAGAAGTTTTCAACCATTCAAACTTCAAAACTCTGTATCGTTCATCAATTTTGACGTTGTTGTTGCAGAGGAAAATATGACCTGTAAGACTACCCGTGTTATTTCAAATAAATTTACAATGGGGGAAATAATTATTTGCTGAATAATTTGCACCTGCTGAATTTAAGTCTTCTCACTTACAAAAAAAGAACAGTCTGGAGAGAAACAGAAAATATGAAAGTTGATTTGCATGTCATTGTATGAATTCAGAATTGCCTTAATTCTTTTTGGCGTCGATTGAACAAGCTACTTTTATATGCCGATACAAATCACCCTTCTTTTACAGCTGGTGATAAATTGCTTACATTTATCTGCTTGATTAGGTTCATCATAGTGAACAAAAAGATATCATGTGGAAAGTTTCATACAAGTTTTGGCAGGTAATGCCTCATATCTTTTGCTTGTAAACTAGTTAGGAGGTGCAAAAAAATGCAGATGATAGCTCTGTACATTTTGCCCTTCACGCCCTAGGCTGTTATAGGCTGATATTTCCAACAGACAACTCCTTTTCATGTGAATATAAAAACATAATGTTGTCGAGGTAGAGACAGTTAAGGTTACTGACCTCTTTGGGTCACGGTAAGCCATTAGTAAGTGGACCTTTGGGTTGAGCTTCTCCTTGCCATATTCTTAAATTTCAAGGTTAAACATTTGTGCAGAATCACACTCACATTTTAACAATAATCTGAAGCCCATTAAAGAAGCCAAAAGGGAAAATAAGTTAATTCGAGAGACGTTAACCATTCATTATAAAGTTCTACCACACTAATGATTTGAATGAAACACTTCCTCCTTTCAGTCACTGCTCAGTGATGAAAGAAGTGAATAACACAAATCTCTTTGCCATTTGCAGCCAAAGTTTACCTTGCAAGTCTTTTTTTTTTTTAACAATGGCTCAGTAAATTATGTATAAACAGAAATATCAGCAATTCATTGACAAAATGGAAGGGAAAAATATTTTCCTTCATATAGAGAAGTGAGAACATGCAATCCAAAAAACACTTTCATGTAACATACTTCTGTGATAACAGTAACATGATACATTAAAGGCAGGTTTGTGGTTTATTGAAGCTTAATGTTGGATATTCTCTGGGTATTAACTGTGACATTAGCTAGTCATACATTTCTCAACAGTCCAACGTAACTATATTTTCAGAAATAGTCGAGTAGTTTTCAGAAACCTACACTTTCCTGTCATCTGTTGGGTCGCCACACCTGAATGCATTGCTAAGACATTTTCTAACCCAACCCTGTGTATCCCACCTTCTTTCTTCCTCATACCAGAAGCATGAAATCAAAATATGCTCAAATGACTTCCTCATAGCATAAGCTTCAAATCAAAACATGCTCCACTGATTATTTTGTTACACAGATTACCAGTAGAATGTTTTGTGAGCGAGCACCCACATGAATACTATGTTTTCCTTGATTGCCTTGACTGAAAGTATTTCATAAACATTTGCTCTGCCCACTTCAAAGTTAGCAAAATTGCACACTGCTCAACAGAATATAGACTTGGATGATTTGATCTCCTTTTACATCAAACATTCTTGTGCCTGGGAATAGCCACTGCTGCCTCTGTTGCCTTTGGTTGTGTATCTTTTAACCCATCAGTAACTTGTGCACATTTACTAGATTTAAGGTCCTCGAGACTGTAATACATCTGAACAAGATCTGCTTTCTTGTTCCTTCTTTTAATATGTAATCATTGGCTGTTAACATAAGCATTTTTAAACTTCTAGACTGAAAGTGCAGAGAGACAGCCGCCTGTTTTACAGACTTTCATTTGTTGAGCTACGTCTAATCATCCCGGACAAATTTTCAGTACTTTTCTCCTCTCCCCAACAAGCCTTTAAGACCTTCTTTGTAGGATGGCTTTCATTATGTCCCCTTAAACTGATCCAGTAATTTGCTGCAAGCTGCCTCCTTTGAATCCAAAGTGGCATTTCACCTACCTCCACTTGAAGAAGAGATCTCCCGAATGTACCTTCGTAGCACCTTTCTACTCTAAGTGAGCAATCAAAGCACTTTTTACTACAAGCCTCACTCACGCAATCACACACATAATCACACATATGCTGTGCAAATCATAAGAGCTAGGGATTGAATATTGTTCAGCTCTGTCAATAAAGATTTGGCTGCTGATTCATACACAAAACACTCATAAGTCAAAATCGACCTGATTAGGGCAACATATACAGTATTTGTCTCACTGAAGCCATATCAGTTCCTCACCCCATAGTTGTTTAACACCTGATAACACTGGTAGATGACTCACACCTTTTTCCTATAGTTTAGACACAATTGCTCCAAGCTACTCTACCGTCAAATTGCAGTCCAAGAAAAAAAAAAAAAGCTTTCAAGGTTATATCCATGTAGCTTTAGAACCGTTCCTTCTCTAACTTTCTTATTCAAAAATGACATTGCCTTTTTTCTATTTAAAAGGTAAAATCTCACTTTTCCCCTTCTTAGTTGATTCTGTCTTGCAACTCTTTTCTATATATTCACCACTTTTCCCCAATTTTAATCTGAATTGTTCTTACACTCAGGAAGCTCATAATTCCACTGACTTCAGTTTGATGCAGTTTTATCATCAAACCTTCTCTCCTAACCCTGACCCTGTTACTTCCAGTGTGTCGCTGCTCACCAACTCATGATCACTCACAATTCTTGAGACTTGAGGCTTTTACTATAAATGTAAGCTTTCTTGACGTTTCGACCTGCGTATCCTTCATATGCCTAAGCATCAGGTCATCCTCCAACATCCAGGGATACTTAGCCTCACCAACTTTGGCTTTGATTTTTTTTTGTTTGTTGTTTTTTGCGTGTGTGAAATTTAGCAGCTCCATTATCTTTATTCCACCATCACCTTCCAACCTCACCACAACATGAAGGGATTCCACTTTAGACTTCATCTCACCTTCACAACTCTCACTGTCTAATCCTTCCAAGTTAGCCTCCTCATCCCACATAGCAGACAAGTCTGGTGTCAAATCGGCACTGCTGGCTGACTTCTGGTATGGTAAGTGGTATGTAGAGTTGGATGTCTCAGGACCACTTTTACGTGGTCTTGATCTTGTCTTGGTCTCGATGGACTTTGGTCTTGGTCTTGGATCCCTCGGTCTTGTCTTGGTCTCACTGTCTCGGCCTTGCTGTCTCAGATCGACATAGTGGTAGGGAGATTTGGAGTCAACAGTATCCGTGACACACAACGTAACGTTCGATAGTGTGTCGTGTACAAAAGCATCAGCTCTAAGAGCCGTGCTTAGAGAGTGCTTTGTAGTGAATCAGAAGAGTCGACTCTCATTGAGCGAGAGCCGGCTCCTCACTTAATTTCCTTTCGCTGCTCAGCTCTCACACAGTGGCTCAGCTATGCTCCAATCCCTCCATATTATAGCCAATCACATGCGAGGATATAGGATAATATCATTATGTGAAAAACAGAGAGGGTGAGAGACGCGGCAGTCAAGTGGAGCGTGTGTCTGTCCTCTCAGTAAGTGAGTGAGACAGTAGACAGCGATGAGGAGGGCTGTGCGAGTGCATCTCATAAACACATAAATATGCCTGACACCCGTAAACGAAGCAGCATCTGGCTGCAGTTTAAAGATTTTTTTGTCTCGGTCTCGGTCTCGATCTCGTCTCAACTTTGTCTTGGTCTTGACTCAGTCTGTCATAGTCTTGGTATTGTCTTGGTCTTGGTTTAGGCGGTCTTGAC
Source organism: Neolamprologus brichardi (assembly GCF_056152115.1). Taxonomy (NCBI): domain Eukaryota; kingdom Metazoa; phylum Chordata; class Actinopteri; order Cichliformes; family Cichlidae; genus Neolamprologus; species Neolamprologus brichardi. The sequence goes on from NC_142110.1 coordinate 23,777,873, forward strand.
TAGAAATCTAGTGGTATGTCATCCAGATATGGGCGTAGATGGCGCTGTTTATGTGATGGCATGCCACATCTGGCCCGATTGTAGTTTGGTTTATGTGGCCCATGCTCATAGAAAACAGGAAGACCCAAATGCCATGTTGCAATACTATACTGCTATGGTAGCCAACATTTCAAATGCAGGTTTGACAGGTTTGTGAGTGTACACTTTATCCAAAACCTAGTGAGGGTTTACTGTTTACCACTGAGTGGCTGTAGCTCAGGAGGTAGAGCAGGTCACCTACTGATCAGAAGATTAGTGGTTGTAACTCTGCATGTCAGGAGTGTGAATGTGTATGAATGCAGTGAGGAAGCACTTAGTTAAGAGAAAGTGTGTGATTGGGTGAGTATGAGATGTTGTATAGAGTTCTTGAGTAATCCGGGAAAGCAGAAAAGCGCTATATAAAAATCAATGCATTCACTGTCTGAACAGAGTTTTGTCATGTTACTTTTGCACTATTATGTTCTGGCGCATGTTGTTATTACATGGCTTGATTAAGGTACATATTAGGCTGACATCTGGGGCTGCAACCGGCCTTGTGCTGGCCCATGTGTGGCCACCTCTGGCCAACCACATCTGGGCCACCAAAGGGCCATCATTCTTTGCGGTATGTGGGCTATGTGTAAGCACACTGTGTGGGCCAGATTCGGGTGATACCAGTTTGGCTATGTGGGATGCTTCTTATTCTTCTGACCTCTCTCTGCCTGCTACTTTCCTGTCTTTCCTTTTCACTACCTCCGTACTTACCTCCATGCTATTGCAACTATCGGTGTTCCCACCATGGCCTTCATGAAAAAGCAATGAAGAGTATTGCTATTGGATTTATACAGGCACCTTCATCACTTGACCCAACTGTTGCCAAGTTCAAATATGGAAGTTTTTTTCTGTCAATAAAAAAAAGAATATCCCCCAACTATAAATATATAAGTAAATACATTTGCCAACCATAAGTCACAATTTCAGGTCATATAAATTTTGACTTAATTACCTAAAATTTCCTGTCAGTTTTGATTTAATTTCATAGGATTTTGAGTTAGTAAGTCTCAGGAACCCTAAAACCTTAAGCCCTAATCTTAACCCCTAATCTCAACCCTTATTTCAGGTTAGTAAGTCAAAATTGCAAGTCACTTCACTTGAAATTTGGTAAAAACCGAAAATTGAAAGACAATAACCAAAAACTGACTCATGGATGGTGAAAAAAAAAAATCAGTGGCAGACAGAAGCTTCTGTATCCACAGTCTGCAATCCAAAGTCAAAGTCTGTTAATCCATTCAAACCATTTCAGACCAAAATGATCCTAATTACTTGCACCTGTACTTATAAAAGGAGAAAAAACATCTACTTAACAGTAACCAAGCCCTGCAAAGGGGTGGCGCTTATTCCTAGGTTCTACCACTCAAAAAATGACAACTTAACCTCCTAAGACCCGAACTCTTCCACGTCATGCATTTTTAATTTCTCTTTGATATTTGGGCATATTGGGACCCGATGAATGTAAAAACAAAGAATTACCTGATTTTTTTTTTTTTACCTGATTTTTGTTTCTAAGAAAAATGAGAGCCACATATGAGGATATTCGTTTAAAATTTCGATAGAAGAGTAGCAGTATAATGTCCTCGTAAGTGGACATCAGGCCCTTGTAGAGCAAAATTGAGTATTTTGGTCTAAATAACCCAAAATGTGATGTCCACATATGTGGACACCAGGTCCTAGGAGGTTAAAGGTCTCTTCTGACTTCTGAAGAGAGTCTAGGTTAAGTTATTTCTCTCTCTCTCTCTTTTTTTTTTTTTTTTTTTGTCCTGTCAACACATACGCTCGTGTTTAAGTAAATGCCACTTTTTTGCATCTATACATTATTACTTTTTGTCTACATACAAATGGTATTTTAGGTAAAAAACAAAACAAAAACAAAACCCATCATTGTGGGTGTCTCCCAAATTCTGCAATTCTTTACACGTGGACAAGGAAGCAATTTTTTTTTTTTTATCTCTGAAGTGCAAAGGTGCATGGCTTAATTTCTTTGGATAGAGGTTTTTTTTAAAGTCTAAGAAGTAAAAAAAAAAAATTCCAGCATACTTGTGGATGTAGGCTTAATCTATGTAATGTAATTGTGTTTTCAAAAAGTTCTATTGATTAATAGTCAATAGTCAATTATTAATAGTCAAAACACATCAAAGCAAGATGGTGTGTTATACTGAGTTTATATCTGCTGTAAGATGTGTAGAGTGAAGTTAGGTTGTAACTAAAAAGCTAGCACTCAAAATTCCGACATCCAGCTCTCTCTCTCTCTCTCACACACACACACACACACACACACACATACACACACACACACACACAAAGCTAAACTGAAACTAGAGCTGCAGACTCCTGTCACAAAAGTCAATTAGGATTTTCTTAATCCTCAAAAGGAGCTGGTAATAAAGTATACAACACTGTAGGCTGTCTCAAGGAAGCAAAATCGTTGCAGAGCTTTTGCTTTTCAACAGAAGTTGTCCCTAATTTTGTTACCTGTCTTAGACCCTTAAAAGTAAATAAGATTTGATACATTTTGTACATTTTAATATTGTGTGTTTAAAATGGTTACATTACACTCAAATACAGTTTACTTATGTTGGATTATAACCTACTTTCTCTTCTCAGCAGGAAGTGGAACCTCTCATGTGGTAGTAGAGCAACAGGATTAACTGCACAAAAATAAACCACACTATCTTAAGGCAACAACATGCAGGGTTGGCAAAAGTACAGACATTTGTGACATAAATAATATTTGTTACACTACGTCTAACATTTCACTTGGACACGTATGTTGTAAAAGAAAAAAACTCTTAATTTCTGAGTGAAGTTATCACACGTTCTTTTCTCTCCCTCCGTAACACAGCAGCTTGCTACTGCTATGTTATGCTAGGCTATGGTGCTATATTAAGCTACAGCAGTTAAGCTGTGTGACAAACTGCACAGAATTTTTGTGTGTTCGCTGATATTTAATGAGCTATTACGAACATTACAGTTGAAACTGCCTGCCACTTAAAAAAGCATTACTTTTAAAAATATAAACAATAGAAAGTGTTAGAAATAAAAAATTGTTATCATAAACATAAACATTTAAGGAAAGCATGCAAAATTCTACTAAAGTACAGTAATACAGTATTTGTACTTATTTCCTACTTCTTATATCAGGTCCAACTCGGGATCAGTGCCAAATCTTATAACATGTACGGTGACTGAATTTATACATTTTGGCAAACTCCAAAAAAGAGCTGGTTCTCATGAGTTTTAGAAAGATTACACACAGTATAATTATTGATGCTGTGAAAAAAAAGTGTCTCTTAGATTGTTTTCTTCCAGCGCAGCAGTGTAATATTATCCAGATTCAATTCTTTATCACAGTGACAGGAAAAAGCATCTGTAGGTTGTTGTGTTATGTATTATTTGTGTATAACCAGCTACAGCCCAAACTCCACCTGAGAGCAAGAATAATAGCAGGATAGAGAGAGAAAAGAGGAAACGGGAAAGAAAAGAAGAAAGAGGAAAGAGAAAATAAAGAGGGCCCAGTGGGACCATGACAGAATTAACCATAACCAGTTAGTTCTGAATAATCAGTATTATGGTATCCAAATTGAGCACATGGAGGTGAGAGTAAAGAAAAAGAGAACTTTTTTGTTAAGGTTAGTGTGTCTGAATTTTCGGGTCGAAATGAAATGATTTTGTTTTGATTTTAAGAGGACTTTAAAGATAATCCAGGCCTGTTTGCTTTTAATACATGTGTCAAGTTTTACTAGCTTAATTGTTTTTTCTGGGTGGATGTTATGTACATAAATATAAACACATGTCTAATAGTATTGCCAGCAGTGTTGGTCAAGTTACTTGAAAAAAGTAATCAGTAATTATTTACTGATTACTTCCCCCAAAAAGTAATCCCGTTACTTTACTGATTACTTATTTTCAAAAGTAATTAATTACTTAGTTACTTAGTTACTTTTTAAAAACATGATTTACAACCTGAATAGGTGATAAAGCGATAGATCTTTCAGCCCAATTCTACTTTTTCTACATAATCCATCATACAAAATGTAATCAAATGGAAAAGTCTCTTTTTAAAACTTGTTTTGTTAGTTTTAATCTTTTAACTTTATGCATGAAGCAAAATTTTAATTATATGCACCATTCTCTGACTTGAAGAAATTAGTTTAACATTTAAACCTATTTTCTGCACATTCCAGCACAAATATATATATATATATATATATATATATATATATATATATATATATATATATATATTAAATTTATTTATTTTTTTGTGTTTACACTCACTCTTTCAGATGCAAGTAAAACACAGCAGAAAATAAGCGGTCCTTTTGCTCTATTTTCACCTGTAAAGCAGGAGTGAGGTAGGCGGAGGTTTATCCTGGTGCAGGTGTGCCGCAGCGGTCAGTGGAAGGATACCGCAGTTTCTCTGTGAGTTTCTCATTACGTCGTAGCTACTCGGTGCTTGCTTGGAAGTTTAGGGGGTTTTTTCGCTGTAAAAAGAAGTTTTCTTCCCACGCACAGCGGACACTAATGTTTTTGTCACTTTTTACGGAATCAAACTCAAAGTAAGGTCAGTACTTCCACGCTTTAAACGCTGCACGCTCATACTCTCTCCCGCACTCGATATATTATCCATTGTTGATCTGCACACAGCTGTTGTCACGAACATCACACTCGCTTACTTCACTGTCATGAGACATTCTCGCAAGAAAATCACGGTTTTAGTAACGCAGTAACGCAGCGTTCCTATGGGAAAGTAACGGTAATCTAATTACCGTTTTTGCAATAGTAATCCCTTACTTTACTCGTTACTTGAAAAAAGTAATCGGATTACAGTAACGCGTTACAAGTAACGCGTTACTGCCCATCTCTGATTGCCAGTGAAAAAAAAAAGTAAAACAATGAAAAACATTTCTTTCTGTCAGAACTATTTATTGTAGAGAGGACCCAAAATTCTGGAAGTGAGAACCCAACAATGAAAAGATGAACAAGCCCTTATTTTGGCTTACACAAAAGTCCAAAATTACCAAAAATATTAACAAAAAACAGAATCAACGTTTTCTTTCTCTTTGCAAAAAATCGTCACTAATCTTTGCTTAAGCTGAACAAAATTGCAATGTTGTAATCAAGGCCATAAACCAATAGATGACATCAAGTGGGCTATGCTCATATTTTATTTTTGTATAGATTTACCACACACACACACACATAAATATATATTTAGGCCATGTATGAAACTACCATTTGACTGGGACACTCGGACATTAACCTTAGATCAGTTCTGCAGAGGGATTATGGTAAATGCAACAGTTTGTCGGAGGGCAGATGGGGTATGTTTCATCCACTGTGGCTAATTTATTGAGATCTTGAACCTTAAGGTCATGAACTTTTCAATTCCGATCCGTTTAAATGATGAGTCCATGAAGGTTAAAGTCACCACCTTTGGTTTTAGGTATTTAAAGTCTGAGCTGGGATTGCATACAGATTTGTTTTGTCTGATTTAAGTTATGACTTCTTTAAAAATAATTTTATAAAAAACATTTTGCATTGGATCGTGTTAGCATGAGTGTTCTACAGTATTATCTTGTATTGTCTTTTACTGATAAAGTGAAAATAATCCTGATTTAGCTGTTTTGTCTAAATCCAACAAGGTTTTACCACTAAAAACCTACGTTGAGAGGAGGCATAATCACATTTCTAAGAAAATAGAAAACGTTAACTGGGTCTGACAGACAGCTGAGAGCTCAAGTGGGAGCTCTCAGCTGCTGGAGGTACTTAGGTATTTTGTTAAAGGATGTCAGACTTTATAGGATAGTAAACGTGTAGTTACAAAATGATATTTATTCTTACTAAAACCTTTATTTGATCTGCATAAGATGACCCTGTGTCCATGATCATATGGCGGAATAGTTTAGGAAGATGAGGCAAAGAGTGAGAGAAAAGTAGCCAATAAGTGCTCAGCATAAGGCGTTCTCTAAATCATCTTTATAAGGCCGTCAACTAGAAGGTTTTTAAACGGGGGTCCTAAAAAGTGTGACAATGAAAAAGGTTGATTTATTGAATTATTTGATTTTTTGTTAATTTATTTCAGTATGAGAAATCACCGTAGACTAAATCGTCAATGCATTTGGTTGATGACTCTTATGACATTAGGAATGGCCACGCTTCGGTCTGCGGTGACCATGGCTACCACACACCATCGCTGGCTCTGCCTCTATGCCCATAACTTCCTGAGAGTAACTTACTTCCCTAACAACAGGCTGCTGTAAAACACACACACACACACACACACACACACACACACACACACACACACACACACACACACACACATTTCTGGAAGGTAAGACTGAATGCAGATAACTAATTGTAATAACTGAGACTGTGAGAAAATCAGTTTTGTGGTGTTTACTTTCCCCAAAAGATTGTCATGATATGTTATTGGCTATGACCACATATCGTAACCACATTTCCCTTTTGGTGATTTATGCAGTGCAATGCATAAATCAGAATGCTGAATTTACATAACTTTAAATGACTAGTTGCCCCAAGGAATGAAACTAGTTTGGAAAATTGACTGTAGCCGTTCATATACAGTAAACAAATGCAAATTTGATATTGGGGTATCTGGGCAACAAGGGAAGTTAATTCACATAAAATAATTTTCAAATTAATTAACTGACCATAACAAAATGCTGTTTAATCACTCTGAGTCAAAAGCTGGATTGGAAGCAATTGCGACTCGGGTTGTAGAGCACTTTTATTTTGGAAATAGTTTTTTTAATTTCTAGATAAGGTTGCTCCCAAGGACTGCTTTGGGCCCTGAATGCCACAAGTTCTGACACTTGTGTATAAGTCCATGTGTTAGAAAAAAAGTGTTTTGTAGAACCTTGCTAAGACTTAGTAAGGACCATTTCCAGGATAAGCACCTGGAAGGAAGCTGTGATATAATGCTTTTGTGCATGACATCAATCAAATGCAGCTGAGCATTATTATTATTATTATCACTGTTATTATTATTATTATTATTATTATTATTATTATTATTATTATTATTATTATTATTATTGGTGGTGGTGCTTTTGCTGTTGTATTTGTACATTTTTGTATTTTTATTCTATATAATAATGTTTTGGGTCTGAAATTCTACTAGTGGCAAAGTGCATGCCATCATTATCACTTTCTACTTCCTAAGAGCTTCACACTCGATGACCCAGAGTTGGACCATTTCCAAAAAGGGATCATCCGATTCTAACCGCCTGTCGCAGAGCTTGATTCTTGAGTGTGTGGTGATTAGACGGTCCACACTGTTAGAAGAGTGATACACCAGAAGGCATTTCTTTTGTTCGATGATCATGCTCACACTGTTGATAAGCCTTTTTAGTGTGTTATATTAAATGCAATGTTGTTATCCAGAGTGTTGCTAAATCTATGTGGAAATATCAGTGTAAGCAACAGAAAATGCCAGCAGGCTGGTCTCTGATATAAAAAAGAGAAATCTAAGTATTCTAAGTAACACAGTTTGATGAAACAAAAAGTTGTGTCTTGTGCCTTTGTGCTAATTGATGTTATTTGGAGTTCGCTGGATAAGTGGCCAGGAAAATTGATATATTGAGGAGTTGAACACTTGCTTACCAGTGACACTATAGTCATGATCCTGATTATGCATCATCAGTGATTGTATAGTTTCAGAATGTTGTTTTAATTAAGAAGGTGGACATATTCATACATATTCAGTGTGAAACATAGTTTCTATCATAAACATGGACGTCATAAAGGATCCCATTGGGAAAATCAATTACTACCACATTCCTTACGAAGAATTAATTCAAATGTTCTCTCTCTCTCCCTTGTCAAGAATTCCACAACAAAAATAATTCCTTAGAAACATTTCTTGGAACAGCATCCATATCTGATGCCTTGTAGTCAGTCTGCCAGACAGATCAGCATGTGATGCAGAGCAAAGTAGCAGTTAAATTGAAGGCATTATAGGCATTTCAGTTCTCTGGAGCCAGGAGTGATTAGATAAAGTAGATCACTTTATGAGGCCTAAAATTGGTTTAAATGATTAATGAATCTGGCCTTCATTTTTGATCCCTCCAAAAGCTAAAACATTTTCAGCTGTTTTCTGGTTATGATTGATAGTGATAGAATATGTTGACGATCAAAATGAGAAGAAAACTCAATCAAATTCAGAGACTGTGGATGATCAATGGAGAGTCTATAAATTTTTTGAAGTGTTCACTCACATCTTAGACGTGCTCACTTATCTGACTTTTTCAAGCTGATTTTGTGAGAATATTGCTCTGAATGTGACACACACACACACACACACACACACACACACACACAACATCCAAACTGCAGAAGGTGTAAAGCTGTAAAAACCCATCACAAATTCGCCTCAGGGGGCTGCACAGACTGTATGTCATACAAAACCCTGCACTGTATGAATGTATGAATGTTTTAGTGTCCTTCAAAGTGCTCTAAGTAACTAAGAATTGAAAAGTGTGGTAAAAAGCTGTCTCTTTTGGTTTGTTTCAAATAATAATAATAATAATGGATTGCATTTATATAGCGCTTTTCAAGGCACCCAAAGCACTTTACAATTCCACTATTCATTCACACACTGGTGGAGGCAGCTACAGTTGTAGCCACAGCTGCCCTGGGGCAGACTGACAGAAGCGAGGCTGCCATATTGCGCCATCGGCCCCTCTGGCCAAAACCAGAAGGCGATAGGTGAAGTGTCTTGCCCAAGGACACAACAACCAGGACGGGGATTGAACCGGCAACCTTCTGATTACAAATAAGCTTCCCAACCCCCTGAGCCACAGTCACCCCAAGTTGTGGATAAAAAAAGTTGTGGACTTACAAATCTTAGCTTATCTAACCCATTTTTTTGTAGTTTCGCTTCGGTACACTAACACAGGGGGCTTTTAAATCAAACAATGAAGACTGATGACTGAAGGGCAGACTTTCAGTTTTAATTTAAGGAATTTGCTAAAACTAATGCATTAACTATTTACCAATTACAGCTATTTTTATACACAGCAGTGACCATGTCAACATTCTTGCTTAAGAAAAAGGATTGAACTGCTGGCCAGTTCAGCGACACCAAAAGACCTGAAAGATCACAAAAGACAATTGATGAAAATCATCATAAATAAAAAATAAAATGCATTCACAACATGAAATCAAATCAAGAACACTCTGGAGGAAGTATCATTGTCAAATTCTGCAATGAAGACGCCTTCAATGATTTAAGAGAGAGGAAGAACAGGATCGAAGGATGAATTTATGTTCTTTGCTTAGATTCAGCCAGAGGTAAAACCGATTAGACAACACCTCACAGGAAGTTAATGTCCATGGGTTTTAAACTTAAACTGACAACAAATCATTTTCTTCCCAGTATTGAAAATAACCCTTGTACTTCAGTTATGTTAGTCTGTCCAATTATATTTGTGACTCTGAAAATGGAGGACTGTGTATAAAAATGTCTGTAATTCTGAAACAGTTATTGCATTGTTTTTTATTAAAGCCTTGAATTAAACATAACAATCTGCCCCTCAATCACCACTGTGGTGGTGTACCAATAAAAATTGCTGGTAAGTGCATACCATTGCCTTGCTGGTATAGGAAACAAAAAGACACAGACACGCATGAATTAATTTTAACACAAGCATCTGTTAATAATAAAGTGCTCTAGCATGAACAGAAATTAGCAGAGACATAAAATATAAATAAGGGACTTAAAGCTCTATCAAAGCATTCTCAGTACTTCATCTTTTTTCACCCGGGGTGTTAATGTAGTAAATAACAAATCCGTGAAGGACTGTAGAGCAGGAAGCAGGGAAAACAGGCAGTTTTATAACAGTAGCAGATCTACAGGGATCAAGTACAAGGAAAAGAGAGACAGAGAGCCTCTTTATTTTGTGCATCCTCATTTGCTCTTTCTTCTGTCCTCCTGTCTGTTACCTATAAATCAATCTTGTTATGCCGTGTTGAAGGATATCTTGGTTCTTAAAATATATCTCAAAGAGGAGAGAGGCTTGCTGGATGAGGTATAATTCTTTGTATCTTTGAGACTTAAATGAGGAGGTCAAACCACGGCGAGAGAAACACCACAGAAACACCTTCTTTTTAGTCAAATGCTGTTTTCAGTTATTTAAAATGACCATGTATGAGATCAAACTTTCAATCCATCTCAAAAAAAAGGAAGCTGCAATGTCTCATTTTCATCATTTATTGTTATCTTGACTCCTCTCTCCTTATGTCTCTTTTTCACCTCCTCCATTCTCAACCTCTTTCTGGAGGGACTAAGACTAAAAGAGAGAAAGTAAGGAGAGGATGTCTCCTCTGGCCTCCATTCTCCTGCATGTGGCCAATTTAAGGCAATCTTTACACTGCAGGTCTTAATGCTCAATTCCCATGTTTTGATCAAATCAGATTTTTTTTGCCACCACAAATAAATGTGACAGCAAACGCGCTCTAGTGTGAACGGTTCACGGCCCTCAAAGCGGCCCGCTTGAGCAAAAGAAGACGTCACACACAACGCGCTCTGTTTACGGAAGTAAAAATGGCAGCTACAGAGCTAGTAGGTGTTGCTGCAGCAGTCTATCAATGTCTGCACAGTCGTAACCGGCAGAATTTTTTACAAATTTATTAGAGGAAGAAGGACACTGAGAAAATAGAGAACCCGTGCTTTAACAATGGCCATCTTGTTTGTCTTCTCCAGCGCTGATAATTGGCGTCTGTCTTGTGTCAGTGAAGTAAAAGATGGATTTAATGCGACATGACCGTTCAAACAGCAGTTGCTTTCTAAAACATCAGATATGTATCGGATTCAGTACCACATAGGAAAGTGACCTAAGTTGAATTTGAAAATATCAGATTTGTGCTGTTCACACTGTCATACCATGATCGGATATGGGTCGCATAGGGTCAAAAAACATGGATTTGATTAAACTATTACTTAATATTTGATCATAAAATATTTTGATCCATAAATAAAAAGGATCAAAATATTTGATCCTTTTTATTTATGTCTTTCATGTTTTTAAGATGGTTACTTTTTATTCACAATTTTTTATGTGTTTTATAAGAAGTTACATTAACTTGTCACATTTAGTTAAAAATGACCTTACATAGAAAAAAAATTATATGTCATGACCACTGTTACAAACGAGATCATCTGTAGGCTAAATTATTTATGCAAAACTGTGTAAAAAGTGTCAAAGCTTAAATTTTACTGACATCACTCAGAAATCAAGTGTGAAAGTCTGTCTTACTTCTCTAAATGTCTGATGCCTCTGCTCCTTTCTCTTTGTGCCCCTTCCTTGCCTCCTGCACTCACACAGTTAGCAGGATGGACTAAACACAAGGAGAGAATTAGAGGAGAGGAATTATGCATAAGCAATTTGGGAGTTGACAAAGGGGTAAATACACGGAGGTAGGAGACAACTGTAAATGGGCAAGACCACATTGCCAGGAAACATATGAAGGTAGTCCTTTGCAGTAAAACACATATGAAATTATTTAACAATAAATACGATAATGTCTTTATGTTACTTTAATGATGGTTAAGGAATAAGAAGGTTTACATTTGTTACTTTTCTCAGAAAGGGGCTCTATTTGTATTTACATTCATCTAATACCATGCTGTTGAGCTCAGCAGTATCAGCCATCAGAAACTTAATATACCAAAATATTTTGCAAATTCTCCGTCAAGGGAAAAAGCGTTCTTGAAAAAAACTTAGATCATTCTTTTTTCCTGTAACGTCTACTGCTTGGCAACAACAACAATGCCAGTGGTACATGTTATTGTATGGATTCTGTGTAGGATTTTATGAAAAAGGGACATCAGGTTGCTGCATCTGATATCTCTGGGTTGGTGTTGCTCCTGTATTATCATAATTATGTCCAACATCAACATTGCAACTGACAATCACTTTGTTATTTTCCACATCGCTTTGGAATGTGTTGGAAAAAGAGAGAAATGCCCTTTTTTTTTAAATTTAAAATGAACTTCTAGGAAAAATGGCAAGCATTACAAGTGCAGTTTTTACTAATGTATGCGATATAACAAATATATAGTAAGGTATAGTAGGTTACCTGCAAGCCAAATATAGGTCACTCATGTTGATTTGCTTGAGATAGTTATCTAACTTCATATCTAATACTAACTGAATGCTCAAAAAAGTACACCTACCTAAATCAACAAAAACTATTGATTAACGGGTAAAGGTGGTTCTTATTTATTTAATTTATCAGAACTTGTATCCTTAACCAATGCTAAGGACAAGTTTTAGGGAACGGTTTTAAAGCTGGAATATAAACCAATATACTGATGTTTGTCAAGACAATGGACCACTTTGATTCTCTACATATGATTCACTAATGTCTAATAAATTTAGTCGAGTTGTAATATAATGAATCATTGCTATAATTTGTTTTTTAAATATCTCTATACCAGGACCAGGATCAGGTTACCTGTTGACTTCTATTAAAAATGATTTCAGCATGAGTGGAGCACTTAAACACAGGATATTAGAGGCCAATTAAAATCCACAATCCAGATCTTTATTGTCAGGCAACAAATCATACAATGGTCATACAAGTGAAACATGAGCAAAAAATAAAAAATACACAAATAAAAACTACATCTGAAGGGAAAACGAAATCAAACTACAAAGACAAAAAGATGCAAAACTGGATGGACAGGTTACCTGTAAAGAGTAACAAGTCAACCTGGCAGCTGGAAGAAGGTCAAAGGGTTGAATATATACTGAAGCAAGGATTGTCTGACTAGACATTGTTGTGGCAGAAAACTTTCGGAAATAGAACAAAGTGCGGAAGTAGAGCTGACAGGAATAAAATAAGGTAAGTAGTTCCCAGATTAAACAGGAAATGACAGAACATCAAAACTTTAGAATCGAAATTTTAATGAGCATTTTATTTTTCATGTCTTTTTCATTATAGCCAATACAAATGATAATGTCATTTGCAAAAGAAAGAATTGATCAGACAGTGTTTCAAACAATAAAGAAAACATGCATTTATTCTAATATTACATTATATTTAGTGCTTTATCTTTTAGTTTTTAGGGGCTTAATGCAATTATGTAAACACTCCAAGTAAACACGAGTATGCTTTACTGTGCTGGGAGTGAAATAAAAAAAACATGTAAATAAATTAGCGAGGCATGGTGCATGGGTGACATAGAAACAAACATGTTATCAATAATGACCAGTTGCAGCCTTTGCAAAATCACTGTGGCTCAGGGAAAACTAATAAATAATGGTTTCCAATCTTCTGGCCTCCATTGGATTAGTTCAGTATGGTGTACCTTAGAGTAAAGCTGTATAAAGTAGCTTAACTGAGGAGAAACTAACCTGCACCATCTTTTGCCCTAAGCCATGATCTGTTGGTCTTGGTTATATTTGCAGATTAATTTCCTTTGGTCTGTGTAGTTAACTTGGGGGTACGAACAAAAAAAGAGTAAAGTTCATCCTACTCGTTTTTGAACATAAACATTGTGTAGACATATTCATGCAGCGTTTGTTATTTTTCTCTTTTTTTTCTCTTGTTTGAAATAAACTGTTCTTAAAAATCTCTGTTCTGAATGTTCTTAATTTTAGGACTTAATAAAACAAAATTATTTGTAAAAAACACACACTCCCTCCCCTCCCTACATTAAAAAAAAAATTAAACCCACAAACTAGCACCTGTATCTCACTTTCTTAATGACCCTACTAGTAATGCAAGCTTGCATAGAGTAGACAGGCTTAGTTTACTATTCTCCTGCATTTAGGAGACCTTTGAGCTCAGAGATGGCATACATTCAAGGCAGGTCACGTTTCCAAGGGTTGATAAACCCTGGGGCAGGTAATACCCTGACAGACTTTCTGTAATGCCTCACGTTTGGAACATTGTGGCTGAAGGTGTCTCTTCACATAATGAATGCTCACATCTGTCAATTCAACTCAATCCTGATTAGGATTTGGTAATTATGTTAGCTTTGCGCCAGTGTAGCTGCAAGGGTAGACCACCATTTTAAATATCTATCTGTGCCACTGGCTTATTCCGTGACCAGGTGACTTGCTGACAAACTTGGCACTTTTGCTAGCCACATGGCTTTTACATATGGTACTCACAGTGTGTGACCTGATTTGAACTTGCTATGCCACTGAAGCTGTTGGTAAAACTTGTTACACTGCTTTTAACACCTGTCTTAGGCTACGTCCACACTCTTCTCTCCGTTTTGACCTCCCGTCCACACTGAGATGGCGTTTTCGCTGAAGGAAAACGCAGAAAACGCATACATTTGAAAACAGTGCTTTCGCACTGTGGACAGTAAAAACTGAGACTTTTTTAAAACGATGACCCATTTTAGTCATGTGTTGCAATCGTGTGACCAATTAAACTAAGATAGCGGAGGGCATTATACAGCAGTCGTTTTGTTTGCTCTCCATTTTGACAGCCCTATTAAAGATTAATATCAGTTTGTACATGCTCCAGAAAGCTTTTCTTCAAATTCTTTAATTCTCACTCACTTTTGCAACTTTGTACTTTTGTGTTACTTGCAGCAGCAAAAAACAAAAAAATACTTGGTGCTTTTCCTCGACATTCTGCCGCAACATTTCAAAGAGCCGGAAAGCAAATAAAAGGCAGACAGAAATGAGGCAGGTCGAATCTTCTTGCATTTCATGCATGCGCAGTACTGGAACATAAGCGTTTTCGGCCATTGCAATGTGGACGCACAACTCTGTGAAAATGACTGAAAACGAAAACACATTTTCAAATCTATCCGGGCTAATGTGGACGTAGCCTTAGATACCAATGTTCTGAAAGAAGTGACAAATTGCACACCATGAGCTCCCTTTAATTGAGCCTACACTAGTAACTGTCATTCATCCCTATTCTCTGTTCATAGTGCTTGGAGCTGGATAATGAGTGTCTGCTTTTTGGAATTTCATTCTTTTTACTGAGTGCTATGGATATTTTTTGTAATGTTAATATTAAATATCACACAAAATGTCAGATCTCCAAAAATGTCTTAAACAACACGAGAAAACGATGCAATGCTAGTCCTTACTGTAGAATGTATCATATTCAAATTCAAATTCAAATTTTATTTGTCACACACACACAACCATACACAGTATGACATGGGGGTGAAATGCTTGTAGCTGCGCAGTGCCCGACCATTAAATGACAGAAAAAAAGTTTTACAGTATTTACAATTTACTACAAAATTTACAAATTAACTTAGGAATTTACAGTAAAAATAAAAAAATAAATAAATAAAAATGTGCAAACAGCAGAAAGAGATTATAAAGATTATAAATTATAGGAAATTATAGGAAATGTGTGGTGGTGCGTGTGGTGATGTGATGTGTGTGAGAGTCCAGTCTTATAGTGATGTGTGTGGGAGAGTACAGTCCTACACCTGGTTCAGGGCCCGAATAGCCTGGGGGAAGAAGCTCCTCCTCATTCTCTCTGTTTTGGCCTGTTTTACAACCTGTTCATAGGTTGTATTTCTAAAAGAGGAAGAAGTTTCAAAGATTCCTGTTCAGACCAGGGAGGGGTGAAGACAAAACATCAGTCAAAAATAAACTTCAAAGAATTCAGAAATACCAAAACATGAGATGAGAGATGAGATGAGATAGCCTTTATTTGTCAGTTGCAGGTCTTTTGTCCACAACCGAGTTGACAGACCTTGCCGACTGCACATACAATACACAAACATTACACTGGGGAGACAGGTCAGGCTAGATAGCGAAGAAAAAAACATCGAAATGTGTAACACAAAAGGGTAAAGTGTGTCAATAGCATTCAGAGACCAGTTGATCAAATCCATAATTCTCTTTAGGTTTTAGAAACAGACTGTGAGAGAGTGTTCCAGGGAAAGTAATACAAAAAAACACGAGACTAGACAAGGACATAAGAGCTAAGCAGGAAAGATAAGGGAGAGGAGAGGAGAAAAAGTGCGTCCACCTCCTCCGAGAGCCAAAAAGAAGTGCAGACACATACTGTAAGTACTCAGGCTTTATGTTTGAATCCACTAACAAAAAGATTTAAGCATTTAAGCACATGTTTATACTGTGAGACCCTGATGGGGGTCTCTTATACTGCATAAACCTGCCTTAATCATTGGCTCTAGAAGCTCTCCATGTTTATCTTAAAGCAATTAACCTTTGCCTCAGCAGTTAACCTGTCTCTGTAACTGGGCAGCATGCTGTGAGACAGACATGCATGCAAAAGGTTACTGTAAATGCTGCTACACATATGCAAGTTCAACCCATTTTCTTTGTTTTTAACATTTTAGCATAACATGTTTAATGTCTTTTTTAGCATTTAAAAAATAATGTAGCATATTTTTAAAAAAGTAGATGCTGTGCAATTATTGCTGTTAACTCTAGTCGCTGGCAGTAAAGTCCTGCCAACTGCCAATGAACTCTACATGAGGGAAGTTGACTTTTATCTGGGATAAAAAAAAAAAAATTCTGTTTACACATTAATTCTTATAATCATACTCTGACCTTTGTAGTTGGTGAGGACTGGATGTGTCTCTGCCCCTGGCGGGGGTTGTACCACTAGTATGATACTGGTAATACAGCGCAGATTAAAATATCAACCACTAATTCACAATTAGTTGTGCATATTGAATATTGCACAGGAGTACTGGAATCTTTAACTGTTAATCTGTGCCATTTTCAAGATTTTGAATATTCAGGTTTATTAATTAATTCTATATATAATTAATATATTAATATTAATTAATATTATATATATATTAATTAATAATTATATTAATTATAATATTGTGCTGTATTCGTCACTAAATATCATCCCCTTAGAACCTTAGACATGATTCAGAGGAAATTGATGGATTTCTTTCCAAATATACAACATAAATTTCCCTAATTTACATAATTTGATGTATCATTAGTTCAGAGGATACAAATATTCACACTGACAACAGCAACAATGAAAAGTGATATAAAACAGACAATCCCTTTATTAGAATGTTTTGACTTTAAATAGCATGTGAATGGACCCATTCATACAAAAGGTCACACACTTGATCTAATTGTTTCCAGACGCCTTGATGTCACATTTACAAATGTTCAAAATGTTGCTTTCTCGAATCATTATTGTGTGTTTTATTTGTCTTGTCAAAACAAATACCAACCGATTAATTAACGAGCATTACATCAATGGCATCACAGGTGACATATTTATCAGCGAACTTTCAAAGCACACATTACAAGTACTGCCATCATATGATTAAATGCTGCATAATTTCTCTGATGCAATTTCTCAAATAATTAATTATATTGATTTTGCCAGAAATATACAGAGATATACATAATCCACCTAAAGTTCCTGGAAGAAACAAAAGAAAGGTAAAGATGGCAGAAATAAAATGCTGCAGACCTTTTATTCAGCTCACAAGTCAATTGGTTTAAGAGTTTAATTTTTTTAGAACAGAATTATTTGTAGTCAGTTAGTTCACATTTATCTTCCCTGCCTCTGAAACACAGTAAAGAAGTCAGAAACCTTGGCATCATTTTGAACAGTGATCACAGTTTTGATAATAAGGTCTGCTGCCAGAGTCGTTACACGTACATGGAAATTTGAACATGGGCTGAAGTGCTTAAGTACTTCATTGGCTCCCAGTTCAAAAAGTTAATTTTAAACTTTATGAACTAAACATTTGCTGCCTTACTGCTCACTGTCTGCAACCCAGTTAAACAACATCAGGTGCCCCCCGAATTAGAGCTACATGTCGTGAGGGTGGTTTCTGTTACTGTGCTCCTATATTTGTAACAAGTTGCCTGCTGACCTGAGGTAAGTTACAGCTGTGCCTACATTCAAAAAACGACTCAATAAGTCAAAAGCTGAGTGTCTGTGAGTGTGTGTGAATGTGTATGTTAGCTGTTTTAACTATTATATAATTTATTTTTCAGCTGTCATTATAAACCTATATAGATTTGTGTTTATTTTTACTCTCTGTAGTAAGCAGATTGAATCTGAGTATGATGAAATCTGCTACATAACTAAAGTTGCCATTACCATGATTTGGTCAAATATTGCAAATATTTTAGTATTTCTAGTATGTTGTTTGTATGCAAAGTTTTTCCCTTGTTGCTCCTTGTTTGTTTTGTATCTGAACATCTGGATTGTTTTTTGGACTTTACTTTTGCCATATTTGGATTTGTTTGCCTCCTCTGCCTTCCCGTGTACAGCTTTCTGGATTAAAGATGTGGATTTTTGGGAGTCCTGCTTGTGGGTCTTGTTCCTTCGTGATCATTGTAATTAACTGTTTACTCTTAAAAAGCTATAAAATAATCACTAATATAAAAAACATTAATAAGCAACAACCTCAATCTCAACTCGTCACATTTTAATACAACCTGTGTCAACAAGTACAAATAAAATGAAACAGTGAAAATGAAACAGGACACAAACATCAACGATATTGAAAAAAAAAACATCCTAATGTTTATAAATGCACTACCTATAAATTGCTACTTTAATTGCAACCATCCATATAATGAATTAATTAAACATAATATAAAAACAAACTAGTAACCAATTAGCACAAATATTGTTTCAGTGTTTGTTTTCGGTAAGTGAGATTAAACTAATTTTATTTTAATAATGTTAAAGAATCAGCGCCTTTATGTCTCCACTGGGTTTTCAGTCTAAAAGATAGTTTCAGAAGCACGATGACAGTTTAAAGCTGCAGCAGCTTGACCTCTGCCTATTGATGCCAATGTACACTGTAATGTGAATGTGAAATTCTGTAATGTGAAACACTTCTATTTGTTTCAAAGATTTAACTGTTTCGAAATAATTAACCAGATCAACAAAAATGGGAAACTGAAACTGCAGCAGAAAAGTGACACTGTGAAAATACTGTCGGCAGTGAGGTTTAAAATGAACAGTAATAGCACTGAAGAAATAAGGCAAGTGTCATGTACACTTATTTTGTCATTGAGAATATTCCATCCAATTAAGACTTCTTTGTTCTAATGAGGCTAACAGTCCAACATTAATGTCGCACACTGAGCTACCACATCATTACATGGTTGCCTCCTACTGGGTGGTCTTGTAAGAAGGGAGGAAGGGGAGGCACTGGAAACATCTAAACCTTTTCAAAACCTTGTTGCAGAAAGGTATATCATAGCATGACTGGTCATGCATGTTTTTGCTTCCATCTTGCACCTTGTCCTGCCAGCTCTTGATACCTCTCTCTTTGTCAGTACCTGAAAAAGATGGGATGAGGTTAGATGATAGAGCTTACTTTATAATTGATTGTCTTTAACACAAGTATTCTGTCATTCACCTGGAATGGTGTTATCCAGTATGAATCCAAAAAATCCACCGATGAACATATGTGTGGTAAAAAGCACTACAATCAATTGGTCCAGCTCTTTTATTCCTTTAGAGACAAGAACAAACAAAACAAGTTGTTAACCTTTATTAGCCTAAGACAAAAGAACTATAAATCTTGTACAAGATTATCGTTGCGCTTGCCTCTTCCATATGAAGGCAAGGATTCATTCTTTTTAAAACTAAATCAAGGCCTAATCATCCATCCACCCATTTCCTTAACTTCTTATGCAGTTTAGGTCACAAGGGTGCAGGAGCCTATCTCAGCTGACATGCCAGTCCAGCATAGGGCCAACACAGAGAGACAGACAGCATTCACTCTTACTCAGTTTACTGTGTGAGGAAGCCAGAATACCTGGTATGCACTTTTACCACAGTTGCTGAGTTTACCATACCCCATACAGGGGGTAAAATATTTCCAAGGACCCCCTTATAACCCTCATGCTTTGAGATGAGATGCCACTTTAGCTTGGCTGGCTTCGTTGCTTCATTTTCTAGCACTTGAAGACACACAATGCATTTTGGTCTTCCATCAACATTCTCGATAAAGCCAAACTCGAGGGGACTGTTGTCATACTCTCTAAATTTAGGTTGTTTGGCTTCTGAATTACTTGATGAAGTGGACAAATATTAGTCCATTGTGCTAATTAGCTCAACCTCAGATGATGCACATGTTTTTAAGTGCCACTATGCGCCAGGTGACACTATGTGTTTTCACAGACCCCCAATCTGCACCTTGCATACCCCTGGAGGTCTGGGGACCTCAGTTTGATAGCCACTGCCCTACAATAATAGAGAGAAAACCCCAACAATGAAATGAGCAATTACTTTGAGCAATCACTTTGAGCAATCACTTCGAGCAATCACTTGGCAACAGTGGGAAGGAAAAACCCCTTTTAACAGGAAAAAAGTCCAAGAAGGAAGTGGCTGCCTGCCACCACTGGTTGAGTTTAATGAAAGGAAGAGAGAATTAAAAAAAAGCACACTGTGAAAAGAGCCAGAGATTAAGTAAATCAAGGTAAACTCAAACTTACAAGTGGTCTGATACTGTCCTTCCTGTGTTTTTTCTTCATCTGGTGGGTAAACTGAGAAGGGCAATTAGCTAGCAGAGCAGATGTCCAGTACCATTTTATGCCATAAAATACTTTCTTTACCCAAGCACATCCAAACATAACTAAGTTTCTTACCAAAGCACGATCAGGAATCCTACCATCCAGTGGCATGTTCATCTATCCATCCATCCCTCCTTTCATTTTCTTTCGCCTATCAGGAGCAGGGTCATGATGGCAGAAACCCAAGCAGAAAAGCCAAGACTCACTGTCCTCAGCCTCCTCCTCTGCTTATCCAGGGGAATAACACCAAGACACTTCCAGGCCAGCCAAGAGATGTAATCTCTCCTGTTTGTCCTAAGTCTGCCCTGGGGCCTCCTCTCAGTGGGATATGCCCAGAACACCTCAACCAGGAGACATCAGATGTCAGATGTGCAAACCACTTTAGCTCGCTCCTTTTGATGAGCATGTTCACAGAACAAAAAAAATCTCCCTGTGGACATGCTCATGCATTCTAGGATTATCACTTATGCTTCAGTTTCTTGTGTGATATATAAGTAGTAAACTGGTTGGATATGCTTAAGAAAAGAAAAAATATTTTATTGCATAAAATAGCACTGATCGCATCTTGTAGACATATATCTGCCAGTTGATTGAACTGCTCAGTCTGTCCACTCAACCTAACAACAAAAATTACACACAGAGGGGACAGTATTGGACAGTTTGTCTGTGTGGTGAATCAACCGTGAACCTCACTCAAACAAGCTCTTTTGCACATAGTCCTCATTTATTAAACTGCTCGACAAACTCTAACACTACAGTCAGCAGGAGAATTTTCCCATTACAGTGCAGCTAGTCAACAATAAAGAACAACTTACTGCTTAGGAGACAGAGAGTGAAAGTTGATTGTAAAACAAATTAGTTTTTTACAATAAAAGTTATTGCTACAGCCAGGGGCGATTTAAAAGTGACACCCCTGAGACTGCTTTTTTACTTTTAGTTTCCCTGTTTTCTATTGAGTTATCAATTCTGTTACTAGCTAGCTAATGCAAGACTATTAGCAGCAACCAACCAACTTAGTGATCTCACATTCTGTACTGGCACAAGATGGTGCTACGCATGCTCTAAAAATTGTAACTCTAAATACTTATTTCTTAAATCAACCTTCACAGATAGTGCTAAATCTTAGAGTATTTTAAAGTAGGGCTCCATGGTTTAATACACATTAATACACAACCACAGCAAAGCGTGTAATAGACAGGCTGGTCCAAATCGAGAAGTGGATATACATGCAGAATTTGCATTACCAACAGGGGGAGATAACATATTTAAAGTCAGGAAGTCAGTAGTGAGCACAAAAAGGTATGATTTACATTCTTGGGTCGTTAATCGACAGAAATGATAAAGCTAGTTGGCTAATATGTATTTACATATGAATAATGTCTGTTTAAATGCATTCCCATAATTATTTCAGTGTTAGTTTGAAATAAAATATCTCACTCTGCTGGTTCTGCAGCTTACTGCAACTTTGCATGCGTCTCCATTTCATGCTTTGGAGAGGCAAAGTATAAAATGGCGGACTGGCGTGTCTGTTGCACGTTTTGCCGTGATACTGTCATGTCCACTTTAAGGTGATTGTTTTCTTTATCAACACTTTCCAAAGTCTGCCTTTATAATAATTTTATAGTGGCCAGGAAGTCATGACGATAAAGCCATGATGTAAAATCTGCTTATGTATTAACCACAGTATATGTGACTGATTACTTCTTTTTGCTGCACTGCCCCACTACACTGGACCTTAGTGTTCCCCCACCTACCAAATCCCATTTTAACTCTTTTGTTATTAAGATTTGTACCATATCAACCCATATTTATTTTCTTAGGATTGGGGTATAGAGGAAGGACATGACTTCCAGAAAACAGTTTGGAGAAACATGGTGCACAAGGAGATGACCTAGAAGATGACCTAGAAGGGGACAACATCAATGTAAAACTAGCTACTATCTGATGCCAATAGTAAAAAATACATATATTTTTGTAACTGATGAATTGATGTAAATTAATCTTTTACATGGAGACATTTTAAGTGAAGTGGATAATTCACAATAAGAAACAGAACGTGTAGTAGCATTCTAAAAGAGCAAATTTGCTGGTAGTTTAATAAAAGCCACATTGTTGACACAAAGTGGTAACATAGGTACAATTTGCCTGTAGCACGTCACAAGAGTGTCCTGTGACATCGACAAAAGAGCCATGGATGTTTAGATATATGGATTTGTAAAGGTTTCTGTTGACCAAGGGGCACCGTTTTTAAATCACTAGAGACCACTAAGATACTCTAAAATCCTGAGTCAGAGTTGGCTTTTCATGTGACATGTGTGACCATGAGCACATGGTGGAATACAGAGGGCCATTCAAAATGGAAATGCCTGCAAGTCCAAGGCCGTGCTTTCATAATCCTTCTCAGGAAATAAACTGCATAATGAAGTTGTACTGAATTGAATCAAGAACTGCAAACAGCGCTGACGTAGTTTGACTCTGAAAAAACTCTTGTTCAAATAACCCATCCCAAAACATATACACACAAAGGAACACACACACATTTCCTGCCCAAAACGGCAGCAGTCAAAAGTTCAAGGCATCCACTGAGTTGATTTTAAATCCAACAGCTTGTACATCGAAAGACGCCGGGATGAGTAAGCGTTTGTTTACAAAGAGCATTGACAGGTTTCCTCTTGTCTGGAGCTATCAGCTAATGTTGAGGCTGGGGACAGACTCTGGAGCAAGAGTGCTTTATCTGAGCTGGGCAGATTACAGCCAGTTACATGGGGGCAAGCCAAGAGGATTGGGAGGTAAGCAGCCTAGACCAGAGAAAACCAGACAAGCCCTCATGCCCAGTTTTGCACTCTGGATTAGCACTTTCTTGGGAGACACTAGCATCACATGACACATAGGATCAAGGTCTCATGTCTGCTGAGAAGAGTTGTTTAATCTTGAAGATTGCTCTTTTGATGGCGCTTCATAGGAGGTGGTCACAAAGCCTATGAATCAGCTAATCAAAATGTCATCAAAATAATGTACTTATCAGTTGTCAGCCTGTGACGATCTATAACTCTCTTGCTTCCAAGATCTCTGACTGATCATATTTATTTCACATTGTGTAATTTCATCTATTGGATTAATGCTTGGATTGATCACTGCATTAGTGTAAGCTGAGAGTGATCTATCAGTTGCATATGAATGCATATTTTATTATGTTTATGTAATGTAGAAAAACATTTAAAGTATTACAAAACAATTTTACCCCATTCACCTTTCGCATTTAACTTTATTATTATTATTATTTTTCCCCTTTCTGCTTTTTCACTATTGTTTTTCCCTGTTTAGTCATTCCTCTTACCTGACCAATAGGCAATAATGTCAATGAAGAATTTGTGCACACTACATAAACAGAGGTGCAAGTAAACCTAGAGTTATCCATGATTATACCCTTGGAATGTTTTATAGATTTGACCTGTTTCACCTAAGCACTGTGAAACCTTTATAAGATGTATGTGATGGGCTTACCATATTACAAATACTTACGCAGTTGCAGTGCTTTCTTTCTTTAAATTGTTTGCAAAATTGTCAGAGACCTGATTGAAGTGTTCAGTTGGCAATATCTGCAATCAGCAAATTCCAGTATAACATAGAAAAAACTATATTTTTACAAATGAAATCTAGACTAATTGTTAAAAACTAACAAACAAGAAACCCCCCAAAAATATTTCAAGTATTAGGTTCTTTTCTGATGTTTTCTGCAATCTGCACATCCCTAGATGTAGACATTTTCCAAAGAAGCTAAAGTCACATATAACCAATCCAAGCCCTTAAAATTCTATTCTCAAAGTTGCTGACAACATCCACAGTTTTACACTTTAAATAAATGTGATTCCAACCCAGCCTCCTTCTTGCGCTAAGAAGAAAAGTCATGCATGGATGTACAAAGAATCAAGGTCAAGAGCCTTATCAGTGCCCCCTACTGGCTGTAATGCTGGTTTTATCCTATTCAACCCATATAAAACCTGCCTTAAAAGACTGGACCAAACTGAATATTTTTCTGTCCTAAGTATGTAAAGGTAAAACCAAAGATTCCCAAAACACATTTAGTCTAAAAGACAATTTGCCACATTTAGCCTAAAGACTAAATGTAAAATGTTTGCCATCTGGGCCTGTGGGATTTTGGAACACCTTGGCATTAGGAGCTTAGGCTGGCAAAACTACTGCATCTTTTCAAGGGTAATCTCTAAGTGTTTGTGGGAACACAGCCTGGAATTCACTGTAAGAGGACTATGTCACTGGATGTTTTATTTTTTGTCATTGTTTGGTGATTTTGTTTTGATTAATAAAAAATAAAATGGTCAAACTTGTGTAATATCTCAAGCAGAAATCTTACAAAAGTGTCCCACAGCACAACTATTTGAACAATTATAAATGTTATTAAAGCACCATAGCTTAGTTTCTTCAATTATGCACCAGATATTTAGAGCACTTTCTATTGTGATTCCTGTTAGATAAAATCATAAAGGAGGTGGTGAAATAAATGATAGATCACACCCAGTGTGGGTACAGACAAAGAGTTTGTCATGGTACAGTGGCTACTGTGTACTGAACTGAGAAGAAAATGACATGAAACTGCTGCTTTCCAACATTTTTAATGCTCATTGATGCATAGTAACAAACTAGCGCTGTGCCATAACAAACAGACATGGGTTGTGTGGGCTTAAATGGACAAAAGAGCCATCTTGTGTATTTTATCAGATTACCTATTCTGTCGATATTATACAGTGAAATAAATTATTATAAACCAGGCTGAATAAGCTAAAATAGCACAGTGTGTTAGCAAGCTACATTCTTTGCTGTCTCTATAGGTATCAGATATCTTTTGTGCTTGAATTTTTCTCTGCACTCGTCATGTGACACCTGGGCATCGTGGTGCCAGAGCTGGGCCATGTACTATGAAACAAGTTCAGCATACAAATGATATTCAATACCTGGCTTCACTTACCCTGCCAATTGTGTTAAGCAGTCACACAAAGGTGGTTACCAGCTCAGTCAGCCCAAGGTTTCCTAATCTAGCTATGCACACATTCACATGAAAGACGTGGCATATGACCAACCAGATGACCATTAGAAACATGGTCAGATTTTTTTTTTTATCAACAAAGTGTCCGATTTCACAAACGAAAGGAAAACTATTTAAAATATAAAGACATTAATAACATGATACAGCAGTGACACAGTTGCTGCAGACAATGATATCAGTTGCTCTTAAAACAACTTTTGCTATCTATGCATCTGAAACTAGTTTCTGGAAAATTGATTGGTCAGTGAGCGGTGATTTTATACGCTACTGAGCTATAACCTGCTTCCGAGCAGGTTAGTTCTGCAGCTTATAGCTTGATAGGCCCTAACCATACTTTGTACTATTTTGGAGGACTGTACTATGTACAGGATTGATTTTCTTTTTCATGTCCTAAGAATAACATATATACATATATAAATGACAACAGTTTCTCAGTTAATGACTCAGTCAGTCAGGTTGACTGTAGCAAGGTGTACAGAGTATAGACACAGAATCCAAATGTAGGACATAGAAGGCTGACTTCAACAACAAATGGTGAGTCTTTAATATTGGCTATAAACAAAAGTCCAAAAGTCCAAAGCACGTACGAACTCCAAAACACATTTCTAGCGTTAACTGAACTTCCAAAACAGAGCTACCTTGATCACTTAAATTACACAATTGAAAGCATGTGTATTGTTTCTGTATTTATACACAGGCACTCATATATATTCAAATAATTAAAAGTTCATTCACCTGTTACTACCACACACCTGTAAGAACCATTGCTTTAGATCAAAAAGCGTGGAAGATAATCGTTGGTCAAGCAAGAGAACCTGCGGCACCTACAGCAGCGTACTGGTTGCGCTGCCGACCACCACCGCTGGTCGCCCGCTAAAGGACAAGACTACCACACACTAGTGATGGGTCGTTCGCGAACGAAATGGCTCTTAGAGCCGGTTCTTTGAAGTGAACAATGCGAGCCAGCTCCTTATTGGGAGCCGGATCCCTAAAAAGAGCCGGAAATCCCATCACTATTGTGTAGGTGAAGCCAAAGGGAAGATATGCTTCACCATATTTTCTAGTCTTTGGCTTAGAATGAAGCTGGTTTGGAAACATATTCAGCGATGCTTCATCTCCTGCTTTGCGTTTGTGTGGGCGCCCCGTGCCAGCAGTGTCCAAGCCAGGGGCGATTCTAGAATTAGAGCTTTGGGGGTGCTGAGCACCCAGAGAGCTGCCCAGCCAGGCAAGATAAATCATAAGATTCTTAAATTCATCAAGTCTCTCTGTGCCTGGGTCCTCGTCTTAAAACATGACATCGCTGTTTTGTACATTTTAACACAATTTAATCCCCACATTTGTGAAAGAAAAGCAAAATACTTTTTTGAAAATTCTGTAACAAAACCATCAAATCTGATAAAGGTTATTTAAATGCTGCAAAAGAAGAATGGATTGGAATAAAAAAAATACATATCCTAACCTTAATTACTGCGGGAGAATAATGAATGATGCTCATAGTAAAAAGTAAACTGAGTGCATTTTTTGGACAGAGATTCACTTTTAATGTGTATGTATAATATAATACAGATACATAAAAAACACTCCCACAACAGAATAAATTATTACAAATAAAAATCTTTACTGCAGACACTAATTTTACTAATTTAATAATACTAATTTTGTGTTGTAAGATTTATGGGTTTCATGCTTTCATAGTGGTACTTGGGAGAGCTTGACATTTTATTAGGTGGTACACACTGTAAAAAGTTTGAGAAACACTGATAAGGTAAGTGTCTGTGTGCTTTTGGAAAACATTTAAAGCTGCAGTACAGAATCTTTTGAAACAAGCTTAAAACATTTTTAGAAACATAGCACTCTGCTTCTCTTTACAGCTCCTCACGTACGTATTGCGGCAGTCATACAGACAACTAGACGGTCCAAAAGTTGGCCTACCTATTACTGGCTGAGGTTTTAGTAGAGTTGTGGCTGAACCACATAAAAATATATTATTAATTTTAATCTCCCCAATCAATTATAATGTTATGTTGGAATGTTGTTAAAATGCAATGCAAATGCAAAAATGTTTCAAACCAGCTTGTTTTGCAGATTCTGTATAGCAGCTTTAATATAGGGAGGACATAACTTCCTGATTGTGTGAGTAAAATCAGGTTTTTTCTCTTTGTCAGTTTACCAGTTTCTGTTGTGCCTGTCACTGTTCCCTGTCTGTTTTCTTACCTGGTTCTTCCTGATCTTGTACTTAATCCTCACATTCCCCTCTTTCCTCTCTCCCTCTTTGGACTGACAATCATACACAAATAGATTGTATTCAATTAGATGATAAATTACATTAATATGAAAAAATACTATTAAGATCACTAATAAAAAAGTCCTCTCTCAGTGTACTTTCAACCAAAAGGCAAATAACCAAACCACATGAACATCTAATAAAAGATAAATATTGAAACACTGATCCAACATTATTCTTGATTGACGGATCATTTGATTTTACACTTTTACCTGAATGTGGCTCCTTTAAAAAAACAAAAATCAACTTCCTTATATCCATTATGAACCTGGCTGTCTGTCTGTACAAAAACATGGTAAATGGCCTGTATTTGTATAGCGCTTTACTAGTCCCTAAGGACCCCAAAGCGCTTTACACATCCAGTCATCCACCCATTCACACACTGGTGCTGGCAAGCTACATTGTAGCCACAGCCACCCTGGGGCGCACTGACATGTGTGCGCCCCAGGGTGGCCCCAAAACACACACACACACACACACACACACACAACAGGAGTTATAGGGTTAATGGGCATTCGGTCAGTTAGCTAGTTAGTATCGATTTAAAACAGGGTGGTAACAACAGTAGGCTACGGAATATTTTAAGTTTTGGGTTTTAAATAGGCTATATAAATTTCAATGGGAGCAACAGGACGGTCAAATGTTGCTGATTTTACTGCAGTGTAGGACGAATTGTAGGGTAGCAAACATCACCGGAAAACAAGTTTTTTTACACCCAGGTTACCTGGTGTAATGTTGTTCAGCTAAAAAGAAACATGGTCTGACTCCTACCTAACTATATAAAGAGTAACTGAAGGTTAAATGCAGCTAATATGTCCTGTTTTAAGCCAGGCACTTACACCTCAGCTTCCCTGCGTCTCAGCCACCATCGCTCTGGCAGCAACGGCGCTACAGCCAGAGCAGGGGAGAGGCGAGCTGGAACAAACCATTTTGGGAGGGGGGAGGGGGGGTATCTATACTTTTGTTGTTAAAATGTTATGTCTCAACCAAGTACTGTATGCTTTTTATATTTTAGCAGTGTGTCACACAAACAGCAAATATTGTCAAAAAAAGTAAGAAATCTTTGGGGGTGCTTTGATTCATTTTGGGGGTCCTTCAGCACCCCCAAAAATGGCCTAAAATCGCCCCTGGTCCAAGCATGTTTTTTTTCCCCTTTTCATACCGTGCCCCCCCAGCAATGGCTCTGTGCCCCCCCTAGGGGGCGGGCCCCACACTTTGGGAAGCTCTGGAGTAAAACTAAAGTAAACTAAAAAAAAATAAAATAAATAATATTAATTTGTTCAGTATAATTCAAGCAAAGAAGACTTTGAGTGTGTTTTCACAGGTTGGATGGCACCATTTGACATTAAAAAAAAAAAAAACCCACACACGCACTTTTTTGACAGACTATGTTTCACAGTCAATATGTGGATTATTTTAACTGTATTTCTATACTTTAGTGCAAATACTGATTTTAAAGCCCTAAAAGTGTGTGTGTGTATGTGAGTGTTAAAATCACCAGTGTCAATGATTCCAGGATTGGATTGAAACCAGGTGGGTAGAACCAGACCGCTGAAGGTTGAGAAGCCCAGGATGACGAGGTTACGTGAAGAGTTAAGATCCACATACTGGAGAGAGAAAAGAAGACAGGATGGTGTGTGAAATAGGGTGAGAAAGAAAGAAAAAGAGACAGAAATAATGTGATACAAATTTGCTGAAACTGGTTTATTGACTCTCAGATGCAAGCCATTACTTTGTTGATCTGTTTCAGCTAGCTGACATTTCTGCTGTGGAAGTTCACTAAAATGAGATTAGGAATAATCAGGAAAAAAAGAGACCCAAATTCTATTTTGGTATGGGATTCACATTTATTTGGTCATGACAGGTTAACACGGGTCACAGTGAGGTCAGTGTAGAGATATATATATCTGTGTGTGTGTGTGGATGTATGTATAAGACTATATTACCTGCCTATAATAATGAAACATGATACACAACAGTGTTACAACAGTACAAAACGAAATAGCTACAAAATATAGCTTGGGAAAACACCGTCATTTTTCATCTTTACAAAAACTGATAGAGCAAGTTCTTTAGCCAAAAAATACCATAGAGGGGTGGAACTAATAATACAGTTGTGCAACAGTTCAGTTAAGGTATTTGCATTTCCTGTATTTTCTAGCAAGTACTTCCTTAAACACCGTCCCACTTATGTTTTTCAACAATTAATTAGTCTCAAAGTCGGAGACTTTTATAACAGCTAAGGATTCACTGTGTTTAGTTTTCAGTTGTCATTTAGCCATTAAGAAATATGTTTGTGGTTGAAAAACAAACACTCAAAAACCTTTTTTGGAATATCATTAAATTACTATCGTCTTGTCTGTATGTTTGCCCAATATGTTTGCTGTAATCAAACTGAAATAGCTTGATACGGGAAAAGTGATTACTATTGACCCTCACTCACTCAACCTAACCTTGAAATCACATATTACTGTACTTACATTGAATTTCATGTATTACGGATTACACTTACAGTGCGCTAGCAACTGCCAAGTTCAATATCTAACATCAAAGCAGTTTTACAATGATGAGACATTTTTGTGCAGCAGATTTCTTAAAGGTTGCTTAAAGTGCCAAATGGTAGACAAGTTAATGACAACAAAATGCAAATAAAGTTTTTATTACACACATGATCCTTACTTTCTGTTTTTGCCTGTATTCTAGATAGATTTAACAACACCGCTCACTGTGGAACCAGTGAGTCCAAGAAAGCCTTAATAGGGATGGTGCTTTGTTTAGCAGTGTTGTTTTATTTGAAGGGGTTAAGGATTAGGGCATCTTATTAAGGTATGCTCTAGTTACTCTGAATAAAAAAAAAGGTGCACCAAATAAAAGACAAATGCAATTTGATATGCTGTGAAATTAATTGTGTTTACCTGGAGGTTGGATATCCCAACTGCTGCAATCATTCCAAACATAATAAGGAACATGCCCCCAATGACTGGATCTGGGATAGTGATAAAAATTGCTCCAAACTTTCCAAAGATTCCCAGGATGATCATCAGAATTCCAGTAGTCTGGAGGACCAGCCTGCTACCAACCTAACATAAAAACAGAGCACAGGGACTCACTGTAAGGTGTACACAAGAAAACTTAAACCATCATTATTTTTGCAAGGATGTTGGAAGAATCTCTGGGGCTCACTGGACATGTGACATAACAACATAGGAAGAGTGGTTAAGCGTTTCGATGCCATAATATTAAATAATAACTATATCTGAAATTGTCCTGTGATAAGACAGGGTGTACATGTTTTTAACAGGTGTGTACATACTAATGGCAAATTTTTTTATTGAAAATACAGTAACCTGCACTTTCATGCTGATGCTGCCCAGTGTAGCAAGTGATTTATTCACCATTTTGTGACCCAAATAATATTTACAAAAAACAAATAAGAAACTCAACTCTATAATTAACTCAGTTCAAATACACATAACTGAACTTAAATCAACAGAAATTAAAGTCAAACTGCACACAGCTACACTGACCTGAACCTTTCTTCTCAAACACCTGAGTTCTGCTTAAATAGTCCACTTAACCAAATGATTTCTCCACTGGACTATTCCATTCGGTAGGTAAGATGAACATAATTATATTCAAACCTCTACTACTACTCTTTACTGGCAACATAAACTCTGTGGTGTAATCAATACATATTACAACAATAAATCTATTTCTTCATATCTACAATCAACTTTATTAAATTATAAGAGTTCTTCCACTCCCGCACTTGGTCTCTTCCTGTGACCTCAGATGAACCCAGAGGCTATAAAGCACGAAGTAAAACTACATTTCCTCCTTTTGTTTCTGGAAGACAGGTAGGTAAGGTAAGTTCTAAACAATATAAATTAACAGTTGAAATAAATAACATGTTAACTTAACAAACTTGTAGGAATTGATTTAAACCAAGATGTTATATTATATAATCTGTAAAAGTGCAAAACATATACAAACCCGGGATAGTAGATGTTTGCTTATTGCAGATTACATGTGAAATATGGTTAAATCAAAACAAGAATGTTAACTAAGAATATGGACAAGTGGTATTCTCACCCACTTTGTCACATGGTGCCTATAGAGTATATTGATGTCATTGTCAAGTTGTTCAAGGAACAGTTTAAAAATATTTTTGTGTGTTGGGACATGGTTAATTACCCTGCTGGAAACATCCCATTTAAGATGGGGACCCCATGAAATCTTTGGTTGGTGTAACCCACTAAAAGTGGTGTAAACCACTTTTATTCCCTGGCTTTTTGTCATCTCTTTTGATTGTTTTAAATGTGCACCACTTTGCTCAACAGCTGTTGTTTTAAATGTGCTATATAAGTACATTTGACTTTGATTAACCCATGTGATTTAAAGTGATGTGTATTCAGAAATACTATTCTAAGTTGTAAAGATTAGTGAGTTACATTTGCCCTCCTATTAACTTCAGGCAGCCTGGCCATTCTCCTCTGACACCTGACATCAACAAGGCCAAGATAAGTACTGTTCAGTAGTAATCCCAGTAGATCATCCATTTCTCAAATACTGAAACCAACAACCATGTAAAAAATTACTTGAATTACCTTTACCCCTATTCTGATGTTTGATTAGAACTTCTGCAGCCTGGTGAGTGTATATTGGCACTTACAACAGCAATTTACAAAATCTGAGCTTTAACTTCTGCTATGAATCAAAATAGGGCTGCTTTGACTCTGTAAATTTAAAAAAAATAACAGTGACTGCTCCACCAGTTAAACTGTATATGGTTGTCAGTGTCATGGTCCTGGGTCGTTAGACCCAGCGTTTTGTGTTTACTGTTCCTATTATTGTCCTGTGTTCTAGTATTTATTCTGATTTTGGTATTTTGTTCAACAGTTCTTAGGGTTTTGGTTCTTAGTGTTTTGTTATTCCTGCCTGTGTGCTTTCCCGGTGCTGTGTTCGTGTTCCTGAGTTTGTTTGTAAAACAGTTTATGATTTCCTGTTTTACTTTGAAGTTCTGTGTCTTGTCATGCCCATTAGGTTCAGCTGTGTGTTCTTTCCTGATTACCTTGTGTCTGTACTTATAGTGTGCTTCTACCTATGCACCCCGTGGTTTCGTCTGTGTTATTTTGTGTAATCTGGTGTTCTCAACGTCTCTCTGCTCCTCATCCCATGTGTCTCCGTATATTATGATTTCAGGTTTGGTTTCTAGTTTTCCCAGTTTAGTTTTTGTCTAGCCTGTTCCACATTTCCTGTTTGCCACTTGCCACACTGTAAATAAAATTCCTTCGCATCACCACCGCCGTCTGCAACTTGGGTCCTCCTTCAATACATCACACGACTGCTGCCCCAGCTGTGACAGTTAAATATGTAGTTTAGTCTGCAGCACAAACAGTAAGACTCACAAACAACAACAATGCAATATAACTAAATCATTCATGTCTATAGCCTTCCTCTCCCATTAATTGTATCACAAGACCATAATCTAAAGGTCAAATAAAATCATATTTCACCCTGCTTGCCCTGCTCACTATCTCTGCTTCCACTGAACATCCAAAAGTTAAAACGGTAGTTATCCACTAAAATACAAATGTATAACTTATAAAAAAACCTTACTTGTATAATCACAGTTCTACTGAACTATTTCTGTATATAGTATGGATCTGCCAAGGCTGTTACCTCTCCAACCACCCATCTGTATGGAAAAATATTTACAGATATTTCAGTCACATGGCCATTAATAGTATGTGTTATTCTTATTTTTTCAGGCTGTTTCAGTGAATATTTTAGAATACTAAATAAACATCAAACTCTCTTCTTACAACTACAAATATGTAGCTAGTATTTATATTAATGGCTATGTACACATCACCACCAAAGCTCTCAGACAGATGAATCACCATTGTTTGACATGAATCAACATTATTTGTGCATTGCAAAGTTAATTTAGTTTTCTCTCCTTTCATTTTTTATGGGGTAGGGGCATCACATGCCCAGATAATACAGGGCACAGGACATCATATTATTGTTAAGTGAGGAATGGATGTTACTTATAGATACTTTAATGACAATCACATCTGTATCCTAAAAATGTTTTATTGCATAATAACAAAATAAAATAAAATAAATACAAAATTTAAGAAATCTTTATTGCAGTCACTTATTATTTTAGGGTTCAAATTCTTTGTGACAAATTATGCAAGTACACAATAGATACTGTGTGTGTCTCACCAGAGTTAGAGGGGTTAGCTTAGACCAGACAACTTAATGTAGCAACTTCAGTAACAAAACTACAGATAGTTCTTCTGAGGAAATTCAGTTATAAATTTGCTTCTCTATGCCTTTAAATGTCTTCATTTACTCAAACGCATGCCAAATTACCACAAAAGCTGATTGACATATGTGACTAATTGCACTTCAGAATTTCATTTTTGTAGTCTTACAGCCATTTTAGGAAATCCTACCAAAACTGGTGTAAAGACATGCATATTAACATGTTTAACTCTTACCTGACAATGAATTAAGTGTCTGTAGGTAATGTGAAAGATTTGTTCATTGTAATATATCTGGATGCACACTTTATGTGTCATAGTCCTTCTGTCCTCCTGGTAGTCCTGCCAGTTTTTCTTTCTCTCCAACTTGGCTCTCTCTCGTTTCTCTTGACTGTTTGTGTGCGTGTATGTGTGTGGGCGTGCATGTGTGGTAACCACACCTTAATTTCAGAGGCGGGATCTTCTTGTTTTTTGCACTCCAGCCTGGTATACCTACGGTAATCCACTCACCTGCTCCTCATCTGGTGATCAGTTGGCTCCCTTCAAATATGGAGGACATTATTATGCCCCTCTGCAGCCCCTAATCTCTTTGCAGTGGCAGTGCAATCACACTTCAATCACACCTAGTCAGGTGTGGATAAAGGCATACTTGAAGTGGGCTTTTATAAAGGCTCACCAGTCTTTGTCTTAGTGGTACCAGCTATTTTAGCCATCTTCTTATGCAATTTAAAATAAAACCTCTTCTCTGTGATATTCTGGTATTAGTCTCCATATTTATGTTGTGGCTTTTGAGCCGAGTCGTAAAATAAATGGGGGCTTGTCCACGATAGTTTGGACATTTTTGTGGAGACAGAATATCAGTTTTTTGTTTACAGTCGATGCTTGATCGTTTAACTGTTAGTGGTAGATACTCATCCCTGTTCTGTAAATCTGTTCACCTGTGTAAATGTCATCATTCTCTCTTTGGATTTATGCATGAGAGTTGGAGAAAGAAAACAGTTTCACTATCAAGTCTAAAGATGGAGTGGAATCTATCGGCCCATCAGCTTGGATTCTGTATATAGAGACTCTGGATGTCTTCCCTTTTTTGAAAGACACTGTAAATACATTTTTTCACATCACTGTCAATAAATTCACTAAACTGCATTCTGAGTCTGTGTTTGAGTCTTGCCTGTGTGACAGAATGCTCAAGCCATAAATGGGCTCAGTGGACTCAACTGTGTTCTTGTTGCCGGCTTGTCCAGCAGGAAACTCAGCTGGCAAAACACAAAGCTCTGCTGCTCCACATATCAACAGAACAAGATGAATTAAACAGGCGATATGCTTCACTTCAGGGTAGTGCTAATCCACCTCAGTAAGCCGAGCATGGCTGATTTTTTTAGTGGACTTTGAATTTTACCTGAAGAATACTGAGTGGGAAGAGCATGTTTTGAGGGGAGCATATTTTCATAAATTTTTGGAAAAAATGAAGTCTGAGCTAGGTACAAAAGAACTGCCTGCCTCTCTCAATGCATTCATTTCTCGGTCTATCAGGGTGGACTATCACATGCAGAAAAACTCTATTCGAGGAAGGACTACAAATCCCAGGGGGCTGCGCGTGGGACAACTTACGGGCCCTGCGCCGTTTCCTTGGAGGAATTGTAGTGTGGAGAACAGTCCATGCAGCTGCCTATCTATTCCACCGACACACTGGGGCCGGTGAGTGCTTGTACTGTGGCAAAAAATATATGAAGCACCCGGCACACCCCTTGTTTTTGGACATCTTTGGTTGAGTAAATACAATCTGCATATTGATCAGGTCCAGAATACTATTGCAGGATTGAGCCTCTCCTGTCATCAGGATAGCCTACTATCAGCTTTGCGCCTGGGAGCCAGTACTTCGCCAGGTCACCGGTTTGAACCACTGGATCTGTCCAATCCGCCTGTCATGACCTAGCTAATATCTTCCATAAAGATCTTGCTCTCTCTCCCCCTCATCACAGGCCATATGCCAGGGCAACAGACCTCCCTGGAGCTCCACTACCCACCAGCAGACTGTACAGTCTGTCCAAGCTGGAACAGGAGGCCATGGAGAAGTACATCACCCTCAGATGCCTGAGTCTCTGACGTGGGAGATTGAGTCCATGATTCGTAATTGGTGGCATATGGTCTGGTTCACTTGCTATTCCAGCACTGACTGGACAAGAACCTTCATCCAATGTCTGTTCTGCTGGTCCTCTCTCAAGAAAGATGTCCGGGAATATGTATCTGCTTGCCAGGTTTGTGCTAAAAATAAGGCTTGCAGCTCTCCACCCACGGGACTCCTCCGATCTTTTCCTACACCTGGGAGGCCTTGCCCTGGCTTTTGCCCGCTCGCCAGATAACATAGTCATCCTTACTATTGTTGACTGCTTTTCTAAAGCAGCCTACTTCATCAGTTTACCCAAACTGTATCCTCACTGGATGCCCAAGTAATGACTCAGCATGAAAATTCTTTGGGACATCTTGTTGGATTCTGGTCCTCAAATTACCTCCTGGGTGTGAAAAGAGTTTTGCTCTGCCCTGGGAGCCCAGGTTAGTCTTTTTTCTGGGTTTTACCTGCAGACATTATGACCAGGTGGAGAGGATAAACCAGAAGCTGGAGGCCTCCCTCTGATGCACAGTGTCCATGAATCCCTCCACCTAGAGCTCCCTGATAGCGTGGGAAGAATATGCTCATAACTCCCTGACATCATCAGCAACTAGGCGATCAGCCACCCTTGTTTCCCGCTGTGGAAGGTGAGTGTTCTGTACTGTCTGTGCAACACAATTTCTGCACTTGTCAGCGGCTCTGGAGGGTGACACAGGTAGCTCTGCTTCGGACAAATGAGCAGAATAAATGAAGTGCCGATCATTGCAAGACATCCAAACCCTATTACTTAACAGGTTAAAAGATTTTGGCTTTCCACCAAGCATGTTCCGTTACGGATTCAATCTTGCAGACTCTCCTACTTTCATTGGACCACTTGAGATTTACTCTTTATTTAACCACGAATGTGCATGGAACATGGTCGTCGGTGTCCATGTTTTTTGGATGGTATTACGAGACAGGACATGCCAGGGTTACAAGAGGATTCTAAATTCAGGAAATTTGGATAAAATACAGGGTCATCTACTAATTGGTTCCATTGTTCCATTTTTCCTTGGGAATGACAAAGAGTTGTCTTGTCACACATGAATTCGTGTGTGTGTGATTGATAAACCACTTGAGGGTACCAGTTTAGCACACTGGGTTTAACAGGCAAACCATATACTGTAAGGCCCCATGTCTTCCTCCGTGCATCCTGTCTTTTCTTTACTATTCTTTTGGACTAAAGGTTTAAAAGTCCCCCAAATGTTTATGTTTTGAATCAAATGAATTAAAAATCTTACAAATTGCCTTCTTCAAGAGATCTACAACCAGATAGGAGATTGTATATACCTTTGTAATGCCCAGTGCAGCAATGTTTTGGCTGTAGGAAGTGGTGCCATTTCCAGTTCCCCACAGAGCAGCAAGTATGCAGCCAATACCCTCTACGGCGATGCCTCGGTTGACAGCGTGTATGGGTGGTGGAGGGGCACCAGACAAGCGAGCACAAGCATAGTAGTCACCAATAGATTCCATAGTCGATGCCAAGACCCCGGCCATCATACCCAGCACTGATGACAAACTCACTGTGGGCACACCCCATTGGCCTGTGGATGCAGAGGAGGCATACTTAAGCTTTCCTAAACTATAGGAACAGGAAGACTGAAATCATGTCAGTGGCTACAGTACCTAATAGATGAATCAGTCATTGTCAGTTTTAATAAATATGAAGATTTGTTTATTTGCCTGAGTAAAAAATTGTAGTTTGAGTGCCCATTAGTTTAGTTTGATCAAACCATTTTTGTGCTTTTTAATTGTTTAACTTATTTTAACACTCTGGATACTTTAAATCATGTTGGCAATGATGAAACCTGGTCAGTTGGAGCTCACTTGCATTCACATGTCATATTACATTTCATTTAAATTAAATTTTTTAAAGAGAACATTTTCTTAAATGCAAAAAATTATAAACACTTTCAAGTAGAGTCAAACCCAAATAAAATAAGATATATATGTACTCTAAACTAAAGTTTTTTTTTTTTATCTTCACTCTGTCATTTTGGAAGGTTTTTGTACATGTGTTGCAATGCGTTAAAGTGTGCAAGTGAATGAAGAGACACGAGCATATCAGCATTCTGAAGTTTGCTCTGTGCTTCAATGCAAAGTTTTTGTGCTGTTCAATGCAAAGACGTTATGATGCTGTAGACGTTAATTAATATTAACAATAATTCATGGTCCAACCTAAAATCCCTCAGGTCAGTGGAGTTTTACAGGCCCATTTATATTTTTATTGGCTTGTGAAAAAAGCTTTAATATTTATATTTTTAATTATTAAATCAATTTAATTGAGACAGTATTTTATATTATTTTACTTTCAATCAATGTTATGAAAACCTTGAAATACACACCATGCCCCCCTTTAGGTTCACCCCTGTTCGCTTCCATCTAAAATAGGAAAGCTGTCGTCAGCCTTCAGCAAGATGTATAATTTAACCATAGTATCAGACTAAGTCAGCATCTCATCTGCATATTTTAATGTAGCCTTACTTCTGATTTATTTACTAGATTATATTTATATATTGACTCTTTCCCTAATTGATCTTTTTTACTTAACTTCAGTAATTACTTCCTCTGAACCATCAGCATGTCTTTTAGAGCCCATTCCCACAAGACTACTCAAAGTCCTACCCCAATATCAAAAATTATTGAAAAAGTAGTTGTAATAAGAACTGAAGAGTTTCAGCCATGAAATAATAGAGAAACAGCATTATTGAAGGTTACAAATTATCTTTTAATGCCCTCTGACAGTGGACTCATCTGTGTGCTTGTCTAATTTCCCCTTGTGGGACAATAAAGAAAATTGAATTGAATTGTCCTGCTAGACCTCAGTGCAGCATTTGATACTGTTCACCTTAATGTTTTATTACAGAGAATTTACCATGCTTTAGGTATTACAGGTACTGCAATGCAGTGGTTTGAATCATGTCTATCTAACAGACTTTACATTTGCCCATGTAAACGGCAAGTCCTCTTCACACACAAAGGTCAATTATTGAGTTTCAATGGTTCAGTGCTTGGACCTGTTTACAATGTACACATTTCCATTAGGCAGTATTATTCCATTAGGCATAGCATACTTTTTTTTTTAAATACAGAAAAAGTTGGGTATGTAGACTTTATCTATCCACAAAACCAAATGACATACACCAATTAGTTCAACTCCAGGAGTGTCTTAAAGACATAAAGCATAGATTTGGCATGGACGGAAGGGACATGTCCCCACCAATATCCAGCGATTATTGAATTGTCCCCACCAATAATTTGATCTCTTCGAGTAAAGAAAAACAAAACCGATAGAAATTTTTTAAAAAAAGCGATCTGTCAACGTCTCATTCACCCAGCGGTGCAGAAAGAGTTAAATTACGTTCTCTACTGGAGTCCTATATCATGTGACAAATATGGCCAATGTGATTGGCTGTGCCTTTCAGGGAGCACTGTTTAGTTTTAGCAGCGGCAATCCTGCGCTGCGAGGACCTGCAAGGAGAGGAGGATGGCAGCAAAAAGAACCTGCATATAAGAAAGTATTTTTCAAAGAAACATGTAAGTGACTTAAAGTCAAGTTCACTCATAAAACCTGTCCATCATAATAACGTTACAGGCTATGCAAGGTAATACATGCCAACCCTCCAGTTTTTTCTCGGACAATCCCGAATTTCAGTGCCCCTCTTATTACTCTTTCTGGGTTGCAAAATAAACTTGTGACAAATTTTCAAGCGAGAATGTAGCTGTGCAAACTTCAAATATTTGAACCGGGGAGAACAGCAAACTCCCGGCACATTGTTTTAGGCTTTGGCCCACATCAGTATAAAATTGTATGTAACCATGAATGACGTGTTGCCATGTCCACCAGGAGAGACTGGACACTATAGATGTAAAACAAATATGCCAGCAGTTTATCTCTAGATGAGTAGTTTTATGGACAAAAACCACCAGGTCATTCAGTGTTCCCTTAGTGCTAATGTATAAGAGATGTTGATGTAGTATAACTACATAACTATAATCATCCGTCCCCACCAATGCCAAAACCAAATCTACGCCCTTGGTTTAATATGATGTTGGCCCACCATTTGCAGCTATAACAGCTTCAAGTGTTCTGGGAATTTTTGACATTCTTCCAGAAGTGCATTTGTGAAGTCAGACACTGATGTTGTAAGAGAAGGCCTGGCTCACAGTCTCTGCTCTAATTTATCCCAAAGGTGTCAGGTTGAGGTCAGGACTCATGGAGCAACGTACAAATTATTGGACCTTGTCCCCTTCTGTACTTTGCGTTGTGATTGGTGATGTGAGGCTTGGATGCAGCTGTTTGGCCATTGAGACCAATTCCATGACATTCTCTATAAACTGCTCTTCTATATACACTGCACTATTCTGAAGGCCACATGAACTTTGGAGGTCTGTAGTGAGGGCAGAAGGTTGGTGTCTTATATACACTATTCACCTCACCTTTGTTATGATACCAGTAGCA
Organism: Neolamprologus brichardi; assembly: GCF_056152115.1. Classification (NCBI taxonomy): domain Eukaryota; kingdom Metazoa; phylum Chordata; class Actinopteri; order Cichliformes; family Cichlidae; genus Neolamprologus; species Neolamprologus brichardi. The sequence continues at coordinate 23,818,687 of NC_142110.1, forward strand.
GTTGACTGTGGGATAGTTAATAACGAGGAAATTTCAAGCCTGGACTTGTTGCACAGGTCGCATCCTATAACTGTGTCATGCTGGAATTCACTGAGCTCCTGAGAGTGACCCATTCGTTCAGAAGAAAAGAAGGAGTAGACGCAGTTTGTACGCTTTCGTGCTTGATTTTATATGCCTATGGCCACGATTGGAATATCTGAACTCAGTAATATGGATACTTTTGTACCATCTGTAAACAGCAGATGATAGGTCCAAACAACTAAAGTCCTACAGCTGACTTTCCCAGCATGTTTATTGAATAAAAAATACTGACATCAAGCTGAACCTGTGAGTTTCCAACAGGGAAATGCATTTTATACCCTTACCTGGACTATATATTGTTCCTGTTACAAAATGATATTGTTTTGCTTTGATCTCCTTTTTGTTTTTGTTTTGTAAAAAGGTCCTTTTCTTCTACAAACGTGTGTTCTTTCAAACTACAAAACAGACATCCCACAGTCAAATCCCACATGACTTCTTACCAGTCAGAGCCAACTGACTGTTGGCAAGAGGTGTTATGCCTCTTGCCAACAGATATGCATTTCATATCTAATCATGTGTGAATCAGTTAACAGCAATTGTGCAACATTTAACCCTTTAAAGCCGGTCAGAGCAGGCACGCTCTGTTTTGCGTAACTATTTTTAAATCCTGGTAGAACTGCAACCAGGTAAGCTAGCGCAATAATTTTTTTTGCATATGAAACCGGAGGACTTGTACTTACATCTTATGCCATCAGCTTTTCCTAGGTCACGGTTTCCTTCCACATATAGCTTTGCAAAAATTGCATAAAAAGCGCTTGACAAAAAACATAATATTGACTTGCACAAAAACATAATATTGCCGATCCGATCAGCTGTTCGTAACACTTCCTACGCTGGAATAGAACTATCGCATGTCCGCCATTACCAGACCGAAACCGGAAGTGACGTCATAATCTCGGAAATGTAGTTTTTTACCATCAGGGCCTCATAATGGTTGTATTGATGTATAGCAACTTGAAATGCTCCCAAACATGGCACTACAGCATGTAAAAATATAATATAAGCTCTGGCGGACTTGGTTCTATGGTAGGTCTTAAAGGGTTAACTAACCACAGTTTTGCATGTTTATCAAGAGTAGCCTAATGAGAAGCAAGCAAGCCAAATGGTTTGTAGAAACATAGCTTGTAAGAATTTTTACTTTATTTGTAATACAGCAATAAATGGCAGATCTTTAATAATGCAATTACTACAGGACTTTTGCAACTTTATATGTTTATGAAGCAAAGTAGTTTCCCTAATAAGGGTATTACATCCACTAAAATTAAAGATTTATGAGGAAAGGTGTTAAAGAAAATTTAAAAAGTAAACCAAAAAATATATATAGTAAAATAAAAGAACTGTTTGAAGTATGATACCTATTCACTTACCAGGATAAGGCACATGGAACCATGGAGAGTTTGTAACAGCATCCAGGTTTATGTCGGTTCTGGCTGAGAAGCCATACTTATCAGACTTTGAAGGCAGGACATCAAAAATGGTCAGCAGGAAGCAGATAAGCCAGCCACCACACATGCCAAACAAAACCTGGAATTTGTTATCAAAAACAGAAAAACAAAAACAAAAAATTCAACTAATACAAAAAATGCAAGTCTGAATTTGTTTTCAGTAACACTTTGAGGTGATAAGATGTTACACGTGAATCTATCTTAAAACCAATAAACCAGCCCTTTCCATCCACAACCCTTCGTCGAATGTAAGATGGTGGTGACAGCTTAAGCATGATCACATTATTGATCACTTTGGTAGATGTACTTCTGCAGCTGTCATAAATATGAGCCTGAATATATGTGCATACAGTTTGTCTGGGACTCCAGTGGGTTTTTTTTAATCATCGCATTTGTACAGGGATTACATGGGAGAAAAGAACTGTGCACATGAATGCTTTTATTTAGGACATATCGAGGAAAGTGAAAGCATAACTCAGGCAAACATGCAAGCAGAATGAGCTGATTATATTATCTTAATTTCTGCCTTAAAGTCATCATGATACATTGATCTGTAGAATCCATGAATGAAGATAACTGAGTGGGATTCATGGAAAGTTCATGGGTAAACTTGAGATAATTAATTCTAGAGGATTTCAGTTACCAAGTATCATATCCATTATAATGATAGCCTAAAAAAGAATATGACTTGACAGAAGATTGTGTGTACTTTTGTTTGTGTGTACACATTGTGTGTACACAATCTTTTCTTAGATAGAAAGAAAAATACCATATTTTATGATAATGAATACTGATGAATAGCTAGAGCAGTTAAGCATTGTTTACTCTAATATCAACAGGCATTTAGATGTTGTTGGTGTTTTCAGACTTTTCTGGAAATATTTCTATCCACCATTTGATGTTTTGCCATTCTTTTAATTCTCTATTTGTTGAGTAGCTTAAAAAGAAAGCCATGGATGATGCTGTCATCAAAACTTTTTTTTAATTTTCTTTTATCTGCAGCAGAGATGTAGCTGCTGATATGAAACAGATCTCATTCTAGAAAAATGTTTATTGAAAGCATGCCAAGTTTTGATGCATGTTGTCTTCTTGGGAGCCACAAAAAGATTGTGATTCAGCTGAGCACTGACACTTTTAAGGTATCCCATTGCATGAACATGAAAGAGGAAAGAACAATAGCTTAAAAAGAAATTACATTATTTTTTTCTTTTTCTTTCTATTTTCAAAAGGATTTTTTCAAAGGTTTTTTTCCCCAGTGTAATGTTATCAGCACTATAGACTGTCATAATCATGTTTAAAAGTAGAAGCAATATCATCCCTACACAGAGTTAAAAAGCAGATTCGACATACTAGTGTTTAACAAAAAGTCAAATTGTAAACTTGTTTTCAGTATATAAATGTTGTCTATTATACAAATAGACAACATTTAGTTTTTTCAAGTCTAACTTGACTGGCAGACTTTGACTTGACTTGTTTTTCATTAAAGTTTTTATGAAGCAAGGTTAGGATGGTCGAAACAGTTTTTTGGGGTCCCATCATTTAATTTGATCTTTTTTATCACAACGGAAAGCAAGTGAAACATATTAGACTTGGAAATTTTGACAACTCACAGAGAACAGCTTGAAGAGTGGATACTGGAACACCATCCATTTTTTATTCTTGCAAGAAATCATTGGAACATCAATGTTGCTGAGATATTGGGAGAACAGTAGAATGAGACCCACTGTGCTATAGGAAAAAAGAAAATGGGATAAAATGTGTCAATCATAGTAATTTCCCCAAAGGCTTGGCCCTTGCTTCCAGCTATTTGTGGAATTTCTTTTTAGCAGGGCATGGTTCACAGTTACAGGGAGGTCAGGGCAAGTGAAAACATGCCACTTTACACAACAGGCATGGCTGGTACTTGACACCTGAAAATGATATGTTTTTGTAACACTTGTGATGAAAGATGTCATGCTGTGCATGAATACTGGTCAGATAGAAGTGAACAGGTGATTTACAAATAAGCTGTCCATGTCTGCTTCTACAAGCTGCAGGATATGGACTGACACTTCTATTGATGAGGGCCAGAGAGAGACTGCTGAAGTTATGAAGGATATGACTGATTACTATCCATATATGGCACCAGGAGGTGGATGTGCTCGACCTTTTAAAACCCACAAATATCTCTCTATATAACAGCATTAGTCTGCATTATCTCAAGATAGAAATGTTAAATGAAGACAGATTTCACAGGGTAGCACTAGACAGGGCACAATTCTTAGCTGGAGATGTGGATTAACACAGTCGGCATTTATGTTTTAAAAATAAATGAGGGTAAATTTGTCAATAATAAGAATTAATGTCATGATGCTTGAGACTGATTTTGGTTTTTGAATTTGACCCCATATTTCAGTCTTGGTTAATGGTTGATGTTCATGGTGGTTCTAGTATTTGAAGATTTTATTTTTATTTTTATTTTAGGATTTTGGTTTGGTGTTTTGATTTCTCTCAGTGTCCATTTCAAAGTGTCCGCATTCATGTTTGTCAGGGTCTTTTGGCTTCTTGTTGTTTTATTTGTAGGTTTGCATCATTTGTGTGATTAAATACCAAAGGTGAACCAGAAAGCAGCACCAATGGAAAAGGTAATCAAAAAGTTTCGCAGCCTTTATTTGCACACAGAAAAGATGGATATAAGTACACAGGGGTCATGGGAGTTTGTTCAGGTAGTTCTTCCAGGTCTGGGGGGAGATTTCCTCTACTGAGAGGACAAAAGTATTCAGTCAAAATCCACAGTAACAGAGATTGGTGAGAGAGTAGACAAATGAGTGAAGGGGCATACTTTAGGTTTGATGAGGGAAAGACTTTCCTGAGGGGGGAACAGACCAAAACCCAAAACTCCACCCAAAGAGGAGGAGACTGGCTTCAAAATGATCAGCTCGGAGGAGAAAGAGGACCTCAAAACAAAACAGCGGCCAACTATAAAAGTGCTTTCTAGAACTGGAAGTATAATTTCTACTGGCGGATATGCATTTAGGAGCAGGTCTTCCCATGGAGTGGCTATTATGTTGTGCTTTTCTACTCTGCTCTGAGTACTCAAAGCACTATACACTGACTCATTCAGCGATTCATACCCGTTCATAGAAGAGTTCTTTTTGTATGCTTCTTCTACACAAGACCTTTCTAGCTAACATTCACACATTGCATCGGAGAGCAACTTGGGGTTAGTATCTTGCCCAAGGAGCAGGCAGGGATTGAACCACCAACCTCATGATTAGTAGGTGACTTGCTCTCATAGGTAGAGCAGGTCTCTGTTCTTTGCCAGGTATGGCATAGTGTGTACAAAAAGTGCTCAAACATAAATGTGTGATGCATTTAAATCTGTCTTACATCTAATATTTGATCAAATGTCCTTTAGCAAGTTGCATATTCCACAGATGGTTTTGGTAGCTCTTGCCTGACTTTCAAGCATTGTTCACATTTTTGTACTTTAAGATTAAGACTTTGAGAAAGGTGTTGCAAAAGCTTACCATTGCCCTGGTTTATCCATTTCACAACCAGTCCATTACACCAGCTTTAATGTGTGCTTGGGGTCATTGCCCTGTTGTAATACCCAATTGTATCTAAGTTACAACTGATGCTTTCGAGCTATACTGAAGAACTCTGAAGTAGTCTGCCACTGTAATTATTAAGTCCACTGTGTTTTGTACCATTTCCACTGGTACACTGCAGTATGTTGTTATAGCTCTGTGCTTAACAGCTGGTATAGTTTTATTTGGGGTTGAATGCCTGAGCCTCACTCCTCCAACAATACTTGTGGTAACTATGGTCAACTTAATTTCTGTCTAATTTGAACATAAAACCTTTCTTTGCAAGCATTCACTTCAGAGGAATTATGGAAAGCTCAGTATTACCAAAACATTCAGGTCCATGGTGAGTCTATGTCTTTTGACAGCAACCATAGAAGCAAGTGGCAAGTAAAGCAACGTGTGAATATGGGTTTCCTGTCCAGTTAGAATTATATGCTTTGATGTGATAAAGACAAAATTAGGACTGGTAGACACTTCTGATGAGCTCAGAGACTTCTTTCAACATCTTTTCCAACTTAAAGCTAATCAGGATTTTAACTCACAGAGCAGCTATTCCCCAGTGGCCTCCAGACTTCTTTCCAGCCTCAGTAAACAGTGACAGACCAATGAGATTGATGGTGGGAGCGATAGCCAGAGGACCAATATATCTTAGCACAAGGCCCACCAGCCCAGATAAGCCTAGTGTGAGCTGAAGTAGAGAGGATACCAGAATGGCTCCCTGGATCTGTGGAAGATAAAACAATAAGGATGTAATGTCATTCCCTATTCCAACATAAAGGTTTCATATCTAAAATTAAATGTTGTGCATCTTTTGTGAATATAATGCTTTTGTTTGACTTTAACCTTTCAAAATTAAGTTTTAGGCCTTTTGCAGAACACAGTTTTAGAACATGAAACTCTAAAAACTGTTCAATTTAAAAGTCTGAAATTTTCACTGGTTTGACCCAAAATCTGAAATTTGGGACAGATAAAATTGAAACACTGTCTATTAGCGATTTAAAAATAGCAGAATTCAAGCAGTTGTGTAATTTGAGCACATGCTAACAAAGAACTTCACATTGACAGCTAGTCACAGTTTCTAAATAGTATGTACTGTGAGGCCTCTGATGAGAAATATCTATCTATCTATCTATCTATCTATCTATCTATCTATCTATCTATCTATCTATCTATCTATCTATCTATCTATCTATCTATCTATCTATCTATCTATCTATCTATCTATCTATCTATCTATCTATCTATCTATCTATCTATCTATCTTTATTAATGTCATGGTCCTGGGTCGGTGACCCAGCGCTTTCAGTTCATTATTGTCACTTTTCTAGTTTGTTCTGATTTTGTATTTGTTCTTAGGGTTTGAGTTGTGTGTTCTATCATCCCTACCTGTGTCTCTCCTCTGCGTTCTGATCGTGTCCCCAGTTGGTTGTGTAAAACAGTCTGTGTGTTTCCTGTTTTACTTTGTAGGTTTGTGTCTCGTTATGTCCATTAGTTCCAGCTGTGTCCCCGCCTGTCTGCCATTTCCTAATCACCTGGTGTGTGTATTTATAGTGCGTGTCTGCCTGTGCTCCTCGTCGGCTCGTCTGTGTTTCATGGTGTCTGTTCCTCGTCTGTGTCTCTCTGCCTCCCACCCCATTTGTATGATCCGGTTGTTATTTAGCTCACCCAGTTTAGGTTATGTTCTGTCTTGCCCTCAGTTCTGTTATTTGTACACTGTAAATTAAACCCTCACTCTTATCATCAAATCGGCTGTCTGCATTTTGGGTCCTCCGTTTCCTCCACACCACACGGCTCACCCCGCCAGCCGTGACAGTACGAGCCGACCAAACATGGACCCAGCAGCATCCGCACCCTCCCAGGAGTTTCGGGAGGAATTGATTGACTCTGTTTCAAGGTTAGTTAACCTGTGGCTTGAGCATGAGGGGGAGGCATTTCACCGCGCTGTAGAAGCCAGGCTACAGCAGCTAATCCTTGCTCACTCCTGGCTACTGGACTCACTTCACCCGCTCGCACAGAACTTCATTCTGAACGAGCTCCGTCTTCACCCCCCGGCTGCTACCACCCACCCTGCAACTCATGCTTCACTTCCGACAGAGGATGTTCTGCCCGGCCCGTCAACCCAGCCTTCAAGGGGGAAACGGCGCTCACGCTGCCGACGCTCCTCGCCACGGTCGGACCTGGGGATTTCTGAGCGGCCGGCTGTGGTGAGTGGACAAGACACTCTTTTGGTTTCACCAGAACTAGTGACGGTTTATACCGGGGCTGTGTTTTTTTGAGCCTGCTGCACAGCCGCAAGCTCATTTAGCTGCACAGCCGCATTCAGCTCGGCCCCCGGTATCCCCACTAGCCCAGTCATCTATGCCATCTTCACCGACTCCCTCTGTACAGGAGGCTGCGTCTCTGCCTCCCGTTTTGGACTCTTTTTCTAAGTGTTTTTTGCAGAGAGACAAACCACACAATCCTGCAAACTTTCCTCAAGAGCTGGCCAGTTGTGAGACTGAGATGCACTCCAGGGCCTCCCCAGAGGCTGGGTTTCAGCCCCCAGCAGACTCTGGACCCCTGGAGGTAAAGAAGCCAGCTGAGGACTGCACCCGGCTGTCGCTGCCTGAGCTGAGTCAATGCTCGGTGCAGCTGCAGTCAGCTTTGTGTTTGCCAGAGGCCCGTGCGCCTGCTGGTTCTGATTTGTTCCTGCCAGAGGCCCGTACGCCTGCTGGTTCTGATCCATCCCTGCCAGAGGCCCGTGCGCCTGCTGGTTCTGATCCATCCCTACCAGAGGTCCCCGCGCCTGCTGGTTCTGATCCATCCCTGCCAGGGGCTCCAGTGCCCACTGGTTCTGAGACTGTTTTCGCTGGGGGGCCCGAGGAGCCCGTCCAGCCTCCTGTCTCGTCCGCTGGAGGGCCCGAGGAGCCCGTCCAGCCTCCTGTCTCGTCCGCTGGAGGGCCCGAGGAGCCCGTCCAGCCTCCTGTCTCGTCCGCTGGAGGGCCCGAGGAGCCCGTCCAGCCTCCTGTCTCGTCAGCTGGAGGGCCCGAGGAGCCCGTCCAGCCTCCTGTCTCGTCAGCTGGAGGGCCCGGGGAGCCCGTCCAGCCGCCAGACTCGTCAGCTGGAGGGCCCGAGGAGCTCGTCCAGCCGCCAGACTCGTCCGCTGGAGGGCCCGAGGAGCCCGTCCAGCCTCCTGTCTCGTCCGCTGGAGGACCCGGGGAGCCCGTCCAGCCCCAAGACTCGTCCGCTGGAGGGCCCGAGGAGCCCGTCCAGCCCCAAGACTCGTCCGCTGGAGGGCCCGAGGAGCCCGTCCAGCCCCAAGACTCGTCAGCTGGAGGTTCAGGAGAACCCAGCCAGCTTCCTGCCTCGTCAGCTGGAGGGCCCGAGGAGCCCGTCCAGCCGCCAGCTGCAGCCTCATCATCCTCGCCGGCTGCCGCTCCATCCACGCCGCCGGCAGCAACAGCAGCTTCATCCTCGCCAGCTGCAGCAGCCGTGTCTTCATCCTCGCCAGCTGCAGCAGCCGTGTCTTCATCCTCGCCAGCTGCAGCCTCGGCGTCTTCATCCTCGCCAGCTGCAGCCTCGGCGTCTTCATCCTCGCCAGCTGCAGCCTCGGCGTCTTCATCCTCGCCAGCTGCAGCCTCGGCGTCTTCATCCTCGCCAGCTGCAGCCTCGGCGTCTTCATCCTCGCCAGCTGCAGCCTCGGCGTCTTCATCCTCGCCAGCTGCAGCCTCGGCGTCTTCATCCTCGCCAGCTGCAGCCTCGGCATCTTCATCCTCGCCAGCTGCAGCCCCGGCTTCACCCACGCCGTCGCCTGGTCCAGCCTCTGCCTCGGCTTCGCCCGCTTCGCCTGGTCCAGCTTCAGCTCCTGCCTCGTCTGGTCCAGCGAAGGCCACGCAGCCTTCAGGTTCCCAACTGCCGCCTCAACATCGTCAGTCATCTGCCGGGCCGCATGTTGGGCATCTTCGCTGCCGCGGCCGGCCTCCGGAACTGTTTTCTCGCCGCTGCCGCCGTCCGCGCGGTCGGCCCCCTGAACTGTTTCCCCGTCGTTGCCGCTGCCTTCCGCACGGTTGGCCCCCGGAACTGCACTGTTTTGGCCTCCGGCGCTGTCTGCCTCCGGGTCGGCCCCCTGGACTTGTCCGTCTGGGCCTTTTTGGACTCTGTCCCTCCGTCCTGGACCCCGGCCGCCCGCCCTGGTCGGGTCGTTTTCCGTTTTTTGGTTTTTGGGGGGGGGTTTTGTGTTTCTGTTGGGCTGTCTGGAGCCAGCCCTTGAGGGGGGGGGGGTACTGTCATGGTCCTGGGTCGGTGACCCAGCGCTTTCAGTTCATTATTGTCACTTTTCTAGTTTGTTCTGATTTTGTATTTGTTCTTAGGGTTTGAGTTGTGTGTTCTATCATCCCTACCTGTGTCTCTCCTCTGCGTTCTGATCGTGTCCCCAGTTGGTTGTGTAAAACAGTCTGTGTGTTTCCTGTTTTACTTTGTAGGTTTGTGTCTCGTTATGTCCATTAGTTCCAGCTGTGTCCCCGCCTGTCTGCCATTTCCTAATCACCTGGTGTGTGTATTTATAGTGCGTGTCTGCCTGTGCTCCTCGTCGGCTCGTCTGTGTTTCATGGTGTCTGTTCCTCGTCTGTGTCTCTCTGCCTCCCACCCCATTTGTATGATCCGGTTGTTATTTAGCTCACCCAGTTTAGGTTATGTTCTGTCTTGCCCTCAGTTCTGTTATTTGTACACTGTAAATTAAACCCTCACTCTTATCATCAAATCGGCTGTCTGCATTTTGGGTCCTCCGTTTCCTCCACACCACACGGCTCACCCCGCCAGCCGTGACAGTACGAGCCGACCAAACATGGACCCAGCAGCATCCGCACCCTCCCAGGAGTTTCGGGAGGAATTGATTGACTCTGTTTCAAGGTTAGTTAACCTGTGGCTTGAGCATGAGGGGGAGGCATTTCACCGCGCTGTAGAAGCCAGGCTACAGCAGCTAATCCTTGCTCACTCCTGGCTACTGGACTCACTTCACCCGCTCGCACAGAACTTCATTCTGAACGAGCTCCGTCTTCACCCCCCGGCTGCTACCACCCACCCTGCAACTCATGCTTCACTTCCGACAGAGGATGTTCTGCCCGGCCCGTCAACCCAGCCTTCAAGGGGGAAACGGCGCTCACGCTGCCGACGCTCCTCGCCACGGTCGGACCTGGGGATTTCTGAGCGGCCGGCTGTGGTGAGTGGACAAGACACTCTTTTGGTTTCACCAGAACTAGTGACGGTTTATACCGGGGCTGTGTTTTTTTGAGCCTGCTGCACAGCCGCAAGCTCATTTAGCTGCACAGCCGCATTCAGCTCGGCCCCCGGTATCCCCACTAGCCCAGTCATCTATGCCATCTTCACCGACTCCCTCTGTACAGGAGGCTGCGTCTCTGCCTCCCGTTTTGGACTCTTTTTCTAAGTGTTTTTTGCAGAGAGACAAACCACACAATCCTGCAAACTTTCCTCAAGAGCTGGCCAGTTGTGAGACTGAGATGCACTCCAGGGCCTCCCCAGAGGCTGGGTTTCAGCCCCCAGCAGACTCTGGACCCCTGGAGGTAAAGAAGCCAGCTGAGGACTGCACCCGGCTGTCGCTGCCTGAGCTGAGTCAATGCTCGGTGCAGCTGCAGTCAGCTTTGTGTTTGCCAGAGGCCCGTGCGCCTGCTGGTTCTGATTTGTTCCTGCCAGAGGCCCGTGCGCCTGCTGGTTCTGATTTGTTCCTGCCAGAGGCCCGTACGCCTGCTGGTTCTGATCCATCCCTGCCAGAGGCCCGTGCGCCTGCTGGTTCTGATCCATCCCTACCAGAGGTCCCCGCGCCTGCTGGTTCTGATCCATCCCTGCCAGGGGCTCCAGTGCCCACTGGTTCTGAGACTGTTTTCGCTGGGGGGCCCGAGGAGCCCGTCCAGCCTCCTGTCTCGTCCGCTGGAGGGCCCGAGGAGCCCGTCCAGCCTCCTGTCTCGTCCGCTGGAGGGCCCGAGGAGCCCGTCCAGCCTCCTGTCTCGTCCGCTGGAGGGCCCGAGGAGCCCGTCCAGCCTCCTGTCTCGTCAGCTGGAGGGCCCGAGGAGCCCGTCCAGCCTCCTGTCTCGTCAGCTGGAGGGCCCGGGGAGCCCGTCCAGCCGCCAGACTCGTCAGCTGGAGGGCCCGAGGAGCTCGTCCAGCCGCCAGACTCGTCCGCTGGAGGGCCCGAGGAGCCCGTCCAGCCTCCTGTCTCGTCCGCTGGAGGGCCCGGGGAGCCCGTCCAGCCCCAAGACTCGTCCGCTGGAGGGCCCGAGGAGCCCGTCCAGCCCCAAGACTCGTCCGCTGGAGGGCCCGAGGAGCCCGTCCAGCCCCAAGACTCGTCAGCTGGAGGTTCAGGAGAACCCAGCCAGCTTCCTGCCTCGTCAGCTGGAGGGCCCGAGGAGCCCGTCCAGCCGCCAGCTGCAGCCTCATCATCCTCGCCGGCTGCCGCTCCATCCACGCCGCCGGCAGCAACAGCAGCTTCATCCTCGCCAGCTGCAGCAGCCGTGTCTTCATCCTCGCCAGCTGCAGCAGCCGTGTCTTCATCCTCGCCAGCTGCAGCCTCGGCGTCTTCATCCTCGCCAGCTGCAGCCTCGGCGTCTTCATCCTCGCCAGCTGCAGCCTCGGCGTCTTCATCCTCGCCAGCTGCAGCCTCGGCGTCTTCATCCTCGCCAGCTGCAGCCTCGGCGTCTTCATCCTCGCCAGCTGCAGCCTCGGCGTCTTCATCCTCGCCAGCTGCAGCCTCGGCGTCTTCATCCTCGCCAGCTGCAGCCCCGGCTTCACCCACGCCGTCGCCTGGTCCAGCCTCTGCCTCCGCTTCGTCTGGTCCAGCTTCTGCCTCGGCTTCGCCCGCTTCGCCTGGTCCAGCTTCAGCTCCTGCCTCGTCTGGTCCAGCGAAGGCCACGCAGCCTTCAGGTTCCCAACTGCCGCCTCAACATCGTCGGTCATCTGCCGGGCCGCATGTTGGGCATCTTCGCTGCCGCGGCCGGCCTCCGGAACTGTTTTCTCGCCGCTGCCGCCGTCCGCGCGGTCGGCCCCCTGAACTGTTTCCCCGTCATTGCCGCTGCCTTCCGCACGGTCGGCCCCCGGAACTGCACTGTTTTGGCCTCCGGCGCTGTCGGCCTCCGGGTCGGCCCCCTGGACTTGTCCGTCTGGGCCTTTTTGGACTCTGTCCCTCCGTCCTGGACCCCCGCCGCCCGCCCTGGTCGGGTCGTTTTCTGTTTTTTGGGGGGGGGTTTTGTGTTTCTGTTGGGCTGTCTGGAGCCAGCCCTTGAGGGGGGGGGGGTACTGTCATGGTCCTGGGTCGGTGACCCAGCGCTTTCAGTTCATTATTGTCACTTTTCTAGTTTGTTCTGATTTTGTATTTGTTCTTAGGGTTTGAGTTGTGTGTTCTATCATCCCTACCTGTGTCTCTCCTCTGCGTTCTGATCGTGTCCCCAGTTGGTTGTGTAAAACAGTCTGTGTGTTTCCTGTTTTACTTTGTAGGTTTGTGTCTCGTTATGTCCATTAGTTCCAGCTGTGTCCCCGCCTGTCTGCCATTTCCTAATCACCTGGTGTGTGTATTTATAGTGCGTGTCTGCCTGTGCTCCTCGTCGGCTCGTCTGTGTTTCATGGTGTCTGTTCCTCGTCTGTGTCTCTCTGCCTCCCACCCCATTTGTATGATCCGGTTGTTATTTAGCTCACCCAGTTTAGGTTATGTTCTGTCTTGCCCTCAGTTCTGTTATTTGTACACTGTAAATTAAACCCTCACTCTTATCATCAAATCGGCTGTCTGCATTTTGGGTCCTCCGTTTCCTCCACACCACACGGCTCACCCCGCCAGCCGTGACAATTAAGCCACGTTTAATGTAGCTTTTCTCTCGTTGGGTTCTTCACACTGTCCTTTTTCCTTTTTGTCGAGGGACTTAAAATGAATTCAACTTCACATTTAAATGTTAATTCTTGACAACATTTTTTTTTCACTTCTTTGCTTATTTATACCCCCCCCCCCCCCGCCCACACACACACACACACCTTGTTTTTTAACCACACAAGTGAACATACCTCACGCATTCTTGTCATCCAGACCTCATCTGAATTTTCCATTTGTAGTGGACTGGTGCCATTATGAAACTGCACCAATGGTTTCACAGGTGCATTTGGCACAGGACACTGCCACTTGGGTAATGCAAGAATTGCCAGTGTTGGTGTGATGAAACTGAATGTGCCACCCTGGAGGATTGGTAACCTGCAAGTCAATAATTTTAAAGTTAAAGGTCAAAGGTCACTTGACCAAATGATGTAAAGTCTCTTCTGATTACGCTTAGCTTTGTATACTCAAAGCAAACCTGAAGATAATTTTTATTAGCAGATTGTTTTCTCCTTAGATGGAAAACAAAGTATTATTACTAGGTTCTATGGTTTCAAGAGTCTGTTTCAATTGCTACCATTTTGTATGCTGTAATACTTTCTTATGCACTTTTTGCACCAAAATGATACATGATACAATGAAACATTTCTCTTTTTCAAAGGGGAATGAAACCAAAGAAACTTAAAGTACTGAAGTACTTCACTCAAAGTATTTTCTCAAATTCTATTGTTGTATGTTCAAGCTTTTGCCAAACTGTGTAGGAAGAACACTCAACTCTTAGTTAATTGCTCGGGCTTAGTGTTACAATAGTAAGCTTGAGCTTACTTGTGGAGCGCCACGCTGCATTGTGATATATGGCTACACTGCTTCCCACACAAACAAAATAAAAGTATAAAAATGAGTCTTTCTCTTTCAAAAGGATTATTTTAATAGAAATTTCAAAATAACTACACTGATTTTACTCTCTCACACAGGTATATACGTATATAGATCAATCTCATGAAACAACAATCCATAAGATTGGCCTAAAAGTTAACTTTAACCTTAAGTGGCAAACGGACATTAATCATGCTGATGTTTTTCTCCACACATAATCATTTAACTGTCAAAATAAATTGCTGCACAGATTAGGCGGACTTATTATTTATAGCTGAGGAGGAACCATGGTTCATTCTTCATTTAGACACTTTAGGAATTGGCAGTTGATTATCACAAATGGAATCCCTTTCCTGATATTTCAAGTTTGTCAAAATATCACATGTGACATTCAATTCATCCTGTCTTCCTCCCTTAGCCCATCAATCATTATCTGAGTTGGTGGTATGTGTACCTGTCTGCATAGAGCTTACGACAACCTGTATTGATCAGTCGTTATTTTATTTTCTAGTCTATCTATGATATGACAGTGTTTTTCTGATTTAATTTAATTTACAGCATTTTACAAATCAGTTAGTGCTTGTAAAACGTATGTGCAAATGTATAGTATAGTGTACAATCCATTGGTTTTATTATACTGTAATCTGCCAAAGGGTAGTCCAGCTTTGTTATTACAGAGTCCTGTAATGTATTTTTTGGGAATGAAATCAAATGTTATTTCTTTCCTCCTAGTTTAGACTACACTCGTGTCATAGTTATGTACCTATTTTCCCCTTGCCATATGCTCATAATGAAGAGTGAGAATGCAGTTTGTGTTTAAAACTAATTCAAACATCCAGAGAAAAAATTCAAACTCAATAAAATACACCCATAGTGTTCATTCTGTAAAACAAAGGATTTGGCTGTAGTGCGATATTAATGTTAACCCCTCCTTGGTAGGACTTCCAAGCAAATCCTGGCAGTAACCTGAAAAGCTCATTTTAAGTTTTCTGTAGCCCGATAATAAAAACAGTCAATGCGTCGGAATCCATTCAATCCTTCAAATCACGTTTAAAAACCCACTTGTTTAAGCTAGCCTTTGAAACAAATTCGATTTTAAATTTTTACTCAGTTTGTGTTTGTGCCATGCCACTTATCTGAAACTTTTTTCATAATGATAACTGTATTTTCTTCATCACTCTATTGCTGTAACCCCGCAAATGCGGCTCTTGTGCGAAGCACTTTGATGTACCTTGGTCTTTTAAATGTGCTATAGAAATAAGATTGAAACTTAAACTGAAAAACTAGTGATGGGATTTCTGGCCCATTTTAGAGAACTGGCTCTTTCGGCTCGGCTCACTAAAAAGAGCCGGATCTTTCGGCTCCCAACCGGCTCTTCAGGTTGTTTTGTTGCTTTAATTAATTTATTATTAACAACTATATAAAATTATGCACAAAGGGAATTATTAATGTGAAAAAAACTGTGGTTTTATATATATATGTTTATATATAAATATATATATAAATATATACAGTGGCCCCTAGAGACAAAGCACATACAAACTCCAAAACACACTTCTAGCGTTAACTAAACTTCCAAAACAGAGCTACCTAGATCACTTAAATTACACAATTGAAAGCATGTGTGTATTGTTTGTGTATTTATACACAGGTACTCATATATATTCAAATAATTTAAAAAAATGATTACCTGTTACTACCACACACCAAGTTGTTGGTACTTCCTGGCTTGTGTAGCCACTAGGTAACAAAAGCTCAACACTGCCCCTAGCATCCTGCAGCACTTCTGTTGTGATCTGTATGTGCTTCGGGGGTTTTTTTATTCACTCCACATAAAATGTAATAAATAAATCATATAATACAAAAACCAACTATTTACATTTCAACTTTTAACTATTTAAAATGTTCAGCTTTTTCCTTTTAAACAAATTTAAAGTGAAACAACACAAAACACTGCAAATACACAATTAAATATAAATATGAAAAAATATGAAAACAAAAAGAAGATGCACATTCTCTGCCATATGGACCTGCATGAATAAACTTTCTGAATCCTTTATCATCTGCAACTGAGAATAGTTGTGGATGATCACTACACCTTTCTAATGTGACGTTGTTGTCCTTGGCTCTCTTTCTCTCTCTTTCCCTCGGGCTCTGTTCTATGAGCGTAAGTACCGCCCCTCCCCCCTCTTCCCAGCACAAAGCACAAGACTCGCGTGCTGAGTGAAGCGGAAAAAAAGTGCGAGAGAGAGGGTGAGAGAAAGAAAAAAAAAACCACGGCTCCCAATAAAGATCCGGCTTGCGTCGTTCACTTCAAAGAGTTGGCTCTAAGAGCTGTTTCGTTCACGACCGACACATCACTATGAAAAACATCCTCCTTTTCACCCAAGCAGTTTTATTTGATTGCTCTACCATTGGCAATGCTGCTATTTATTTAACAGACTCTTCCTGTTGGATATAAATTTCATATCAGCTAACATTATCTGTTAACTAAGTAACTACTCTGCTACAGAGGATGCCGCTAAAAGATTTGAGAATGCTACATGTCGGACACATGCTGCCACATTCTTAAAGAAAAAGAATGTGCATGAGAAAACTGGCTCTTATAATAAACTCAGAAAGAAATCGGAATCCAATCAGTGGAGTTCTTGGAAGAAAAGAAACCCCTGGCCTTCGCAAGGTAAATTGTAAATGGTAAATGGCCTGTATTTGTATAGCGCTTTTCTAGTCCCTAAGGACCCCAAAGCGCTTTACACATCCAGTCATCCACCCATTCACACACATATTCACACACTGGTGATGGCAAGCTACATTGTATTGTAAGGTATTGTAACTTTTATATCTAACAGCAAAATAACAAAACATGTAATTATCATTTGCTGTTGTTATTCTTGTTTGTGAATCATAATAATCATAATAAAAAGTGATATGTGTGTCAAAGAGTTGAAAAGTGAAGTTGCTCTCTTTCAGAAAGTGCCCTAGCTAGGCAATTATTTACTACTGACATGAGATGTTCTAGAGATCCCCACAATAAACTAACCCACAGTTTAAGTTCACATGAACCACTACAGGAGCTGGGCTGTTACTTGAGATCCTTTGTGGATGTGTTTTAGGAAGACTTATATTAATCCTCAATAATCCTCACTGAACAAAGAAATGCTTCCACAATATCAGGTGTGCCAAACAAATAAAACGCTCACTCATTTTTAGGTGGGGCATTGTCTCAGTCTGCGCACTGCAAAGCTAGTGCCAAAAGATATTAAACAAGTGGAAATTCTTGTGTGAACACTTGTGTTTTCGTCTGCTTTGGTTCACTGAAATCATAAAAGGGTGTTACCTGTTTCCAACAGTCGTCTGCAGCAGCGTACACAATCCTGACACAAAGAATATGGTGGAGATCAGCTGACTTTTAGCAATGTTGTTGTCCTTTATACAGAGCGGTTCAGCCAAGATCAGTGGAACTGCAATGATGCCACCGAAAGCAAGAATGTAATGCTGCAGAAAGTGGAATAATAGAGAGATTTTAAAGGATTAAACATATTTTCTTTTTATACAGATTCATTTGTGTTTTTATTTTCATAAAACTCCTTTTTATTTGACTTTAATGCTTGCTGTGTTGTTGTTTTTTATTGAAAAACAGTCACAATGTGCAATGACATAGATGAGAATTAATTTCATACCAGACTGTACTGGATGTCATTATCTCAAAATATCTGCGTACAGATCAGATGCTAATGCCAAGTGTAATTGAGGAAATGTCTAAATCTAAAACAGTAATACTGGTTTATCTGATGTTCTCTACTCAGTAAGCAATAAGAGTTTCCGTATATCAGTGTTTCTTTGCTTTAAATCATTATGACAAAGGCTATTTCTTGTAACTCAGAACTAGTGTGGTCAGCTAGAATAATAACAATCTTGTATCTGCTACATCAAAACACAACGGCCTGGCTGGCAGGATATGTTCAGTCTCAGATGTCTCACACTTTAATCTAATTTGAGTGATGCACAGACATATATCTGGACTCACTAAGGCTGCTTCTCAGGCTTCAGCCTGATGTACAAAACACATTATATGTCATTGACAACACCATCGGTGTGGTCAGAGCTAATTCTCCTATCAACACAACCTAGTTTGTCAATGTCGTCCAAAAATATTAAGTGATTTGTAAAAAATAATAATAATAATAATATGGGCAATGGAGCGGGTATCCTTAGTGTTTCAGCAATGCTGACAAAAGAAGGTAATGCCACAAGTATTGGCAAAAATGTCATATCCTTTTATGTCTTTGCAGCTGACATTCAAGGCTTTACTATACTTCACACAGGGGTGGAAAACACAGGAATTGTTTGTTTTAATCATTTTCCAAACCTGCAACTCCCTTGGACATCAATCAGGGAGACATCAGTTCCATGGCAGTGAGGATTCCTTGTGGAATGAGATAGGCTGGTAGAAGTTACTCTTTCCAGATGTATAAACCTAAAAGATTTTAAATTTTGCCCAACATTCATATTTTGTGGTCAATCCTGATCAGTAACATAAATGGCCTTTTGCCATGCCAAGTTAAAAGACACAATAGAACCTTCAGCATCACTTATTAAAAGATTTGAGTGAGTGGTCATATATACATATATGCTAAAATGCTAACAGATTATTTTCAAATAAATACAAATCAATAATATGCTACAGGAGAAAATAAAGTCACCAATATTTTGGTTATTTCAACATGCCAGCCTTGGAGCCTAAATTTAATATATTTTTACAGCATGGTCATATTTTCCTTGTCGTTGGTTCAACAGAGGTCACTCAGCCTGAAAGAAAACTGGTATTATTATAACCTTGAAAATATCTAAACTACTAACTTATGACCACACTTTGGATTTTAACCATATTGCAGGTCTTGTAAATAATGTTATTGAATGATTGAAATGCTGTTGCTAATCAGCCATGAAATTAACTCTTGACACTCTAGTTTTTGGTGCATGTTTTACCCACACGCTTGTATGTTATTAATAAAATAAAGTCCCATTTCCAAAAATGTTTTGACACGACTTGAAATAGTTAACTAAAAGTGTAAAGAAAATTACATGTCATATTTAGCTTTCCCTTCCTTTTTACTCAAAATCCCCCTTACTCATTTCTGCTCATGTCTAGAACCGTCTCACACATACAAGCACTCACATGTTAGCAACTTCACACTAAAGTCTAACGAGTCACTAAAGAATCAGGGTTAGGGTTACTGACAGACCTTATTGTGAATAAATACATACTGTTGCCAACATACATTAATTATCACTCCTTTTTAAAGTGAGACATTTTCTTTAACTACATTAATGTCATTTTTTGAATTTTGAATTATTGTTTATTTTTTAGTTTGTAAATGTTGCAACAACAAAAAAGACATTACCATCAACATGTCAGGATTATGGAAATCTTCTAGTTATAATTTCAACTACATTTACCTCAGCTTTAGTCACACTTCTCTTTCTCTGTATTAAAAAGCTGGAAGCTGGAAACATACAGCTGGGAAAACACTGACAAACCCACTTCCCTAACTGTCCAGCACTAAACTGCAGATAAAGGAAGCTGATGGTGCAATATCTATCATTAGGTTACTGAGTTATAGAAGGTTTTTAATTGTCTCAAAAAGAAATTGAGAAGGATGGGGAATTTGGGATTATGAATAATGACTGCTAATTTGACCTCGCATTTGCTGTAGATGTAAATGAGAATTGGTTTAGCCAATGCAACTTTATTTTTACAGAGCTGTAGGTTTGTCTCCTTGCTTTGGCATTGATCTAACATCAAGAGGCTTCATTATAAGAGTAAATGGACTGTTTCTTATATACCCCTTTTCTATTTGAGCACTCAAAGCACTTATTCGCCCATTCACACAAGCACTTTTTTTCTGCACCTAAGTGCTGTCTTTCTAACAGTCACACTTTCACAGTGAATGTATTGGAAAGCAACTTGGGGTTTACTATATTGCCCAAGGATACCTCGGCAAGCAGACTCGAGCAGGCAGGCTTGCCCTACCAACCGTTCAATCAGTAGATGACCGGCTCTACCTCCAGAGCTAAAGCCAATCAAAGATGTTCAATAAATGAAAGCAGAATGTTTTCCTGCAGTAGTAGCAAGGTTAGATACAGTTTTCTGCTGTGACACTGGGCATAAACAAGTCATCAGATACATTTACCTGGAAGCCAAGCAAAATGCAGAGGTACCATGGTGGCCTGTCATTAAGGGAGTAAACTAAATCTATTTTTTTTCCTGTTGTCTCTTCTAGGGTTTCCTCTGTGTGAGACTCCCCAGGATCAGCTGTCAGCTGTAGCTGTTCGTCATCTTTATCCTTTAAGAGAAGCACAGCAAAAGTCATTAGTCATTAATTTAGCAATAATTAGTTTAATCCACTGCAGTGCATTTCTTCCTCTGCATCATTTCAGCAACTGTTTGAAATTTTAATTACTTTAAATCCCAATTAATTGTATGCATAAGTTTGAATTTATTTAGGATTTTTTTATGTATGTATATATTTGAGCTTGTATGTATGTTTTTACATAAAAGGCCAATATACACTCAAATCTTTTAATAAGTGCTCCTGCAAATTGCTGTGAAAGTGTTACTTTCTCAGCTAGAGTTGCTTTTTTTTTCTTACAGATGCTGCCTCCAGTTGGAGCTTCTGGTTTTTCTGTAATACTTGTATTCCGTTTCCTTAACTACTTGCAGTAGTATTGTGCTTCCACATTCTGCCAGATGGCATTACTACGTGCATGGTAGTAATGTGGCTCTGTGATCCTCTTGCTTTGCCCCTGCTTTGGCAGTTATGAATCCTGAATTTTTGTTTGTCTGTGACTTCCTGGTGAAATGCAATGCCTGTGCTTTGTGGGAAAACTGAGCTCAGGTTTACTGTCTCACTTACCTGTCTCTTTAAGTTGCTTGCCTGCTTACAAAAGACATATTCCCCTTTTACTCAACTGCCTGTCCAGTCTCCACCACTTTCTTCCTCTACTGTCCCTGGGATCCTCTGGCCTGCCAGTAACAGCTCCCCTATCTTACCTGAGTATTTATCTGTTGCTAACAACTTCTTGCAAAACATGACAGAACTATCTGGCCAAACACTGGACTCAGGAGACTCAGCTGCCATACCTATATGGCTTTATCTAAACAAGGTTTGTCTTTGGGCCAACACAAGCATGTGCAACATTTATTCATGGAGCAGCTATAGACCAAATGTGCACCGTAATTGTGACAAGTAATTCTGGCTTCAGTGGCCATCACATGACCTCTCCCACTTCAGTGCCAATTGGTGGGGTCGCTGCAGGGATTGCCATTGCAGTGTCATTCACCATAGCCATTCACCCCACTTCTTCCACAGTGATTGGCATCAATTGTGAGAGCTCAGGGCTCGCAAAATCGCTAGCCCGGGATTTTTCCAGTCGGGCTACCAGAATCTATCTTTGCCCTGCCCGTCGGGCAATCATAGGAAGGAAAAATATATGTCAATGCTTTTGCATTCTTTCGGAAATGTAGCTGGGTAATTATGTCATTGGCATCGGTGAGCCACTGTCAATATGTGACATATTGAAATCGCGTTTGAATTTGCCAAAGACAGCCAAAGAAAAGCTTACCACAAAACGGAAAAGTTATGACAAATCAGACTATAAGGCAAAAAGAAAGTGCAGCTTTATGGTTTCATGGACAAAAGAATTTCTGTGGCTGCAATATGACGAACTAAATAACCAGAGGTGCACATAAGTGGTCCGCAGGTGCACATTCGCTGTCAAAATAAAAAAAATGCGCACAAGATAAGAAGTTGCAACGGGTGTTTGCGTACATAAGATTTTCTGGAGGAGGGCAGAAATTTGTTTAGAACTCTTAAAGATGTCGAAGAAGCTCCTTTAAGCAATTACTTTGGTGTTCCTCCACCTCCAAAGAAACGTCAGATGGAGTCCGAACCATAAAAGAAGCGCGTATTCTCGGAAAAGTGGTTGCAGGAGGTGAGCTGGCTTCAAACAAATGATGAACGCACAGAGATGTGGTGCAGAATGTGCCGTGAAAATCCCACTCTAGCGGACAAAAACACTGCCTTTTATATGGACGCAAACGCGCATTGCAACTTCTTATCTGGTGCGCGTCTTTTATTTTGACAGCGAATGCGCACATGCGGACCACTTATGTGCACCCGTGTAAATAACATAATGTTCTGCCGGGTGTGTTGTTGGTTTTCCCTCGATTTCTGAGTCGACAAGCGCCTTTGTTACTGGGACCAGTAATTTTAAGAAAGGCCCCCATTAGAACCCATGAGAAATGCAAGAAATGCATTATTGCTCAGTCTGCAATATCTTTCCCAGAACAAACAGCAATTGCAAATAATATACTAAAAATAAACCTGAAAAATCTGTTTAGAACAGCGTACTATGTTGCAAAGAGTGAACTACCACTGGCAAAATTTAGCAGTCTTTGCAAACTTCAAAAAGCAAAGGGCCTAGATCTTGGTTCCACTTACCTCTTACCCGTGACTTCAGTGGAAATTTCAAATCCAGGATCTGACACAGACTGATTCATGTTCTACATAGTTCTTACAAGTTCAAAGAAATTTCTGTTCAATTAGAACCAAGTATTTGAGTTGATGATTGTAATTTTTATACAATGTTGTAATTTGTGTTTACATTTTTTGATTAATGTTTTGTTTCCGTTACACTATTATACTTTAATGTATAATATTGTAACGGAAACAAAACAGGAAACAAAACATCAATCAAAAAATTGCTCTCTTCTCTCTTCTCTACTTAAATTTATTTTGGGCTACCAAAAACTGAAGAGTTCCTGCCCGAAGGGCTACCAGAGATTTTGAAATTTTGCGAGCCCTGGAGCTTAAAAAGTGTTAAAGCTTTCCCTTCCATTAAGTTTTTTTTTTTTTTTTTTTTTGTCTAAAACAAGAGTAAGACTCTTAGGCCATTTTCTGATTGCTGGGGGTAACCGGTGGTTAAATTAAATCACCAGATTACTTCTGTTCAGTTCAGCTTTTGAGCCTTTTTACATGGCACCATAATTTTTTACAAAATTAAATCTGTGTAATGCTTATAAACATAAAAGAAAAGGATGAGTGGAAAACTACTTTTACCACTCTTTTGGGACATTTTAAATACTTGGTGATACCATTTGGTCTTACTAATGCCCTTGCTGGTCTATGTAAAAGCAGAAAAAATGTCCAAACAATAGCATTTCTGCTCCTTCTAAAATTGCATGGACATCCTCCATGCAATTATCAGTGCTTTCTTTTTGCTATTTATTATCAGTAATTTATGAAAAACAATAGTACTCTTACTAAACTGGCCTTTAAGTGATTGGCCCCAGATGCTAAGTTAAACCCGTATGGCTTTTTCTCCCAGCGTCTGTGTGCTGCTGAAAGGAAATATGATGTCAGGAAATGTGAGCTACTGGGAGTGTAATGCTACCATTAGACAAGTGCAAATGCTGGTTGGAGGGGATTGAGCAGCTATTTATCTTCTGGAGAGACCACAAGAATCTCTCTTACTGGACATCTGGTTATGCTATGATGGAGAAAATAGTGTAGTGTCAGAACCCCTGATAGCCTGTCATGAAAATACCCCATACAACTTAATATTTAAAGGTGTGGATGCAAGATAAGTGGTGAGAAAAGAAACAAAGGGATCAAAGATTTTAATAATATGACTAAAACCACAGAGAGTGTGACAAGATTGGGCGTCAGCCAATTAAAGAAAAAGAAGACCAAGAAGTCTCATTCCCCACTGTCTTGTCTGCCATGGTGGATTCACAGCCACAGAGCACAGAGAGCCACTGTAAGTTTCCTTCAAAGATTTATTTAGTACATTACTACTGTGATTAATGAGGAAACCAACACAGACATGAAAATCCTTCATGACTATTTTAGTTAATGGTAAAGGTGTTAGCTAACTAGCCATAAATACACTGATCAGTGCCCTGACATTAGCTTTCGCTCTGAAATTTGACAGACATTCTGTCCATATGTCAGCAGTGTCTTTTTACTCTGTTTGCTCCACTGTTGGCAGTAAAAGACCATTTTACTTCACCTCAGAGCCCTCATTCTGTATCACAGCATTGTGACTCAGGGGCATCAGTACATCACGCTTTAAGTCACTGTGGAGGCGTGTGGTTTGTGGCTCAGCTCTAGGGGAGGGATGGACCAGTGTGTTCAGTTTGGTGGTGTCGGCTGGAGAAAGAGTGTTTAAAAAGCATTATATAAACTGGATAAACTGTCCGGGTTGTTGCTCTAGCATTCCAAAAACTTAGTCATGTCACGATGGATCCGTGGTCTGCTCAGCCAGTGGAGGTACAAGTCAAGATAGCGACTGACCTGGTGGGGGCACAACGCCATCTTCTAGACAAGCGGCAGGAACAGTCCAAGCGGCAGATAAGGCTGCTCAAATGTCTGCTTGCTTGGGCTGGCTCCTCACTACCACTTTTCCTGCTCCCCAGAGTCCGAGCATTGATGCTCCACCCAATGGACAAGAGGGAGGACCCCCAGGCCTTCCCTGAAGTTTTACGGGCCACGGCGGAGACGTGCTGGCCACCCAAGAATGAATGCTCACTGTGGCTGCTGCCTCTGGTAGAAGTGGCGGCTTAGAGCTTAGCCTTTAGGTGGTTGTTAGGAATTGCTTTCTCAACATCCAGCAAATCATCATGGACCGACTGGGACTCTTGCATGAGCATCACTGCTATTGGTTCCTGGAAGGGGAGATGGGGGTGAGAGATTAGCCATTCGCCTACACTAGGAGGCTCCACAATTGAGTAGCCTGGGGGAAGCTTAGCTGTTGAACATGCTGACACTGATGCAGCTTATGGAGGGGTTCCCAGCATAAACAGCGGAGTTCATTTGGCTGTCATCAGCCAGCAAGTCTCAAGCTGGCCATAATGCTGGCTAAGGATCACCTTGCAGCAGGGAGCTGGCAGGGACCCACAGCGGATGGCCGATCTCAGCCCCAAGGAGGCCCTGTGGTGCATCCCCATTGCAGCCAGTGGAATCCAACGTTTAATCACACTTCCACTTCTGATATCTCTCCATGGTCCTGGCATCTAGCGTCTTTGCACCTGCTGTCATTAATGGAGGTCCCATTGAGTGCATTGGCATGGACCTCATTGAGCAATTTCACCAGCATCCAAGCGGATAGTGCTCTTTATTATTTCCGAAGCAGTGCCACTGTGCACCATTTCTACAAAGACTCTATTTTTGACTGGTTTTGATCACAGAGTTGCAGTTGTACATAGTAAAACAAATAACAATACAAAAATTTGCAGTTCTCGTTATATATTTGAGAAAATGTCCATCCTTGAATTTGTGAATATTTTTTCTATAAATTTAAATCACAAGTATGTGAACATTTTTTTACACGCAAACATTTCAAATTACAAGTTCATATTTTTTCTACACATTCTCTCCTTTTATTTTACAAGCTCTCACATTTACAACATATTTACCCTCATAGTAATGCCAACAGACAGTTAGGTCAAACAAAAGGGGTGCTGAGAGGGAACGGGTCCAACCACCTATGCTGCCAAAGTTTGTTTGGATTTAGAGAACATTAGTATGGACATATGAGACCTAAAATCCAAAATGAAAAGTGTCATTCACAAAGTCCTATAAAATAATATGAAAACCTGGAGCAGCTCAAACAAGAAATAAACCGCAGTTTAACCTCATTTAACACAAAGCTATAGCGACATTATATTGCCAGATGTATTTGCTCGTCTGGCTTCACAGCTGTATGAACTTGAGTGACAATCCGTTCTTAATCCATAGGATTTAATTTCGTGTTGCACAACCCTTTGCAGGTATAACAGCATCAACTCTTTTGGGAAGCCTTTCCACAAGGTTTAGGGGTGTTAGGCTGTTAGGTTTGTTAGGTTTAGGAGTGTTAGGTTTAGGCTTACAGTCTCCACTCTAATCCATCACAACTATGTTCTGTTGGGTTGACGTCAGTCAAGTCTTTTCACACTACACCAAACTTGCTCATCCATATCTTTATAGACCTTGCTTTGTGCACTGGTGCAAAGTCATGTTGGAACAGGAAGGGCCATCCCCAAACTGTTCCCACAAAGTTAAGAATATGAAATTTTCCAAAATGTCTTGGTATGCTGAACCATTAAGAGTTCCTTTCATTGGATCTATGGGGCTGAACCCAGCTTTAGAGAAACAACCCGACTCTATAATTTGCCTTCCACCAAACTTTATACATGGCACAGTGCAGCCAGATAAGTACCATTCTCCTGGTAACCACCAAAGCTAGACCTGTCCATTGCATTGCCAGATGGAGACACACAATTTTTACTCCAGAGAACATGTCTCCACAGCTCTAGAGTCTAGTGCCAGTATGCTTTAAACCACTGTATATGATGCTTTGCATTGCACTTGGTGATGTAAGGCTCAGATGGAACTGCTCTGACAAGGAAATCCATTCCATGAAATTCTCCATGCACCGTTCTTGAGCTAATCTAAAAGCTACATAA
This sequence comes from Neolamprologus brichardi, assembly GCF_056152115.1. NCBI lineage: Eukaryota > Metazoa > Chordata > Actinopteri > Cichliformes > Cichlidae > Neolamprologus > Neolamprologus brichardi. Next base: position 23,845,012 of record NC_142110.1, read on the forward strand.
AGTTTGGAGGTATGTAGCAAATGACTCTGAAGTGGTGACCTCTGTCCATTATGCACCTCAGCATCAGCTGACACTGCTCTGTGATTTAATGTGGAAACCACTTTGTGGATGTTTTTCCCAATCGCTTCCACTCTGTTATAATATTACTAACAGTTGACTGTGGAATAATAGTATGAAAATTCCATGACTGGACTTGTAAAACAGGACCTCCTACCACAGTATCACACTGTAATTTGTTGAGCCCCTCAGAACAACCCATTCTTTCACAAACATTTCTAGAAGCAGTCTGCATGCCTAGGTACTTGATTTTGGATTAGAATTTCATTTTTTGATAACATTTCACTTGAACTCTCAAAATGAAGTCCATACAGATGTTGGAGCATGTGAAGAAGGCCACCATTAAGTGAAAAAAACACCATCCTTGATAGCTGATACTGGGAGGTTTGAAAGCCTCACCTTTAAACCACCAGTATACCTCTTGCCATTCTGGTGAGATAGCTTAATTGTTGTCTCACCTTACCCTAAAAATCTTCTCCAGAAAGCACACACTTCAGTTGTGCTTGACGTTATTTATACTGGAGCAGGGGCTTCCTTTTTAGTCTGCATCCTTCCAGTATAACGATGTTAAACTTTATAGATCATAGAGCTTCACTGAGTCAAGCTCTAAGAATAACGCCGCCTGCTTAAAATTTTCAAATTGATCTGAGTATTTATTGAACCAGTGAGTTCTTTCAAAGAAATCCTTTTCATGTTTGCAAAGAGAAACTACGAATTCTATTCAATCATGATGCACTAATAAAAAGTTAACAGGCCTTAAACCTGCCAAATCAAAAGACACTTGAGAACCTTCAGCATATTTATTAAAACATCTAAGTGAGTGTATGTATATATATGAGCCTGTGTGTATGTTTTTAACCCTGTATGGTTTAAAGAAATCCAATATAAATTCGAACTTGTCCACCTAATTCTTGTTTTTTTTAAATGCATTAAAGATGTAGAATTCAAAGAAAGCATTAAAAGCCCCAAACTACCATGACATACTGACATAATGAGTGTACAGAAATGTCTGACCTTGTATATCATGTTATACAATCTTTCTAGCTTCCTTCCTTCCTTCTTCTTTTACCAGTCATAGTCCCTTCATTTAGAATCTCACCACTTTCACCTTTGCAATTCTGGCCTTATTTCTCTCTTGCTTCCTCCTAGCATGCCTCCCCCCCTTTCTCACCTTTTGTGTTCTGACAACAGTAGCACAGTTTTCACCCTATTGGGCAACATTATCAGATGAAGTCATCTTGAACCTGGTCCCCGACCAAACAGGTATGGACATGTCATTCATCTCATTCATTATGTCATTCATTATCATCCAGTAATTCTGTCAATATGTTACTTCTAACACCTCTCCTTATACAACATTCATCCTCCCCCCACCCCCGTGCGCCAAAAAAAAAAAGAAAAGAAAGAAAACAGAGAAAGACAACCCAACCAAAACAACCAAGGACAAAGCAAAGACAAAACTCCAAAACACAGACTTAACAATGTGGTGTATGCTGTACAGTGCAGCGAGGAATGCCCAGACCTCTACATTGGAGAGACCAAACAGCCACTTCACAAGCGCATGGCACAACATATAAGAGCCACCTCCACAGGACAAGACTCAGCTGTCCATCTGCATCTAAAAGACAAAGGTCACTCTTTCGAGGATGCCAATGTTCACATTTTGGACAGATGGTTTGAAAGAGGAGTGAAAGAATAATAATAATAATAATAATGGATTGGATTTATACAGCGCTTTTCAAGGCACCCAAAGCGCTTTACAATGCCACTATTCATTCACTCTCGCATTCACATACTGGTGGAGGCAAGCTACGGTTGTAGCCACAGCTGCACAGAAGCCATCTATGTCCACCTTGAACGACCATCTTTGAACAGAGGCGGTGGTTTACGACACCAACTGTCTGCCATCTATAATCCAGTTTTGAGTTCCCTCCCCAGACGCCTTAACGCCCACTCACATCCTGGGCCATCTGACATCAGGAAATCGCATGACAAGGTGGGGCCAGGTTTCACAATGAGCTCACCTGAAACCCTGACTGATTGGGACCCACACCCGTTTTTCACACCTTGGCTCATGTGATTAGAGGATCATCAGGGGGTCCTTTTGTCCCTCTGTGGGGGGATATTCCCACTGGGTTTAAATCTGGGACTCTCCACCATTTGACCTTAGAACTGAAGAAGCTTCTCGGATGAGAGGTGAAATGTCTTCAAGCAACTTAAAGAAGTCCAGACGCTTTTCTTTGCAAGCTCCTTTGACTGCTCTGCACTCACTTATTTCTTCAAACAAAGTTGACACCTTGTTGTGTGAACGTCACCATTCCATCAGTCTCAACCACTCAGTTGCAAACCCATCTATACCACATTTCCTCTCCAGCAAGAAGCATCTTCAGACATTTGCTTCAGTTATTATTTGCTTCCATCTAGTTGCTCTCTTCCTGTAACCCAGCATCTACAGATAACAGAAATACATATGACTGGACATGGGTAAGCTGTTTACTTCAGGGTCAGCTGAACAAATCTTCAGTTGTTGCTGCATTGTTTTTATTTGTCTGGGTTTTGAGTTACTGAGTCAGATTTCTCACTTTAATGTTTAAAATGCATTCACTCTACAGACATCTCAATGTGAACTGCCAAAAGTCTATTTGATAATGTTTTTAGGTTTGTTTATTATGTAAGATGCTACTTAATAAAATGACTATACACTGCATCCTTTCAAAACTGAAGCAAACAATATGCTACAAAACCATGTTTTTGATACCCTCTCCAACCTCCACCCGGAGAGGGTAGAGTGCCCATTCTGGGTCAGGGATGAGTTCCTGCCCAAGTAGAGGAGTTTAAGTATCTCAGGGTCTTGTTCGCGAGTGACAGGAGAAGGGAGCGGGAGATAGACAGAAGGATTGGAGAAATTGCGAATAAAATCAGCGAAAATGGGCTTCCTCCCGAGGGGGATGATCTGATATCATCGTGTTGGTGTTGTTCCCAGATCATCATGAAAATGTTGTTCCAGGTTCAACATTGCAAGTGACCAATCACATTATTGTGATGTTATTCTTTTGCGCACCAACCCATTCGGGCATTTATGAAATTCCAATGTTGCAAGGACAATATCAATTCTGCTTAGCGTTTATTAAAGGGTTAGGGTTAGGGTCAGGGTTAGGGTCCATTGATCGGCGGACAAAGGCGGTTTCTCGCAGCTTAAGTACAGTTTTTTGTTTTATGCCGGTTTTTCCCGAAGTCGCAAAAGTATGACATCACAACATTCTGATTGGTCACTTGTAATGTTGATCCTGGAACAACCTTTAGTATGATGATCTGGGAACAACACCAACACGAGGATATCAGATTGTGCCTCCCGAGGGTAATTCAGCCATCTGGGAGGGGCTCAGAGTAGAGCCACTGCTCCTCCACATCGGAAGGAGCCTGTTGAGGTGGTTCAGGCATCTGATAAGGATGCCTCCTGGGCTTCTCTTGAGTGAGGTGTTCTGGGCATGTCCCACCTGGAGGAGGTTCCAGGGCAGACCTAGGACAAACTGAAGAGATCATATCTCTTATTTGGCTGGCCTGGGGACACCTTGGTGCCAAATAAGCTGGAGGAGGTGGCCGGGGAGAGGGAGGTCTGGGTTTCTCTGCTTAAGTTGCTGCCCCCGCAACCTGGCCCCAGATAAGCTGAAGAAGATGGATGGATGGATGATTTTGATATACTGAGTTAGACTTTTCATTCTCCTATTAAAAGTAATCTCAACACTGTTTGATCACATTAAACAGCCAAAAAAAGGGTTATTTTAATACAGCGCCACACCACTTTTGCTCCAGAGCTCTTGGAATACATTAAAATTGGATTTAGAGGACAATAAAACAAGAAGTTAAAGAGACAAGTGAACTATTCATAGATAAGCTGATTGTTTATTTAACGTTTAACCTCAACCGTCAAGCTATGTACAGGAGTTGCCTGATGGTCAGGTATTCAAGTTCTGCCAAGTGATCGTGGACTGCTGTTGGCTTCTTCAGCAATGTGCTAGTATTGTCTCAATTGACCAACTAACATTAGCTTTCCTGATTCTTCTTCACCACAGGGGCTTTCTTTACTTGCATCCTTGATCTCATACCTGAGACAAGGCAGTTGCTTTATCCTTAGCTCAGCAGATGCTCAGTTAAAATGCTGTATTCTACCAGAGTTGGCTTATCGTGTCCTGCATCTCACTATTGTTCCCATTGTGCTGGCTGTAGTCTCTGGATCTCCTGCTTTGATTGCACCAGGTGCCAGGTACTTCTCGGTCAGTATGGATATTGGTCGTCTGTTAATTCATAACTACTCATGGGTTTGGATGCCACAGTACACTTTTTATCAATATGTCCTGGTTCCACAAGAGGACATACTGATGAAAAGTGGCCTTGTTGAGACCGGTGATGTCCGAGCTGTTATTACTTTAGTCGTGTATCTCTTGCTCTTCCAAGGTGTGTGTGTGTGTGTGGGGGGGGGGGGGGGGGGGGGGGGGGTGCATGTGTGTGTGTGTGTTGATTTTCCTTCTCACAAAGTGACTTTGTTGCTCAAATGAAATATCACATAGGATCATAAATGTATTATAAATCTTACAGACTCAAGTGACACAATAATCTTATAGCACTTGTTTTTAGCATGTTTTTGCCAGATAACTATTGCGGAGGTTAAAATTTAAGAGAAAAATATAAGTAGACCTTTCTTTCAAAAAGGCTAAAACAAAACTTTGACAATTGTAGATGCATGTTGTGTACAATGCACTTTAATAAAACTAACTTAAAAAAGAGAAGTGAAATGAAGATGTGATTTTCCCCAAAGGAGGAGACTTTGATATATAATACAAGGTTAGCTAAATATGATAAATAAGGCCCAGTTTTGCAGATTCACGTGCTTGCCCATCTGCAGTGGAGTTTGTTTATGTTCTAATTTTCTTTCTTCAGTCAATTGCCATGGGTAGGAAGAGGAAAACATCAGCCTTAAAGTCAGCTGTGTACACTTGAACACCACATGCAGTCTAAACCTTTTTTTACCATTTCTACACAAACAGCCATGGAGTCAGCTCCACTTACATATCCCTCCTTTTGGGCAACACATGCACCCTTTGCTGATTTCACATTCCAGAGTGGCTTACATTTAGCTCTTAGTGCTGTATTGAAAGAATATCACACTGTAGCTCTTTTTAACTTTAGTCTGCTAATATAAGCAAACAACATTGTCAAAATCTCTGTAAAAGTAGTGACTCTGTGTTATTATATGTTTTCCATTTGTCTTTGTGACAGAGTTGGAGTCTTATGACACCAAAAAAATCAATCAAGATTGGCCGGTGCGCCGAAAGAAGAAAGAAAATCAATCTGGAAACGTTAGAGCAGATAAAGACAACACATCACTTACCCCAAATGCAGGATTGTCTGTCCCCTGGTCATTGAGTCCAAGCTCTATTGTTTCTTCTGTCGTGAGATGCATTGTGGTAAATCAGGCAAGGTGTTGTAAACTCCGCATAAATACAAAAACACACAAGGTGGGAGTAAATCTCTAACTGAGCACAGAAATAAAAGGGACAACATTAATAACCCATTTCCCTAGTTTTGCTAGGAATGCTGACTATCGCAGTCAGAAAGAGAACGGCTTAGTTATTTTGTAATCTCCTCTTTGGCTCTGAAAACTTTCTGGGCTGCTGCTGGGTGAGTGTGAGCTCTAGTTACTCTGACTTTGGGTCATGTGCCTGCTGTTGTGTGATGATGGACCTATTGAGAATAGCGAAGCAAGTTTGTCACATGCATCTTTATTTACACATGAATCATACTGTTATCAAATATCTGCAGGTGAAATATTTAAGGAATTTAACAAAGTGGCAGATTTCAGCTTTTGATGTTAATCTTTGGATTGGATTCATGGATACCATGTTTCCACTTGACACCATGTTTAACCCGACACTAATTGCAGCTGTATTAAAATAAATCACAAATCATTGTATTTTGCTCACTACACTGAGGCAAAAACTTAATTTAAAACATAACTTTTGAAACTTACTGTGACGCACAATCATATGGGGAATCTTTCCTTATAAGCAATATAATTTATTTTCTCCTAGAATAGTTTTTTTGTGGTCTATTAAATTGCAACAGCTCAGTGATAAAGAGATTGACCTCGAGTGCTATCATGAGCAAACTAGTTCAAAGACGTTACATAATTATGCATTTTACATCCAACATGGAAAAATTAAGTGCTCACACAACAATAAAGCATTTCAGAAGCTTAAATACAGATTTCTGTATTTCTCCTATAGAAACCTTGCCTTCTTTAACTAAACACCCTATAACTAGAATTGTGCACTTGATTCTGCATGTTGTGGTGTTCCAGTCTTTTTATGATTAAAATGCAACTCATTGTAACAGTGCTTAACAAATTTATTTGACCACCTCTCGTAAAACAAGAAAACTTAAACTTTTAGAAATCTGTCTAAACCTTCTTTAAAACTAAAACTAATATTGTTATTTATTAGGAAAAACAATAAACTGGAAAATTAATTAGTCACCCATAACATTCAACCACTAAAGTTACTTTTTTTTTGTTCTGAAATGCAATGCATTCATAAAAACATGAATACTACATTTAACATAATTGTCCCGCATGCCAAAGTGGAAAAACAAAACATTTTTGCTAAAGGAACTCAAAATCAGTTACAGTCTCGGTCTCTGGCATAGATGTGTGATTCTCATGAGAGTGGCAGTCAAAGAGAAATGGCTGTATCAAGCAAGGGACAGTTGAGGTCAAGTAATGAAAATGCTTTGCACAAAATTAATTGTGTAGACCATTAGAGTGATACGATTTTTTGTTATTTTCTGTCTGTCTGATTATTGTTTTAATAACAGTAAGGCATAAAGTATTTAAGTCCAGTTTAATTTATATATCACCAATTTACAATAATATTTACACCTTAAAGCAAAGTGCTGTGTTAGAATAATAATATATTGTGTGTATATTGTGAGCACCTGATAATAATGAATTACAGTAATCCAGCCCAGAAGTAATAAATGCATGCATACATGCATGAATTACCTTTTCAGCATCAATTTGAGATATTATACAACGAAGTCTTCTTTATGCACAAAGGTTAATTATGGAGTTCTAGGACTAGTTCGGTTATGCATTCTTCCCCAAGGCATAGGCACAGAAGGCAAAGCATACATTTTCACTGCTATGCAGAAGCCAGACAACACACACCATCCAGCCATCTATCCATCTTCTTCCACTTATTGGGAGCTGGGTCACGGGGGCAGCAGCCTAAGCAGAGAAACCTAGACCTCCCTCTCCCCAGCCACCTCCTCTAGCTTGTCCAGGGTAACACCAAGGGTTTCCCAGGCCAACTGAGAGATATAATCTCACCAGCGTGTCCTGGCTCTACCCTGGGGCCTCATCCCGGTAGGACATACCCGGAACAGAAGCATCCTTGTCAGATGCACGAACCTCCTCAATTGACTCCTTTCGATGTGGCGGAGCCGCTCTACAGTACTTTGAGCTCTACTCTGGCAGACTCCCTAATGGAGAGGCCAGCCACCCTTTGGAGAAAGGTAATTCCTGCTGCTTGTATCCACGATCTGATTTTTTTGGTCACTACCCAAGGCTCATGACCATAGATGAGCTTGGGGATGTAAATCGACTGGGAGTGGAGCTTTGCCTTTATGCTCAGCTCTCTCTTCACCACGGTGGACTGGTACTACGTCCGCATCACTGCAGCCACAGCACCAGCTCTCGTCTCCCCTCACTCATGAACAAGACACCAAGATACTTAAACTCTTCCACTTGGGGCAGTAACTCATCGCTGACCCAGAGTGGGCACACCACCCTTTTTTGGTGAGAATCTTGGCCTCCAACCTGGAGGTGCTGATTGTCATTCCAGCTGCATCACACTCGGCTGCAAACCGCTCCAGTATGAGCTGGAGTCCACCACCCAATGAAGCCAACAGAACCACATCATCCACGAAAAAGAGAGGATATTCAGAGACTGGCCAAGTGGAAGCCTCCCACCACTTGGCTAACAATCCCTTCCTAGAGTATTTAAAAGTTCCTAGAGTATTTAAAAGTAGAATGGGAGGGAGAGCCTTCAGTTTTCAGGCCCCTCTTCTGTGGAACCAGCTTCCAGTTTGGATTCGGGAGACAGACACTATCTCTACTTTTAAGATTAGGCTTAAAACTTTCCTTTTTGCTAAAGCATATAGTTAGGGCTGGACCAGGTGACCCTGAATCCTCCCTTAGTTATGCTGCAATAGATGTAGGCTGCCGGGGGATTCCCATGATGCATTGAGTTTTTCCTTTCCAGTCACCTTTCTCGCTCACTATGTATTAACAGACCTCTCTGTATTGAATCATATCTGTTATTAACCTCTGTCTCTCTTCCACAGCATGTCTTTTATCCTGTCTTCCTTCTCTCACCCCAACCGGTCGCAGCAGATGGCCGCCCCTCCCTGAGCCTGGTTCTGCCGGAGGTTTCTTCCTGTTAAAAGGGAGTTTTTCCTTCCCACTGTTGCCAAAGTGCTTGCTCATAGGGGGTCATATGATTGTTGGGTTTTTCTCTGTATCTATGAAGCGCCTTGAGGCGACTTTTGTTGTGATTTGGCGCTATATAAATAAAATTGAATTGAATTGAATTGAATAGAAATGCTTTAAAATTGTGCAATAAAAATTGTCACTTATTTTGTTCACAAAAAAATTGTGAACAGAATAAGTGACAAGGGGCAGTCCTGGCAGGCTCACCCTCAATTATCCTCGGGAGGGTAAAAAGCTAGTCCAGCGTTTTGACCAACAGATGAAGTCTCCTTTCCAGCACCCTGGCATAGCCTTTGCCAGGGAGGCTGAGGAGTATGATCCCCGTATAGTTGGAGCACACCCTCCAGTCACCCTTCTTGAAGAAGGGAGCATAACCCCAGTGTCATTTGGCGCATAGGCACAGACGACAGTCAGGACCTGTTCCCTGACCCTAAGGCACAGGGAACAAACCCTCTTGCCCACAAGGGAAAACTCCAATATGCAGGCAGCAAATGGAAGAGATACTATACCCACCCACCACTGAACCACGTGGAACCACCTCCTCTCACTGAGGGCAACTCCAGACTTGAAAGAGAGTCTAGCCCCTTTCCAGGAAACTGTTTCCGGAGTCCAAGCCATGCATTGAGGTGAACCCAGCTATACCTTCCCCCACAAGAGAGATGTCCCAATCGCTAATCTTCGTGGGCAGGGATCAGTCCAGCAGGGTCTTACCCTGGCTGGTGCGCAGCACACACACTGCACCCAACCCCTACAGCACCTCCTGCAGGTGGTGGGCCTACAGAAATGTGTGCCCATGTCCCTTTTTCAGGACATTTTTTAATGTAGGATGGGAAGCAGAGCCTTCAGCTTTCAGGCCCTTTTTCAAATCCAGCTTCCAGCTTGGATTTGGGAGACAAACATCCTCTCTAATTTTACAAAGCATATATTTACAGCTGGATCAGATGACCCTGCAATAGAAAATATGTGCAGGTTTCTAATTATATTGCCCAAGGAAGCATTTAGAATATAAAATGCATCGATGTCACCACTGAACCCTGTGGAACCGTGTGACTAACTGTTGTGTGTGAGCAAGACTCTATTTACATGCATATACTGGAATCTATTAGATTGATATGATACAAACCATTGCAGTGCAGTTCCATTAGTACCAATGGTGTTTTAATCTCTGTAATAAAACTCCGTAGTATACTGTGGTCAGCAGTATTGAACGTTGCCCTGAGGTCTAGTAGAACAACCACAGAGATGACTCCATTGCCAGAGGCCATAAGTGATCATTCATATCCTTCACTATTGCTGTTTCTGTGCTATAATATACTATAAATCCTGATTGAATAAACCATTCATTAATGTTGCTGTAATTAATGACATCTGTGGAACTGATGTGAATTTTTTTTATGGTTTTTCTAATGGTTAAGATTTTATTGTTGTTGCTAGTTAAACTTGGCTACCTAAGGTTGTTCCGAAAGTCTGACATGTAGGAATCGATGGTTATAAATATATATTTATAGTTTTATTTTTTTATTCTTTACCCCATCTCTCACCCTCTGATACCTGGGATAGGCTCCAGCTCCCCCATGACCCTGATAAGGGTAAGTGGAAGGGAATGGGGCGGTGAATGGATGTTTTTTATTGGGGTTTTTTAATATGTGTAAATCTAGTGTAACAGACTATGTTTTTATTCTTGTTTATTTTTAATTGACAGAATTTTTGTGCTGTTGAAATTTTAGATTATGTCATATTAATGACTGACGTGAAATAGCACTGCTGACCAAAGAGCACAACATGACTAAGGCTACGTTCACATTGCAGGCGAAAGCGCATCAAATCCGATTTTTTTGACCCTATGCGACCCATGTCCGATCATGGTATGACAGTGTGAACGGCACAAATCCGCTATTTTCAAATCCGATCTGGGTCACTTTCGTATGTGGTACTGAATCCGATACATATCCGATGTTTCAGAAAGCGACCGCTGTGTGAATGGTCAAGTCGCATTAAATCCGTCTTTTACGTCACTGACACAAGACAGACACCAATTATCAGCGCCGGAGAAGACATCGCGAACGCTTCCTGGCCATCCGGTGAAACTGCTGGGAAGACAACGTTGGAGAAACGTTAACATTTTATTTGTACTGCATAATTTGCAGATTCTGACAGAAATCTGCAACTATCCCTTGAAGCAACGCTCCTCTCTAAAACAGCAATAAGGATAATTATTAGGTTATCTACATTATTATGTAAATAACAAAATCACTTAAAGCAAAAAATTGGAAAACGTGAAGTCTGAAGTCTTTATATTAAGGGCCATCAGTCAAACAATATTGTTTGCTCTGGGTCTAAACAGCGCGTTGTGTGTGACATCTTCTTTTACGCATGCGGGCCGCTTTGAGCGTTCACACTAGAGCGCGTTTGCTGTCGCATTTTATTTGTAGTGTGAACGAGCAGACAAAAAAATCGGATTTGATCAGAAAATCGGAATTGAGCATTAAGACCTGCAGTGTGAACGTAGCCTAAGGCTTTTAGTTCTGGCATTTTAAACAGCACATCACAAGAAATTGAAAAATAAGTGTGAAACAACACTCATTTTTCAATTCATAGCTCTATTGGTTAATAAATTAATCCCTTTTCACAGTATGCAAAACATTTTATACAAACTATTTTTTCTCATTTTGGAATGTTATCACTCTATCTGCTGTATCACTTTATATTTTAGCGTGTATGCCATTATCTGCCTTGAAGTTTAAGTTGTGGTCTCCAAGTCGCAGCTATTAGAAGTCTGCTTGACAAGAAAAAGTGCAACTGTTTTTATGAAAGGATTTGGTTTAATGTTCTTCTCAGTGTGCACTGCACCATGTTGAGTTGACTGAAAGGAGGTAAAACAGCTTGGGATTGCTGACTTTAAAACTTATTTATGGCTTTCTTTATGTAACTACAAAACATACTCAAACAGAGAGACAAAGAGACTCCTTGGTCATGGTTTCTATTTTGCCTAGGTGTTTAAAACTGAATAATGCTTGAATTGTATTCATGTCTGGAGAGATAAGAAGTAACAGTCAGCAGGACAGTTTTAAGGTACTCATTTATTTTCCCTTTGATGCTGGTTTTAGTGTATCTTACTTCTTTGGTATCTCAGCTCACACTTAACAGTGTTGCAAAAAATGTAATAAGCCAAAAGAACACAACTATTTAATGCTGAAGAAAGTTTAAGGTTGTTTGGAATTGTTTTGATTTTCATAATTTGAATAAAGGATTTTTCATATAGTGTACACACTTGCAGGTTTTATATAAAAATGTACTATTAAAATATTTTATATATTGCAGGTAAACATATAGTATAGTTAAAAACATTCTAATGTTAGGACAGTTCTGGCAGACAGCAATGAATGAATGAAACATGTGAAAAGAATGGATCAGAGCTTTACTTCAAGGTTTTGATTAACCATGGATCCTTGTGATCCTTGTGCATTCACACAGTAGCTCCTTATCCAAGTGAAAACAAGTTACAAGCATGTGCTCCTTACATAGCAAAGGTCAACCCATATAATTTATTAGTGAATATAGTTTTTAAATCCTTGGTGAAAAATCACAGGAAGAAAAGGTGGATAATCTACCAACAAAGCATCCATCAGTGACAAGAGTCACTGTCAGTTAATTTAAGGTAACATAAGGTTACCTTAAATTATAATTTCATTTCTATTATTATTATTTTCCAGTCATCTATTTTCTACATTTACATTTATAGCTGTATAGCTTTATAGCTGGTATTTTTAGATTTGTTTTTATTGATATTTTCTTTGCAAATATTGCTGCTAGGGAGTTGCTTCTAATTTCGTTGAACATCTGATGTTTAGTGGTTAGCACTGTTCCCTCAAAGCAAGAAGGGCATGCTCCAGCTTCCTCTTACAGTCTAAACACATGCAGTTAGTAGGTTTAGGTTAATTGGCTAATGATCTAAAATGCTTGTAGATGTGATGTGTTGTTTGTCTCTCTGTGTTAGCAGTGCAACAAGCTGCTGACCTGTTCATATCCAGTGACCGTGAACAAGATAAGCAGTGAAAATCGATGGGTCGACAGTTAAGTTGTTAAGTTGTAGGAAGAAAATTGCCAAGAGCAAACATGGGAACCAGAGTGAAGTTTTAAATTGTTAGTGAAAAAAAAATAAAGATATGAACTCTGAAAACAAGAAAAAAATGGAAGAAAGAATTTTAAAGAAATGACTCAAATAGTTAAAATGGTTTTGCTTTCTGTGGCTGTATTTTGACTAAAGATTAACCTACAGATCAGTTTAGCAGAGCAATGCTTTATTAAATTATTTATTAATATTATCTACACTGGGGAGCTGCTAAGATGCTGCTGAAGAACATATGTCAAATTAATAAAGCCAAAAGTCAGAGTATGAATTTGTAGTGTATGGATCGTTAGCCAAATTGTATTATAGGGTGCAGTGGTAGTGCAAGAAATACAGAAACTGAATTGGTAAATATTAAGAACAACCATAAAGCACCAGATTTGGTCCGGAAACATCACAGGCACAGGGATTACAGCGATTACATTCAGATTTTCACAGATGGGTCTAAGGAGCCACAGACAGCAACAACTGTTATTTCCACATAAGATCATCACTGGGAGAAGAACATCTAATTCAAGTGTATATGTAGAGGATTTGTGTGCAGTGGCTTGAAGGTGTGAGGAATAGTAAGAAGCTAAAATGTAGTGATTCACTCACTGTCAGCATTATTGTCTATTGATACAGGGACAGCAAGCAAGCGCCTAGAGATGGTTTACGAATTTTTATCAGATAATTCACATTTAACTGAACAGGCAAAAAACATCTCATTAATGCGTGTAGAGAAGCAGGGGCTCTAAGAGGAAGGAGCATGTGATCATCAGCAGACTTCAAGCTGGATGCAGTACTTTAAATGGCACGTAAATTGCGTAAGAATGCAACTTAATACTGTAATCAGTGTTAAGAAAGATAAGTAGTACAACACATTTTGATTTCATGCAGGGAAATCGGTGAAGCGAGAAGAGAGCCAAGTAGAGACATGCAAAGTTTAGGGCTAGGGGAGGTCAGTTTAAAAACAATGTGATCATGTCCGGAGACTCAGCAAAGAGGACAAGAATTTTATTTACTGTCTTGAAAGCGACCAGAGTTGAATATGTCACTAACATGACTATATGGGATGACTTTGTAGGTGAATGACAGATCAAAGAAACTGGAGGGGTGGTTGATAAAATAGAAATAGATGTAAGGGACGTAAAATTTAGAAAGTAAGATTAATTAATACTCAGTAGTTTTGCCTAGGGAACTGAAAAAGAAGTTTGGAGAGGCAACTAACTAAAATTGTCAAAGATAATGGGAGAGGGTGTCTTTATACATGCTCTGTCATTCAGGTAAGGAAATCCTAAAAAGTTTATTGTGTTCACTTGGATGAGTGATGAAACATTTCTCCGACTGAAAACACTATGTCCAGATGAACAGAATCAACCTTTTTGAATATTAGAGGGACTAAATTAATGTGGGGAGTGATTACAGGAATGCCAACAATTATGGGGAGAGGGCTGATAACTTATCAGTGCCTTTGGGATTCCAAAGGTACAGATTAGACAGTCAGGGGGGGGGTGCATGAACTTTCAGGTTAGACCTTCTGTGCTTCCTCCCCTCAGGTGCTACAAATGTCAGAGATATGAGCAGTGTGGGGGTGAGCACAGATATGGAGACTGTGATAATGCAAAAGATAACTGTGGTAGGCAGCACAGGGTGACCTATGGGGGATGTGAGGTTAGGAGAAAATATATGGAAATAGAAATAGAAGTTAAAGAAGTTCACAGTATAAGTTGCATAGAAGCTGTAAAAAATAAACGAAAAAAGGTTTGTCAAATAGACATATGACTGACAGGAAAGTCACTGTACACTTACATTGCAGAAGATGATTTTGTTGATTGGTTATCTGATAAATTGCATGGACCAACTAAAACACCAAACAGCAAGACAGAAACAGAACAACAGAAAAAAATGTGAATGGATTAGATTAAATTTTTGTATAAAAGACACGCTCTGGGAGTTAATAAGTGGACCGAGGCAAATAAGAAGGCAGAAGGACCAGAAGAGAAGACAATATGATTATTTTAGAGTGGGACACTAAAGGTTTGGAGAAAATTGGAGAATAGTTTAAAGGAATCACTGAATTTCCAACACGTTCTCACTCCCAACTCGTCAAATGTGTGACGCATGGTCAGGCTCCCTCTGCTTCACTTATCGACGCTGGGGGTATCGACGACGGTACCCCCCTCGCGTCGAGAATTGATGTGCAGGGTCCTCCTATTGAATACTATGCTGCTCCATAATCGTTGTTTATTGACGACAAGAGATTTCCGCGGAAGAGCCTGTTGTTTGTATATTTATACATTTCCGAAATCACATTGTAGTGACGTGTACTGAACACAATATATTATATAATGTAAACAACTACCTGAGAAACAGCAGATACAGCAGATAAATTGATTATAGGCTATTACTTTTGTATCGTTTATTGCATTTATGGAGGGAGAGGTGTATGCTGGGTAATGGCAAAGCTAGCGACTGGGTGACTTTATTCACCCGTTTCGGCTGTTACGCTAATAACGCCCATACAATGGGCGTTATTAGCAGAAATCAGTCCCATAGATATGGGCCATATCCTGCTAGATTGTTCAGAAGGTTGTTATCATCCATCCAGATGGAGGATCACTAACAGGAGCGTGGGAAGACTCCAGAATCCATTCTGGCTGGAATCCGGTGGATATAGCAGTGTTTACAGGTAAGACCATTTAACCGGACAGCATTTATAGAATGACTATTAAAAGTCAGCGAGTGTCAATAATGTTAATGTGGTTATGTTAGTAATGCTAGTAGTAGTAGTGCTAATATAACAGCTTTAAGATGCATTTGTAGATATTATTACGTGTTTTACCGTCTTTATGGTGCTAGCTTAAAGTTACGGTGTAAACGTTAGCTTATATTGTAGTAAAGCTGTTA
The DNA here is from genome assembly GCF_056152115.1 of Neolamprologus brichardi. Classification (NCBI taxonomy): domain Eukaryota; kingdom Metazoa; phylum Chordata; class Actinopteri; order Cichliformes; family Cichlidae; genus Neolamprologus; species Neolamprologus brichardi. Next base: position 23,860,632 of record NC_142110.1, read on the forward strand.
CTGTTTAAACGATGTTAGCACAGAAATATTAGCTTCTGTCATGACTGATGAAGTTACTAGTTAATAAAGTTTCCAGTAAAGTGTTTAATCGCAGCCACAGATTGACAGTAAATATCTCGATTAGCTTCAGTGCATCTGTAATAAATATGTGCAAGTTTCAGTTCTTCGTTTAAACTGTCTGATACTTATACTGACCCAGGGTCAGTGTAAAATACAATCCTAGCTGTGTGAACAAAGCCTGGCTCCTTTAATCCTGCATGACAAACCTCAGGATGCAGGTTATTATTACTCTTTCCTGCTGGCACACCTGTCACACCTGAGAGTCAGCTAGAAACTTACAGTGACGTGGACATCATTCAAAGACTGCCAGACTCTGTAATACTGTAAATGATCAGTGACTCAGGTTAACACTAAACTTTAAACAGTACCTCTGTGTGCTGAACATTTAGGATTGAGTTAGGCCGCATTGACTGTGGGACTTTTCTCTGTTAAAAGCAGAAACTTTTGAAGATTAAAATTTAGCATTATGGCTGCTGGTGGTGTATAAAGCCTCTACTCAGCTGTATTTTTGTTACTAATTTATGTTTGTTGTTGTTTAACACAGATTTCAGAAGAGCAAAGATGAGCACTGTTGCTTCATCCTTAATAGTTTAACTGGATTGGAAATAAAAAAAAAATCCAGATTCTTCTTCCACAGAAGTTTCATTTGTCAGTGTGGGTCTGCTGAGTCACCTGAAGAACTCATTTCATTCTCCACAATGTTGATTTACAGGAATCAGTTTCACAGGAACTGATTCCCCCCAAAGGGTGAACTAGTGTGTTTCCATAAATTATCTCTGTATGAATGTACATGAAGGCAAGTGTTTGTCCTTTTTGTTCCTCAGGTACAGTACGTGATATTAAGGGCAGGCGGTCATCACTGGGGGAAGACAAGAAGCAGACGTCCTTCCAAGAGGGAGCTGCAGTGAGGACACAGCCAGGTCACTGAGGTCAGATCTCAGAATCTGAAACAGCTCAGGTTTATATTTTAGGGGTTATAAAAAAATCAAAATGTATTTATAAAGAAACCTTTAAATAATATTTTAAATAATAGTCATAATTATGATTATTATTAGAAATATCAAACATTTAAGTGGATTTTCTGTTACACGTATTGTCTTAGCCCTGCGATAACTGGCAGCCTGTCTTTGTCCTGTATCAGCTGGGATAGGCTCCATCCTCCCGCGACCTTGAATTGGATACATGAATTGTTTTGAATTGTATTCCAATTATGTAATCTGCTCATTTACAAACTCAAGGTATCCAATCAAAATGTTAGTAATAATTATAAAATGGGAAAGCAGAAATAAGTGTGACATAAATGTAAATGTGTGAGCTGACATAGAGGACAGCTACCTGCAGTCTGAAAAACCTTTGTTGTCAAGTTTGCAGGTCTATCAGCACGAGACATTCTTACATAGAAGAGTCTGTTAAAGTCTCTAACTCAGTGAAGCATTATTGGTCCCGTCTGTTTGGATAAATATAATAAGCTGATGTATGTCCATTTATTGACACATTTCTTAAGTCCTTATCCAGTTCAGGATCACAGTGGAGCTGCAGCTGGATATGTTCAGTAAAGAAACCTTACAAAAGTTAACAATAAACCTGCATCTCTGTACGTTGTTGTCCACAGGATGAGAAAATCAAACTGGAAGACTGTGGAACATGTTAATAAATGTTTGTGTTTATCCCTGTGTCTTTCACAGGAGGCGCTGGAAGGTTTCCCTAATAGTTCCTGGTGAATCAAAGCAGAACCATAAAGGTTGCTGGACTGCATGATGGCCTTACCCCTGAGCAGTCATCCTGTTAAAGGAGGAACCAGTTAGAAGCTGTTTTCAAAGTAGCTGAGCAGATTTCATCTCAAGTAAGCGATTAACTGTTTGTTCGTTTGTTCTGCCACTTAAAGAGCATTTAAGGACGTCTTTTGAGTGTCCAGTTGAATTAATTCTACTGGCTCTCATGGTCGTTTGTGATTATGGACATATTTTTCATGTACATCAACCATTTAGTAAATTCTATCTATTTAGTAATATCTGTCAGCTATAAAATGTAATATAAGTATAAAAATATCTAAATATCTCCTGCCCTTTATATTTTAATGATGTAAGACCAGACGTTTGTTATCGTGTTACATTAGCATTCCTCACATATCAATGAGATGCTGTACAGTACAATCCTACTGACACAGCAGAGGGATAACGATTCAACATCGTTACACGACACATTCGAGCTGCATGACGCAGACAAAGTGACTAAATCATCTTTTTGTGGTTTATTGTCTTCAAACCAGCAGACAAAGCTGATGGCAGAAGATGTCGGAGAAGAACTTCAGGCCGTGTACTGAAAAGGTATTTTTTCTTGTTATCAAGACATTTGGAGTGACGGCTTCTACAACTGGTTGTGCTGAAGTAAAGCTTACAGTCTAAGAAATCACAGTGTTGATATTCAGCACAAAGAGAAAAGCTCACTAGTTTGAATTTATTTACAATCATTGTTTTTATAAATTCTGACTGTAAACAGCTTTTACAGCTTTGATATTGTTTGACACTCGTTATCAGGTGATGGGATTTAATTTAAAGGTTTCTATGTCCCAATGAGCCATTTACACTGACCAGTGTCACTTTAACTGTAACACATTCATTATTTAGTTCCAACATTTCTAAGAGAAATAACTGAATGTAAAAAATGGCAGCACTCAGGCCAGGTTTAATTGATAGAGATATATGCATGCATTATGAAATTTATGTATCCCAGATACAGTGGGGCAAAAAAGTATTTAGTCAGCCACCGATTGTGCAAGTTCCCCCACTTAAAATGATGACAGAGGTCAGTAATTTGCACCAGAGGTACACTTCAACTGTGAGAGACAGAATGTGAAAAAAAAATCCATGAATTCACATGGTAGGATTTGTAAAGAATTTATTCGTAAATCAGGGTGGAAAATAAGTATTTGGTCAATAACAAAAATACAACTCAATACTTTGTAACATAACCTTTGTTGGCAATAACAGAGGTCAAACGTTTACTATAGGTCTTTACCAGGTTTGCACACACAGTAGCTGGTATTTTGGCCCATTCCTTCATGCAGATCTTCTCAAGAGCAGTGATGTTTTGGGGCTGTCGCCGAGCAACACGGACTTTCAACTCCCGCCACAGATTTTCTATGGGGTTGAGGTCTGGAGACTGGCTAGGCCACTCCAGGACTTTCAAATGCTTCTTACGGAGCCACTCCTTTGTTGCCCGGGCGGTGTGTTTTGGATCATTGTCATGTTGGAAGACCCAGCCTCGTTTCATCTTCAAAGTTCTCACTGATGGAAGGAGGTTTTGGCTCAAAATCTCACGATACTTGGCCCCATTCATTCTGTCCTTAACACGGATCAGTCGTCCTGTCCCCTTGGCAGAAAAACAGCCCCATAGCATGATGTTTCCACCCCCATGCTTCACAGTAGGTATGGTGTTCTTGGGATGCAACTCAGTATTCTTCTTCCTCCAAACACGACGAGTTGAGTTTATACCAAAAAGTTCTACTTTGGTTTCATCTGACCACATGACATTCTCCCAATCCTCTGCTGTATCATCCATGTGCTCTCTGGCAAACTTCAGACGGGCCTGGACATGCACTGGCTTCAGCAGCGGAACACGTCTGGCACTGCGGGATTTGATTCCCTGCCGTTGTAGTGTGTTACTGATGGTGACCTTTGTTACTTTGACCTGCAGAGAGCTGGGACCATTCACCAGGTCCCCCCGTGTGGTTCTGGGATCTTTGCTCACCGTTCTCATGATCATTTTGACCCCACGGGATGAGATCTTGCGTGGAGCCCCAGATCGAGGGAGATTATCAGTGGTCTTGTATGTCTTCCATTTTCTGATGATTGCTCCCACAGTTGATTTTTTCACACCAAGCTGCTTGCCTATTGTAGATTCACTCTTCCCAGTCTGGTGCAGGTCTACAATTCTTTTCCTGGTGTCCTTCGAAAGCTCTTTGGTCTTGGCCATGGCGGAGTTTGGAGTCTGACTGGTTGAGGCTGTGGACAGGTGTCTTTTATACAGATGATGAGGTCAAACAGGTGCCATTCATACAGGTAACGAGTGGGGGACAGAAAAGCTTCTTACAGAAGACGTTACAGGTCTGTGAGAGCCAGGGATTTTCCTTGTTTGAGGTGACCAAATACTTATTTTCCACCCTGATTTACAAATAAATTCTTTACAAATCCTACCATGTGAATTCATGGATTTTTTTTTCACATTCTGTCTCTCACAGTTGAAGTGTACCTCTGGTGCAAATTACTGACCTCTGTCATCATTTTAAGTGGGGGAACTTGCACAATTGGTGGCTGACTAAATACTTTTTTGCCCCACTGTAATTGTTATTCATCTAGTCCTGGCAGACCCACCCCTTCCTCCCAAGTTAACTACAACTCAAAATAACTAGTGTGGCTATTTACACACTCACAACCAGTGTGGGGTAAAAAGAGCCACCAAAAACCTGTCAGCCTGCACAGATACAGATGTGCTAAAAGCTATAAGAGTTAGAAACTCTGCTTATGGAGAAACTTTCTAAGCCTAACAGGGGAAGGTACTCCTGCCCAAATAACATGATATAACCCCACATACAGCCCAGCCATAAAGAGAACCAAGTCATTTAGTTAAAGACAGCATGGGACCAAATGCATCTAACCAGCTTGCACCCACCTGACATTTCTTCCTCCTGAATTAAATGAATGAATGGATGAAAGTTAAATGACTACAAACCTAAAGCCACTAGTTCTCACACTGGAGTTCCCTGACACTGTGTTAACTGTACTGAGCTTGTATCAACAGTTGTAACAGGCTAAGCTACCTGAGAGACTTCATTGAACAATTGTTTCTATCTTAATGGTTTCAGCTCATATGTTCTTTTTCCTTTCAGTAGATCAAAGCAGCTCGTGCTCTTTCTGCTCCCATTTTGATGGCAAGAAGAAGAAGAAGAAGAAGAAGGCTTTAGCGAAGTGGTGTTCATGGTCTCAGTGGACAGTCATGGTCACACACTGCATGTGGTTTTAAAAGCAACATGTCTGTTCACCACAACAATCGAGATGTGTAATATCAGTGCATGCTACGGTTTGTTCTTGAACATCAGTTCTGTTTTCTACTTTGACCACTTAGACCAAAAAAGTGTTGTTTTCAGATCCTTTCTTTTAAATCTATAAAGCACTAGTCAATTTTTTATTAAAATTAGTTTCACATAAATGTTAGTGTTTCCTTTATGATCTTTTAATGCTTACACTGCACTGTACATGTCTACATTAGAGACATTTCTGTTACCTATGTATGAGACTGGGCTGCTTGACTACAATTTGGAAATGGATGCAAAATCACACGGATCGTGCTATTGTTTGTTTTTTAATATGATTCAATTCAATTCAATTCAATTCAATAAAACTTTATTGATCCTGAAGGTTGACCCCGAGGGAAATTTGGGTTAAGGCCAACACAGGACATGTCTGACTGAGCAAAGATTAATCTGATCCCATTTCTACCTGTCTCTACTGTTTCAACTGTAATATCAGGATATATATTTATTCCAGCTCTCATAGGGCAAAGGAATGACTCAGACTTGTCAAATGTTCTTTGACTTGATACACAATTTGAAGTTCATAATTTTCTTACAAATAAAACTATAATGACAAACATGAACAGCTGTGCTTATTTCTGAGACATGAATTTTTTTGAATGTGTTCACATTTAGACAGTGTACATTTGTATGCTGAAACTGTAATGGTGAACCTGAGGTGATGGTCAACACAAGACAAATATATAGAAATATAAAACAATATTGAAGTGATGTCTTTACCCTCGGCAGCGTGTGGACGCTGTGCACACAATCACCTTATTCACTGTAGTAAACGTGCACCGCTAGCTCACGTGACTGACTGTCTCCATGGTTACATCGTATATTATTAGCTATGTAAACAGCTTCCAAAGATACCGCCATAGCTCTGCAGCTTTAACACTTCCACGCTTTGCAAATCATTTCACGTTTTTGATAGTTATGAATAAAAAATATGTTTTTAAAGTCATGCTAGGCGGTTGCTATGGTGGTTGCTGTGGACTAGGGTGGACCGCGCGTCCGACTCCCTTTGTTAGCTGTCCGCCGTTGGAAGGCTGCGTTCCATTTAGAAGTAGTGACAGTCTGCCGTAACTCGAACTCAAACTCTGCTTTGTTCTGTAATTAAAGGCATTTTATAGCCGTTCATGACATGCACGGACCACACACATATAAAACACTTTGCCTCACCATGAGAATGCAGCTTTCCTAAAACCTTTAAAGTATCTGATATAGGATAGAAAAATGAAGCAACCAGAGATTTAATGATGAAGAGTCTGGGTTCTGTAGTTCACATTTTACAGTACTGAATGACTCTCTGCACATCCATATAGTTTATTAAAGAGGAGTTTAGAATGCACTTTACATTTGTCAGGATTCCTGGGTCGTTGACCCAGTGCTTTCAGTTTTGTTCATGTTCAGTTTATTTTGCCACTTGTTCTCACTTCCTGCTTTTCCTGTGTCAGCTCGTCTTGTGTCATTAGCCAGATTATGTTCAGCTGTGTACTCACCGGTCTCTCATTATCATCCTCATCAGTCTGTGTATTTAAGTCTTCTGTTTCTACTGGTTCACTGTCGTGTCATTGATGTTATGTTGTCGTCTCCGCCTTCGTTCAGTCAGCCAGCCATTCAGTCCTTCAGTCTTTCAGTCAGTCCTTCAGTCATTCCTTCAGTCTTTCAGTCAGTCCTTCAGTCATTCAGTCAGTCGTCCAGCCAGCCAGCCATTTCCTTCCTCTGGTCTGTTTGTTCACTCCATCGATAATAAAACACCAACCTTCACCTACCTACCTGTGAGTCCAGCGTTTGGGTCCTCCTTCTCATCCACTCAGCAACCCCTGACAGAATGACACGACCAGTGCCACGAAGACACGATTGGAACCCAGCGGACTCGGACCTCTACGAGCAGCAGGAGGCAGCGCTTTCCCATTGGGCAGAGGAGCTCAGGGGAAAATAGCGGCTCTTCGCGGAGAGAGAGCACGTCTTCGAGGGGACTCGCCAGGCTCTGGGCGGGCCTCGGAGACGCCGCGTTCCCCCACCTGCTGCCTCACCTGTACCGGAACATTTGCCGCGGAGAGTGGGCGTTTCACGCCGCGCTTCGGCCGCTCCCTCTCTCGCCGCTCCGCTCCTCGCTCACACGTCACCTGCCTCATTCACCGGACCTTCCACTTCGCCACGGCACAGCGGCTATGCCTCCAACCTCGGCTCAACGGAGGTTCCCGCGCCAGAGGCTCAGCTGTTTACCCCGCCCGCTTCCTCTTCCCGGAGAAAGCGGCGCACACGCCGTCATGAATCGGACTACTTTCAGCAACTCCCGGTGGTGAGTTCCACTGACTGTTTTCCACATCCGTCATCTGATTATTCACGTAAAACACATAATAGACTCACTTCTGATTCATGGGGAGTTTCCCTTCTAGACGAGGATGTGGACTGGGGAGAGTTCTCTTTCAAACATTCGTTTCGGTGTCTCACTATGGGGAACGCTCTCTCAGCGTTGTCCTCAGAAGCCTCTATATCATTACTCCAGCCAGTATTGGCTGGCAGTTGTGACGCTTGCGTCAGGGAGGGGCCACCCTCCTCCCTATAAAAGGGTGTGACGCAGCGTCACCCGTCATTCAATTTCCTCTTCTCGCTTCTTAGAAACCTCATCTCTCCTGACTGTGAACATGAGTGCTAGCTTAACTGTCCACACGAGCAAGCTAACACCTTGGTCACCAGGCGCTAGCACGGCTCGCGTTTCGTGTCGCCTGCTCTTCACCACAGAGCCAGGTCGGAGAGTGTGTTAGCTGCCACCACGCATCTAGCTCAACAGTTAGCTGACCAAGCTATCTGTCTTTGCTACACACGGTCACCAAGCCAAGTAGCGCAAGCGCTAGCCACCACACTAGCTAGGTCATACTAGCTCACCATAGCTACCCGACCGAGAGAAGAAAAGAAAAAAAAAGATCAGTGTTAGCCGTCCAGCCATTCCAAGCTAGCTACACCAAGCTTCCTTAATATGGCAGACCGCAAACCGCTGCCCAGAATTTGCCCCTGCGGTTGCAAAATCTCAGGTTCAGATACACATGACGCGTGTGTGATGTGCCTCGGGCTGCAACACGCCCAAGCAGCTATTTCCACACCGGGTATATGCGAACACTGCGCTCGCTTCACCCACAAAAGCCTTCGCCGAAGGCTAGCCCGCCAGGCTAGCTTGTCGAAGAAGGACCCAATGCTGTCTCCAGTCGGCCCACCGATGGAGCACACTGAGTCCGCCACACCAGGCACCAGCTGGGGCGACGAGATGGATATCGTCCTCCCGCTGGTGGATGATGCCGAGGTCAGCTGCGAAGCTATGTTTGATTCTCTCGAGGCTAATGACGAGCTACTCAGCGAATCCTCTGAGGGAGCGTCGGAACATCTCGTCTCGGACGAGGATGACGACGTTTTCTTTGCCCCCTCTGGTCGGAATTCTGTGACACAAGGGGCCGATTGTGATAACCCCGGCACACAGTCCCGCGGCATGGAGCTATTTGACGTTGCAAAACGGGCAGCTGAAAAGCTGGCAATCCCATGGCCCGCGGTGACAACGGAGACCTCCACCTCACGATACGAGGGTAAAAGGCTCCCCGTAGCAAAGCGCACTACTAAGCAGGTACTGCCGCTTTTCCCCAAATGCGTGGACGAGGTCACACGCTGCTGGGCAAAGCCATTTTCGTCACCCAACCCCGTGCAGGGAGCGGCGGCGTTTGACTGCGCTGGAATGAAAGAGAAGGGCATCTACCAAATTCCCACAGTGGAGAATCTGGTGGCTTCTCATCTCCACCCAAACCAGAAACTTTCCATGTCATCTGGTCCGTCCCTGCCCTCCAAGGCCGAACGCCTGCAGTCCTCCCTGGCTGACAAGGCGTATAAATCGGTTGCCACCACCGCGAGGGCATTGAACGCCTCATCGCTCCTGCTAGCCTACTCGGCGGAGCTCCAGGACCAGGCTGCTGCGAACCCGGATGCTAGCGAGCTGTGGGAAGAGCTGGGCGTAGTTACGGACCAGTGTCTCCACCTCACTAGAGCAGCAGTACAAGCGGCGGGCAGAGCCCTCAGCATCATCGTCCTACAGGAGAGGGCAAGATGGCTGAACTTGTCGGGGCTTTCGGACAGAGAAAAACGTGACATTCTGGACGAAAGCATCGACCCCGCTGGGCTTTTCGGGACCGCCGTTGCCACCATGCAAAGACGGTGCGAGGAGAAAAAGAAAGAGGGAGAGGCCCTGCAGCTGTGTCTCCCTAGGAAGACCCAGGCTGCGCCTCCACCCAGTCGCCGCACGTTCGCTCAGGTCACCAGCCGGCGTGCCGACGTTTAAAATCCCTCGCCGCCCAGCCCCGCAGGTCGCGGCCCAGGGTCCCCTAGGATCGCAGAACCTAAGACCCACTGGCCCAGGAAACACGTCCCGCCTGCTGCCGCTCAGGGTGCCCCACCACCAGCCAAGCAGTCGGACCGCAAGAAGAAGCGGACTGCCTAACATCCCCCACGGGGAGATCGGAGCCGGACCAGCCCGGGCTCCAAGTTCACTCCAGGGCTCAGTTCCGGAGCCCGTTCGGAGAAGTGTGTTCTGCCTCCACCTTTCAGCGCCTGGGACTCGAGTTGGATCCCACAGAGCGCATTTCAACAAAGAGACGGCGAGACACTGTTCAGCTGAATCAAGCATGTCTGTCTCACAAAACACACTGTTTATTAAAAACTCACCCGTTGCATCCAGGCATGTCGCCAAGGGCACGGGAAAAATGTGTGAAAAACACAGAAAGCATGTTGAAAAACATAATGCCCCCACGCACCCAGACACCACCGGGGTTGATTCCCTCAGTGGTGTCCGGCCCCATAAGCGCTGGTCAAGCGCGGGCCACCCGCGCATGCGCAGTCGGGTCTGGCCCGAAGGACCAGTTTCCGCCACAAGAGGGAGCCAGAGCTCCGTCTACTGTGGAGTGCCTGTCTTTGGGGCTGCTGTCAGCAAGAATAGAGAGATGGCGAGCTCTCGCTGCGCCAGAATGGGTTGTGAGGACATTAGAGCGAGGCTATCGTTTGCAATTCGCAACCACCCCTCCCAGATTTCACAAAGTGATTTTCTCTCTTGCAAAAGGCGAATCAGCCAGGATCCTGCAAGAAGAAATAACTACCTTGCTATCAAAGGGAGCAGTACGAGAAATACCCCAGGAGCAGAGCCAATGCGGCTTTTACTCAAAGTATTTTCTCGTGCCCAAGAAGGGAGGGGGACTGCGTCCGATACTGGACCTACGGGCTCTGAATCAGCATCTGAGGTCATACAAATTCAGGATGTTGACGACCACCACTCTGCTGCATGTAGTGCGCCCAGGCGATTGGTTTACATCAATAGACCTGAAGGACGCATACTTTCACATCCCTATTTACCCACCTCACAGAAAATTCCTGCGCTTTGCGTTTCAGGGCAGAATGTACGAGTACCAGGTCCTGCCGTTTGGTCTCTCACTGAGCCCTCGGGTATTTGTGAAATGCACAGAGGCAGCCATAGCCCCACTGAAGAGGCGAGGCATCCGCATAACAACATACATAGACGATTGGCTGCTGCTATCAGAGTCCGAAATAATGGGAAGAGAGCACACCAGGTTGACAGTGGATCATCTGATGGCTCTGGGTTTCACCATAAACTACCAAAAGAGTGTCCTGCAGCCAGCTCAGGCCATCTCTTTCATAGGAATAGCTCTAAACTCCGCCTCGTACAGAGCATGTCTCTCTGTGGACAGAGTAAAAAAAATGCTATCACATGCCGGCATTTTTCAGTTGGGAAGATATCTCCCATTCAGAAAATGCCTGCAGATGCTGGGATTAATGGCGTCTTCACTGGCAGTCATTCCACTAGGCAGACCGCATATGAGGGAATTTCAGCGATGGGTTGCATCACTGAGACTGAATCGAAAGCGCCATACCTACCGCTATATCAGAGTGACAGCAGACTGCGCTGCAGCACTCCACTGTTGGAGAAATCCCACATTTCTCACTCAGGGGGTGTCACTGGGGGCTGTCACAGCCAGAAAGGTGGTGACCATGGACGCGAGTCTCACGGGCTGAGGTGCTACTCACGAGGGCAGAGCAGTGAGCGGCAGCTGGGACTCACAACAGAGGGGTGCTCACATAAATTGGCTAGAATTGCTAGCAGCATTTCTAGCACTGAGACACTTCCTTCCCCTGTTGAGAAACCACCATGTTCTGATCAGAACAGACAACACCACTGTTGTGGCATACATCAACAGACAGGGCGGGTTACGTTCCCGTCCTTTGCAAATGCTGGCTCGCAGACTGATCATGTGGAGCAGCATCAATCTGTTGTCACTGAGAGCTACTCACATTCCAGGAGCTCTGAACTTGGGAGCAGACTTAATGTCCAGGGGAAACCCGCAGTACGGGGACTGGACCCTGCACCCACATGTGGTGACCCAAATCTGGACCTGCTTTGGCCAGCCACAGGTCGATCTGTTTGCCTCGAGGAAGAACGCTCAGTGTCCACTGTATTTCTCCCTGAGGGACCAGGAAGCTCCGCTAGGGGTAGACGCATTAGCTCACAACTGGCCACATGCTATGCTTTATGCGTTCCCTCCCCTGGCCTTAATTTCTCCCACTCTCACCAGAGTGAGAGAGAGAGGGCTAACAATGATATTGATCGCCCCAAGGTGGATGAGGTCCCATTGGTTAGCGGAGATTGTGCCCCTCTTGTGGAGCGAACCTTGGCCTCTCCCTCTCCGACGAGACCTAGTCTCCCAAGCCAGGGGAGAGATTTTTCACCCTCACCCCGAGCGCCTTGCCCTGTGGGCTTGGCTCGTGAGAGGTTGAATCTGAGTACGGCAGGACTCCCCCAGGGTGTTATAGCCACTATTCAGAGTGCTAGAGCCCCCTCCACAAGATCATTGTATGAGAACAAGTGGAGGGTATTTGAGGAATGGTGTGGAAAGTCTCACACTCTCTCCTTTCAATGCTCTGTGACAACAATTCTCTCCTTTCTCCAAGAACTGTTAGATAAAGGAAAGGCCTTTTCCACAATTAAAGTATATCTAGCAGCCATTTCAGCCTGCCATGTGGGCTTCGTGGATGGCCCGGTGAGCCATCACCCGCTAGTCTGCCGTTTCATGAAAGGGGCACGACGGCTCCACCCGGTGTCTAAACCTCTCGTTCCCACGTGGGATTTATCCCTGGTGCTGGGGGCAGTTTCACAGCCACCATTTGAACCACTAAACCAGGTGGAAATAAAAATCCTGTCTTTGAAGACTGCATTGCTCCTGGCTCTCGCATCTGCGAAGCATGTCAGTGATATTCATGCGCTGTCAATACACAAAGAGTGCACCCGATTCACGCGGGATAACTCTAGAGTCACACTCAGGCCAAATCTGGCCTTTGTGCCCAAAAATCCTTATCTCCAATGCACCCCATTGGAGCTGGAAGCTTTTTGCCCTCCTCCTTTCTCCTCCCCTGAACAGGAGCGCCTACATGCTCTCTGTCCAGTTAGGGCTTTATGTACCTATATGGAGAGAACGAAGGCTTTCAGGAGGTCGGATCAGCTGTTTGTTTCCTAGGCTAAACCACATCTTGGCAAGCCTGTTAGCAAACAACGCATTTCCCACTGGATTGTTGAGGCGATCCAATTGGCTTATTCCAGCACGGGTCTGCCCCCCCCGGAGGGACTTCGTGCTCATTCTACCAGAGGGATGGCAACCTCTTGGGCCCTTTTTAGGGGTGTCTCTATAGAAGAGATATGTGCAGCTGCGAGCTGGGCTTCACCTTTGACCTTTGCAAGGTTTTACAGGTTGGATGTCACTGCACCGTCTCTAGCCCACACTGTGTTAAGTGTGGGTCCCCACGAGACCTCCTAAATTGGCAGTCAGTCGTTCAGGTGGGCTTATCTGGCAATACGGGAGTCTGCATATCCCCATAGTGAGACACTGAAACGAATGTTTGAAAGAGAACTTGAGGTTACTCTATTCCATAACCCCCGTTCTCTGATAACATGAGTGAGGTGTCTCACCAGATCACCCTCCTTGCACGAAGCGAGGAAGAGGTGAGCTTATCTTGAATGACGGGTGACGCTGCGTCACACCCTTTTATAGGGAGGAGGGTGGCCCCTCCCTGACGCAAGCGTCACGACTGCCAGCCAATACTGGCTGGAGTAATGATATAGAGGCTTCTGAGGACAACGCTGAGAGAGCGTTCCCCATAGTGAGACACCTCACTCATGTTATCAGAGAACGGGGGTTACGGAATAGAGTAACCTCAAGTTTTTCTGCTCTGCTCCCCCAAAGACTGTAAATAGTGGTGGCAGAAGGACCAGCATAATCGCTGAGAAACTTGGCAGGATCACCCACCCAGTCATTATTTCCACCCCTATCAGTAAGCCTACACCCAAACCTGTGCCAGCTCCCAGGACGAGGGCAGCTGTGACCCAGTCTACCTCCACACCCGCTCCTGTTTCTCGGGTGGGGGTGACTGGTGTCCAGCCACCTCCCGTGCCTGTCCCAGCGCCCAGGCTGAGGGCAGCCAGAACCCAGCCTGACCTCCCTGGAGGCTTGGAAGAGCTAACCGGTCCACCTGCTACTTCACCTCTTCATCCACCTCCTGATCCAGCTTTTCACACCCTCGCACTATCACTGGTTAGACTAGCTGAGGTGTCCCCTGCTCAGGCACCAGCCTTATTAGCCCAGGCTGCAGTTTTGTCCCCTTCAGTAACCCAGTCATTAGCTCAGCCATTAGCCTCGCCCACCTCTGTTCTTCCCTTAGCTTCCCCACTCCAGTCAGTTCCCTCACCTGCTGTTCAGCCTCCACTCCAGTCAGTTCCCTCACCTGCTGTTCAGCCTCCTCCTGTCCTCCAGTCCCCTGTAGTCCAGTCTCCTCCTGTCCTCCAGTCACCTGTAGTCCAGTCTCCTCCTGTCCTCCAGTCCCCTGTAGTCCAGTCTCCTCCTGCCTCCCGGTCGCCCGTCCTCCAGTCTGTTCAGTTCCCGGACCTGCAGCCACAGCACCCAGAGCCAGCTGTGAGCCCTCCTGCTCTCCAGCCAGGGGTTTCCGCGCCCGCTGGCCCGGCCACTCTCCAGCCAGGGGCTTCCGCGCCCGCTGGCCCTAAAGCTGTGGCTCCGTCACCCGGTCCAGCCTCAGACTCAGCCTCTGCTTCTGCTTCGCCTGGTCCTGCGGCTGCCACGCCGTCGCCCCAGCCACGTTCTAGACGTCGTCGCCGGCGTGGCCGCCCACCGGACCAGCTCAGTGGCCACCGTCTTCCTCGCGGCCGCCCACTGGGCCAGCCTCGTCTCGGCCGCCGGCCACGTGGCCGCCCACCTGAACTGTTTTTGTTTTGGACTCCGTCCTGGACCCCCTCCGCCCGCCCTGTTCTGGTTTTTCTTTCTTTTGGCCGTCGGGTGCCGGCCTTTGAAGGGGGGGGTACTGTCAGGGTTCCTGGGTCGTTGACCCAGTGCTTTCAGTTTTGTTCATGTTCAGTTTATTTTGCCACTTGTTCTCACTTCCTGCTTTTCCTTTGTCAGCTCGTCTTGTGTCATTAGCCAGATTATGTTCAGCTGTGTACTCACCGGTCTCTCATTATCATCCTCATCAGTCTGTGTATTTAAGTCTTCTGTTTCTACTGGTTCACTGTCGTGTCATTGATGTTATGTTGTCGTCTCCGCCTTCGTTCAGTCAGCCAGCCATTCAGTCCTTCAGTCCTTCAGTCAGTCGTCCAGCCAGCCAGCCAGCCATTTCCTTCCTCTGGTCTGTTTGTTCACTCCATCGATAATAAAACACCAACCTTCACCTACCTTCTTGTGAGTCCAGCGTTTGGGTCCTGCTTCTCATCCACTCGGCAACCCCTGACAACATTTAGACTGTTGCTGTTTAATTTTTTACATTGTGACCTTATGTCATGATAAGGTTCACCTGCTGGGGACCAGCTGGACAATACATTCAAAGACAGACTTCATTCATCATATACAAGAATCCTAGTTGGATTTTTGTTTTCACTCATATTTTAGAACCAAATATTGAAAACAACTCTGACAGACTGGATACCTGGTCAGGGTGTACATTACCTTTCACTCAAGCATCCCGGGACAGAGCCCTGCAAGAGTAATATTGATTACATATGTCTGAATTGCTAACCCTAACCCTAGCTCAACAGACCACAATGCCCTGGACTGTCACTATTATTACATGCTGTGAACATAAGCAGCTTTGATCACAGTTTGTTTCAAAAGAGAAGGAATATTAAAAAAGATCAACATTGTGATATTAATTCTTCCAAACTGACCAGAAACATGCTTGTCATACTCTCACAGCAAAGGATCAGACTCACTGTGCATGACGGCTCAGGCCAATGATGTCTGTTAGATTGTCAGTTGTTTAGTATACTTCTGTACAGTTATAGTCACAATCTCGATTTCAGTATAATTAATATACAGAAAACACTAAAAGTTGATTGTCTTTCAATATTCTAACATAATTAAAAAACTTTGACTTTGTAAGTACATATTGTTACAGTCCTAATGCCAGTATGATTCCTCATAACTCCTGCTTTGAAATACTGAACTTTAAAATTTACCTGATGAAAGATAATTTGCAGTGGCAGTCTGTCAGTATAATTCTGACTATAAGATCACTGTATTAATCTGAATCCTTCTGAAATGTGCTGTGAATGAATGCTGATGCAACTCACTGTGGGAAAGCTGTTAATAAAATGAATCTGTGACACATGCAACACATTCACAGAGGAAGAGGACACAAAGGGAGGACACGCAGAGGCTGTGTTAAAGTCAGAAATCCAAATCTTTAGTCAAAAACAGGCGGCGGTTACAAACAGGAAGACAAGTAGTCCATTAAACAGTCTACAGGGTCAAACATTCAGAGAATTCAAACAGCAGTAAAAAAAATAACTGGACACTGAAAAACTTAAAGCAATGTGTGACGCAATAAAAGGAAGCAGCGCAGTATATTCACTGAATTATCATCAATTACAAAAGAGAAAAGGAGAAAAACTATGATTTCTATGAAAATAAACCTAGATGGAAACATACAGAATGTAAACTGTGTGACTTTGGTGAACTTTGTTAGTAACAAATGAGGTAAAAAACACAAAACAGACAAAACACAGAAAGAGGTTCTCAGTATTCATTAATAATTAGAAAGCATCTAAACATTCTGGTCGTGGATTTTTACAGTCTTAGTTCAGCTCGCTGTCATCATTATAATCATCATGATCAATGGTGAGGTCCTGAGGTGGGTGGGGCTGTCTCTGATGATGTCACCATGAAGGAACGGCATCTGGCACGTGTTGGTGAAACATCCCAGTACACTGGTGTAGTTTCCTCTCCAGCTGTTGGACATTTGACACTTCAACATTAAGGGGAAGAAGAAGAAACAGTGTTAGGTCAGGTGACCACATGATTTCTAAAAAAACTGACAGGAAGTAACCAGGCTGTTAGAAATGGATATCATGTGTTTATAGTTACTGTAGTTAGGTACACTGAAATAATACACTGAAATATTACTGTTTCAGATAAGAAATCTAGCACATAAAAGTCAAGATGGGAGGGATCTCTACAAACTGACTTACCTCTGCGAGTGTGAGGCTGTTCCTCCAGCCTCAACAAAAATCTGACTCTCCAGTCACAGACAAACAAAAAACTCCAGCTGGGAGGTAGAAAACGCTGTCTGGGTCTTGCTGGATGTTCCTGGTCAGAGTCCACACATTAGCAGTGTGCTTCTTGGTCCCACTGACCCATGTGGACAGCGACTGTGGAGAACTGTTCTGGAAAACAGAAAAGGGAATTAAAATAACAAAAAGCCAAACAGGATTTCCATAAAGACTCTCTTAGAATCAGCAATCAGAAAATCATTGGTTCATATTACAATTAAATATGACCAGGCTCCTTAAATGTAAGCAGTTAAGATCTGATTTGATTGACATCCTTCACAGAGCACATCTGTCCAGGCTGACAGGTAAACATAGAATTAATCTCAGGTAACATGACTCATAGTAGAGATTCAGTAAGAAAGATTGCTAGCTCTAATATTATTACCACACCAACAGCTCAGATTTCTAGAAGTATTTAAACAAATGTCAGTCTATCCATTCATTTTCTTCTGAATATTCAATTCATGTTCACAGTGGGAGGGTGGGGGGTATCGTGGAATTTTGTAGATAAAGTCTGCAACACAGAAAGGGCTGTGATCAAGCTATTTATTACTGTGCGCAGGAGAGCCAACACATATCAAACATCACAGTTCAGTCATGTCAGCTCTGCCACAGAAGTTGTGCTCCTACTCCTTTATGCATTCCAAGGAAGAGGGAGGAAGTTACAAACTGATCCTACCATACTTCACGTGCCTCGCTATGAAACCTAACGGATCAATGGTTAAGCTGTTTTGTGCCCTTGGCCTTATCAGCACCTGTAAAGGGAGTTGTTTTCTCAAACTGCTGATGCTGAAGTAAGTTCATCTAGTTTTAGAAACTTTCACTGAACAGTCTATAACAGTGTCACAACTAAGCATATGCATAAGCACTTAAATACTTTAAATGAGAATAATAGAAATTTTCTATTACAGGAGCTAGAGCCTTTCCCAGTAGTCATAGGTAGAGCACACCTGGACAGGTTCCAGTCTGTCAGAGGACTAACAGAGAGACAGAAATCAGAGTAACAAATCTATTTAAAATTAATGTAAGCTTGCTGCAGCTGTATGTATGAACATGTGTTTCTGTGCTCACAGTCCACCTCTCAGGAACCTGGAGTTCATTTTTAGTCTACTTTAAACAGACCTCACAAAAGGCTGATGTGGCTGGTTCAGTAGTCTGATTTAAGTACGATACCTTTGGCCAGGGATTAATCTGGTACATCGCTTCACTGCAGTCTTACATATTATCCCCACACCTGAATAAAAAATATTGATATTTACAAATAACAGATTCAGCTGATGCAGCCTGACTCAATCTGATTCTAGATGCTCAGCACACAGAGACACAGAGGTACTGTTTAAAGTTTAGTGTTAACCTGAGTCACTGATCATTTACAGTATTACAGAGTCTGGCAGTCTTTGAATGATATCCACGTCACTGTAAGTTTCTAGCTGACTCTCAGGTGTGACAGGTGTGCCAGCAGGAAAGAGTAATAATAACCTGCATCCTGAGGTTTGTCATGCAGGATTAAAGGAGCCAGGCTTTGTTCACACAGCTAGGATTGTATTTTACACTGACCCTGGGTGAGTATAAGTATCAGACAGTTTAAACGAAGAACTGAAACTTGCACATATTTATTACAGATGCATTGAAGCTAATCGAGATATTTGCTGTCAATCTGTGGCTGCGATTAAACACTTTACTGAAAACTTTATTAACTAGTAACTTCATCAGTCATGACAGAAGCTAATATTTCTGTGCTAACATCGTTTAAACAGTAACAGCTTTACTACAATATAAGCTAACGTTTACACCGTAACTTTAAGCTAGCACCATAAAGACGGTAAAACACGTAATAATATCTACAAATGTCACGGCTGGCGGGGTGAGCCGTGTGGTGTGGAGGAAACGGAGGACCCAAAATGCAGACAGCCGATTTGATGATAAGAGTGAGGGTTTAATTTACAGTGTACAAATAACAGAACTGAGGGCAGGACAGAACATAAACCTAAACTGGGTGAACTAAATAACAACCGGATCATACAAATGGGGTGGGAGGCAGAGAGACACAGACGAGGAACGGACACCATGAAACACAGACGAGCCGACAACGAACACAGACCGACACCCACTATAAATACACACACCAGGTAATCAGGAAATGGCACACAGGAGGGGACACAGCTGGAACTAATGGACATAACGAGACACAACCCTACAAAGTAAAACAGGAAACACACAGACTGTTTTACATAACAACACGAGGACATGAACAGAGCACTGAGGGAGACGCAGGTAGGGAAGATAAACACAACCAAACACCAACAACCAATACAAGATCAGAAATAAACTAGAAAATGCTAATCATCAACTGAAAGCGCTGGGTCACCGACCCAGGACCATGACAGTACCCCCCCTCCAAGGGCTGGCTCCAGACAGCCCAAAACAAAAACAGACAACCAACCCAGGGCGGGCGGCGGGGGGTCCAGGACGGAGGGACCAACACCGAACAAAAACAAGCTCCAGCGAACCAAGCGAATTGTCCAAAACACAAACACACATGCTGGAGTCCAAGAACAGGGTCCCAAAACATAGTTCAGGAGGCCGGCCCGGAGGCTGACAACACAGGTCCAAAAGCCGACCGCGTGGAAGGCAGCGGCGGCGAAGTGGAAACAGTTCAGGAGGCCGACCGTGCACACGGCAGCGAAGTGGAAACAGTTCAGGAGGCCGACCGTGCACGCGGCAGTGGCGGCGACAGGGAAACAGTTCAGGAGGCCGACCGTGCGGACGGCAACGGCGGCGACAGGGAAACGGGTCAGGCGGCCGACCGTGCGGACGGCAACGGCGGCGACAGGGAAACGGGTCAGGCGGCCGACCGTGCGGACGGCAACGGCGGCGACAGGGAAACGGGTCAGGCGGCCGACCGTGCGGACGGCAACGGCGGCGACGACACAAGTCAGGCGGCCGACTGTGCGGACGGCAACGGCGGCGACGACACAAGTCCGGAGGCCGGCCGCGCGGAAGGTAGCGGCGGCCTGTGGGAGGTCGTCCATATCGACGATGACGCCCAACAAGCGGCCTGGCAGATGACCGCCGATGTTGAGGCAGCAGTTTGGGACCTGAAGGTGGCGTGGCCCCCGCAGCACCAGGCGAGGCGGATGCAGAGGCTGGACCAGGCGAGGCGGATGCAGAGGCTGGACCAGGCGAGGCGGATGCAGAGGCTGGACCAGGCGACGATGAAGCCGGAGCTGGACCAGGCGACGGCGTGGGTGAAGCCGGAGCTGGACCAGGCGACGGCGAGGGTGAAGCCGGAGCTGGACCAGGCGACGGCGAGGATGAAGACACGGAGGCTGCAGCCGGCGAGGATGAAGACACGGAGGCTGCAGCCGGCGAGGATGAAGACACGGAGGCTGCAGCCGGCGAGGATGAAGCCGCTGCTGCTGCCGGCGGTGTGGATGAAGCCGCTGCTGCTGCCGGCGGTGTGGATGAAGCCGCTGCTGCTGCCGGCGGTGTGGATGAAGCCGCTGCTGCTGCCGGCGGTGTGGATGAAGCCGCTGCTGCTGCCGGCGGTGTGGATGAAGCGGCAGCCGGCGAGGATGATGAGGCTGCAGCTGGCGGCTGGACGGGCTCCTCGGGCCCTCCAGCTGACGAGGCAGGAAGCTGGCTGGGTTCTCCTGAACCTCCAGCTGACGAGTCTTGGGGCTGGACGGGCTCCTCGGGCCCTCCAGCGGACGAGTCTTGGGGCTGGACGGGCTCCTCGGGCCCTCCAGCGGACGAGGCAGGAAGCTGGCTGGGTTCTCCTGAACCTCCAGCTGACGAGTCTTGGGGCTGGACGGGCTCCTCGGGCCCTCCAGCGAGAACAGTCTCAGGACCAGCGGGCACAGGGGCCCCTGGTAGGCACAGAACAGAACCAGCAGGCGCGGAGACCTCTGGCAGGCGCAGAACAGAACCAGCAGGCGCGGAGACCTCTGGCGAGCGCAGAACAGAACCAGCAGGCGCGGAGACCTCTGGCGAGCGCAGAACAGAACCAGCAGGCGCGGGGACCTCTGGCGGGTGCAGATCAAAACCAGCAGGCGCACGGGCCTCTGGCAGGAACGGATCAAAACCAGCAGGCGCACGGGCCTCTGGCAGGAACGGATCAAAACCAGCAGGCGCACGGGCCTCTGGCAGGAACGGATCAGAACCAGCAGGCACGGTGGCCTCTGGCAGGAACAAATCAGAACCAGCAGGCGCACGGGCCTCTGGCAGGAACGGATCAGAACCAGCAGGCGCACGGGCCTCTGGCAGGAACGGATCAGAACCAGCAGGCGCACGGGCCTCTGGCAAACACAAAGCTGACTGCAGCTGCACCGAGCATTGACTCAGCTCAAGCAGCGACAGCCGGGTGCAGTCCTCAGCTGGCTTCTTTACCTTCAGGGGTCCAGAGTCTGCTGGGGGCTGAAACCCAGCCTCTGGGGAGGCCCTGGAGTGCATCTCAGTCTCACAACTGGCCAGCTCTTGAGGAACGTTTGCAGGATTGTTTGGTGTGTCTCTCTGCAAAAAATACGTAATAGAAAAAGAGTCCAAAACGGGGGGCACAGACGCAGCCTCCCGTACAGAGGGAGTCGGTGAAGATGGCATAGATGACTGGGCTAGTGGGGATACCGGGGGCCGAGCTGAATGCTGCTGTGCAGCTGAACGAGCTTGCGGCTGTGCAGCTAAACGAGCTTGCGGCTGTGCAGCTAAACGAGCTTGGGACAGCTGAGCAGGAGAATGAACAGGCAACCAGCAGTTCTCCTTGTCATCTGCTGCACAAAACACAGCCCCTGAATAAACCGTCCCACAGTCCAAAACAGAAAAAGGGTCCTTCTCACTCACCACAGCCTGCAGTGCTATAGTCCTAATATCCAGCTGTGGGGTGACGCGCCGACGGCGCGATCGTCGCCTCCTCCCTGCGGACGGCTCCGGCGGGCCGGGCAAAACCTCCGGCGGGCCGGGCAAAACCTCCGGGGGGCCGGGCAAAACCTCCGGGGGGCCGGGCAAAACCTCCGGCGGGAGAAGCTGACGTGGCTGTTCCGGGGCGGCCGTAGTCCGCTGCTGCTGGACAAAGTCTGTGGATTCCCGAGCTTGCACCACCTCCCGGGCTTTACGCAGGTTGCGAATTAAGTCCGAAAGTCCCTCGAACTGGCAGAGGTAGGAATTCCCTTCCAGGATTGCCTCGATGGCTTTTAACCCCACCACTTTCGCACTTGCGTTGGTGGTGTGGGTTACCCAGTCCATCAGGCGTTGGATGCGTGCGAGGTCGCTCTCCCCAGACAAAGCTGCTGGATCCATCTTGTGGTCGGCTCGTACTGTCACGGCTGGCGGGGTGAGCCGTGTGGTGTGGAGGAAACGGAGGACCCAAAATGCAGACAGCCGATATGATGATGAGAGTGAGGGTTTAATTTACAGTGTACAAATAACAGAACTGAGGGCAGGACAGAACATAAACCTAAACTGGGTGAGCTAAATAACAACCGGATCATACAAATGGGGTGGGAGGCAGAGAGACACAGACGAGGAACGGACACCATGAAACACAGACAAGCCGACAACGAACACAGACCGACACCCACTATAAATACACACACCAGGTAATCAGGAAATGGCACACAGGAGGGGACACAGCTGGAACTAATGGACATAACGAGACACAGCCCTACAAAGTAAAACAGGAAACACACAGACTGTTTTACATAACAACACGAGGACATGAACAGAGCACTGAGGGAGACGCAGGTAGGGAAGATAAACACAACCAAACACCAACAACCAATACAAGATCAGAAATAAACTAGAAAATGCTAATCATCAACTGAAAGCGCTGGGTCACCGACCCAGGACCATGACAACAAATGCATCTTAAAGCTGTTATATTAGCACTCGGTGTATTACTAACATAACCACAGTAACATTATTGACACTCGCTGACTTTTAATAGTCATTCTATAAATGCTGTCCGGTTAAATGGTCTTACCTGTAAACACTGCTATATCCACCGGATTCCAGCCAGAGTGGATTCTGGAGTATTCCCACGCTCCTGTTAGTGATCCTCCATCTGGATGGATGATAACAACCTTCTGAACAATCTAGCAGGATATGGCCCATATCTATGGGACTGATTTCGGCTAATAACGCCCATTGTATGGACTGATAACGCTAGCTGTGCCATTACCCAGCATACACCACTCCCTCCATAAATGCAATAAACGATACAAAAGTAATAGCCTATAATTAATTTATCTGCTGTATCTGCTGTTTCTCAGGTAGTTGTTTACATTATATAATATACTGTGTTCAGTACACGTCACTACAATGTGATTTCGGAAATGTATAAATATACGAACAACAGGCTCTTCCGCGGAAATCTCTTGTCGTCAATAAACAACGATTATGGAGCAGCATAGTATTCAATAGGAAGACCCTGCACGTCAATTCTCGACGCGAGGGGGGTACCCTGCGCGTCGATAAGTGAAGCAGAGGGAGCCTGACCATGTGTCACACACTTGACGAGTTGGGAGTGAGAACGTGTTGGAATTTCAAAGGAAGGACAACAGAAAATATCTGTACAAAGGAAAGCTGGTTAAAACGACAAAGGAGAAGATAATGAAGTAGGATGTATAAACTTTGTAAAATGGGGAAGTATAGAGTCTTTGGAAAAGGAACACATAATATACAATAACTAACATAAAATACATAGAATAACCACTAACTAAATACTAACATACAACAACTAACAGTAATAGCTAACACCAAGTTAGCTGTCAAATATTAGGCTAAGAAAGCATTTGATCCAAAATCTTAGTATCATGAAAATGAAACTGGATCTTATTGCTTTGCTGTGAAAGAATTGAGTCAGTCCATGTGTATTTTTTATAAGACAGACCAGGGGCGATTTTAGCCGATTTTTCAAAATGAATCAAAGCACCCCCAAAGATTTCTTACTTTTTTTTTTTTTTTTACAATATTTTTTGTGTGTGTGTGTCACACTACTAAAAATATGAAAAGCATACAGAACTTGGTTGAGACGTAACATTTTAACAACAAAAGTATAGATAACCACCCTCTCCCAAAATGGTTTGTTCCAGCTCGTCTTTCCCCTACTCTGGCTCTAGCACCCTTTCTGCCAGCGCAATGGTGGCTGAGACGCAGCGGAGCGGAGGTGTAAGTGCCTGGCTTAAAACAGGACATATTAGCCGCATTTAACCCTAAGTTACTCTTTATATAGTTAGGTAGGAGTCAGGCCATGTTTCTTTTTAGCTGAAAAACATTACACCCAGTTAACCTGCAGTGTTGAAAACGTGTTTTCCTACGATGTTTGCTAACCTACAATCGGTCCTGCTCTGTAGTAAAATCAGTGACATTTGACCGCCCTGTTGCTCCCATTGAAATGTATACAGCCTATTTAAAATCTAAAACTTATAATTGTCCGTAGCCTACTGTTGTTACCACTGTCCTGTTTGAAATGGATACTAACTAGCTAACTGACTGAATGCCCATTAACCTTATAACTCCTTTTGTGTGTGTTTGTGTGTGTTTGTGTACAGAGAGACAGCCAGGTTCATAATGGATATAAGGAAGTTTTTTCAAAAAAAGGAGCCACATTCAGGTAAAAGTGTAAAATCAAATGATCCGTTAATCAAGAATAATGTTGGATCAGTTTTTCAATATTTATATCTTTTATTAGATGTTCATGTGGTTTGGTTATTTGCCTTTTGGTTGAAAGTACACTGAAAGAGGACTTTTTGTTAGTGACGTTAATAGAATTTTTTTCATATTAATTTAATTTTTTCATCTAATTGAATACAATTTATTTGTGTATGATTGTCAGTCCAAAGAGGGAGAGCGGAAAGAGGGGAACGTGAGGAGAAAGTACAAGGTCAGGAAGAACCAGGTAAGAAAACAGACAGGGAACAGTGACAGCCAAACCAGAAACTGTTAAACTGACAAAGAGAAAAAAATCTGATTTTACTCACACAATCTGGAAGTTGTGTTCTCCCTGTATTAAACAGTGAATGAGGCTGATAACACATTGTTATGTATTTCCTGACATTTGCATCACATCCACACAGCCTGTGCACTAGCTTTTCTTTGTAGAGCAGCATAAATCATGCTACTCACATGAATGTAATGCTCTCCATATTTCTGAAAGATGCACCACATTTGCGCACTATCAGAAAGTGCCAAACAGCCCTGGTGGAGTGAGGAGCTGTAAAGAGAAGCAGAGTGCTCTGTTTCTAAAAATGTTTTAAGCTAGCTTGTTTCAAAGATTCTGTACAGCAGCTTTAAATGTTTTCCAAAAGCACACATACACTTCTCCAAAAGTTGATTCTGTTCATCTGGACGTAGCGTTTTGTGGGAGAAACGTTTAGTCACTCATCAAAGTGACTTCTTCAGTCTCAGCTGACTGCAGGTTTCATCTTATAAACTGTACATTTGCATAATGACTGAAACCAGCCCACTGAAGGAACAATGGGCTGGGAGGTCCGTTCCTTAATCTTAATCACACATACACTTATCAGTGTTTCTCAAACTTTTTACAGTGTGTACCACCTGATAAAAATGTCAAGCTCTCCTAAGTACCACTATGAAAGCATGAAACTCATAAATCTTACAACACAAAATTTGTATTATTAAATTAGTAAAATTAGTATCTGCAGTAAAGATTTTTTCATACATTGTATACATTCTACCAGAGGCAAAGTTGCCTCCATTTTTATATTTTTTTATTAATATTTTATAATAATTTATTTGTAATACTTTATTCTGTTTTGGGAGTATTTTTTATGTATCTGTATTATATTATACATACACATTAAAAGTTAGGTACCATGTGAATCACTGTACGTTTTTTTCTCATCTCATCCAGCTCCTGACATCATCTTTATTTTGTGTATGTATGCATATATGTCTTGTTTTTGTCTATTATCCACACATAAAAATGATTATGCAGTGTTGAACTTAATCGATTCATTGAATTAGGCAATGTTAGAAATGTACCCCCTTAAAAGGCTTTAATCTCATGTCTGACCACAAGATGGCAGTACAACCTAAGTCAGTCTTTCTTTTTGTTTCTTCTTTTTTCAGTTGTTTTTATGGATTACTTGGAAGATAGCTATTATTTTACATAAATCATAGACGTCTACAGCATATTTCCGACCCCAGCCAAGCATCCAAACATTTTATAGCAAACACCTTGGGTAAATAGTTAGGATTTCATAAACAAACTGTAATTGTGAATCTGACTGAACACTCATTTTTGAGTTTTAGAGCACATAACTACAACACATCTGTGCTACTGACTTTTTACAGGTACTTAGAGTAAATCGGTTTACTTTGTGTCCTGTTATTGCTCGCTCTGTTGCTTTTTTTCATTAGTTTTTTCTTCTTAGGTGGACACATTTTAACATGCCCTCCTTGTATCTGTGTTTTTAACAAACAAACTCAATACTGACGCAAACAAGCACATGAGCCATTGGGAACAATCAATTTATCCAATTTAACCCTAACGCTGACATAAACACATAGACATCACATGCACTCCCTGACTCCTATTCTGACCTCTGTTGCCACTGGTCAACAAAAAAGGCCTCAGGCCACAGTGAGTTCAACTGACCCAGTTTACAACGATGTTTTAAGGCATTTAGCAAAGATTATCTTATGCTTATTGACCTCATGAAATTAGCATTTTAAAGTGAACTTCAGTTCCTCTACTGTTGACACAACATTTTTTAACAAGCAGAACAAGAAAAGCTGTATAAGAATGACACATCAATGATATCGATGTAGGGTCTGTGCCTTACAATGTAAAGCTTTCACGGGCTTCTCATTTTCCTTCTTCTTGATGTTTCTGTCCCTTGGTATTGCTAAAACTATGACTACGGCACTAAGTCTGTCTTCCTCTCTTTTTCCACCACTACTATATCCTATTAAATATAAATGAGTGACTTCATTACTCTTGTGGCTGTTATGAATTTGAACATTAAGAACCAAAGGTTATTTTTCTTATACCAGAGGTTTTTTGGTTTTTTTTTTAAAAAAAAAAAAAGAATTTCTGCAACTCCTCAGGTTGCAGAAATTCTTTTTTCCAAAAACATCTTCTTCCAAGAAGCAGTTTTTGAGAAAAGAGGCACTGTTCACTCTGTAGCTGAGGCCTCCAAAGTCTTAGTATTAGTTAATTCGTGCTCTCTGATATAAAAAAAAGTACAGTACACCCTGCATTTCTCATCACAACACATGTAGAGCTCTCCTTACATCCCCTCCTCCTTTCTCAAATTTGATCTTCCTCTTCTCTTGTCTGCACCAAAGCAGTATTGCACAATCATTACAATTAAATTGCTAAATTCCCTAGGATATAAACTATAGCATTTTAAGTGTGTTCCACTTTTCAATTCTAAACTCTTCTTATCTTCTATTCTTGCGTCTGTTGTTTTTATAATAACACTAAAATTCTTCCTTTCTGGTGCAAGTCACTTCCTTGTCTCACTGATGCAGTGCTAGCTGTTGCTATCCCTCCTTTGTCCTTATTTCTGAATGAGCATGTTTCCCCCAATGACGACATGCTTTTCCCTCCCACTTAGGCTCTCTGGGGTTTGCTCTCCCTTCCCCCTCTTTTATCCAGCTGCTGTTTTACTGAATGAGCACTGAAATCATCATCATCGTCATAAACCACTGCTGTTGCTATGATATACAGCTACCAGAAACATCCGGTTGTCTCCAGACAATCGCATGTGCACATACACACAAAACTCCGACATGCATGCGCACATCATCCCTACATTACAGGATTATAGCATTTAATCTGCACAGCAATAGCCCCCAGATGCTGCTGTAATGCTGAACTGGAGAATGAGTGAAAGAGATGGAGGAGAAACGAAAGAAAAAGAAAGCATGAGACAGAAAAAAAGGAGAAATGCCAAGACTCAGTCAGCGATATCATAAAGAAAGACACAGCTATAGTAAGAGATCAAGAGATGCGAACGATGCAAAGACAGCAAGGAGAGACAAGATTAAGAATGGCTGCTTTTTCATTCATAATTTCCTCTTCATTCAGATTGCCTGTTAGCCCCGTGGACAGCCGTGATCACTTGATTATATAAGCAGCGGAAGAAGGGATGAAGAGGCAGAACTGGTAGAAGGGAGGGGCAACAGGAGGTTAAGTCAGGTAAAGGAGGATGGAGATGGTAGAACAAAAATAATCCGATCCTTTCACTACTGGCACATTTACCCTAATGTGCCAATCAGGATGCAGTTCATTTATTGTGATGATGTCTACAGTAATTCAGTGGCATAGTACATGCAGCACAGAAGCTGTTGTCTATATTGTTTGACTGTAGGAGAAATCTGTGTCCATTGTTATATTATGTTAATCTGAAAAAAAAAATAGTATTTCAAATAAACGTTTCAAAGCTCAGGCTGTAAGATTTAGCTACATGGGTGTATCACAGTAAGGTACCTCTTTCAGATAAAAGGAAACATGCACTTAAGAGGAGTAAAACTGAGAAGATTGAAGAAAAAAATGGTAC
Organism: Neolamprologus brichardi; assembly: GCF_056152115.1. Taxonomy (NCBI): domain Eukaryota; kingdom Metazoa; phylum Chordata; class Actinopteri; order Cichliformes; family Cichlidae; genus Neolamprologus; species Neolamprologus brichardi. Next base: position 23,888,944 of record NC_142110.1, read on the forward strand.
AAACTGCTTCAAAAATTAAGCAAGATTCAGTGTACATTTTTGTCCAGATGTCTACATTTGTAAGTTAAGTTTAGTTTGCTGACAAAGGACAACAAAGGGCAGAAGCAGGAAAATATTATGCCAGTATGGAAGCCTGCAGAGCCATTCTTGAAAGTGTCGACAAGTGCTGTAGTAATGAAAATAAATTTGATTTTTCACTGTATGCATAAACTGTGAAAAACCCAAAGCTGTCTGTCTATATTCCATTAATCTAAAAAATGGGTATCCATTTATTGGATTATTATGGATGTACTTTAGTAATATTCCATAAACATTATTGTGGAACAAATCTGTAACTTCAAAGTGTTATTTATTGACTTTATTGGCTTCATAAATATAGTAGCAGGTCATTATTCTCTGAGTCTCTGGTGCTGTGCTGCCATGTTTGTAGCCAGGGTATTCAGGTCTGCAACAATTCTATAGCCAGTAAATCTTAAAGACTGCTCATTTAAATGTTCCACATTTCCAAATTAAAAGAGCAATCATGACTTGATCAGTGTGTTACATATTTTGCTTACTTATACACACAATACAAACATGATCTTACATCAGTGATGAATCATTCCTAAAAGCTTTTCATAACTATTATTTTGACTGATAAAAGTGATATGGTAGCTCACGGAAAAGTGTTTCAAACGCTGACTCCCATAGCTTTATGGATTATGAACTTGACTAATAGTAAGGTAAGCAAGTAATATTATATTAATGAATTTTCTTTTTCATTCAGATATAATTACACATCCGTTTGCACATAATGTGAGAAAACAGTACCGTGTTTGGGAACCTATTATCCCAGTGTTTTGTTTTTTTTGTTTGTTTGTTTTTTAGCAGTGGTGGTGGAGATACAATTTCTCCCAGTCCCATGCGTGTTCAAAATGTAATCTAACCTGGTCTTTTGCTATTGTTTCATTTGAGAGATATGTAAAAGAAAATATCCAAAGATTTGAAAATATCTTCCATGTTTTGACATCATCAGCACATCAGTTTTAAATGGACAAATGGACAAAGACATCCTAAAAGACAGGCATGGCACTCACACAATCTTGAACTGAAATCTACGGGTGAAACCGGAAGATATTAAATATCAATTAAAGTCTCATACACTTTGGCATTACAGCTTTTCTGTCCAGAGCTCCAGGTGAAGATTATTTTGAAAGCGTTATATGTTAGCTAAATGAAGGGTTAAACATTTTTTGCCTGACTTAACTGGTCGATCTATACATGTCTGAGGACCACTGGAATTAAAATTATATGTAGATTAAAATAATCAAAAAATACCTGCCAATTTTGTACAAGTGGCCAGATGCATTGTCAAAAAGGCTGCAGGGTGGCAAGAATTGCTTATAGAAGGGATTTATTGTGTATTTTGTTTTGTTGGCCTTGAACTGTGGAATTGTCTATGCACTAGTATGCCCAAAACTTATTCAGTGAACCATTTTTTTTCCTTTAGGCTTTCTTAAGTCATTTTGGAGATGCAACACATTCTTTTTTAGTGATGATTTGTTTGCTGTGAAGGGCTGCTGTGCTTCGTTTCACAGCACATGTTTGAATTAAGATGACTTGTTTTTTGGTTGACCCAAATAGGGTTTTTTTTTTCTCACTCCTAATAACAAATACACAGCGGCCAGTATCTTATTGCATGTCACCTCCTGTAACCTCACTGGAAAGAGATATGAAACAGAAGAAGAGTTTAAGGGTGGGGGAACGAAGGGAGAATGAAAGAGAGTGAACCAAGGGATGAATCATACTGCGATGACTAACATCTTGCATAACCTAGTCTAAGAATCCTTATTGCTTTACAGCAAGCGCCCACAAAAAAAAGCTTTTGTAAGCCACCCACTGTGCCCTCCTCAAAATCTACTCCTGTATAAATACTAATAGCATTTATTACCTCATAATACCTGTGTATGTGTATCTTATTATAAGAAGGCTATCACTGTTTAAATGTCATTGTGTTCAGTCAGACATTTATCAGATGAATGACTGAAAAACACAGATGAAAAGTATCTTGTGTGGATGCAATAAAGGCTGTAGCCCAAATGGCACTGAGGTTTGGATTCAGTTAGATGGGGAGGACTTGCACTTTCACTGGGCCTTATCAAAGATATTGGTATTTTTGGACTCTGTCATAGTTCATTTACATAGTTCATTTGATACATTTTAAATGTATCAAATATTACTTAACTTTCAGGTTGGATACAAGTTTCATTCATGCTTCTCAAATATACACATATATATAAAAGAAACAATATGGTCGTGCCCAAATTCATGGGCTGCATCCTCCTGAGGCCGGATTTGTAGGCCGATTACGTCACAGCGACGCGTCGAAGGCCAAATTCGTAGACTCCTCCAAATGCAGCCGACAAATGTGTCCTCCTTTTCCTCGAATTTGAAGGATGGGTCGGGTGTGTCCTTCATGGCCCACCATATCCCAGAATTCCTAGCACCGCTACTAAGTTTTTAATATTACTCTTATTACTCTTTCTGGGTCACAAAATAAACTTTTAACATATTTTCAGGCGAGAATGTAGCTGTATAACCTTCAAATATCTGCTCGGTTTATCAAGATATCACATATTTGCAAAAGTGCTCCGACGTTTTCGGAGACGTCTGTTATCCACCAGCTTGATAGCGAGCCGGGAGCTCGAGGGTCACTAGAGCCGTCGAGAACGGCAAACTCCCAGCACATCATTTTCAGATCACCGCGGACTTTCGCTACTCAGGTTAAACGTAATATATAAGTCACTTAGATAACCTAAAAATTGTTTGGCTTTTTCAGTGTTTTATTTGTTCGTGAGTAAATCGGTTTGGCTGAGATTAAAGTTATTAGATTAGATAAAATAAAACTTTATTAATCCCCCGGGTGGTTTTCACACAGCTGAATAAACGTCAAACAGAAAACTGATTAAACAGAAGTGTGAGATGGTCGAGAATTTACACCAGTGTCCTGTTATATTTTAGATAGCAAGGAGCAGACAGTCATTATTTTTGAACATATAGACATACATAGACATATACCTATCCATACACTAGTGGTCAAAAGTTTTAGAACACCCCAGTTTTTCCAGTTATTTATTGCAATTCAAGTCATTCAAGTCCAATGAATAGCTTGAAAAGGTACAAAGGTAAGTGCCAGAACTGCCAGAGGTTAAAAAAGGTAAGGTTACACATAACTGAAAAATAATGTATGTTTAAGAATTATACAAAAAGGCCTTTTTCAGGGAACATAAAATGGGCAGTGGGCAAGTTACTTTGAAAAAGTCCTTTTGCCGGACCCTGCCTTTGTCATAACTGCTGTTCAGAATTTTTATGGCTGTGGTTAGAATTTCCAAGTTGCCAAGTAGCAAAAGATTTTAGTGGTCTCAAAATATCATTTCTATTTTTTGCAGATAATGTGGTTCTATTGCCCTCATCAGGTGGTAGCCTCTGACTGGACCATTGCATCATCACAACAGGGCAAGTCAAAGTCCAGATCTCAACGCAATTTAAACTCTGTCCAAAAAAAAGAGAGCTGTACATAAATGAATGCCTGAAAACGTCAATTGAACTGAAGCAACAATGTAAAGAAGAGGGTGCCAGAATTGCACCACAATGATGTGAGTGAAAGATAATTACCTGAAGTTATTGCTGTTAAAGGTGATTCAGCAAACTACTGAATCATAGAGGCTACTTTGTTTTTCACACAATCAACTGCGTTTTGGATTAGTTTTTGTTTAATAAACAATGATACTGTGTAATTTTATGGCATATGTTACTGCTGTGTTTAAAGAACAGGGTGTCCTCTCTTTTTGTGAATTGTATCCAATAGCATACACAGATACAAGTTTATGTAAGGTTGTGTTATGACTAAATTTCTTTGCTGGTTTCCCCTAATTTAAGACGATAGCCTACTTTTGATTGTGACTACACCCCCACCCCCAAACCATCACTACTCACCCCCCCAGTCACCTCTCAAACACACACATCCCTTTTACGTCCTTCTGCAGAGCCTTCCGAACTTCCCTCATGGATTTTGTTGTTCCATCCAACTAAAAATAAATACCCGATGGGAGAGGATGAATCAGACCACCCCACAACCACCAGCAAACTCTTCCCCCTCCTTTTCTCTTTTTCCCTTCGTCACTTGTACATTATGATGCATTGTGGATAGTGTTTTGATTCAGGATTTTTATTCTTCCACCCATACATTCTACACTGTCCCCTCCCTCCTCATTGTTCCCAACATTACTTTTACTCACTGTTCACTCATATTATTTATTTATTTATGTTTAATATCCCTTTAAAATTTGGACTTCTGTATTGTCAAGATTGCTTAGAATGCAATTCTAAATATTCTTGCATTTTTGGTCAAAACATGAAACACTCGATAGTAACAACATGAAAATCCTTAACCCTATATAAATAAAGCTGTTAATCATAATAATATGTGCAAAAAATATGAAAAAGTGAAAAAAGCTGTAAAAAAAAAACAAGAGCATAAATGCAGAAAGCAAAGCAATATTTTTATTTATTCATTTATTCATGCTTAGCCACCAGAGTCCTACTTAATCATGCCAAAACATAAATGATGAATCAAATTATAGCACTATATCTTAGTAGCTTTAATGCTGACTACCTGGTAAAACTGGGAAACAGGTGTGGATATACACATGGTGAAATTGCTGGCTGTGACAGATTCTGTTTACTTGCATCGAGAAGCTGAGCTGTGTGCAGAATGTTCTTTAGCCTTAATGTGCCACTGGAACAGGCAGGAGGATTTCCTGTAAATCTAAAATAAGGATTTGGAATTTCCCTGTTTTGCTACTTAATAAGAGATAAAGGCTACTGTCAAATGCTTCATTAATATGCATGCTTGCTGTGGTAATATATAGGGTATGTTAATGTTGGATTTGCACCCAGAACAAATGTTCTGGGTGCCACTGCTGTGCTCCTAAAGCAACCTTCTTAAGTTCCCTTTCCTTTTTGGATGTAGCAATGTTGTGCTTAAATTCTGCTTCTCCAGATTTTATGGCCACAGCTGAGAAACTCCAGAACCAGTTCAGTAACAAGAGTTTAGATACGTGTTGTTTTAAAGTTGTATAAACTCTTGAGGATGTAAGGAGAAAGGCGTTCAATTAAGTTGTCCAAAACTGGCCTTTTCATGCACCTCTACCAAGGTGGTTGAAGGGCAGAGTTTCTAAGAGGCAAATGAAATGAAAGTAAATTTTCCAGACAACTACTTCCTTTGTATTCACATAGACTCAACTAGACATTGCAGTGACTTGAGCAGAGCTAAAAAGATAAAGACCATTTAATGTCATATGTCATCATGACTGATTTGTATATTTGCATTTTTCATCTCTTTTGGGTAATGGCAACAAACATTCAGGGCTTCCGTTTAGCAGTTCAGTATTTCATTGCCTGGGAAGTGAATGTGTTGGGCATTATTGTCTAAATTTGGTTTTATTTATTTAATTTTTTGGTATCTGCTCACATTATTTCAATCTGAATTTATGCTTACTGTGTATTAAAGTTTGCTTCCCATCAGACAAACAAAAAACAGCCTCTAAATTTTGCTGGAATATTGCTGACCACAGTAATACACACATGTAAGTGGCAGTACTTGCAGCTAAACCAACTCCCAAATTTCATGACCTCTCACTAGAAATCACATGTATTCATGAAGTAACGGGTGGGTGGTGTTTCTGTTTCCAAAAGCTTCACTAAAAGAGGTGCGACACTGACAAGGGAAACTAATAATAACATATCGCAGCTCCAGTGACATCTCACACTTTTCCAGAGCTGTTAAAGAAGAAAGAAAATGAGAATGCAAGTATAATTAAGCCCTTTCTCATATGCATACACACATGTAAGCTGTAGACTCAAAATGTTGGACTGATATCTGTCGTATTTTACCCTCCAGAATTTTCACAGGCTTCCTGTTTATACATATTTCTCTATTTGTATGTTACTGTTTTCCATATGTGCCCATAAATTTATAACTCTAATAAAACCAAGACAAGACTATGATGTAGACCGGGAACATGTGAAACTAATCTGAGTGTCTTATCACAAGTAAGTGGGATTCAGCAGTTTTTGATTGCTGAGTCTAAATCTCATCTACTCCTTCTGAGTAATAAATTAGAAAATGCTTTCATGTGATGTGATGGATGACTGAACGTTTTCAGCAACTCTGTTTCCCACCAAACAGCGTGCTCTCGAAGACGCATACATTTGGAAACGGTGCTTTTGCGTCGCAGTGTGGACAGCAAAGACGCAGACTTGCTAAAACGATGACGCGTGTTAGTCATATGATGCAGTCATGTGACCAATTAAACTAAGATAGCGGAGGGCATTATACAGCAGTTGTTTTGTTTGCTCTCAATTTTGACAGCCCCAAGGGCGTAGATTTGGTTTTGGCATTGGTGGGGACGGATGATTCAACCACCAAACCCTGCCCTGTTTCTTTTTTTTCTTTTTCGTCTTTGCTTCTTGATTAAAAAAAAGGAGAAATATACTTGCCTACATATGCTATTCTACCTGTTTTTAAACCATTTAAAATTACAATTCATAGTTTTATATGTGAATTATATAATGTTAAGTTACTATTAAACAAATGACTAAGTATTTTATACTTTAGTTTACTTCAACCATATTCCATATAAATCAGGTATCATACAAACATAAAAATAGCTTCAAATACAGTCATGACAATAAAAGAATATGACTTTAAGGACTTAACAACATTACTTCAGTTATACTACATCAACATCTCTGATACATTAGCACTAAGGGATCACTGAATGACCTGGTGGTTTTTGTCCATAAAACTACTCATCTAAGATTACCACGAAGTAAAAGATCTCTCAGCAAAATTATGCAACATTTTAGGCACACTATTGCCCCGATCAAGTCAGTGAGCTGGGATGTTTTACTCTAAACATGGACTACTGTTACAGCAACAGACATGGACTACTGGTGTCCCACACAACAACTCAATGTCCACTATGTGAAGGAGCTAAACACATGCCTTCTCCTCTCATTAACTGAGATAAACTGCTGGCATATTTGTTTTACATCTATACTGTCCAGTCTCTCCTGGTGGACATGGCAACACGTCATTCATGGTTACATACAATTTTATACTGATGTGGGCCAAAGCCTAAAACGATGTGCCGGGAGTTTGCTGTTCTCCCCGGTTCAAATATTTGAAGTTTGCACAGCTACATTCTCGCTTGAAAATTTGTTAAAAGTTTATTTTGCAACCCAGAAAGAGTAATAAGAGGGGCACTGAAATTCGGGATTGTCCGAGAAAAAACGGGAGGGTTGGCATGTATTACCTTGCATAGCCTGTAACGTTATTATGATGGACAGGTTTTATGAGTGAACTTGACTTTAAGTCACTTACATGTTTCTTTGAAAAATACTTTCTTATATGCAGGTTCTTTTTGCTGCCATCCTCCTCTCCTCCTTGCAGGTCCTCGCAGCGCAGGATTGCCGCTGCTAAAACTGTTAGGGTCCCTGGGTCGTCGACCCAGTGTTTTGTGTTTTTGGTTCTTTGATTTTGTTATTTCATTATATTCTAGCTTTGCTTCATGGGTTTTAGGATTATTCTTAATTTAGGTTCTCTGGGTGGGGTTTGGTTAGAGTTTTAGTGTTCTGGTTTTCTGTCTGTGTTCCATAGTTGCTGTCTCCCCTGTCTGCTGTATCCCCACGTCCAGTCAGTGTCTGTGTCTGCCCTGGTCCCACGTCTCTGTTCCCTTTGTTATAGTGCCTGCCTGTGAGTCTGTGTTATGTTTCCTGTTTTACTTTGAAAGTACATGTCTGATGTTAATGTGTCTGGTTTTGCTTCCCCTTGTCTCGTTAGGCCTGATTTGCCCCAGCTGTGTTTCCCTCCTGTTACCCATTCTCTGATTGCTCCCTCTGTGTATTTAAGCCCTGTGTTTCTTTGTGTCTGTGTCGTGATCTACTCTCATTTATGCTGTGTGTTCTGTCTGCCTGTTCATGTAAGTTTATTTGGATTTTTGCCATCCAGCGATAAAAGCTGAGTTTTGAGTTACTTTCCGCCTCCGAGTGTCTGCACATTGGGTCCTTCTACTTCCACTCCTGCCTGCACACAGCCCTAACCTGACAAAAACTAAACAGAGCTCCCTGAAAGGCACAGCCAATCACATTGGCCATATTTGTCACATGATATAGGACTCCAGTAGAGAACGTAATTTAACTCTTTCTGCACCGCTGGGTGAATGAGACGTTGACAGATCGCTTTTTTTTTTTTTTTTTTTTTTTTTTTTTTTTTTTTTTAAAATTTCTATCGGTTTTGTTTTTCTTTACTCGAAGAGATCAAATTATTGGTGGGGACAAATCAATAATCGCTGGATATTGGTGGGGACATGTCCCTTCCATCCATGCCAAATCTACGCCCTTGGACAGCCCTATTAAAGATTAATATCAGTCTGTACATGCTCTAGATAGCTTTTCTTCAAATTCTTTAATTCTCACTCGCTTTTGCAACTTTGTACTTCTGTGTTACTCACAGCAACAACTGCACCTCATTGTTTGTCCATTTTAAAAAACTCGGTGCTTTTCCTCAACATTTTGCCGCAACATTTCAAAGAGCCGGAAAGTAAATAAGTGGCAGACTTTTTTTTTTTTTTTTTCTCCAAACTTTATTTGAAATTATAAAGTGAACAGTCAGTCATTCCAGTTCAGTTTGTACAGTAGACATACAGGGCAAATAAGAGTAACAATAAACAGTACCATGAAATAAGAGGGGTAAATAAATAAAGGAAAGAAAGAAAAAAGAGTGATGTGACAGACTTCATAACAACTTTGTACTTGAAAGCTGTATCTGTGACAACTCATTTGTTAAAAATTTCTGAATGAATTTCAATCAATGATACACCTTTTTTATTTGAAGTTAATTTAAGAGAGTTTAAGTAATATTCAATTTCAATCAAAAACTAATTAAATGATGGGGTTGAGTTTTGAAATTTACATTTATGTAAATGGAATTTCCCTAATAAGATATAAAGATTGACAATGGCACTTTTTTTCCCTTTAGTTTCAAAAAAAGTGATAATGTTCTTCCCTTCAATTTTGACTTTGTATGTTGTTTTGCACAGTATATAAAATAAGTGGAAGACTAAATGAGGCTGGTCAAATCTTCTTGCGTTTCACGCACGCGCAGTACTGGAATGTAAGCATTTTTGGCCGTTTCAATGTGTACGCACAACTCTGTGAAAACGACTGAAAACGCTAGTGTGGACACTTAGCATTTTCAGACGATAACGCCGTTTTCAAATCTATCCGGTCTAGTGTGGACGTAGCCTAAGGATAGGCTCAGCCACCCTTTAGAGCACAGGTGTCAAACTCCAGGCCTCAAGGGCCGGTTTCCTGCAGATTTTAGATGTGTCCTTGATCCAACACAGCTGATTTAAATGGCTAAATTACATGCTCAACATGTCTTGAAGTTCTCCAGAAGCCTGGTACTGAATTAATCATTTGATTCAGGTGTGTTGAACCAGGGTGATATCTAAAACCTGCAGGACACCGGCCCTCAAGGCCTGGAGTTCGTCACCCCTGCTTTAGAGGAAGCTCTTTTCCACCTTTTGCATCCACAATATCGTTCTTTCAGTCAGTGTCTAAGGCTTAGAGCTATGGGTGAGGGTAGGAACCCAAATCAGCCACACTCAACTCTCTTTACTACAACAGTTGATTACAGCATCTGCATCCACTCATAAAGGGAGACTTAGGTCAGTGAGTCATTCCTGACCCAGACTTAACCCTTTTCCAGCAAAATACCATGATCTCAGACTCTAAGATGCTGATCAAGGTTATTATATTAAACTAAAACTAAACTAAAACCGAAAACTAGAATTGAAAAATCCCTTCAGTTAACAAAAATGGCAATAAAAACAGACTTTTGAGAATAATTCGTTTGGTTTAAAAAAAATAAAAACTGTTATTACAACTTGCCTGATCGGCATTTATGAATGTGTTTGAGACTTTGGATGTATACAAGACTCTGAGTCAACTGCTTCAAAAAGTTGTGTGTTTTTGTTGTGACACCTCTGCTGATTTTCCTGATTTTACCATTCCAGTCTGCCAACCCAGGAACTGTCCCCAACTTCCATGCAATGCTGTGGAAGCGTATCCATCAAGACAGCTACATTTTTATGGCTGAGAACTTTGTGTATCTGCATGATCCCTAGAGCTATGCTGTTGGAAGCAACTCCAGGCAGTTGGTATTTGGTGCTGAGCGAGGGGTCAGATTAAGATTGATAAAACATACCTTCTTCACAAAATTGTCAGTTAACTTCAGTGCATAACTGAAGTTATACCAATGGCAGCGTCAGTGCCACATAGAAGAAGTTGTTTTGTTTTTTTCACACAATAAATTCCAATATGCTCCCCATTTATACCAAATTTGTGTTGTTTTCTACTGGCCAATAGGGTTTTGATTTTCACATCCTTGAGAGAACAAAAACATTCACAATGAGGTAATAGTACATGTACATATATGTGTACTGAAGCATATGAAGTATTAATGAGAAACTTAGCACATACATATTGATAGGAAAAGTTAAGCACAGTCTGAGGAAACTAAGATGACTTCATGTATAATGTATATGCACATTTTGTTTTCTCATTCTTAAGTCTTACATATACTTTCATGAAGTCACAACAGCATATTTGGAGCCATTACACAGTTATTCATCCTGAACTCACAGCTTGAGGCAGAAAACAGACAGAAAACATGAATTCTTTATGAGCATTCTGAGAGAAATGTTACTTGATGTTTACTGCTAAACATTTTCAAACTACAAATGAGGTTTACTTTCTTTCAAGGAGTTTTTTTTAACCAGTTATATGGTTTTAAATTTTTTGTAGTTCTCAAGTTTTGATTATTATTGAAACCTGAAATTTGATCAATATATTTTTTTTTTTATCATTTTTGAGCACATGTAGGTTCAGAAACATTTGCATCTTTATATCTTAAACATGTGTCCCTCACGACTGTTTTATTAGTTATTTTGCAGACAAAGTAGCTATCGCAAAAGGCAGAGGGAAGTTGTGCAGTTCTACTCCACAACATGCACATAAAGGCATGCACTTTGTTTAAGGAGATGATAGTAAGTAAATCCAGTACTCAATCTGCTCTCAGTCCATCAGGAGAGGATAAAGGTCTCATATAGCTAGAGATCACATTCTAATAGACAATCAACAATGACATCAAGCTTAATTTGTGTTTATGTCAATTAAATTGGGATTTGACAGATGGAAGAACCCTAAGATTGGGTGCAGCCCAATGTTCCCTCTAAGCTGCGCGCGTGCGCAATTGCGCACTGTGGAACGGTCTCTCCGCACAGAAAATCTGCATTGCGCACAAAAAAAAAAAAAAAAAAAAATCTAACCTGAATTGAAATTAAAATTAAAACTTTAACAATTCTGTTTTGCAGTGTTAGTCAGTAAGTGACTAGCTGCTCCATATGGGATTAGAACGATGCCGCCTTATCCCATAGTCCAGCCAATAATGCAGGCTATGACAGCGTCCTTCTGTGCCGACACCGGTGTTTTAGCTAGCAAAACAGCGTGGCTGATGTGGCATGAAGCCACATTAATGACAACGTGTACAACCATTGGAGATGTGATCAGGACAGATGGAACAATTGACAGAAAAAGTGTGGACTTTATACCAGTTTTTAAATTGTGTTGATAGGCCATGTAAAACCAGAGTTATGATAAAATTATATGCAATGTTTGGTTTTCTTCCTGAATACTGTTGTTGTTTATATTTACTGCTGGAAGAAATGGTAAAAACTGCGTTTTATGAGGAAAAACCTCCAAAGCACTCTCCACCTGTAAGCAAAATCAACACCAAAAACACCCCACCCTTTCCTATTGGTTGAAAAATGTACCATGTCAACCAATCAAAAAATGATATGGCAACATGGCATTTAGTTGTTTAGGAAGGGGGACGTTTTATTTTTTTTTATTTTTTTATTTTTTATTTTATGGAAGGGGGAAGTTTTAGGAGTGACGGCGGTGTTTTGAGATGTGAGAGATTTGCGAAGTTTAGAGCAAATCTTGTGTAGTTAGTGTGTAGTGTTGTCAGTAGTTTTGTTGTGTGTGTCAGAACAATGACAACTATATTGTTACAGGTGTTACAGGAGTGATACATCTCCTGCTGTCAGGCCTGCAGGTATCAGGCTGTAGTTCTTCTTTATCTCATAGTGGACAGAAATTATTTTTTGGAGTGGCACAAATAATTTGTGTGGCATCAAATTTGATGCATAACACCTGATTGTTCTGTAAATAGTTTGAAATGTTTATTTAAAAAATGCCTTGGCTGCATTTTTAGGTAAACAGCTGCAAAAAAACGCATAACTCAGTAACTTTTTTGAAGAAGTAACTATATAATTAATTGCCCAACATTGGTCATTATATATTGTATTTTGCAAACAAAGAGTTACAGACTGTCTCCCAGACCACAGACTCATACTCATAATACCAGTAAGAGGTTTGTAATAATAATAATAATAATAATAATAATAATAATAAGAAGAAGAAGAAGAAGAAGAATATAAAAAAGAAAGTTGTGTTTTCAAAATTGGAGTTCAAGTTATTTTTACTTCCAATAGTGTTAACATACTACACAGGTCATGAACAAGATTTTTTTAAATTTTTATTGTAAGTGGGCTTAAGCAGTTAATTAAAAGTAGTCTAACATAAATGTAAATGCTGTAATTTGATTATTTTAATAAACCATGTAACTTGGATGGATTCGATGCTGCCGTGACCACAGTGCACATGTCTGCTGTTACTCACAGTGGTCCAAGTGTCCGCTCAGGGAGTTTGTGTGTTCGCTCAGACACATGAAAAATTAGAGGGATATTAGTGCAGCCCCTTCACTAAATGCAGAGTTAAATCAGATCTACAGTGATAACCCATATTGCTAATCAATTAGTACATTTTTTGTGTTCTGCAGCCTGGTGTTGTTTCCATAATACTATAGATATAGATATTTGCTTAGTAAAAAAAACATCCATGGGCCCACTTACACCCTCAACACATTACATTTCCTTTCTGATGCTTTTTGCTATGTGTTCATGGCACAGAGGTAAAGTTTAGGAGGCAGTACTTAACCATATAGCTTTCAATTTGAGAAGAGCAAGCATTAAGGGAATAATGTTTTTTAAGTGCCAGGTCATTGTAAATGGAACTTTGCACAGACGGAGTTTGTGAATTTTGTGATATTTATTAAGTTGTCATCTTACTAAATATCCGAAGTCAAAATATGTTTCAAGAACACATTCAAAAACATAACAGATAAGTTAAAAAAGGACATTTTATTGAAAAGACATTTCTATAATTATGGGTGCTTCTGGAAAATCTGCTTAAATTATTTGACTGAATATGGAAAGAGTAAGTTTGAGAAAGTTTATTTTTCCCAAATTTCACTTAAAAAGCCACATGATGACAGGAGGAAACACCCTGGGTTTGACTCAGGCATGTATATACAAAAAGAATGATCACATCACATAGACTTACCTAAGATTAGTCAGACTGCACAGGATCTAGAAAATGTTTCCTACTGTTAAACCTTCTGTTCATCAAAGCAGCTGGAGATTTTTCATCCTTTGTTTCTGTCTTACACCCACACAAGTACATACACATGTCAGCAAATTACCTCTGCACCTTGGCTCTCCCCAAAGAACCAGATCATTAAAAATCCATGACCCATTTCCCTCCATTTTTTTAACGAATGGTTGTCAGAACAGAAGGCTGACCTCATAGCCAGAAGGCTAAATTATGTATGTGCGTCTTGAGATGACATCATTCAAGAGTCTACATCACTGGTGATTCCAACTTTACAAGAAACTAAGGGGGTCAAAAAAGGAGTTATATTGGATATTCTTTTCTGTAGATTACAAGAGAAAAATTGTTAGCTAAAGATTACGTTCAGCTTTATGTGCATTTTAAGTGTACTGCATATATGGTCTGGATCTTGGCAACACATTAAAAAAAGTATAAAACCCTTTAGTCTGTGTTTGATATTCAGCACCTGGATGTGCTGTAACAGTTTCATTTCATCCATTCTCTTCTTCCAATTCAGGGCTGTAGGGGAGCTGGAGCCTATCCCACCTACAATAGGTTGAGAGGCAGGGTCCACCTGAAGCTAGTTGTTTTCACAGAGTTGCGTGTACACATTGAAACGGCCAAAAATGTTTACGTTTCAGTACTGCGTGAAACCCAAGAAGCTTTGACCTGTCTCATTTCTGTCTGCCGCTGATTTACTTTATGGTTCTTTGAAACATCACGGCAAAATGTCGAGGAAAAGCACAGTTTTTTTTTTTTGCCTGTCCCGTTTGGTTCTTTTGCCATCAGAATTATTGTCTAAAGGCCAAGAAAGATGCCCAACAGATTTACTTTACCAAATGGACCATCCTGGCCTTGCCGTATAGCACCGAGTTTTTTAAATGGACTAACAATGAGGTGGAGTTGTTGCTGCGAGTAACACAAAAGAACAAAGTTGCAAAAGTGAGTGAGAGTTAAAGAATTTGAAGAAAAGCTATCTGAAGCATGTGCAAACTGATATTAATCTTTAATAGGGCTGTCAAAATTGAGAGCAAACAAAACAACTGCTGTATAATGCCCTGGGCTATCTTAGTTTAATTGGTCACATGACTGCATCACATGCGTCATCATTTTAGAAAGTCTGCGTCTTTGCTGTCCACACTGTGATGCGAAAGCACCGTTTTCAAATGTATGCGCTTTTGAGAGCGTTTTGAAAAAGCTCCATTTTCCTTTAGAGAAAACGCATTAGTGTGGATGTAGCCTGAATAGGTCACCAATATGACGGAAGGCTAACACAGATAGACAGAGAACTATTCACACTCACATTCACACCTAAGAACAATTTAGAATTTCCCATTAACCTAGCCCCACTGTGCCATGGGTTCCCAAGTTTCACCCATTCTGGCCAACTTAAACATGGAAGAAGTGGAAAACAGGGCTTTGTTATCCTACCCTGGAACACCACCAAGTCATTGGTTCAGGTATGTGGATGACACCTGGGTGAAAATCAAATCTTAGGATGTACCACAATTCACGGATCACATTAAGTGGACCAACACATCAAATTCACCAGGGAGGACGTGAAAAATGGCAGGTTAGCCTTCTTAGACTGTGAGATTTAAAAGCTGATGTGTACTGTAAACCTATGCATAAGGATCGGTATTTAAGGTATGACTCTCATCATCCACTGGAGCATAAATTGGGTGTCATCAGGACTCTACAACACAGAGCGAACACCATCCCCACAGACACGACTCCGCAGCCTATTAATAATAATAATAATAATAATGGACTGGATTTATATAGCGCTTTTCAAGGCACCCAAAGTGCTTTACAATGCCACTATTCATTCACTCTCACATTCACACACTGGTGGAGGCAAGCTACAGTTGTAGCCACAGCTGCCCTGGGGTAGACTGACCGAAGCGAGGCTGCCATATTGTACCTACAGGCCAATGGACACTATGTCAATGATGAGGAGTACACATCCTGGACAGGGAGGAACACTGGTTTGAGCGCAGAGTCAAGGAGATCATTTACGTGCAAACGGAAACACCATCTGTGAATCAAGGGGGAGGGGGGGGCTAAGGGTACATCTTTTGCCATCTTATTATGCTGTGATTGCAGCCATTCCTCAACTCTCTGTGAATGGTACTCATGGCCATTGATCAGTGGTCTTTGATTAATGGGCTTTCATCAGTGGTTGTTGATCAATGGCCATGACATTTTGCATATTAATGATCAAAGAAACTGACCTCCTAGCCCATTGTTCTTCAGTGGTGCTAGTTTCAGTCATTATGTTGGGGTTGGGGAAACCTACAGTCAGCTGAGACTGAAGAAGTCACTTGGATGAGTGACAAAACGTTTCTCCCACTGAAAACGCTCTGTCCAGATGAACAGAATCAACGTTTTGGGATCTACTTACCTGGATGACTGAGCACGCATCAAGACACTAACCCCACTAATGGCATATTTTTGGACTGTAAGAGGAAGCCAGAGTACCTGGAGAGAACCCACACAAACACAGGAAAAACATACAAATAAAAAGGCCCCAACCACATAGTGGAGTCAAACTCAAGACCTTTGCACCACTGTGCTGTAGTAGCAATCCCAGTATACGTTATTGTCGTCTGGCATTTTTCTTCTAGTCTCACACCATTTGTCATAGACAGACTGTTCATACCTCAAAATGACCGGCTTGATTGTGTGCTGTGTTTTCACACCATTTCTGAAATATTGCACTCACCTCTCTCTTATTGTAGTGGGCTCTCACTCTCCCACTCCTTCATACATGTTGAAGATTGTGAGTTCAAGAACAGCATGGGGCATTTCTCATAATGACATTTTTACTATATTTTGCATTACACATTAACACACTTTTCAGATTTTCTTTCTCTGTATGATCTCAAAAAAACAGAAACACCAAATGTTGTAAAAAAAATTCTTGATTACTCCATACTGCAGAATAGCAACAATCCCACCCTAATTTCTCTAGAAATTGTATTGTCTAGTTGTAGAGTTAGTATTACATAATACTAAAACGATAGTAACTCAAGTGTGTACACTTGTGGTGATGACCAGTGTAGCTTTTCCCCTTTGACTCATCCTCATTGAGCAATGTTACAACCTGGAGGTCACAGTACGTGTTTTCACAACATAACTTTATAATGAGGGTGATTACAGGCGCATTAAAAAGGAAACGATTCACCTGACATGTTTATAGCTGTGTATGTAGTGAATCAGTCTTTCCATCTTTAAATTATTGTTTTCTTCATCATGCGTATTCCAGATCCAGCATGATTCATTGTTCTAAAGCTTTCCTGAGAACACTGCCAAATCCACATTTACATACCCTATAATTAGATGAGTACAGGAGACTGCTGGGTACAGTGGGTGGACTCTGTTATGATTTCTCACCCATATCAGCCTGTGGGGATGATTGTTGTAAGCAGCAACATTTCAACCTCTGTAAGATGCTTTTTGTTTCTGGTTTTATTGTCATCCAGACATTAAATCCTGTATTTTACAAAATGAAAATGATAGAGAAGGTGCACAGGCAGCAAAGAGTTGAGGTCTGACCATTTGTGCATGTGTCTTACAACACTTGTCCATAACTCTTATTGCTCACCCAGTGACATTATTATTATTTTTCATAGAAATGTGGCATCTGGTATGATCAGTCAAGACAGATTTTGTTTGTGCTGCAAGAGAACATGAGCAGGATATATTTTATGGATGTTTGGTATCTCTTCCCTTCAGTCACACAGAGAAGCTCACATTATGATTCAAGAATAGAACCACCATCAGTAGAACTTCTGTGGAGGAATTTTGAACTGAACTATACTTTCTTTGTAACATTAATTATGTTCATTGACATTATTGGGCCTCCATTTATGAAAGCTCTCTTGCGGTCCTGTCACAGAATTTCAATCAACTTAAGTTCTTGACTTAGACTGGGCCTTTACAGCACTTTGATTCTTACCTTTTTTTTTTTAGCAAAAATGTTGTAGATTGCCCTGTCTGCTTGGGATCCTTGTCAAGTTGCACGACCCAAGTTCAGTTAAGCTTTGGCTATCAGACAGCGTCAAATGTGAGGTCATCTGTTTGACAGCAAAAGCTTAGCTGAAATTGGATATACGAGGGGAATTTATGGTTGACACAGTGATACCAAGGTGCTCAGGTTCTGTGGCAGCAAAACAAGCCCAAACCATCACACTTGCACCACTGTGTTGGCAGTTGGTATAAAGTGTTTTTTTTCTGATATGCTGTTTAATTGTCCCGTTTATAGGCATTATAGCCAAATATCTAAACTTTCGTGTTGTCTGTCGAAGGGGACATTGCTCCAGAAGTCTTGTCGTGCGTTCAGTTCAGTTAGTCAAGTGTACTTGATCCAGAGAGCCAAATAGTGGCAGTGAACATAAGCATTCATAGGAGTTTCCAGCTGCAGTCTGCCAACACACACAAAACATGCACATATTTTTTTTATTAATCCTTTTTAATTTCTAAAGCTAGTCTGATTCAGTGTATTATGCAACTTCCTATAAGCTCATGATATTCTACAGTTGAAGTTTTTTTTTAGAGATTTTCAGAGATAAACATTTTTAGACTAGAAATATTTCAACAAAAAGCTTTGTTGAAAAATGGGATAAAGTGCATTACTTCTCTTTGGTTTTCCTACAAAATGAGACCACACACCAGCAAAATACTTTCACACTGCAGCAGCATGGTGTCAAGGGCTGAGAGGCCAATACTGATTGTTTCCAAATCCTCAAGTTGAAGCCAGGTAATGCAGTGTTTAGACAGAAATACTACAGTTTAATATCTTTTTGTCTACAAATCATTAGGAATCACTCTCACTCGCCAGATAATTTCCTCTTTTTCCAGTAATTGCTGCTGATGTCATTAAAAACCTTTAAGAAAAACCAGCAAAGCATGGAAGATTTCAGATACATGGAAACATGTGCCGTATTAGAAATGATTTTACAAAGAGAGCTTTTTTTTTTTTCTCTTTGTGAACCCCTCTCGTGAAAGGCCAGTGCATTACGTAGCTGAACTGTAGAAAACACATAATTTCCCTGGTTTGTTGCACAGCACTGGCGACATGCCTGCTTTCACTGCATCAATATTTCAGCCTTCGCTTCCGCTCATCAGTGATGGCATGTTGAGTCAGATGTTTGAATTTAAGAGTCTTAGATCATTTCGCATGGGCTGAGAGAAAGGTTAAAAAAGGGAAGGGAAGGCATAACAGAAATGCTATTATTTCTATCAGACAAACCAGAGTTGTTCCCAAGAGCCTGCGCCTTGGATCCACTGTCAGGGGATACAGAGCAGACTTGATTCTACAGAGAGCGCAAAATCACCTTTTAAGTGAAAGGATAAGACAGGTCCATTTCACTATAGATGCCCTCCAGATCAAGATCAGCCAGACTCTGCAGGAACTGGAAACACTTCTACCCTCTCCAATCTTAGAAGAGGTTTACAAGTTTGTGGACAAGGCTCAGCGGGCCCAACACTCGAAAGGAAAAGAAAGACAACGCAGGAAATTTCACACCTTGCTTTCAAAAACACACACTCCTCATTCTGAATCTGAACCTACACAACCCATAGAAGAAAACACACCTGAAGACAGTCAGGAGAAATGGGTTAAGAACTTTTCAGACAGGAATCTCACTGAACCTGAAAAGAGAGTATTAGCCAAAGGTCTCAATTTTGCCATTTCTCCACAACAGTTGCCCATAGTGGACCTCATCACAGCCACAGAATCTGCCATTCGGATTAATAAATTATCACAGACAGAAGCAGAGCAAATCAGGATGAAAGTCTCAGCCACCCTCTCCAGTGCCAAAGTCCCTCCGTCCAACCTCACAATACAGGAAAAGAAGGCCGTCGCTTCCCTGAGCAAAGACCACAACATCACTGTTTTACCAGCGGATAAGGGAAGATGCACCGTGGTCCTAAACACTACAGATTACCATACAAAGATCACTACTCTCCTCAGTGACAACAATACCTACGAAGCCTTAAAGCGAGACCCCACAAGCAGCTACAAAAAGAAAGTTATAGCTTGCCTTCAAGACTTGGAAAAGGACAAAATCATTGACCGCCTTACTTATCACCGCCTTTACCCAGGGGATGCCATACCCTGCATTTACGGACTTCCAAAAATCCACAAGGAAGCTGTCCCACTCAGACCCATAGTCAGTAGCATAAACTCAGCCACTTATAACATTGCAAAACACCTTGCTACCATCCTTGCTCCTCTCGTGGGGAACACCCCACACCACATCAAGAACTCCACCGATTTCACTGACAAGGTCCAGAAACTTACCCTGGATCCAGATGAAACCATAGTGTCCTTTGATGTAGTCTCTCTCTTCACTTGCATACCCACCACGGAGGCAGTGGAGACTGTCAGAAAACGACTACAAGAAGACAACTCCTTGGAGGACAGGACCAACTTCACACCCGATCAGATTTGCACACTGTTAGACCTCTGCCTCACCACCACATATTTCAAATACAACGAAGGCTATTACAGACAAAAACATGGCTGTGCTATGGGCTCCCCCGTGTCACCTATTGTAGCCAACCTTTACATGGAGGAAGTGGAAAGCAAGGCTCTTGGCTCTTTCAAAGGAAGAGCACCCAGCCACTGGTACAGATATGTAGACGACACCTGGGTCAAAATCAAGACACAAGAAGTGGAATCCTTCACTGCGCACATCAACGCTGTGGATAAAAACATCAAGTTCACCAGGGAAGACACGAAGGATGACTGTTTGCCTTTCCTGGACTGCGCTGTGCACATTGAAGAGAATGGCAACCTCAACATCGAAGTTTACCGGAAGCCCACACACACGGACCAGTACCTCCTGTTTGACTCCCATCACCCTCTGGAACACAAACTTGGAGTAATTAGGACCCTACACCACCGGGCAGAACATGTTCCCTCTAAGCCTGAAGGGAAAAAGAAGGAACACACACATGTAAAGGAAGCACTCAAAACGTGCGGCTATCCTAAATGGGCGTTTTTAAAGTCAGCAAAGAGGCACAGAAAAGAAGATCAGACACCAGCGAGGGAGGATAAGAAGGACAGGCGCAACAACATTGTCATCCCCTATGTAGCCGGTGTATCAGAGAAACTCAGGAGGGTTTTCTCCAAGCATGACATCCCGGTGTACTTCAGACCCAGCAACACACTCAGACAAAAACTGGTTCACCCGAAAGACAAAACGCCAAAACACAGACTTAACAATGTGGTGTATGCCGTACAGTGCAGCGAGGAATGCCCAGACCTCTACATTGGAGAGACCAAACAGCTACTTCACAAGCGCATGGCACAACACAGAAGAGCGACCTCCACAGGACAAGATTCAGCTGTCCATCTGCATCTTAAGGATAAAGGACACTCTTTCGAGGATGCCAATGTTCACATTTTGGACAGAGAGGACAGATGGTTTGAAAGAGGAGTGAAAGAAGCCATCTATGTCCACTGTGAGCGACCATCTTTGAACAGAGGCGGTGGTTTACGACACCAACTCTCTGCCATCTATAATCCAGTTTTGAGATCCCTTCCCAGACGCCTTAACGCCCACTCACACCCTGGGCCATCTGACCTCAGGAATTCGCATGATAAGGTGGGGCCAGGTTTCACAATGAACCCACCCGAAACTCTGGCTGATTGGGACCCACACCCAGTTTCACACCTTGGCTCAGGCGATTAGAGGATCATCAGGGGGTCCTTTTGTCCCTCTGTGGGGGGACACTCCCACTAGGGTTATATCTGGGACTCTCCACCATTTGACCTTAGAACTGAAGAAGCCTCTCGGATGAGAGGTGAAACGTCTTCAAGTAACTTAAAGAAGTCCAGACGCTTTTCTTTGCAAGCTCCTTTGACTATTATTTCTATCCTTACTCTCAGCTTAATACCATAAAAATGTGACTGCAAAATCTTAGTACATACAATAAACAGATCAAAGATTCTGTGGCCTGTGTGCGGAAGAGCTCTAAAACCGGGCCTTTCTATGAGTTATGACATTCTTATTAAAGGATGCCAGGAAGCCTGAGTTTAACATTACAGCCCCGAATAACAGTCTTCCACGGCTAAGTAGGGATTAATCTCCTGAGTGTTAAAGAGATGAATGACAGTGTCCAAATAGATGATATAGGCACTTTTCTCCTCTTGTGTGAAGTATTCAAGTTCAGGGTGAAGCTCTGATCAGTTGATGGCATATTTGAATAATTTATGCTTTGATAAAATATGTAATTGTACTTCTAAATTATTAATTTGAGGGGACAGAGTAATGATTTTTCATGAGATCATCATTATCACGCGTTATCATTCGGTTTCTGTGTGGTCGTCAATCTCAAAAGGGTTCAGAGGCCCAAGGACCTCTAATCTGCTGCTTATGAGTTGTGTGTGAGTTATGTGGGCACCGCTCCCCAGTCAGTGATGACCTTTTGAACTTCCTATTAAGATGAGGTCAAACTGCTCAGTGTTTACCAGGATACACAAGAATTCAGTCCATTTGAAATGAGAGCTGTTGTGCCTTAAAGGGCCAAGCATGTGACCCCTAGCTCATAGGTTAGACAAATAAAGCTTAATGGCAGACGATAGGAGCAAGAATGTCAGCTTTGAAACCACTTTGTTCAGGACAGTTCAAACAACTGCTTTTTAAGCCTTTGTTTTCCTCTTATGGTCTAGTTGTTTGTTCTTTTCTCTGGTCATCAGCTTCTGAAAGTACGATCTGTTTTGAATTAAGTTGTTTTTTTTCTAAAAATGTGGTTCAATAAAATTTTATATTCAATTTGTTAATTCATTAAAAACATTAAACTGGCAAATACCAGCTTTGAATTAGCTTCAGCTAAAGCACACTGTATTTGAATAATAATAATGAATAGTTTTTAAAATATTCAAAATTATGCAAATATAGCAAGTTCTCTGTTGAATAATTTTTTATTTTAATTTTTTAACTGAGACTGGAGAAAAATGACTATATATGTAGGCCACACATGCACAATAAAACATGCTTCACTTTAGTAATAACTCGTTGCTGAATAGAAGTGTTTGTTGAGCTGTCATGTGAAATGCTGTGGTTAAACTTGGCTTCGTTTCTGTATCTCATGACCTCCTTTGTGGGCAGGCAGTCTAAGCTGACAGAGGCTGAGAGCCAGGGAAACCCTGCAACACAAACTGCACATGCTTCTGACTGAGGACCAACTAACACGTTATGTTAGTGCCGTCTGAACACAAGCCTAGAAATTTCCAAAGCAAGAACCCAGATTTACATGGTCATTACTGTCAGGATGTGAGAGTGGACTGTTGACTAACCACCAGGGTGAGAGGCAGAGTAGGGTAAAGTGTTGACCATCAGCCACTGAGCCCTGTTCACATGATGATCTTGGAACAGATATGTTTAAGATACATCCAGCTTGCAAACATACAATTGAATATGGTTAAATCAAGCTCAAATTAAATATACTATTTTTTCAGAAATGACTCAAATGACACAAAATGTACATGTATATGTGCACAAAATAAGTATTACCATGACAATTTGTGTTTTCAGCAAGTTACAAGCTAGAACAAAGTTTATCCAGAACAAATGTACAGCCGTAGATTAATACAGTTTGTTTTTTCCAGAAGTTTCAAACGCTCCTTGTAATTGAAATGTGATATGTAAACATGGAAGGAAAAATTAAGACCTCACCAAACTTTACACCACGGTTTTTGGCCCATCAGCAAGAGTGACAAGACAGGGACTTATATCCAGATTTTAGGGTTAAATTAAAATGCTATTATAGTGTAGGCAATAGGTTTTAAGGCTGTAGTTTCAGAGTTCAACATAGAGTTGTTTGTTTTCTGTAAGCAATCCCTCTTTACAATTCTTTTAATTGAACAGTTAAACAGCAACTGTTACATTAAAGAAAGATATGTGAACTTTTATTCAGTTTTCCTCTGCTTCCTGAGCACTGATGACAGCAGAGTTCATTTCACACAGTCTATTGTTGCTGCCATTGGTGCCAAGCCCTGGCGGGTTACGCAACCCACATACATCCAACTGTTTGACTGGCAGAACGGATGTGGCGGCTCCTCTTAGCCAGGTCTTGGCATTCTCCTGTTACTGAGTGTGCAGGCAGACAGGTCCTTGTGTGTATCCCTTACACTTGTTTAGGCAGGCAGGAAGTTCCTGTTGACATGAATGAACTGGCCTTTCAATAATTCAGGAGGAGCTTAGGGGAGAATGGCTGTCTCTCTCTGACGGCCATTAGCTCAGCAACTGTCTTGCTTATGCTGGCCTGGAGAGTCTGTGTTCATGTGTGTATGTGTCATTAAGAGAAAGAAAGAGGATGAGGAAACAGTGTTTGTTTTATGTTAAGTGGTTGCATTACAGTGTGTGTGTGTGTGTGTGTATACGCATGGATAATGGTGTAAATGTGTCTCTTCTTAACATCCCTATGTGAACCATAAAATAAAGTAACAGTAAACAACAGTTAAAAATATGCATATACATAATTTTATCTTTGCCAGTCCCACCTTATGTCTCCTTGAAATGGAAACATGCAAGTACTCTGACTTAGACTTCCATGGAGCAATCCAAAAATAGCACGATCTGGAGGGGCACAAGAACACAACACTCAAGAACTGAAATCGAGTAAGGGTTTTATATTTTATGGATATGGCTCACATGACTGGACCTACATGTTTCTAATGACCCTAGGTATTTGTCCACTTGCTTGTTCCTTATGGCATTCGACTTATAATAATAATAATAATAATAATAATAATAATAATAATAATAATAATAATAATAATAAATGTTATTTATAAAGCACACTAAAAAATCAAGGGTATACCAAGGTGCTTGACAAAAAAAGAAAAAAGAAAAAGGAGATGGGAGGGAAAAGACAAAGGACCTGGAACATATCAATTATAAAACCATGACAATTATAATACTCAAAGTAGTTAACAAAGCATAATGGATAAAAATGTATCTTTGCACACTAAATATTAGCTAGGTGGAAAAGCAAGATTAAATAAATAAGTCTTCAGCCGTGATTTAAACAATGGCATAGAGTCAGAGGCCCGGATAGCAACAGGAAGATTGTTCCATAAGCCTGGGGCAGCTACAGCAAACGCACGGTCGCCGTGAGACTTCAGCCGAGAACGAGGTTGCTCCAGAAGAAGTTGGGTAGCAGATCTAAGTGCTCTGACAAGAGTGTGTAACCTAAGAAGCTCATTGAGGTAGCTTGGCGCCAGATTATTGATAATTTTGTATGTGAAAAGTAGTATTTTAAATTGAATACGGTATTTAACTGGCAGCCAGTGCAAGCCAGCAAGAACAGGAGAGATGGAGGAAAATTTCCTGCTACCTGTCAAAAGGCGTGCCACTGCATTCTGGACAGTCTGCAATCTAAGGAGAAGGGAGGAGGAAAGGCCAATGTAAAGTGAGTTGCAGTAGTCCAACCTGGAAGTCACGAATGCGTGAATAAGTTTTTCCAGGTCATTATGCGGACTATAGCGCTTAGCCTTAGAAATGAGGCGCAGCTGATTAAAACTAGACCTCACTACGGCAGACACCTGCTTGTCAAATTTAAACGAGCTATCCAGTAACATGCCCAAATTACTGGCATAATCAGAAGAGGAGCTAGCAAAAGGCATCAGAGCAGCACGCAATTGGTCTCAAGGGATTTTACTATCGAACACCACGATCTCCATTTTCTTTTCGTTCAGGACAAGACAATTACTCTTGAACCAATCTTTAACCTCACGCATGCATTCACGAAAATAGTGAAAAGACATAGAAAGATCATCAGTAATCTCAAAATAAATCTGTATATCATCAGCATAGCATTGAAAGGCAATATTATACTTCTCAAAAATACTTCTCATAAAACCATCATTACATTTTTGTGTTGTCAACACTAAGCACTCTAGTTAGTTAGTAAGTTACTTAGGAAGGAAAGTAGATAGATAGGTGAGCTAATCTTATGCTAGATTTTCTGGTATTCTTGGGCAACATTTTGCTCTGAAGCTCAAGCCAGCTCTGTGTTGTTCATGTTGCATGTTAACTCTGGACATTTTACAACTTACTTATGCCAAGAATGTTAATTGTAGCACCTTCAATGTGTCAAGAGGCAAAAATGTAGGCTCCTCTATGAGTTGTGTAAGTTAAATCACATATGAGAATACCCATTCATTTTCCAGGTTGGGTGGATGTTATCATGGTTCTAACAATAATTTGTGAGAACTACAGTGTACTGAATTATTAAAACTGGCACTTTAAACTTAAACCTTTTCTTCATAAATCACAATCTACTGTCACATTTTGTCTACCAAATTATACATCAAACACACCATCATCGCAACAGTGCTTCTTGTTATCTCAGTAGACTAAACAAGCCAGACTACAAAAACCTGTTTGACCATAAAACCCCAGTGCACAGACTCTCCCCTCTCCTCAGTACAGCATTCACACTACACTGGGCTCCACTCTTCAGCAACTCTTTTGAAGTCATCCCCCGCAGCTCTCCACCATTAGACACCCTTCCATCTGCCACAGCTACTTCATTATCAGCCTGCTGCTGCTGCCATAATCGGAAAGAGAACAGCATGCCAGTGTAGAAATGCTGCTTCCTGAACTGAACCCCGCTCATTCCCAGTCCAGCAATTAGCTGTGAGCCCTTACTGACATGAAATATTCCAATAACTTGTTCCTCCTCACCTCTCACAAGATTATTTAGTTTTACAAGATGGCCCAAAATTGCACATAGGCTCCAAAGAAAACATTTTGTTTGACTTGTTTGTTTTTGATTTTGACCGTGAGTAACCACAAAAGTTAGTCATCTACAATGGCCATTTTCCTAACTGCACCTTGGGTAGTCACCAACTGACCTATAACTCTGTATATCTGTTCATTTACTCACACATGTATTCCAGTTTGACTTTCAGTTGTATTTCTTGGAGCCAGAGGACATCAAAAAGAAGCTAAATCAAATAAAAAGACCTGAAACTGGATATACTCTGAAGCCTAAAAGACAGTGTACCTTGTGAAACTGGCAATGTTCCTGTGCTCTCTGCTGGGGTCAACTTGTAATATTAAAATCAAGGCTTTCTTGGAACATACATTTACACACCTGAACCTTTCCCGAATGAAAGTTTTTATTTTCCAATGAATCATCTTGATGTTTCAAGTGAGCACTCCCCATTAAAGCACACACAACATCTGTTTCTAGACCAAAAAAATAATTAGTATGCCATTTAGCATTGGCATTCAATATACTGTTCCTGTCTCTTTGTGTTTTATATGAAGGACTGTAAACATACAGATAGCCTGTGGCTTTGTGGTTCCCCTCTCCTCTACCTAATTTAGTTACTTCCTTTCAAAGTGGCAGTAAAATGAGCTGTATTCCTCATTATCCCTCTGGTTTTTTGTAGCGCCAGACAGCAAGATCAAGTTTAGGTCAGCCAGGTTCTTGTTTGCATGTGATTGGGGGGCCTGTTTCTGCTGCTGCTCCAGACACTTAATGTAAATGTTACACAGATATGAGGTGATTAGCGAATGATCACATGCTGAGATGCTTTGAAGTTGCTTTAAAATGTGAACAGTACACAAAATTTGTATAAGGAAACAATGAGAGTTGATTTTCTATAACTCTATTTTATGAAGCTATAAGGTCAGACATCAAACAGAGTTTAGGTCTACGAGGTCAGTGGTGCTGCAAAATAAAACTTATTATTTGCATATTATAGTTGTAGTACTCAAATAGAATACATTAACTATATTCTTTGAACAATAATTTAACGTTTTAAAACAATAATGAATCAGAAAAGGAGAAGCAGGGAATTACAAATGAATATTACAAATATATTCAAATAAACGAAACGTAATACATAAATAAAATAAATACAATAAATTACTCTGGAGTAGTATCATCACCACAGTGCTGGTTTGACTGTGATGTCATTCAGCACATGGTTCAGCATCAGTTCCTCAAGAATGGGGTCACAGCTCGGTCATCGTGACACTACACTAAAAAGATAAATCAAGTTAGAGGTCACTGTTTGCTGAGTATAACCACCACTCTTTCCTGACTCCGCTCTCCTCACCACCTGAACCAAAGTATTGCACCACTTGTCAAGGTTCAGACCTGGAATCAGCAGGTTTATATCAGGCTTGGAGGTAAACACACGTTTATGGAAAGCAGTTACTTTAGATGTGAGCTTGTGGGGGGCAGGCAGGAAATCCACAGATTTCTCTATAAAGTGAAAAAAACAAAGATGGTCTGTTACAGAATTCATTTTCTCAGGGAACCTCAGCACTAGAAGTATCTGCACAAAAGAGAAAAGAACCAGTAATTCAAATGAGCAGCGCAAACACAGAAAATGTGAGTCAAACAACACTACCGCAGTAAGTCTGGCATCAACTGAACAAGTCCTTTAGCCTTAAGTAGCAGGGAGGTAACATCCAGTTCCACACAGGTGAGTTAACTGCAGCTTCAACAACAGCTTCCAGGTGCATCAGCCAAGAGGGCGGGAAAGCATAGAGAAACCTGGCCTCTGAAACAAACATGCACAAACACAAACAGGTCAGGGAGACAGACAGAAAATGTCAGGTGAACACAGAAGCTGCCATGTCATGTTTTCAAAAACACTTTAAGGATCCATATTTAGAGTATTTTTTGCCATTTTTACTCACTGTAGCACACAATTGATATTCAAATATAAAAAATCAGAGCACTCTCAAGCGCAGGTAACCAAATCATAAAACATAAATGAGACCAGCACTACTTTTAAAATGTCTACAAATTAAAAAAAGAAAAGCCCCATCTGACCAATCAGAGGCATGATTTAAAACAGTTTTTGCCTGTGAAACTCTGAAAAAGTTTCCTCTTGCTATATAAGAAATGAACATGTAAATGACAGCTGTGTTGAATTTTTTGATAAAAGTATTCATAAAAATATGCAGCATGAAAGGACTAGAGGGACTGAGAGATGCCTCAAGCTACGTCCACACTAATGCGTTTTTGTTTGAAAACACGTCGTTTCCTCTCCGTTTTGACATCCCGTCCACACTGAGACTGCGTTTTTGTACATGCTCCAGATAGCTTTTCTTCAAATTCTTTCATTCTCACTCCCTTTTTACTTCTGTGTTAAGCCGGAAAGTAAATTAGCGCCAGACAGAAATGAGGCAGGCTTCTTGCGTTTCACGCATGCGCAGTACTGGAACATAAGCTTTTTCGGCCATTTCAATGTGGACGCACAAGTCTGTGAAAACGACTGAAAACGCTAGTGTGGACGTGAAGCGTTTACAGACGAAAACACCGTTTTCAAATCTATCCGGGCTAGTGTGAACGCAGCCTCAGATCTGCAGAAAGTTTCATCACTGTCATGCATCGTCAAAATCCAAAGACCCACAAATTCATTTTACTTTACAGTTTACAACTCAACTTGTGCATATATATATATATATATATATATATATATATATATATATATATATATATATATATATATATATATATATATAGTATGTGTAAGTCATTAAGCCCTTTAAAATATGGGGTTTAGAGCTGTTGTGCTGATTTATTATTATCACCGTTTGCCCTTTTTAAACTGTTGGTTTGGTAAAGCCATTTTTGGAGTTGATATGATGATGAAGAGCTGCTGTACAAACTACTCGATTAGAAACCTTAATTTCTATTAAATAATTTATTTATTTCTTTGCACAAATGATTGGAGGAAAAAGTACATACCCAGCAAAAAAAACAAAACAAGTAGTTTTTTTTGTTTGAGTTTACAGGAACAGGAGGCGTGATACAGCAGGAAGCATGGCCCCTGAGTGTCAGCAAGTAAGTGCGAATGTGACAAAAGAAGAAGAGACAGGAAGCCACATGCTGCTCCACTTTTCAGAGAAAGAATACTGCCTTACTGTGCATGAGAGGTTGGTGTGAGTGAGCAAGAGTGTGGTCTTCATTTGTCAACACCTCTCTTCCTGACTGTGTCAGGGAACTCAGTGTGATATGGTATCTTCCAACAAACTCCCTTCCACCTACACTCCATATATTCCTTGAGGTGAAACCTCTGTTTTCTCTCCAACTATCCTCTTCCACACAGCCAAGACTTTACAGCCTCCGACACTTGAGAGCGAAATGACAGGAACTGTTAAAATATCATTGGCTGTTTTGTGATCCAACGAGCACCTTGATCCCGGGCTGTTTCTGAAGGGAGTAACATGGAGGAATAAAAACAAGATAAGTACTATTCCGTGTGTGTCTGAGACACTATTTCCAGCTTTGTAAGAAAGAACATTTATAACCCTGTCACATAAACTTAAATAGGCGAGACTCTATTGAGCTCCTCTCAGCCATGACAGAGAAACCAGCATCCTTATCTGCCTCCCACTCCTTCTGTCTGTCATCTCAAAAGCTGACCTCTTAAACCCCTGGTGACCCCCACCATCCCCACCAGTGGCAGACTGAATGAACCATAGGAAATATGTTGCCTCACAGGAAGCCACTACAACTCCCTGTTGTGTACAGGGGAATGTGATGTTTTTTTACACCATTTGACCTGGTGCTCTCATCAGCACTGACGTGTTACCTCTCTGCTAACGTTAGAATGTGGGAGCACTGCAACCACTTATGTTATTTCAACGTACACACCCTGTCTTCCTGTTTCACTTGTTTGCTATATTCTTTTCTCTGGAGACAAATTCATTGAGTTGCACATTATCAGAATATTACAGTGTATTTATTTGACTTATATTATAGCTAAAGATTTTAATTCCTGGATTGTTGTTGATTTAGAAAATATTTGTACCTCTTCAAATTTTGCTCACTTTTTCATTTAGAAAAAGCTAAATGGAGAAAAGCATTTCTCCCTATCTCTCAATACTAGGTCGTTAAAAAAATGAACAGACTTTTAAATTTCAAAATGTAACCATTTGTAGCCCCTCGGTAGCATTGCTGCTTTGTACCTCTACAGACTTAGACTGGATGACTTATTCAATTCCTCTTGAAAAATCCCTCAAATCTTTTTGGAAAAGATTCAAAAAGATTTGAATTGAAAATCTTTTTGAATCTTTTTCAAACTTTATAGATTGAAAAGATCTCAGCTGTGTATATCAGCCAGGCATTTTCCTGAAGCCACTGCAGTATTGTCTTTGACTATATACTGTGCTGAAAGGTGAATCATCTCCAGTTCTAAAGCTCTATGGAGATCTCAGTGAACAAGGACAACTTAGGTCCAACTCTAGGATGTGTCCTCGTGACTTTATATTTATTTTATTTTATATTTATCGACTCATTGTGCTTCTGATAGCACAACTTTAGAAATAGATCAAATTTTAAAAAGATCAGTAGCATTATCCAATTCTAAAGCTCTGCAGCTAATAAAAATCCATGACTTTTCATGCTAGCAGCAGGTTTTATCCAGGCTGAGTAACACAGGGTAGAATAATCCAATCGTGAAGTATCCCGCAAGAGTCAAACTTTAATAAACATTTACAAACATTAATAACATTTATCGGGAACTCAGTGGGACTGTGGAAGACGACATTAGATGGCTGCTCTAAGGCAATCGGACCATCAAGTGCCTGACCAGGATTCCCAGCAAAGATATCAAGATATTACTTAGACGAGATTAGTGTGGCCAAACGGTTGCAAAGAGAGGGATGGTGATGTGGAGTTCAATTCAATTTTTGAATTCAAATTTTGAAAATAGTTTTATTTATATAGCGCCAAATCACGACAACAGTTGCCTCAAGGCACTTTATGTTGTAAGGTAAAGACCCTACAATAATACAAAGTAACAAACAGAAGAGTAATAAGTTAGCTACTGGAGGAGATAAGTCCCGCTAATGTTAATACAGGCTCTGTGAGCATACAGAAAGAGGGAGAGTGAGGATTAGTTAGTTTCAGACTCACAAACAAACAAGTAGCATATGTGAATAGTTTAATAGTTTAATTATTTATATAGCACATTTAATTACAACAAGAGCGTTGACCAAAGTGCTGTACAAGAATACAACATACATAATAAAACAACTTAGAGTATTAAAAGCAAACACCAAATATGAATTAACAAATAACTCTCATGCTGTATTAAAAGCCAGTAAATAAAAATGCGTTTTAAGATAAGATTTAAAAAGATTGACAGTGGGAGCCTGTCTGATGTGTAGGGGTAAATTATTCCACAGCTTAGGCGCTACGACTGCAAATGCTCGATCACCTCTATGAACCAGCCTCGACCTTGGTACAGCTAAAAGCAAAAGATCACTTGATCTAAGAGATCTAAGGGGGGTATAAGTCTGCAGGAGTTCAGATAAATACCCGGGAGCCTGTCCATTCAGGGCTTTGTAAGTCAACAATAAAATTTTAAAATTAATTCTGAAGCGGACAGGGAGCCAATGAAGGGAGGCAAGTACCGGGGAAATGTGTTCACATCTTTTAGTACGTGTCAGAAGACGAGCTGCAGCATTCTGGACCAACTGCAGCCTTGCCAGGCAGGTCTGGCTAACTCCAGCATATAAGGAGTTACAGTAGTCCAGCTGGGATATAATGAAAGCATGAATCGCTCGTTCAAAGTTTTTAAAAGATAAAAATGATCTCACCTTAGATAAAAGCCTCAGTTTGAAGAAAGACCGCTGTACGACTGAGCTAATTTGTTTTTCAAAGGTGAAATTGCTGTCAAATATAACCCCCAAATTTTTGGCATGTGATTTGACAAAAGGCTCAAGACTGTGCAGGTTAAAATTAGAAGTGTTGGAATTAGAATTAGAATTGCCACTTGGCCCAAAAATTATCACTTCGGTTTTGTTCTCATTGAAGTTAAGGAAATTAGAGGCCATCCAGGATTTAACTTCATCGAGACACTGAAGTAAGGGATCTAGTGAGGCAGAACTATTTCCCTTCAGTTGAAGATAGATCTGAGTATCATCGGCATATGAATGAAAACAAATGTTATATTTTCTAAAAATTAGACCTAAAGGCAGCATATAAATGGAGAACAATATTGGCCCCAGTATATGAATGCATCAGAGACACTCATACCAACCCCTAGGGGGTGACACGCACACTGTTTGACTCTACTGAAATTGCCAGCCATATTACATCTTTTCAACAGAACCTAAATTAGTTAAGAACTGTATGTTCAGTCTACTTGTCATATGGACAGAATGTTGGCTATTGTGATACATGTAAATTTCCAATGATTTGTGCTTGAGATGTACAAGTGGCTCTTTATGGCCTGAGTATGTCCTTCACTGTAAAATCTAATATTGTGTTTAATTAAAAATATTAAATAGGCTGAACTCAATTTTTATTTTTAGAAACTTGAAAAACAGAAATTTTTAAAAACTGTTTTTATGGATATGGATTTATTGGTCTCTGCTTTTGATTTGCCTTGCTGAAATATGTGAAATATGAGGACATGGACAAGCTTGTGCCACAAAAGACATTTCTGGCACAAGCTTGTGTTTGTGTTTGCTCACAAGCTTGTAGAGTAGATCAGTTCACAACATATATGTATGCAAATAAATATCGAGGTTGTACCATATTTCCTCTGGCGGGTGGGGGGGTAAAAAGAGCAGGGAATGGAAAACGATGGCTCACTATTCTGCATTGTCCTGCTCCAATCCCCCCTATTTCACAGAATAAAAAAAAGAAAAGAAAAACATTTGACACCTTTCACAGGCTTGGCCAACACTTCCAGTTCCTCCTACACACTTAAGGTTACACAAACTCACACAACACTTGGAACATTCACAGGTTTCAAGTGTTTCCTTACTCTGTTCTCTCAGCATGAAATCAGCTTTTCATTAAAGGTTGGGGGTTCTTGTCAGTCACAGCCCCACTTCTCCCCCACCTCATCTCTTTCATCCATTCTTTATGGCTCCTCCTCCTTTTGGCACCCCATACGGCCTTTGTAAAAATTCATGCCCTGTGCCTAGCAAGGAAGTGGGGTTATATAGATCTTGTAGCAATAATGAATACAATAAGATTTGATCAAACTTCTTTTTGTTTCCTGTAGCTAACTAGACAATCTGTAATTTACAGGCTCATGAACTCATGAATGAAATATTAAAATTGAAAAAAAAAAGCTATACTTTAATCTTAATAACTGTATAGTACTCTGTTTTTGTAACTATTGTCCATGATGTAAATATTTTTTCTGTAAAAATTGTGTGTTTCTGTTCTGTGTCCTGTTTATATATGTGCTTTTATTCTGCTGCTGTCACAAACAAATTTCCCCTTTCAAATTTAACCTTTAGCTGTAGATAAGCAGCAACAAAAAACTTTAAAATAAGGTAAAGATGAGACAAAACCCATTTGGACATGTGTCACATACCACAAATGTAAGAGAATGTTGTTAGAAAACAGTCACCTTGATTAATCACATGATTATTGTGAATATGCATCTTGATACATGCCCAATTATCCAGGTAAGGATATCACAGAAAGTTAATTCTGTTGATCCAGATGTAGCGTCTTCAAGTGTGACAAACTCTTTTAAATTCAGTCTCCCATTTGAAAACACTGAAGGTGTTTTGTTGTTTTACATAAATGTAAAATCGAGTTCCTGCTTATTTGACCCCCTCAGTAATTAACATTATCCTGCTATTTTCACATCTTCTCCCGTGGGCGTGGTAGTTTTTGCAGGTGACATGTGACCTCAACGACCTTTTGACTGACTCCATCCCCCATGCCCTACTCATGTGGAAAGAATTTATTTTCAGCTTCTTAGTTCCTTTTCACTGCCCCTTTCTCCTGCAGACCCACCCTTTCTATGCTTCCTCCTGGGGCACTGAGAGTGCAGCTGTTGCTCTCAGCCCTCTATTATCCACCCGGAAGGGGTGAGTAGGCCAGGGCAGAGGAGGGTAGAGGACTAGAGCTGTGGAAGGAAAAAAAAGAAATTCAAAAAAAGTCAGAGGAAAGTATGAGATGATATGTTCACATTTCTGGGAAGCAGTGGGTGTAGTCCTGGATTACTTGAACAGGTGTTACCCCAGTTTCTTTTATGCTTTGCTCTCCTCTGCTTCCTTAGAAAAACATTAAAATATGCTGGAGTGAAATCCTACAAATATAATGGATAAAAAGGGGAAACCATTCACTTTGCCTGCAATTTTGGAACAGTGTTTTATATATATATATATATATATATATATATATATATATATATATATATATATATATATATATATATATCACTTGTTTCCGTAGTGACACAAAATAAAAGTCAGCTTTTGTGTAATAAACCATATGTTCAGAATTAACTTCCTTTTTTAGTGTAAATCTTTATTACTGTGCTTAATATTTAACATACCACTACAATAACCCAACCTTTTTTAGTTAAAACTATCCAAATCATACTTTATACATCACTGTTAAATACTTGGATACGACAATATCAAGTATCTTTGAAGTCTTTGAAGCCTGTTTTTAATATTAAACATTAAAAACAACCTGTACCTTCTGTCTTTATTATAGTAAGTAACTATAAACATAAGTAATCAATATTAGTAATGAATTTAGATGAAATGGTTGTCAAGTTAGTATAGGTAGACTTTTTGATAAAAAGTAAGGAGGTAATGTCATTGAAGTCTTAAAAATGAAGAAAAATACTACTTTAAATTCAGGAACTCTGTGGAAAGGGACATATTTGGACTCATTTTGGAAGGAAAACGTGACTGGCACATACTGTGCATACAGGCGACATGGGGGTTATGCTGCAGAAGCTTCAGGGCAGACAGTTTTCTTTGAAAAAAGTCTGAAACTTCTTTAAACACAGCCTGGAACTCGTGCATGTTGGTAACTTTCTGTTTTTGCAGATTCACGTAAACCACAATTCTTCTCAATGCAGAATAAAAATGTGAACATTTCATAGTCAATTTTTTAAAAGCAATCTTTATCTGCTTTAAACGGAAAAGGAGGAGAGAAAGAGAGAAAGGAATACTGTATGACTTCTAACAGTTCACTCTTCGGTCAACCAGTTACTCCATTAAAACATAAAGTTGGTGACAGCAGGCTAGTGTGACTGATATTCACTCCACTAACCAGCTACTTTACCTTGACCAGAAGGAAGCCACCATGTAAACTGAACTCTGTTCCCCCATCAGTCAGTTGGCTCACTCGCCATCCTATCCATCTCACTCCTCAGGATCAATTTGGCTGAGTTGAATGGGGGGTCAAGGCAATTTAATGCTCCTCCTGCATTGTAAAACAGGAGAGGAAGGGGTCAGGGACAGGCAGGTGGCAGTCAACTTTGTGTGGGCTATCTGCATTCCTCTGTGTAAGTGTGTGCATGCTGGGGGATTGGAGGCAAGAGGGTTGACAGGAAGCAGACCACTGCCAGTGGTAAACACCGTGTGTGTGGGACAGTGTGTCTGTACATTTGTGTTAGAGACACAGATTCCTCCAGCTCTGAGAGTGAGAACTTGTTTTTGATTTGGGAATAATAGTCAAAGGTCTTAATCGTGCTGCAGTCCAGTTAGAAAATTGGAGCTTAACCAATTGGCACCACAATCTTTAATAATTAGGGCCAGAGGATTTTCTCTTCCTCGCTTTACTGTTAGAGACATATGTCAAAATGGTCATAATTCTGTGACTGCACTTAGTAACACCAGACATAGTAACACTTGCTTATCACTTTCAACCTAGTAAGTCCACTAGGCTGGACTATAGATTGGTTTTGTGACCCTTAGGAGAAAGTGATCCAGATGATCTTTCAAACATTAGGTAAACATGTTAAGATTAATGAAAGCGACTGATATGTCTGAAATGCGTTCAATACATTGCTAATCAGAATTTTTGGAGGCAAGAAAAACATAGTTAAATGTCCACATTATCTTTTAAAATGTGGTTAAAAAGCAGAAATTCTTGCACAAATTGACAGTTAAACTGGGGAGCTACATGAAATATACTGGCCGATACATGTCTGCAGAATATCCTAATGTTATCCACTGAGGGTTTTTTTGTTTGTTTGTTTGTCTTGTTTTTAATAAATGTTAATTTTCTTATTTATTAGACTGACCGGCCTTGACATTTTCACAAAGATAAAACTAAGTGATAAAGATAAAATAAACCTAAACATGCCACTGGCAACTTGATGGATGTTTATAGAATTAAAACTTACCTAGTATTCACTAATTTACATTAGTTAAAAATATTATTTATGTTATAATGAAGCTCTGTATCTTTGGATATTGTATGAACTTCAAATCACATTTACATATTTGGCATTGTGGTTGTTGTTGTCTGGATGAGTTTCAGTAGGTAAGAAGGCTCTGGATTCAAATCCACCAGCCAGCCAGAGCTTTTCTGTGTGGAGTTAGCATGTTCTCCCTGTGTCTGCATGAGTTCTCACTGAACACCTTTGATCCCACTATAAAAAGACATGTATATTAGATGTTTTGGTGATTATAAATTAAGCATAGATTTGAATGTGAGTGTGAAAGCTGGTCGCCTTGTGCTAGCAGTAGTGACCTATTCAGGGTGGACCTTCACTCCAGCATCAAGTCAAGTGGTTAGGAGAATAAATGCATGAATAAATGAGTTTCTAGTATTATAACAGCAAATTTAAATATATACTTTTTGAGGATGCTATATTATTTGCATGCAGATTTTGCAAGTGTGTATTTTAGTCAGTAGTGTTGGTTTCCAGGGAGCAATGAGAAAGGAGGCAATGAGGAGCTGGCCTTCCGGGTTTCATAGCAATCACCAGTTCAAGTATGAACATAACATCCTACACAGTGCAAAAATTCACAAAGAGCCGAACATTAACCGAGCTGGATTAAGGTCTCTTGACTTTATTTCTGTTGCCTGTTGCCATTTTCCTTTCACAGGGTCACCAGATAACATGTGGGGGTTGGGAAGCTCACGTCCATCAGCAAACATCAGCGCTGCAGACAAACGCATGATTTCTGAGCCATTGTTGTTTCCTAGTGTGACAGATGGCTCTACCCACTTACTTCCCCTTTACTGGATATTTATTATCTTGTCATATGGCTGCTACGTGACTGCTACAGGGTCTGACTCATGATTCTCCGTTTTCTATTAACCAGATGTTAAATAGATAGACTGGCATAAAGGGTTGTGGAGAATCATGTGGAAGAAACAGCTAGTCTCGTTAATGTGTACACCTTTAAACCGCAAACTGCAACAAACATTTTTTTTTAACCTTTTTAAGCTACGGTGTGTAATACTAATGATTATAGGTTATTGGAGGAGTACTGAAGTTTGAAGAGAGCTCAGCTAGTTGTTTAACCTTTCTCCTTGTTTGTATGATAAGTTAGTTTAGCTTATCTCTCAAAATGTTGACCAGTTTTTTTGTAGAGGTAGTTATTAGAGCAAAGTCCTGCTCATGTAGGAGACACTGCACGCAAAACCAATGCAAAGAAGAACAAGTGTAGCTAAATTTTACGTGTTCTTGGCATAAAAAAAAATAGCCAGTTTGAATTATTTATTACCAACGAGATTGATGGTTCAATGCAAAGCTTATTAATGAGCATCAATCAGAAAAAGATTATTCTAGGTCCCTTAGCCTCCTCTTTGTGGAAGATCAACTTGAACTAACTTGAAAAGCAGAAATTGGTTAAAACATTCTAACAGAAAAATATTTTTACTGCAGTAAACCTGAAGACGAGAAAAATCTTTATGTGGTGTGTCACTTCTTAAAACAACTCAACTTCATTGGATAAGCTGAAATTATACTTTTTATACAATTTAAAACTTACAACTTCAGGAATGCAATTTTATATGTGACCCTGACTTCTGACCTTTCTCCTTCAGGAGTCAATCATCAAATATTATAAAATGAGGTAAGTAGTTAAAGTTGACTGTTGCATGACTCTTGTGGGGTAGGAGTGAAAGGCGGAAGGTGGACACAGCCTGAGTAAACATTACATTAGGCACACTAAAATATTTACAAGGCTCCATCAGCTCCTGTGCCTCCAGCCTTCGTCAAGTATCAGGGCTCTTGCCATCCGGTGTGGCCCCTCATATTTACTAATGGACCTCCTCCCCAGGTTTAACAGGAGGAAGTTGTTAGTATTTCAGTTCTGGCTTTCCAGAATGGATAGAGAAGGGTACGCAAAGAATAACACATTTGGAAGTGTTTTATTCAAGCCTGGATTAGTGACACGAGGGAAAGAATGGCTGCATGATTCATTTTATTGCCACGCTGTTGCCATGTGAAAAACTGTGCTATAAAGACACTATGGAACAATGATAGAGATAAATAAACATAAAAGAAATGTAAACTGACATTTATGCAGAGTGAGGAAAGTGCAGGCACACCTGCGTTAAAGCCATATAAGGGAGTTATATCTTTGCCTTTGTTATTTTTAAATAGAAAGATTGGCATTCAGCAGTTAAACTCTACCGTTTTGCAGTAGAGCTGCCCATCTTAAAAGCATGTGTAAAATATGTCTGCTTACACGTAGTTAGCTCCATATATCTTGTACAGTGGCAGACTTATTGCTGTCTTAGTGGTTTCCAAAACATAATTCTTGTTATATGATAAATACGGGCTTTAAGTACAGAATGCATTTATTTGAGGGTCTGAGCGAAAATATTCACACAAGCACCAGTATTTTATAGTCTGCACAAGCAGACTTGACTTTAGAATGAGAAACCTCAGGAAGACTGGAAAGTGCAGTCGCGGCTGTTTGGTGATCGTATTTGTATTATTGGATATCTGATGATAACCTTTGACTTCTGTGATGACAGGTTGGACTCGTTTCAAAACATAACTGGTAAATCATTTTTCAAAAACCTACAAGAGAAAAAATTATGTTGACAGCACCACTGCGGTATGTCATCTACTGTATATTTGGGAGAGAAAACATTACATTTTTAGAAAGAAGCCTGTTTCTCATTTGTCGGCAACTCAGTGTAGGGTATATAAATCTCTTTATCAGTGCCACTGACCCACATTTTACAATGTAAAAGGACATTCTCCTATTCTTCTCTTTCTTTTCCTATTCACAGGTAGCAACCAAAGGTTGTTTTAGACCAAGGATAAGAGTTTTTTTTTCAATACACTAGTATTTTTTGTGTGTGTTCCACTTTAAGCCATTGTTAGCTAATGGCCAAATATGATGTGTGACTTATTTATACCAGCAGAGATCCACAACATTTAATGGGGAATAGGCACCAAAGAGACGAAACAAGGTGCCTTTTATTTACCTGTTTTTCACTGGATGAGGAGGATACTCAGCTACAGAGATACAGACGAGAATCTGTCAAAAAGAAAAGTCTTGGTACAGATCTCCTTACCATGTTGGATGGGAAGTCAGAGTCAAGCTGCAAAAACATGATTAAGAATGTTTGCTATAATAAAACAGTAAAAAGTTAACAATTTCCCCCTACTTGCCTAAGTCCATTTTACTTAAGTAATCATCCTATACGGAGTAAATAAATGAGTTGTAAAACGTATATGTAAAGGAGATGTATGTAAGGGAGATTGTCGGTCAAAATATTGCTCTTTTCAATCTAACATAAAAGTCATACCTTCTTGAAAAAATAATAGTTTAATTGAAAGAATCAGTCTGTTAAAATACAAATAAAAAGAAGAAGAAAAAAATCTAAATTCCAGTATCTCTTGTGAAAATCATGGAAGTACAAACTTAACTATGATTGTAAACTTGTGTTGCATGAGCTTGAATGTAACCGAATTTCATTTACAACTTTGATATTTGTAATTATACACTACATCTTACTCCCCATACTTTCCTCAAAGATGTGGTTCCCTTTCACTTATGCTTTTTTGTTCTAGTAGCCCACCTCTCATGAGGCAGGTGTTCCTCAACACCACCTGACACGGACCTTAAATTGGGCAAAGGGCAACGTCCAAGCTGGTATGGCTTCATTTATCCAGTCTTTAAGTCTGGGGTTATTAGCCAAATTTCCGGGTCCAAACTCTGCTTCAGATCCCATCAAACGAACACTACAGCAATGAGAGTTACAAACTGTCTAAATTATTTCATCTTTAATAAAATGAACAGTGTGCCTGCTCTACCAGGTGTAACAATTAAGTTTAAAATCCAGGCATGAAAACAGGATTTATGAAATTTAACAGAGTTAGAAGATAGCAGGGAGTTAGCTCACTAGTTTCCACCAAAACATAATATAGCATGTTCTGACTGAAGGATTTCTGAAAATAATTAAAACGTACAGCTCTGCTATCATTTCCGACATAAATGAAGACAGAAAACTAAACAGTAGTGACGTTTGTAGGGTTATTGAACATGGGCTAGCTGGTATATAATGATGTGGAGCTATGGTGCAGCTATGGTGAGCGTAATATGAACACATTGAAGCAGGAGGATGAACGCTAACTTTTTTCCACTCGATAAAAGTTAACGCGAGGGTTCCCGATGGTTATGAACAAATGCAATCACATGGCAGGATGCTGTAGTTACACTGTAAGGTTTTAAAAACAGCTTTTAAATTCAATCTTTATTGGCAGACTTCATGTCCATAAAAACAAGACAGAAACACAACCACCCCCCCCCCCCCCCCAACACAAGGTATAGACCATTAAATATATATAAGTATATAAATAAGTATATAAAGCATTTGTAAAAATATAAAACCATAATATACATAAAACACAATTACTTAAAATAAATCAATAAATACACAAACACTTTAACCAGTGCTTTCTCAGACTGGATGAGTAACGGGAACCACTCACTGTCGGATCTGTAAGTGCTAAAATTATACTGTTTCTCGAACCATCCAGTCGTTCTCTAAAATTGAACATTAACTTTCTTAAAAGTGCTTTAAAAGTCCAAACACCCACAGCTACAAACATCTGGCTGGCACTACCACTTCTAGGTATCCTGCAAAGGATTCTCATTGCATCATTATATGCAACATGCAGCTTCAGCATGCTACATTGTTTGTAGGATGACCAAAAGGGGGCAGTATATAGCGGTGTGCAATACGCTTTTTAAACAAAGCCACTTTAACTGGAAGTGAACAAAAGCTGAATTTGCGTGCAATCGTATTTGCCTGCACATAGAGCTTGCATCGCTGTCTGTACATGTCATCATCATCATTTGCTCAGTAATAAAGTGACCAAGGTATTTCACCTTTTTATGAACTTCAAGAGTTTTTTGTGCCAGTTTAAACAAAGGGAAATTTAGCTGTTTATCCTGCTTGGTTCTACATATCAAAACAGCACTTTTAGCAGCATTGTACTCAATGTCATATTGCACACCATATTCAGTACAGACATTAAGAAGATCCTGTAATCCAGCACTGCTTGGACTAAAAACAACCAGGTCATCTGCATACATAAGATGATTTATCAATGTTTTACCTAATATACACCCAGTGTTACAGGCTCTCAGCTGTATGGACAAATCATCAACATATAAATTAAATAAAATTGGAGACAAAATCCCACCCTGTCTGACACCATTGCTGACACCAAAGGGGGCAGAAATACTGCTTCCCCATTTAACCTGCATGTTCTGATGAGCGTACCAGTAAGAGAGAATCCTCACGATGTATTGAGGAACCCCCCGTGTCTTCAATTTATCAAAAAGTTTTCTGTGGTTCACTCGATCAAAAGCCTTAGAGGCATCAATGAAACACATGAGGACAGATGAATTTTTAGCCCTATACAAACTGACTATTTCCTTGAGTGCATATATGCACATGTCAGTGCCGTGCTTTGGTTTGAAGCCAAACTGATTATCCAGAGAAGAGATGAACACACTAACTCTGTCAAACAAGATTCTTTCTAACACCTTAGATAAAATACTGGCTAGTGCAATTGGCCTGTAATTATCCAAACAGCTCACTTTTGCAGCTTTGTCCTTCATAACTGGTACCAGTAAAATACACAGCATTGAGTCTGGTAATATGCCATGAATCATAAACCCAGTGAAACA
Organism: Neolamprologus brichardi; assembly: GCF_056152115.1. NCBI lineage: Eukaryota > Metazoa > Chordata > Actinopteri > Cichliformes > Cichlidae > Neolamprologus > Neolamprologus brichardi. The sequence goes on from NC_142110.1 coordinate 23,931,447, forward strand.
GAGTGCTAAAAGAGGAGCTAGCCTTAAACTAGCATGTTTTAAATGTTCTGCAGTGATGTGATCCAAACCAGAAGCTTTATTATCAGACAACCTATGAATGGCTTCATATACTTCATGTGTCCCTACACTTATTGTGTCATTACTCATGTCAAGATTGTCCTCATATGGATCACTTTTTATACAGTTAAACAACGCACTGTAATGCTGTCTCCATAACGCTGCAATGTTATCTGCCCCAGAAACACCTTCAACAGTTGATGGTAGAGATGGTTTACAGTTATTAAGAGCTTTCACCTCTTTCCAAAAATCTGCCATATTATTACACAGCATTTTCCTGGCCAAAGAATCTGCTCTCAGCATTTGCTCATGTTTAGTTATAAAGCGAACAGCGTGCTTATATCTGGCATTCGCACATTTTTTCTGTTCAAATTCTGGGCCTTGTTTAGGTCTTCCAGCCATGGCCCAACATTTATAAGCTATGCGAGCTTCATCATGATACATGGATACATGTTCTTTCCAGCCAGGTCTGATGTTAGGTTTCTTATGCTTATATTTTTTATCAAGCAGTGTGCCACTTTCATACAGAGCAGTCACTATATCATCATACATGGAGCAGAGTAAATGTTTATGCACAGCATTCTTACAGTTGACATCCTTGCACAAAAGAGCTTCTTTGGGCAAAGAAATGTTGTTCAGATGTATATCGGTATTACTATGATAAGCTAAATGAATAGTGGTAATAAAAAACAAGAGAGGCCGAAGGTGATCACTGCCTTTTTTTAGGGTCTTGTTCAGATTAAATAGAACAAGATACAAAGCATTAGAACTTGTTAAAAACACAACAGCTCTGAGTATTTTGGACCTGGAAGCAGGGTTCATACATCATCACTTAAGGACCCGATGTGCTTCTCACTCGTATTCCAAGGTAGCCTGGAAATTGGCCCAGGAATTACTTTTTCTTTGTATTTGTGCTATTTTGTTTGTCCTGTTTTGGTTTTTTTGTTTGTTTGTTTGTTTTTTTGTTATGGAGTCTCAAATAAAATAGAAAACCTACTTGATTCTGATTCATACTTCCTTAAAATTAGATGTATAATTTGGTGCGGTCAACAGCCATGAGTAGTGATTATTATAGTTGCTCTGTGGTATAGTATTTTTTAAGATTTTGACTTTTCATCAAATTACTTTTTGTTCCTGAAATAACAACCAGAATAACAACCAAGCTGTAATGAGCCAGGAATATCCACAGCATGTGAAATGAGCACAGGTACAGTGGACTCATGTATGAAGTAAATATTGCGTCTATTTTGGTAGATGTCAACAGTTCTGTAAAGGATTCAGGTCGTTACTCAATACTTGGTGAAGCGTGCTAGGACGTTGAAGTGGTGAATTGATAATTCCTCCCACTGTGTCCCTTATTAGCTCTTTGTCTCCTGCTCTGTCGCTGAAGTGGCACAATTGTGTCAGCAGTGTTACTCATACCTGGGCTGGATACACTGGGCAGCCAGGTCTGGATCTGCCTTAATCACCAATTTCCACTTCCTATTCTTCGATGTGCCTACAGCCAGCCGTGGGTGGACACTGATGACGGGAAACAGCACAGTCAAACTGCAGAGAAACAGGAGGTAGCACTTCACTAGGATATTATTATAGTTGTGCTAATATAGGGCCAGCAAAGTGGGAATAACAGTGCAAAAGATACAAAAATCAACACACTGTAAGAACACATACACACATAGTTAAAGGAAACCATTCTTACGGATTCAAGCATCAGAAAGGCTGCAAAGAAAAAGAGTGGTGCATGATGACCACATGTCACAGTATGCAAACTTAAAGTAAGCAAATTATTTACAGACATTCTTGCTTGTCGACAATTTCATACGGGATGAAAGACATTCCATATTGTTGAACATGAAGTATATTGATTGAACTGTGTGAAAAGGAAGAAAATTCTGGCTTTGTTATTCTTTATGTAATCTTTTATTTGGGCCAAAATCTAGATTTAAAAAATTGCTTTAAAAAGAATATTCTGCCTGACAGTAGGGAAGAAAAGCAACATGTTGATCGTTTGTTGATATATTCCTGCATTACTGTCAGACTGGCACCAGACAGGTGTTGGACACAACTGACACTATGCAGAAAGTGTAAATGGAGGCCAACAGACATCTCAGTGAAAAAAGAAATCAGCAGCAGTTAAGTGGGACTCATGGCAGGTCTGCATGTGTGGGCAGGATGTGATGTTTGCTCGCCTTGTTTCTTTCATTTTGTAATTTTCAAAACGGCTTTTAAATGATAATGACTATTTATACTCCTCTCGACTTGGCTGCGTGGGCTCGATGGAGACAGCGTGCATGATTCACAGCCGTTAGAGATCGCCTTTTGTCAACCACAGCTTCTCTTTTCTGTGACTTTTCTTCTCTTTCGCTGCCTGATTCTTTCTCTTTATATCTCAGTCTCTTTCTCCTGTAGAGCAATAATAGAAAGATCATTGTTCAGGCAGTGGCTGCATAGGCGGAAGGACACAGTTATTCAAGGTTTATGAAGGAGCCCCAAAGATAGTTTTTGAAGAAAACATTTCATAAGTCTCTGGAACTCACAAAGAATTTCAAGTAAAAAGGTGTGAGGTGCATTGGTATTTTTTTTCTAACCTCAGTTTGAATTCATTCAGCATGATTTTTGACAACACACTGAAATCTGAACACATTCAGTGTGCAGTGTAAGGTTATCAGTGTTTGTTTGTAAAAGTGTGGCCTGGGTTAAAACATACATTAAAATAAAAACATACTAAGGTATGTTAGGGCGGGGCGGGGCGGGGGGGGGGGGGGGGGGGGGTTGTGGATAGTGACAGTGGAGAGATGGACAGGAAAGTGCAGAGCAAAAGAGCAAAAGGCCCTGGGTCAGGCTCAGAACCCAGGCTACAGCTCTCTGGCCATGTGGCATGCGGTTGGCTGCTCATCTACTGAGCTAAGCTAGCACCTGTGAAGTTGATCAGTGTTCTTTTGGTGAGAGTTATTTCTTGATGATGCTTTGGCTGTATCATGCCTCAGTCTCTGTGGCTTTTAGGCTGTGAAAACCAGAACAGTAAGATCCTAACTTGCATATTTGACAGATTTTTGGGGTCTTGGTTTTCATGTGATGCTAAATTTAAAAGGAAAAAGAAAAAAAGAAAATAAAAGCTTGTGGATTACCAGAACTGGAACCAACAATCAAATGTCCACTCTAGCCACCCAGGCTGGTTCTGCCCAGATGCTTACAACGGTAAAAGCCTATTAGGGTGTAAACCGTGAAAATCGCCTGTTTCCTCCATTGCTTTGCCTGTATCTAGGACAGCTGACAGTGGCACGTGCAGCAGACAGCTATATCAGCACCCTGCAAATCCATCTGATGTGCACATGGATCACAGTGGGAGATGGTTGATGAAGGCACTGCAGGTGATGAAGGCACTGCAGGTGATGAAGGCACTGCAGGGACAGGAAGGTGAATGCTATGAAGTTTGTGCAAATATATCGAAATTATACAGAGACAATAGCTGGTCAGTTTTTGCCAGCAACTGCTGCACCTGGGTTAAAATGGTTAACTCAGGAGCCTTTTTTCTAAACCACTCTGTATTTTTTTTTATATCCTTTTGCAACCAATGTTTTCCATGTGCAGGCCAGAGGATTGTGCTAGTTACTAACTGACACGGTTATAGACTGATTGTCTGCACTGCAGACAAGAAGAATAAGGTTTATGCTGCTGGTGGTTTCCTTCCTTAATACACCATCTTCCTGTTTTCCAGTTATAAGTCTTATGCTTTATGATTCTACAAAAAGTGAGTAAATAAAAAAACATGTTTAAAAACAATTAAAAACCATGTCCTCAGATGAAGTCAGCAGCACCCCACCCCACTGTAGACTGTGGGAGTAGAGTTTCCGAACTCTTCACAGATCCGAGTTTTTTCTTCAGCTATTCAGCTATTTCCCAAGCTGCGTTTCGCTTGCCTGCCGAGACCCTTCAACTACTTCCAAAGCCCCAACCAAGCCCAATAGCACCTTATATTCTAATATGGTGGATGTTTTGAACAAACTGTTATTTGCACAGAAGTCAAATAACAGAATAGCACTCAGGTTCAGATCAGGCAGGTCGTTCTCCCCAATCATGCCCCATGCCTCCAGGTCTTACTATCATTGCTTGAGTCACCAGATGGGGCATCCTCGAGCACCCCACTTAGTGACTCCAAAAAGCCCGGGTACTCTGAACTGTCCCTGACCCAAAGGTGCAAGAAAAAAACCCTCTCCACGAGCAAAAACACCAATGTACATGCAGCAAATCAAGGGGATACAAGAATACAGTTGTGTTTGTTTGTTTTTTCTTAATGTGCTGTTGAACAGATTTTGTAGATAGAGGATGACACATGTCTATCAGTAACACATGAATCTATATCTTGTTTGATTTTACATATTTTTCTGTGCTCTAGAGAAACAGTCTCAATAGGATTGTGAACAAAAAAGAGGAAAGAGCTGCCTTACTGAGGAAAATTGCGTGGGCTAAATGGCTGCGACACAGAACACTGTATTATCCTGTACACACAAGACCACACACTCTCTCTCCCTCTCTCTCTCTCACACACACACAAACATACAGAAAGATAGAGAGAGAGCAAAATACTTTGTCTGAAAAGAAGTCTCTTTTTTTCTGACTCTACCCCCTACTCCAGACATTCTTTCCCAGAATTCCACGGTGCGTGGGCGGGATCAAAGGTCACAGTTACACAAGTACTGATTCTAAATGAGGGAAGTATTTTAATGAAACTCACACATGTATCTTTGCTCTGTATTTATAAGAAGCTTCAGTGACTTAATTGCTTTCCTCCGTCTCCAGTCTTAGCCTTAGCCTGATTCTAACTTTAACCATACACATGGTCCTTAAACCCTTTAAATTAACCTGGTAAGAAATAGGCAGAATCCAGAATTTGAAAGTCCTTTTTAGAGTTGATTGTAAATTATTTTTTGAGCAATTATTGATGGTGTTGCTTATGGCTCAGTCGCACTGGAGTAACAGCAAGAATCGCAACCTTGACTATACAACACCCTCAACCTCTGGGCAACTACTTTCAAGTGCAAGGCAGGTCAGACGCAACCAGTCTCCAAACAGTCACAGTCCAACTCGACGGGACCAAAGTCCTTAAGGTTGGCAAATTATTCATAATACAAATTAATAAATTCAGACAAACACTTTCAAATGCAGACACCATTTGCAACAAGTGACTTCGCTCAATTCCTTGTCAACTAATTGTCAATTAATTGCTATTTAAAAGCATCGCTGTTAAGCACCTATGATGTTTTCCAGTTAAATCAATGTCCATGCAGCAGCTACATTACTGTTTGTGGAGATATTTAAGTTTCGGGGTCAACTCTGAATGTACTGTGAGTAGTATATAATTGTCAGCTTGATCTCATTCAATTACAGATAATAGCAGACTGAGCAATCTTGGCGTCTTATCACAGCTTTGGTGCACAAAAGTTACTTTGAAGATGGCAACTAACAGCAGCTGGTGAACAACCTGCTCTCTGTCATTGCAGCAAACATTTCAAAGGCAACAAGATCATTGTCTGGCAGTCACTGTAATTTTGTTTGCGCCACAGTCTCCATTTACATTTTTCCCTACTGTAACTGTAGCTTTACATATAATATATCCATTTGGGGTGGGGGGGGGGGGGGGGGGTGATTTTTTTTAGACCTCATGAATGAACAGTGAAGAAAATCCTGAAGTACTGGACATAAAACTATAAAATGTGTTTGTCTTGTGTTTGTTGTGTTTGTTGAAATAAGAAATAAGGAAACCATGTTTGCATGGGAAAAAAACAACTAGAACTGTGTGGTAAACATCCAGTTAAATCTATCTTAAAAGAAATAAAAGAATAAAGAGATGAAAATATTAATATAGACTGGAGGAATATTATGTCTACATTTTTAGAGTTCAGTCAAGCCCCAGTCAAGTCTTTTACGCAGTGAGTTATTAACAAGTGATAATTGACTGTGCCTTCAGAAATAGAATGGTAATAGCAAATTCAGCATACTTTTAATGGCTTCAAAAAAGCTTAGAACCTTTGTAAAAAGGAAAAGGAAAGGGCCTCAGCAATCCTGGCTCAGTAAATCAATTTAGGAGCACAAATCTGAAGGCAGCAGATAATAAGCAGGGACTGTGTAATACATATGTTAGCAACAGACAAGGGGAATCTGTTGGCAATTTAGGCTATTCTGCATTCCAGTTAACAGACTGAGTCACAATAAAGCAATATTTGCTTGGTTGCGTGCGTGTGACCTCACACTTATGATCAGTTGGCCAAGACGCAACAGGTTAGACAGGCAGAAGTATCAGGTGGCCTACGTGAGCAGGAAACTGAAGAAGGCGGGAGAGTGGAGACAGCCATGGCCAATATGATAGCACCTGTAGTGTTAGACGTTTACACATTAACATTATTGGCACAGCAGTATTTGTACAAGACAAGAAAAAGGGATGTGTTGCAATGTGTTTTTATTTTATTTTATCGTGTTTACCATGTTTGTATATTTTCCTTCAAAGGGCTCAGAGACAACCTCTGATGTAACCTCACCCCACCTTCAGTCCATTTGTCATTCCTACCTATACCTACCTCACCAGTGTCTCAGGTCCATTTACATGTCCAGCACCAAGCTCACACTCTTCTCTGCCCCTCTTGACTCGCTCATATCCCAAAGTAAATATTGAAATTGTAGTGCTATTTTTAAACATGAAGCCACACTGCCGCTCATTGCCTTCTTAACCTAGCTTCAACAACTCTTTCCCATCATACATGCATCATATATATTCCATCATATCACCATGATATGGCTGATCAGCTTTATCCCTCTACAACTCTGCACATCAATAATTAAAATTCTTGACAGGTATAACAGAGTTTTGGATAAACCCATGAATTTATAATGAAGAAAAAGATGCTTCACATACACACTCAAACACACACTGCTAGCAGCTGTGAAAAGAAGCTCTAATTTGCTTTTTAATTAGCAGAGTGCCCACTGCCCAGTTGGAAGAAATTATCACTTGTGGACTTGCAGATCTGCAGAACCTTCTCCCCTAAACATACATGAGCCAGAGACACAAACACACCACCACACTCCTCTTGAATGTTGCTCACATTCAAGAGGAATGTATATATATATATATATATATATATATATATATATATATATATATATATATATTGAACAGCACACACACTCTAGTCCAAACTCTTAGTAAACTTTCAAACACAAAAACACTCACTCTTATGACACACTCACAACGTCATAACTCTTCACCAGAGAAGTGTTGATAGGCCTATGTGTGAGAGAGTGTGCATGAGCAAATCTGTGAGACAGGAAGTATTTAGGAGTTTGTGTTTTTTTGGGAGCTGGTCCATCTGTTGCTTCCAACAAGGTTTTGGTCACAACCTGTTCCCTGAGCTGGATTAATAATCTCATCAGAAAGAGGGGAAGGGTGAGCATACAGAAAATGAGAGCGCTGGGAAGTGTGATGTTGTAAGCAAAGAGACTGTGAGGATTGGCGGGGCATTGGAAATGATAGCATGACTGGCATACAAGAGACTGTGTGTTTGCATGTGAGCGTGTTTGTGCCCTTTTATGTCTATGCGTTTTGAGTACGAGCCTCCGGTCTGTGTGTGTGTGTGTGTGTGTGTGTGCGTGTGGCTTTGCAGTTTTGGAGCTTGCAACATGATCTGTGAGGGCAACAGGAAATTGCTGGAGTGGATGAGAGGGAAGCAATGTGACATGAGACAGGTGGGTGGGGGGCTGTTGGGGGAGTGGGGGGTGGAATGATGGAAGGGAGATATGAAGAGTGGTGGAGGCTGCTGTCAACACGCTGTCGCTTGAGGGTAAGGGGGACAGGAACCGTTAGCAGAGGATTAACAGGCGCGCCAAGTTTAGCCCAACAACCTCTTGCCTTTATTTTCACAGCCAAAAAGCCAGTGGGAACTGGGACAGTGGCGTTCTATACTCAGCACACAGCCGGATGTTATGTCCATGTTGAATCATAAATTGAATATGGCATTTTCAACACTTTAGGATTTTTCACTTAAACACGTGTTTGGCAAAAACAACCAAAACATGGGGTTTGAGGCTGAGCTACACACAGACTTTGAGTAAGCTGGAGGTGCTATCAGTGCTAGTACAATTGGGTAATTGTGAAGGTCCAGATTAAAAACTTTAAAAAGTTAGTTTTTGGTCCATGCTTTGTTTAAGCATAAAAATTCCCCTTACTGGCAAATTAAAGGACATCAAAAGGACGATGGCATTGTCAGCAAGTTACCTGAAGTAGTGACAGATTTCTGTTGCAAATTCTGAATATTCTTATTCTCCAGCCAAAACAACAGTTAAGGTGTGATTATTTCAATGAAGGTATCTGGATCTAACTTCAATTTTATTCTACACTGCAGTATAAAAAAATATGTGTGCAGGTGGAAAGAAACAATTCTGCCACAGCCCCTCCTGGTGACAAGAGAGGTCAGTGTTGAATTGACATTGATAACAAATTGTTATCAGCTATATAACACGTGATGCTGGAGCTTAAGCATTTTCTTTGCATGCCTCTTATGTTTGTCTCTCTTTGTTTAAGTGTAAACACATACCTTTGCTATGCTTTATGGATTATTGTATGTTGCTTCAACTTAAAAAGGCAAATCTATGTGAACCTATCAGAGGTTTAGCAGCTCAGAGTTGTCTTATGACAGATTTTTCTTTTTGTGTATTTTCTTATCTGTGGGAGTTCAAGTCTCTCTGACGTGGCTGCTGTTGGAGCAACTTTGTACCAAAACTGGCATGAGGATGGCGAGGCTGCACCTAGTGATCACATTAAATGATTTATATGAAAGTGGAGGCTGGATTTTTAAACAGTCGTGTGATGAGCCTAAAATTTAGACTTCCTGAACTAGTACCTTCATCAACACATCCACACAAATGCAACTAATTCTAGTATGGACTTCTGCCTACTTCCACTGCCCTGTACATTTAACTCCTGGCCTATCAGTAATCCAACTAAATGTCTGTATGTTGACCAGCCTGACAGCCCTCACCACTACCCCACCATATGTGTTTTTAAAAATCCCTGTATGGTCTCTCCTGTCACAGTGGTCATGCAGTGGTGATGAAGGTGCTGATGGGGGTCAGCCAAACCTATCTACATGCCAGTCTAAAATTAACCCTAGTAGTTTCCTGTGCCCTTTAATCCTTAGCTTTAAAGCCACCAATGGCCAAGCCACGGGAAGAGCAGCCATCAGGGCCCCTCTGTAGCTCTGCATGCCACAGATACCATTGAGCCTATCTGTCAATCATAGTCCTGCCAGCAGCCAATTCTAAGAATAAAAGCTTCCCAGGATAGGTTGTGTTTGATGGATGTTATCCAGACAATCGAAGGAACTTCCACCTTCACCCACAGTTTCACAGGTTTGTCTTCCCAGTCTGCCACAGTTTTCTTGAAAAAACATACTCCTTTGAGGGCATCACTCCTAAAGCCTTTTTGTGTGCTCCTATGTCTCTAATGATACGTAGACTGATAATTGAGTCACACCCTAAATAGTTAATTGTCTGGATAATTGAATCATGGGTTGGATACTTATGGGAACCTTGAGGTAAGGTTATCAGAGGAAATACATTAAAATGAGCTTTTGCAAGATTGTTACAATACTCACTAGAAAGAGTGTAAATAAGGTAAAAAAAAAAATGCTAAATATCAGTCTGGTGCTGCTCAGAGATCCTCACCCTTTTTAGTTTTATGATTTAATTGTGACTTGATAAAATATAAAAAGAATCTAGTCTTTTTCCCATTATTACTATCCAATTATTCGAGTTACACTGCTATGAAGTTTTAATACTTCAAATACATGTTTGCTGATAATACCAATATAGTTGAATTCAGGAAGTTTACTTGTATATTTCGAACCTCTTTTTTTTGTTGCTTCTTGGATTATGCAAACTCTCCTAGATTGCAAAGAGGCCAATGCCCCACAAAGAAGAAGTGCCTTGATAACAGAGAGCTCCAAAGCAGGACAAGATTTTTAGACAAGGGTTCATTAAAAGAGGTTTGATCAGGATATACTAATACTGGTCAGGTTGCAAAGCTGGAAGGAAGGCAGGTGTTGTATTTAAATCATACAATCATATTGTAAATCATATTGCTCAGCATGGTATCCATAATGAGAACTCAAATGGCGAACTTCTGCTTTCATTATGCTCCCAACACAATCTCTCAATTGCAAATACATTCCTCCAAGTGAGAGACACTTACAAAACCACCGGGACGCACCCAAGATCAAAGCACTGGCAAAAATTAGACTTCACCTGCAGACAACATGATTCTTTGACTTTCATATCACTAGAGCAAAAGAGGTCTGAATGCTCAACAGACCATCTTCTCCTCAGATCCAAGGTAAATCTCCAGGTGAATACAAAAAAAATGCCCCAAGGCAAGAAATCATCCTCCTCAAACGATGTCAAGCTCCTCTACCCCAGCCTGAGGTATATAGGCCACAACAGGGAAGTGCAGCCCACACCCCGAACCCAAAAGGCTGAGCTCTTCACTGACAATGAAGCAATAAATAAGAGATTGTCAGAATACACTGACCTCAGTGTTGTTGAAGAGATCCCAGTAAGACCCCTACATGTGGAAACTTGACAAATCACCCATGAAAGATGAGGTGACAGAAGCAATTCCATCATAAACCTTTAAAGCAGGTGGTCAGCCACTGGTACAGATGTTTACTGAGTTCCTTTGTATGTGCTGAGAAGACAACTGTTTACCTAAAGATCGAAAGATGCCAGAATAATGCACTTATACAAAGTTAAAGGTGACAAATCCAGTTGTGGTAACTATCATTGGGTTTCCCTTTTGAGTATTGCAGACAAGATCCTCTCTAAGGTCATCTTAAACAGATTGAATACCCATCTTCTTAATAAGACAGTACCAGAAAATCAGTGCAGGTTCTGGCAAAACAAAAGTTGACATGATATTTGCTGCAAGACAGATCCAAGAGAAATGTAAGGAACCAAATATTAATATCTACATTCTCACATCTACATTCTCACTATGGGTTTTCAAGAGAAAGGATGTGTTCTTGCTCCAACACTCTTCAGATTCCTTTTTAGTGTGATTCTTCAAAGACAGATCGAGGCATCCAGATCATATGGCTGTAGGGGGTGGCTGTAGCTCAGGTGGCAGAGCAGGTCAGCCACTAATCAGAAGGTCGGTGGTTTGATCCCAGGCTGCCTCCTGGCATGCTAAATATCCTTGGGCAAGATACTAACCCCATGTCTGCCTACTGGTGGTGGTCAGAGGGCCCGGTGGCGGCAGTGTCCGGCAGCCTCGCCTCTGTCAGTGCGCCCCAGGGCAGCTGTGGCTACAATGTAGCTTGCCATTGCCAGTGTGTGAATGGGTGAATGACTGAATGTAGTGTAAAGCGCTTTGGGGTCCTTAGGGACTGAGTAAAGCGCTATACAAATGCAGGCCATTTACCATTTACCATATACAGGACACATGGAGGATATTTATACTGAGTGACTAAAAGCAAAGACAAAAGTGATGAAATCGCTTATTCGTGATGTTCTTTATTGTGATGATTGTGCTGTTGTCACCCATGTGGTGGATGACCTTCAAAGACTGACAGATCCCCTGTCTGTGACCACTAAGCGCTTTTGGACTTACAATAAGCACCAAAAGACTGAAGTGATGTTTCAATCTACAAAGGGATCAACAGCAAACATGCCTGAAACAAAGATCAATTGCAAAGTATCTTGCTATCTTAATGTCGAGGTATCCAAAACTAGGTTTGAGTATGGAGACAAAATGCGCAGTAGGTTTCTCCCACTGAAAACGCTACGTCCAGATGAACAGAATCAACTTTTGGAGAACTATGTCTATCACTACGGCCGTCTTCCTCTGCTTGTCCACTCCTGGCGAGGCGAGCTACAGTCTGTCCCAGTCCCTGCCTCTCGGCGCCCCTTCGATGCTCTTAGCTGAGTGTCCTGCGGGTTCCGAAGTGTTTACTTTGAAAAAATTAGAGTTTTCAAAGCAGGCCCTGTTGCCTGAATACCGCAACTAGGAATAATGGAATGGTACTCCGGTTCTATTTTGTGGGTTTTCTCTCTGAACTGGGGCTGTGATTAAGAGGGACGCCCGGGGGCATTAGTATTCTGCCGCTAGAGGTGAAATTCTTGGACCGGCGCAAGACAGACGAAAGCGAAAGCATTTGTCAAGAATGTTTTCATTAATGTTGAGTTGATTAACCATCACCAGTATGTCCGTCTGTATCTGGAAGTCCCACATGATCTTAGCTTGGTTATTCTCAACCATCCTGGGGTGTCTATCATTTTAACCTCGGGACTTCCAAGCCATACTCCGCACAGATGTTTCTGGCCTTCCACTTGGTTATGGCGTTCCATGTATGCCCTGCCTGCTAGTATCTTGCACCCTGCTGTTATGTGCTGGATTATCTCAGGGGCATCTTTAAACAGCCTGCACCTGGGGTCTTGCCTGGTGTGATAGACCCCAGCCTCTATTGATCTTGTGCTCAAAAGTTGTTCCTGTGCTGCCATGATTAGGGCCTCTGTGCTGTCTTTCATTCCAGCTTTGTCCAGCCACTGGTAGGATTTCTGGATGTCATCCGCTTTGTTTATCTGCTGGTGGTACATACAATGCAGGGGCCTGTCCTTACATTATGGTTCCTCCTCTATTTCTTGGGCTTCTGCTGCCTGAAGTATTCAGTAAACATGCGGTCGGTTGTGAACATCTTCCTGATGTACTCGTGGATGTTCGTTGTTTCATCCTGGACTGTGGTACCAACCATCCATGCATGGTTAAGAGCTTTCTTGTCTTTATGTCAGTGGCTTCTATCTCCTCCTTCTGCCAGCTTATTATCCCAGCAGGGTACCAGATCACCAGCAGGGCGTAGGTGTTGATAGCCCAGATCTTGTCCTTCCCATTCAGCTGACTCCTCAGGACTTCCCTTAGTGGCTACAGCTTTAAGCAGCCTCTTGTGGTTCCCATTGACCTGTGGGATTCCCAGGTACTTGTACCTGTCTTCAATGTCTGCAATGTTGCATTTCGGTAGTTTGATCCCCTCAGTTCTGACTACCTTCCCTCTCTTTGTTACCACCCTACTACACTTCTCCAGCCCCAGCGACATTCAGATATTGTTACAGACAACTATGAAACACAATCTTAATTTTTTATAAATTCCTTTTTAATGTGGAGTATGCATGTTCACTCAACGTTCCCATGACCTTCCTACTACAATTTAGTAAGCATATGTGTATGGATGGTCTGAAGTAGATCTGCTTTCATCATGTGACAAATGGGTGACTTTTGCATTCAATGCACCAGCAGAGTCAGGAAACTAAATGGATGAATGGTGACCCTGCTAATAATAAGCATGACACCTCAGGGAGATTTGCCTATTTATCGTGAAGTCACTATGACTCTCTGTGAAAAAAGAAATCTCTATATGCATATAGTCCCTATCTTAGAATAGAATAGAATTCAACTTTATTGTCATTACACATGTCACAAGTACAAGGCAACAAAATGCAGTACACCTACACTTGGACACCCACTTTTTATGGGCAACACGGCAAATTTAGAACTAAAAAGGAAAAACATAATATAGTGACTTTGAGCCAGTGTTTCTCATTAGTGTGCAGGCTTTGCTGCCATAGTTGGATCAGTGGTATCTCATTATTATTGTTATGATTATAAGTGGCTACCCAACAAAAAAAAAAGATTCCCTGAAATGGAAAGTGGGAAAAGCAGAGAGAGCTGGCAGCTCTTGAAATATGAGTCTTTTTATAAATCACTTGCGTCAGGACATGAATGTGGAGGTCTCACTCTTTATTACATAGCCAGTGATTCACACACTTTGTACAGCTACGCGCTGGGTTGAATTTCCAATTTAAAAAAGGAAATAAACCATAAAAAAGAGAGATGCCTTGCAATTTATTTTGTTCATCTTTACACAACACATATCATTGATAATAAAATCTGTTAATTGCTTTTTTAAGATAATTCTCTTTCTCTATTGTATGCTGTCTTCTGTTAAGATCTATGTTTTATGTATGCTTATTTGCTTATTCTATAGTAAAAGAAAGTACTTACAATTCATGTTTTCCATTGTCTACTTTTGATATGGGTTATATATTGCATGCTGTGTTTTATTGTAGTTATGTAAAATTGTAGCTGGTTGCTAATGCATTTTGCATTGCTTACATCTTTATTTTTGACCAACTCTTAGCAGTTAATCTAGATAAGGATTGTGTCTACTTACACACTGGATTCTTTCGTGTGTGGGCTTTTACACTGTGTCATACATGCACATCAAGAACTTAGTTGACAAAAATGCTGCATACAAGTCACTGTTTCCATATCCTTTATTGTTAACAATCCTAGCTCTGTCACGATCAAACCTTGTGGTACTGCTTGGCTTGCTCATTTCCACATAGTCCACACACACACAGCAGCTGGTGTTGATGTGGGAATAGTCTCTTCAAACTGTGAAACAAGTTGCTGCTCGCTTGAGAACACGACACCTAAGCTACACCGTCAAAATTATCTCCTGAGTCTCCAGTTCTCAGGGAGTACCCGCCACTGCTCTTATTATCAAATTGTACTTTATCTCTGTACTTTATGCTTCCCTTGATGGTTGAGTGCTGAGGACCTGCCTTCACAAGTTAACCAAGGGAATGTTTGTTTTGAACCCAAAGACCTCATGGTAGACTAGCACCTGGTAAAACCAGCTGGGCTAGTTACAGCAGGACTGGAATCACTTTGCACCTGCTGGGTAACTTATTGTAGTTTCTTATTGTCACAGCAGAACAGAGTGTGCACAGTGCTATCTTACACAAGCATCATGTAACGGGACATGCTAATTCTGTACTGGAAAGTAAAGTGGGAAATGTTCCAAGTGCTGTAGTTAATGGAAAACAAGAACTCTGTGAACAGCCTCGTGATTCATTGCGACTCTTTTTTGTCGTGACTTGGCCAGCTGGTTAACACTCAACTGTACTGCAGGTGAGGAGACACTTACATAATTGTGTTACTGTAAGTGGAGACAAAACACCAACGAATGTGTCAATGGAAAAACAAGCAGAAGAAGCAGAACGTGTAGACAAAATAGCAATTTATTAATAACTTATATTTCCTTTACATTCGTAAGAGAGTAGTTTGGAAGGAGTGAGTAGAGGGCAACGTAGTGGTTTCCTCTACGGGGGGTGTGGGGGCAACTCTCCGAAGTTCTGGATTTAATTTTGTCTCATCTTGACACGTGAAAGCTGCATTTCACAGAATTTTCCCTGAAGAAGCGAAGCAAACAAAGCTCCCTGCTTTTTCCACACATCAGAATTGTTTAACCCACAGATCATGATTTCTTAAATTAATCTTCAGAGACATCCAGTAAATTCCACCTTTGGCCATTTGAACTGCTTGAGTTCTTAAGCATGGAGCCCAATTTATAAACTTCAGTGATAATCGTTCTAGGTTTGGTTGGGGTTTTTTTGTAAGAAAACAAAACAAATCTATCTGGGATACTGTAACTTGTAAAAAAAAAAAAAAAAGTACATTTCTCTAAAGGTTAATGTGCGAAAAAAAAAAGGAAAAAAAATCTTCCAAGCTCAAAAGTAAGGCAAATGGCCAAGGTGACTTTGATTTGTGGAAGGACAGGTGCAAAAAGAAAAGGCCAGCCACAAAGCGCTTATTGAATATATTACACATGTACACAACTCTTGGAAAGCCTACTTGATTTTTGGCATAATCAACTTAAACATATTGATCAATACGCAGTTTGTATGCTTACATAAAAGTAGAATATGAAACAAAGCAAATCTTCAGTACCCACTTGTGCCAAGGGGTATATACTACTAGAGCAAGGCTTTTACCGTATTGTCTTTTATATTAAGATATATACACACTGTATAAATGTTTGAAAAGACTCCACAAATGTAAAATAAAGTCCATTATATTGTGTGCCTTCTAAAGCCAGGGTAGTTGAGCCCCATGCAGGCAAGTCTTCACAGAAGATGAAGGAGACAATGCACCCTGATGTCATGGGGGAACTAGTAATAGACCCCAAAACAAATATACAAAAGGATTTCATTTATCTGTCCACTTTGAACAATCAGGTCTCTTTGGCACACCAGCCTTTGAACTTTGAAGCATAACATACAGTTGTCCAATCAATCACTTTAGGCTTCCTTAGACACACTGAAAAAATACGAAAAAAAGACCAGAGTCTTACAGCAAAATCTGATTGTAGTAAGTATCTGCACACTTTAAATGATTTGCTTCCTGTCTCTTGTACTGTCTCTCCTCATTTAGTCAACAGCAGCTGTGCTTCGGTCAGACAGCTATGGCCCTTCAGTAACCACACTCAGCAGCTGTCGCCTCAGACCAGCTGTATCAATAATGTCGCACAGCAGACGACGGAAAAAAGAGAAAACATTTTGCAGCTTTTCCAATAGGAGGCCCACAAAACCCCCAGTGAGAAGAGGAGTGGTGACAGCAGACCTCACGTGGACTCCAGGGGGTCCAGCTGGAAGACGTTGTGGTTGGTCGGGGTGGTGAAGTAGAGCTGCTGGCTTGGTGGTGCCATGCGGTTATCACATGGACTCTTCAGACCCAGTGTGCGCTCAAAGTCCAAAAGCTGACCCATGAAGTTGAAATTGGGTGAGATGTTGGATTTTTTCATCTTGACAATGTCGTAAGCATCATTCATGGACAGGTTGAGCTTCTGCATCAAATAGGCCACCGTCACTGTGACAGAGCGGCTAATGCCTGCAAGGCAATGGACCAGGACGCCACATTTCTGTCCCCGAGCTTCATCTGGTGGAAGAAAAGAAAGGGGTGGAAATTTTGTATCATAAATAAACAACATCTTTAGAGCTTTTCATCATTCCAGATAACTAGGAAAGAGTAGATATCCCAGTTTGTTGTTTTGTTACTCTCACAGTCCAAAGACCAAAGATTTAGTCTGCATGGATACTGATCATAAGTAAAAAACATTCCTGACATCTGAAAAGCCCAAAGCAGAGGAGCTCTCATTGTTTATGCTTCTTTTAGGCAACTAATCAATAATCAAATCTGTGTGATTTTAAAGTCACGCTTTGTTGGAAATTGAAGCAGGTCCAGGAACTTATTATCCTATCTCCCAGCCATGTCAGTAAATAAACAGGGGCTATGACAGTATTGCACATAAACAGAGCTCACATTCTTTGGTTTCTTTTGGCCTAGAGTAGCCGGCTCGGAAATTGACTATTACGGTCTATTAAACCATTCTTCCGCTTGCTAGGGTTACTCTGACAATGGTGCCATTTGGGCGTGTAAATGTAGGAGTCATGAGGGCACCCTGTCAAGGCGAACAGGATGTCATCAGGCCGTAAATGGCTCCTTTTGTAATGTGGCAGGAGGAGGAGGGGAGGGGGGGCAATGCCATGTCCTAGATTACTTTCAATGCCACTTCCTTCCTGTTGCGCTTGAATTACCGCCCTCCCCTCGCTCACTCTCCCCTTTCTCCAGTTTCAACATTGCCCTTTGTGCTGCAATTTCACAAGCCCTGGGACAAGAGATAGGGCCAGAATGTCTTCCACTGAAGTCAAACCAAGTGCATTTTGCCTGTGCACCATTGGAGGCAGACTTGTATTCCTCTGCCTCTACACAATGCCTTAATCTGCCTGCTCTGTGTGTCCCTGTCTGATTGACTGATAAGACCACAGCCAGGGACACCTCATCTAATCTCAACTGCACAATAACAACCTAAGAACTTCCTGCCAGTGATAACAAATATCACATTTAATAAGTTTATGCCCCCAGCTATCTGTTTTTGCCCCTTTACTCTGCATGCGTGTCATAAAGTAGGGAACAAGAAAATACTAATCCAACACCCAACTTTTGAGTTGAATCCTTCTTCAGAATTGTGAGGACTTGATGTTTTTTTTCTCTATGTTCTATATTTTGCAGACTGACGCAGTATTACTATTTATGGTCTCACAAACTCAAAAGCTAATTTTGGAGTTTAAATAGTTATAAGCAGTACTAAAAAATGAATAAGCATGTACACAACCTAACCAACAAGATTTCATCTGCAGAGCGTTTCCAGTTCTGCGGGATTACTTACCAATAAAGCTGATGGCTTCGGGAAAGAACTGAGAGAGATTCTGGCTCCAGTGATCCGAGATTGGGATCTGCTTGTACTTAAACTCTCCTGCGTTCTCAAAGAGGTTGGGGAGATTGGGAGTCACGTTGAGGATATACTTGATCCCGTACTCCTCCAGCACATCAAGGTTAGTGGAGTCCTTGGCACAGCCCAGGTAAAGGTGCGGCAAGATCTCCACAGGGAAGGAGGGATGCGGGTTGGATAACGGGCTGCCGTCCGAGTCTGTGGCGCTGCTCGGATCCCGGTCGATATCAGACTCGATGTCCGAGGAGTCAGAGCTGATGCGCAGCCCACCGAGGCCCAGCACCTGGGCAGTAGGGGAACTGCTGTGGGACGAGCCATCCAGGTTGGTTTCGCACAGAGCCGGACACTCGGCCTGGAATTTATTGAAGCCACCTGGAAAATATAAAACATGCAATGAACACACCGTTTCTGCCTGCCACACAGCAGGCATAAGTTGCACACTGCAGACGACAAATGAATATTTTCTGAGAAAGAAAAAAAGAAGATGCAAATAGACATAAAATCTGGTTATGCGTCTCTTCGGAGTAAATTAAGACCCTCTTCGGTAATTACTGACGTGCGAGGAGTCAAGTATAACCTAACCTTAGAGTGACGACTATATATTTATTTAATCAAAACGCCAAAAAATCTACGTCTGCGCGAAAATCTAGCCTGTGAATGAACAGCGGCAGCCGCCGTGCCCGAAAATGTGAATGAACTCCACTCACCCTCCAGATAATATGCCTTATAGCCCTCGTCCTTCATTTTCCTCAGCAGTAAACCCAACACGGAGCCCCCGTCCACGTTCTCGTTCCACTCTCGGCTGTACTCGTCGTACAGCAGGATGGCGTCCGTCTTGCACCTCCGCACAAACCTGTCTCGATCCTCTCCGTTGGAGAGCAGAGAGCGCACGGGCAGATTGCCTTTCTTAAGCCGGCGAAGCATGAGGCTGGGTATGGCCACGTTGATGGCAGTCTCGACGTGAGACGACTCGTAGAGCTCCTGGGCCCGACAGTCCATCACAAGCAGGCCGTCCCTGCGCGTCTCGAGCTGCTCTCGGAGCCAGCCCACTGACTTGCTGATCGCCATAACCGAGTCAAGCTGGACGACGGGCTTGAGCTTGTCAAGCATTTATAAGCAGGAGTTAAAAAAGGAAAAAAAGGGTGTCGAGGAAAAGCGGGGAGCTTCTCGGCTTCAGCAGCAGGCACAAATATCTGTCTGGAATTTTGTTTTCAGTCTGATCTGCTGCTCAGAGGGCCCTCGGCAACACAACTCTGAGAACAACGGCTTAAAAAACTAAATAAAGAGTCGAAATAAAAACCGTCACGCTTGTCAAGACTCACTCCAAACGTTCTTTTCGATCCAGTGTGTTGCGGGACGAAGGAATTCCTGTTCGCTTCAGAGATCTCCCGAGAGTAGGTTGCCCACACTGTTCCTCATTCATGCATCTGGTTGGAGAGAGCCTGAGTTATTTATCAATGAGTCATACCGGCCCTGCGACGAGGCTGAAGCTTCCTCTCTTCTTATATAACTCCACGGCTGCTCTTCTACCTCTCTTTCTCTCTGTGCGCATACAGGCTGTGTACCTAATATGTTTATGGAGATCCAGAGCAGAAAGGTGGATTTGTTGCTGTGAAGCATGCGGGGTATGCACCCGTCTCTGCCTGCTGTTGCAGCCTGTCTGTGCTGTAGATCGTTTCTCTGCAGGTTCTGGCTCTCTGCGCTCTCTGCGGCGCCAGGCTGCTGAATGGCTACAAACAGGAGGCGTTCCATTGGATACGTTTTGTGGGGCGACCAATCAGAAGCGCGGCAGCAGCGGTCGCCTTAGAAACGGGGGCCGGATAGAGCGGCCTGTGTTGATGAATCGTTAATGAGTTTGTCATTCACAAAAACGAAGAGGAATTTCCGCTCCGGATCAAGTGTGTGCAAACAAACACAAGAACTGCAGGGGGAAGGAAGGAAGACGGAGAGGGCGGGAGCGGCCTCAGCTCACAGTTACACACACACACACACACACGAGTTTCAAATAAAGAGCGTCGCGATAATTAGGCTACAACGCTTGTCTGCAACAATGCGGTGTGCGTTTTTCAACATGTTGGAAGTTTTAATTCACTTTGAGCTGTTTGAACCACTCTAATGCATTTGTATGCACTATATTGAAAGTCTTACCATAAACCATCCTAATATAATAAGTATGATAAGAATCATATTTTTTTTTCAAAAAACATATTACATTGTAATAGCGCGACAGTAAAGCCATGCTCAATGCGGGCTTTACAGGCAGAACGCCTTTGGTGCAATTTCATTTTCTTCCTCACTCCGGAAACACAGCTGATCTGCATCCAGTGAGGTCTGGCACATCTGACGGAGGATCAGCGCCCTGCTGAGAGATATGACCTGTAACCTTTGTTTGTTTGTTTTTCTAAAACAGTCTGTCTTTTAATGCTAACTATCCCACCCTGCGTGACCACTTAGATTGTTTCCACTGGTTTTTGTGGGCATGAATTTAGGATTACATATAGGCCTACACACTGGTGCGCTCTCATGGAAGGAAATTAGTATTTCTTTTTCCATAAAAATATATATAAATGTCAAACTCGAAAAACTCAAGCTCCATAAATTTCTGCTACAAATATATATTCTCGGTAGAATAAAGCAGCAGTCAGTTGCTATGTGACAACAAAAAAGTGGCCTTCTGCAATTCACGTTTTTTCCTGCCAACTTGATGGAAGGCCGCTGAAATCACCCCAGATGAAAAAAAATGTTTCTCTGCGATATTGTGAGCACACAACGGCACTGGAGCTATTTCTGTCTGTGCAGCCTTCAGTGGAATGAAGAGGTTTGTTTGTGTGGGTGATGCTGGTTCAATGTCACCGTCTCTTTTTCTGTCTCGCACTAACTAGCCCGACAGTCCTGTGAAACTGCTGCATGTTCCGAAGATGTCACGTTACCTTACCCCTGGTGGTATTTTCTTTTTTTTCTTCTGAATCATACATTGTCCCAATAATACTACATTTTAGTATCTGTTTGTTTCCCATAATCCAAAGTGCATGAAGAGTAGCCAGTGGCATAGACTGAAATGTTGGACCATTTCACTTTAATCAGACGGGATCATTTGACTGTCTTAACCGTCTTTCAGCGCTGACAGACTCACTGTTTCAGGGTTATGTGAAGCCACGAGGGTCGGAGATCGCACACACAAAGGCTTTTAATAGACTACCTGTTAATTTGCATGACCTGTCCAGGCTCAGTGGGGTCCAATTAACATCACACTGTAACAGCAACTTGACACTTTTATCATATAGAGGAGCTGAAGCCTGGAGCGGAAGCCATGCGATATTATTAAAAGGACCCAGCAGGAAAACACAAACATGCACAAATCTGCAGTATTACATCTTATAAGGCTTTGATGGATTCATTTGAAGACTGATTTGGAAACAAATCTGGATGTGGCGAAAATGATCCAACACAAATATTTAATTTCTTATTGTTGGCATGAATGTATGTTTTAGTGAGGCTCTGAACAGGTCAATGGAAACGTAATTAACATGGGTGAATATCCCAGCAGTAACTGAAGTGCATCTTTGATAATTAAGGCTGAAAGTGTTATCAGTTTATATGCATGACACTATGGCTCATGACAAACAGGGGAACTATTTACTGAACATTTAATCAGATATGATAATCCTTTAAAGAGCTCAGTGCACTTAAAAAAAGACAGTGTGATTTTCTTCAGAGTTCCTGTTTAAATATAGTTGTGTTGTGATAGTGTGTTTATCTCTGTTGCTTCCTGTCTTCCTGACACCTCAGAGAGTAATAAGATAGAATCACTGTGAAGGAGGAGTTTATCAATCAACAAGAGAAACAAGCTGAGTGACTGGACAGCAGATGACTCAGTATTTTTCCATTCGATTCCAGTCTTGGATACTCTAAAAAGGTTTTTTGGGGTTTTCTTTTTCTTTTTTCATTGTTGTTGTTCTCTGTGAAAGGATTCATACCAGCATGTTCACAGTCCCCCACTTTGCAAGATTATACGTACTGTATTCTGCTATACAGTACATGTTTGTTTATATCAAACTGCATGAAATCTGTAAAAGTAGCAACATTGCTCTAAAGACCGTGTGAGTGAAAACTGTGATTGTTTTCGGTTTAGTGGAATATACAATAGTATGCTCAAGTTTTAAAAATCCTCTTACAATAATGATTCATTTGTTGTCTGGAGATTGTGTTTTATGTATTGTGATCAAGGAGGGACCCCAAAAAGTTCATTCTGTTCATCTGGCAGGACCTCTCACAAATACACTCTATGAGCAGTAAGCAAACGATTTGGCTTAAATTAAAATGGAGCATGTATGCGTTTAGTCTTTAGTGAGTTTCAGTCGTACATAACACTTCCTGTTATGTCAAATATGGCTCATGGGTGTGCCTGTGTTGTGGCTCCCCAGCAGTGTCTCTGCATATGAAGTGTGTAATAGCTCCAGTGTTCATTTTGGCCCAAAGACTTCTGCACACCCCTCCACCTCCTGCAGCCCCCTAGGCATGACAGAAGCCCCTATGAAAGAAGCCACGCTGTTACTATTCATCTTCAAATGAATTCTATTCTCTTTCAGTGCTCCCTCCTCCTCCTCTCTGGGTTTCACCCCCTTCAGTACCTCTACCTCGTCCCTGCTGCTCACCCCATTCTTCTCCCTCTGCCCCCCTGCCCCCCTTTTTTTGCCCTTGGCCCCCTTTTTTGCCATTGCCCCTTTCTCCCTTCTTCTTTCACCCTTTCCATTTCATTTGTCTGCGTACATGCACATCAAACATGCCTGAAACCACTAATTTGGGCTAGACATATATAAAAGCAGTGTGTCAAGACTTTGTGATGTCATTTTCAGACTTGCTCTGATCAGCCTGAATGAAGTGTTTTTAAAAAACTTTAATGAGTTAATGTACGAGTCTTTTCTGGCTGGCCAGGTTATTTTCAAAAAGCTCGGTTTTGCTAGCTCAGTCGATTTCACGATGCAAATTCAAAATGACAAGAAGAAGATGCATTTCTAAAATAAACTCATTTGCCTCACTTAGGCACAGTCTCGGGCCACTACACTGTTTTAACTGACATGAAAACACTGTTTATATGCTGAAACCTAATATGAGAGCTTTCAGATTTTTTACCCTGTCCGTCCTGATCACAACAACATATAAACAGTGTATAAAGGATGGCGTTAGCATCACCTAAATGAGGGCAAAATATGCAGTGGGGGCTGTGCTTTGCAGTGGTGAATGTGTATGTACACAAAGTATCCAGGTGCCGACTCATTTCTTGCCTTTGATACTAAGCTATGGGCACACACAACCCATGAAGATGAAAGTAGTTCTAGTGTTGCTGACTGGCATGAAAACTAAAGTGATCAACCATAAATACAGAGAAAATCCGCTTTGAAGACAAATTGTGGCAGATAATGAAGTTCAAATTGTGTGTCCTCACTTGTGTGTTTTGTGCAGAGAGCACGACACGGGCCATCGTCTCCACGCCTTGATCACTGTTACAGTGTAGGCTGTGGTTGCAAATTGCATTACCAGCACAAGAACCAGTAGCCGTAAACATGGGGATGACTTCATTTTCAGGCCAACCTGTAAGTTATCACTGCTCAGTTTACTTTGATAAAAAGTCAATAGAATTATTCCCATGGGGCAACTGAAGGTTTGTGATACTTGTGTTTTGTTTAGCAAGATAATCTTCATAAACTGATGTCACATTTTTTTTTCAAACATAAATGCAATGGCCAGAAATGCAGTGTTACCTTTGAACTTCACTATGGTCACGTGACCACCACACCAAGCCTGCTGATGATATCTCTGTGACGAATTCTGGAGTCTAATTTTGCCACTCGTTAACAAATATTGTCTCAGATATGTGTAATAGCTGTCCAAGCTAACCACTAAATAACTTGTTCATTTCTCAACTCAAGTCATTCATTAACTGTTTACATGCTTAGTCTCGCCTTGTTTGTTACTCATTTCTTTGTTTTGTACTGCTGGAAAATCCCCTGACTCGCCTTGTCAGCTTGTTTCACTCCACTCATTTCCTACAGACCTACACAGACTTATTACACGTCCACTTTGTGGTGTCATGGTCTTATCTCTACTATTTACAGTCAGTTGGTTTACATTTCCACACTGAGTGACTTAATGGAGGTCTTACTGATTGTCTTAGAGACTGTAAAGACAGTGGTAAGATGTGTTTAAATCACTATACCGGAGACAGGGAGTTTAAAGGTCAGTGACTTCCTTGATTTAATATCTCCTACTTTATTGACGCTAGTGTGCAACTTAAAATTAAGATTTACACTGTGTAGTTTCTTTTCTTTCTTTTTGAATGATGCCAATTGAAACACCTGCAGTGTTGTAGCTTCTGTTTCTCTGGGTGTTTTCCACCATCAGGCTCCCCCACGTCAATCCCAACCCCCTCTACATACACACCACACCACCAACAACAACAACAGCAGCCACTCCTTCAACCCCAAACCTCTTTTCTCATTCAGCAACTAATCTTTCCCTCCTTGTTTCTTTGCCACCGGCTGCTCGTCTCAGACGAGGAAATCCTTTGTCCACAAACAAAGACCGTGCACTAATCAGGTCTGGAGTCTCTGCATGGGTGTGTGTGTGTGTGTGTGTGTGTGTGTGTGTGTGTGTGTGTGTGTGTGTGTGTGTGTGTGTGTGATGTATGCACATGACACATACTCAGGAAGTAACAATGTCTTATTGGTGCCTGAAAATGACAAGGAGAAAAACTGAGACAAACAGTGAGAAAGTGTCTGCATTTATTACTGCACTGCAAAAAACTGAAGTTAGCCTATGACACATAAGAAGTCTGCATTTGAACTTGAACAAGGAACTTCTATTGAGCATTAAAAGTGATACTTACATGGAAAAAAATGCAAAGACAACATTTCAAGAATTCAAGAATTAGAAGTCAATAGAAGACTAATTTGGGGTAATTGCTTTTAAATAACTTATATTCTTTTTTGCTGATTAAAAACAAAGGAAGAGAAACGTGACAGCTATGTAAAAAATGGACTGTGGGTGTGGGTGAACCTACAGACTTCCAGAAATAAATGCGTGTTGAAACCAAAAGTCATGTGATTCACAAAATTAAGCAAACAATGCCTTTCAATGCTCGGCCTGAAAGGCAAACAAACAACAAACACACAAAATGCAAAAAGTTAATGGAAAAATGTAATGAGGACCTCTATTCAGTTCAATTTATTGTCATTATACTGAGAATGGGTGCTTGTGTTCACATGCTGAAGCACACTTATGTTTTAAAAAAAATATGAGTGGGTGGTCAATTATAGTGGTATGTTCAGAAAAATATATACCATATTTATATGATGTGTTCAATAGACTCTAAAAACACTCACACGACAAAGTACCACGGTACAAAATGGTCAAAATGCAGCACACTCCAAAGGCAAGCCAACCCTCTGTGAAAGCTGAAGAGCACAGCATTGAACAACAGAAACGTCGTGCATCATGAAGACATGATGAGGATTCTTCTGAAGGCTTTGAGCTGTGGTGGAAGCTCAGATCAGCAAAGAAAAAAAAAGCCAGCTGCCAGGTTTCTGCTAACAGATAACAGGAGCATGGTTTCCTCCCTTATCCACTCTATCTGTACAGGGGCACCAAAGTAACACACAAACACGCAAACTCATAGGTAAACGGCACGCAATGCCAATACATCCTGTTCTCTTGTTCGTTCTATTTTTTTTACCTTTTGAAGGCAGACGCATTTGGCAAAAAACTGTGTATGATAGCAGCTTGTTAGGTTTTTTTTATGCTGGCTATGATGATTGACTCCATGAAGAATGGAATGATGGTTTTGTCTGTAAGAGGAAAATGCTTTAATGAAAGAGTCCTCCTTTAATTTAAACGAGGTTCTCTAAAATCCAAATGAGAAAGCTTTATGCTTTATTAGCTGTTGTTGTGAAAGTATGTGTTGGTTTTTCCTACCCATAATCCATTTCTAAAATCTGTCCTTTGTATGATTTGTGGGAGGAAAAAAAAGGTGAAAAGTGCATTCTCAGATACAGGACACACTCACACTTTGATATCCAGGGAGGTTCCCTCGAGCTGTTTCGTGACAACTCCAGACACACACACAGACACACACCCTAGTCTGAGCTCTGTAAAAGACAATGCTGGCTCCAGTGTTATCAGCAGCTCCATCGCTTTGTCTCTGCTCTGCACCTTGTCACTGCTGTCCTGTTTCTGCATCTGTGTGTGTGTGCGTGCATGCGCGTATGTGTGTGTTAAAACAGATGGGATGGGCTAGGGATTGCGCAATGAGCTCGGTTACCTTCGGCGAAGTGTCACATTCACATGCTACTTGTGTGAGAGACCCACAGAGAGGATTTCCCCTTCACTGTGTGTCCACTTCCCTCTGTGTTTGGTCCAGTTATGTCCGTCACTCTGCATTCAGTCACTTGGATTCAAAACGGTTTTATTTCCTTTCATTCCGCAGCTTCGGAAGTACATTTAGAAAGTGATTTATATATCACCTTAGGCTCGACGGCGAAGGTTGCTCCGTGAGGAAACGGGAGCTGCCTCATTACATTCATTATTGTTTGTTCAGAAGGGAATTATGCTGTATATTTATCTGATTCCCATGGGCCACACCTAGCCTGCATTCAACATAGGAAGTAATTTGTAGTGATGTAGCAATGAAGAGACCACAGAAAGTCAATGACAGTCAGTGACTTCAAGCAGTTTCATCGGAAATATCACATGTAGTGCAAACTTTACATTTTCTCAACTTTCAGATGAGCAATTGAAGTGATGACCAATAAGAGTGCAGGATATTGCTGACTAACATATGGCACTGTGGTAAATACATTGCATTTACAGCCTGGTGCTACTGTACAGTGTCAGGCTGTAGCATCTTTCCCTGTGCAGATGCCACTTTAAGGGAAACATCAGCTCTTATCAGGTAATCCCCAACTGTGTCTGTCAGCAGTTTGATGTTTTTTAGAGATATAGTGTGTTGTTTTTATTATTATTATTATTATTATTATTATTATTATTATTATTATTATTATCATTATCATTATTGAATAATTGTGTTGAAAACGTTGAGAGCAGTGAGAATAACTAATAACATTGCAAGGAGCTGTATCTTTATTTGGAAATGAGCTTTAAGTTATCACTGAGAGTTCTTTCATTCAAAATGTTATAACTGTAAATGGTTAAATGAGCTAAAGATCATCTGATATACATTAGGCAAAAATTCAGATAAATGTCTTCAGCATTCAATATTAGATTTGATCTCTAAGATAACCTTGTTATACTTTAATTCGCCCTGGAAAGACCTGATTCCAAAGGTTTTTCCCAAGGTTTATAAATACTCCGGTCTCTTTATCCCATCACTTGGCAGACATGGGCTTGTCAACCTACCACTCTTAATTCTGAAAAGGTTATGACAAGAAATCATTATGAAGTCGTGTCCTAAAATGTGTAAATGAGTTTAAGAAATGGTAGTGATGACAGAGGTTAAGGTAAGGTCTGAAAGATCAAGAAAAGCCTCAGAAAGAACTAATCAAAAGATTTCTACAAAGGCAGGTTGAAAAATTTTGTCTGGAAAAGATGTTCAGGATGATTCAGTAGAGTGAAGGTGGACTGTTTTACTGTCATTATAAATAATAATGAAATCTCATGGGGGTAGGATAGAGTTTCATAATGGTGAGTAGCTAAAGTGTGTGTCCATATATGTATATATGTATGTATATGTATTTTTATTCTGTTAAAGAAGAAGAGGGAAAAGAATCCCAAAAAGAAGACAAAAAAAATTTGGAAAGATGTGCATGTTTTTATTTTAATGGCATCATTACGCACTTTCTAATATTTGTAAGGATGATCAAATTCTAAAATTTTCCACGAGCCTTTTATCCACCAAGGTTGATTTTTTATTTTACTTTATATTCATGGGGTGATTATTGACTTAATCTTTTTTTTCCTTTTCTTTTTTTTTTTTTTACGTCACTGTGAATTTTTTCATATTTAAAGTTTAACATTAAGTCTCTGCTGTGATATTTTTGCAGCTGACACTGTTATGGCACATAAATGCAACAGTAATGCCAGTTTCATCTCACAACACTGACAGCTGTCCAGCAGCAAACATGACGTGTTTACTGCTGCACCAGCACCAAGCTCTAGTATATTTTGGTAACAGAAGCATATCAACTGTTGCCGTCAGAGAGAGGTAATGTAAAACACAAAAAGGATGTTTACAGTGTCAACAACGATCCTCCTGAGTTATGTAATATCACTAGTGTACTATAGTATGTAACCTTTGAGGAGTGAAATTACACTATGTTTACCATGAGCTCATAATAGAAAAACCTGTGTTTAGGTGCCAGCGTACTATGTATCTACCGCTGTGCATTCTTTAATTCTGTGTTCTAGTGAAAACAGGAAGAGTCACACTAAAGGGAGTCCTTCGAGAGCATGTGTGCAAACAAACAGACTTGCTGGAAACAGACAGTCATGAGGAAAACAGGAAACACGCATGGGGAGGGTATGGAGACTCAATGCTGAGCTGTGAAAGTGTGTCCTTTGTTTTGGTGGCATTTGATTTGATTCCATTAAAGAGAACGAAAGATAAGAATCTGGAAAACAGAGAAAAAGCAAAGACAAAGGAAGAAGGTAGGATTCTGACAGAATAAATGAAACAGTATGGGAGAAAAACTATGCACTCAAATAAGAATTTTTCAAAAAAAAAAAAAGGCCATCACTCCTGCATGGATCCACTTTTTGTCTCTTAAATATCACTCACATTCTTTCTTTTTTTTGGCCCCCTTGAAGGAAGAGGGTCTGTTTTACTTTCTAAGCAGTTGGATAGGCATTTAAAGTATAGCTGTAAGCAGTCTACCATCAAAACACCTTTATGCAGTCAGCCTATGGGCAAGTAAAAGCTCTAAAACTTCTTCTACAGTCACCTGGTCCCCTGGTCCCCTGGGCAATCCGTAACATTTGCACCACAATGCTTCACAGTTGTTATGAGTTTCCTCTTCTGAAAAAGTGTCCTTATATGTACTATATACAAGGATGTGGGTAAATTCCTTTCTGAAACAACTTCACTCCTGATTCCAACCATTCCTAAACACCTGGGATATCATTCATAAAACAGACTCATGAAAACCACCTCATTTGGTTGCTGCACATAGGGAGCACAAATCAAACAGAATGTACTGTTCCACAAAGAGCATTTAAGAAAAAATGAGGTAATCCTCCCTATTCTTGTTTCAGTCTTCCTTTACATTGCTGTGTTCTTGTCTTTAAAAAACAAAATATCTATACTAGTGTTGCAAAGATTTTGGTCAAATCCCCTTTTAGATTATCTGAAATCAAATAAAACAATAATTTTGTTAAATTATACTATATGCTATAGAACCAAAGAGAACACCAGGTATCTGCAGATATCTAATGTTATGTATAATGTCTACATGTGATCTATGGGTTAACTTGCCTTTTTTTAAAAATTGCAAAACATAAATACAAAATGACAATTTTATGTGTTAAAATATTAAGTGCAAAAAAAGCCAAAAAGCTAGCAACTATCATGGGAGGCATTGCTATACAGCTATACATACATACAGTTAAACTCCACATGACAGCAGTTGAGGAGATCTGAGCTTCTTGGTATCCAGCACCACATGGCCTCCTCTCACCTTTCACAGTATCCCAGAAATCTCTCCCCACAAAGAAAAGCAACTGCACGTCAGGAAATGAGTTGAGACACACAAGTTCAGACAGGACCTTTCAGTCTGTAACAGCTGTTTCAGTCCTATATACAAACATAGACAGATACTGTCGCGTTGGTCTGGAGCTTCCCATGCAAGTAAGGCTAAAGTATGGGAGGAATGTGGTAAACACTGAGAAAGGAAGAGGCCCTGAAGCACCGTCAGTAATGACCCTACAGAGCAGAGGATGACAGGATGGCGAGCAGGATAAGAGTAATTATGTGGTTGTTTGTTGGTAATTTGCTGGTTGCTGTGTGACCTTAAGTGAGGAGGCCCCTGTAATTGGGCTCCCATTACAGTTATTACTATCAGAGTCAGGGAAACCTACGTGAGGACTGTGTGCATTTAGAAGTAAGCTCATATGGATTTGAAAAGAAGTCAGAGTTGGAATTTGAAAGCAGATGTTATGCTAGTATGAAATATGCACCTTCAAATTTAACTTTCATTTTAGTTTCTCTTTTTTGCTTATCATATAGGGTTTCCCCAAGCAGCACTCTGAAGACTGTTAGGGTTTGGGCACACCTGTAAGCCTCCACGCACAGCATAAATAAATTCTGTCTCACTTCCTCCTAAGATCAACACTTTTAATATTTCAGTCAGCTTGGGATTTTCAAGTCCTATAATTATCATAAACCAGGTGTAACCTTGTTTTTAATTTTGGTCTAATTTAATTTTGTTACAATATGAATTCATGTTGAATTTATTTATTTATTTAAAATATTGTTTTATGACTTTCCACAACTGAGTTTGTTACTCAGTTAATTACTTCAACTTACTTCTTTCTAATTTTATATGTAACATTTAGGTTATTTAACATAGCCCTTATAGCTGCTACCTGCAAGCTTTAATGGTGGTTAATGTTCTGAGTAACATGTGCATTAAGGAAAGCTGAGCACACACTCAGCGCACACGCACTGTCCTGTCGTGTTGGTGTTTTATTGACCCTTCTATTGTGTTGGACTCATTTTCAGTGTTTATCAAATTATATATATATATTTTAAAGATTTATTATTATTTCAGCCTGAAACTCCTTGTCTGTGGCTCTTAAAATAATATGGTGTCACTGACTTCAACATGTAATGACACTTACCATCTGTGAGCTCCAAAACAAATCCTTAGAGGACAAAAAAAGAGGAAAAAACACTATCACCCAGCATCCACAACCAACCACTAGTGACTGGATGTAATCTCCTGGAGCCAGATTAAGTTAGATGTTCAGCAGTTGAATATGGGTGTAATATTCAGGTGTCCACATATTTTGTGTCATGTAGCTTTCACCGAATGTGGATTTGACTTGCAAATCTGTAGTTTTGATTTCATTTTCAGCTCAGGCTCTGAGAAGAATAGTAGGTCTTTCAAAGCTGCATAATGTAAAATTTTCCCATGGCCAGGTTTTGGTTTTTTTTTAATTCCTTTTCAGCACTCACCGTATGCCTGTCAGCTACAGGCGAGTGACGTCAAATTATACACAACGTAGCCATTTGTTATAGTTTGATTTACACATATCAATAACAAAAATTATGGCCTATTAATACTGGTTCATTGGGCTAAAGTAAGAGAATCGCCACAACTCTAGAACAGAGCTGTCAGAATATGTATGCAAGATATGCAAGATATAAAGATCTTTAGGAGTGGTGAACTAAACCTCTTTCAACACTACGTCGAGCTCCAGGATATCCAACTTAAAACTAATTTTTTGGACCTTTTGTGTATATGTGTACTCCCCTCTCACCCCTGTGGGCGGTCATTCCTTCAAGCTCGGGTCCTCTACCAGAGGCCTGGGAGCCTGAGGGTCCTGCGCAGTATCTTAGCTGTTCCTAGGACTGCGCTCTTCTGGACAGAGATCTCCGATGTTGTTCCTGGGATCTGCTGGAGCCACTCACCTATCTTGGGAGTCACCGCACCTAGTGCTCCGATTACCACTGGGACCACTGTTACCTTCACCCTCCACATCTTCTCCAGCTCTTCTCTGAGCCCTTGGTATTTCTCAAGTTTCTTGTGTTCCTTCTTCCTGATGTTGCTGTCATTTGGAACCGCTACATCGATCACTACGGCCGTCTTCTCATGTTTGTCTACCACTACTATGTCCGGTTGGTTAGCCACCACCATTTTGTCCGTCTGTATCTGGAAGTCCCACAGGATCTCCCATTTTGACCTCAGGACTTCTACGCCATACCCGGCACAGATGTTTCTGTATACTATGCCGGCCACTTGGTTATGGCGTTCAATTTATGCCCTACCAGCTAGTATCTTGCACCCTGCTGTTATGTGCTGGATTGTTTCAGGGGCATCTTTACACAGCCTGCACCTGGGGTCTTGCATGGTCTGATAGACTTCTTTCTTGGGTTTCTGCTGCCTGAGTTATTCACTGAGCATGTGGTCGGTTGGGGCCATTTTCCTGATGTATTCATGGATGTTCGCACCTCATCCTGGGCTGTGGTGCTGACACTCACAGGTCTCCAGCCTCCTTCCTTCTGCTTAGCATACAGCCTCAGGGTGCTGGATTTGGGGTGAAACCCTCCATGCATGATCAGGAGCTTCCTGGTCTTGATGTCAGCGGCTTCTATCTCCTCCTTTGGCCAACTTATTATCCCAGCAGGGTACCTGATCACAGGCAGGGTGTAGGTGTTGATAGCCCGGATCTTGTTCTTACCAAGGCTGTGAGTCTTTGCTTGGGGGTTTCCAGGGCCTCAGGTATGTACAGCTTGCTATACTTGTTAGGCACCTTCTTTGTCAAAACTTTCTGCAGCTCCAATAGTTGGCTAACCTCCCTCCGTGCTGCTTTGATCTTGGTCTCTAGTCTCCTTGTGGCTGTTCAACTTGTTCACAAAAACTGTAACTATTAGAGAATCAGATATTCACAACCGCAGATGTGCCATTAAATACAGCAACTTTAATAACTGCTGTTATTTACTTTTTCCTATTTATCTTTGAGTTCATTTCAGTAATGCTTTCGTCTAAATTATCAATGTGCCTTTTAGACCCACTTAACAAGGATTGCTTAAAGAAGTTAAAACAT
Organism: Neolamprologus brichardi; assembly: GCF_056152115.1. NCBI lineage: Eukaryota > Metazoa > Chordata > Actinopteri > Cichliformes > Cichlidae > Neolamprologus > Neolamprologus brichardi. The sequence continues at coordinate 23,964,452 of NC_142110.1, forward strand.
TAATTAATGCATCACATTTAAATATGATGAATCTCTCTTCAAACCACATACCATAGGCTTTTAAGGTGCTCATGATTAACCATTACTTAAAAAGCTCTTACTTGATCAGAAAGACAGATGTTGGCATCCTGTCGGTGGCGCTGTCACTTGGTGTTCGCTCGCTCTGTGGTATAGTATCGCTTCCTGTTCCTGCTCAAACACAGTGGTGTTTCTGAGTAGCTTATTTGCTTAGCAGTTTAATTAACAACTTTTAAATACATTCTTTTTTCGCAGTATAATCTTCACGTGCTTCATCCGAAGCACACTTTCTGTGTACTCACTACCTAATTTATAGCCAAAGTATTCACTCACTGTCTCTGTACTGTTTCGCTAGCTTAGCTCATAGCCGACCCGTTAGCACCATGGCTACTTCACCTGTCCCTTCTGCACTTTCTTGCTCATTGTGTCAGATGTTTAGTTACTCCTCGGCCTCCTTTAGCAGTAATGATATCTGTAACAAATGTAGCATATTTGCAGCTCTGGAGGCCAGGATTACTGAACTGGAGACTCGGCTTTGCACCCTGCTATCACCCTTAGCTAGCCAGGCCCCTGTAACTGGTGCAGCCGAAGATAGCGTAGGCCCCGCTAGCTGTTCCCCGGCAGGTCCCAAGCAGCTGGGGAAAGACGGCTGGGTAACGGTGAGGAGGAAGCGTAGTCCTAAACAGAAGCCCCAGGTACACCACCAACCCGTTCATGTGTCTAACCGTTTTTCCCCACTCGGTGACACACCCGCTGGGGGTCAAACTCTGGTAATTGGTGATTCTGTTCTCAGACATGTGAAGCTAGAGACACTGGCAACCATAGTCAATTGTCTTCCAGGGGCCAGAGCAGGCGACATTGAAGGAAATTTAAAACTGCTGGCTAAGGGTAAACGTAAATTCAATAAAATCATAATTCACGTCGGCAGTAATGACACCCGGTTACGCCAATCGGAGGTCACTAAAATCAATATTGAATCGGTGTGCAACTTTGCCAAAACAATGTCGGACTCTGTAGTTTTCTCTGGTCCCCTCCCCAATCAGACCAGGAGTGACATGTTTAGCCGCATGTTCTCCTTAAATTGCTGGCTGTCTGAGTGGTGTCCCAGAAACGATGTGGGCTTCATAGATAAAAAACCTTCTGGAGGAAACCTGGTCTTGTTAGGAGAGATGGCATCCATCCCACTTTGGATGGAGCAGCTCTCATTTCTAGAAATATCGACAAATTTATTAAACCCCTCAAAACATGACTATCCAGAGTTGGGACCAGGAAGCAGAGTTGCAGTCTTACACGCCTCTCTGCAGCTTCTCTCCTCCTGCTACCCCCCCAAAAACCCATCTCCATAGAGACTGTGTCTGCTTCCAAAAAGACAAAAAAAAAACTAAAAACCAGCAACAAACAACTTAAACATTTACAAAGAAAGAACAATACAGTATCCACATCTGAACCAAAGAGTAAAACAGTGAAATGTGGATTATTAAATATTAGGTCTCTCTCCTCCAAGTCTCTGTTAGTACATGACTTAATAATTGATCAACAAATTGATTTACTCTGCCTTACAGAAACCTGGTTGCAGCAGGATGATTATGTTAGTTTAAATGAATCAACACCCCCGAGTCATTCTAACTACCAGAAATCTCGAAGCACAGGTCGAGGGGGCGGTGTGGCAGCAATTTTTCACACCAGTCTATTAATTAATGAAAGACCAAGACAGACTGTTAATTCATTTGAAAGCCTGATGCTTAGCATTGTCCACCCCAGCTGTGAAACTCAGAAACCAGTCTTACTTGTTATCATCTATCGTCCACCTGGGCCTTACACAGAGTTTCTGTCTGATTTCTCAGACTTTATATCTAATTTAGTTCTGAGCTCAGATAAAATAATTATTGTGGGTGATTTTAACATCCATGTTGATGCTAAAAATGACAGCCTCAACATGGCATTTAATCTGTTGTTAGACTCAATTGGTTTCTCTCAAAATGTAACAGAACCCACCCACCACTTTAATCACACTCTAGATCTTGTTTTAACATATGGCATAGAAACTGAACATTTAACAGTGTTTCCTGAAAACCCTCTCCTGTCTGATCATTTCTTGATAACATTTACATTTACAATAATTGATTACGCAGCAGTGGAGAGTGGACTTTATCAAAGTAGATGTCTTTCTGAAAGCGCTGTAACTAAGTTTAAGAATATAATCCAGCCACTGTTATCATCGTCAATGCCCTGTACCAACACAGAGCAGAGCAGCTATCTGAACGCTACCCCAACAGAGGTCGATTATCTTGTTAATAATTTCACCTCCTCACTACGTACGACTCTGGATACTGTAGCTCCAGTGAAAACTAAGGTCTCTAATCAGAAGTACCTGACCCCGTGGTATAATTCTCAAACACGTACCCTAAAGCAGATGACTCGTAATCTGGAGAGGAAATGGCGTGTCACAAATTTAGAGGATCATCATTTAGCCTGGAGAAATAGTTTGTTGCTTTATAAGAAAGCCCTCCGCAAAGCCAGAACAGCTTACTACTCATCACTGATTGAAGAAAATAAGAACAACCCCAGGTTTCTCTTCAGCACTGTAGCCAGGCTGACAAAAAGTCAGAGCTCTTTTGAGCCAACCATCCCTTTAACGTTAACTAGTGATGACTTCATGAACTTCTTCACAAATAAAATTTTTATCATTAGAGAAAAAATTACCAATAATCATCCCACAGATGTAATATTATCTATAGCTACTCTTAGTACCATTGATGTTAAGTTAGACTCTTTTTCTCCAATTAATCTTTCTGAGTTAACTTCAGTAATTACTTCCTCCAAACCATCAACGTGTCTTTTAGACCCCATTCCTACAAAACTGCTCAAAGAAGTCCTGCCATTGATTAATTCTTCGATCTTATATATGATCAACCTATCTCTAATAATCGGCTATGTACCACAGGCCTTCAAGGTGGCTGCAGTTAAACCTTTACTCAAAAAGCCATCTCTAGACCCAGCAGTCTTAGCTAATTATAGGCCAATCTCCAACCTTCCTTTCATATCAAAAATCCTTGAAAGAGTAGTTGTCAAACAGCTAACAGATCATCTGCAGAGGAATGGTTTATTTGAAGAGTTTCAGTCAGGTTTCAGAGTTCATCACAGCACAGAAACAGCTTTAGTGAAGGTTACAAATGATCTTCTTATGGCCTCTGACAGTGGACTCATCTCTGTGCTTGTCCTTCTTGACCTTAGTGCAGCATTCGATACTGTTGACCATAATATCCTATTAGAGCGATTAGAACATGCTGTAGGTATTACAGGTATTGCACTGCAGTGGTTTGTATCATATCTATCTAATAGACTCCAATTTGTGCATGTAAATGGAGAGTCCTCTTCACACACTGAGGTTAATTATGGAGTTCCACAGGGTTCAGTGCTAGGACCAATTCTGTTTACATTATACATGCTTCCCCTAGGCAGCATCATTAGAAGACATAGCATACATTTTCACTGCTATGCAGATGACACCCAGCTCTATCTGTCCATGAAGCCAGATAACACACACCAATTAGTTAAACTGCAGGAATGTCTTAAAGACATAAAGACTTGGATGGCCACTAACTTTCTGCTTCTTAACTCAGATAAAACTGAGGTCATTGTAATCGGCGCTGAAAAGCTTAGAAATATGGTATCTAACCAGATTCTTACTCTGGATGGCATTACCTTGGCCTCCAGTAACACTGTGAGGAACCTTGGAGTCATTTTTGACCAGGATATGTCCTTCAACGCACATATTAAACAAATATGTAAGACTGCGTTCTTCCATTTGCGCAACATCTCTAAAATTAGAAATATCCTGTCTCAGAGTGACGCTGAAAAACTAGTTCATGCATTTATTACTTCCAGGCTGGACTACTGCAATTCATTATTATCAGGATGTCCAAAAAACTCACTGAAAAGCCTTCAGTTAATCCAAAATGCTGCAGCAAGAGTACTGACAGGGACTAGAAAGAGAGAGCATATTTCTCCTGTTTTGGCTTCCCTTCATTGGCTTCCTGTTAAATCCAGAATTGAATTCAAAATCCTGCTCCTCACATACAAGGTCTTAAATAATCAGGCCCCATCTTATCTTAATGACCTTGTAGTACCATATCACCCTATTAGAGCACTTCGCTCCCGCTCTGCAGGCCTACTTGTTGTTCCTAGAGTATTTAAAAGTAGAATGGGAGGGAGAGCCTTCAGTTTTCAGGCCCCTCTTCTGTGGAACCAGCTTCCAGTTTGGATTCGGGAGACAGACACTATCTCTACTTTTAAGATTAGGCTTAAAACTTTCCTTTTTGCTAAAGCATATAGTTAGGGCTGGACCAGGTGACCCTGAATCCTCCCTTAGTTATGCTGCAATAGATGTAGGCTGCCGGGGGATTCCCATGATGCATTGAGTTTTTCCTTTCCAGTCACCTTTCTCACTCACTATGTGTTAATAGACCTCTCTGTATTGAATCGTATCTGTTATTAATCTCTGTCTCTCTTCCACAGCATGTCTTTTATCCTGTCTTCCTTCTCTCACCCCAACCGGTCACAGCAGATGGCCGCCCCTCCCTGAGCCTGGTTCTGCCGGAGGTTTCTTCCTGTTAAAAGGGAGTTTTTCCTTCCCACTGTCGCCAAAGTGCTTGCTCATAGGGGGTCATATGATTGTTGGGCTTTTCTCTGTATCTATGAAGCGCCTTGAGGCGACATTTGTTGTGATTTGGCGCTATATAAATAAAATTGAATTGAATTGAATTGAAAGAGAAAGAGAGAGAGCAAGCATGCGAATGTCTTAAGGCAGAGAGAGCAGGTAAATGGCCTGTATTTATATAGCGCTTTTCTAGTCCCTAAGGACCCCAAAGCGTTTTACACATCCAGTCATCCACCGATTCACACACTGGTGATGGCAAGCTACATTGTAGCCACAGCCACCCTGGGGCGCACTGACAGACACTGGCGCCACCGGGTCCTCTGACCACCACCAGTAGGCAACGGGTGAAGTGTCTTGCCCAAGGACACAACAACCGAGACTGTCCGGGGGCTCGAACCGGAAACCTTCCGATTACAAGGCGAACTCCCAACTCGTGAGCCACGATCACCCGTGACTCAGGTGACATGAAGGTGAGTTAGAAAAGGAGATCATTGTTAAAAGCTGCATACAGTAAATCAAGAAGAGATCAGTTAGTCAAGGGCAACCTCAAAGCCCAGACACTCAAATATATGGTCTTGGTAGATTATACCAAGGCCATATATTCTATACTAGCATATGTGTTTTCACAACTAGTATGTGAAAAATCTTACACATGCTTCATATTTATATATTTCACAGCTGGCAAACTCCAGAGTGCACTCAACTGTCCAGTGACCCTTGACAAGAGTCTCAGGATGGTATTGGGTACTCTGCAAATATTAGCAAAAAAAGCAGGGGACTGCTCTGCACACCAAAACAAGAACACACACACACCACCACCACCACCCATCCACCCTTCCAGTGTAGTGCGGCTGTGGACCACCCAGACTGTCATACACACAGACATACACATACACTGGCTCACTATTGTTCAGATGTCTGGAGTCGATCCAGGAAAACAGGCCTCGCTCCACTCCACCTCCTTTGGAATAATTAGCACAAGGAATGGCCTTTGACCCACTGAGCAGTAGGGAAGAACTGACCTTTGAGGGACACACAGGATCACGAAGCCCTGAATGGTACATGCCTCTGATGATAAACAATAACTCGGGTTTTAAAGAAAGTGGTTAATTAGCTTCTGAAAAGTAAATGACTGATCTCCATTTAACTACATCAAAGAAGGTATTGGAATATTTTTAGTGAGAAGCTGAACTTTGAACAACTTGTTTTTGGAAATCTTTGTTCAAAAGACAGCAGTACTGTCAACAACTTTATTTATGAGGGTTATCATAAACTGTGCTTCGCTGTCATTTTGTGGTGGTATTAGTCTGCTGGTATGTTTAAGTTATTAACTACACATTCTCAGTTAAATGTAATGTTTGAATGAAATAACGCAAATTGTGAAAGTTTTTCATGAGTAATGTGAAGACTGTAATCTACGATACTGAATAGTTTAAGTAAATAAATTGACCTTTGTCATTCTTTGCATAATATAATGTGGATTATCACACATATCAAACATGAAAAGAGGAATTTAAAGAAACTTCACATTTGAAAACTATTTTAAAAATTAGGTTGGGTTCACCTTAGGTTGCACTTTCTATCACAGCTTGATAATGTGGAAATTTAAAAAAAAACAAAAACGGTAATAATATGGAGGTTTATAAGTGGTGGATAAACCATTTTACTGGCAAAATTTACCTATTTTAAAAAAGCACCTTATGTGCCCAAGTGCTCTGGCTTAAAGATTCACCAGTTTGGCTTTGCGTCATTTTATCAGCTGAGACCTGCAGTATGGTCAGTTTAAATCAGCTGACAGATTTTCTTTCAGTGCTTCACCAGCTGTGACAGTGACACAGAGTGACAGTGAGCAGACGGACGCTTTACGCAAAGAGCAGATAGCTGTTAGCCAACAGCCTGGAATACAGCGATTACCGCTGTCACTGCTCCACAACCTGGGCCACCAACTGTCACTATATTGAGCTACATCACACACAAGGCAAGGCGGCACGTGCCTAGTTACACATGCCAATCTGCAAAGACCTACGATATACAGCCCCTCATTACATTCTTTACATTAAACCCAAACAGAGCATTTTTTCATATATTGTACCATATGGATTGAGAACATGTACCATATTCTTTAATCCAAGGACAGCCATGTACTTGATTTCCTCTCTACATCTTTTGATAAACACACTCCCACTCCTGTCCTCATCTGTGGTGCCGTCTGACCCAACCATTCTTGATAATGATGATATAAACATGGAGCAAGTCAGTGTTGGTAATGCTGACAGACCAAGTCAGCACCCACACATCCAGTTGCTCACTTTACTCTCCACTTCGCAAATCCCAATACAAACTAACCCCCACCATAGCCAGCACTCCCCGGCTCCCTCAATCCCATCATCCCTGCGTAGGGCCGGCTGCCCACAGGTCTCGTGCATGGCTGTGCCGTCTTAAAGGATCTCCCTGCCGTTAATGCCACTTAAGCACAAAGCACTTCAGCTGAGGAAGGCTCAGTGCCGACAGTGCCTCCCTGTAGATCAAACATCACCACCCCACAGCCGGCTGTGTGCTGGCTGGCCCTTTTCCGGCTCAGCATGCTACAGCAAGCTGCTGGAACAGGAAGGGTGGGGGTTACTGTACCACAGCCTGCAATGACTGTAAGGGCTGTGGGAGTTTGCCAGCAGCAGAAAGAACAAGCGAAAGACTAAAAGTTAATGGGATTTGATGTGACCACACGAAGATCACACAGAGGTCCACCTGCTTCTTTTGACTGATGTATGTGCATCTTTAGACATTCTGGAAATCACGTTAAATGCTGATTTAAGAATATGGTGGCTATGTAGTATTCGTTGTGACAGCGTTACACACAATGTCAGGTAATGCAGCCCAAGTAACTAGACATGTTACACAGAATATCAACTTAAAACAAATTGGAACTATGTTATAAATAACCTGTAATATTACTCTGTTCAATTACAATACAATGGCAGATTAAGCCAGATATCCGCAGACTGGCTGATACCTCAGAGTTAGGTGTTAAATATTACTGTATGGCAGCCATCTAGCTGACATAATGTCAACATGTCATGCATGTGCACTGCTTTAAAACTAACAGCTTTCCAAGGTTTGTGCCATTGCTGCTCTTATTCAGTACAGCGATAAACAGGAGGAACAACTGGCTCACTGAGGTGGGAGAAGTGGACTGTCTGGAACAGCAAAGCAACTGTGTGGTTGCAAATGGCAGTGCCAGTCACACAGGAGCGCCTGCAAGTCACCATAGCAACAGGAACTGCATCTCTGAGGTATATCTGTGTACTGATTTTCAGTCATTACATTTTGTTAAATTTGGTTCATAAACTGGTGACATGATATTTAGCGCCCTCCTTCAAACAATTAAAAATGCTGTGTTCAAATGAAATGAGTGATTACAACATGTGGAATCTTGTACGCTAGCACTCAAATAAAAATTCTAAATTGTGAAGAGCTCAATAAATCAAAACCTAATGTTATAGCATAAGGAGCTTAATTTTAAAATGAATGTAGGTATTATGATATGTTCCTCTCCCAAAGTGATTTTGAGCAGTTGGTCCACGCTTTTATGCCAAGCAGGTTAGACTACAGAATCACTATTCCTTCCGTTAGTTCATAAAGCTGATTCTGTCCCCAGAATCAGATCTAAGTGTACTGAGGGAATTTTCAATTACTGTGATCCTGGTTCTCTGGAACAAGCTGTCTGCTGACCTGAGGTCAGATACAACAGTGTCTACATTCAAAAACAGACATGAAACCTTTTGAATCTCATAAGCCTACAGTTATTTGCTAAGTGTGTATGTTATCTTGTACTTATTTGAAAAGTTTTTCCATTTTCATTATAAACCTAAATATGTTTTTGTCGTCTGTGTTAAGCACATTAAACACACAGAGTTTGAGTACAATGAAATGTGCTATATAAATAAAATTGCCATTGCAATGAGGTGGTAAAATAATTAAATAATAAAAAACAAAAACAAATGGCCTGTATTTATATAGCGCTTTTCTAGTCCCTAAGGACCCCAAAGCGCTTCACACAACCAGTCATCCACCCATTCACACACACATTCACACACTGGTGATGGCAAGCTACATTGTAGCCACAGCCACCCTGCGGCGCACTGACAGAGGCGATAGGCAAACTGTCCAGCTGCATGTCCATTCCATCCATGTCTTTTTGTTAGTGCCACTGTCTCCAAACAATCACATAGCAGATCTGACTAACATCTTATAAACTTACCCTTTTCACACCTTGCTGCTGTCTTTTTGTCACAAATTACCCCTTGTCTCCACCCACTCTACTCTGGCTGTACTCCCTTTTTCTTGGGTGGTTGACCCCAGGTATTTAAAGTCATCAACTACCTCTCTTCCTTGCAGCTTCACTGTTACACCTTTCTCTCATTCACATGCATGTATTCTGGCTTGCTTCTGCTGAGTTTTAATGCTTCTGTTTTTTTCCAACATGACAGCTGCACCTTCAAACTCCAAATGTTTTGACAAATTTCAAAGGTTACTCAGTGTTCCTCTGTGTTTTCAGGCCTGACACTCTCTCACAGCATAATAAAGAAGAAATCACTTCAGTTTGTCATCCAGTAAAATTGAAATTCACTTCACTGACTGAATAAGAAATTTTACTGATACACAGCAAAAGAAGAGCAGGTGATCAGTTTTCTAATCTGTGTTCTAGTAGCAGCAATTCCATTAATATCAAACATTAGGAGCAAACATAAAAATGTTTATTTACATATATATTACACATAACATTATGAGTACTGATGTCTGAAGTGAAAAACAATGATTATCTCTTCAACATAGCACCTGTTAGTGGGTGGAATAGAATAATATGGAGGAAGTGAACATTTCGTCCTTAACGTTGACGTGTTAAAAGCAGGACAATGGACAAGTGAAAGGTTTTCAGCAAGTTTGACAAGGTTCAAATTGCGATGGCTAGATGACATGTTTAGAATTCCACCAAATTTGCAGCTCTTGTGGAGTGTACCCAGTCTGCAGTGGTCAGCATCTAATAAAAGTGATCCAAGGAAGAAACAGTGGTGACCCAACAACCGGTGGTGGGTAGCCAAAGCTCACGCGGACAGTGAAGGCTAGATCTTGTGGTCCAGTCCAACAGATTGGTTACTGTAGCTCAAATTGCTGAAAAGGTTCATACTGGTTCTGGTAGAAAGGTGTGAGAAGACACAGTGCACCAGTTTGTTGTGCATGGGGCTGCATAGCTGGAGACCATTCAAGGCCCCAGTGCTGACCTCTGTCATGTATAAGGCGTGGTCTGATGAATCATGTTTTATACCACGTCGTTGGCCGGGTGCGTTCATTGCTTACTTGGGGAACACATGGCACCAGGAAGCACTATGGAAAGAAAGCAAGCCAGCAGAGGTACTGAGATGCTTTGGGACAATCTTCTCTATTTCCATTTATTTAGTTGCGCTGCAGGCTGCATGATGTAACTTTGAAGATAAAGTTTGGGGCTTGGGTGGATATTCACAGTGACTAGAGCTCATCAGAACTGCTGTGAAATTATTGTTACATGCTTGTCTTTATTTTTTTTTTTTGCCTCTTTATTTCGTTTATGTGAGCAAGCAGTTGTACAACTTGCTTCAAAAGTACAGAATCTTTAGTGTTTATGTAAAAAAAACACTTCCTGCCTTCCTGGCGCCTGCTCCTGACTTAGCCACAACACAGCTCCCCCTCACCCCCCACCTCCTTCACTGCTTAGGAAAACCGTCTGTGAGGTCATGGGGCTACAGTGTGTTTAGCAGAGGGGCAGTCCACAGAGACTTAACTGAGCACTTCTGATAGAGCATGACAAATTTTTCACAAGTTTAGATCCAATACTGCAAGCTATGCTCAAACTTCCACAAACCAATCCATATTTGCATTTTACCTGGGTATATAATAATAATCTTTCATTTCTATTTTATGCTTCTGTTTTCACAGCGGCAGTGAGGTTTGAAACTGTTGTGCATTACAACAATGAGTTGAGGAAAATGAAAATTCTTATATGGACATAAAACAAGATTCCAAGAAAGAAGAACAATGTTGAACCACCTCTGAGTTCACAAAACAAGAAAATAATGACAATTTTAAAAGATAAAAGGTGAAAGGTAAGGGAGCGAGGCACAGCTGTTGATGGAATGGAGAGCAGACTTAATGAAATCAATCAGTTTACCAAAGAGGGATTCCCCTCTTTTAGTCACTACACTGATAGCTTTCCAAATGGGTGGAATCTGTTTTGTGCTATTAATCTCTGATTGATCTGTGAACCAGCTCTTTGAACTAAAGAACAAAGGCTTCCTATGGGGTTACACGGGTCAAGATTAATGATGCGTGAAATCAAGGCTTCAAAGCGGTAAACCAGGAAAAGACACTTATTATCCCATGGGAAGATTGATGTTTCTCCAATACATATCTGTGTACAAAATTTCTATGGAATTTCGACATCCTTTTTGTCTACAAATAATAGAAAATAATCAGGTAAAAACTGAACTTCAACGCAGAGTCCAAGGTTTAGGTTCCTCTGTTGTTGACTAAGCAAGAACAAAGGTTTTTCCTGCATATTTAGGGCACCTGACATTTACAACTTCAGTCATTAATCGGTACAGGAATTATACAGTAATATTTCTGATAACACAATTTGCTCCTCACTTTCTGTTGTCTGTGACCACTTTCTTCTTGGTCACAGACAACAGAGGAGAGACACTGACAAATGGATGGAGAATAACTGGACGTAGAAGAGGGAGGGAAACAGGAGTGCAGAGTGGAGAGAGAAAGGTGGACCCAGAGGGAAGGAAGCCACAAAAGAGACTATTTCAATTCAATTCAATTTATATAACACAAAATTGTAACTAAACAACCCTCACTTCCAGGCTGTTTAAATTGTATATTGTATGGTAACGTCCATGGTAATATTAGAATAAAACCCCAGTAGTCAGACGACTGCCTACATGCAAGCAAAAGTGGAAGGGAAAAACTCCCATTTAACAGGAAGAAACCTATTGAGGAGCAGTCATCTGCTGAAACCATCTCGGGGTTAAGGGAAAGTTAAGAGAGCAAAGAGAGACAGGACAAATATACATATATGGGAGAAAGCCAGAGTTTAATGTTAATTACAAATGGTAAAATAGTGGTGTAAAAACATAAAGAAGGAAAAGAGGTGAGTGAAGAAGAAAAACTCATAAGCTTCTTGGATAGATGAAGCTGTGTATCATCTGCATAGCAATGAAAATATACGCTTGGTTAAGTAAAGGCCTTTTAAGTGGTGGTTTAATTACTGCCACCTTAAAACCCTGTGGTACGTAGCCAAATATATTGATGGAATTACTGAATACAAGTTAACTCAGAAAGATCAATTGGAGATAAAGAGTCTACATAAATATCAGTGGTTTTAAAGGTTGATGTGCATAATGGTGTGTCTGAGGAATGGCTGTGAATTTTTTTCCTCTCCTGCTTAAAATTTTATTAAGCACGTCATTTAACTTCTTAAAAAAATTTAACTAGTTATTGCTAGTTTAGGTTAAACTCAGCTCAACAGAGCTTTGACTCGATTCAGTGTGGCTATGGTGTTGAATTACACCCAGAGAAAATTATAAACTTTGACATTGTTTGGCAAAATTGCAAACTGACTCAAAATTTATTTGCAAAATTGATTGGCACAACTGTGTGTCGTTACTGCTCAGATGAATTATGATCTTACCAAATCCACATTTATCCCTAGCCACCAGTTTCAGACCAGTGTCACCTGCTCTGGCCCCAGCAATATAATTAACTAGACAGATACCATAGAGATACCCACTGGTGATATCTCTAGTTTCAGTTTTCTTGAGTTACCAGTGACCAGATTTTTGTCCTTGTAAGTAGTGTCACAAATGTGAACATATCAGTGGTGTATCGGGCACTTCAGTTTCAGTCAAGCCTCCTTTCACCCAGCTAGGTCTGGCTTCCCAGCTGCTTTCAAACATCTGCAAGGGCCAAGCTACTTTTGCCTGTACCAACTACAAGGGCCTAGCTACCTAGAGGGTTATTTTCAAAGGTGTGGAGCTGTGTCTCCAAAGAACTAAGCCTGGCCTTTAAATATATAACCTGGCAACATTTATTACAAGTTCCATTAACATTAAAGGAGACATAGGAGTAACTAAACATTTGACAATCTGAGCAGGAACATGCCGGTGAGACAGTTGCTTGTGCAATGCTGCGGGTGTTTCGATTAGGATCTAAGCTAATAGCTACGCTAAGCTAGTGAATCCCTAAAGACAAAATGAGTGAGTATGTATATAATTTGCTGGGACTTAAAATAAAGTGAGCACTATTTAAAAGTTAGCAATTTGTTTAGCAAGCTACACAAATTTCACTATTGAAGTAAAGTGTTTCCTACCGGATCAGGAAACACTTCCAATATAGTTAGAGCACCACCGAGCCACATTAGCAACTAAAAATGAAAACAGTGTTTCTTCTTGCAGGCAGTAGAGTAGTTTGCAGTGTGTGGGCCTTCACCAACACCTGGTAGGGATTAGATGAAGGATGATGGGTGGGACTAAAGGAAAGACTCTATTGTTTTGGCAGGTTGCAGATAAGTGTTTGTGGGGAAGAAGGGTTTTTCCAAAACACTTGCTTTGAAGTTTCTATTTCTTAAATAAGATTTTCTTAACTTAGTAAACCCCTAATGAACAAACAAACACACCTATATCTATATGTGGGACTTAAACTTGAGTTTTATGGGGTTTAAGATATTTAGAAGAGAAAACCTTTCAAGTTAAAGCAGAAAATTAGGAGCAACTTTGCTACTTGACATTTAGTGAAAAGGTAAAAAGAAAACAGTGGCATGACACTAGGGCTTGCTTATTAAAATCTTTCCCTTGAGTATTTAACTCTGGCAAGCTAAATCAAAGGGTGAAAAAACATGTATGGTGAGCTATAAAATTGTGTCCAACACTTGCATTTCTGCTTTTGTGCAGATGGTTTGTTATTCATGTGCAGTTTTGTGCAATAGGGGAAAGGCTTTAATTGCAGGGCTGACAGCTAGTATGACAGGATTAAACTGCCTTATTCATTATTATTATTATTATCATTATTATTATTATTAATATTGTTGTTGTTGTATTTTTAGTCATTATGAACTGTCAGCCTGAGCTTTACATTATGTAAGGTTCCCCAACTTTGTGGGTTTTTGTTTGCCGTATTAAGACACATGACATCACATCCAGACCTCTTAAGAGAAAAGCTCTGACTGAGCAACGGTGTCTATTTTCTTGGTTATGACAGTGTCAGGGACATTTATAAATGTAAATCACTTCACCCTTATTTTTGTGTTAACCCATATTTATACTGTATGTAAGAGTATAGTGTAAGTGTAACAATGAACAGTAGCAAAAGTGGTGCATCAACAGCAGATTGAAAGGCAGGCAGGTGCTCTGTAAATCCGGTGAGTAAATATAACGAGGGTGGAAGGATAAGATCGGGTGAAGGGGATCAGAGGAGGAATGGAGTCAGGAGACACTGTTGTCACGTACTGGGAAGTGGGCAACACAGTGGTGCATTGTGGGAGTTGACACAGAGGCTCGAAAACGCTGAATAAAGAGCTTTGGTTTGGTGCTGTGTTGAAAGCACTAGAATGTAAAAACAGACCAGAAGCATCCATTCAGAATAAAAAAAAAACTTTTACTCTGTCCTATTAAATGCTTTAATTTTGCACTCTTAAATCTTATTGACTGATTTTTCTGCCACTAAGTAAGCATGGAAATTTAAATAAAAGTGCATACATTACGATTATTTTGTTAATCATTGATGGCCTAAGATGACAACTTGCTAAAGTCTTAGCTGCTTGTCAAGATTGCTGAAAAACTGTATTTTTCTTAAAAGTTTTAGTGTAATTTGGGGGATATTTTTGAACATGTTTTCTACTGAGGATTTACATTTTGTACTGCAACCTTTTAGGCGATATGTGTTTATGTATAATCACACTATCACTGTATGTTTAAACCAAAAATGATTGCCATTATACAGGAAACATTTGGCCTTAAAATTATTACAGGTTGGTACTATAGTAAATTTCCCCCACAAAATGTATTCCATTAGCTTTGATAAGAAACTTGTTGTAAATGATGAAATTCTAATTTAAGTCACCAAGCCACTTCAGTTGAAAGGTTTAAGTTGTGTTTTTCATGTACTTTCTTGCACTGTTTTGTCATGCATCATGTTAACTTTCACACACTGAATCAAATGTGAAGCTTGAGAGAACTTGACCCAGTGTGACAGGGAATGTGGGATGTCCTGGCATCTTCAGGGTCCGGCTGTGACAACAGGCTTAGAGAAAACACTATTAACCAGGAAAGGATTCTTGAGTCGCGAGCCAAACACATGACTAAAGAGACACATGGAGAGCTGATGGGAAAGGAGTAGTGACACAGTTACCACATGAAGAGAGCGTATCACACTTTCAGGAACTGCTAAGCTGTCTGTCAATCTCAAAGATAAAGACAACATGTGAGCTGTTTGCTTAACAACTTAAAACAAGAAGCTTTTAATTACACTGGCAGTGTTAAAAATCTTGTCCTTTAACTTGTAATTCACAAGGTAATTAACTGCATAAGCATTGCTTCTACTATTCAGTTATGTCTGCCATATAAATAAATATTACACTACCAAATCAGGAATAACACAGACTGTGTTTTCTCTGGCGGATAGTAGCTAGCTGAAATGGCAAAGGGTGGAACAACCAAAAATAATTGTAGAAACTCTGTGTGGTAAAACAATAGGGAAAAGATGAAGGAGGAGAGACCAAGTAAATCAAGAGTAAACCTCAGACAAGTATTCATTTGGAAGGAGCTTCAGATTCAAAAGCAACATTTGGTTTCTTATATTTATATGTAACTCAGCCTACCTAGATAACTACAACTGGGTAACCGTCGCAACTTTCTGTATTTGGCATTGTTACAAGTACCAGCATGTTTGAGATTATCAATGGCAAGCTGCTAAGCATGTCTACCTGACCCGTTAAGCTTCTTATGACATCTGTCAGCTAACAGAAAGTGTTCCTGGAGTGCTGTAAATCACTAGTTTAGGATAGTATAAGGTCTTTGAATATTCTTCTGAAACACTGACAAAGTGCAGTGCTTTTCAATAGGTGTGTTTTTCCTTATCAAAAACATCAATGTAGGTTGAGATATGAAAAAAATCCTGCCGGGAGGCTGATGAAGTCAATCAGTGTTGCATTTTTAAATCATTTTTATTAGTTTAGACATATGAGACGAGAAAGGGAGGAAGAAAAATCTACTACAGCTACAGTGTTGTTTCACTGAAATCAAACTGACATCAGCAGAATACATCATGGTGGAAATAAACTGTTACACTTGGCCACAGCAGCACTGGTAGATATTGGCAGGTATTATAGACATTTCAGGCTAATGATTCATGCAGAGAGGCAACATTGCCCATTTATGGTAAGATTGTGAGAGAGATTGTGTAAATTGAGTTTTGGCCCAGTCTGTGTTTGTCCCTTACATTGTGGTGAATCTAAATCAGCCTGTAAAAGACTAAACTCCTAATATACTGTATGGACCATTCCTCGCAAGGTGAATAACATAGCCAGAAAATTATTGTATTTAGTGTGTGTGTGTGAAAGAGAGAAAGAGAGAGAGAGAGAAAGAAAGAGAGAGAGAGAGAGAGAGAGAGAGAGAGAGAGAGAGAGAGAGAGAGAGAGAGAGAGAGAGAGAGAGAGAGAGAGAAGGGTTAATAGGATATAGCAGTCAGAGCTGCTACCCACAGCCCAGATGGCACTTCCCATAAATCTGTGTTCCTCTGCATGCGTGCGTACACACACACACACACACACACACACACACACACACACACACACACACACACACACACACACACACACACACACACACACACACACAGAGTTTGGAGCAAGTCGCTGCTTAAGTGTGCTCACTTGCAGATCCTCTACTGGAACTCCGGAACGACAAATAGTAAGTCAAAAGACAAAGTGGTTTCAGATCAAATGTACTCTGGAGGCTCACCAAGTCGGTTGAGGCAAAGCAGGAAGGATGCGTGTCCCACTAGAATGACCTTCAACCCACATGGCCCAGGAGCAATAACACCCCATGATGTCAGGAAGTCCACCGCTTCCTTATCTGAGGAACTGAGACGACCTGTTCCCACATTGTGTCCCTTATTCTAAAGAAAAAAGAACCGGGGGAAAACCCCCCCGCTGAAACGGAGCCACATCGGAAGTCCAGCAGGATTTGTGGGAAGGGAGTTGGAGAGATTTATATTCTGTTTTGTTTTATGTTCTTTTTTCTTTTCGTTTTCTGGGAAGTCAAAAAAAAAAAGCTGAGTTTGAGATTAGCCTGATAAGGCAACTGTGAGGTATTCAGAGGAGAATTCAAATTATGATTCCTGTACTTTACAATGTTGAAAAAAATCTTCCTTCGCACTGCCAGAAAGTAGATCTAACAAAATGATGTTAGTCCCGTGTTTTTACAGTTCTGCACACACAATATTGAGATTAAGGTTGCATTTGGAAGTCATAGCTTTTTTTTTAATAGATGAAAACAAACTTTCTAAGCTGAAATATTCCTATAAAGTTTACTTCTTTTAATTTTGCATTATCAGCTATTTAAGAGAGCTGTTCCTCTTTTTAGCTGCACAATGTGTTTACAGGCAGAAAAAAAATGAAGACAACTCCTGTTTAGCAGTTGATTGAAAGTCTTAACCCAATCTGTGCAAGCAGGAAGCCTTAGGAAGTGCTTAAGACTTGATTATTATGTTTTTCTCTCAAAAACAGCCATAAGAGCTTTCATTATAATTGCATTATAAAAGCACTGTTGAAATAGTCACCTGTATTAAATATGGGATAAAAATATGTCATGTAAGCACAACTATTTAGGATTCAATACACGGTGTGCCCAGGATACAGGAAGTCTGAGGAGAAACAAATTCCATTTTATTGGCACACAAAGGGATGGAAAATGGCTGAACCTTGTGTACATGCATCTGTGCTTCTCATAAGTGAAAAAGAGGAACAGGAAGGCTAAAAGACAGACGAAGAGAAACTTAGCTTAGGGATCAAATGACAACAAACAGATCTACCATGGCTACAGGTTGCTTTGAACCTTCTCAGTGCGGAAGTAAACTTTTTTTTTTTTTTCTTCTGAGCTCTCTTTTTTCATTATGTTTCTTTTTGCCCCCCTTTCCACCAGAGATAAGCTTTAACATGCTAAACCCTGTAAAAACAGGCCTAAGTGTTTAAGCTGAGACCATTCTGCAAAGGTATCCTAATTTGTGATGCTGCATCAAGCTGCTGAAGTGTGTGGCACAGGGGGGAGATTCCTAGTTGCATGGCAGATATAGACTGCAAATACATATGGCCTTGTTTTAAAAGATGATGGCCCCAATGGTTGGAGCCCACACTGGAATTACTATTATAATCAAATTTTACTTGTGGCTTTATTTCCATCATTCCAATGTCTCTGTTGTGACCTCCAGCGTAAGCAACCGCTTAAGATAACTTCTTTGCGTATCTGTATTGCCAAGACATATTCCCAAATATTTATGATTTCTTATAAATAAAATAATAAAAATAAACAATTAGTCAAGGTCAGTTCAGAGAATCTTTTCAACACTAATGTTTTTAAAAACATTTTTTTTCATCTTCCTACCAGCAACATGTGTCCTCATTTTTAGATGCTGAACCAAAGGCAGTGATTAAGGGCTGTACAAGTGTCACATCATACAGTAAATGAAGTAGCATGAATATCTTTCTGTACATGTGCATCTTCAATAAAGTACAATCAGTAACTGTTAAAGCCATATGCTGAGACCAGTACTATACTGCAAATTAATAGGCGTGGGTGGAGGGCCCCCTTCTCCCCTGCAGTCTTTCTTCTTTTTCCCCTCCTTTCTCTTTTTTTTTCTGGCCTCCATTTATCACCTCATCCACCTTGCGTGGGTTACCATGGAATGTCTGAAAAGACAATCCCATGTTTTTTTTAGAAATGGTGTAGAAGCAGTAAAATAATAAGTTGTTCAGTTGGGCACTAAAGGCGTTTGCTTTCCAGCTTGTGCTGGGTTTGAGGCAACAAGCAGGTTTACCGGGTAAAATGATATTACATGAAAAAAGGTTTGTGGCCAAGATTAGCATCTGAAAACAGAAGAGTTATTATAACAGCAGGGCATATTTTAAAGCAGTCCAAAAACAGAATGATCTTCTTGACATTCTTGAAAAACCTGTGAAAGTTTTCACACATTTGATCTGTTAGACTGCAGGAGAATTTTAAAAACTTTGTTCAACTTTGCATTTTATTGATGTTTCTTAATGTTAAAGAAAACAAGTGCAGTGAAAACTGTATGTTAGATGTTACTTAATGTCAGCTTTCAGTGCTGTAAACCTAACGCCTCTGTTGTGCTGGGGTTGACAGTTTATCTCTTAAATTCCGCACAAATAAAGACACCAGCTTTTTTCTATTTTTCTTTTGGGGATTTGGGTTGACAGAACCTTAAAAAGATCAAATCTGAAGAATAAAGATTTACCTTCCCGTTTTAAATTAGCTTTGCATCCTTTTTTTCTTGACCGGCCACCGTATTTACAGCAGACAAAGACGAGCAGATAAGGCTCATTTAATAATATAGTCAATACTGGTTTGACAAGTCCTTCAAATAGGCATCAGAGCATTGCTTCCGCAAATAATTCCATGTTTAATTAACCGAAGGACACATCACACACAATCATCATTCAGTAGTAAACTGTGACCGTGCGATTGCCTGGTGGCAAGTCCGGTTGTTACAGCTCCTTCCTCAATATAAACAGGAAGCCCCTCCTCTAGGAAGCTATTAACATGTTATGGGATCATGTTCACAATGCACTAACAACACACACAGCGCTTATGCTCACTGTAAAGCAAGTTCTGCGTGCACTTAACGAGATCTAAGTGGAAGTGAAGGGGGAAGCTGGTCATTAAATGTTTGCATGTGAGTCTCCTGCTTCAGTGCACAAAAGATTTTGTGACTGCGTTTGTTGGTTTGTGTGTTTTCACTTATACAGAGACAAAGTAATGACAGTTGCAGGCTGTGAGAGCAAATTTTAGCAAAGTGAAGTCATTTTCATCAGCCCTCTGGTTCATAGTTTAGAGTTACATTCAGTGTTAGGCATCTGTTTAAGACCTAATGCATTTCAAAGGAATCACCACTCAAGAGCCACTTTCTTGCAGTTCAGGAGCTCTTGATCATATTTCACTGTCTTCATTTTCCATTTTTAGTTGTCATGAAACTGAAGATTATGTTAAAGGACTTAAACATTCATCTTCTTGATGAATCACACACTTTTCACAAATGTGTCAGTGAAGGAGATTGGTGAGTGTATAAATAGGGATTTTTACTGGTGAGTGCAAAAGGACATTTGAGAAATTTACAGGTGGATAAGTACTGAGCAAACCTGGAAGATTTTTCATGTAGAAGTCATTTTACTTCAGATTTCATCAGCACCTATGATACAACAGGATTGAACAACAGGATTTTGACCACTGCAACACTTCACTGTGCTTCAGGTAAAGTGGACCTGGGTTTCTCAGCAGCCTGAACCGCGTTATGTAACTGGAAAGGAGAACAAGGAGCAGGAGGATGAACACCAATGAAGCCAAAGAGGAAGCCAAGGATGTGGTGAAGGGAGCAAATGGCAGCCTCTGATAGCTCCCTCTTTGTGTGGCTTTTTTTTTTTTTTTTTTTTTTAAACTGCTTCCTCCCGTCCCAGCCGCATCGCTCACCGCATGGCCTCCGCTGGAACAACATAAACAGCTAGAGACCATAGACTGGGCGAGAGCAAGCCAGAACATTTCAGGCACTGTGGCACATAGAAACAAAATACAGGAAGGGCTTTACCGCATTTATGCATAGTAGCTGAACTGAAAGTAAATTATTTTTCAGATACAAGGTTAAAATTGATTAATTATGAGTATATTAATTCAAAAACTTTCAATAGTAATAATAATGGATTGGATTTATATAGCGCTTTTCAAGGCACCCAAAGCACTTTACAATGCCACTATTCATTCACTCTTACACTCTGGTGGAAGCAAGCTACGGTTGTAGCCACAGCTGCCCTGGGGCAGACTGACAGAAGCGAGGCTGCCATATCGCGCCATCGGCCCCTCTGGCCAACACTAGTAGGCGGTAGGGTAAAGTGTCTTGCCCAAGGACACAACGACCAGGACAGAGGGCCCAGAGGGATCGAACCGGCGACCTTCCGGTTACAGATACACTTCCCAACCCCCTGAGCCACGGTCGCCCGGTAAGAAAATACTAATATAAAATCTTACTGGTTACATATAAATTCTTTCTATTTAATATTTGGTAGTACTACAAATGCATGTAGCTGACGAGCCGGAAAGTTCTTAAGTGGCATACTTTTGGAATAGTATGACTGTGTACAGTCTATAGCTGGTAAATATACATTTTAGTAAAGCTGTTAAAGATGTCTTGTGAAATTATACATTAATCCACCAATAGGCCAAATATCCCAGCTTTCCACTAACAATTGAATGCACCATGCATTTGAGGACTTGTTGCGCTAAGACAGTAAAGAATCAGCACAAATGTATCATCCATAGAAACATAAGTGCACCTACATTTCATGATGAAAACAAGGAACAATTAAAAAAAAAAGTATGCATGGGAAGCATTTTTGAAAGTGAAACAATCAGTTTCTTTGACACATTTAAAATGTGCATCTAAACATTTATAGACTTTTATTTGCCTATGGAAAACAGTTTAACACATATCCCAACTGCCGGATATTGGAGTGGAGATTTAACTCAAAATTGAGCACATCATGTTATATTTTGGTCATCTCAGTTTTTATTTTTGACCACTTTGAGGTTCTCTCAGTACAAGGCTGTCTCCTTTTGTCTGGATACAGTAAGTAATAACCAATTAGTGCAACAGGGTGTACTATTGATAAATATTAAATTTATATTACATGTATTTTAGGAAAAATGCACACAGCTTGGGGTTTAAAATGGCATGGCATAGCATTTACAAAACAGATGTTATTCTTGAAGCAGTGAACTGCTAAAACACCTGAAAATGAACAGGTAAACACACACAGGCAGCGGTCATATAGCAGACAAGCACTTTTTTTTTTTTTTTTTTAAATACATATATATATAGCTGCAGCTCTTCTGTGCAGCTGGATGTCTTTAAGAGGTACCGAAAGGCATGGAAAAACTATGTTGGTAGTGGTACTACACACGTACAAGCACGCAGTCAGACACAAACTCACTGCAACCACTGATCGAATCCTGATTGACCCATTGACCCACCATGGAGGGCATTTAAATTGACACACACATCCACATCTGGTAGTCTGGGGGTTTAGCAGAACAACACACTTCATGTCTTTGTGCTGCTGTCTGAGACGAGGCAGAGTTGTCCTCAAGTGGAATGAACAGGAGATTCACTCTCTTCACTCTCTGTCCTCCGCCTCGTTCTAGATGCTCGCAGGTCTTTCAGAATCTGAGACTGATGGCTTAGACACTCCTTCAACTTGTCCTCAGTCAGGGTGAGACGCTCTTCCAGCACTGAAACAGTCTGCATGAGGTGAAGCGGTGGGGGTGGGAAAGCATGATAATTACAGAGAAGTCAGAGAATAATTATACATGTAGAAACTAAGCAGAGCAAAGTTCAGTCTGAAATCAATCCTTTCCCAATGTAGAAAAAAACAAAACAAAACAAAAAAAAAAACAAACCCAAAAGTAAATGAGAAATCGTCATGGCTTTCAAATTATCATCATTATTATTATTATTCATTTTGGCCTTGATGCATGAGATAGTCGAGATAGTAGAGAAGGCAGAAGTGATTTAAAATTAAATATTTATATTACAAAGATTATTTGATAGTTCATTAAGTGTCATTTGTTTCTGGGAATCAAAAAATGCACCAATTATTTCTTATAGATGATAATGTCTGTGAAACAAAGTACATACAGCAGCACATTTTTTATTTCTGGAGACAATTTTCTCATAAAACTGCAGAACTGAAAATATGTTCAATTTTTTTCTTCTCTGTCCGCAAATGTCATAAAACGTAAAATGAGGAAATGTCTCTGTTCATCTAATGGTGACACTTCTCAAACAGACAAAGAAGTGGGCAGCTAAATCAAATATTCTCACTCCACCGTTTGCTTTTCTTTACCTTTTATTAGACTTGTGCAAGTGGAAGTTCTCAATGTCTTTTTGCTTCTTCAGTAAGAACAGAACATAGTAAACAACCTGATGCTGTGCTTAAACACTTCAGAGGGAAAAAATTGTCCTCCTTCAATGTTTTTCCACTGCTGTCGATATTGTGAGTTGACACATATAAGCTTTGCCTGATAACTGACCTGCGTGAGAATATCCAGCTGTTGAACAATGTGCCGCAGGGTAGAGCTCACACTCGATGGATGACCAGAGAGAACTTCCAGTGGGTGTGTCTGCGCCATCTCTACTTCTTCCTCTCGTCTTCCTTTTCCTTCTTTTCTGTTAGCCCTCGTTTCATTCTCAGCAGTCGATTCTGCCCTACTTGCACTTCCACCCTCGATCCATCCGTCCAGTCTTGAATTGGCAACATGACATGCTGGCAAACCGTTATAGTGGTGACTGTTAGCAGCAGCAGACTGCATGGGTGTCAAGCGGGGCCAACTGTTTAAGAGCTGGAGATGAAAGCAGGAGAAAACGCAAACTGTGTGGATATTGTTCTGTTCCAAATGCACTGTATCACACGAGAAACCCATATTAAATCAAATCACTCATTGTGACTCTCTGACATTTAATTCAGAACAGACCACTGAAAACAAAGAACTCTTAAAAAATACAAGGTGTTTCCAAGTGCTTGCTTCAGCATCCTGCTGGAAAAGCAAAGGAGTCAGAAAGAACTAGAAAACAGCAGAAGAAACATCTGAATGACGTTAAATGTCAAACTTTTAAACGAATTAAAGTTTCAGTTTGCAGTGAAATGACTGATTAAGTCACTTTTATTTTTAAGTCTGACATGTAAGCTGAAATCTACCTGATAAAAAAAATAAAATAAAAATAGGTTCAGGCTGAAATGAAAGTCTTGAAGAATAAAGGCTGGGCCTCCTGGAACTAATTTCATGTGGGAAATTAATTTTTATCACTCAATCCTCATAGTAAGAATAAAGTTCAACCAGACAAACGTTTGTGGTACAAGGGATGGTTTAACATTAATTATAGTGGGCCTTATCTGAGATGTATCTGCGCACACAAAGAATACTATAAATCATGTCAGAATTACATTCTCTCCCATTATTTGACATCATACACAACGTGCCAAAAGGAGTGCTCTTTCAAGCAAATTAACATTTGTTCTTCGTTAGTCTTGGCAGTCAATGGAGCAGCTTTTGCGCCCCTTATTTTTGTCTTTTCCAAACACTGTTGGTACCTGGCATCTTCTTAATGACGCTGAACTCATGGCAAAAATCGACTGGAATATGAATTGAAGTATTGGATGTTACCAAAGTATCAACTGGAGTTTAATTGTAACTACTTTTTGAACTTAAAGTTGATTATAAACAACTATACTAATAGTTTACCATGTTTGAAATATACATGTATCAAACAGTGACAGAAAGAATACATCAGAGGCTTTCATGATCCTGGATGATATGCAATCATAATACATAACACTATGCAGAGATGGCCAACATGCTTCCTATCTCACTGTTCTGTCAGTGAAGTAGGCCTTGAGCCTGTTGCAACTTGGCAGACTGAAGCAGGTGGATGACTCACACTACTGGATTACTGACTGAAAGGCAGACTTTGTGACCGCCTGACTACCTTGCTAGCTAAAGACAAGTTCATAGGCTGTTTGCACTGAAGAGCTACAGATACAGAGCAAAGCAGAAAAAAAAACTATTTTGTTTTTAATGCGACCTTTGATTTTGTATGTAATGTTTTTTTTTTCCTTTCACAAGAAGAACATAAGGGAAAGTGAACAATGAGAGAGAGGGGGGGAGGGGGTTCATTGTATTCAGTGTAATCAGAGTCAGAGACAGTGCATTCATTACATTCATTCATTACATTAGTCTTTTAACACAGTAGCTATACAGCAGAAAAATATCTATTCTAAAGAACCAATCATTGCTCAAGGACAACTATCCTAACTTTTAGGAGGTCGGGATTCAAACGAGCATGTTTTAGTTTTCAAAATAAAGTGAAATAATTCCACAAACACATTTAATAAACTTTTGCTTAAAAACCACCAAAGCTCCGTAACCTCTTTCCAAACATTACTGTAATTCTGCAGATCACATGCCTTAAGGGGCTAGCACTGACATTTAGTAACATCAAGTGATGGCAGGCAAAATAGCCTGAAGTGAAGTGGGCAGGTCCCTAGTTACAAAATTCAGACGCAAACAACTGAAGCAAATACCAATTAAAATGAAGGATTATGTTAATTTGCCTCGTAACAATGAACCATCAGTGACCTGGGGCAAGCGAATTGTTTCTTGTTTGGATGATTATTCCATTATTTTTCAATAAATCAACTAATTTTAAATAAAATGTCCATACCTCAATCCATATTCTGAATCACTTATCTAGTTCAAGGTCACAGGGGGAATGAAGCCTATCCTACAAGTCATAAAGAAGAGGCTGATGTTACACCGTCAACAAGTTGCCAGTCTAACACAGGGCTTTAAAAAACAAACAAACAAACAACACACACACACACACACACACAAAAAAAACCCCCCAATAGTTAAAGTTAAGTTCACTCCACAACTAAAACTACAGCAGTGGCATCTTAAAACTGTTTGGTCTTGACAACCAACAGCTTTGGCTAAATAAATATATGAACTGATTTGTTGTTGGTCCAAACAATTATTTTGTAGAATGGTTATTGCTTAGCCAATCACATTATAATAAAAGAAAAACAATAATCCAGACAAAATGATGAGAAGTTAAGTTGTACTCAATAATAATGTGATGCATGGGTTGCACCAAAGAGAACAAAAGGAGGGGGACGGGGAAGGCAAGGGGATAAATGAGAGATGTTTTAGGAAGATCAAGACAGGCAGGAAGAGGAGGGTTAAGAGGAGGAGGAGGATGTCACACATTCCTAGCCTAATGCATGGAGCAATCGATTCCGGCTTACTTCCTGCATACTGTCCTCACTTCAAAGAGAGTATGGGGGACGCAGGAGAGGGTGGAGGGAAGAGAGGAAGAATATACCAGGATGTGTAAAGAAAGAGAGGGTGGGTCAGGATCGACTGCTGGGTGGAGGTGAATATAGCTGTCAGTGTGTGGATGGTGAGTCTCGTGGAATCTTGAACACCTTTTCACTCCTCGTTGATACATCTTGTCAACATCTGCTCAGCTCATTTACAGTTAACATCCCTCCACCCCCTCACCCACCAAGCAATTTGGATACAATTAACATATAACAGGCAAGGCACTCCTGTGTCAGTCAACACACACACACACACACACACACACACACACACACACACACACACACACGCACACGCACACACAGGAAATTGCTTCTAACTATAATTTGTTAGAAGCATGTTAAAATGTGGTGCACGGCATTATCAGGTATATAAAAGATATACAAAATCACAGAAACATGGATTGTTTAATGTAGAGGGGTCAGTGGAGCTAAAAACTCACAGTTTACAATAAGGATAATTTCAGAGATTAAATTGTGTCTATTACGCTTTATGGAATGTCAGAGGTCAGTCATGGCAGGAATGTTGCAACAGTTGTGTTTTTTGTTTGATAGGAGTAGCTGGTTGGGTTTGGTTGGTCGAGCCAAGCAGAGCAGGGGAAAAACTAGACACTATGATAATGAGGTGGCAGACTGTGTGAGCTGAGTGTGCTCAAGTGTCGATAGGAAGGCAAGAATATCAACACAGCTTGTACTCAAAGTACATGTGCTTGTCCAATCTATGAAGTGCTTCCTAATTTGGCCACAGTTTACTCCACAAGTAATGAGATGCAATATAAAAGACACAAATGTGAGTGTCTAATGGCAAACCAGCACTATTAAATGCTAATCACTGATTATTCAACGATATTGTTGATAACTTGACTGCAGCAGATTTACTTAAAAAGGGAAGTTCATTAGAACCACAATGCACGTTAAAATGCTAACGGCGGCTGTGATGTTATTGATCAAAAGGATCCCCAGGAGAAAACAGATCACAAATAGCCTCACCTCCGCTTCTAAATCAAATCACAGATGTCTGATCAAAAACATCATTTCCATGAGCACCAGAATTAGCTGCGCTCTCTATTGTTGGCAGGAAACCTCGGGCATTGTGACCCTTGTATAACAAGCCATTTGATCTTAATTGGAGGGCTTCTCTGATGTTCCTGCCCTTACCACTTGTGAAGCCACAAGCGCATCTTCAAAACCTGCCTGATGTTTATTAATTAACATGGAAAATCCTCCTTATGAAGTAGGTAGGCAAAGGGTTCTCCAAAGCGGCACTGTAATTGTTTTACCAATATTCAATCCACCAGACAGTTTCATAATAGCTGGAAAAGCACTAACTAACCTCTTCGTCATTAAGGCTCACCACTGCATCGTCATCTGACAGATGCAGGCATTTACACCTGCTGTTAAGGCGCAAGAAGCCGCTGCGTTATTCTCCTAAACGATACGTGTCACCACTCAGATAATATCGCAGCAAACGCACGGATAAGGAGGAGAAGACAAAACCAGAAACCAAGACACTGAAAACATGAGTTTTTTGGAAAGAACTTTGGAAAAAAAAGTTCTTTCCAAAGAACCCTCTGTGTCGGTCTCTAAGATGGTGGTAAAAACTGGCATAATCTTACACTCGTGTCTTCAATCCAGGTATGACAGGGGTTGCCGCAAAAATCCCCCCCCAAAAAACCAAGGAGGCGCACAACTGGCTGACGTGCCACAAAGATTGTGTCTCATGACACATGGATGTGAAAATAGTCAGGCAAGGCCAGCAATGGACAAGCATAAAAACAACGTTAGGATCCCGTTCAAGGCTCCATCCTTCAAATTTGCCAAGCATGACACATTCACTGGCATTAGTGCGCCTAACATCAGTGGCTGAATTTGTTGCACACGGATCAAGTTTTAGAAGAGTTTCAACATCATCTGCATCTCTAAGTAAGTAAGTAAGTAAAAGTTTATTTATATAGCACCTTTCAAGATAAAAATCACAAAGTGCTTCACATAAGCTAAAACCTAAAAATAAAAATCAACCAAAAGCAAGTTTAAAAAGATGAGTTTTTAGCTGTTTTTTAAAAGCGACCACTGAGTCCACAGATCTCAGGCTCAAAGGGAGAGAGTTCCACCATCTGGGGGCCACAGTTCCAAAAGCTTTGTCGCCTTTTGTTTTCAGCCTCGTGTGTTGGACAGCAAGCAAGCCCTGGTCACATGACCTCAGGGACCTGTTGGGAATGTATGGATGTAAAAGTTCACTTATATATGTTGGTGCTTGTCCATGCAGAGCCCTGAAAGTCAAGGTCAAAACCTTAAACTGGATTCTGAATTTAACGGGGAGCCAGTGCAGCTGAATCAGCAGGGGTGTGACATGGGAAAACTTGGAGGATTTGGTCAGAAGCTTTGCAGCAGCGTTCTGAACAACTTGCAGATGCTCCAAAGAGGCTTTACATAAACAAGTAAACAAAGAATTACAATAGTCCAGACGAGATGAAACAAATGCATGAATGACAATTTCTAATTCAGAGCGCAATACAATGGGACTCAGCTTAGCAATGTTTCTCAAGTGATAAAAAGAGGAGCGAACCAAAGATTTTACATGGGCATCCAAAGTCAGAGCTGAGTCAATACTAACACCAAGGCTCCTGATAGACGGCTTTGCAAATGTAGCAAGTGGACCCAAGTTTTCCATAACACTAGATACAAAATGTTTTAGGAGCACAAACAAGAACTTCAGTCTTCTCCTCATTTAGTTGAAGAATGTTTCCAGCCATCCAACATCTAATGGAGTCTATGCACTTATGCAAAATCTGTAGCTTGGAAACATCATGGGGCTTAAAGGAGATCTATAACTGAATATCATCTGCATAGCAGTGATACGAAATGTCTCTCTCATTAGTTTACGACTGCTGTTTTGCATGTACACACTCTCGTACTATATATAGCATAACATGTGAAGTTGGGTTTTAAACTGACTGTACATTTGTAGTTATTAAAGCTTTTATCGCCAAGCTGAGAAATTTTAGGAAAATTGTAGACAATGGGAAAAAGTTAAACTATACACAAAGCTTTTTGTCAGCCTTTACAAATCTCAAAGAAAAAAATAGTCTTACTACGTGACATTCCACAGAGTACATCAGTACCCATCATGTAACATTGGCACTCCTTTCCTGTATCACACAGTTTATGCACCACCGATATTTTTCCTGTAATGGGAAGGGAGCATTCTCTAGTCACAGGATGCCATGTAATGCAGTTAATAAAGCAGACTCCATGGCAGGAGGAAATCCTTAACCCCCCTCTTACCATCCTCCACCCTGGTTTCACTTTTTTCACTTTCACACACAAGCAAATGTTTTGCCTCTGGATGCATTATAGGTGGCACGTACGCACATGTAGGCCAGCAACTGTTACCAACTCACGAATATACAGTCACTGTCCAGAGGTCTTCCCTTGACTATTAACGTTCCTGAAATCCTTGAAATGCAGTGGAGTTGGCACATTGCTATGTATAATCAGAATCCTGATTATGGTTTGATATACTCAAGACAGCTAAAAACAACACTATATATTGGGACCAAAGCCAAAACAAATATACACCTTTTATTGTAGAATGATAAATGTTAATTGTGGTACAAATCCATGATTCAATGGACCGACTCCATTTAAACGAAGAGGCGTTGTTTATTTTATCTTTTATTTTTTTGTGTCAGATTGCTGCTGGCCTGAATGTGGCCTTAGCCCTGTGTGAAAATCTCATCTTCTTCATTTAAATGAGGCCAGCACATTGACACAGTGAATGCCAAGGATTCTTAGCTTTTTCAATAATGACATGAACAATTTCACACGCAAAATAACTCAGTGAAAGGGTGCTGAACTAGCTAATCAAATATGTGGAATTACTACAATTTTGGTTGTTCTGTAATGTGAAGGCTATATGACTCCAAGACAACTGTGAAACCTCTTTCCAGTGATTTGGTTTCTAACAAGTCAGACTAACAATAGTTATTGCATCAGATTTAGTACTGATTGCTGAAAGTGACATGAAATTATTGATTTTTTCCCCCCCTCACAAAAAAGAAAACCACTTTTTTAGAGACGACAAAAAACAGCCAGTCCTTTTCCCCTCTGCCCCTAACATTTAACCTGGCAGGTCATCTGAAGCCTCCATTTCATGTTGGCCCTGCCAAGACACCACAGCAGACGACTCATTGTCCTTTCATCTCTGTCACCCCTAACTGTCATCTGACAAGGTGCTCTATACCACACCCACAAAACGAAATTGTGCCTCCTCAAACAAAATTAATAAAAAAAACAAACAAAAAAACCCACAACAGTTAAGTACGTTCACATCCACCTATGAACACACAGTGACGTGTCAAAAAACACACAGAGAAAATAGGCAAAGCACACAGTCACATGAATTAGCACAGATGTTTGTCAAAGGTGTGGCGACACTGATGTTTTTAAAGCACAGATGAGCAGGAAACAAGAGGACGTTCATGTGGCTTTGAGGAAGTGCATATATCCACTTGATTTCTCACCCTCCCCTCTCTCTCTCTCTCGCTCCTCTGTCTGCCTCGAACATCCGCACAGAAGCCACCCACACACAAACAAAAATATCCTGCTTGCCATTAGATGCAGTGTTTTCTGTCCACATCACACACGCATAAATGGAACTGTAAACACCTCAACCACAGCTAATAGAAAAACAGTAGCTTCCTGCCATGTTTCAGTGGCAGATGACCCAGACACACAGAAGCTAAAAGCACTTTAACACACAAAGCGGGGTAATGTGAAGAAAAAAAGGAATAGTTATGCTGTTACAAATGAAAGCATACTCATTCTCAGAAGACCACACACACTGAATAACATGGTTAGACCCATAACACCACGCATAATGCACTAAACAGCAGCTTGAAACCTGCCTCACACCAACACATATCTTAAATAGAAATGTGTGATATACACGGGGAAGTGATTCTTACAAGAAATGCTCCATGTCATAGCTCAAGCATACAGTACAAGAAAAACAAATTTGATATCATCGCTCTCACACACACACATACATTGTGTTATTAAAACTGGTGCTGAAATGAATGTGTGCTGCTTTTAAATAAGGTGTGCAGTCCCTTCAAATGCAGAAGTGAGAAAAAAAGGAAAGAAAAAAATCATCAGTAAGAGAAAAGGAAATAAAGTGAAACACACAAAAAAGGTGAAGAGTTCTGGCTGAATGCTCCTGATAAAGAATGAACAGTTTAAGAGTAACCAGTATAAATAAAATGCTAGACTGGCTGAATTTATGATGTATTATTTATGGAATAGCAGAGTCCTTAATAGAGCTATCAAGATCTTTGAAGCTGCACAGACAGAACTGACATGGAGCAAGCAGTTCTGGGATCAGATTTTTCTCAGAGCTTAATAGAGATCAAAACTGAACAAAAAAGGAGGATGAAAAAAATAAAGGAGGATGAAAGGATCTCAGAAACATGGCACGACATGTGTTGATATTGCTTCACTTCAGCTTACATACTCACAAAACCGTTAATAAGGCAATATTACAAAAACATTGCAACGAAAATGTATTGCAATGCCCACAGTGGACAAGAAAAACAAAAAGAAAAACAGAGTTGAGCTAATTAAGAAAAAAGAAAAAAAAAAAAACTAACCTCACCAGCTCACATATCTCACAAATATTATGCAATCCAAACCTTCTGTCACTTATAAGTTGTGGATAGGGTTTGAGAAGTTTTAGCTTTGTTAAATGTGAAATATGTAGGAGTTGCTTAATGGGTAAAGCACAGCACTCACATGAATAGTGTTTATAGGTTACCACTCATGCTAAAAGTGGATACAGTCGTATCAGAGGACTTTTCATGAAAGCCTCTACCAAAAAAGGTTGTTCAGTGTTCATTAAATATGGTCAAGCACTTGCAGCGTAGGTGTGGAAACAGGCTTTGCACATCATGAAGCAGATGTTTTTTTTAAAACCACAGCAGCTTTGTCACCTGATGTCTTCATTTTTAAGGGTAATGAGTCACAGAGTAAAGCCCTCATTATCATTATCATTAACATTAATCGTGTGGTTCGAACATAAATAACTAATTACTTGATGAATGGACTAAAAACCCTTGACTGGCTTTATTAAAGATGTGTCACAGCAGCAACTCAGAGACAACCTGCAATTTTGTGTTTCAGTGGCAGTGGTTACATGTAATCCTTTGTCTGGAGATTGAAAGAGACAGACAGTTACTGTAGGACAGTCTGACCAGGTCATTGAAGGATGAGCACAGCCAGATCCCATAAAAATGACCTCCAGCAGCCCACTGGTGTCAATGTTCCTGAACAAGCAGTAAGAACATGAGGGTGGTCTGAGGACCCAACATCCTCTAGTGGGCTCTGTCCTCAATGCGGAGCACCATTAAGGGTGACTGGCATTTGCCACAGATTACCAGAGTTGATATGTCTACCATTTGCGCACTGTGCTTTTTACAGATGTGAAAGGGCCTGAAGAAGCCATGGCCACGTCACTGCTAGCTCCTTCCTGTGTGGTTCCTGTATGAATTTACAGTCACCATAATGTTCTTCTTGGCTTCTCCAGACCCTTTCACATCTGTTACATCTGCTCAGGGTGAACCTGCTATCATCAGTGAAAAACAAAGTGCGCCAGTAGTAGGTTTTGATGGTGGGTCAGTGATGGTCTGGGAAAGCATATCCATACAGCGATGCTAAGACCTCTACAGGCTAGGCAATGGCACCCTGCCTGACATTAGGGTTCAGGATGAAATCTTTGGACCCACTGTGGGACCCATTATGAGACTCAAGGCAGGCAGTTCCTGGAGGATGAATGAACTCATTCCACTGACTAACCCTGACCTATATCAAATACACACCTCTTGGACTGATCCCTGACTGTCTGGACATGGAACATCACCTCTCTGGTGGGGAAGGAACTTGGGCTAGTGTGTGATTGAGAGATACGAACTAGATATAGTCAATCTTACCTCAATGCGCAGGTTGGGTAATGGGACCAGTGTCCTGGACAGAGGCTAGACTCTGTTCCAGTCTGGAGTTGCCCTCAGTAAGAGGCTGCGAGCAGGGGTGAGTATTATATCACCTCGGTTTGCCTCCTGTAAAAAGCCACGTTTGAAGCTGAACCTGAGTGGTATTCTGTTACTAGATTTCTATGCAAACACTTTGTCCATAACAAACACCATGTTTGAATATAAGGATCTCCATAATCGCACGTGGCACGAGGACACCCTAGGTTGTAGGATGATGATCAGTTTTGTAATTGTATCTTTGGATCTGTGGTTATATGTTCTTGACACTTGGGTGACAAGAGGAGCTATGCTGTCAACTGATCACCAAGTGGTGGGGATTTTGATCAGGTGGCATGATGGAGGATGCCAGACAGCCCTGGCACACCAAAATGTATTGTGACGGTGCGCTACAAAGCTCAGCCAATCTATATCTCCCCTCTCCTGTGGTCATGAGCTCTGGGTAGTGACTGAAAGAATGAAATCACAACTACAAACAAATGAGCTTTCTCCAAAGAGTAGCTGGCATCTCCCTTAAAGATAAGGTGAGGAGCTCAGCATCTGAGAGGGGCTCAGAGTAGAGTCACTACTCCTCTACATCAAAAGGAGCTGGCTGACGTGGTTCAGGCATTTCATAAAAGCGACTCCTGGATGAGTTTTATCAGGCATGTCCCACTGGGGAAGACCCACGACACGCTGTAGAGATGACATCTCTGGCTGGCCTGATAATGCCTTGGTGTTTCCTTGGACAAGCTGGACGAGGTGGCTGGGGAAAGGGAGGTCTGTGTCTTTGGTTAGGCTACAACACCTGTAGTACTTGCCTCAGATAGGCAGAAGGATGGATGGACGGACGGAAGGATCTAGACAGTTTTGGTCATTGGTCATATTAGCTGTGGAACTTTAAACCATTAGTGACGCCATAGAATCATGCTGAAAGAAGCTGGTACTTATTCAGAGGCTGCCCATGAGCTGAAGCAATCCAAGTACTCTGACCTGGCAGCTGAGTGCAGGTAGGCCGGCTGTAATGCTGTAGTATTCCCAGTGGAACTGGGGTGTCGGGCTTTGTCAGCTTCTCAACTTAAAATCTACTCCACTTCACAGAGTAACCAAGGAACTGGTGGAGGAAGCAGGAAAAGCTAGTTTCTGGTTGTGTTTAAAGAGATGTGGGGGCCAAAAAACCCCTAAGGCAGCAACAAGGGGTGCCAGGAAAAGATCCTGGTCATCACTCTACCACCAGGAGATGTACTGAGGTTAAAGCAAATCGTAATCAACTGGTGGTCCTTAGCTGATGACCCAATCAAGGCCCTATAGGTGTTTACCATGGCTCCCCCAGGGTAGTCCTGTCAAAGAGCACCGTTGGAGGTGCATCAGGTAGAAATGTCAGGCAGGTGTGACACCATCTTGTGTGTTGATCTGTTTGTATTTTGTATCTAGATATAAACAGCGATGTACCCAAATTTTGTCCTGTAATTAAAGGTTTTTTTTGTTTTAATTGGTCTCATCTAATCAAAGTACACTGTTGAAGAGGTTTTGTGATTTGTTCTGAAGAAAATTTGAAATGCTAAGCCATGCTGTTCTATTTGGAGAGTAGCAGCTTTCTCCTGGATTTTTTTCACCTGGATTTTCCTGCAGTTTCTACAAGCAATGTATGGTCTGACCTTGGGGTGAATTTCACACGACTGTATACAGTTGGTTATTTAATGAATGTATTTCAAAGATGAATGTATTCACCTGTCAAAGGAAAGAAATTCTTGTCATGTAACTGGTGTATGTGTGTGCTTGTCTGTGTCCATATTCTTGTCACTCATGTACCAGTAATACAAGGGTGGCATGCTGTGGCGGAAATAGACAAGCACGAGTGGCAGCCTGGCCACAATGCATGTGAGCAGGAAGCTATTAACATGGCATTACAAGACAACCAAGGGGCAGGAAATTAAATTTTGCTGCCTCTGAGAAGGTCATGTCCAAGCCCTCCCTTACTGTGGATAACTGATTATTAGTTAGTTTTCTATCCACAGCTGTTCTACCTCTATGTGTTTTTATGCATTCCTTTGAACATTCCAAGTTCCCTACATTTTTAATAAAATACCTATTCATCCTCAAGTTTTGAGTATAAAACACAACTCTCACTCTGTTTATGGTCTGTATTAAAACGTTTCTACAAATTGAACAGTTAGCAAGCAGATAGTGTTAGTGTTACAGGTGTTACAGTGTAAATAATTTCACTTTCTAGTTAATAGAGGTTTAAAAAATGTGGAAAGGAAAAAAAATATATAAGTGTAACATTAAATAGAACCACACTGCCCTAAAAACTGCTGGTCGACTGGGCCTAATGGTTTCCCTGATGAAAACCCTTCCTACTGAGTAAATAATGTTTAACATGAATCTTGTTAATCATTAATGCCGAACACCATTTGGTTCCTGCCACGACTTTCTTCACACTAAGATAAGCCGACAAAGTCAACATGTCCTCCACTCAACTGAATTATGACGGCAACAACAGAAGGGCACTAAAGGTTTTACACCAAACAGTGTTGATTTTAATCTACTGAGTCAAGGTCATAACAACATAAAAAACACTGGGTCTGCTTTGGTTTTGCTCTTGTGGAGACGACCTCCAATTTATGCTGTGATAAAGGCAGGCAGGAACATGTTTTCTTGACATGGCTGTAATTCACTCTCAAATGCCCACACAGTAAACATGAATCTGAAATGAGCAGGACTCGCGCACCATTTGTGATGCTTTCAAAATTGAGGCATCAATGGACAGAATCATAAATGATCACACCCATGCAAATACACCCATACACCATTTCAGTTCTTGTCTTCATGCCAGCAGTTGTTGTTGCTGTCGGATATGAAGGCACTTTTTCACTTAATAAGTCCGTTTTTTTGTAATGGCTGAATAAGCTCACCCATTACATAACACCTCTAAACATGGTTGAGAGAATTTTTGTCAGTCCATGCATTGCCACTTATCTGGCTCCAGGTTGTATGATGAACAAACTAGTCAGAGACTAAATATCAAATTAAGAGACAGACTGATAGCTATAATACCAAAAAAAAAAAAAAAAAAAACCCTCCAAAATTGACAAGGCAAGACAACAATTTTAAGAAATAGAGTCACAGAGTTTAAATATATTAGTTGTATGAGCCCAAGCTTTCTATGAATCCCAAGGGATTCACCACAATTGAAGCTTTTAGATTACAACTGATGCTCAGTCAGTGGCCTTTCCGAGACCTCAATATTCATCTCTATTAATTCACCAAAGATCAATTAGTAATAAGTCCTTTTTTTGTTTTCCCTAGCCGTTGCATACTGTTCTCATTTATGTCAATTTGAAAAACAAAATCCTTTTTTGAAACTGCTTCCCCTCAGGAGATTTGAAGTAAGAGCCAACAGCAGTACCCATGGGGAAAAAAATAAAAATAAAAATCACCACTTGGCTTAAGGACACTTCTGGAGGATGTTTACCGTCATGAGGGCCTGAACATGAAACATGGCTCTCTGGGTTCACTTGTAGACAGATTTAATCAATGCTGCACATGGGGATATCGTTAAACAGAGATCTTTTTGCCAAAACCTGAGCTAACAATGCATTGCCGGGCTGAATAGGAGGTACCAACATAACCCGAGGCACACTCATTTAACTAAATCAAATTACAAACCCCCCCCCCCAAAAAAAACAAACAACTATTTACGTCATTGATGTAGATGCCAGGGAACAGGAAAAGTCAGTTTTCTACTTTTGTTTTACTCCCAGTTCCTTACTTTTCATTGGGTCTTGTAGATCCTATGTATGGGGTAGAGGGGGGTGGGGGGGGGGGTTTCTTTCTTTTTTAAACTGGATTTCCTCTTTATACTTCCACTTTTCTCTCTGTTACGTGCCAAATGGCAGAGTCTCTGCTATCTGATTATATTGGTACATCCTGTACAAATATCTGACTAAACAGTGCAGACACTAAAAAGGACCACAAACAGAAATAGTGAGCTCTGTCTGTTTTGACAGTTTCATCGCAGCAGTCAATGGTATCTTGAAAAATGATTCATCACCATCTTAAGTTTTGAGTTTACTCTAAACCGTATATTATTTTAATGCCAAAAATAACATTAGATAAAAATAAAATAACAAATCTAGGAAAACCACTTTGCAAACCAATCTAAAAACTTTCCATCCTGATGACATACACCTGCAGCTTTCATTTAAATGGCTTTGAATAGGTATACATCACAGCAAAGGTTCCTAAGAAGGACTCTTGTTAGAGAGGAAATTAGCCTTTCACTGAGAAGTTTAGAAACATAACCTAACCAGAGGATTGCCTTTGGTTTCTTTCCCACCAAAGTCTCAAGAGGAGACTTTTGGTAGGAAGTGCTTTCACAGTGAGGAAGTGAATGAGCGTCATTGTGGCTTTGCGCAGGATTAGCCCATTTTAAAGCCCCTTAGTAAGATTTAACCACATTATTCACATTTTAATGGCCATTCCCACCCACACATACACATGCCGGCTAAAATCAAAAATCCATAGGAATGAAATAAGGGCAGAGGTGTAATGCAAAAGGAGGAAATACCAATGTTCATTGATCTTACTCAAGTGTAAGTATTGTGCAATTGAAATTAGAGCAGTGAAATTATCGAAATGGAGAGGTGTATAAATATTGCAACTACTTTAATCAGAAAGCATAACCATAACAAATGCCGAGTAAACACCAGAGCAATCATGAGTGAGGATATATGGAAGCCAAAATAGTTGAGCGCAAATAAGGTCCTTGGTTAAACTGAATGACCTTCTACAATGGCAGACACCCTCCCCACATGCAGATGGCCTTTCCACAGAAATTCAAAGGATGTGACGTTCATGCTCTTGGCTCTCTTCTGCTCCCTTACAGTAATCCATTAACAGTCACAAATGACGGCTGACGGCACAACAGAGATTCCACTCAAGAGTAAAAAGGACAAATCTTAAACTGAATGTGGCTTCAAATAATACTGACAATAAAGTGTATTGTACTGGCAACAAAAAAATAAATAAAACAACAAAAATTTCATTAAAAATGCATCATGTTGAAAAACAGTTATTTAAAAACCCCGACTTTAAGAAGTATAAAGCTCTGAGTTTATTTGTACATCCCTGCTACATGGAACAGCTGCTGAACAGAAAAAAAGATCCTGCCCATTACCAGTAATGCAACTGATTACAGTTGCTTCAGTTACAATCACAGATGACAAAGCACAGGACAGTATTCAACAAGGCTATGCAAAGACTTGACATTCACCTGAAGTGCTGCTATACTTCACTGAAGCAGCAGTGTTAGGTGAGAATATAAAATTTAATGGTGCTGTGAAAATAAAAGCTAACGTCATCTAATATAGCTCAAAATATTGGGCTTGCTTATTGAAATGTCAACAATAATTTACATACAGCTCTAACACTATCTACCCCCTCCAAAATGCCAACCTGTGGGAAACACTGATAGCAGGTGGCTAAATGAATGACAAGAAAGGCCAGCTGATTGTGCTGGAGAGGTCCTCAAAGAGGAAGCAGCTAGTGCTTCCATCAATGTGGAGCAACAGAGGGAGCACTCAAAGAAGGTGGTAGAGCTAGACTGTTTGACTGACTGCTGCAGCAGCAGGGGGTTAGAGGCCGTGCTGTGCCTCTGCCCTTAACGGTACAGGCAGGAGGGAGCAGAGCACTTCCCCCAGGCACCGGCAGCCACAGGTGGGCTTTGTGGTTTGTCTTCATGAGCCCTGTAGCACCCAGCTGCCTGTCAACCCTCTATCAAAGAGACAAACAACAAGCAGGCCTTTTCTGTCCACACATGTGTCCATGTATTAGTCAGTGTGTGCATCTTCACAGCAGTCTTTCTTTAAAGATTAAAATTAGCTTCAGTTTTTAGGTAGATGCTCAATTTTTTGAAAGTGCACCAGAAGATCAGCAGCTTTAAGACAACAAACCAGGATTTGAAAAGGTGGAGGAGGGACACATTAAGGTGAACACAGTAAGCAAATAGTGTATGTGTAAATTTGCCGTACATCTTCAGCTGTCTTTTCAGGCTAAAGTCCTTTGTAGACATATTTAGGCTGCTTTTTGGCTCACACAAAAGCTACATGTTCCATACTGTTTCACTATTCATGTACAGTATATGGACTTATACAGGATCCTGTTCTAACCCTAACCCAATATGCTATACAAACATTAGCTATCTCATACAGCCATTCAGCTAACACAACGTTTAATAGGGAAAATGATTTTTGATTGTTTTAGAATAGAATAGAATAGAATAGAATAGAATAGAATAGCCTTTATTGTCATTGTACAAAGTACAACGGAATTGGAGTGCCACTCCCTTGGTGCAAAATGCAATAATAAATATAAATGTAAAATATAAAAAGTACAATAAAACAACCAAAGTACTCAGACAATAATAAGTATGATATATACAGGATAGCAGCATAATATAATGATAGTATGAATAGCAGCATAATGTAGTGACAATGGCAATTATGGTATAGTTAAGCAGGCTCAATTGTTTTGTGCTTATTTACTACGGTGATAGCTCTGGGAAAGAAGCTATCCCTGAATCTGTTTGTCCTGGTTTTATGTGACCTGTACCGTCGGCCTGACGGTAATAGTTCAAACAGTTGGTTACTGGGGTGAGAGTAGTCCTTAATGATATTGCCAGCTCTGCTGAGGTATCGAGAGTTTGCAATGGCCTCCAGACTGGGCAGAGAGCAGCCAGTGATCTTCTGGGCTGTGTTGATGACCCTCTGCAGTACTTTCCTACTTTTACTAAAGTACTAAAACATTCAAGGTTTTTATTATTTAAAACAAGTTTAACAAAAAATAATCAGACACCCTGTGACCTAAAATAAATGAATACTCACTTCCTGGAAAATATTAAACTTCAGATCCCAGTTCAAATAAAACTTCCTCCTCTTTACAAAATTTAATCTGATTAATTTGTCTGTAGTTTTTTTAATGAAGCTCTGTCTGCCAGCTGGTAAGCCTGCATTCTATGTGTTTTAAAAGGTTGCCAAAGCACAGATTAGTAACTTGGTAGTGTTCCCAAAGCTGATTAAATTCAACAGCAAACATACTGCCTATTTTCCTAAGTAGAACATCGATTCCGATTCCTCCAGCTACTCCAGACAAACTGAATGATATAAAACTCAAAACTTCACAAGAAGTGAGCTATGTATTAATTTCTCAAAAGCAGGAGCAATATCACAATTGTGTAGACAAATGTATAGGTGTGCTCCGAGTCGAACAGACCTTAATGTGGGTGGAGGAGGTGGGTGAGCAATAAGAATGTGCTTCTTGAATTTCTGAAGATGTGACAGGATTTGTTGGCAGCAGACATGCTTATTTAGTAACCCCAATGACATTCCTGGGTTCACCCAACTCCTCTTAACATCAAAGCCAGGTTTTTATGTAGGCGTTCAGTCTAAATACCAGAGCGGATGGTTACATCAGATTCTGTGTGTATTGCTAAAATGTCTCGTCCACTTCTGCCTTTAAGGCCAGAACAAAAGGTTCTCAGGGTTAGCCTGGTTCTCTGCAAATTTA
Organism: Neolamprologus brichardi; assembly: GCF_056152115.1. Lineage (NCBI taxonomy): Eukaryota > Metazoa > Chordata > Actinopteri > Cichliformes > Cichlidae > Neolamprologus > Neolamprologus brichardi. The sequence continues at coordinate 24,004,965 of NC_142110.1, forward strand.
AGCCTTGGCAATTTCTAAATCACTATTTGATGAGAAATTAATCATTTGACCATTTAAAGTGTGAATTTGAGTGTGTGAGTAAGAAAAACAATGTAATTTTTTTTATTTTAGGAGGTACCAGTTATTCTGCCAGAAGGTACGCAAATGTAGGGCTTCATTCATTGCAGAGGAGTTAAATGACTCCAGAGGTAGGAACGGTAGGGACAAGGAAAAATTGTAGACAGTTGATCCTTTCTTATGATTTTATTGTACCACCTCCACATGGGTCAAATGTTAATGTCAAACTAGCCAAACCTTTCAGCCCACTCTCTCCTGCGAAAGGTGATTGTGGAGACCATCAAGTGTTTCCTCCTGTGCAATCCCAAACACCAAAGCTATTGTGTTCTGCAGTGAGTGGTAGGAACAAAGGAAACATGGTGTATTGCCAAGTTTAAAAAAAAAATAATAAAAAAAAATCAAAGTGCATCAGGCAACGAAAAGCAAGAGAGATATTTTCAGAGAAGAAAAGGACAGGAGCAACGAATGAACTGATTTCTGAACTGCTGAGAGTGAAACCAAACGTGCCACAATTTCTCCATCCGTACAGTTTGTCCAGTCTAACTACTTAAAGCAGTTACTACAGTAAGAAGCCTGGATACCTTTACACAAATAACTCACAGCTATACCAGATAGTTTAACTTTGTAGTTTTGACTGAAGCAAAACCACAAAATCATTTTTCAAAAACAGTTAATCTTCTAACTGTAGATTAACAGACTTTATTCACAACCCCATCAATCCAACTACCCACGCTGCAGCCACTGTAACCAGGCAGCAGTACTGACACCATAATTACTATCATTGCAACTGTGGTGCTGCTCAAAGATGGAGCGCACAAGTCACCAGATGTGTCTATACCGCATAAGTTTACCTGGTGCTGATGGTAGTTAACAAGCCTTAGAACATAAAACACACAACCCTACACGAATTCAAGAAAATCTGTAAAGCATTTTGTTTTTGAGGAGACTTCTTGTCAATTGGCTTCACATGAGCTTTTCCAAACATAGCTCCTGATGTGTGTCACAAGATGTTCTTGACAAGGGTCCTGGATGTCAGTTTAGACTGGGGCCTTTGAAGTGGTGCAGCATTGGGACTTTCTAAGAATAACTAACTGTGGAGAAAAAATAAATGGGCAACTTCCCTTCATTAGGCTCACTTATGAGTCCATATATAGCTGGTCACAAGGGGACTTGCAGCCAAAAAGGTGGCATGTGGACAAAGTAAGGACATCTATGCTTTTGCTCAAATTAAACAGTTTTATAGACTCTTTTTAATACAGCATTTGTTCATAGATTATGAATTCTATGACACTGGAAGGATAAATTTGAGGATGTTATAAAAGCACTCTGAAAACCAGTTTTAAATTACTGCTATAAAAATGTGGAAACCATGACGCCATGAGTAATTTTAGATCCCAATTTTGTTGAATAACACACACTAAATATAAATTATAGTTTGGATGTGCCTGCTGTTATGTCACAGAACCTGATTTCAACTATAAGACCACCTCACCACCTTACTATCCCAAGAGATTTTAATTTCTTCTCTCCCTTGTATTACTGAATCTCAGCAACAACAAAATCCCTGAAATATCACAGAAGACAACAAAGTTGTCCCATTAATTTTGAACTTCTGAAAAAGGGTGGGCACTTTAAGAATTATAACAATGTTTGGACAAACAGTTTATGCAAACTTTTTGTAAAACCCCTTGAAATGATGCCCCAAAATCTGCACTTTAATCGCATATTGATTGTTTAATTTGGAATCTGCTGGAGCACAGAGAAAAACCAAAAACATTGGTACTGTGTCCCATAATTACACAAGAGACTATAATTTCAACAAGCAGCTCAGCAAGCAGTTAATTTAACATCTGTGTTATAGCTGAGAACATCAAACACTGGAATCTGAAAACACCAAAATGGATGAAAAGCCAAGTAAAAAAATATGAGAAAACTAAGCAACATTTTCTAAGATGCTTCATAGCATCACTTAAACTTCAGCAGTTACATATTGCTTGCATGTAATCATGACACATATCCCACTATATATCCTTTTACATCTTAGAAAGTTAGAAACCCTGGAGCACTGAATGCTAAAAGCATTCTACTGCTACACACAATTCACACAACTATTACAACTGCCATTTCAAAAGCTACAACTCTCACAGAAACAGCCTAAGCAGATGGATGTCCACGAGAAAGATTTGATTGAACTGCCTTGCCACATAAATGCCTGCTAATCAGCTTTAGCTCTTAAGCTAATACCAAAAAGACTGCAAAGCACCTGTGGGAAAGGCATTCGCCATTCAGAACAATCTCACAGCTAATTGCTCATAGTCTCGTTGTAAAACAATGCAACCTCTCAGACTATAGTGGCGACCTAACCTTTCCTATGTTCCCACACATACTGTGCGCTAAGCCTCCACAAAATACTTAAGCGTCTTTAACCAAAATCCCTACGTCTAAACTGTGGCAAACAATTAAAGAAAAATAATAAGATAAATAATACAGTAAAACACACAATTCAACAATATCACTAATAATCACTCTAAAGAAACCCCACAGTCACAGCTTTTAGCACAAAAGCTTCATTATGTTTCCGTGCTGTTTGGGTTTAAATTTGATTAAGACATGACTTTCTCAAAGGATCAAACAGGTATCCCCCCAAAGTCTGGATACAAAGAGCCAAACAATCATGTGCAACGTGACTGCTGCGAGTGAAAAACTTTGTAGCCAAACGTGACCGGAACGGACGGCAGCAAAAGTTGAGTTAGAATCATCCTGATTACTGGACAAATCCCTGAACCATTTGTCTCTCTGAGGTTTTTATGCAAGTAAAGTCTAATCCATTTCCATTTTTTAAACATGTTTTCTGAGTGAATTCTGGAATCAGTGCTTGTTTTCCTATAAACACCCACTATTTTGCACTGTAGTGTGCATGATTAAAGACGTTCTACCTCACATTATTTGATTAGACAGAAGTGGGGAAAATAAATGTAAATGTATAATGTGCGTGAAGATGACTTAAGAGGAAACTGGACTTATGCAACAGATGTGAATGCTCAATATATGAAATGTCCATGGACGACTGAGAAAAAAACCCAACATATGTAGAACAGTTGTACATGGAATAGTGTATAACAGCAGTATTAAGATCTGAGATTAGGTCTGGAAAAGAAAGAGGAAGAGAAGGGTTACATCAAACAATAAAAGCCCATTATTGGCATCAGGGCAACTGTGGTCAGAGTAGGGGGATCCACTTATCCCTCTCCTGGGAGCAGAGAGATGAATGACTTCCTCACAGGTGGACTATGAGCTTAACAGGAGGGGGGTAGCAGTGAGAGATGGTGGGCTTTAACCTGGGAGTGACGAGGTATTGGGTTACAGCTGCACCTCCGGAGAGAAACCGTGACCAGTGGCTTTCTCATCTCGCAGGAAATGGATTTATTTTCTGAGCCCTTTCCATTAATCCTCCCTTGCAGACATATGCATGGGTGTGCAAACAATTGCACAAGGGTTCGCACATACAGAGTAATGCGCATACACACCCATGTGTGAATAAAAGACTGGCGCACAGCCACTTTTACAAACATGTCATTCCAAGTTTTAGAACATTTCTGAAGAACTAGTGACGTTTGTTTGGAATCACTACATTTCCACTGCAGGGATCAAGTTCCAGGTGAATTATTTTTTCCACCAAAAAGTCCCGAACTGAAAGTCCTTATGTGTAGGGCTGATTTTGAGTCGTGAAGTAGCCAGCTTACAACATTTTAGTCATTTCTGCAATAGCTGGTGAAAACCAGTTTACTTACTGAGGTATACTGAATAATTGTCAGTTATTTTTTATAAACACGGGATTCAAACTTGGGATGTCATATCAATGTATGTGTGTAAGAGAGACAGAGAGAAAGTTATAGTAGTAGAGTGAGCAACTAAGTGATCTAAGAGGATGAGGCATTAATGAAAACAGAAAGGTAAATAAGAAAATGTTCTACTGGTATATTTTATAAACCACCCTAGAAGGTACATTTGCTTTGAGACTGTTGTAAACAAAATCGGGCTTCACAAAAACACACCATACTGATTCAGTTAGAGCATTATATTGGGTTTTATCTAAGCAGCCAGTGCCTAACACATTTAAAACTCAATTTCTTAGTCCATTCAAAGCACAGTCCTGTTTTAGCTAACCTTGCCCCTAGTCACCCAAGGTCGGCAGGTAGATGCCTCTCAATGGGAAGGAAAAAAAAAAAAGAATATAAAAAACTGTTCAGGAGAAGAAGAAAAAAAAAAATCAATGTCCACTTTTTCTGCAAGCCTAGATGAGTTATACAGAAATAGACTCGGCCAGCAGCAGAGCCATGAGGCGTCTGATCTGCCTACACAGTTCAGCAGGCCACATCCTCTCTGCCTCCACTCAGGGAGAAAATAGCATCAACGTGCAACACAGCCAAACATTAAGGTAGCCTGTTATTTCCACAGACATATGCACAGGTTCTCTTAAATGGGTTAGCTGCAGTTGAGTCCACCACTGTTAGATGAACTTAAATATATTAGATACATTTGTAGCCTGCATTTTCAGTTAAAGCAAATGTGTGAGTGCACATTAGATTCAAGTCAAAGTATATTTCCTTCCTTCTAAAAATCTGAAATTATTAAACTTTAAATCAATTTTAAATCAAAATACCGATACAATAATCACCTACAACATTAAAACTACCCACTTGATACATCTAGTGAAAAAACATTTTTCACTAGTCTGTGCATCAGCACATTGGTAGTGGATTGCTTGTTCCTCGCATTCCAGGGACACCTGACCAGATCAAGTGACAGCTGTATAGATTCCCGTTCATGGCCTTAAGTTTTTGTTAATTTCCCTAAAGCTGTTTTACAATGTCTTGCTGCTGCCATAGACAGTGTGCTGATCAAAGCAATACCAGTGTCAAGGAAAACCCACATGAATGCCTGGACCCAAGGTTTCCCAGCAAAACACTGCACTGCAATAAAATATATTCAACAAACTGTGAATGAATCCTTCCTTATTTAGAATTAGCAAGTTTGGAATTATTAAAAAACAAACAAAATATAAACATAAAGCCTAATAAAAAGTGTAATTAAAGTGCAACTAATGTTTCATGTTGTGTTTTCTTCTCCCTTCTGGCCAGATTCTCATTGGAAGGATGACATCATTATCAAATTTGTCCTTCTTTGTCTCATCCAAGTTCTATTTTTATCTCTCACCTTAGCCTCCATTTAATTCTCACAACAAGCAGGAAAATAAAATGCAACATCTTTGCCTTTCAGGTGTCCTGGTAATACTTGTAATAGACCTCACAGTCTATTCTTAGCTTACTGCAAGGACCGACTGTCAGCACGTTCCTACCAGTGGCACCTGAGGATACTGCTGTAACCTTCAGAGAGCATTCAGAGAACAGGGAGTTAGTCAAACGTGAAGAACTGGTTGAGGTAGGTGGCAGAAAATAAGACGTTTCAAATGACAAAAATGAAAGTTCAGAAATAGTTGTATTGTCCTTGTGGAAAAATGACAATTATAGAATTACAGCTAATTTAATAATAGCAATTTGTACTACATGGATTCTACACAAAATCACCCTTGAAAACGATTTTACTGAGAGCAGATATAAACTAGCATTTTACAGATGTTGCCATTGGAAGTAACAGGTTTGTGCAGGGAGTCATCTTTTTAAAAATGGATCTATATCAAGAAGGTAGTTGTGCTGTATTGGTATCATACCTTCATCGTACAAATTCATCTTGAACAAAATTAGCCTCTAAATGAAAAAAAATAAAGGAAAACTTTTGGAGAAACAGTGCACAACCGTGTTATGAGTTGTTTCATAGTTTGTCCACCAGAGGGCACTCTGCAATGTTCGTGTTGGCAAAAGGTTAAGAAAGCCACAAACAAAACAACCAGCTGATCCAAACAGTGTTGGCAAGTCACTGCCGTATGCGTCAACCCAGCGGTTACATTTCTTTGGAGGTGAACCTCAGGTTACGTAGAAGACAACGGTGTAGGGTACAACAGAGTTCCGGTTATAGTGCAAGTTACAAAATGGCCTGTATTTGTATAGCGCTTTACTAGTCCCTAAGGACACATCCAGTCACCCACCCATTCACACACACATTCACACACTGGTGATGGCAGCTACATTGTAGCCACAGCCACTACATTGTAGCACTGACAGAGGCGAGGCTGCCGGACACTGGCGCGACCGGGCCCTCTGACCACCTTCTAAGCAGGCAACGGGTCAAGTGTCTTGCCCAAGGACACAACGATCGAAAATCGGAGCCGGGGTTCAAACCGGCAACCTTCCGATTACAAGGCCCAACTCTTGAGCCACGATCGCCCCCAATGTACAATGTAGATCTGACACAGAAGTGACAAAATCCAATCAGAAGGACACCTTACTTAATTCAGAAATAAATGATCTAAGAAAAACCTTTTGCCCTGGTAAGAATCTGAAAAGTCAGTGCCTCAAAAAACAAAGAGAAACTGTCAATAAAATAAACCTAAAGTAAGTCTAAATACCAAGTAATTGATAATGTCCCAAGCAATATCTAACAATGAAATATCTTATGCAATTAGTAAGGCAGATATCAAACTTACTCACTAAACTCCAATGACACATACTGCAACTAAATGACCCATCCAATCAATGAAAAGCACACAGAGCTGAAAATTATCTGATGTAAGAGTACAAAGAGTATATATTTTTAAAAAAGAAGAAAAAAAAAAAGAATGTTGATTTCTTTATTGGAGGCAAAGTGTCAAAAAAGGTTCACGTTGTAAGAGTAAAGTGTTAATGTCTCCTCCTCTTCTTGGGAGCTGTACATGCTCAGCCACATAGACAGTGATTCACATAGTGCCACACTATCTGTCAAACTGCTCATGTTGGAAAACAACTGTTTGACAAACAGCAGTAAACTGATCATTACAAGTAGACAGGTTTTAGAGAACGTCAAGTTAAAGCGTGAGCAGACCGTTTACACAGTGGCCTTTTTGACAAAAGCATGTAAATGCTATCCATAATTGTGGCTATGCAACATATTTAATCTAAGAAACAGAGAAGCAACACCATTTTTATACACAGCAATCAAGAGTTACAAAAAAAAATGTTTCTTTGTTTGGACACCACAAAGTGCTTCCTGTAAGTCGGTGTTGCGCAAGGTTGAGATTAAAGGCAAGCAGAAAAAGGAAAGAGGGAGGAGGGAAAGAGGAGAGGAGGGGAAAAGGACAGATGTGAACCTGAAGAGAGAATCTTGTGAATCAGTAATAAGGCTTGCCCTTCTCTTGTATTTTTGATGAGGAGGATCAAGTTTTGGGACACTTACATGCAAGCATCGGATAGACTGGAAGCGCCATGGGGAGTCTCGCAGCATTATGTGACGTGTACAGTGTCTGAAGAAGGGGTTCTGCTGTGACTGCATGGAGTCGTCATATGCTCAGGAAGCCTTAAGTAATATTTCACTTGCACAGACTGTGCTCCACTCTGTGAGCTGCATTAGGGAGACTGCTGCCCATATTTGGCCTCTCAAGGCTAAATATGTGACTCCTTAATTTTATGACTATTAATGGTTTACTGACTAGAAGACAGAACAGCATTTAAAAACAAAACATAAAAATTAATAAATAAAATAAATAAAAATTAATAAACACATAAAACAGGTCAGTATACAATTTTAAATCTTTTTAGCTCATCTCTTAAGAGGAATACTCCTGTATACATTATGTATTTAAAAACACTGGACAATATACTTGACCGTTTTACTCAACCAAAACAGATAATAACAGAAGGCCATCTAATTTATTTTAAACACAGTGCTAGTTTACATATGAATAGTGCTTTGTAAAAATGTGAAAACTGCAACCTAAGGGGCAAAAATTTCCACACCTGTAGTTCTTAAATTACATAAAATCACACAAATCAAATAATCATTACATGTAAATTTATATTAGGTGCATAAATGTTCTATATTCCTGCATTTTTATCAGTATATCCCTTCATAACCATGTGAGTAAAAGACAATGTGAACCAAACAGACTATGGGAGGATATAGTATGAATGAAAGTGCTTGGACCAAGTGTACAAGAGCACATTTGCCCAAGTGCAGCAGTGTGTATTTCTGTGTGGGTATGTGTGAATGTGAGGCTGTTATGCAGGCTCTGGGAGTCTGTGTCCTGGTGGAAAGTGAACCCCTCCTCCACCCATTACTATCTTTAGCTCATTTCCGTCGTGTCTTGTCACTCGTGTTCTCCTCTACAGCACTTAAATCTGGTATCTAAACCTCCGGGCCATCCAATATCCTGTACTTCCCCTACACAGAAAGCCAGAGAGGACTGTAGAGAGGCGGGGTCTTCTGTGTTCTATGCAATCACACAAATGTACATGGCCAACATGTTGAGAATTGACAGATGTTCCTTATAAATTAACATACTATCAATACTGCACACTTATTCACATAGAAGTGTACCATACATGGCCACAAAAGAGGCACATTCCCACACAGATCAATGGTAGAAGGCCTGTTAGTAGAGGACACCTTGTCTGTTTAAACTGGTAATGCTAACGTCTGCAGGAACACTAGAGTTGGCACAAGTAACCAAATCAAACCTTCTGCTTTCGATTAACTCTTAAAACATTTGCCATTCATTGTATTTCTTTTACTGCTGACTGGAATCTGTTCAATGGGATGGTAAAACTCTCCATGTAATATCTTGTGCTGTATTTCCACTTAACTATAAGAGACGCAAGGAGGGACTGTGCTACATTTAAAGAAACGTAAAAATATACAGCTGCACCATGCAAGGTAGTTGCAAGAGAAGTTCAAATAAACTGACAAGAATGGATAGCACAAATGAGTGGTTTTATTCAGCTGCATCATTCAGTTTCATTAGACTTTCTAACTCCCACAGAGATGTTGTCACATTAACAAACAAGAGGCCATTAACAAACAAAACCAGAGGCTTCTTAGTGACCTCTGTGGTTTCCAGACAAATATGAGACCCAGTTCCTGAACAAATTCCACGTTTAGTCAGAAACGTAATGGATAAAGTTACCATGTTAGAAACAGAACTTTGAAACAAGATGTTCATACGTATAGCCTCCTCAATCATACAGAGACAACCAGCAGATGGCAGCTGATGATGATTAGATACATCATTTTGTGAAACCGGTGTGTCTATCAAAGTTTTTTTAATGTCAGCTGATAGTTGCTACAAAACAGAGAACGGCCCAGATTCTGACTGAATTTTTGCTCAAAACCTTAACCTGCTAGTGCTGCTAGCTCAGCGCTCAGAATTAGTCACGTAAAAGAGGAAGACAAAACAGCTGATGCCCCAGGAGAGTCATGTCATTACTGACACCTGCACTTCCATACAAACATCCTGAAGGTAATCATGCAGAATTGTATAGTTTTGTAAACACTTTTGCAAAACTACAAACATTTTCACCAGTTAAAAAAAATATTTCGAAAGAGGGGAAAACAACAATGTTATTCACACTTGAATGTTTGCAGCTCAGTCAGATTCTCTCCAGGGAACTAATACACACTCAGAATAAAAGCAAACCAAAGTGAATACTAGCAGGTTTAAAGGCCATTAGTCAAAAAAGCTAATAAAGCACAAGTGATAAGAGGAGATGGCCCTAAATTATAGACAGGGAGGTTACCAATGGCAGCAGGAAGGCCAGAGTATAGCAACCTTCCCATGGGGCCACCCATGTAGCCACCTCAGGCAACTTGCATGTCCCAGTCGTTTTCTCTCACTCTATCTCTCTCTCTCTCTCTCTCTCGTTCTCTCTATTTTCATTTTTACTTGGGCCCATTAGGGCGATGAAGGGGAAACATGGACACAGAGCGGAAGGGAAATCTCTCTGAGGACATCTACAACAGTGAGAGACCAAAGAAACTAACCAGAAGGGAAGACGAGAGGAAAAGAGAACAAGGCAGAGGGGGAGAAAAGATGAGGTTTCTAAGAGATGGCTATCAGGAGATGAGAGCTGACAGGAGGAGTAGCACTGAGGGCTCCCTGCTCTGAACCAATTTAAACAGGAATGACCCTCACACACATTACACACACACAGTACTAGTGACTCATGTCATGTACAAACCCCTGGAGCACAACCACAAACACACACAAACAACTGGGAAATCACTAGCACATTCACACTCTGTAAATGCTCATTCAGTTGCCATAAATATGCACATGCATTCATGTAAAGACAACCTGCAGAAGCCACTGAAAAGTGATGATATATGATAATAAGTCGGAAGCTGTGTCTGTGTGTGACATGTATAAATTTTGGGTGACATCATGGTGCAGTGATTAAAACTAGTGCATAATAATGCATGCAATGGATTCAGAGGATTGAGGAAGAGTCATATTCTTGGATTCTAGTCTAGAAATTAAATTTCCTGCCTTTAAACTATTCTGTTTGAAATCCACATCCAATTCTCACAATAATCTAAAGCCTCGATTTAAAATCAAGCACTGTGCAGTCTTTGACATAACAGTGGATGAGGTATTTTGCCGTACAATCAAATCAAAATCAGTCGGTCTCAGTTCTGTGAAAATGTGCATTACTACTCATCTTCATTAACATTTCTTCCCATTTATGCCGGATGTGTGTTTATGAAGTAAGTGGATACCTTGATACATGATTTTCTACTCTAGTTCAAGGCTTGGTCAATGACCCACATGAGCCTCGAAACAACAATATATCACAGGACTAAAAACATGAAAAAATAAAGTGGGATTAACAAGAGAGGGAAAAAAAACAAACGCAAACAGGACAGCTGAAAAAGGTGGAGCGATACATATATGGTGGCTAAAAGTGCCCTGCAGCAAACAAAAACGTATCCACGTATCTGACAGAACCACTGAATGGCAAACACAGCTAGTGGCTGTATGTTATTAATGACAAAAATCAAAATTTGGATAACATTATTCTATTTTAAAGTCCCATAATTTATGAGGCAAACAGACTGAAAGTAAACAGAATTGAGGAATCCTAAGACAAACATTAAAAGAGGAGACATTTCACTTTGGCCCATGATTTTCACACTTATCAAACTGGTATGCAGCCATCACAATCAGGAAGCCTCCATCTAATCTACAGTTTATTTTTAATCATGATATTAACCTACTTTGTCTACTTACAGTATTTGTGTACACTGCACCATTATACTACAGCCTGTTTATGAACAGTTTACAGTCATTCTAATCGTAAACACAAAGCAAAAATAAATAAAACAATGATATACATCACAGCATCCTTAACATCCGCTGAAGCAAGTTTTAGAAAAGCTTCAGGATTTCAAAACTAAACACTGGTCTGCACTGCCACCTGGTGGTGATACGAGCATCCACTCCAAATGATACAAGTATGAATTAGTTTAAGTCGTCTATAAAATGTTCTCATAGACACTATAAGAACATTTTTCATCAGTAACTTTAGTAGTTAAATATTGCTGTTTCTGTATTTCAATATTTTTGTGTTTCAAGTCATTTTTATGCACACACTAAATAATAATCTACATAGACACCCGATTGAATATCCTACGGTTTAGATGTGTTGAAATCTGCATTAGCTTACCATGTTGCCATGGACAGACTGTCCCAGCTGTATGACATGTGGCTCAGTTGATCTGGTGTCTTTTACTGCTGGACTGACCTGGCAACAAAACATGTAATTAAGCAGCAAGCACTGTGCCTTCCAAACAAAGTACGATCTTTAAATGTTTACATCTGCTGTTTATATTGAAATGGCAAAGGCCTAAAAAAATGTTTAATAGCACAGAGTTTTGATGGTCCGTTAGTATTAATGAAGTGAAACAAGACTGACCTGAATGGGTGTAGGCTGTGGGTGATGAAGGTGTGGTCCCCTGGGATGAATGTCAGACAGGTGGGGTGGGGGATCTGGTGTCGACCTCCGGCTGTGTTGAAGTAAGACATCTTGATATGACCTGCTGTCAAAGTTAGTCTTCCACAGCAGCACCTAAGCAACCAAGATGCAACCACATGACCCAAATTCAGCACATTTTCCAACAGTAAAGATATGACCTCGCATGATTTGGGTAATTCATTGTTTAGTCATCGTGCAGAACCTGACTGTCAGCTCCTCCTGAGGCAAAGACATCTCCAGCCCTGGAAAAGGCCACAGTGATCACAGCACCCTAATAAAATATATTAAAGAATGTCAAAGACTACAATCAAACACTATGAAGAACTAATAAAGTGGACATTTCTTTAAGCATCACCTTGTGCCCATGAAGAGTGTAGATCAGACGCCCTTCCAACAGGTCCAATATCTTAATAGTGCCATCGTTCGAACCACTTATCACATAGTTGTTGGATGGGTGGAAGGAAAAACTGTTGATTCCTGCACTATGAACTGATCCAATTGTACAAAAAAATAAGCCACAACCACAAATATACACATATATAATTGAATTTTAAATGAAAACTTAAATTAGGTGAATTAATTGTATACCTAGTAATCTAGGAACGCAATTAAAGTCTTAACTGTAGGATATTTCAGACACTTGTTTACACAAGATGAAAAAAAAGCATTATCGTACCACGATAATGCTGAATAAGCTTGTTGGTCCGTAAATCCCAGATTTTCAAAGTACTGTCAGCTCCTGACGATGCAATACAGGTACCACTGGAGTTGAAATCGACAAATGTCGCTGATCTGGGGTTTAAAAAACAAAAACAAAAAAAAGAAGTCAATCAGTGGCCATCAATAGGAGAGCAAAAGTAGGTGAGCTAGTTTTCACATCAAATTACATCTAGTGATGTTCTGGCCTTTCACCACTTTACAATCCAGCTTCTAAATTTTCAAACACAACCAATATCCTCAAATCGGGATATCTCTTCATTAAGAAAAATATGCAGCTTAATACATTTTTGAAAAGTGTATGCGCAAAATTTGTCAAAGAGAAAATGTGACTGTATTAACACAACGGATTGCATTTTGAATTTCAAGTAACTGATGCACAAAACTTATATGAAACATATTGAGAAAATAGAACACTAGATCAGTTTTTGGAGCGATTTTACCCTCCACAGTCGGTCAAACAGTTGATGCAGTGTTTGGTAGATGTGTCCCAAAGCCGGACGGTCCGGTCATCCCCACAGGAAGCTATGATTCTGCCATCCGGAGAAAATCTACAGGAAATAAACACACAACGATAATACAGAAAAAGTCCAAATCCACTTTTTGCAGTACTGTGCTGTTTCACACTCATATAGTTACAAACTATCAGTTGATGAGTGAGTTGTTTATACAGTTATGATCAGACGTTTGCTCAATTTTTTTCCTCAATACTCTCAATTCTGGGTTTTTAATGTCTGCTTTGAACTGTTCTTTTTCCAGGGTGGAATGATTGTACATCAAACAGATTAAATTAAGGCAAAAAACAAGAACTGGGTATACATTTATTTTGGATTCATTTTTAAGTGTACAGAAGTACACATACAGGCTCAAATATATACACCCAATCACTTAAATATTTTAATAAGGGGATGCTGAAGGTTCTACAATGTTTTCTAACTTAAAAAGACCAAAACCTATTAACTTACCTATTAACTACAACTGGACTTTTTTGACAGCACTTATTGAACTGATCAATATTAAGAACAATGGGAAAAGTCCAAGTTAAGATCCAATGAGAATGTCATGGATCCATTTCTACACAACTGCAGATTCCAAAATCCTCAGTTCAAACAATTTGGCACAAGCATGGTGCTGGTATCATCCTGCTATGGGGCCATTTTGCTGCCGGTTGTACTCTTAGACTGCAAAAAGTAGATAAAAGTAAAAAAATGAAGAAGGAGGGCTACCTCCAATTTCTGCAACTCCGCAATTAGGTATTCCAACAGGAAAATGATTGCAAACACACAACAAAGCTGGTTTTGGAATGGATAAAGCAGGCCAACATTAAGTCACGACCTCACACCACTGAAAAGTTGTCACCTTCCCCTAAAAATCCAGGTCTGTGCCAAAAAAACAAGCAATTTAAATGAACTCAGGAAGAGTGGTGAAACATCTTTGTTGATGACTACCAAAAATATCTGGTTGATGTGCAACTTTCTGAATGACATTCAAATAAATATTGGTCTTCTCTAACCCTAAGTGGATTGGGAAAAAGAACAGTTCAAAGAAATCTCTTAAAAAACTAAAAGGTTTGCTGAGATATATGCCAATGAGCTGTATGTAAACTTTTGATCACAACTCTATGTAACATATTAACTTCTTTGACTATATTGGAAATTCAAATGAGCACAAACATACAAACCAAATGTCAAGTAAGTTATAACACAACTGCATGAAAATAGACTATAGGGATTTATGTGCTCTTTGGTACCTAGCACAGCGCACCCAGTTAGTGTGCTGATTGAGGGAGTAGATGAAGCACTGCCGGTGAACACTCCACACTTTAACAGACTTGTCATCTGATGCTGTCACCAGTCTCTGGCCATCATGGGAGAAGGAAACACTGCGTACAGCAGCTGTGTGGGCTTTGAACACTGTCGACTCGCCTTTCCTATGAGATGCACATAAAATAACCAAATACAGCCATTTTATTTTTGTTGCCAAATCTTTGTAAGACATTAATTTATACACCAAACTGCATGTTATTGGACCAAGTTTTAATTCACAGGTTAAACATGTCCTGGATAAAGTGACTGATGCTTACATTGAAGGTGTCCACAGTCTGACTGTTCTGTCCTTGGAAGAAGAAGCCACCAGATTGCCAGATGGAGAGAATTGCACCCCAGTGATCACATCCTGGTGCCCAACAAATTGAAAGGCCCTCGCTTTGGGAGCCAAATTCCATATCATCAAGTTTTTATCTAATGACCCTGAGGCTAGAGGGACAAAAGGTAACAAAGACACATGGAGACATTTCAAACAAAAAATAGATCATAAAACTCCCATCAGTACAATCAGTACAGATGGCCTTTGTTAGAGAAATAATGCAAAAGCATTGGAAAAATTGGACACATGCAGGTTAAATGTCCACCCATTAAAACAGCCCTTTTTGGAACACAGGATAGGTGGTTTCAATATTACTTGCCTAGTTCTAAAAATAGCTTAAATCTGTTCATTTTAGTTCAAATATTATCAATAAAAATTTAAAATACCTAGCAACGTCAACATGCTCTTTCTATTTTTTATAACGTTATTTCAAGGTCAAAAGAATGACACAAGACTAGAGCAAATATATGCATGATGTTAAAAGCATGTCTGCATTTGAAAAGTAAGGGTTACCCAGTTGTTTGCGGTTCGGATTGAAGTCCGCACAAGTGACAGCATCTTTGTGTCCCTTAAAGTGCCTTTCCAACGTAGGATCCTCCTTCAATTACAATGCTCAATTAGTGTAGAAAAATCTGCGTGCATTGTTTAAAAAAAATCATCTTGACAGGAAAGTAGGCTGTGTGAAGAATAAACCAATTCTGACTTCTTCAAACTAGGAAAACTCAGCGATTATAGTAAAACATTTGACTTTGATTTTCGAATGACACTCTGGCGTTGCTCTGCTTCATGAACACTTTTACTCTTTTCGTGTCGTTAGGGCCAGTAGACTCAAGTCTACTGCTGGATAAGCGTGGTAGTCTTTACTTCCCTGCTCTGTTGCGTGGTCGTCCGACACTACAAACATTACGCTTGGCGAAGCTGAAGAAAGACAGGTGTAAGCGATGCTTTAATAAGTTAATATAGAGGACCCCGTGTGACAGCCCAATCAGTAAATCCTCTTAGCAGACGTAGCTAAAAGAAACTTGCCGACTCGGCTAATATTAGCGCCATATGACGTTATGTACACAAAGTTTCGCACATTTCTTTTAACGCAAGTTTTAAAACAAATATACTTACCATAACAGACGCCATTGTGTGTGTTGAGTAAAAGTGCTAAAGTTGTCTGAAGGAAATTTGAACTAACCCGCTCATCTGCACCTCCATGACTGTCAACACAGCACTGCGCGTCCAGCAACTCGTTCAGACCTGGCTTATCGAACTCAGATATAATAGCTCAACACTTTTTTTCAGTAAGCTGAATTCACGTCGTACTTTATGGTTTCCGAGGTCAAAAATAAACAATGAGTTTCGTTAAACGCATAACAGAATTGCACCTTTCATCTGCAGCGTGAAGCTAAAACGAAAACAAAAAACAACCCGTGTTCTATAGCAAAGACTGGTGTTGCATTCATGACACATGTTAAAATGGTAAACGTAAAAATCTTCACTGGAAACCATCTTTACAAGATAATACTTAAGCACAGAAACCATTCACGAATACAGAAAAATCACTCAAAGTGAACAAAATAGTATTGCTATTATTACTGAATTATTCTATTCAAACTCTGGTGTCATATTAAGGATTTAAGGGCTTACTGTAATTATGTGTTGTACAAATATAAAAAACGAGCATAGCATATTCTGTTAAACAACAAAGAGGGAAGACTGCGTAAAAATATCGGGTAGAACATACCAAATTCACAAACCACGGAAATATTCTGCAAACTGTAATTGTGTTGCGCTTTTAACCTAAAATAACGAGACCCGAACGCGCCATGTCATGGGTGGAGCGTCTTTGGCTGCTAAGCAACTAGCCAAACCACTATGTCGACAGAGCGCCAGAGTATAACCTTACCTGATTGGTCGGTGAAAAAACATTGACCAATCAAAACTGAGATTGTTAACCTTGAAACTGGACTTTTGATATTGCGGTTTAAAAAGATGTCGCTGAATCGAAGCATCGGCAGCGCAGAGGTAACGTTGGGGAAGAAAAACAGCACTGGTTGTTTTATTTACACGCTAAGTGGCATTACTGCACTGTCGAAAAATCCAGTAACTTAATGCGGCTACAGCATGAGCAACAAAAACGAATGTAGCCCTTCAAAAGAGGTAGCTAGTCGGCTTTATTGGTGACAGTGTTACCATATCAACGGTAGTGCACCTGTTAAAATGACAGCATTAGCTAGATTACTCACTACTATTGAAAAGGTGCTCTTTATTCTAGACTGTACGATTTGCGTTTAAGCTATCACAGCTAACGCTAACGTGTCGTTCTTTTCTCCCTGCAGTACTTGAAGAAAAAGATACCGAAAAACGCAAAGTATGAGCATGTGAAAACGAGGCTTGACACAGGTACATGTGCAAGATTTACGTGACTGCGTAGCTTATTTTGACACACAGTTTGAATGCTCTTTAACTTCCTTATACATGTTAATGTCACGGTTTATTTCCCAGGATGTAGTCTCACGAAGTATATGGAAAGACTGGAGGAGATTAAAAAAAGTGAGTAACCTGTCTTTAAGAATTTCGTGCTTGCAGTATCCTTATAAGCATTCTCATAAAACATGAACCAAATTTAACTGTGTAGCAGTGTGCATCAATATTAAAAGCACTCTGAAGGATTCCATATGTGATCCTTTTGACTGCAAACCATGAAAACAAGCATCCATGCAAAAGCCTTTCTGGACAAACAAACACCCAATAAAAGAACAACAAAAAGGTATCAAACGTGGATCATTAATGCTCTGATACATTTGTCTGGCTTCTTAATGACTACCAGTCACTCTCAGTCCTAAAACTCACATGTCAGTGTTCCTGCACACAAGTACTCTGCACGCCAACACCCTCATGGACTGAGGTGTGCACCTGCTTACTCCACTGGGCCTAAGCGAAACACAAAACATCTGTTCCTCCAGGCAGCTGGTCACAATAGTACAAAATCCCTGTTTAATGTACCGCCCCCTTGTGCCACCTCCCACACAGCTGCATCAAAAAAACCAGCTCTCTTAGGAGATAACCAACTATACTTATTCCTTACTCTTTTATTTTCTATAACCGAGATCTATACTTTATCTTTCTCACCAGTTACAATAAAAATCGATTCTTTTTACAGTTTCAGTGTCTTCCTAAAAGATACTTGACAATGGCAACATTTTTGACCCAAGTAGTACAAAACAGTTGTTCTGCCCACTGGTCTGCTAGCCTGCTACTTTAGACTATTGGTCATGTAACATCAGTTCAGCCTTCTGGCAACTTACAAATGAGGTCTTTTCTTTATAAAGTGAAAACGTGGCTCAAATAGCACACCTTGGCAGAACTCTAAGATCCATGCACTTTCCTTAAGTGCACAAGACCTGTTTACTGTACATTCAAGGCAAGATTTCCCAACCTGGCACTCCTAATTTCTTAATAATCAATGGGTGTCTCCTTGCTCGCTGTGTACTCTCAAAAGGTAAAAGAGTGAGCTGCTAACCTATTGATATATCCCAGTTTAATAAATCAAATTTGTGGACAGTGATTTTTTTCCTTCTGATTTCTCAGGGATAAGAGACTCTGATCCCTCCATTCTCTGAAGCAGATTGTACCACTGTTCACATTTTTTCCTCTGCGGGACTGAACCCAGTCTTAAGGGACATACTGGCAAGGTGCTAGCAAGGGTCTTTTGTCAGAGTGTGAATTACTGAGGTCTGAATGGCAGCATTAGCTTCACTGATAAAAACAGGCTGAGCAGTTTGATTTGAGCGCTGGGGTGGTAGCTTTAGTGGTAAGGTAAAATGGGAACAGACACGTTAGAGTTGTGGCTCTGGCTACATCCACACTAATGTGTTTTTTCATTTGAAAATGCATCGTTTTCTCTCCGTTTTGGCCTCCCGTCCACACTGAGATGGCGTTTTCGCTGAAGGAAAATGCAGAATTTTGAAAATCCTCTCGAAAACGCATACATTTGAAGACGGTGCTTTTGTGTCGCAGTGTGGACAGCAAAAACGAAGACTTTTTGAAAATGATGACACATTTTAGTCATGTGATGCAGTCATGTGGCCAATTAAACTAAGATAGCGGAGGGCATTATACAGCAGTTGTTTTGTTTGCTCTCAATTTTGACAGCCCTATTAAAGATTAATATCAGTTTGTACATGCTCCAGATAGCTTTTCTTCAAATTCTTTAACTCTCACTCGCTTTTACAACTTTGTACTTTTGTGTCACTCAAAGCAACAACTCCACCTCATTGTTAGTCCATTTAAAAAAAACTTGGTGCTTTTCCTCAACATTTTGCCGCAACATTTCAAAGAGCTGGAAAGTAAATAAATGGCAAACAGAAATGAGGCAGGCTGAATCGTCTTGCGTTTCACGCATGGGCAGTACTGGAATGTAAGCGTTTTCAGCCGTTTCAATGTGGACGCACAACTCTGTGAAAACGACTGAAAACACTAGTGTGGATGCGGGCCATTTTCAGACGAAAACGCCGTTTTCAAATCTATCCGGTCCAGTGTGGACGTAGCCTCTGTGAAGCAATGGAAGGGGATAAAGAAATACAGGACCTGATAGACCCAGGTGAATTTGATCTACTAAGGCTGCACGCAGTGGCTAAAAGTGCTGTTATACTCTTTTGTTCACACTTATCAATTACATTAGACTTCACAGGAAGCATTTACGTTCATCTTCAAGGGTTATTCAAAAAAAGCAGCTATCATCAAGACTGTGATGGTTTTCAGCATTGCATATATATTAGATTCATGCATTTGTTTTCTTTCCATTTAAGATTACAGGTATCGAAAAGATGAAATCTTCAAACGATTAAAAGTGACAACATTTGCACAACTGGTAAGCATGAAAATTGACTTTTTCCAGAACTGTAACATTCTGTAAGTTTGGTGTTGCAATCAGTGGAAAGTCTACCCACCAACTTGATCCATAGATGATGATTAAACAAATGGCTCTCTGTTTATTGATATTTCTTCTTTTATTTTCTGCAAGCTTCAGGATGTGTATTTCTTTTGTTACACTTTCATTTATAATTTTGTTTAAAGAAATTTCTTCTCCTTTATCTTCAAAATGTTCTTTTCCACACCAGATACTGCAGGTGGCCTCTGTTTCCGACCTGAATGAAAATGAGAAAGATAGTGAATCTCACAGTCCAGAAGGTAATAGTTGCAGTCAGAATCACTTGTTCACTTAGCATGACTTACTGACAGTAGCTGACAGTGTATTGTAATGTATTGTTATTGATTTGTAGATGGTCTGCGGTTGGAGTCTGGAGGAGACTCAGAGTTTGCGTCTGAACACACCAATGGCTCTTCGCTGACATCAGTCCTGTCAGACTGTCAGGAGACAGGAGACGCCAATGAAGTCTGCTACACTGCTAGGTCAACTCTTCTAAGGTCATTTACAGCACTCCGTAAACCTTTACAGAGTATACCATACTATTTGTTTTTGGACAGACAAACTTTATTATGACAACATTTACTATTATTATTACTGTTTATATTAAAATGTATCCTAAGGCAACAGTAAATATCATTACATTGTATTTCCTTTTTAAAGATTTTGAAACTTTCTCGATGCAGTATCTGACTTCTATATGAAGTCAATTTTCTTTTTCCAGGAGTCTAATTTGTATTTGCAACTGCACTAGCAGATAGATCCGATCTGGATGTGTATTACATTGTGAGTTCACCCATTTCAAGATGTCTTTTGATATCTACCCACATGTATTTCATGGTTAATAGATGGCTTATAAAGTCTTGAGAATTGAACTTTCTATGGTGGCCTTGAGAGGTCAAATGGACTGCAACAAAACATTGAAAAAGCACACAAAACACAACATAAGTTGAATAAAACACAACGGAAGTAGAAAAAAAACAGCAAAAGTTGAATGAAACAACAGAAATAAAAAGAAAAATGCGTCAAAAGCTAAAACATTCCAAAATAAAACTGATGTGTTTCTGGGGACACAATAAGGTGACGGATGAGATACAGAAATAGCAGAAACAAAAACATGCAAAGGATTGCACTGACACATTTTTTTTGTTTAAGTGATAGGTTTGTTGTCCTTGGATGCCTCCACTTTTTTTCTAAGTGATTTAAATATTGACTTATGTCGTTGTTTACATTTTGCACAACATCCCACATTTTTCTTCTGGAAAGTGTTTTGTAGAACGATACAAAGAGAGTTTGTTGACAGCCAACCTGCGTTACATTATCAGCCTCTGTCACACCCAGCATATAACAATCGCTACATTAACCCCAAGCACACCTGAAACTTACACCAACTGTTCATTATCTGTTTACATACAACATGCTTTTTGCACCTAAGGGCATCTGTTTGTCCAAAACCCCTCACATCCCTGTTTATTTCACACTTAATGACCTCCCTCACTCTGTTCTTAGCATCCCATACTCTCCAATTATCATCATTATCATCATCGTGCACTTTAAATAGGAATCCCACGGGTGTAATTCTGTCGGTGGCCTCTCTGAAGGGGACAGACTGCCATTGTAATGGGAACCCTTTGGAGCATACGTCACCCTGTGGTTGGGGACAGATGGAGACAGAAATAAGGGCAGCACTGGGTTAAACTTGTGATGCGCTGTTTGACAAACTCTCATTAGGCCTTCTGTCCTTTATGAGACAAAGTGACTACTCTACTATATTGACTCAAAACTGCTGTCACCAGGCTTTTATAGTCATATATCAGGAGAAGTTAAATGAGTGGAAATGATTTGTAGCTCGTGTTAGACTAAAATTAACTGTAGAGGGTGTCGGGTGGGTGAACTGGGTGAATCACATCAGGAAAAAAGTATAGTGTCAGTATCAGGTTTTAGTCTTTGCCTCAGTGTACAGATAATAATGTGCTCTGTCCACACAATCTATACCTTCGATCTTACAATTAAATTATCCGTTATTTTCATATGTTGGATACTCAGTTCTTTAGCATCCCTGAGTTATAAATGTGACAGTTGCCAGACTCAGAAAAACGACAATATAAAATGCAAGAAGCTGCAGACAGTCTGAGGCTCTCCAATCTTTGACCTTTCAGTGTCATTAGTGGTGTGGGAGAGCTGAATATAGACAGGAACAATCAAAAGATGGCAAGTGAGCTGGTGTCCAGCCCAGAGCCAACTAACAGGCCCTACACCGATTGCCCCTACCTGCTGCTGGATGTGAGAGATCGTGACGAGTATGACTGCTGCCACATCATTAGCGGTAGGTAAACATGAAGCTGGATCATTGAACTCCTTGTACAAAAAAAATGACATTTTTAATTTCAATTGTCTGTCTTTCATGCAGCACACAGTTTTCCCATTGCCATGCTATCTCGGACAATGAACCCCTACACCAAAGAAGTGCTGGAATACGTATCCTTTTATAGTCACATCACAAATTTGGCAGCTGTTAATCTTTCATGTTACAAATGTGAATAGCAACACTTAACTACTGACTGTACCTTAACCCACCAGCGGTGTAGAAAAATGCCCCAGGGAAGATCATCATTGTATATGATGAGGATGAGAGAATAGCTAGCCAGGCAGCTACCATCATGTGTGAACGAGGATTTGAGAATCTGTTTATGCTCAGTGGAGGTAAGCTCTAATATCACTGGAGCCTTTTAAAGTACTTTCTCTAGAAGTAATCTGTTTCATAGCGGACATGTGATATGTGTCCAGGTGTGAACCTGCCAAGCATATATGTTTTCCAATGAACTCAGAGACTGTGGCCAAAATGCACCATCACCCCTTTCTGCAGCAGCTCTGGGATGTAAACACTAACGTCTACAATTATTAAAAATAAGTTTTGTAAAACCAAGCCTTTGTCTTCATGTGTCTTGCCTTGCCAGGTCTCAGAGTAATCGCTCAGAAATTTCCAAGTGGTATGACAACAGGCTCCATCCCCGCCTCATGCCTGTCCTCTCCTACATCATCAAAAGGGAAAAAATGCAACGCGTCACAGCATCCGGCACGGGCAGCAGAGAAGAGGTGGCGGTTCACATCAGACGAGCTGGCCAAGATCCAGGAGCAGCTGGAGGAAATACTCATCCCCAGTAACTCTAACAGTAAGAAGACACTGTTAAAGATTTAAAATCCAACTGGAAATCCAATTTGTAGAACACAGCAGTTGGCAGCCACTTGCTGCATTTCCAGAATTTTCTCCTTTTAAACTATTAAAACAACGTCTTTGTTCCTGTATTACGGTATTTAAAACCTTATGTCCCATATGCAGTATTTTCTATTTCATAGACTACTGAGGTTGAAGCTAAATACTTATTTGATTGTTCCAGTTGTTGTTGTTGTTATTAATATCATTATTATTGTTATTATTAACAATAAAAATAATAGTATTACCATATTGCTTCCATAAAGTGATGCTATGGCCCATGTTTACTGCAGGTCGAATGTCCAGCCGAATGTCAACCAGCAGTGCCCGATCTACTGCATCAAGTCGTTACGGTTCGTCTACAAGTGGTAGAGGCACTGCGCGAGTTCAGAGCAGTAGATCCTGGAAATAACCCCACTCCTTTCTTAACCACAGATGTTAACAAATATACCTCTAAATAAGATTCCATGTCTTTCAGTTAAATCTAGCATTCAGCTGGATCCAGTATCATTTGTGGAAGAAACTAAATAACTAAATAAAATTCAGCTTTCCTCCAGAATGTTCTCTGAATGCTAACATTTCCCTTAAATATATTTCTGTACGTTGGAAATATCATGCTAATCACTTTACAACCAGCACACTAGTAAGATGTTCACATCTAGATAGTTGTGTGACTCTGCATATGAAAAATATGTTAGGAACAACACAGATGTTTTATTTGAGACTCTGAATGGTTTCCAATTGATTTCTTAACAGTGCTTCAAAGTGAACCTGAGATCAAAGGACTTTTCTCACACTTATAACACTATTCATCAGTTTTCACCAGCTAATAAATCTGCACAAATAAATCTGTGCATGGTCTGGTCATATTTTGGTATTTCTGCTGGAGCCAGGAAAAAAAATGAATGTTAATATGACATGAAGCATATGCTGGAAATCTCTTTATGAAATGAAGTGTAATGTATTGCACAAGTGATGTTATAGAGTTTAATCCAGTTTGTTAGGTTTTGAAAAGTTGTGCTGTATTTTTGTAACTTTTGTCTTTCTATTATGACAGTTCACCAACAGTCTTTAACTGCAGTTTCAGCATTTTAGTGTATTTTTTTTTAATCTAAAGTACTGTGAAATGTTCACATTGTGTGATTAATTGAAACCTTCACACTGACATGCATGACACAGATCAGTCACTAAAGAAAATATATGAACGTGTTTGACGTGGCCAGAGAATATTTATTACAAGCATTGCCTACATCTTAAGAGCAATATTGCGATTTGTGGCCTGTTGTTTGCATGTTAGTGACTTTACATGTGCTTTCCCTGTCAAGTGCATTTTTTCTAACCATCTTTTCACCATCTGTCTTAAATTGTTTACATGATTTTATTTGTAATGAATATCAAATAAAGGGTAAAATGGTTTTCCTGTATCTTTTTTGTTTGTTTTATTTGACCCACCACCTACTTTCACATAGGTACTTCTGTGGTTTCATCTGAAATGCATAAAATTACCTTTTGTATTTAAAATGTCACATACATTATATGTACTACTGCAGTGGTGAACGTTTATATTAAATATGGCCAAATGGCAATGACAACAAGGTTCAAGCGAGTCTTATTCCACACAGACAATAATGCATTCTTCACTTCAGCTTAATGCAATGTGTTCTTCTTGTGAATCTTCATGATGCCGGTGATTTCAGTGTTTGATATGACCATTTCAGGCACATGTCTGAATATGAGCATAGTTTCTATTTGCAGCTGGTAGCCAATAACAAACAAAAGAAGTGATCCCACAGGTCCTACCTTGTAGGAATCCCTTGGGTAGAGCCTCAAGGGCAAGCATTAGGTGCTTGGGCCTTGGCCCATGGGGACTGGCCGAGCTCAGCCTGAAGAAACTACTTGGGTCAGTCCTGCTGTGAGTCAACTACCCCAGAAGAGTGGATATAGGGGGTCAGTGATTTGTGAATGGGGCGGCAGTCAGAGGTGGAAGTCCTGGGCCTCTGATCCCCGGTTTCCAAAATTGGCATGTGGCACATGGAATATCACCTCATACAACTAGCCTAGGGGACGTATTCTATTTTAACCTCGGGATTTCCAGGCCATACTCCTCACCGATGTTTCTGTATACTATGCTAACCACTTGGCTAAGGTGCCTCATGTATGTCCTGCCTGCTAGCATCTTGCACCCTGCTGTTATGTGCTGAACTGTCTCTGGGCCATTGTTGCACACCTTGCACCTGAGGTCTTGGCCGATGTGATAGAGCACAGACTCTGTTCATCTTGTGCTATAGAGTTTGTTCCTGTGCTGCCATAATTAGTGCCTCTGTGTTGTCTTTCAGCCCAGCTTTGTCCAGCCACTGGTAGGAATTCTGGATTTCAACCACTCCTCCTATCTGACAGTGGTGCATACCGTGCAGGGTATGTACTCCTATCTGATGGTATTTTTGTGCCAAAAACTCTGACCAAGTAAAGATGATTATTTCTGTCTGAAATTGCAAAATGTGAACATGACCTTGCAAATATTAATTGCGATCATATTACATCAATAGATAATTTGGATCTGTGTTGTTATTCCACAATGACGTTTTGAGTGAAATAACAACTAAATATATACAAACAAAAAACATCAAATGCAAGCAAAGGGAGACAGCTTTACCATGGTTGAATAGTGAAGTACACAAACTTAAACAGAAATAAGATTTTGCTTTAAAAACAGCATTGACTACCGAAATCAACACTGATCACATGATACATAAAAGCCTGAGAAATAAAGTAGTCCTGAAATTATGTAAAGCTAAAGCTTTATATTGCACTGCTCTTATAGAAAAAGCTAAAGATCATAATATTTCACTTTGGATTAAGTTAATAAATAGATCATCGAGTCGGAAGGAAATTAAGGAAATAAATTTAAATGGTACAGTTATTACAGATAAAGGTTGTTTCATTAAAAGATACAGGAATTTACTTACATTTACAGCTTGAAAATTTGTCAGTTAGAAATAGAAGATGAAAATGAATGGAAAGGGGTATTAATTACTCCAGTTTTTAAAGGAGAGGACAATGATTTGATATGCAACTATGATCCAATTTCCATACTTCCTGTTCCGTCGAAGGTACTTGAGAAAAGTGTCGCTACATACAGTTGATCAATTAGAGACTAAGCAACATCTTCATTCAATGTAGTTTAGTTTTAGACTAAAATGTTCTACAGAAACTTTAAATTTCTACTTTGTTGAAAATATTAAATAATTTTTAGATGATGACAGTGTTGTGGGGGCAACGTTTCTTGACCTAAAAAGGCATCTGACACTGTCAGCTATGACATACTTTTCTCTTAATAGTTTTTAATTTGATTTATCAAAACAAGCAGTTTATTGGATTGTGTAATATCGTCACACAGGATAGCAGTGTTTGAAGGTTGACCAAGAAATGTCATCTTTGTTGGGAAATAAAATGGATCTTCTCCAAGGATCACTCCTGCATCCACTGGGGTGGGATTGTACTACTAGAAGGCAACATTGCAGACACTGAGGGGAGCTACAAGTATCTGGGAATCCCACAGGCAAATAGGAACACTAAAGCAGCCATTGGAAAAGCTGCATCCACCAAATACCTCCAGAGAATAAGGGAAGTCCTGAGGAGTCAGTTGCATGCAAAGAACAAAATCTGGGCAATTAACACCTACACCCTGCTTGTCATCAGGTACTCTGCTGGGATAATAAGCTTGCCAAAGGAGGTGATGAAAGCCACTTACATCAAGACGAGAAAGTCCTTATCATGTATGGAGGGTTTCACCCTAAATCCAGCATCATGAGACGACACTCACTAAGA
The DNA here is from genome assembly GCF_056152115.1 of Neolamprologus brichardi. Taxonomy (NCBI): domain Eukaryota; kingdom Metazoa; phylum Chordata; class Actinopteri; order Cichliformes; family Cichlidae; genus Neolamprologus; species Neolamprologus brichardi. The sequence continues at coordinate 24,031,744 of NC_142110.1, forward strand.
ACTAATGAGTGTCAGAACCACTGTCCAGGATCAGAAAAAAAAAAAAAGTACATCAGGAAGTTTGCCACAGCTGACCGTGTGCTTAGTGAACATCACAGGCAGCATAAACCTGAAAAACAAGAGGAGCAAAGGGGGGAACCATCATGGAAGACAGGTCCCTGCACAGTATGTACCACCGTAAGATAGGAGGAATGGCTGAAATCCAGAATTCCTACCAGTGGCTGGACAAAGCTGGGCTGAAAGACAACACAGAGGCACTAATTATGGCAGCACAGGAACAAACTCTATAGCACAAGATGAACAGAGTCTGTGCTCTACCACATCGGCCAAGACCTCGGGTGCAAGGTGTGCAACAATGGCCCAGAGACAGTTCAGCACATAACAGCAGGGTGCAAGATGCTAGCAGGCAGGACATACATGGACCTCCATAACTGGAGGCTGGCATAATATACAGGAACATCTGTGCCAAGTATGGCCTGGAAATCCCAAGGTCAGAATGGGATATACCCCCTAGCGTTGTTGAGAATGACCGAGCTAAGATCCTGTGGAACTTCCAGTTACAGACAAAATGGTGATGGCTAACTAACTGGACATAGTAGCGGTGCACAAATAATCAGCCTTAGTGATAGACTCGAGTTCGAAGGATATGACCATGTGGATTTTCTTTTCTTTTTTTCCTTAATATTAAACACCTTCATTTAGAAATTGCATTTTGTCTTTATTTGTGTTAACTTTGTCTAATATTTAAATTTGTTTGATGATCTGAAACAATAATGTGTGACAAACATACAAAAAATAGGAAATTGGAAAGGGGGCAAACACATTTTTTCACACCACTGTAAATGTAAAATGCAGTTTAAAAAATGGTTCAATAGTGCTTTTAGTAATGGTAAAAAAAGAAAAAAGATAAATCTTGCATAAATATTTGTGCAATAGAACCTAAATTAAATCATAATACATGGAAGTACCAATTTCAATGCATGATCATTTATTTCTTTGTAACTTTCACAATGGCTAAAAATCCACTGAATATAACAACAGTGATTTTAGTCTTGAAGATGATGCTTAAGTGGTTATATTTGTACACAGATCAGTATGGGTTCTTGAGGGTGTGATCCATGATGGTCATCAGAGCCAGCCAAGTCTCCTGAGCGGTGGGGATGATCTCAGATGCAGGGAGGAGGAAGCCATAGCGGCCGGTGTCCCTCAGCTCAAAGGTGTACGAGTACTTGATTCCCTGGTTGTAAGCCCAGTCAATGCTCCCACCACTGGCTTGGTCTACAAACAAGCAGTTTTACCATAAGTACAAAACAGGGATTTTTTGATAGCTAAGTCACTAGTTTTCAATATCTAATAATTACTTTACAATTAATATCTTTTTGATTTTGATAGCAGTAGAACACAAGTAGTAGTAGTTTTGATTGTAAGTGTTTTCCTTTCACCAGTCATATTGTAAGACAAAAGTGAGCAAGAAAAAAACATAAATATTCAGTGTGGTCAAACATGTCTCGCTTTTAAGATGTTTTGCAGACACTTACAGATGGCGTTGATGATGCTGCCAAATTTGTAGGAAGTACCATACAGGGACGCCAGATCAGTGACAGCCTTTTGTGCTAGGTTATCCTATATCAAGAGACTTCCATCAAACCTCTTCAAATTAATGTTATACATGTTTACATTACAGACAAACACAAGGGCTAAGAGGTAAAATGGCTGGTACTAGACACAGTTTGATCATGAAAACATTTAAGGTTTTCTTTTCTTTATTTTTTTTACCAGCTCAGTATAGTCCTTGATCGGAGTCCTGGTGTAGCCATAGGGAAACATGAGCAACTGAGAATAGGAGTGGATGGAGATGAAGGCCTTAATGTCGTGAGAGTTCACAAATCTCACAATGGACTTGACCTCAGACTCAGACTGAGCTATGGGTCCACGATAGGTCTGTGAACAGGGGTCGCCACTGGAACCAGGTCCTATGCATGATGATAAAACAGAAAAAAAAGAAACTCTTAAAAACGTTTAATGGGCTTTAAAACCTGGTATAGAATACTCTGCAAAAACACCAAAACTTAGACACATTTTCATCCATTAATAAATTCAGTGCCATTTTCATATTGTAAATTATTTTAAAAATATTTTTAAATAAAATACTAAAACAAAGCTGAATATATCAAAACCAATTGACTAACAAAATAAACAAATAAATAACTATTCCCCCGAAAAGAAAAACAATGACAATGTCATCTCACATATTTTTCCCCCAGTCATGAAGGAATTCAAATACATGCACTTCTTGACTCTTTTCCCTTTACTCTCTGGTCCAGCTCATCCCAAAAAGTTTCATATGGATTCACGTTAGGTGTTTTGTAAGGGCTAGCTCACATGATACAGTGCTGTTTCCTGCTGGTACTTTGGTCATAGAATGGACCGTTCAAAGTCTAAGTTTCCATTGGCCTAATTTTCTTTCTTGTGTTTTTAGCTTAAGCAGCACTTGGTTCCCTCAGCTAGGATTTGTTTGCGTGGCATGATTCACAAAAAGAAACTCTGGAAACTCCTTATGTGTGCTCTAATCTGAGCTGGTCTGTGCTTTTAATTGTAAAATTCTGGCTGATATTGCCAATGAACTTATCTTCTGCAACAGAGGTCAGCCTTATTCCTTTGCCTTTTCCACGGAACCCCTCTTCAGATATATATTATATATATATATATATATATATATATATATATATATATATGATGCTATATATATTTCTTTATATATATATATTTATATATATATAAAGAAATTCTGATAAACAATATCTGAAAATCATGTCCTTAAGAAACAGGAAGAAATCAAGCAAAGACCCGACATAGGACATGAGAGATGCATTGGCCTTTCAGTTCGTAGTTCATTAAAACCTCAGCAAAAATGGTCAAATTGGAAAGGTATATTGAAAACCCATTGAGAAATAGAAGCAGGAACTATTCCTCAAGACTACTTAAAGAAATTACAAGAAACTTTGGCTAAGAAATGTCATACTGTGTTAAACAGTAATGGCAGTCATACCAAATATTAATCTTTAAGCTGTTTTTACCATATATACTGTATGTCCGCATAGTGTGTGTTCAATAAATCACTGCACCTATTTCCCACTTTCCTACAAAAATATGAAGAAATTAGTTGCACAGTACTGTAGTACATACTGAACTATATGTTGTCATTTGCTGCAAAGACATTGTTGTTAATCAAAATAAAGAAAAAATTATATGCATTGTCCAAACATTTACTAGTACTCTATCGTTTATGATACTTCATTATTTGTATAGTGTGTATTTGCTGATAATTTGTACAAAAAGACAAGAAAGACAAAACTAAGAAATACTTTTTAAAGTCACTTCCTCTTTGTCTGTGGGGTTTTATTAATGTATTGATTTATTTATTTCCATCTCGAGGCTGGAAAACAGATGATGTTACTAAAGTTCAAATTTTTTGAAGAACAATACTGAGGAAGTCAGGAATGCCTCGCTCTGAAATTTATTCACAGTAAAAGTAAAACTGCAATAACCTGTAACATGAAAACATGAATACATGCATATTTAGATAAAAGATATACCTCCAAAACCAGCTCTCCAGTTCCTGTTGGGATCAACACCAACACAAAGGGACCCGGGATTAGGTTTTCTGGTCTTACGCCACATACGGGACTGGAAACATCAAAGCATCCCAATATGTGTGGGTTATTAGTTTAATTGTTAGGTATATTTACGTTAAGCTTTGATTTAACTTTAAATAAACACATCCATTATCCATTCAGTCATCAACTAATATGGTGCAGTGGTTAAGGCTGTTGCCTCACACACTCTAAAAAGTAATTCAGAGGCTTAGTAAATATCACTATAAATATAAGTTAGATGAGCCTGATAAAATCTATGAATATCCTTTTAGTAATTATTTGAGTTTGATAAGTTGAAATAAATGTCTAAAATGTTAACTTATATGTTTGTGTTAAATTAAGGTATTCATTTACATTTATCTCAGACAAAAATTCAGTATGTGGTTCACAGAATACCTTCTTTGCATGTACTTAATATTTTTGTTTAAAATTGAATCAAAATATTTGAGAAATAGGTAACTATACTCATCAGTATCTTGTACCAAAATCATTAATTATTCAAATCAATATTATTTATTGTCAGCAACTACAACATAAAAGTGTAAGTAAAACACAATAACGTAGAGTAATTGAGTACCATGACCCTTTTTCATTGTTTTGTTCATTTTGTTTTTTAAATACTCTGAGCTTTTGTGTTTGCTCTCCTGGTTTGCCATTTATCCTTCAAGTATGTAAAGTTTTGAGCTAAAGGGGAAAAGGCTCTTGTCTTTTTAGTGCTTGTTTATTTCGAGTTATTGCCATGTTTTTGAAAATTTAATTTTCATTTGGAAAAATGTTTAACATGTGGTCATTTTTCATACATGTATTATGAAAAACACAACTACATATGAGTTTGTTTGGTTTTTTAGACTTAGACTACCAGTGAAATACAATAACATTCATATTTGAATGTTAGGGGGTGGATCAAGAGTTGTCAAGAGATCGTGGCTCAAGAGTTGGCATTTCGTCTTGTAATAGGAAGGTTGCCGGTTCGAGCCCCGGCACCGGTTGCCTACTGGTGGTGGTCAGAGGGCCCGGTGGCACCAGTGTCCGGCAGCCTTGCCTCTGTCAGTGTGCCCAGGGTAGCTGTGGCTACAATGTAGCTTGCCATCACCAGTGTGTGAATGTGTGTGTAATGGGTGAATGACTGAATGTAGTGTAAAGCGCTTTGGGGTCCATAGGGACTAAGTAAAGCGCTATACAAATACAGGCCATTTACCATATTTAATATTAAGTACAATTTCAATTACGTTCAGTTTACAATATTAAGTAAATGGAACAAAATTTTGGATTAACTGACCATCTCTATTTCAGTTACATTGACCAAGTATGTCAGTGTTATTTACTCAATTTTTTCATGTTTGTGTAACAACTACAATTATTCATTTCAACTTAATATGTTTAAGCTTTAGATATTCAATTGATCAAGTATATTGAACAGATTTGACTGGTTTCGAATCTACTCAATATTTTTAAGTGTAAAAGTGTTGCCTCAAAAATTTTAAGTAAATGTCAGTTTTAGTTTTTAGAGTGCACCAAGGACATTCCTTGTGTGAACTTTACGGGCATTTCTGTGTGGAATTTGTATGATCTCAACTTTTGCTGATTTCTGCTCCAGTTTCCACCCAAAGACATGTTCATTTGCTTAACTGCAAATTCTAAAATCCTGTATATGTATATGTGGAGTGCGTTAGACAGGCAATACAGTAGCTGAGCCCCTCATGAATGACTAAGCTTCTCAGCCTATCACTAAGATAAATCTACCCACGGTGGAAACAGAGTGGCAGCCTCATTTTTAAGCTCAGCTCCTTCTTCACCACAACAGACTGCACCAGTTCATATGTAAACCTCCCGCTTCACCCCACATCATAAGACCCCAAGATAGTTAAACTGTCCATATAAATTGTGAACAAAAACTGTGACAGAGGACAGCAGTGCTGGTGTCCAATATCTGCCAGGAATTGTTTTGGGTTTTTTTAATTATTGCTGTATTACTGTCAATACAGACCAAGCTCTCACTGTGATTGTACAAATATATAGGATATTACATCTTCTGATAGTACAGAGTTAGAATCATTGGGATGTCCTGGACTTTACAGGGTTTAAACAGCTAGTTTTTGTTTGTTTGTTTGTTTGTTTCTTCTAATTATTTTTTTTTTTATAGAAGATAATATTGTAAAAATGTAACAAATTCATGTCAGTCCCTGAAAATGAAACTATGATGTGAAAAGTCTAACTATGACAGACTCACATTGGTGTGGGTGAAGGCGTAGCCATCAGGGTTGGTCACAATCTCCAGAAAGATGTCCATCTGATTGAGGACTGCGGTGAGTTTAGGGTCACGTCCAAAATCAGTCACAATCTAACAATAAAAATCAAAAGGACACAATTTTGAGAGTAATCAGTTAGCTGTTGGAACTGGAAGAGACAGATAAGATCAAACAACAACAAAAAAAGTATTGATGCTAATAGCCAGACTGCCGAAACACCTTCTGGGCAAACCATAGTCCGCTGGCCTGGGTGACCCATTCTCTTGAGTGGATTCCAGTATCAATCCAGATGGCAGGGCGGTTGGTTCCACCAGTGCTGAACTAAAACATAGGAAAGGAAAGCATGAGGTCCATCCATCCATCCATGCACCCAGCTAGCCATTCAATTCAGTTCAATTCCATTTATATTTATATACTGCCAAAAAACATCGACAGCAACCTCAAGGCGCTTTATATTATAAGGTAAATGCCCTACAATAATAATCCATCCATTTCTAAAGGCTAATAAATTTAAAGGTACTTTCTGTAATTACAGGGTGTTTGTTCTTTTTAAAGAGCATGCATTCATTGCCATGATGTTCATTCAGTTCTTTTTCAATAGCAGGTTTACCTTGAGCACATTAAGGGGACGGTCCTCATAGCTCTGACCAATCACTATCTTGCTCACCAAGTTGGGGTTCTCAGCCACCAGCATGTCATGAAAGGAGTAGATCTGAAAGACAAGTGAAGTCTTAATAGATAAGCATCAGGTAATTGTTATACAGTGGTCCCTTGTTTATCGCGGGAGATACGTTCTAAAAATGACCCGCGAATGATAGGTGAAACCCGCGAAGTAGCCAACTTTATTATTATTATTATTATTATTATTATTATTATTATTTACATTTATTAGATGTATTAAGGCTGTAAAACATGTCACTAGACACTTTATACACTTTTCTCAGACAGGCGTGAACATTTTCACACTTTTCTCTCCTGTTTAAACACTCTCAAAGTTCAAACCTTCATAGAAAAATAAGTCCAGTATTACAGAATGAAACCAAAGATCAAACCCTGTTTCCAGGTCCAGAACATGGGAATAGAGCAGCTGCCAGAGAATTCAATATTAATGAGTCAATGGTACGGAAGTAGAGGAAGCAAGAACAATGAGTTGAGTAAAGTTTGACTTATCTGACTGTTTGGTTTCGCTTAATGGGCCTTATAATTCGGTGTGCCTTATGGTCCTTCCTTTAGCATGTTCATAAGTCCAACTTTTTGTGCAATGGTTAGCATCTTCCTCTGTCTTTTGGGTGCTACCGCAGGTGCCTTTGACCGTGCAAAACGTTTCGTCGACAGTGTTGTGTTTGTTGGGGAGAAAACTTACAAACATACAGTACTGCACTTCAGAGTCACACTGCTAGCGATCGAAGATTTATGTAAATTTGACAAGCTGAACGCATTCTGTAGGGGAGACCGGGGATAGTTGTAACGTGGGTCAGTTGTAACACTTCCAATTTCTCCAATCAGGGCTAAGTTTCAAATGATGTGACTCATCCTGTGCATGCCCAGTTCAGAACTGCTATCACATGTGAAAAATCAGCACATTTTTTCAAACACAGACAATTTTACACGAAAAAAAGTAATTTGTATGCCAAAAAGTAAGTTTTTCTACTTTATTTCAATTTCTAATAGCATTATCTGCTTTGCAGTTAAACTCATCAAACCTAAATTATGCTATTTGTATGTCTATGGGGATATATTCTGTGTAGGTCTTTAGTGCTAATGTTTTAGCCGTTGGCTGTAATGTTAGCTAGTTCATGGCTATAGGAGTCTGGGTCAGTTGTAACAGCAACAGTCTGGGTTAGTTGTAACAATAATGCAGATGTTACAACTTACCACACTATTACTTTAACTTATATTAAACAAGTTGGGGCAACGACATCAGCAGAGAGAGGTTCACTGGTCGCTTTTGTATATGCGGTTAATGCCATTGGCAACAGAATTCCTCCACTGTTTGTGTTCCCACACATACATTATGCAGACCACTGTGTCAGAGATGGACCAGTAGGAAGTATTGGTAATGGAAATAAATCAGGAGGGTGCAAGAAACAGATTTCCTCATCTTTCTGAAGCACTTTGCAAACCACACCAAGGAAAGCCATGATAAAAAGTAATGGAATTGCGATGCTGGTGAACAACTACATTTTTTCAGCTTCATTGTTATGTTCAAAATTGGTGCAAGAGTTGTAGGTTATAATGCCCACTCAGCCAATGAGGCCAAACTCAAGGAAGACCAACCAAAATTAATGAAATATTCAGTTGCAGAAAATTCCATAATTTGTCTTTTTTGGGGGGTTGGAATATGTTCAAAAGCTAGATTTCTGCATTCTGTCACACACACACATGGCTACATAAATGGCTCTAAGTGCATTCATGTGTTGAATAAACAAAGATTACATGTTAATGTTTTGTTAGTACCCTTATTTCATTGTGTTACATTTCACCCCAGGATATGTTACAACTAACCCAGACTATGGGGTTAATTGTAACATTTCACTCTTTGTGTTTGAGACCATACCATGCAATGGGTAATTGTGCTGCAGAGAAAATAGCTGCACTATTTAATAGCCGAGACATGTAAATACTTTGCATTACATTTTGAATCCACTACCTTAAAAAAGCTCCAATTTACAGACAGAAATGTCAAAAATGTTACAACTATCCCCGGTCTCCCCTACTGTACAGGAGACACGGCACGGAGGAGATTGATTGACAGTGGTCTACAGCCGATCAGGACGCAGAACACAATGCACTGTAAAAAAAAAAAAAAAAAAAAAAAAAAGCATGCAAAATTGCACAAAAAATCCGCGAAACAGCGAGGCCGCGAAAAGTGAACCGCGTTGTAGCGAGGGACCACTGTACATAGCTCAGCACTCAGAGACTCCACTCTGTGACTTTATGTGGTCTTTCACTTTGTGGCTGAGTTGCTATGCTTCCTAAATGCTTCCTCTTTACAATATTATCACTTATGACAACAGAGAATATCTAGGATGAAAGACATTTTACAAACCCACAAATGTTTTAAAGGCAGACTGCACAGCTAGGCACTTGGTTTAACACCCTGGTGACAGTTGGAATGAAAAGGGCTGAATTTAACTATCGAGCGAAATGACCAAATATTTTTGTCCATATAGTGTATATGTTGAGAAAAATATGGTAAACATAAGTGAGTAAGTTATTTGCAAGTCTGAAAAAAATCATACTACAATTATAAGGAGTTAACGTCACCTTTTCAAAAATCACTGGGCTCCAATACCTGTTATTCTCAGACATAGTATCAATTAAGAATATATTGCATATGTTATTGTATATAACCAGGAAAAAAAAACAATACTCATCACCTTTAGTGCCAAGACTAAGGTCAAAATTCTTTTTAAAAAGTTGCTGTCTCAAAATATTTGTAATTATCCTTTTACTTTTTACTTATGAAAAGGAAAAGTGTTTGCTGACCTCACTGAGGTTGTGGTAGCTAGAAAAGTCAAAGTTATCAGTGTTTCTGGGCTCAGGGACACGGGCTGAAGCAGACTCCATTGCTTTTTGCTCCTCATCCAGCAACACCTGCAGGACAGTAGCATAGTTATATGACCTCTATCAGAGAGGTACTCTCAATCTCAAATCCAGGTGCATGAGTTAGTCCAGGTTGATTCCAGGTGTCATACGCTACCTGCAAGTCTTTAATCATGGTGGAGAACTGTATATCGTAGGCCTTCAGGTAACGTTTGACCATCTTTAATTGATGCACTGGAACTCTGATATCCACAGGAAAGCCCACATCACTCACTTCCCTCCAGATGTCAAGCTAAAAGAACAAACAGTCATTATTCCCCAAACTGAGTTGAATTGCAATCAGTTTATTAGAAAAAAAAAGGCTCGGCATAAAAAAATGGCATGTCATGTGACATAACTGAATCTGTTCTTTCCATTTAATTTTTTTTAGATTTGTCTTGACAGTGATGTCATGGGTGATAAATAACCTCCAGCTCTATCATGTTGTGCAGGTCCTTGATGAGAGACAGATGGCCATCACTCTTTGGAACGAGTCGAAGGACCTGATGGCTGCAAAAAGAGAACCACACTGTTTTACTGTTTTTTACTCAACTCAAGCATTTGCTAAGAAATTGGTACAGAGAGGGTGAATAATGGTTTCTCAAGCTTGGTGGTTGCTGCTTATTCAAAAGTTGAACTGTGAGAAATTGTCGTTTGTTGTTGTTGTTGCTGTTAGTGTTTTCCAATGTCCTAGGCTCTTTCAAGGTGCCAATTTGTATGAAAGGTGCTCTTTAAATAAAACTATACTGCTTTGAATGGGAATTCATGACTTTCCAGTGTTCAGCTGATTGCATTAGGGAGGGAAAGCATTACACTTTAATGTCTGTGAAGGTTCTCAGTCATCCAGGTCATCGTAGTCAAAGGAGCTTGCAAAGAAAAGCGTCTGGACTTCTTTAAGTTACTTGAAGATGTTTCACCTCTCATCCGAGAAGCTTCTTCAGTTCTAAGGTCAAATGGTGGGGAGTCCCAGATATAACCCTAGTGGGAGTGTCCCCCCACAGAGGGACAAAATGACCCCCTGATGATCCTCTAATCGCCTGAGCCAAGGTGTGAAACTGGGTGTGGGTCCCAATCAGCCAGAGTTTCGGGTGAGTTCATTGTGAAACCTGGCCCCACCTTATCATGCGAATTCCTGAGGTCAGATGGCCCAGGATGTGAGTGGGCGTTAAGGCGTCTGGGGAGGGAACTCAAAACTGGATTATAGATGGCAGAGAGTTGGTGTCGTAAACCACCGCCTCTGTTCAAAGATGGTCGCTCACAGTGGACATAGATGGCTTCTTTCACTCCTCTTTCAAACCATCTGTCCTCTCTGTCCAAAATGTGAACATTGGCATCCTCAAAAGAGTGTCCTTTATCCTTAAGATGCAGACGCAACAACATTGTCAACCCCTATGTAGCCGGTGTATCAGAAAAACTCAGGAGGGTTTTCATGACTTTCTGGCATGACATCCCAGTGCATTTCAGACCCAGCAACACGCTCAGACAAAAACTGGTTCACCCGAAAGACAAAACTCCAAAACACAGACTTAACAATGTGGTGTATGTTGTACAGTGCAGCGAGGAATGCCCAGACCTCTACATTGGAGAGACCAAACAACCACTTCACAAGCGCATGGCACAACACAGAAGAGCGACCTCCACAGGACAAGACTCAGCTGTCCATCTGCATCTAAAGGATAAAGGACACTCTTTCGAGGATGCCAATGTTCACATTTTGGACAGAGAGGACAGATGGTTTGAAAGAGGAGTGAAAGAAGCCATCTATGTCCACTGTGAGCGACCATCTTTGAACAGAGGCGGTGGTTTACGACACCAACTCTCTGCCATCTATAATCCAGTTTTGAGATCCCTTCCCAGACGCCTTAACGCCCACTCACATCCTGGGCCATCTGACCTCAGGAATTCGCATGATAAGGTGGGGCCAGTTTCACAATGAGCTAACCCAAAATTCTGTCCGATTGGGACCCACACCCAGTTTCACACCTTGGCTCAGGCGATTAGAGGATCATCAGGGGGTCCTTTTGTCCCTCTGTGGGGGGATACTCCCACTAGGTTTATATCTGGGACTCCCCACCATTTGACCTTAGAACTGAAGAAGCTTCTCGGATGAGAGGTGAAACGTCTTCAAGTAACTTAAAGAAGTCAAGACACTTTTCTTTGCAAGCTCCTTTGACCATTACACTTTAAATAATTAAAATGTACAAATATACATGTAATAAAGCTTCAGTACTCTATTAAAGTTTTCAAACGCAAAAATTGCACAAGTGTACCCAGGAGATATGTTGCTGTTTTAAATGCAGTGACAAGTCAGGGTGGTTTAAATCAAAAAATGTTGCTGTCATTATTTTTTTAACACGTCCTTACTTTACTTCTAATGCTCACAGCTTTTACACACTGCCATGTATACAGCTGACTTTCACCCTACTCGAACAGCAGCGAGAGGTTCGGGCGGGCCCACTTACCCATTAAACGTTTCTTTTCCAAGAACAGCCACAAAGAGCACAGCGAATGCGAGGAGCTTCCTCATCGTGGCCAGCATTGTGCGACCAGTTCAGGGTTTAACACCATCTTTTTAAGCGTGCAGGGTCATGTGATCAAGCCACAGCCTTGTTGAAGTTCATGGTTCTATATGTTTATCTTTGGCTGACTCACAAGAACGATTGCACCATGGATTTTGACACAGTGAGGTTCTGACCAGTTTGAAAAAAAGGGAAGATTACTCTGTTGCTTTTTTCATTTTATTTTGTTACAGACAGCTTGTGACGTACTACATGGATTATGTGGAAGTCAATCACTATTGATTAATCTGTGGATAAATCAATCATTAATCAGCGTCCTGAAATTGCTCATATGTACATCTGAAAAAAAAGCTTTAAGTCTGACCCCAAGATAATCTTTTTCAGTAGAAAGCTATCTAGCTATACGATTAACTAAATAATTAACAGAAAGATCTGCATTCTTTTTAAAGGTCTCTTCATTGCATTGAGATGTGGAACAATTTGCAACTCAATCAATAGATTTTTGTTACATGTTTCATTATTATTGTTGTTGCTTTAATAGAATTTATCAAGGGGATAAATGTATTTAAATGCTTTCTTTCATGTGTCAGAATATATTAACAGACGGCATTCATGGGCCTGCCATAAAAAAGCAACAGTTTTCATAGTTCAGAATTTGAAAATATTCTGTCTAGAGCTCAAAATCTAAATAAACTGCTGACCACAAAAGTTCCTGTATATGTCTAATGTTTCATCTTCCTTTTTGCGATGATCACGGTGGCGCTGCAGTTTTGTGTGAGTGAAATACTCTTGTGTATGGGTTGGATGGTGGTGTGTGGTGGTGTCTCAGCTGCAGAGGGAGAGGTGGAGTGGAAGGTTCGGGGGGCAGTGGAGAGCCTGGCTGGCACAGGTGGGATATGTTTTCTAATTCTGCCTCTTATATTTATGCAGTAGTGCCCTGGGACTAAGGCAATACAGTATGCTGAGCAGCTGGCAATGATGCTGCAGCTACGCTTTGCAACATCTGAAAAGTCACATTGAGAAAAATAATAAAAGAAGCACGCAACCCAGCACACAGTGTTGGGACACTCCTGAGGCCTGAATGTGCTACAGTGCAAGCGGGATCACAAAGAAATTCAGCTTTGATTTTGGATTGTGTTTATTTGTCTTGTGGTTTTGAGAAAGTTTGAACAGCCTTCGATCGTGATAGGTTTGAATTACTCTTAGGATGGAAAAAAGGGGGCACATTTTCCAAATGTAGGATTTCCACTTTTATACACGCACACAGATCAGTATGGGTTCTTGGAGGTGTGATCCATGATGGACATCAGAGCCAGCCAAGTCTCCTGAGCGGTGGGGATGATCTGAGATGCAGGAAGGAGGAAGCCATAGCGGCCAGTGTCCCTCAGCTCAAAGGTGTAGGAGTACTTGATGCCCTGTTCGTAGGTCCAGTCAATGGTGTTACCACTGGCTTGGTCTAAAATTAAAACAGGCATTGTTAAAACAATGAAACGGTACTGTAAAAAAAAAAAGAAAAAAAAACCGGAGATCCTTAAAAAGCTTTTAATTTCAAGGCAATAATGTTTAAATAAAAAAAAAAACCTTGCACCAGTTGTACATTTAATTTTAGCACAGTTTATACTTATGCATGAGTGGTGGTTGGTTGGTTCATAAACACCAAAAAACTGTCTGAAGTACAGACCTGTGTCGTTTTACTTTTATAAAAATGGCTACAATTTAAAGCAGGTTTGAGATCCCTGCCACAAATTTTTTATATGCACTATTTAATACCACTATATTTGCATTTGAAGAAATTAAAGTTATAGGAAAAGAAGCGAAATTTCCATATATCTGGTCATTATTAGGCGAAATAATGTAAAAGAAGTCTGTACTGGTAAGCAGTGTTGCTTAAACTTACAGATAGTATCAATGATGCTGCCGTATGTGTATTTGGTACCATACAGGGAGGTTAGATCACTGATGGCCTTTTGAGCCACCTTGTGCTGTAGAAAGAATATTATCATACTTTTTAATAAGGACTTTTGACAGAGCCCAAAGAAGATATAAGAACTATCATAAAAATAAGAATTCTAAAGAAAGAAGTTAAATCAGAAAGATCTTTTTTATACCAGTTCTGCCGCGTCATTGGTAGGAGTTCTTTTGTAGCCATAGGGATACATGAGCATCTGAGAGTAGGAGTGGATGGAGATGAAGGCCTTGATGTTGCCATGAGACTTCACGAAGTCCACAATAGACTTGACCTCAGACTCAGAGTGTGCACTGGGTCCACGATAGGTTTCTGAGCAGGGGTTGCTGCTGGCACCAGGTTCTATTTATTAATATAAAGAAAACCAGACAAACAGACACTGTAGTAAAGCATTAGAACGTAAAAATATGAAAGACTTATAAGCAATACACACACACACACACACACACACACACACACACACACACACACACACATATATATATGATCATTATTACCTCATACAGTGGCTGTTAGAGGCTTTAAATACAAGTGAATGGCAGGGGAAAATATTACCTCCAAAACCAGCATCCCAGTTCCTATTGGGATCAACTCCCACACAAGAAGAACCAGGATTGGGCTTCCTGGTCTTACGCCACATACGATTCTGAAACAGTAATGTTAGTCTTTGCTTAAAGAAAGATATTTTAATCTAAATGACTCAAAATTGTATTCATTGTGCAAAACCGACTAAATACACCATTACTAATTCATCTGTATCATCTTGTCAGCTTAAGCTAATTGGGATAAGCCCTGAAAAAAATGTTTAAAAGTAAAATGAAGGTTATAAACAGACATTTGGTTGTACAGCAAATTACTCTAAAACAAATCAGACAGTAGACAATATGAAAGACTCACACCGCTGTGGGTGAAGGCGTATCCATCAGGGTTGGTGGCAATCTCCAGGAAGATGTCCATTTGACTGAGGATTGCAGTGAGGGCAGGATCCGTTCCATAATCAGTCACAATCTAATGACAGGAAAGCAGAGGACACAATATTCAGTGCAACCTGTAAGTTGTGAGAAGCGGCAGAGACACAGACAAAAGCAACAAATGTTAATATTATTATTAAATAAAATAATTTAAAAAAAAACAACACCTTCTTAGCAAACCATAGCCCGCTGGCCTGAGTGACCCACTCTCTGGAGTGGATTCCAGTGTCGATCCAGATGGCAGGACGGTTGGTTCCACCAGTGCTGAACTACAAGACAGGAAAGGAAAGTAGCAAACTTCATTACAAATAAAAAATGAAGAGCAGCATGAGAGTGAAAACTCTTGCCAGAAGAGTATAGAAGGTTTTGCCTTTTTTAATTTTAATGTTCGTTCAGCTCTATTGTGCAGTTGTAGTTTTGCTTGTTTTTTTGTTTTTTTTTACCTTGAGCACATTAAGAGGACGGCCTTCGTAGCTCTGCCCAATCACTATCTTGCTGACAATGTTGGGATTCTCAGCCACCAGCATGTCCTGGAAGCTGTAGATCTGAATGAAAGACACAATAATGCATAAGCATCAGTTGAGTGCGACATGATTCTGTACCACTGTCTGGCCTCAAATGTCATGGGGATTGCAACATTATGTAGATCAATAGGGAAATGCTAAATGCTAGGATTGCTATTAACATTCAGTTTAAATGTCACTGAAATATTGAGCACCTAATTTCCAGTGTTGGCACATTACACACTATACATGGCCCCATACTTTTAGAAATAAATGTCCTTTGTTGTTCTTCAAAAATGTAATTGACATTGTTCACATGAACAGATAGAGTACAAGTAAGTTCCTCCCACAGTGATTGGTGCAGTAGTTAGTACTGTCGCTGCACAGCAATAAGGTTCTTGCTTTGAACCCAAACTGGGGTGTTTGCTCGGCCTCCCTATAGATATTCTCGATATGCTCTCTATATGTTAGGTAAATTGATGATTCTAAATTGGCCATGAATGAGAGGTACAATGATTCTTAAAATGTATAAGGCATTGTATTAATGCATGGTTAAATGTGGCTTGTAATCTTAAATACTCTCAGTGGTCTCACACTTTTCTTTAAGAGATTTTAACAAGATATTTGGGAAATAAGATAACTTGCTTTCTCATGAGAAGCAGTGAAGCTAGCCAGCTTAGCTCCTCCCATAGTTGCTGTAATGTTGTCATGCAATAATTGGGAACTATGTGCACACACTGCATACGGTCAATGTGCTTTTTTAACTTCCTGTTCAGTTTCCTGCATGGCCTATTTATGCTCTGGTTTTGTTTATAATATGCAAATAGAGGTGATGCTCAGCAGGTTTTGCTAACTTTTGATGGAGCGAGGATAGCTGTTTCCACAGATTTATTTAACCTGTGGGTGTTTATGATATAAACTGGCAAAAATTGATTTCATCAAACACTAAGACATCATCAGAATATACGGCTTTAATTTTGCTATGAAATTTTTTTATTTATGACTTTATGGTATGCCCAAAGCGTTCATGTAGCTATATTTTATTTATTTATTTATTTATTTAGCACATTTGAAAAAACTTTCAAAGAGTATATTTGCTTTTTCTTACTGCTTTGCATGGGTTAGTGAAAGAAAATACATAGTTGGCTACAATCTATTCACTGGATAACAGTAGCCAGAGGAGTTTTGTGTACTTACTTCTCCAAGGGTGTGGTAGTTAGCGAAGTCGAAACTATCAGTGTTTTTGGGCTGAGGTACACGAGCAGCAGCCATCTCCTTCTGCTCCTTATCCAGAATCATCTGTAGTACAATAATAGATTTTATAATATTAGAGTTACTGAGCAAAACTATTAACAGAAAAAACTCCAGGGTGTATTCTGATCTTATAAGCAACCTGGAGGTCTTCAATCATGGTGGAGTAGTCAATGTTCTGTGTCTCAAGGTAATCTTTGACTGACTTCAAGACATGGAAGGGAACTCTGACATCCACAGGATTAGACACAGTAGTCACCCCCCTCCAAAAATCCAGCTGAAAGAACAAAAATATATTAACCAAAGCATATAAAAGAAGTTTCTACTCAATTTTGAAAACTTATAAAGATAAAAAATAGAGCTATTAAGGCATTTTTAAAAATTTGTGGTTTTGTTTGTTTTCTTCTTTCTTCTTCTTTTTAAAGTTTATTTTAAACAGTGGTGGCTGGTGATGTCATTTAGTGGCTGATAAATTACCTCAAACTCCATCATTTCCTCCAGATCCTTGATAAGAGACAGCTGGACTTCATCCTTGGGAACAATTCGAAGCACTTTGTGCCTGCAAACAGCAAACAGCTAAGTTTTACAGCCTTCTACTCAGCGTATCTTGCTTGTGCAGAAAAAAGTCATTTATTGTGAAACCAGAGTATCTCAACCAGTTCTCATCGGCAGGCATCAACTGGATGCAGGAACAGTCCAGGTTTTCTAGGCACTGCATATTAGCTATTTCACATGTATGTGTATATACTATGTAAAACTGCAAGCAACTTTAGATTTTAGGGTTTTATTCATGTTGTAGCAACAGAGGGGTGTCGGATAAATTACATACATACAGCACTATTTTAAATAACAGGAAGTGAAAAGGCTTTAGCTTCATAAAGTTGGAAGTTATAAAAGACTGCTTGCCAGTGTTTCCTCTATAAACTATTTTTCAGTTTGAGAAAAAAACTGTTTGTCATTCCACACATTGCTGGGACTGATAGCATAAACCCGAACTCTGTTCTCTGATCCACACTTCAATCTGTGTGAGTTTGCAGGCTGAAAAATTGGTTTTCGGATCTCTACACATGCATAACTGTGTGTCCTTATCAAAAAATGTATGATGCAGCTTTTTTTTTTTCCCAATCGGGAGTGTCCGAAAGTAAAAATAGGAAAAAAGGAGGAAATTGAAAGTAAAGCGCTTGGTCTTTCACAGCAGCTAGCCACAGCTACAGATACATAGATGACACCTGGGTCAATATCAAAACCCAAGAAGTAGAAGCATTGCTAATGACTGATTAATTCAATCATGACTAATTCACAACTCTTCTTAAGGAAATTGATGATAGTGCCAACGTTTGCTCAAAAACACTGATTTACTTTAGTCTTTACTTAGTAGATAGTCTTAGATTTAGTCTACAGGTCCACTTACCCCTCAAACGTCACTTTGCCAAAAACTGCCACAAGCAGCGCAGCGAACACGAGCAGCCCCCTCATCATGACCAACAGTGTGAATGTTGGGCCAGAAACAGACTTTTATGGTTGCCTCTGCCACCTAATATATGCCCAAAGGTTGACCTTGCCAGAGTTCAGAGAGCTCTGTCACCGGCTGGTCCTTTTCCCACACCAGCCTAGAGATACCAGAACCAGAAGTTGCATCATACACACATATTTTGAACAAACTGAATTTATGTTTAGTTTACAAAATAAAAGCACTGGTGCTAAATTTCATCTTAGTCTGACTGAAAACACTTTTTTTAACATGGGTCCTGATATGGGGACATTACATTTAGGCTGTTCTGCACCTCCTCCTTCATTCTGCTCAACGAAGTGTTTAATACTTTGTTACACAATTGTCCCCATGATTTTTAACACAAACAAACAAACAAAAAAACTTGGAAAGAAATCTTCTCAAATAAGATGCTTACCTTTGGTACTTATCAGGTCCATCTAATCCCAAATCGGTAGGAAAAATTACAAATGCATCACAAACCACAACTTAGGTCACAGGAGGAAAAGATTTTTAAAAATCCAATGCATTTGCTTTGCTTTGCTTCATTATGAATGTGTCCAGTGTAGAAAGAACTCATTATAACACCAGAGAGAAATCCACAGCTTAATCATTTCATGCCTAAATTTGTCACTCTGTAAACTTTCTTTTTATTATTACTATTATTATTATTATTATTATTACTATTATAAAAAATACAAAAATACTCATGTAAAAAATGCTCTAACATCTTCAAAACGTTTATGTTCTCACAAATGCTAGCAATACACATAAACACACACAAACACACAGACACACACACACACACACACGTTTCAGAATCGTATGTGGCGTAAGACCAGGAAGCCCAATCCTGGTTCTTCTTGTGTGGGAGTTGATCCCAATAGGAACTGGGATGCTGGTTTTGGAGGTAATATTTTCCCCTGCCATTCACTTGTATTTAAAGCCTCTAACAGCCACTGTATGAAGTAATAATGATGTATAATTGTATATATATATAAGTATAATTGTAATATATATGTATAATTGTATAACACAAGAACTCAAGAAGTTTATTGGCATTTCGTATGGTGTTACCCTGCCTGAAACAGAATACTGTTTCTCACCAGCCTCTACAGCTTAAAAAGCAAAAAGCATG
Organism: Neolamprologus brichardi; assembly: GCF_056152115.1. Taxonomy (NCBI): domain Eukaryota; kingdom Metazoa; phylum Chordata; class Actinopteri; order Cichliformes; family Cichlidae; genus Neolamprologus; species Neolamprologus brichardi. The sequence goes on from NC_142110.1 coordinate 24,051,071, forward strand.
ATAAGAAAAGCAAATAGCAGATCCTCAAGAATTTTGTTTGATGGCTTAGTCGATGTATTAGTTGCTTAAAGATAATTAAAAAAAACTGTCACACTTTTCTTTAAGAGTTTTTAAGAAGACATTTGGGAAATAAGATAACTAAATAGCTCCTCCCATAGTTGCTGTAATGTTGTCATGCAATAATTGGGAACTATGTGCACACACTGCATACGGTCAGTGTGCTTTTTTAACTTCCTGTTCAGTTTCCTGCATGGCCTATTTATGCTCTGGTTTTGTTTATAATATGCAAATAGAGGTGATGCTCAGCAGATTTTGCTAACTTTTGATGGAACAAGGATAGCTGTTTCCATAGATTTATTTAACCTGTGGGTGTTTATGATATAAACTGGCAAAAATTGATTTCATCAAACACTAAGACATCATCATCAGAATGTACGGCTTTAATTTTGCTATGAAATCTTTTTATTTATGACTTTATTGTTGAATAATATATTTATACAACCATATTTAGTCACTGCATCCTCATTGCCTTTCCCCATTTTATTATTTGAAAAACAAAAACGGTAATTTTTGTAAAATAGACAGCTTATTTGGACGAAAAAACAATGAAACATTAATAAATCATAATCCACTATTAGCTGGTATTAAATGGCTGGCTTAAATGCTGTTTACAGCTCAAGAAGAAATCTCATTGTTCAACACAAAGCAGTGTTCTGAGCTTCATCTCTCTTACTGGTGGAGCAGCTCCACAGATGGACTGCATCAATGAGCTAAATTCAAACCAGCTGCGTGGACACATGTACTGTGAACCCTGCATGTCAATAAAAATATTTCCAGACATGAGATAACTTGTTTTGTAATGGTACAAAAACTTTACATCTGGCATTTTAGCAGGTGTGAGGCATTAAAAAAAAGACACCTACCAAATGTTAGTTGAATTTTCCCTGTGAAGACAGGAGGCATCAAAATCATTTTTTTAATATGCTGGGCATCAATACCCAGCTTTTGTCTTGTTTTCTTCCCTTACAACGGTCACCTTTAGTGGATGTAGTTCTTGGGAATGTTGACCTATTGAGGAGTAAGTATTGAACAGCTAAGACATTTAGCAATTTGAAATGCCTTTAAAATTCCAGCATTCTAGCATCTTGGATTCCTTCTTAATGCCTGATTTAAAAGATATCTCTGACATACTTGGGAATATAAGAATTGAAAGGAAATTTACAAGGTAGCAAAGTAACGTTACTCACTAATGCCACCTCCCTCCATTGGCTGTCTTCTGTCTGCTATCTACAAGTTTTTCTTATGCAACCAAGCTGATAAGCTCAGTGCAGAGGAAAAATAAACAGTAAAAAGCATCTGCAGAATTCACAGAGACTTACAAAAACAAAGCAGGCAGTATCTTTGATCCGTGTGTCTGTTAAGGTTTCCTTGAACTGAACTTAGCCCCTACCAAAGTTTAGAGAGATAATAAGTGCATGCAATGTGAACTATACAAAAGAGTGTAAAATCTGTTGAGGTCACAGTGATGCAGCACTTTGAGAGTGTACAGCTTCCTTATTCTTGTATGTTTGGGAGGGGGGGTGCTTAAAATCAGCATGGGAGGGTAAGTACTCCTTCCATGCATCCATACAGTTATCCCTAGGGTGAAAGGTGGGGCACACTCATTTCAACTTTTTAACTTTAGTTACTCTCTCATTTTATGTGTGGGGTTTTTAAAAAGTATTATAGTTGGTGTATTCTGGTTCAGGGTCACTTTTAAGTGACACACTTCCCATCTTGGAGTCACACATTTAACAGCATGTCTTCGGACATGATGCGATTTTATTAGGGTTTGGATGCAGCGATTGAATGACGACATCCACTAAAACAGTTGCCTGAGAGTTTACAGGCATACCAGAAAGCATAGATCAGACATCACGGTGAATGAGAGCATCGGCGAAAAAGCTGCATCAAAACGCGGTTATTTAACAGTTAACACGACAGTTCAACTGGCCGGGTGTGACAGTGCTGCTTCCACTACACCAACACACAGGAAGTTGATAACGACTATTGTTTCCTGTCACTGAGTCAAAACGGCAGCTGTTTCGGTTCAAACCACAAACATTAGTTCACAACACGGACCAGCTGTAAGTCTGCGGACAACGAGTCCTAAGATTATTTCAGTTGCTATATGTGATTAAAAATGAATTTTCTTGTCTTCTCTTGTCACAAACAAATTACCACATCGTTATCAGTGTATAATTAGATAATTTAATAATTTAGATAAAGATGAGGCTCGGAGGAGGGGGAAAAGGACTCGGATGAAAAACCGCAACTGCAGCAGGTTGAATGTGTCAAATACACTCACATCCTTTGTTAGGTAAAGACACACCCGTGTTGTTTCCTGGTTGGCTACCCTGTCCTCCAGTGCCTCTTTTTTGTACTCTTATTGGTTAAGACGGAAAATCTGTCAAAACGGAAGTCCCGCCCTGTTCAAACATCAATGAAAAGTGTACGGGACCTCCTGAGTGAAAGTAAAGTCAAGCTAGAAAGGAAAGAAAGAAGAGATGAGGCAAGTCCGGAAGTAATGAAACTGTTTTTTCACAGTAAAAGCGCCAGATGAGCCCAAATTGTTGGAAAAGATTAAATAACTGCAGTGTCGTGACTAGTTAACACCAGGCTCCAAGTAAGATAGTTAAAGCAGGTCTTTCCATCACAGTGTATCTTTTATATGTCTTTGAGGATTATAAATTGATAGACATACTGATTTTGACCAATAATAAGCATACCCAAGTGTTTACAGGTGTGTACAATAAATACTGTTTTGGTTAATTAATGTGCTTACTGTGCCCATGTTTACTATTTCATGCCAAAATAGCTATAGTCAGCAGAACCAATCATTATTAGTCCAATACCTCACCTTTCACTATCTTGGGTTCTGTGATGAAGCAGCCTCATCAGTCTTTAAAAGTAAATATTTTTGTTGTCTTTTCCTTTTAAAGTCCTTTCTGAGACCGCTTTTTTTTGGTTTTACTTCTTTGTTGCTTTGGAGTGCCAGGAGTGCCAGAATTAAATTAATATATACATTGTTAAATAATTATCTGAATGTGTCATTAATTCATTAAGATGGAACTGTCACTTCAGCAGTTGAGCGCAGTGACAGTTTGATTTGTTTGTCTAAAAACACAGATCCCCAGGCTAATTTTAAAACTTCAGATCACATCTTAATATTTTCACATGGAAAACTAGTGAATGGACGACATTGCTTACTTCAGACCAGCACTGGCCACGCCCCAAAATTAGGTAATAATTTTAATAAACATGAGCGCAAGAGAGAGGAAGACACTCTACAATGAGCTGAAACATTCACTTCGTATTAATTCCTGCGTATACAATTTTTATCATTCATATTGTGTCACTTTGTATGTCCCTCGTGATTTCATCGCCCCCTTCACTCTGGCGTGTGCCACTGCAGTATTTTTAGTGGCCACCCCTATGAAAAAATCCTAGAGGCTCCCCTAGAGTTTAAAACAAAAAGTCAATTTGTAATTTATCACATAGATTTTGAAAATACATGCACAAGTATTTAAATACTTCATCATACCGACACAAATAAGACCCGACTCATTAGTGGGCAACGTACATGTTTTATTTTGAAATGCCCAAACGGAAACTATCGACTTGATTCCGGCGAAATTATCACCTGTGCGGAGTAGAAGCAGGACCCCCAAAGGGAAATCAGTGAGGGCAGCAGGATTTGTTTTACATTTTTCCGGCACATTCTCCCTGTTGTCTGTGTTTGGATTTGACAGTTGTTGTTTTTTTTTACGAGAAGCACGTCTGGAAAGAGAAAACGTTGAACACAAAAATGGAAATAGAGAGGGAGCTAAAGAAGGTAAGCTTTGCCCCCGTGGTCTTCGTGGATATCTTGCTCAGTTCGGGGAACGCCCTTAAGGTGTGCAGAGCAAGGGACAGGTGGCAGAAAAGTTACAGTACTGTAGGTTATTTTACAGTTTAAGTTTCGGTTTTAATTTTGAGATATTAATGGTCTTTATTTATGTTTTTTTTTTTCAATTAAAATGTACTTAGTTCGCTTAAATACGCTTATTTCACATCCTTGGGTAGTTGATATTGCCGGAACAAACTCACGTCGATCGGTTTACAAACTTGGAAAACATAGGTCGCGCCCTTAGTTACTTCCCTTTCAGAATAAGTTCCGATGTAAGAAACTGCGTTTGAAATGTGACAAAGTCTCACTCTGCATATCAACCAAACCCCCAACCTCTGTAACTTAATAGCGGAACAGCTTGACCCATTAACGGACCCATTTTACGTACAAAGTCGTCCTCCTTGTTCAGGGTTTTGATACTGTATTAATCCGCGGTGCTCAGCGTCCTCGGCTCTCTATTAAGTGGAACAAATCACTATGACAGTAAAATGCAAACCAGCTGTGATAGTTAATTTGTCCATAAGTAAATGTTGCCGTTACAGCTGCCGAATAGAGTGTTGAACTGTCAGCAGGGTTTCAAGAATATTAAGGCTCATGTCACTCATAATGCACTTGAGACTCTAAGCCAGATGCATCAAAATCGAATGTTTTTTAAATAGAGTTTGGCCATCCAAGGGAGAAGACAAAAGTTAAGAGTCAGGACAGGCAGGAAACCCTTTTACAGTACACGCTTTGTCTAGTGAATAGTCATTCATTCATCATCATGGATCACTGTAGATACTCGTTGTTGGCATTCACTAGATTCCTCTTATGCACCCCTTCTGCTTAGTTTACTTATGGTCCATAGATAATCTGTATAAATAATTCTGTTTGAGGAATCCAGGTTTATGTAGTGAATACACATGAATATCAACCAGTCAGCATTTTCCATAGAAGCTATTATAACCTCTTAAGTAGTTTAGGAAAAGAAAAATGCATTTTAACATATGTTAAAGCTTTTGTAGTTATCAGAATCAAACTATATGGATTATTATTATTATTATTGTTGTTGTTATTTATTATGGTTATTGACAAGTTTGTACACAAACAATGATTGTGTTTTGGTGGCATGGTGCAAAAACATTGGTACTGTACTGTTAATTTATGCTACTAAGTTAACTTGAGCTTTGGGGTCCTTGCACAGACCTGCAGAGATTTGGCAGCAGTGAAGGTGGTTACACAGACTGGTGGTTTGTTTTGTATGAGTTATTAAGCTGCAATTTTAATGTCTTCAGCCACTTGTAAAAATATGGTTTACATTTTTTCTGCATTAAATTTCAGAGCTTTCAGCTTCACTCTGAAAAATTGACTAAGAGTGAGAAATTTACAGGACAAACAGTGAAGACGAGGGAATCCTCTGCTTAAATAGGTCTGAGCAGCTGGATAACCCAGACAGACAGTCTGACATCTGCCTGTAATCCCTGGGGGAGATCAGCCTGCCACAGCAAGTTCACAGAGATGCTGCTGTGATCTGTGTTGCGCTTGTTCAGGAAATGTTACCATTGTGTTTAGGTGATATCATACTCAATTAAGGTGCTGCATTCTACTTAACAGAACATCTGACGTAATAGGCTGTGACTATAGGGTCGCGGTGTACAGCACTGCCATTCTGCTGACTCTTAGAAGTCTGTGGAGGTCTGGCTAGGTTTATTTCTTACCTAAACCATCATTAAAGCTTTCATATGACTTTGTGGTAGAAATAGAACCACACCAAAGGATTTCTCTATTTGTTTAAATCCTGCTGTGATTACAGTGTTATGAACTGAATTTCAGTTCAAGCCAGTGAGTCATGAAACCAATTAAAACAACAACAGTAAGCGAACTGAAAAATAGTAATATCTTTTATGACCGTATTCCACCTTTACAGGGGAAGGTTTGGCTTAAAAATAGAAAAAGTTGTTCATTAATTTAAGGGTGGTTTGACTGAAACGTCCTTGACACCGTCTGTTATTTAAAGCATTAGAAACAAGATGTATACATGTAAGTAATTGAACATTCTTTTTAAAAAATATGTGTTTTACATATTTTACATCATCTTCATGATGTTACAGAAACTGTGTCCAGCGTCTGAAAGTAGCTGGTCAGCTCCAGTAAAGCGACTACTTCCTTGCCACTGGCCTGCATCTGCCCTTCTCCAGTAAAGTGACTCATGAACTATGAGTCACTGGACCTGAATCATAGACTTTGTGTCTAAACTGGCTTGTAGCAAAAGTGTTGTCACCAAAATTAATCACCCCACAGGCTTAGTCATGAAACAAAGTCATTGATTAACTTGAAGTGTGAATCCAGATGGTGCAGCTGCCTTCCAGGGAAGCATACATACATGCTGAATGAGCTCTGCCAAAAACAGTCGTCCTCTCTATGCTTGAGATAAATATTTAGGCTTTCAACCACTTAGCCTGTCCGCCCTTAAAGCATACCAATAAACGTTTGCATTTGCAAAGTTGAAAATGATGTTTCAGTTGGTAGTGTAAAATGACATTTTAAGTAATTTGTTCTTTTGTCTCAAAGTTCAAGTACTTTCTGCGAGAGCCTGAACATCTTTGTAGTACCATCTGAAACCCCCTGAGAATCAAGGACTGGAAGTTAGCAATGGATGCCTGCACACCTTTGTAATCTTGTTTACTTTTTCATAATTCAGGTTAAACTTTTTATTTAGACAACACTGCTTTCCACAAATATTTCTGCATCAGTATTAAAATGCAAGTAAAATCATACTCAGTCCTACCCCAAAAGAATCGTGCTTAATTACACAGAAACTCTCATCTTCCCTAGTTCCCTGTGACAGGCTACTCCAGGCTGCTCCTAAAGTTCTGTTTAAGCTGCTCATTGCAAAAGACACAGGAGGCGAGTACATCTTACAGTTTAACTAAGATTTACTGATGTGTTTGGTACTTTCTAGGACCATGCTGGAACAACTTATAATTGGGCTTCTTAACATCTCCCAGAGGACAAACGTCTCATTCTGGAAATTGTGGTGAATGCTAAAAGTCTGGCATCAAAGCTTCACTTATAAACAGGAGCCACTATCTGTCTGCATTTCTCACTCATGTACACATTAAGCCATTAGGATGGTTTGTGACCATATATAGGCAACTATTCAATAACACTAAGAGGCTGGTGGGATCCCATCAGGCACCCTGCTGTCAAGAGATGTTTTTGACCCAAAAAGACATTCTCTGCTGAGGAATGCAGACAGACAGTGACTGCTGTTTAAAAGTGAAACTTGCAACAATTTCCAGAGTGAGACTTAATTCCCCTGGGAGATTTTAAAAAGCCCAATTTAAGTTGTTCCAACATGATTTATGGTGGTACTACAAAGTAGCAAAACGTAAATCTCATTTAAGCTGCTCCTGCTCTGTCTTCAGTAGGAATCTCCCTGCAGTGGGATCTACAATCTTCCAAGACCTGAAGTGGGCGTCCAGCATAGACAAAATGATCAAAAGGCCCAACAGAGGATGTCCTTCCTGTGTTAGTTCAGGAAGTTCAATCTGCCTCAGGCACTGTTGATCAAAATGTACTCTGCAATACTTAAGTCTGTTCTTTGCACATCAATCATCAAACGGACAGTTGGGACTGCAGAAAAAAAAAAAGATAGGCGCAGATTTTCTCTCCATTCAGGATTTCAAGACAAATCCAGAATCAGACAAACATCATACCCTGGACACAACAGGTTCCAACTCCTCCCCTCTGATAGGCATTACAGAGCACTGTACACCAAAACAACCCATTTGTTGTAAATATCTATGTACTTTATTTATTCATATAATATGCTGTCACATTCCCATATAAGTAGGCACTTATTTGTTTCTTACTCTTTCATAAGTTGTTCCAACATCGTTGCACTCTGATCTCTTTGCAACAATGCAAATATAAATATGTTAAACATGTTATTGTCTCTGTCATGTTGCTATTGTCTGTTTGTCTGTCCTGTTAATTACATAATAAATAAATAAATAAACGGGGCCCAATTCCTTGTATGTGTACATATACTTGGCCAGTGAAGCTTATTCTGATTCTTCTCCCACAAGTATCATCAGAAACTTTTTCCCTCATTTAAATACCATGTTCTGCTCAATAGAAAATAAAAGACTGACAGTATGTGTCATTTCCTTTGTGTGCTTTATTTACAGGTGACGCTTGGCCATGAGTTTGGTGCTGGAGCTGCCTGTTTGAAATGCAAGGACAAGTGTGAGGGCTTTGAGCTGCATTTCTGGAGGTTTGAACAGTTCCTCTGCACATCATCACAGTTTCACAAGTTTCCTTTTCTTTGCTTCCTGTGTCCAAACTGCTGATTAAAGAGTGAGTCACTGTTGTCTTGAGCAAAGCTGTGAACTCTTCAGTACAACTTTAGTTTAACAAAAATAAACAAACAAAAAATAGTGTTTAGTAAGGTTCAGTCAACAAACACCATATTTTAGTGGTTTTTGGGCTGAATGATAATAAACAAAATATATCTCCTTATTTTCATGCAATGGGTAAGATGTCTTAGGCAGGAGTATATCTCTTGTATATCTCTTTCTGATAACTATTCTTTCTGATAATAATAATTCTGATAATTAGTGTTTGACTTCTGAAATGCTTTTCTTGCATTGAAGGATAATATATTTCCTTTGAAATGAAGTTGTTCACCCTTGAGAACTACAGGCAGCGTATTATTTATAGTGGATGGTAGGTGACACGCCTGCTAACAGACAGGAGTAAGAGCCTGCGCTGAAGATAAGCGCTGGTGTGGTCATGGTCAGCATTTTAGTCATCTACAAGAAATAATTACTGCTTTAGCTGTATCCCATGTTTGCAACATTTTCAGTGCTTTATGTGCTGTTGAAAAACAATGAAAGCAGCATTGCTCTTGTAAAAGCTGCCAAAGTTCTTTGATAAAACACTTTTACCTCATAACAACAAAGAACTTGCTGATTATTTTTGTTGTTGGTTTACTTTGGCATTTATTCAATTCTCTCAGATCCAAACTAACATGTTAAAACACATCGGCACACCAAAAACTCCAGAAACTATTCTTTGTAATGTAGAATCTACTGTTTTAGTGAAATGAGATTGGTGGCTTTGGAAATGAGCAGTTTCTTTCTTTGTTTGACTTATACAGTAGAAATGACATACTGTTTGTCAGCTGTTGCCATACTTGTAATTATAATATTTACTCAGAGCTTAACTTTGAAGCTTAGTTTATTGTTGAGCTTGCGGTGCAGGACGGCAGTAAATAGAGATGGAGCTGCATGAGATGGTAATTGTAGTAAGAGGAGAAATGCAGACTCTTTACAAAAAATTTGATGCAATATTAAGCTATATTTATATAAAATATGGACTTTCCTCCTGTAGCTTATGTAGAAATATATCACTATATATTTTAAAACTCAACTCAGTAATGTTGAATACCATTATGAATCAGAACAGTCATTTAAAAAAGCATGCTTTTTCTGCATGACAACAACATTTCACTCATTGACCCAGTCTGCCAACTTCCCAGCTTGCTTAATTAAAAGGATTCCTATAGCAGCAGGAGCCATCGGCCTAATGGGAACATGCTGTTCTTGAGAATAGAATTTAGTCTAATGCGGCCGGGGCTGAATTTTTAGCAAAGTTTTTATCATAATTCTATGAAGACGCTATAATTAAAGGTTGTCACCTGCCCTCTTAAGCCAGAAGTTAGACTTTTGATTGTAGAGCCTGTCATAATCATTTATTATAGTTATACAGTGTTTTTGTAAATATAAAGTTAATGAGTCTTAAACAATCAAGCTAGGTAAACATAATCTAAACAAAACAAAACTCGATTGTAAGTCATTTCACTTTATGTGTGTCAGAGGACTGCTGTATAAAAATACAGCAGACACTTTTTTTTTTTTGTTGCAACACTGATGAAAATACCTTTCATTTTTTTTAAAATGTGTTATTTATCCCAAAGTTGAGAAGCTCTTTTTCTTCATCAGTTTTAAAATGAAGTTAAAAAAAACATAAAGAAAAGAGAAGATATTTTTCTATTTCTGTGTTACAGAGCTTTCATCTGGTTACTTATGAACAAAATAAGTGCTTGGAAAAGACAAAGCCGTCTGCCATTTAAAAGTGGCCCAATGACATCTTAATATAAATGCTGTCATTATTACACATTAAACTGGCTTTATTCGACTGAAAGTATTGCCTATTCCACTAAAATTCTGAAGGCCTGTTTGGGCTGGAGCATGCCTTCTAGTTACAAATTATGTCATAGTTATATCAAAAGATGTGTTGAGGCACGATAAAAATGCCGGTAGTTCAGTTTTAACACAGAACGTATTGTGTTGGTATAATGGCATAGGAGTTTTTATTTAATATTCTAAAAATAGAGGGAGGTGAATGAAGTGAGGATTTATTCAAGTTTATCAAATATACCAGCTATGAAGAAGAAAGTGTAGTTAAAAAAACTGAGACATTGCTTGTTTAGTTTGAATAAAGCAATGGTAATTTATTAGTATCAAGGTTTAAAAAGTCAAAGTCCTGAACATTTTGTTAAATTCTTCTTTGCAGAAAGATATGCCGAAACTGCAAATGTGGCCTCACAGAGCATGATGTGGCGATGAACTCGGAGGAGAACAAGAAGGTAGGCAAGCTGTTTGAGGACACCAAGTACACCGGCCTCATCGCCAAGCTGAAGACGGATGGGATCCCCAGCTACCAGGGCAACATGGTGACCATCACTTTGCCTAGCCCTGCCACTGCTTACACGGTACCACCCAGTGCGACCTCTACTGTTGTGCCCCCTTCTGCCAGAGCCGGCTCTGTGTCGTCGTCTGCCACAGCTGGTCCTGTATCCCCGTCTGCCACAGCTGGTCCTGTGTCCCTGTCTGCCACAGCTGGTTCTGTGTCCCCGTCTGCCACAGCTGGTTCTGTACCCTCAGCTGGAGCCTCTGCAGGTTCGACAGGCATTGGGGTTCAGGGTCAGGCTCGGGTTCAGTCTGTACCAGCCAGTGCCACACCAGTCAGGGCTAGCAAAGTGCCAGTCACTGTCAGTGCCACATCAGCCAACGTAGTGCCAGTTCCTAAAGATGTACCAATGAAGACTGTCACCTATGAGTGGGCACCACCAGTGGCTAACAAGTACCTGGTAAGAGTTCATATTAGTTAGAAAATAAGTTTTCAAGTCTAAATTGAGTTGTTTTTTTTTTTGTTTTTTCATTCCCCACCCTCATAAAACCCCAAAAAGCATTTAAGCATTATCATATGGTAAAGGATTTATTGGTATAAAAAAATTAACATATTAATAGATAATATTCCTGCCTTGATCAGGAAGTATTGGTGGTATTGCATCATTTAAGATTTGGTAATAGGCAAAAACACATGAACCATAGATCGATGTAGGTGTAGTCAACTAAAAAATAACTTGCCTCTTCCTTTATGATACTTTCCTGTAACCTTGTGCTTGTCTCCAAAGTGAAATTTAAGGCAAGATGTTACCATTTTAACACACTGGAGGAGTGTAGATGGTTAGAATTAGACTTCCTGGCATTGTTCAGGTGCACAGAGAAAGATGACCTTGAAGGGGAGATTAGCCGAATCATTTTTGTTTGTTTATGCCTCCTAAAGTTCAAGGTATTAGAAAACCCTTGGCTAGCTACTGCAGAACAGAAGGTCTGCACATTTGATGTCACTGAATCAACAGTTTTTTGTTTGTTTGTTTTTGTTTAAGTCTTTTTTTGTTTAAAAGGTCTGTTTTTTCTCAGTAGCAATTCTTTTTCAGAAATATGTTACAAAATGTTCTTTTATTCAGTTGTCTTAAATGTGTGGCAGGGACTTTTGAAGCACTGGTGATTACAGTAAAGAGGATGTCATTTTTAATGCCAGCATCTCTCACCACCACATTAATCTTATGTTTGACATTAACTCAACTTTATCATCTTTTGTTTAGTCTGTTTTTGTATCTGTCCCATGTATTCCTTGTCTTCTCACTAAAAAACAAAACTTCACTTTCTTTCTGGTTAGTCTATATCTAATCTGTCTCTCTGGTCTTCTTCTGGTTGTCCTTCGCATTTTTCTTCATTCCCTCTGAGGTGACTCTTTTATTGTCTGTCTCTCTGTAGGCTGTGCGTTATATTGAGTTGCTCCCACCAGAGAAACGCCCAGTGGTTGGTACAGAGGGAGCTGCTTACCGTCGGCAGCAGATGGCCCGACAGCTACCTGAACACGACCAGGACCCGTCCAGGTGTCATGAGCTGAGCCCTGCTGAAGTCAAGCTGATGCAGCAATACGTTCGCAAGTACAAGGATGAAGCCCTGGGGGTTGGAGATGTCATGCTGCCTGAAGAGATGGCTCTGGTTCAGGCAGGAGGGCTGGGTGGATCTGGTGTTGGGGCTGGAGGGGCACCTAGTGCAGGAGGGGCTGAGTTTGGACCTAGAGGTGGTGCTGCTGCTGGGAGTATTGGTGGAGGTGCTGGCTATAAACCAGAGGCTGGGGTTGCTGGAGTTGGATTTGGTTCAGGGCCTGGAGCTGCAGGACCTGGTGTTGGGGCTGGAGCTGGTGGTGGTTTTGGACCTGCAGCCGGTGGAGCTGGAGCCCGTGGTGGTTTTGGACCTGCAGCTGGTGTAGTTGGAGCTGGTGGTGGTTTTGGATCTTCAGCTGGTGGAGTTGGAGCTGGTGGTGGTTTTGGACCTGCAGCTGGTGGAGTTGGAGCTGGTGGTGGTTTTGGACCTGCAGCTGGTGGAGTTGGAGCTGGTGGTGGTTTTGGACCTGCAGCTGGTGGAGCTGGAGCTGGTGGTGGACCACTTTCAGGGCCTGGCGTTGGACCATCTGCAGGCTTTGGGCCAGCTGGAGGAGCCATGGGTACTACTGCCACCGCTGGAGCCATGAGTGTCCCTGGAGCTCAGCAAGCTGGACTACCACAACAGAACTTTGTAAGTTTTTTTCCCTCAGTTCACTGACCATTTGTACTAAAGTTAAATTAAATAAAAATGTATACGGTAAACACATGACATGTCACACTATAACAGATGGGAGGAAAACATACAAAGCAAAAATAAATAAATCCTCACTCACAGTTTTGCATAATACAAGATGAAAGTCTTTACCAATAGAACAAATTTCAAGAACGCAATAATATGTTTGACATCTAGTTAATAGATGGAGACAATAATTTTAAGAGGAACTTGATTTAAAAAAAATATATATATATCATTATAATATCATGAATAAAATAAAACATGGTCAGAATACCTGTTCCCCTCCTATCTTCTAGCGTACCCTCAAATGGGGGAATTACACATGTTGTAGTTTCATTTAGTGGTTTTCTAGTTTATTTCCTGTGTGTACACACCTTTATAATATAATGTTTCTATAATTTCACATTTTCTTCCCTTTCTGCTTATCCCATTCATCTGGAAACCCTTTGATGTCTTCAGCTTAGAAATCATGCACAAAATGTTTCTTTAAAGATGTGATGAATTGCTGGTAATATATGAAAAATAGATTTTTAATAGAATATGTAAATAGCCATAGTTCAAGTTAATACATTTGACTAAGTTCAAATCTATTAACTGTAACTTTTGTATGACTTGGTTTATTTATCAGTTTTCAGTCATTTCCAAACTTAACACTAGGTGGAGCCATAGACCAACCATCCCATTTGAGGATGCTGGGTTCTTATTTAATGCAGTAGTGCATGAGTCACTACTCATGCACTACTGAGTTTTTCTCATTATTACCATGTGCAGTTAATTCTTTTTGTGGATTTTTATTTCATCCTGCTTTCAATTTTACTACAATTCATGTAAAATAAAAACAAACCCAACAACATTCAAAGAGCAAAGTTACCATTCATGGAAACTTGTTATGAAATACTGTGCAGTGATAGTTTGTTCAAATCAAATGGGTTGTAATAAAAGCTATTCAGGACAGGATGTAACAAACTATTCTGATTTTTCTTTCTTCTATATAATAAAATATCAATAGAATATATTTTCATAATGAACTATACAGCCGTACCAATGTACTGTACTTTCCCTTAAAGTCATGCCATCAGTGCCAGCAGCCCATGCGTAAGGGTGAGCCAGCTGTCTATGCTGAGCGGGCCGGTTATGACAAGATGTGGCACCCAGCATGCTTCGTCTGCTGTACCTGTAACGAACTGCTGGTGGACATGATCTACTTCTGGAAGAAAGGCAAGATGTACTGTGGACGGCACTATGGAGACAGCGAGAAGCCACGATGTGGAGGCTGTGATGAGGTGAGATGAGGATATGATCATTTGCTTCTCTTTTGATTTTGGTTAAAAAAAAATTGCATTACATACACATCTGTGTGGCCATTCATAGCTGAGAGTTTGTTAGCACCGTTGATGCTACATTCTGATGCATGTCTGTTTACAGCTGATCTTCAGTAACGAGTACACTCAGGCTGAGGGCCAGAACTGGCATCTGAAGCATTTCTGCTGTTTTGAATGTGACTGCATTCTGGCTGGAGAGACGTATGTTATGGAGAATGACAAGCCTGTCTGCAAGCCCTGCTACATGAAGAACTATGCTGTGGTAAGTCTTTGTTGCTCTGGGTGTCTTTCTTTAATTGGCTCATTGGTTTAAATACACCAATGATCCATAACATTATGACCTCTCAGAGATGCATGTGATGGTCTGGGATACAGTAGAACATAAGTGGGTAGTCTGTTTGCGTAATCAACATTTTGAATATGGCCACTAGTCAGCAAGTCTGATATGCAGAGGCTACAGCTCATTATATACAATACTATAAGAATAATTATGGTGCTGATGTCTTGGGGTACCTTTGAAGTTCTAGAGCAGTGAGCTGTTTTGTTGCACACAAATGAGCACACCAGGTAGAAGGTCATATTGTTTTGGCTGATTAGTGCAATTGAACTTGAAGGATTTGTTAGCAAGGAGCTGTAGCCATACCAGAATTCAGAGTCTTGAGTGCATATTTTTGGCCTTAAACACCCTAATGAGCTCTAACAAGAAAAACGACATCTTATATTGGACGCCACAGTGGAATGTTATGGTTTGATCTAAAAAACAAATGTTAAAAATAGAAGATTGTCACATTTCACTCTGATCACTTTTTTTTTGGAGGACATTATAACATACCAACAATGATTATAGCATTTTACTTGTTACCAAAGCAAATTACTTAGGGATTCTTAGGGCTTCGTGCAAAATTGTTTCACCCAAGTCAAACTTTGTGAAAAATTGATAGGGGAATATATGCTGGCCACCCTAAGCCAAGAATGTGAAGCGCTTGGTGTGTGTTTACTGTGTTTTTTTCCAACATAATCCACAGCAAAGCTAATGTTGTCATATAACCAAATACTTGCCTTTGCCTGTAAGAGTTGAGGAATCTCTTTTTTGTTTGAGATAGTAATTACACTGTGCTGCCAAGCATTTTTAAAAAGTTTTTAAATGAAACATATTTCAACGTGTCAGGTATTAATTAGGCACCATGAGGACACCGTATAGTTTAAACCACATACATACATAGTTTGACTGCAGTGGAGGCTAAAGCTGTTAGGGGAAGAAACTACATAGAAATAATATAGAAACTTGAAGAGTTTGAATAATAATTTTAAAATGAATTGTGGAAAACCTAGATATCTGAAACTTAACTTAAAAAAAACCTTGACATCATTATTTCCTACCTCTTGCCAGAAATGCTCATCCTGCCAGAATGCAGTGGAGCCTGAGGCCCAGAGGGTTTCCTATGGTGATTATCACTGGCATGCCGAGCCACAGTGCTTCAAGTGCTCCGGCTGCTCCAAATGCCTGATTGGCCAGCGCTTCATGGCAGTGAAGAACTTCCTGTTCTGCTCTGTGGAGTGCAAGAAGAAAATCATGGCTTAAAGGGCCAAGACAAGTCCTTCATCTTCTTCATGATCACTTGCGAAACCAGGAATCGTACAGAGAGAACACTGGTACAGCTACAACAGTCTGTTATGGTTCTTTTAACAGAAATAGTGCCTGATCTCTGTAGTATGGAGATCTACTCTAACAGTGAAACCGTTTGAATTCAGGTACTTATTGTAAGTCCAGAAAGATCGCAGCACTGATATATCTTGTAGTCTCAGATAGTTTTAAAAAAAGGAGTTTCCACTTTTTTCCAGCCTTGTTTGCTTTTCTTGCACTGTTATTATTTACAGATGAGATTTTTTTCTTGTTAAACTTGTGACCACTAACCTATTGCTGGGTTTTTGTTTCTTTTGTTGTTGTTGTTTGCCACCTTTTTACTACTTTATATAAAAACTACTGACATTCCCTTTCCATGCAGCAATGTTACTGTCAGTGTTAGCCAGATTTGAGGCTGGTTGAAAGTAAACAATCAATGTAATATCAAACTTGCAGTCTGTAGCTAAATTAGAAGTTTTGATGAATTAAATTTGTGCTTTCAATGAGACATTAAAAGTAAATTCCTCCATCTTTGTCTACAAATGGCATATACTCTCTTGTTTTATTGTCAGGCAGCAAGGTTATATCATAGTATTTTCATACTTATATCAAGGCAACAACGTGTTACAAATAGCTCCTTATTAGTTTATTTGTGGTATTAAAAATAGGCTTTTCTAAAATTACTTGAAATGGTTAAATTCCTGCCTTTCAAGGTCTTAATAGGATCTCTACAAATATAGTTACAGCTTTAGCTTTTGATTGTTCTGCTGTTTCTTCTATTTGGATGCCAATCAATCAATCAATCAATCTTTATTTATAAAGCACTTTTCATACAGAAATGTAGCACAAAGTGCTTTACATGGTTAAAAGCACCCCACCCCGCCCTCCAACTCACTCCCCACACTCTCATTAACATAAACGATCATGGATACATACACACACATCCCCCCCACCCACGAAACTATGTGATGTATGATAATTATACGTTATTTAAAGAATGCAGGAAAATGTACTAGGCAGTTTGGTACAGCTTAGTGAAGGCTAAACTGGTTAGGGTGACACTGACAGTGATGTTGGACTGGTGCAGAGCAGGGTGTGTTGTTCAGTGTTACATTAACCAGTAGTAGACATAAATGTATCTTTAAGGTTATGTTTATTAGATTTACTCACCAAATGCTTCCTTTTATACTGGTTTTAAAGTCTGGGGGTTGGAAATCAGCTATATAGCTTGTTAAACATCTGCTTATATTGTTGAACTGGGAACCAGGGAGAAAAGGATAATGTATGTCTATATGACTGACCTGGACTGAAAATTTGTGGCAGCAGGTCTTCGGAGTGGTCGATCCAAATTTTAAACTTTTGGTTCAAATCATTGATGACACGTATGGAGGAGGTCAGGAGATGGTGCTTACAGCTATTTGTAAATGTCTAGTGCTGTTTTTAACGAGTGGTTTGGGGATCTTGTCAAAATTGATGGGATTATGAACACAGAAAAGAACAGTCAGAGTTTGCACCACCATTCACTGGAAAGCCTCTGATTGACAATAGGTTCATTTTTCAGTGTGACAATGATCCCTAACACAGTGCAAATGCAGTAAAAGCATATCTGGACAGCAAAACACACAATAGGACACTCTCAGTCATGGGTTGGTCTCCCCATGAGCATGGACCTCAACATTATAAAGTAGACATGGGTGGCTCAAGACTTTCGCACACTCCTGTTTCTCAGCACTTGTCAAAGGTGCATGCAAATGTTCTCTGTAGTCAGTCAGATAAGACATCAGTGTGTTCAGTTTGTGTGTGTGAGTGGCTCTAAAGCTGTATCCCAACTGCATTACAATACATTTTCTGAAATTCATGTGTGAAAATAGCTTCGTACAACCACATTCTCAAAATTACAGGTTGATCTTTGAAACGTTAAATCATCACAGTGAGTCACTAAATGCATCATTAATGCTGCTTACCATAAATTGTCAACTACAGTGATTCTTTTTCTGTGTGAAAAGGATCTTTTAGATTTATTGTCTTGGCCTCATGTAACTTCCAGCATGGTTTCAGGTACCTGTGGATGCAGAATTACTCCTGATGAAGATACTGTAAAGGTGTTGTCACTATTCCACACTACACATGTGCTGTACACTAAATGCTACAGTATGCAGAGCGTGATCAGTGTACACAAATATTTAGGAACAGTATTTATCTGCTGTAGGAGAACCGGTATGCAATCCAAATACAGCTCACTTTAACTCCTACAGGACATATGTTGCTCTCTCTGATGAATCACCTGTTACTCTCTGGGAAGTCAGTGGTAGGTTGGCCATGATGGAAAAAACACCACTGAGGGGCTTGTATTTTCATTTACGATATGGAAAGCGTGCACAATTCAAGGAAGTGCCATTTCTGAGGAGGCCCATTGTCTTAAATGGCAGTCGGCCCAGAACTGTGCTGTTATTTCCCCCCTTTCAGCCACAACTCTACCAGTCTTCATGTGACTGAATTGCCTGGCCAGGGTCACACATTCATTACCTCTTTCCAACATCTTCCCGTGACCTTGTTCTAATTTTCTCATTTCAGAGATTCCTTCCATGGCCACTTCTTCTGTCATAGGAAGTCAGGTCATTGTTGGCATTTCACTGAAGTGTTGATCAAGTTTTGTTTTACGTGGTATCTTGAGTAAGGAAACAGTTAAAACTGTAAGAAACAGAAAAAAAGGGGACAAGTCACCTTCCTGTAATACGTACAGGATTGAACTTGAATGTGATTTTTTTTTTTTTTTTTTTTTTTAAATAAATAACTGAATTTACATGGTGCTGTCACCAGAATTCGTATTAGTCAGTCTGTATATAGAACCAGCTGCAGTATACCTTAATAAAAACGTTTGTGTCTCTATAATAACACATTTGTGTGTTGGAGTATATGTTTAAAAGCTGTTGTCTAGTTGAAGAAAAGTTTTGACTCGGGTCTGATTTCCATCATTCAGACTGATTGCTTACAGATCATAAATCCTCAAATGCATGAATGTAGGGCAGCATCTAGGTCTATCCAATATGCAAACAGTGAGTCATATTCATATGAAGAGAGATACAAGATTGAATCAAGATGAGATTTTATGAGCTTCTTGGAATTGGAGTTTTCTGTTTGTGTAGTTTTTCACCATAGTAGAGTGGTGAGGAGAAACACATGGAAAGCACCAGATACTGTTTGCAACAGAGTCTATGCATAGATTACATTTCTTCAGTTTCACAAATCGGCATTTTGTAGAATATACTCTAGAGTAATACTTGCGTCCAGTGGCAAATGCAAATAAGCGGGCTCAAGTTTAACATCTCTAATTACTGTAAGGAAGCACCTGCAGTATTTCCATGGAGCCACTTCCATAGCTTACAAACCTTGAGGTCAAATCCAAGTTCCACTGCCTCATAAACTAAAATTAAGGGAGGAACTATAAGAAATGTCAACGAGAAAAAAAACAAAGAAAAAATAAGTGCCTTAAACACAACGGAGGATCTAGACTAACTGTGTAGTTTCACAGATACCCATCTGGATGAATACCACATCTCAGACTAGTGCTGCTTCTCGTGAGTTTTTTCTTTGAGAGCTAACTGGGACTGCCCCAAATGCGCTGAGGTGAGAGCACCTGAAGATCATCTGATCTCACATTCTTTAGTTCATGTCGTGACTGCAAAATAAAAACCAGTCATTAAACTTAAGGATATGTTTGAGGTAGCAGTTTCTGTATGCAAAACATTTGTTATAACTATGATAAAGAATTTGAGAAGATGTGGAAAGAAGAGACATGCAGAGATACACTTTGACACTTCTTTTTTTTTTTCATTGAACTTGTGGAAAAAATATTGCGAGGATATTAAAAATGAGAACGTGAGACTTTCATACTTCCTATTTAAAAAAGAACATCCAGTTGTGGATAATTCAGGTTGAACCCAGACATACTGCACACAGGAATCTTAAAGCTGAAGATGAGCAGAAAAAGCAGCCAGGGCAGGCATTTTAACCCAGATGGTATAAATGCCAGATACATGAAACTTCGATAACTCACCACCCACATTCCTCCTATGAGGAGGGAGCCAGTGAGCAGGAGTGATTCAGTTTAATGGAATGTCATTATAAAGCAGGCCTGGTATTACAGGCTAACAGCAGCCAACAGGAGCAGTCATGTTTAATCGTAGCATCAGACAAGTTATGTTCATGTGTGGCTCACAAAATCAGACTTCAGTTGAGATTCATTTCACCTTTGCCATTATTGTAGTACAAAAACACAAGATTAAAGGATAACAGGAAATCTGCTTATCCACAAAGGTTATGAGATATCTGCCATTATCCTTGCTAATATGCGTAATAAATAAATCCCATTTAAGAGAAACTATGTTCCATTAAACTAACAAAACAGCACTGATCCTGAATGGGGATTATTTCCATATAATCCATCCAATCCATTTGAGAAAGTAGGTCAAATAATTGGGGAATTGTCAAGCCTGAGTATTTAGTGGCTCGTTGAAGCTAAGACATCCACTGGTGGTGGTCAGAGGGCCTGGTGGCACAAGTGTCCGGCAGCCTCGCCTCTGTCAGTGCGCCCCAGAGCAGCTGTGGCTACAATGTAGCTTGCCATCACCAGTGTGTGAATGTGTGTGTGAATGGGTGAATGACTGAATGTAGTGTGAAGTGCTTTGGGGTCCTTAGGGACTGAGTAAAGCGCTATACAAATGCAGGCCATTTACATCCATCTTATTTTTATTTTCCATCCCCTGTTACAGTCATTGCTCTCTTATCTGATCATCCAACCTACAAATCTTCTTTAGTATCTTTGCCACCTTCCATCTGCCCTCTCCATATCCGTCCTTCTTTTTAACCTCTCTCCTATGGCCTATCTGAATATTATACAGATCATTACCATCTTCTCCATAACACATTTTGTAATCAACTTTCAACGTCTACCTCGTTTTTAAAGTGCTAGAAGCCTCACAGGGTTATTTTGGTGTGAATTACACATGCACAGATACTTCCAGATACACAAGTTATATGTGTGGCTCACATGGTTCTTCTTCATGCTAAAATCATCCTTAGCAGAGATCCCAGTTGTGATCAGTCTCACTGAACCTGTTCACCAAGGTGTCAACATTCTGACACTATATGAAGGTGATGCAAAATAAGGTAAACAAAAAACAACCATTCAGCTCCAATATGCTTTCTTTGTATAGCTGCTTAGCTATGTTTTGTATTTACATATTCTTAAGCACTGTGACCTACATGATTTTATCTATGAATGCAATTAAAATTGAAGTAGAATATAGAGTTCACTGGTACTACTGAACATTTTAGAAGCTCTTACAAAGAATAGAAAGAAAGACAGGAAAGGGGGAAAAGAAGAAAAGGATGCCTAGGTGAGAAGGAACAAAGATAAACATCTAAACCATTCCTAAAATTAGGCATTTTTCTCCCAAAAGACATTTTAAGAGACATTTATGGGCTAACATTAGAACCAGTCAGTTTTTGTTGTTTCCAGCAGGAGTCACTCTTCCCTATAGGCTTGTGCTTTATAATTTGGAGTTTCTCTGTTGGACTAACTTTTTGTGTTGGAAATCCTTTCTTCAGGGAAGGATTTCAAGACTTCAAAGAATGTCTGACAATGTAGGAGCACCGCTTTCACAGCTTATCTCCATTATCTCACCTGCTCATCCTTTTTTTTTCTACAGTGCTGCTCTACCTGACAAGCTTTGCTTTTTGTCTCTAAAATAACAAGTAATTCATTTATTCTTTTGTAGAAAAATAACGAGTGGAAAGAGCCCTGCTTGTTTTAGCAGGATTATTGGCTCTCAGCTACTTCACATTGAGTCTGGGTTGCTTGGTTACTGTTTGCATTTCACGATAAGTCACCAGTTAATGATTGTGTCTTACAGCTGGCAATATTTGTTTCAGTTACACATGGTGTGTTTAGAGCCATACGAAATATGATTTGCTCTGCGAGGACTCGCATGTCTGTGTTCAAGTGAGTTTTCAAAATTCAGAGGTTTCTTAGAGTTGGGTGCTCCCTGGCGCCTTCTGTTTCATATTTAGATAAGATCCGTCATTTATTAAGTCAAATGTCATGGGACTGTTACACATTGTAAGAGGGAGTAAAACTGATACTAGTGAGAAAGCAGTCATTTGAGTTACTGTGGAAATACTTCAGACAGCAGTATGGTATACAGTGCATCCAGAAAGTATTCAAAGTATTCATAGCACTTCACCTGTTCCACATTGTGTCATGTTCCTCATTTCAAAATGTTTTAAATAGATTTTTCACCTCGAAGTTCTTCACACAATAATACCCCATGATGACAAACTGACAAAACGTTTGCTTAAAATTCTTGCAAAATGAAGACATAGTGCCTGTTAATATTTATGTACGTAAGTATTCACAGGCATTGCTATGACGCACAACAATGAGCTTATACTGTTTCCACTGACCTGTCTGATTGAAGTGACTGGAGTCCACCTGTGCACACACCCGTCTATGTAAGGTTGCATAGTTGACAGTGAGCACAAACAAAGCCATGCAGTCCAAGGAATTGTTTGTAGACCTCAGAGACAGGATCGTATTGAGGAACAGATCTGATAAAGAAAAAAATTCTGCAATGAGCACAGTGGCCTCCATCGTCCATAAATGGACGAAGTTTGAACACCAAGAGTTGCCTGCCCGGATTATGGGGTACTGTGTAGAGAGTTTTGAGGTGAAAAATGAATCCAATCCATTTTGGAACAAGGTTGTAACATGATACAATGTGGAACGAGTGAAATGCTGTGAATACTTTCCGGATGCACTGTAACTGAGTGGGTTTGTACTGCAAAACGAAGTTAAGCTGTGCATTTTTTCCACCCTCAGGATAAAGTACAATTAAAACTTTAAGTTATGACCAATTTGATTTACATCTACTTAGATGCCTACAAGAATGAGATTAAGGGAACAAAATACTAAAAATATAATGAGACATCAAAGTATAGGTTTGCTACCGACACCACATTACAACCAAGAAGTTAACATTTACAGTGTCTCCAATTATTTTAAGCCTGCACTGCCATTAATGTGCCTGATGCCAAGCTTCTCAAAACAAGTTTCCCTTTCCTGCCATTGTTAGCCACAGACTTCCTCCTTTCCATTCTGCAAGCTCGAAAAGGCTGGAGCTAAATTCTCACAGAGGTAATCAGAATACCACTCAAGGTTATAGTGCACATGATGATGGTGATAGTCTTTCAGGATTATAGGGCATTAATCAAAACGATGATTTAAAAACGTTAAATTGAGGGCCATTATGTATTTTCTTTTAATTTCTCTCAACAGGTCCTTATGGGTTTGGCTTTCACATATGCATCAATTTTCTGTCTTTGCTAAATGGCATTTTGGAATTTTTAATTTACTGTTGGATAACAGCAGCATTTTGAGAACAAAGGAAGCAGTATCACGTCCTGACTGCATCATTACTTTATGTGCATGACTCATTTCAACCTTATACACCTGCCCCTCCCCCCCTTAACACTGGCTTTTTATTTAGTTCAAAGAAAGGAGAAGGAAAAGTTGACAATCTGCAACCCTTACTTAATAATACCTGCAAAAGTAGTTTCATCTACATTATTTATCTGCAATTTTAAGGCCACGTCTTCCAGTGGGCTGGGGTTGGGAATTTTTCTGTTGATTCCCCAAAAAACTGTAATCCTATTAGAGAATAGGAAGAATAGCAAAAATTATGTTTTACTTATTTACCGATTCGGACCAGTAAAAGCTGTACAGTAGTATGAAAGACACTTGCCTCTAGCATATTAACAATAAGGTAGTAAGGCCTTACAGGATTTCATCCCTGCATTTTGCAGATGATGTGGTTCTGTTGTTTAATTGAGTGCTGATCGTGTACCGACAGTTTGGTTTGCAGCTGGGATAGGAATTGGCAACCCTAATTAGTACTCTGCCAGGAAAAGTGAGAAGTGCTCTCATTTAAAGACAGGATGAGCAGCTCAGTGTAGAGCTCACATTGAAAGAAGCCGGATGGATAGGTAGCTGGAGGTTCGGCTCATCCATCCATCCTCTGCCGCTTATCCTTGTCAGGGTCACAGCCTATCAATTCAATTGAGGCAGGGTACACCTGGGACAGGTCACCAGTCTGTCACAGGGCTAACACATAGAGACTGACAGCCATTCAGACCTATGGGTGAATTAACCAAACCCAAATAACTGCATGTCTTTGGACTGTGGGGGAAAGCCGGAGTACCCAGAGAGAAGCCACACAAACAGGGAGAACATGCAAATACAACAAAGAAAGGCTCCGGCCTGGTGGTGGAATCGAACTCAGGACACTCAGCCCACTTGACCAAAATACAGTATAAGGGCAACATTTACTTTTGTTCCACTGATTTTGGTCTCCACGTCAACTGTTGTCTGCCTGGTACTAACTGGTGCTAAGTAGAGAACATTTGAAATTGTTGCTGGTTTCTGAAGCTGGAAACAGCAACGATGAGAACTCCAAGAAGCAAGTTATAAATAATGATGAAAAAAGTGTATAATCTGTCAATACATATTTACAACAAAGATGTTTAACTTTAAAGCACACACACATACTCACAGATGAAATGTTGAACCCATGACATAGAACAGCACTGTGATATTGAAGTGTGCCAGTGCATGGGTGTTAGTTGACAGTCTGGTATCTCTTCCTAGACTAGCATGGATTAACCTAATGACCTGCTACAGCATTTGAAATTATTACTTCTTGCACATAATTTAAAATTACACAAATACTGATGATGATTAATGATGTGCACAGACTGATTGATGATAATAATATTGAGTACAGACGTTTGTCAAGTTTCTTTTACGCATGCATTGAAAACAGGTTTTCCTCAGTATGAAATATGAAGCAAATTTTTAAATATAGAAAATGAAGACACTTTAATAAAAAATTTCCCTGTTTTTGTCTATAAGCATTTTCAGCTACACACAGTACTGGATATTATGAAAGCGTAATAGAACCCTCGGGCAAGGAAATTTTTCATTTTAGACCAAGATTCCCATTAGTCTATTTGATCCCATTTTGTCTCCACAATTATTTGTTCTTGTTAACCTTTAATATAAACTTACTCTTCCTTCCACTACTCATCATGCTCCCATAACTCCCTCCATATACTATGAAAATACTGATAAGAATTCCTCTCTTCAGTTTTGGCAAGCACCAGGCCCCAGTTTAAGAGCCTGTAAATGTCCGAGGCAGGAATGTGGCTGCCTTGTATGGTCATAAAAGTTGACTGCTAGTTCTTTTTTTATACTCATGTCTTTTTTCCCCTCCTCACTGAGGATGGGCTAGTTCTGTTTCACTTTCATGAAGAAGTGGGCCCACATGGGAGGTAAACGAATGCAAAGCAAAGAGGTGTCACCTGACCAGTCCCATCACTTTTTCTGGTTATTATATTTATATTTCAAATGAACAGTTAGGCTACCATAAGAAAGTTTTTTCCCCGGCTATTCCAGTTATAAATTCAATAGCTCTTGCAGTTACACTTATAGATCTTACAGATTGATATATTTTATTATTACTTTTCCCAATTTTTTTTCCTTCGGCATTCTTCAGCATCTATTAATCCCCTCTGCACAAGTCCAAACCATCTTAGCCTGCACCCTCTTCTTTACCTCTCTTGAGCGTTGCGCATTGCTTTGGTTGATAGTTGATCTCAGGCGTTTAAACTCAACCACCTTCACTACCTCAGCTCCTTACAGCTCCGCTGTTGCACCTGTTTCCCTCTCATTCACACACATGTATTCTGTCCTGCTTCTACTGACTTTACCACCACCCTCGAAGGCTTTCTTTATACTGCTCTCCATGATGGTTTCACTACAAATCACATTGCCATCTGCAAACATCAAAGTGCACAGACACTCCTATGTCTACCTGTCCATCACCCCTGCAAACAGGAAGGGGCTCAGAGCCGGTCCCTTATGTAATCTCACCATCACTTATTTCTCCAACCACACACCTCACCACTGTCCTGCAGTTCTCATATGCTCTGCACCACCCTCACAAACTTTACAAACTTCTATATTACTCCCTCATGCAGTACCACAGCTCCTGTCTTAGCACCTTATTGTATGCTTGGTCCAGATCCACAAGGACACAATGTTACTCCTTTCGACCGTCTTTGTACTTTGGTGTCTTTTTCATACAGTTGAGAAAAAGATTTGTATAATAAGGAGAACATAACACAACAAGATACCACATAAAGAATGTCTAGGACTTATACTGTCCCCATGTAACTAAGTTTTATTTATATAGTCCTAATTCACAACAACTGTTGCCTCAAGTCACTTTATATTGCAAGGTAAAAATCCTACAGTATTGGAAAGAAACCCCAACAATCACATGACCACCTGAAAAAAAAACCTCCTGCTGCAAGGGGTAGTTGAGGGGAAAGAGAAAAAGCAGAAAGAGACTGGACAAAAAGACACGTCGCAGGCTTTAAATAACACGCACTTTGAACTGGGGTGATGTTGGGGATTCCTAAACTGAAGTGCGGGCCTGTTACTTTAATTCTCAGGTGATTGCCACTCAAAACTATGTCTATTAAAACCTTCCAAAGCATATTCTAATCAATAAAACTGCATCATGCAAACATTACATTGTGGTAGGTGCAGCCAGTCATTCAGTATCAAAACTAAAAACACATTCTCATTCCCAGCTCATTTTATACTTTTATAAATGTTGCTGGAAACTCACAGATTTGAACAAGATTACTAACACTTGTAAAAGACCCCTTTGTGTCACATTCAAACTCCCTGGGTAAGTATCATTTTAACATTTTAACATTCAGAGCTGCTGTTTTGAGCTAAGCCTAACTAAGCATTTAACACTTTTTGTTTACATGTTTCTTATTAATTGGCAAACTCTTGGAGATTAAGTATCAGAATTTCAGGAGCGGGACCACGCCTCCAAACACGCTCCTTCCGGTTCTCATCTATATGTGTCCCATCTTGAATTGAATTGAATTGAATACAGTAGCAAATAGGGATTGGTTACAGTCGGTGCCTGATTTAGATTAAAACAACAACAGCAGCATGTTTAATATTGTCAATCATAAGAATGCATTTATAGAAACATACCCTCTTTCTGTCGAACTCTCTCTAAAATATTCTGTCCAATTCTTCATCATTGTCTGGCCAATCCTTTTACCCAGCACATAATGTGTCATTTATACGTATAAGTTAGATGGTAATGAGTGTGAGATGTTTACAGATAACTCCAAGATCATGGCTCCATAACACCTACTTCTCTTCTACTGTCACTATTTACTTTGTCCCCTCCCAGTGCCACGCATGCACTAAATATTCTGTTCCCTAAAGTGAAGACTTAACACTGTGGAGACTTTCCAGTCCCACCAATTAATCATTTTAATGTGACTGGCCAGTATATTTAGCCTCACCACAGTGAGATATATATATACTAGATCACTAGCTCTTGATATGGTTCTTGCACAGAATACAGAGCATGTTATACCTGAATCAATGGTGCTATGGATATAGCCATAGAATTTTTACTCCACCTACTTCTGTTTATCTGTTTCCAGATTCAGATGTGTTACCAGAATACCTCAGAAATTTAAGAATGCATTAGGTTCAACAGGCTTAGTCAGGCCAACTGTGTTAATTACACCCATGGGAAACCCCCACCTGAATCCTAACAAGTACAACCATTGCTACAGGCATAAAAGTAACAATATGATCCCTTACACTGTCATCCCGATCAGCTGTGAGACAGAAGAATACATTTTTGTTGTCTCTGCCCGTAAAGGTACAAACTTGCCAGACTAAGATACAGCTGAGAATGGCAACTAAAAAAAAAAACTTTTCTAAATCAGCTTCTGTTAAACAAGCAAATGAGATGATACCACGCATCTTAACAGGAAGGCAGCAGTTGAAAATGAACTTGTAGAATCTGACCTACAGCTTCTGTGTATAGGAGTTTGTTAAGCCTGTGTAGGCTCCCGTCTACTTATCAGATTGTATTGCAAAGACAGTGGAAACCAGTGTACTATTACATTGCTGTTTTCTTTCCTTTGTTTTCTTTCACGTAACTCCACCATATAAACAGATTCATATAGATTTGTAGAGCAGTTCTGCAATAATCAGGTGCAATAATTTGATTAAGGGTTATCCCTGCATTTGTCTTTACTTTTACTCTAAAGGGTGTTTGCAATGGTTTATCCCTCTTCCCTCGCTGCTTTCACAGGGAGTGGGCCCAGCACTCGCCTTCTGACCTTTGACTACACACATACTACTTGCTTCTAACCAATGCCAAAATCTTTGCTGCTAGATTTAATCAGCTCCGCTCTTTGACCCACACTAACCCAATCCTTCAACCTACCCCACCCTCTCCACCAATCATTACAAAGCATCCCCTGCAAACCTCCCTCCGGCTGATGCAGTTTTGCACTGACCTGCCAAAATCGGACATCTCCTGTTTGAGTGAGTGAAGATTTCCATGGGCAGCCCTGCGCTGCTTTCTTCATGAATAGCTGGAGGAAAGCCCACATGCACACTGAGTCAAAGGGAACAAACGAGCCATTCTGTGTGCACTTATCAGCTGTTTGTTGGCAAGTGAAGAGAAATGTAGACGTGGATAAGAAGACATAGATTGAAGACTTAGCAATGTAATTGCTTCATATGTCTCTGTGGACCAGCTCATTTTCCTGGCACAAGTAGTGTCTAAAGTCATATCTCTGTAAGAGATTAATTTTTCATAATTACAGGACTTACTGAACAGCTTGCAGATGTAGGTGACGTTATCAAAATGATCGACTTGTTTTAACACTGCTTATATTCACGCTTTCCAATGAACAGTGTCTAGATCTGACTTATACTATATGTTTCATGTGTACCAGTCTGAATGTATTGTAAGAATGTTTTCATGGGATCTTAGTGAACACATCAGGTATAAATACCATTGCTTAAGTCAAAAACAGCATCTAGGATGTGGGTTGCAAAGTGGCTTGCAGATGCTGCAGCGTCTCCACACAGTCTAAAGCAATTTACATACCACACTCTGAGATTCAACTGAGAAGATGTTTACAACTGCAAAACATTCCCATGAAGCCTTAGTTGTTTATGGGCATACTGTTGCCCTCAAACCTTTAAAACCCGAAACATGAAATAACTCTCAGAAATCTTTAATTTTTTGATAATGGAGTGTTTGTTGAACCTTTAGATAAAATATATAAAAAATACTTCAAATTTGAATCAGCATATATGAGTTTTAATTTGTATCACATTTGCTACATAAGCTATATTTTTGCATTTTAGTCATTGAAAATTTGTCATGCAATTTATATTATTTTTTTTAGGGTAAAACAAAGTAACACTGATGATGTAGAAGTCTCAAAAACTCAAAAAACACATGTATCAAATACGATACTCTTGGCTTTAAAGAGTTAAGGACAAGTTCTCTTGCGTAAGGAGCATGTGAAAAGATTACTGTTGCTCCCATAAAAGACTCTATGGAATGTGTTCCATTATAATGTGCAAATTGATATCAAGTCTGTATTACAAGTAGAGGGGCCTGAGGTGCTTTTTTTTCACTTCACATCTTTTAAATGTTTCTTCAGTTTTATAAACCGCTGTCACATTGTGGTATTATCTGTTTTGGCACAGATTAGGCTGTTTTGCCAAATACAACAGAAGCTGAATGCTGTACGGCATGAGTCAAGCCTACAGTCCCCCAGATACCAATCCTGCTTTATGAGAGCTCCGTAATCTAAATCAACTCTCACACAGGAAATTATTAGATACAGATGTTAATTTTGAATAACAACTGAATTATCAGATTTATGATTTAAAAAAAAAAACACAGGTAAAACGCATAGATTATCCTCCAAAACTACTTTATTAAAGTTACCAGATGCATCTGAAATTGAACAAGATAACAGTGTACTCTATGTTTTAATTTAATCACTTCAACTTTTACCTCAACTGTCCGGCTCCTGTCAATTCTACAACTGCATGTTTCCATTCAAATAATTATCAGCTAAGCTCCATAGCCAGAAAGCTTTGTAATATGAAAATTTGACAAGGTCGTGTATAGGTGCAACATATACGCACACACAAGCATGACAAAGAACTATACACAAACCTTTGAACTGGTAAACCTAACTATGCTGCAGTTGTTGTCTCACATTCTTATAATTCTCGTCATGTTTATCCGGTGCTTCCATGCAATCCATGTGTTTAACACTGGCTGTCTGCATCTGGGCCAACCTGCTCTGCATCATCTGTCAGTGCTTCTTTTTGCATAACATTCATACTCAGCAGGTAAAGAAAGCACTCTAGAGGTCATTGACGTAAACACCACATTTCATACTTGGACCTGTTACCTTCCAGACAGGAGAGGCATACGGGGAAAGTATATTTACAAAAAACACAGATGTCAGAGTGTGGAACTTAAGCGAAGACAGTGAAATTCTTAATCTCTGCTGTTTCTTGGCCTGCGCTGATCTCTCAAACAGTTAAGTGTTATGTTTCTGATAAAACTGAGACACATCAAAAGAGTTCCTTTGGCAGCATTTTTCCTCTCGTTCTTTGGAAGTTAGGTAATAGTTAGGACACATTCAGGCTTGATGGGCAGACCTGAGCATGTCTTTGGCATTGGGAGTAGACAGACATTAGCTTTAAGTACTCATTTAGCAACAAAGCTGTTGCAGGGAAGGAAAAGACATCATACCTTAAGAAAATTCAGAGTTTTGGTGTGGTGCAACTCTCTGAAACTCACAAGAACATCCAGAACAGTACGTTTTATGGTCCCACTTTCTAGGTACATTTGATGTTGCAAACATGTCACAATTTATATGTAGAAAAATCAATTGTCTTTTACTGCTTGGGCTTATTGGCCTTGGGCTTGTTGTATTACTTGAAGGAAAACATAACAAGCTGTCAGGCTTTAAAGTAAAGTAAAAGTTAAAAACACTGTGAGTCTTTTGGAGATTAAGAAACATAATCTATAAAATGATGACCTGGATTGTCTAATAAAAGCAAGATTTATTTTAGTTTGTTTGTTTTACTTCTAGCTTTTATTGTCTACCTTTCTGAATTTTGTGCTTTTGTAAAATTGTGGAGTTTCTTTATTTTCCTATTAAATCTTCATCTTAGAGACGTTGTAACAGCCTTAAATAGACAGCTTGTTTTTCATTCCTGCACTCTGCTTCTCTGCACTTGGGTCCTCACCTCAGCTACACTCCGAGTCATGACAGTGGAAGAAGTGTTATGGTTAGAGTTAGATATGGAATATAAATAAAAGTTCGAACTACACCAGTTAGATATAAAAACAAAACCATAATTTGTTTGCACTCGGCTGTATTTATATCCTTGATTGCTTAAGTGATTTCCCCTTTCTAAATAGATCTCACTCAACACGACAGATTGCTTCACATGTGGATCTGGAGCTCAGATCAGCATCAAGGCAGCCCAGGCAGACTGCTGTGCTGACTGAGCTATGTGTTTCCCTGTGTTGTCCCTGAAAACAAGCATCTATTGAGCCAGCCGACTCATTTTCCACAACTAATTCAAGTCGAAGTGAGACTCTGTCTCCATGATTGGACTCAATTAAAGTCACTGAGGTATGAAAGCACAGCCGCAGGAGAATGAGAATCACACATGTAGCATAATCTGTAGTGCATTACACAAATGCACAAACACAGACAAGGCAGTCATTGTTGAATTTCCAGCTTTCTCTGTATGCCTGGTGAGTTACTGCTGTACTTTGGCACCATTCCCAAGAAAAAATGTTAGGAAAATGTGTTTACCTCTTTCTGTGATTGTTCATTACACACATTGGTCTTGCAGCTGGTGATTAAAAGATAAGAAGTGTTCAGTGTAATACACAGGTGCTGGAAAATCCTGTGCAATCTCGGTAACTTTTTAAGAAAGGTATTCCCCAGCCCTACTCGTGCTTTCAAAACCCAGCACACCCTAATCCAAACACGTGCAGAATACCTCTCCCTTTGGGTTCCTCCTTCTTTCTTCTGTCTCCTGGTGGTACTGTGTTTTCTTTGCCCTGGTTTAGGGATTGTGTGAGCAGATGAGTAAGACACGAACATATCTTTATCAGCAAGTAAACAACTGTATGACAAAATGCAACCGTTAAGTCCAGATGAATAAAAGCTGTCTTTCTAATGGCCAGCAGGAGGCAACTTCTCTGACTGCAAAAAGATTTGTGCTTATTTAGGTCACTGGTAAAACTTCAGTTGCAAGTTTTAAATCATCTGTGGATTATTTTGTCTGATTTATCTGCTACCGGTTCACAACATCAAGAATGTAACACCAAAAAGTCTCATCTCTAGCTTCACAACGGGTTGTATATAACCAGTGGATGATGTCACAGCGGCTGTATTCATCTTTTATTTACAGTTTGTGTGTCGCCTGGAGATTCTGTAAATAAATTACACCAAAAGATAGATAACCTTCATTTTCGCTTGTCTTTCTGTGCGACATACTGTCAGCTTTTAACATTTGCCATAATGTTTTCACTGGCAATGCAGCGATTTATCCCATGAGCTATATCTAAAAGATGAGCATAGCCACCATAGCATTACCGATTAGGTCCCACTTTGAAGCCTTCTTTAGATAAGAAGGATGATCTCTTAATTAGCGACTTTAACAAGAAGAAACCTCCTGCAGAACTGGGCTCAGGGAGGGGAAACAATCTGCCATGACAGACTGAGAGTGAGAGGAACAAGAAGAGGGTTTGCAAAGGGAGACAGGACAGTTATTATCCCAACTGTAAAGCCCTTACCATTTCTCTTCAGGCAGTGAGTGGAGCCTCAATATTTCTCTGTGTGGCTGTTGGAGAATACACTTGGCTCTGCTCACTGTAATAAATCCTATCTACTAACAATGTGAAGTACCATGGAGCCATGGAAGGAATTAGTGCTTTAGCTCTTCCTGTGGTCACTGTGGCCACACATGTCTCTGTATTTAGCACTCAGTCCAAGTAGAGTGTGAACAATGTGTTACTGTGTGTGGACCTGTTCACAATAGTGGTAAATAGTGTTCCGTTGTTTCTGCTCACATAAAGTGCACATCAATGTTTGAACAACCTTAGGCTATGTGTGTGTACAAACTTCACACAGATTGTGTATGTGTGGGGGTTTTTTTTGACCCAGCTTGCTCTCCACCATTTCCAGATGAACTCAGCAGACTGAATACAAATGTGTATTCCATGATATTATCTGCACTATTGCTCCAGCTGTTCATTTTGTCTGTTGAAGTTACTCTCCAAAACCATCGCACAGGATACATGTCAAAGAATTTTTTTACATGGAAAGTTTATGCTGTGTGACAGCTCCTCCACTAATTCCACCTATTGGCCTACAGGGGTCTACTTGTATGTTTATAATAGTGTCATAACATATCATAGTGGCATGAAGAAAAGTAGTTATTACCACCACCAATGTTTTTGGTAGCCTTTGTGTGTGTGTGTGTGTGTGTGTGTGTGTGTGTGTGTGTGTGTGTGTGTGTGTGTGTGTGTGTGTGTGTGTCTGTAAGCTCAAAAAGTTTTGAATGAATTCTGATACAGTTTTGTAGAGTGGTAGAGTGGGGTCATGTTAACAATCCATTACAATTTGCCTGATCTCCTCCAAGGTCTTCAAGGTCCACTTAATGATTTATTGGTCAAAGATTGACAAAAGAAAAAGGACTTAGAAACTTTAAGGTCAGCAAATTAATCTCAAGGTCAATGTGATAATAATACAGTATCGAGCTATTTAAAATGACAACATGTCCTTTTCCACTCAAAAGGCACGTTTGACGTGTATGATTTCCTGTTG
This sequence comes from Neolamprologus brichardi, assembly GCF_056152115.1. Lineage (NCBI taxonomy): Eukaryota > Metazoa > Chordata > Actinopteri > Cichliformes > Cichlidae > Neolamprologus > Neolamprologus brichardi. The sequence goes on from NC_142110.1 coordinate 24,084,755, forward strand.
CTCCACAGATGCTGCCCTGAACTAGATAATGCCGTTTATAGTTTAATATCTGGTTACAGAAGTTCATGGTTTGCTCTCTTTCTATCTTTATCCCTCTGTCTCTCTCTCGCTGTCTTTTTTTTCCTGTTCCTTTAGTCTGAACTTACACAAAAGAAAAAGCAGACGTTACCCAGCAGTGGAAACCTCCAAATTAACTCCAGATGCTTCATCGCTAGCTATTAAACAGTATTTGGCAAAAAGGAAGGTCAGCTAGGGACGGCAGGCTGAACTTTGATCATGAGCAGAACAAGATTAACCCCTTAAATTAATTAGAAACCTTGGTTGATCTGGGCCTGAGGCCAGCTCCCCCAGTTACAAGAGAGAAAACCCAGAGCAGATGTGGGCATACCCATGTCCAACACTGCCAGTATCACAAACTTCCTCATTTACAACTGCAACTGCTCACTGTACAAGTCATTTACAGAGACGCCCTACTGACACAAACTCAAGTATCTCTTAATATGTGAGTGTGTTTGGTATAGTCAGTGCCCTGGTGTAAAACATACTGGTCTAAAGCCTCGTATGTCTGCTATTTATCCTAAATTTTAATTTAATTTAAATTTTGATTGTTAAAAGTAGCAATGCTAATGTTGCAAAAAACGTTAAAAAAAAGTTTATTCCACACATGTATGCTTGTTTAGCTAACAAACATACTTTTAGCTAAATGCAGCATTACTTACTGAATGACTGCACTAAAATAGAGGCACAGATGTGGGCACCAAGTAAACCGGCTGGTCTGTTTTCTGGTTGGTTGTACTTCTACAGAGCCCTTCAGAGGATTCCCTGTTTTCAGGCACAAGAAAAGCTTGTCCAATCACATCAAAGCTTTTCTTGGTAATCTGTGACATGGCTTCCCATGTCAGCTAAAAGGAAAAAGTATACAGTACGGTTTACACCCTCTGGGATCATTTCCTCTATTGTGTTTTCATATTTTCCCTCCTGATTAAGTTGTTAGAAAGAATCCATTAGAGGAGTCTCTGCCAAGTCCCTCCACTGCAGCCACCTCCCCTCCCCCGTGGTGACAATACATGGAAGCAGTCAGCAGAGGCCTACTTAGGTAACACAAGAACACTCTCTGGGGTATCATTTTCACATCCAACACTCCAAAACATTCCGTCATATCCTCACTGCTACGAGGCAGCAGACAATACTCTGACATGGGACAAAGTGAGCCAGAGGATAAGGGTGTATGCCTGCACGGCCGGGCTTATGGACAGATTTACACACATCAAGTAAAAGCCCCATTAGCAAAGAAGTGTTCCACTAACAGACTGAGGAAATCCCTGCTCCTGGCCAAAACGTGGTCATGCACACAAATTGTATTCCATCACGTAGTTTGTGCAGCCATCTGGTTGAAGGGTTGTCCTCAGAAATGCAGGGACTGTGAAGTTCCCAATCTAGGCTCTGTTTGGGTTTTTTTGTTTGTTTTCTTTCCTGGGCTTTCCCCTTTAGGTCCACGATTGAGCATGAGGCTGTGTTGGATTCCAGTGTGAGAGCGCATGTGAGGTCACAGGAATGCATATGTTAGAACATTGTGTTTATCTGTGTGTGTGTGTCTGACTGAGTGAGGGTGTGGTAAGAGGCTGTGGAAGGAATTTCGTGAGATGATAGGGTTTCCCTCTCAGGCTTTTGACCAAATGTACTACATCCCACGGAGTTCCTTTAGATATGGCAGACAACATTTCTAGTCTTTCTGGCCACTTTGTTTTTTTTTCTGATTGTGAGTTAGTTGTGACAAAGCTATGATACTGCAGCCCATCACCGTGGCTCTGAGCTATAAAGACACTGCAATCATTCTCATACTGAATTAGACTTCAGCTATTTATGGAGCTAATACTTGTAGTTCTAGCATCCACACTACCCTGTGATATCCTACAGTATGCATCACAAAAAAAACCTTTTTCTTGCCAAATTTTAAAGATACATTCACAATTTATAAACAAATGCATAAACTGTCAGAGGCTGTCATTTTATTCTTTGGCTCATTTATTCTTTGGCTCATTTATAAAGTTGCATTTTTCAAGTTATTATAGTAACTATTGCAGCGTTCATTTGACATCTGACAAAAATCTTCCTTTATAACAATCCATCTTTCTTTAGTTTTGCAGCTCATTTTCAGTGTGTGTTTTCTATTGCTAAAGTCAGAACTAAGATTTGGGGTTTCCATGCATGGCAACATTTCTATTCATTTGAAATTGAAATGATCAAAATAAAGAAACTCATCAAAATCGACTAAAAACCCACGGAAGTTTTTAAACTGCTGCTACAGTAAAACTGTTGCAGTATTTTTCCTAAAAGCATATGTTGAATCCTGCTCTGGTTAAAATTTGAGCCGATTTGAATCACAGTCAAAAAAAAAAAAAAAGCAGCAGTTCATTCATGCTTTCTCTCTACAGAACATTTTTTGTGTCTGATGTCTTATTTGTTGCCCATGTTGTCCAGTACAGTACAGTACAGTATCCAAACTCATCCTGCCCCCATCCAAAATGTAATCTTCTTACCAAAGCAACCTGTTGTCATAGGAACCACTGCTGATGACAGAAAAGGAGAAAGGCAAGAGGCAGAGCAGGGCAGGATGTACGTCAGCTGCAGAGTATTCTGACTGGCTGCATTGTGGTTTCACTGAGTGTGAGCATGTGTGTACATGAGCTAGTGAGTGCATACATGTGTATCTGGGTTACTCATTGAGTAATTCTGTTTATTTCTAAAGGGATTGGCAACGTGTGTTAGCGCACATTTTTCCTTGGTTTTCGTTGCAGAGAATGTGCGTAGGCATGCTCGTACTTACCACCCAAGACTCCATAGTGTGGGGATGAGGATTCCCAGTTGGCACAAGTTGGTGAGGGATGAGGGGAAGGAGCTACACATGGCCACTGCTGCTGCATGCTTTGTTGAAGGGTCCGTCCATTAACTAGCACTGTCACCTCCATAAAGTTTTTTGTTTAGATTGTAATGATCCTGTGGATAGTTATTTCACCAAATTACATACATGTTGTTAAGGTAATCAGTTTTAAATGTTTTTTTAATGGTACGACAAGCACACAAGCACAAAACACTGGTCAGTCATACAGAGAGAAAAAATGGGAACTTTGTAACTCAAAGGCAAGAATGAGTCAACCCAACTGAGGAGCACCAGAGAAGAAATATGCATTTTTCTTTTACCGCCTAAAATGGCAACACTGAGATGTGTTTAGAGGAAAATGAAGGGGGAGCGCTGACGCTATCTCGCTCTATTTCTGTTATTAAGAATTTAAGACATGTATATTGTTATATCAAAGTAAATTTGTTTTCCTCATATTAACTGTCAGGTCAACAAAATATTATCAAAAAGTTGAATGACGATCACTATATCTTAATGCTTTTAGCTCAAGAATAGTGAGACTTTAGGTTAAGTGGCAAAAGAAAACTGTTGCAATTAAGAAATAGGGAGATTGATGAAGCGAGAGAAGGGAAAGCATCCCTGCTGATCAAAGTTTGTATTAGTTGCTTGGGTTGAGTATAAACTTGATCTCTGTGTGAGAAATAAAAACACAACTTCTTGTTTTTCTTTGATGGGATACTTAACATTTTTACACCTCTATTACAGAAGCTGTTGAACTCCCAAAAAATATTCAGTTAGAGAATACAAATCTGAAAAGTTGGGAAAGAAAAGTGATGGAATGGAGAAACGCCAGGACTGGAGAAGAGAGCAAGTGTAGCGCAAGACAGAGTGAAGAAGAGAGAAGTGAGGAACACCTCCAGAATGTTGCCTTTCCTTCTCTTGATCATTCAAGTATCTCTGTGTTCTCACATTATGTCCTGATAACAGCGACATCGAGGCAGCTTACAAAGGCATGTGTGTATTTCCTCTCCTTCAATCTCTGAATGTCTGCGTGTGGTTGTCTGACTGTGTGTTTGCGTGTGTTTTATTATTGTATCCAAGGCAAAGAAGCCGTCTCTAAGTTTCCATCCTCCTCTTCCTCCTCCTCCTTCTCCTCCTCCTTCTTTGGAGCGGCAATTTCCTGAACCAAAGCCAGGAAACTCTGCGTCGGTCAGTTGGGTTGAGAGGCACAGAGGATTGTGGGAAGGGCAAAGGATGGGCGAGGGAGGCTTTATATAGACACTTCTTTGCTGATGTTAGTGGCTAAGCCCTGGAGAAAGAGGGAAAAGGGGAGAAAGGCAAAGGATGATAGAGAAATAAACAGTAAGGAAAAGCATGATGAGAAGCAAGTGAGCTAGAAGTGCTGTGAAAGAGTGAGGAAATAAAGAAGTGAAAGGTTGACGAATAGAGCAATGGGTGTTAAAAATTGCAAAAGAACAAAACGGCAGCAGAGACAGATTGGCAACTAATGAAGCAAAAGGTGACAGGCTACCCGAAGAATAACACGGAGCGCTATTAGTGTCCATCAGCTACCATGGCTGAACGAGACTGACTGACCCCACAACTAACACCCTAAGCATTACTGATGAGAGCGCTTGATTTATCCACCTCCATCACCGAAGAGCTAATGTTTTTTTCTCCTGCTGTGTAAGCAAAAAAAAAAAGCATTTATATTGTTTTTAGACACACAAATTATCAGAGAGATGCAAAGTCAAATGCATTATATGATTTATAATCATTTAAAGTTGCCTTTGTATAGTTGGTTAATTGTGGCACTGTTCTTACCTAGCTAAGAGGGGTGATAATGCTCTCTCTCTTTTACCAAAGCTGCATACAGCTGAAATGAGAATGTTTTAATTCCTTGACAAAATTAGGATATTATTATAATACTGTTTTCTCTTCCTTTAGTTATTGCAAGCCAGTATTCGTGACGTGACCTTCAGAAGACCTTCACGGCTCTACAGTTGCCTGACCTCTGACCTTTTTTTATATAGCTTTAGAATACAGATTATACAGATTAGAAAATCCCATCAAATCTTGGCAGACATGGAGACCGGGGAGCTGAGAGGCCAAGATAACGCCTGTGACTTCATGTTCAGCTACACAAAGAAAACAAATCTTGCACTTCCTGGTTGTTATTAATTAGCCTGAACTTAGCCGCTTGTATTTAGTTCATGGCTAATTTGTGTACAGATACAAATACGTGAACATTTGATCTGCACGATGCTCCCTCTTCCCGTTGCCTCCTTATCTGCCTTACACCACTTCCTGTGTGGAATGTTGACGAGGGCTTGTCTCAGTCTGGCACAGTGTTTACATCTCTGGCAGAACAACATACTGTGTTTGAGTGGTAACTTTCTGTTTCGTCAGAGCTTTTTAAATGGAAGTGCCTAATTAATATGTAGCAAATACTGATTTTACTAAGACACAGATTGACTATATCACAGTCCGGAGGACATATCAGAGCACTGTGAGGGAACTATTTATTGTATGGTATATGTAAGGTCCTTGATAGTTGGAAGTGCATTTTAAATGTAGTATTAAGAATAGTTTTAAAGTAACTTAAAGTGTTATAATCTGGTTGTGTGTCACACACATTCATACACCATTCAGGCATGACCACCTACCTGATATTGTGTTGGTCCCCTGTTTGCTGCCAAAAAAGCCCTGACCCATTGAGGCATGGACTCCACTAGACCTCTGAAGGTGCTGTGGTATCTGGCACCAAGATGTTAGCAACAGATCCTTTAAGTCTTGTAAGTTGCGAGGTGGGGCCCTCCATGGATCAGACTTGTTTGATCAGCTCATACCACAGATGTTGGATTGAATTGAAATCTAGAGAATTTGCAGACCAAGTCAGCACCTCAGAATCATTGTTGTGCTCCTCAAAGTACCCCTGAACCTTTTTTGCTTTGTGGCACATAGTCCTACTGAAAGAGGCCACAGCCAGAAAGAATGTTCACTTTTTCGCTAATATATCCCACTCACTCACTAACAGGTGAACCGATGAAGAGGAAATCATTGTTAGTCACTTCACCTGTCAGTGGTCATCATGTTATGCGTGATCGGTGTAAAACCCACTTTAAATTTAACTTGTAAACTTCACTTGCACCATGCACCACAGGGTGCCCACTTCCTGCTTTCATCAGGATACCGCACCATGTCACAGATTTCAGATCATGTCAAAGTATTTTCTTGAGCATGACAGTACATTTAATCCCAGATCTCTATGCAAGAGAGCACGTGTGTGATGTGGCCACATCATGGATGTGACAAATTTGCAACAACTATGGGATGCTATCATGTCAGCATGCACCAAAGTCTCCGAGGAATGTTTGCAGCACCATGTTGAATCACGTTGATGGTATTTTTGAAGGCAAACGGGGATCTAACCCAGTGTTAGCGAAGTGTACTTTAAAAAAAAACATGGCCTGTGAGCACAGCAAGGATGCAAAATGCTTTCAGTCACTGAAGCTACTGTACTCTTTTCCCCATCTGGCACTGTTCTGTGTAGTTCTGATCATAAATTTCCTTCTCTTTTCCCTGCAGACCTGGGAGTTAGATTACTGGGAATGAGGGTGGGCACAATAAATCAGTGACCTGACTTACACTGAGTGTCAGTATATAATAGGGTTTCATAAACACAGATCTGCACCTGCAGAATGGACTAAAATTGGAAAACAAAAGTTTTTGCATGACAAATGTTCAATAAATATCAGTCCTCTGTGTTCCTTCAGAGGACCCCTTACCAAAATGAACTTTAAATGAGTTAAATAAATTATAAATTTAATTCAGCACTGTCTGACTGACTTGATTTAGTAGTCTTGCAGAAATAACACACCACAAGGTGTGCTGATAAAAAGTCATAAACTCAGCAGAAACATCCACACATGGTCCATGATGAATGATTAAGCTCAAGAGGTTCACAGGGGAGTCTCATCTACAAATAATCTCTCTGGAAATGAGAACGTCAACGGCCAAAAGTGAATTGAGTAATTTGAGATAAAAAGCTCAGACATTTGCTCTAAAATTAACAGAAACTGAAAATAAACATGCGATCAGACACAATTTGATGCACAATGTCAGAGTCCATGTGCACAGTGTCTGCTGGAGTAATTTTCTTATGACAAAGTCATAAAGAATGTCTTCTATAAAAGGAGCTGAATGTTCCAGTTTGCTGCCATTTTACATCTGCTTGCAAGTGCAATAATCCCTTTAAATAATGACTCTCTAACCAGTTAAACTAAACATTCACTGGAGCGAATTAGAAGCCAGATGTTAAGTCTGTGATTGGTGTTTGGGGATGATGTAGATGTGCAACAAATTTTAAATAACACAACACATTTACTAAAAGTATTTTCTTTCATCTTTTGGGGGGGAAACTTTACTTTTTTTGCCAGACAAGTTGTGTTGCCATACTCCTTTTGTTCTCTGGGGTCACAAATGACCCCAAGTCATTTGAGTATTTTTTTTTAAGTACATAGTATAAATTGTCAATCGATTCTGTGTTATGCCTTAGTTTTACTTAAGACCAACACATTACCACAAAATTTTCCCCTTTATTTTGCAATTTATGGCCACCAGACCTTGTTTACATAAAAGTAAAGCCTTTTTTTGAGTGAAAATAAAATATCCTGTGGTCAGAAATGACCCCCAGAACAACACGAGGGTGAATTAACAAAAACTCAAGTGTCACTGTTTCTGCTCCAGCAGACAGACAAGAATTGAAGAAGTTCATATCTGACAAGGTCTTGGCAATGAGATGTAATCACTAGAGCTAATTAAGGTTAATGTGGATTATTATTATCAGTAAAATTTTGATTAGCAATTACCGATCATAGATTCTTCTTTGGTGCTGTTACATTTTTTTAAAAAGCACTAACACTATCAGAAATCATACTGGGTGATAAATAATGGTTGTAAAATTAGGTATTATTGCAATGATGTAGCGTGGGAAAACTTTATTACATGTTAGTTTATTAAAATTAGAAAGGTTCAAAAGACAATATAGATGATGTGAGAGCTCCGGTTCAGTAACTTAGTTTGGTTCTTTAGCGGAGAAGCAGCCAAGGAGTGATCAACTTCAAGACCCCATGTGGGTAAACCTTTTAGTTAAAGCAACCTAGTTTCTAACTTTAAGCCTTAAAACTATTCTCCTTCATCCCTCAGCATCGCTGCTATCAAGGAGAAAATTAGCTATAAACCATTATTTTAAAACTAAGCTGTAAAGCTCTGACCCTAACACACAATTTCATTGTGCATGTACAGTAACAATAAAGGGCTATTCTAGTCTATTCTAAAACACTCAGCTTCATCATTCTTCTGTCACCAACGACCATTGCAGGAACTGCAGTTTTTGCCACTTTCATTTTTCAGATCTCGAGGTTGCTGGTTGTCATATCTGGTACCCTACGATGGGTGGGCCGCTATGAAGGATGGTAAGAAAGGGATTTGTAAACTTAATTTGGTAATATATTTGTTTATAAGCACCTCTTTGTACTTTGAAAAAATAATAACTATACTTGCAAAAAAAAGTTGTCTTTTGCTCTGTTAGTTCACTGCCAGGATCCACTCTCACCTGAAAGTGAACCCAGGAGGTCAAATGCAGTTAAAATAAAAATAGCAACACACATAAACTCACACATGGAATCATAAAATGTCACCAAGGAAAATCATTTCTTCATGTTTGATATCCTTGTGTACTTTTTTTTTGGGGGGGGGGGGGGGGGGGGGGGGGGGGACAAATTGGTGCATCCAATGAATTTGACAATAATCAGGCATCGGTGATGCACCCCAGTGACGCACTCTGTAGTTCTCCAGTAAACACAGACCTGTGTTTTGGCGGGTAAGTCAACTCCTTCACATGGGAAAAAGCTCGCTTTGCATGGTTCAATAAATGCCCAAGTACGTTCAAGGCAGAAGAAACACACATTGCTTGTGTGTTGTGGGTTATTTCTGCCCAATAATGTGCAATATTTATTTTAATGGCTATTTGCTTATTTTATGATACTCATCATCTTAATTCCTGCCGAAATGATTGTGCTAAAATCCCATCATTCACCTTTCAGTCTGATCTGATCCACTGATTGTTTGTAAGACTGAACCAAGTCCTGAGTTCTCTTTTGAAGTATGACAGAATTGCCCATGTCCTTCTTATTTATTCCCTCATAAACTTTAACTAATATATCATTCCTTTATTCAACACCAATGAAACATGCAGAGACAACAAACTGGTGTGTCAACAGCTGCAGCAAAAAAAAGATGTAATACTTCCTAAAGGCACTCTTTTCATTAGTATCTTCCCACCATTCCAGATGAACAAAATGTATTGTTACAGCTTTTATGAAATGTGTACGGATTTATAGTCTTTCATTTTACATTCTTCCTTCTTTTTTTTTATCTCCACCCTCTGTCTCTTGTCACCTTTCACACCCCTGAAAGGCTGCTGCTTGATGGCTCCCTCTTCTCTTCCTCTGAGTTATTCTCACCACATGTAATATTTAAAAATGAGTCAAACACATTCAGTTGCACTCTGCAGGTTGTGGTGTGTGGTCTCTCTTTCTTACACTCCTTTTTTCTGAGAATGTTCCTTGGCTGCACACATGTGACGATGAGACCCAAAAGGACACAGTCCAGCCCTCTAATACAAAGCCTGGCTGACCTGTGAATAGTGACTGACGTTTAATGGATGTTAATGATGTCACCGAGCAGTTCCAGATTTAGCAGATTTAGCATTTACTTACAGTTTTAGATAAAATCCCATTGCTTCCGTTACTTCAGAGGAAAATAAGATAAGGATTAAAGTGAATAGGATAGCCACTAGGACAGGATATAAGGATGAAAGAGGTTTTCCTAAAAGAAAACAAAAATCTGATTCTTGAAGTTGTTGTTAAACAGCATTTAATGTAGTTTGACATATATTTGGTGGTAATTTGGGATAAATAAATATGTAGAATTTATGATGGACGATCATTTTTTGCTTCCACGTGTTTCTGGCATTAGATTCCTCACATTATCCAGCAGGCACTCCAACTGGCATTCTGAAATAAGGCTCAAATTCAGACCAAATGGTGGCAGATTTCTAACGGCTCTCCGCTGCTCTGATCTGGTCTTCATCTCATCGTCTGTTGATGAAGAAAGCAAAGCAAACAGCTGCACTTGGTCAGTAGGCTGAACTATGCATGCCAGATGAGGCCGTAATGAGTGAGTCAATTGAGTTTTCCTCCTCCAGAAGGGGAGTGGACTGCTTATTTGTGGAGCAAGGTGGAAAGAAAATGGGAGGGGGTGACCCCCTAAAAATATCATCCAGAAGCTATTTTGTCAAACCTATCTGATGGTGAAGAGAGAGCAGCTAGGGTAAGGAAGAAGGTAACAGAGGGGGCAGTGTCTGGGCTTGGATGATGTGAGATTACAGGGGAACTGAATGTAAGCGAGCGAGAAATCAGGCGTAATTACATACGAGTCAGGTTTAGGAAGGGAACTCCGTGCACTAGTGAGAGGATGGGGGGGAGGTGGCCTGTGACTCAGAGAAGGGATGTTTGTTTGACTGGCCCTGTGGTTGCTTCCCAACATAGCAACCGTCTGTTTGCAGCATAGTAACCACTCAAACCAGTTCACCACAGGGAGATTCCTCAGCAGAACGTACCATTGGGATTAAATGGGAACCAGATACTTGTCCTTATCATTCACATCACCCTGGCAGTGAGCTCAGCTTCTCAGGCTATTTAAATATACAAAACCTAGATGTAAATGACACGATTGCAAACAAACTGTGCATAGTACTTTTGTCCTGTATATTCAAATTCTGGATATATGATGGTTTTCAGAAACATTGCCAATTTCACACAAAGCATCTGTTTTACTGATCATTTGTAAATTGCTACTAGATGTCATGGTGTTATTCCTATGCAGAAAAATTGAGTCAGCACGTGAACTCAACAAGACTGCAGCTCTTCAAGTGTCCACTTGAGGCTGTCTCAGAAAGCAGATACCTAATGGCTTTTTATCAGACTTGAGGGGCCTTTCTGTTGTTTTTAGTGCAGTCATTTGTTGCCGGGTTTCAAAAATGGTGGTTTTGATTTTTGTGAAGGCAACGCGCTCATGAGTCATTGAGTGAGCCCACTGACGAGTCACTCAGTGCTATGCAGTCTGTTGACCTCGAATCGCCTCAGGTCACTTGGAATCCCGGCCGAGTAGTCACTAAAAAAAGTATCTGGTACCGGGTACTACCACCTTATGGAAAACCCAGAAAACGCGAGGGGCGGAGCCAACCCAAGTAGGGACTAGTGGAAAAAAGCTATAAGTGTGATAAATTTATTTGCAATTTTTATGTAAGCTGAGCAAGTACAAGTCTTAGGTGTACTCTATACTACATACGGTTTACAGAAAAATTTAACTATTTAAAACAAAAAAACTGGAAATAAGCTAAATTAAAGTTGCTCCATGTGCTTTTATGGAGCAGATGTCAAAGTTGCCAAGCTAGTACAGAGGAGGGAGCTAGTACAGATATGCTAATGCAGAAGAGAGAGAAGGCCACTGAAAAAAATAAACCTTTTCTTAGGTAATGCATTTGTTTCTCTGAATTCTGATTTTAATCTTAGAATTAGTGTTGTCAGCATTAACCTCGTTAAAATGACGTTAACGCCATAACCGCATTAACGTGACAAATCTCTGTTAGCGAGTTAACGCGGATATCCCAATGAAAAAAAGGAGGAAAAAAAAAAAAAAAAAAAAAAAAAAAAGGATATCCCAATGCGTGGGGCTGCACAGAGTCAGCGCGTTAGCACGGTTAGCTCGTTAGCGCGGATAGCTCGTTAACATACAAATTATTATGTCAGTTGATTTGAAAAGATTCTTTTCGCTGCACTGCTACACACACCAACTATCACTTAAACCACTGTTGAAAACCTGACCCTGCCAGAATCAGAAAGACTTTATTTATCCCCAAGGGGTAATTAACACCCGTGCCCTGAGGTCCATTGGCTTTCACTAGAGTTGACCACTACAGTGATTTCATACGTAATAATCTCTGATCTTGAACATAATCTCCTCAGTGCACGTTAGGTGTGTAGCCTAAGTTGCCATGGTAATACACTCAGTTAGAAGTGGACCACCTGAAGCACAGAAAACACAGCGTTAACGCCAAAGTTATCTCGCTAAGCCCCAAATCCTGCTTTGTAGTGCAGTCTTTAGAAGATGAAGTAAGTAGTACACGAGTTTAAGTTTATGAAATGTCTACTTTCGATCACTTCACCCAACAGACACAAGTGATGTTTTTTCATACATTTGATTGTTTTTTCCTTCCTGCAGAAACTTTTGCACAGTTTTCAGAGCTTCACCTTATTATAACAGGACTGCCTTAAAAGCGCCATGAACTCTGTCTCTGGATCAGTTTCACCAAGAGAAATTCCTGCCAGAAAATTTACTGGGCATGCATCAAAGACTTACACTTATCAAAGTCTTTTTTTTCTTTAAATCAAAGTCTCAAAGTCAATTTTATCTACTTTTAATAAAAGGTTAACAGCAGGGGCTCAGTGTGTGCACACAGTGAAGACAATGGAGCGCTGTATTTGTGAAAGTTACGCAGGTCGCATGCTATGTCTTAAGGGGGAAACCCTCTCGCAAAGTAGCATCATTAAAACCAGAGATTCCCCCACCGTGTTAAAAAGAAAGCTTTGTAGCATTTTGGAAGCTGTCCAACGTTGGCCATTTTGTGTGAAAGCATCATTCACATCTCAAGGGTTAGATTTCTCTGGAAAACTACCGGAGAATGTGTGTGCATGCATCTATGTGTGAGTGAGCCAGGATGTCTATTGGCTCATAACTCCTAAGCTCACCACACCCTCCATGTGTGTATCAGGTGTGGATTTATTCAGGAATGAGAATACAGCACATTGATAGCAGGGAGCCTTACATGGTAGGTGAAGAATGTGTTTTTAACAGTTTATCTGCTGCATTACTGACCCACTGAAGCACTTGGATACATTTATTATCAAAAATGTTGCTCACAATCTAAACAATAAAAGTCAGAAACTCAATTTAAAAAAAGCACATTTGTTCAGATTATGACATCCTATAAAGGTTTATCTCCAGCATTATTGTAGGGCAAAGGAGGTTGCAAAGAAAAGCGTCTGGACTTCTTTAAGTTCCAGACGCTTTTCTTTGCAAGCTCCTTTGACTACGATGACCTGGATGACTGAGAACCTTCACAGACAACTAGTAGGGCACTTAGCTCCTCATCGCCATAACAGTAATCTTTATCACAATGGCAACAGAACAAAAAAGTAATCGTTCTGTGCAGTCTGAGGTTTTAAGGGTTTATCTGCAACTTTGTACTCAGGTGGTCTCAGGTGGTCTTGAGACTCAAGTGGTCTCAAACTACTACTCCCATAAATCTCAGCAATCTCAGCCCACCGTGGCCTGAAAACAGTCCACTGCAATCTGCAGTCATATATTTCTTAGTTTAACCAATATTTTGCAGCCACCAAAGAGAATAAAAATAGGATCTAAATACCACTGTTAACATTTTCCAACCCTGTTGAAAATTCTTAGAAATGAGATAAACATCAGACAATACCTAATTTTTCAGTCTTCAAGCACTCTCAAAGGACAAGGCCGGCAGAAGAATTTGTGTGGTGTATAAGCTACACATAGTTAGCATAACATTTCATCTCTGAAGTATTTCCCTACTCTTAACCAAGTGTTTTATTGCCTAAAGCTAAACTATTTTTTGCCATAACTGTGATTTTCATTAATCTTCAACATGTAATGCTAGTTGCATGAATGTTAACCATTAGTTTGAATGGTGGTGTAGTGGTTAGCACTGTTGCCTCACAGGAAGAAGGTCCTAAGTTCAATTCCAAAACCTGGCTAAGGCATTTCTTTGTGGAGTTTGCATGTTCGCCCCATGTTTTGTACCAAATCGTTGTGATTTGTAGCCCATTTTTAGTCCAAGGACTACTGACCAATCATGTTTGAGTAGGCTCTTGTTTACAGCCTATGTAGGGAGCCAAGAGGGAAAACATTTTTGCTCATATTGCCAAAGTGCAATCTTAAAACTATCAGCTACTGTCTGGCAACAGTTTAGGTTTTTGGTATATAAACAATAACTTGCAGGCACAACAGGAAGTCATGAAGTCTTTGTGATCAGATTTCAAGTCATCAAACACTTGCAGGTCATTTTCCAGTTTGAAGTGAAAAAAACGGAGAGAATTTTCGTGACTAAAGCCGTATTTGGTTTTTTTCAATATGTATTCCCCTCCAGGGTCTTTGAGTGCCACACAAATGCAGGTCTTTCAAATTAGAAACACCAATTTGCCTGTAGCATTAAATTATTTTTATATTTGATTAATTTGTATGTGTTTGAGACTGCCATGATAATGAACATTATAAGCCACATTTTAGCTGATGAATATTCAGGTTTAATGATATCAGTTCTATTCTTTGGCCTTTTTGGACGCTTTGTTTTACAAATCTCTTGGAGCTTTGGCATTTGACATAAACAACCTTGTGTTAATGAGCATAATGATCATTCCTCTGCCAAAAAAATGAGTTTGCTGTGTGTTTTTGTTATATCCTTCAGTTGCATAGTTTCTTAAATCTTGTTTTTGCCAAGTAAAAGCCAAGCCCTCACATTCCTCTGCATAATGGAGTGTGATGGAGCACACACAGCTAAAAAAAGAAAAGAAAAAAGAGACATCTTTAAACGGTTATTCAGAGCTTCCAGTCAGAACTGCTGTGGTTTGGGATATAGTACGTGGGATGGTGTGTGTGTGTGTGTGTGTGTGTGTGTGTGTGTACATACATCTTGAGGAGGATGTGCTGATTCACATGGAAGAGCCGGGTGTGTCAGACCAGCCTTACACTTGTGTCATGGTTGAAGCACGAGTAAGACTTTATGGTTGAAAGAAGTGTAAACCTCCTGAATGATGAAGTTCACATTCTAATTCACGGAAAATTTGCAACGACACATTATTATCCATTATAAATGTTAGAAATATGAGGTTGTGGAATTTTTTTCTTACTTTTTAATTAGAGTAGATATGCTTGTGTCTAGCTGGAGCATAAACAAGGTTCATGTATCAGTTCACTCCTTTTGTACAAGAGATGGACTCCTCGGTGGCTCTAGTGCACTCCCAATGTCATTCCATGTATCTCACTGCATCTTTTGTCCAACCCAGCATCATCTAAAGACCTGTTTCATTTTTCAAAAAATTTCTAAACACTTTTAGCATTTGGGAGCAAAAGAAAAGCTTAGATTCATGGAGATATGATGGAGACATGTTGAGTCTTTCAGCTTTCCTTTGACCAACGAAGAAAAACAACAGATACAAATCTTCTAAGCATGCTATGGTTCCAGCATGGACCTCAAAGAGATCAAACTGTATCAGTGGTGATGACCTGGAGACCAAACAGCAGTCTGAAGCCTGAAGGTATTCGATCAGACATGCGCTTTTTGGTTTAGCACATTCATGAGTCTATGCTGTGTGAATTTTTCTCTTGGGTCAGATTTTAATACACTTTTATTGTTGCTGAAGTATCTAAAGACAAAATTAAGGTGTCATGCAGATGTTCTATTGCAACACCAACACGGAGAATGATGTCTTATGCACATCGTGGAGGTACAAGTCCATGTGCGTCCATGTCATAATGGGATTTCCAAGGTGTAAACTAAAAATGGTTTCTTGGGCACATTCAAGGGTTTTTGATTATATCTTTTTTTATTATGCATTACCGATTATGAAGGATGTGTTCAAGACAAGGAAAAAGAAAGGGCAGTAGAGGCTGTCCAGTGTATCTTTTTGTAAATAACAAGTGATTCAGAACAAGAGTTAAAAAGGTGGCACCATTCATGGCCACAGTATTGTGAAAAGTTTCAGCTGCACAACTGAGTGATTTCACAGTTTCACCTTTGGTTTAATTTGCACAAAGATTTCACTGTCTGGATATGAAGTCTGGGATTCTGCACTATCAGGAGGATTGGATCAGCTTTGGAAACATAAGATGAGAAATGATTTGACTTTAAAAAGATTAGTAGATTGTGGAAGACTGATATCTTACCATGGGGGGGGAAGGTAATAATGCATTTCTAAAATATTTCAAATTAGGCTTTAGCAATCTGCATCATTAAAACACTGTCAAACTGTTAATGTATCAATATTACTTTAGGTACTGTATGTGATTAGCCACCTTTCTCAAACATACTTCTCAGTGTCAGAGTCTGGCTCAAGTGCCATGACAAATAATGGGAGAGAACACAATTAAACCAAATTTTAGCGATTTATCAACCAGATAATTTGGAAAACCATAATACTCCATGAGGTGTGTTAATCAGTTATCAGTGTGTCAGTAGTTGGATGGTCTCATGTATCGCTGTGCTGAAGGCAGGTTTTGGACTCCAAGTGCAGGAGACAGGATGTGAAACCACTTTAACTTTTATTACTGTTAACTTATGAAATATAAAAAATACATGAGCCAGGACAGAGCTGGACTAGGAAACCAGGAGCTGAGGGTTACACAGCAGGAGTAATGAGGAATTCAAACCAAGAGTTTAAATACACAACAGGGAGTTGGGCAAAGTGGAGATACCTAGGAAGAAACAGCTGAGCTGAATACAGTAAAGAGACAAGGCAAAGCAAAACTGAACACGATGCACAAAGGACATGAGACCATCACAATACAAAAGGAAACATAGAGGCTGCAACACATGAACTGACATGGACAACAAGGGAAAAAGACATGGAGACATGATTGACTGGGGAAAACAACACAAACTACAAGGCACAGACAGAACAGACAGACACGGGGACACAACTGCGTTGACAAAGGGTAACAGACACAGAGACAAGTCTAACTTCACTATTGAGACTCAGGACAAGATACAGAGAGACAAGGATGGACATGGGAACATAGTGGGGCAAGAAGGGGGATCCAAGTAAATCAAATCGACTTAACCTATAACTAAAACCTGGAACTAATAATTCAAATGCCAAAACATTAAAATCATTAGTTGAAAACACAGAACGCTGGGGAAGAAGTACCAGAAATATTAAAGTGAACAAAACTAGAGAGTCCATAACACGGGGAATCGAGAACACAAACCCCCCAAATGAATCAAGAACACAAAACACTGGGTGTATGACCCAGGAACCATGACAGATGGGCGATGGATTGTTAAGTATGCATAGTGTTGTAAAACCTCAAACAACTAGGCCAAAGCCAAACCAACAAATATGTGATAGATAAATGGAGAGAAGAGGACAGCCAGTTCTTAAATGCTCCAGAGAGACTGGCCAGGTGCTCCCAGATGTACTGATTAACCCCGCCTACCAGGAACATGGAAGACAACACAGTGACAAACAGAAAGGGACAGCAGGCCCTGCCCAAAGCAGAAGGCCGGTACAACAGTAACATTCAAAGATGGTGTAAGAGAAACACAACAGGGGTGTCAAACAAGCACATGCATTTATATACCAATTTATATACCAATACCAATACTAGAGCTGCTCTAGCAGCTGGACTTTCAGTAAGCAGCTCAGCATGTTTGATTTTGCTTCTTTTTTTACACCACATACGCCTTCTAGAGCAAGTTCAAAGGGATTTGTGTCGTCTCCTAACACTGAACCAGTGATTTTTCTCTTGTTTGGCAAATGTGTAAACCACAGGTTGGTGGTTCGATTCCTGGCTTCCCCTAGTCTGCATGCCAAATATCCTTGGGCAAGATACTAAGCCCAAATTGCTCTCCGATGCATCCATCGGAGTATGAATGTGTGTGTGTGAATGTTTGTTAGAAAGCTCTAAGAAATTGTGCTGGTGTGAATGGGTGAATGCACAAGTTGTGTAAAGCACTTTGAGTGCTCAGAAGAGTAGAAAAGCGCTATATAAGAACCAGCCCATTTACCACTACATAAAGGAGATGTTGCGTTCCAAGTAATTTATACTAAAAACCAGCTAGGAGACAGCATTCTCTTTAATCTACTCTTTAAGAGCAGAGACAGCTGGGTACTCGAGTATTCTTGCAGTACTATTCACTGTGTCATGTTGTATTTGTTAAAAAATAGTTTGTACCAATTATATTAGGCTTAAAGATCTAACTATGCACAGTGTCAAAATGATCAAAGTGCATTTACATATCTACATATAAATCTAATCACATCAGTTTCTTCCTGACTAAGAAGGACCTGATCATTATCTGGCCATAATACACAATGCCAAATTTGGTGAAAATATATTATTAATATGTTAGTAAAAAAACAAACTTCATACCAACTAGAAATCACTGTAGTGGAGGGCTGATTTGGACTTGTTTTGCAGCCATAGGACCTGGGTAGCTTGCAGTCATTGAGTCGACTATGAACTCTTCTATATACCAAAGTGTTTTGTAGTTAAATGTGATCCCATCTATCCAATAACTAACGCTTGGCCTAAATTGAGTCATGCAACAGGACAATGATCCCAATTTCACCAGAGAATCTACAACAGAATGGCTGAAAAAGAAAATAATCAGGTTGCTGCAATGACTCAAAGTCCTGACCACATCCTGAAAGACATGTGCCAGAATCTTAAGAGAGCTGTGTATAAATGAGTCCCCGCAAACCTCAATGAACTGGAGCAATGTTTACAAAAATCCTCAACAATGATGTGAAACACAATACCTTGAAACAATTACTTCAAGGTATTGCTGCTAAATGTGGTTGTACAAACTACTGAATCACTTATACCCTGTTAGTCAAACGACTAGTCTTGTAAAAACATCTTATTGACAATCTAACCAGCAGCAGTTTAACTAAAGTATAGCAGACTTAGAAGAAAAGTTATTTATGAAATTTATTACTTTTAACAAAGTAACCAGTTGTAACAAGCACAAGTCTGTATTCTAAATATCTAACTTGGTTACTGGAACACTTGCAACACTCTTTATGATTAAATTAATTTCACAAAAATGGCTGGAGGGCTTGCCAGTCGTTCGGTGGGTCTTACAGGTCTGACTCAACACTGCAAACAATGTACCAGCGTGGTACTGTGCATGAACCAACAGCTGCTCTGCATACCTTCCAGTGCTGTCATCCTTAATATTCACGTGACCTGCAGCCAAAAAATCTCAAAGAGTAAAAAGTATCACTGTCTTCTACCTGGCTGGAGCCAGCACCCATCACTTAAGAGAGTAATTCTTTGTCTGCCATCCGTGAGAGGAAATTACATCCCTTTGGCACAAGGCGTGAAATCTCTATCAGCCCTGGGATGACAGGGTGTTACCATAATGATTAGAGGGAATACAGCTCAAATGATGTTGTTGCTGCTTTCTCTTTGCATTAGTAACTTTGCTGCCTGTCTAAATACGAGAATAATAACACACACTACCAAAGAACTGAGCAATCGTTTTCCCCCCTCAGGACGTTCTGGGTGTTTATTTTACAGCACGGGCGAAAAAGCAGTGACAGGTGCACATCATTCTTCTGCTCAGTGTGAGGTAATATTTTCCACATTTGCAAATATGAAGCCTTTAGGGTGATGACACAAGAGGTTCACCGCATAAAGGTGGCAAACTCAAAGGTGGTGAAAAAGCTGTTGAAATGTTTTCCTGGCAATAATAGTTTCCATCAAATGTGGTCAGAGATACAACGGTAAGTGTTGTGTGGTGCATTTTCTAAACACGTTTCTTACTATTTTGATGCATTTCATGTAGAACATCATCATCATTTTTTTCTGTCACACGCATCTGCATAACACTACTTTTTTGCTTTCTGTCAGTATCACGTGTTTAACATCAGCACTTTTTCTATTTGAATAGTTTGCCACACTCCTGCTGGTGGATCTTTTCCTTTTTGCCACAAGTCATAACCCAACAATATCCCTTTTATGTGATCATACTTACAGCTACACTGGGAAGCACTGGGGTGACTTATTAACCTGATAAACACCTTCTAATGTCCATCTTTGCTTCATATTACACACTCTTGGACACATGGAATTTGATAAAGCAACATCTATTTTCAAATTCAGCTGCTGTACTTGCACGCTCTAAAATGTATTTCTATTTGAACACATGCCTACTGTATTGTGTACAGAATGATCATGTCAGTAACATTACAGACATGGACAATGTAGCTCAGAGGCAGCGCCTGGATATCCCAACAGCTTCAATAAGCGTAATAAACCCTTTCAAGTGTTAATATGTCCTCAATCTCCCAGCAACAAAATCCCTCATAAACACATGTTTAAAACCTGGGGTTAATGACTTGCGGCATGCTGACGGTTATGCGTGAATTAGCTGTGATTTATTGGAGAGGCCTATGTTTGTAACAAACCACTCATCCTGAGAGAAATATTTACAGGTTTCAGTCTGCTCCCTGCTCACTTCCTGGTTGACAGGCAAACACATGCAGGACTTTCAAACTATTTTCAACCAAAATGCTGATCCCATCAGCTTGTATGATGTTTGCTTTGAACTTATTGTGGCAGCAGATGGTCTCTACTCACTTCCTACAAAACAAGAGGAAATGCTGTCACCGAGAGAGCTCATGGTCATCACTCGTCAAGGCAACAGTGCTACCTCTGTAAAGGATGCATAATTGCATCTGGGAGGCAGTCTTGTTTTATCAGTTAATCACTAAATGTATCATAATATCTTTTCTTCTCTGATTTTACAAAGCAATCACAGTTGCCCACCCAATAATATCAGTTTTTATTTCCA
The DNA here is from genome assembly GCF_056152115.1 of Neolamprologus brichardi. Taxonomy (NCBI): domain Eukaryota; kingdom Metazoa; phylum Chordata; class Actinopteri; order Cichliformes; family Cichlidae; genus Neolamprologus; species Neolamprologus brichardi. The sequence continues at coordinate 24,105,346 of NC_142110.1, forward strand.
TCCTAATTTTATCAGTAAAATTCTGGTATAACAGCCTGAACAACTCAGGCATGCGGAGACAGATAGGTGTGCTGTAGACTCTCAGCTGGTTTCATTTTATTTGGTTTCCAGAACATTTTATTCAGAGTCCGTCCGCTAAAGAAGACTGTCCTATCCGAGATGACATAGAGACAACAGAGGAACATTTACCTCAATGTAGAGAAAGGCACGTGACACAGAGAGTTTACATACGGTGTCCAGCACATTGCAAGATAGATCTGGGCTATTTTGGAAAATGGTTTGAGGGGCTTTCAAGCTTGCTATGAAAATTTTCCACCACGCAGAACAAATGTGACAGTCGATGCCTCAATATGCCGGGGCCTGTCAGGACATTCCTCCCTCCAAAACCGATATCCTCATTCTCCCTTTCTCATCTTCATCCCTCCACCACCTCTGTAAGGTAAGCAAGAAGTGAGGTGCAGAGACAGAAGCGATTTATCTGTGACTGCATTCATGCCTACTGTAAAACGAGGATGTTGAACAACTAATAATCAATAAATGCTGAGGTTTGGTCATCATATAGATTTGATTAATATAATCCAAACACCCGTTTGTTTGGCATTCTGAGACTTTATTTTCTAATAAATATCAGACAATTGTCAAATAACTAGAGTTGGGTGTCTGGAGACTGGTCTTGGTCTCGAGACCAGTCTCGTGACCACTTTTACGTGGTCTTGATCTTGTCTTGGTCTCAGCGGACTTTGGTCTTGGTCTTGGATCCCTCGGTCTTGTCTTGGTCTCACTGTCTCGGCCTTGCTGTCTCAGATTGACACAGTGGTTGGGAGATTTGGAGTCAACAGTATCCATGACACATAACGTAACGTTCGATAATGTGTCATGCACAAAAGCATCAGCTCTAAGAGCCGTGCTTAGAGAGTGCTTTGCAGTGAATCAGAAGAGTCGACTCCCATTGAGCGAGAGCCGGCTCCTCACTTAATTTCTTTTTGCTGCTCAGCTCTCAAACAGTGGCTCAGCTATGCTCCAATCCCTCCATATTATAGCCAATCACATGCGAGGATATAGGATAATATCAGAGAGGGTGAGAGACGCGACAGTCAAGTGGAGCATGCGTCTGTCCTCTCAGTAAGTGAGTGAGACAGTATACAGCAGTGAGGAGGGCTGTGCGAGTGCATCGCAAAAACACATAAATATGCCTGACACCCGTAAACGAAGCAGCATCTGGCTGCAGTTTAAACTCTTTTTTGTCTCGGTCTTGGTCTCGTCTCAACTTTGTCTTGGTCTTGACTCAGTCTGTCTTGGTCTTGGTCTCGTCTTGGTCTCGATACCCTCTGGTGTTGGTATTGTCTTGGTCTTGGTTTAGGCGGTCTTTACTACAAGTCTACAAATAACCAGTAGAAGATCAAACCCACACAACAGTGATGGAGATGTCCAAGTTTTTGATTGTCTCTGCCTTCAGCCTAAATATGTCAAATGATTCTATTCATGCTGCGGTGTATGGAGTCTGATGTGTATCTGGGTCATATTAAGCAACTCACTCACATTTCCATATGCATAAATGGCAGTGTTGTAGCATATCTTATGAAGCATAAAGCAATTTTAACAAATTTGATCCATAGTCTTTCACATTGTGTGCGAAAAGAAGAACATTACAATTAGCTGCTTCTTAAACTGACTTTGGCCAAAGTTTTAAAAGGAAGAAATGTCAGCATGCATAATTAAAAATTAGTGTAACTCCTCAGCAACATATATTATAGTTTTGAAAATAAATACTTTAAAAGATTCTTTTCAAGATTTACTTCCATCTTGAAAGATCAGGGTCTTCTTTCTCTGGTTTCTTTGCCCTGGGTGATGATGGGTGTGGCCTTGTAGCATTTCTTATAGTGCTTTATTGTTATCTGTTGAAAGCTCTACAGATTTAGTACCTGCTTGTTGACTTGTTTTAAAATAGGAGAAATATGCAGTGTACATAAGGTTGTGTCTTTTCTTTTTTAATTATCACTGCCACATTAAAATTGTTAGTCAAAGCTTGCATGAGTCATTTGTTCAAAGAACTTTATCTCAGAAACATATAAGGCTTGCTATGATTCAGCCAGGGTCACTGTTTTTTAGGTAACAGACCCACAGCTGCTCTGTGCCAGGAAGCATTATACATTATTAGTGGAAAGAATTTTGAATGAGTCACAAGCAGAAACAACACCATCAGAGAGAAGCAAAAAAGGGGATGCCAACAGACTAAAACCAAAAACATTCTAGGGGTTGATCCGAGATGTCTAAGTGAAAGAACTGTGGAGCAAACCTCTTACCCTCAAGGTAGAGCATAGTCAGCAACCAGTAGAGCAACAAGCCTGAACTGACAGAAAGGAATACACATACAATACATGTGCATACCACTCTGCAGACATTCTTTAATAAAACAACGATATAATTTACATTAAACTGACAACCTCAAAGAATCACTAATTGGATAAAGATGAAGATATCGAAGGGGTCATATGCCATGCGTGTTCTCGCTCACTATAGACAAAGGATTATACTGGACGTGACCCAGCCTCAGTATTTGTATGCTTGGATCTGTATTCTCTGCCTTTCCTGTTGTGATAACCCTGTTTGTAATCAAATAAAAGCTTCCTAAATACATTTAACCTTGACAAGCTCTGTTTCATTTGTTGCAGTGATGGAAAGTTTGGCTTCAAATGTATAGCAAAATTAACCTGGGGCTAATTTATGATTCATTTTTGCAGCGTTTCTGGTTTATCATGTCATAAATATTTATATATATATATATATATATATATATATATTTATTCATTTATTAATTTTTTTGTAATTTAGAGAGCTTTAAGTCAAATCAAAAAGCCTAGAACAGGAACATAAGCATTTTTAAAACATAGTACAGGGTCTTTGATTAACTTGTTGTTGTTTTCTTTGATTTTGCTTCTATTTTGTTCTTTATTTTTATTCCTAATCTTAAAAGCTATTGCTGGAATCTGAGATTGAGACAGAACACATTAAATTAAATCTAAACACTGGAATGCAAAAACACATCCTCAGACAGAGAGAGCCGGAAAGTTTGAGTGTTTCCCATCTACTCCCATAGACCTGCACCAGCACAGAGATAAATGGGTGGGCACACTTGTAGAATACATATTATTTATGCCTGAATGAAAATACAACCACAGATTGTATTCACATGATAAAAAGTGCACACCTTTCATTCAAGGTGGTGTGTGTTTCAAACCACTGATGAAAGTTCTTTGGGTACAACAGGAAATCCCTGTACACTGTGGGTGCTCTGATATCATTGTTCCCTCTGGAAACTCCTGGACAAATAGGCATTTCTTCCTCATGAAGTCACTGGAAGTTCTCCAAGCTGCAGATCAGAATGCATATCTCCAGGGAATGTTTGCCTGGATGTCCTGTGGCTGTTTGTTGCATTAATTAAATTTAATCTATGGAGAATCAAGAGGCTCAAAGGACAGAGTAAGGTCAGCCAGTGGTGACTGCTGCAATATTCTTCACCTGCATGCTAAAAATAGCATATGCAAGCTTTATCATTAATAGTGCATGAAGCAATAAAAATGTGCCACATGCTACCTGCTGCAGTAATTGTTCTTTGAGACACTTTGTACAAATAGACAGGGCAGAATCGAATAACTGAGGAGAGATGAGGAGATGGTTACCGGTTATAAGCTGTCATACCAGATGTCTGGCACTCTTCTGACTTGATTATTTGCAGAAGATCAAATCGTCTCAGCTGAACCAACTAATACGATAGGAAACGTTCACATAAACTTAAGATGAACTTGTAGAGTCTTTCATACTTAGAAGGTTGACCTCGTCTTTGCCAGTATAATTCCATCTGTCAGACTGGAATGGGCCACAGAGAGATATTAAATCTATATATATTACGCAGGATTTGTTGGTTACTGTCTGTAAATACATTTTCAAAGTCTCCCTCCCTTTCCCTGTCACTTCATAACAGTGTTGGTGGCAAGTAATATGTTAAAAATATGTGCGAGGACTGTCTGGGTTATGTTAATGCCTGTGTTGAGTGGGTAGGTACTGCAGCTTTACGCCATCTGATATGCTTTGCGGCAGGGCTGCCAAGTGGCAGTTTTTACTCCTAGCTGTCGCACCCGTTGTTGTGCCATTAAAACTGATGCTGAAAATACGTTCAATAAAGCAGTGTTATAAGGAAAGCTACCGAGGGGTCAGATCAGTGAATGAGGTTACCGAGACAGAGAAAAACGAGCAGACCTCATACTTTCTAGGCTCAGTGTGTAATGCAAAAGGAAGCATGGACTGTGGAGTTACTGCTAGACTCTGCCCCAATAGAATTTAAGATTGACACAGGAGCGGATGTCACTATCATAAATGAAGACACGTTCCACACACTTGCTCATAAGAGAACACTAGAGCCTTCTAATCTCCCTCTAGATAGCCCCGGAGAAGAGCTGTTATGTCTCGGCTACTTCAAGGCCACAATAAGCTATAAAGGCAAAGACTACCTATCCAAGGTGTATGTGGTTCGTGGACGTAGCATCAACAACCTTCTCAGCTGCTCCTTGTCAGTGAAGATGAATCTGGTGGGAAGAATAGATGAAACAACGCTCATTGCCACCAGGAACCAAGCACCTTATGGTGAACGCGGCACACTAAAAACTGAGCCAGTCAAAATTCAGTTAAGGGACGATGCTGTGCCATATACGGTGCATACTGCACGCCATGTGCCTTTCCCCATGCGGCAGAAAGTGAAGGAGGAACTACAAAGAATGGAAAACCATGGTGTAATTGAGAGGGTGACAACCTACCGAATTGTGTGCCCCCATGGTTCCTGTCTTGAAGAAGAACACAGCCAGGGCCAGGATCTGCGTCGATTTGACAAAACTGAATAAGTCTGTCCAAAGAGAGCGCTATATCTTGCCTACCCCTGAGGAAACAATGTGGGGCAACGGTCTTCTCCTCGCTGGATGCAGCCAGTGGATTTTGGCAGATCCTGCTGCACCACAAGAGTTGCAGACTAACGACATTCATTACCCATTTGGCAGGTATTGTTTTAAGAGGCTGGCCTTTGGGATAACAAGTGCACATGAGATCTTTCAGCGAAAGATGTTAGAGACCTTAGAGGGGCTTGAGGGTGTAGAGGTCTTTATGGATGATATCCTGGTCTTTTCCACTCTGAACACTCAAAGCTCTTTACACAACTTGCCTCATTCACCAGTGCACTTTTTTCTATGCTCTAAATGCTTTCTAACATTCACACGCATTCATACTCTGATGCATCAGAGAGCAACTTGGGGTTGGTATCTTGCCTGTGGATATGTGGCAGACTGGGATCGAACCCCCAGACTTCTGATTAGTAGGTGGCCTGCTCTACCTGAGCTATAGCCACCCCCTGAAGCATGATGCCTTGTTGTGAGGAGAGAAGACCCAATTGTATTCACCAAGTTGAGCTCTGTGTCTGGAGAGGGCTCTCCTGACTGAGTCTTTTTCTGCCATCTTTGTGGCCAAATTGTTCTGTCAGGCTTTTGATTCCTGGATACAAACACAGGACACAAATGTAAAAATGTAACAGTTTGGGGGGGTTTCTTTGCTAGCTTGGAGCAAAACAGAGGTTTATCCAAGGAAGTTATTTCACAGTTGAGAAGTGGGAAGAGCAGGCAGGATATCCACAGATTTCCTTCAAAAGTCCACAGATGTTGTTACAGGATTCTCCATAAGCACAACAATCTACCATCCTCTGAGGGATTTCTTCAGCCAATTACTCACAGGTAAGTTAATTGCCAATTGTTTCCAGGTGTGTCACGGTGGAGGTCGAGAACCACGACAGAAACTGTAGCCACACATAAAGACATGAGTAGTTTTTACTTGTTTACAGCAAAATTGCTGAGCTGGAATTAGAAATAGAGCATGTTTGAGTTCAGTAATGTAAAGCACAATAATGTCAGAAATAATTTAGTAAGCAAAAAACAAAGGTAATATGTGTAGCAATTCATATATAATTTACCGATAACAATATAATAACAAAATTCTATGATATCTTAGCCAGAGCTTGCCATCAGAGAAAGGTTCCCTGTTATCTTCAATTGACTTAGTTTTGTCATATTCAGTGGCACACAATTTTATGAGTTGGACATCATGCTGGCACAAAGCAAATATTTTAAAAAGTCATCACAGAATCATTGGGTTTGAACAATTGAGCCAATATTTATAATATCTTGCTCTTGGACAGAACATTTGCATCCTTATTAGGCTCTGTTGCTGCTGCTGCATAAAAATCTTGTTACAGTATCATCATACCATTGGTATCCAAACTGTAATACAAACCAAAGATAATAGCTTCCTCTGCTACTCTTTCATACACTCACATACTCTCATGTCAACACTGTCCTCCCATCCTGCTTTGCCCTCCACCTAGCCAGCCCCTCCCCTTGCTGAATGCTTGTCTGTCAAAACTGTCCACTGTGTGTTAATCCAGTAGGATTGTGTTGTTGTATTGTCACAGTGCCCAGAGCCAGGGATCACTTTGATTGCTCTGAATGCTCAGCATCCCTCTGTTTTGCCTGATGTGTTTCTGCTTTGCTGTCTGACACTGTCATGACCTAGATTTTTTTTGTCCCTCTGTTTAAATTCCAGGCCAAGGTCTCCAAACAAGGCATGTTGTTGTTTAGTTTGCCCACCAATAGGCAGGATCCAGCACCTACCCATTAACAAATGAGATGCAAAGTGCAGGCAGTCAACAGTTTAGCTTTCTACTGTAGTACAGCCCCATTTTCAAAGAAGTAGCTAAAATGTGTGTAAAGTGTGTAAAATGTAAATAAAAACAGTATGCAATGATTTGTAAATTTCATTAACCCATTTTTATTCACAACAGAAAATAGAAAACTAGTATGAAATCAGTGCGAGGGCTTCAGAACACTTCCAGAAAACTTTGTCTGTGAACACAGTGCATGTACCATCGACAAATTGCGGTTAAATCTCAAAGAATGAGTCATGTGTGACCATGATCCAGAAATGATCACCTTTACTGGGCCAAAGCTAATTTAAACAAAAGGAAACAGACCATCCAACTTGTTTTCACTGGTTAAAGGCTGTTTAAAGGCTGCATCTCTGATGGCAGAAGTTCCTATGGAATTGGAATTGGAAGCTTGAACATCTGAAAAGTCATACAGGTTTTAGAGCAACATATACTCCCTTCCAGACAACATCTTTTTCAGCAACACAATGTTAAACTCCATCTTGCATCTCTTACAACAGCATTGTTTCATAGTAGAAGAGTTCGGGTGCTGAAACTTTCCTCAACTATAAAAAAAAATTAAGAGAAGAAGACCCAGGACTGTTGAGCAGCTAGAATCATCAATCACACAGGAATGTGTGATTGCAGGACTGTTGGACACAGTCCCTCTCCCAACAGTCCTGCAACTGATGTAGAAAAGTACCTGTTATGTTAATGAAACTTCATTACCCAGCATTCCTTGTTCAGTCATGTGATTGCATCCTCTCCTAGGCTAACAGAAGCAGGGAGCTGTTTGGGAGTTAGGAATAGCCCATCCTTTATTTGTTAAGGCTGGTGTGCATCACCTGTGTTTGAGGCAGCTTATGTTGACCTTTTGTCCTTATTTATATTGTAATGTGTTTTGTTCCTGTTTGCAAAAACTACAGCATACCTATCCTTCATATACTATCACATTGAACATATATGCAATATATTCTATTTCATTTGTTTACCCCTTTAAAATCACATAATCCATGCTATCACAGCACGATCTGTCAATTTTCCAATGACCTTCAGAAATCTTTGGTTTGTTTACTGAAGCTGCGGTTAAGTGACTGTAGAGGAGAGTCCACCACAGTCAGCACTCTTTAGTCTTCTTTGGTCATCAAGTGACTCCTGCAATAGTAATCCTTTTTCCACAACAAAGAAGAGGGTGGAGTAGGTATTTGGACAAAAAAGTTCCACTTCTCTTTGGTAAGAGTGGTGTCGATTCATTGCAGGTATAGGACTCAGTAGGACACAAAACACTACCAAACTTCAATATTGCCAACACTGTGGCTTACTTTGGGTTTGGCTTTAATACACTTTGGTATCATTCTGTCTTCAGTTTGTCTTCTATATATACCTGTATATAATATACCTTTCTGTTATCGCCACTACTGTCTGACATTTATTGGTAAATAACACATTTTTCTGTATTTTTTTTCCCAGCCCACTCCAGAGCATGTTTTGTTTTCTCTAGCAGTTTAGAAGGCACTAGTAATAATCTTGTTCTTACAGGACTTTAGCTGATTGCATCCTTGGAAAAGAAAAATACTTTTTTTAGAGATAAGTGCATAGGAGAGATTAAACAATCAAATCTGTCTCAGTTTCTGCTGAAAGCTCATTGGTAGATGTACAATGCTACTACTGATACAGTAGCGTAATTTCATGTCTTTCGTATCCTAAATATTAACATTTAGTTGGGTTTAAATGTTTCTTTTCCCAAACATTCAGATATTTTCACGGTTGAAGATATGGCAAACTGAACACACTGAACTGTTTAAGAAAACTGAAATCACATGTCATGTTTACTAACTCCTGAAAACACAAGTGTGTAAACAGACTGCACTTTTCTGCTTTGGTCAACTTGTCTCTTTAATGCAAGTGCTTTCTAACTAATATTCACACACATCCATACACTGATGGACGCATTGGAGAGCAACTTGGTTAATATCTAGCTGTTTGGCATGCAGACTAGAGCAGCCAGGGATTGAAGAACCAACCATACAATTAGTAGATGACTTGTTTTCCTTCTTGAGCTACTACCACCCTCTTGTCCTATGATTCGATAACCATATCTTCATATTTTAACTGCAGTTTAGCAGCATCACAAAATGACTCAAAGTTAACCCTAACCAACTTTCTGAAGTTGTAAAACTTTTGTCTTCAGAAGCGAATTCTTCTCCAACAGCCTGAGGAGAATGTCTTCCTGTTGTTGTTCCTCTTTAGACATCTGAAGACCTGCAGTTATTCTAACAATGTTGGCTGGTGGGTTCAGAGCATGAAAGAGTCAGAGGGCAATAAATCTATGCAGACCAAAAACCAAAAGAGAAAATATGTGGTAAATCAGCTCAACAGGTGGAATATTGTGCTCAACAATAATAACCAGGCTTTGTACATTACAAATTATTGTGGCAATAAACATCTCGGTGTACCTTTCCAAAATAAAAGGCCTGGAGCAAAGCAGACATGGAATGTAGGTGGGTTCATTTCCCAAAGCATTGCTGTTTGTTTTAGAAAAACTTCACAAATAACAAACCTTTTATATATATATAAATATGAGTTTTGGGGCTGTGAGAAGAGAAGCCTTGCAGGCTGTGTAATAATCGCACTCAATCACATGTCTATAAAAGGCTAGTTTGTTTAGCCAGTAATTAACCCTGAGGACTGTTGGGACTCAATGGCTCATGATACAAGTCCAGTAAAGTGCACAGTGGCGTCTCTCATTGCTAGAATGTTAAAATGCTCCAGGGAAGTGACTTTGGGCTTGTTGTGTCTCCTCTGCTCCACGCTGCGCTGACTTCCGTACGGGGCGGGGTGCCACTGAGTCCGGCGCACAGCGCACAGCGCACCGTCACCAGCCGCTCTCCCTGCACCGTCTCCCGGCCTGACTCGACAAAATGGGTTTAGAGAAGGAGAAATTGGATACCAGCATAATTATGGACGAAGATGAGTTCAACAGATCAATAGAGCCCATTCTATCGAACAAGGGGAAAGTGTATACAGCGTCACCCGACAGAGATCCAAACGATATCAACCCACATCTGAAGGTAAAGTCTGTGCGATGTGTTGGGTGATACTTTGAAATTGAAACTACAAACGGTGAAGGCTGTCCAGATGAATTATTTGTATAGCCTATTGCACTATTATTGGATGCTTTTTGTAGTCCAGCAAGATTGTTAATCTGCAGTATGAATACCTGGAAGTCGCTGCCTGCGCATTAATCCATCACATTCAAACACTTTCCTGCCTCGGTTTACTGATTATGTTTTTATTGCTTGCCCTATGACTTTTGTGACCTAACAGGTGGGTTTTGAAGATGTCATCGCGGAGCCCATTTCCACACACAGTTTTGACAGAGTGTGGATTGGAAGCAACGCCACCTTTGAGCTGGTCAAATTCGGCTTTTACCGCCTGTTGACTACTCTACTTGCTGTGCCCGTGGCTTTCATCCTCGGGATAGTGTTTGGAGTGCTCAGCTGTGTTCACATCTGGTAAGGAGTTGTTCTCAGGCAGCAAGGTCCCGATGTTGTGCTAAACAGTATTTTCAGACAACAATATGTGAACACACGAATGATCCCACTGTAACAAGTTAATGTTGAGAAGCAGTGAACTTACAGTAGATTAGTAGAATATTTGTAGAGAAGACATCTTAATTCATAAAGATTAACTAGTATGCAAAATATCAACATTTTCAAGAGCGTTAATTATTACCTTATTCTGTTTACCTTGTTTAGATCATTGCATCAACATTATGAACTCCTTTCCACTATATTTGTTCTGCTCTTTAGGCAAACATTGACACAGGTTATTTTTACAGTCAACATCATATCCAGTGTGACATTGAAACATTATGTCAGCAATTTGTTCTTATATTTGGAAAATTATGTCATGCTTATGTCAGCTCTATTTGTCTGCAGCACCCAGGTGCTGCAGACAAATAGTTTTTAGCGCTCATGAGCTTCAACCAAAACCCAAAGAGTCTATTTGATGAAACAACATTTTATGTGGAGTAATGAACACCTTATGGAAAGTTGTGAGGAACATTGAGTTCCCCTAGTAGTGATGGAAAAAAATGTCCTATGTCCCATGTCAGTTAGAGGGAGCTCTAGCAGCATTTGGAGCCTGTTTTCAGAGCAGAGTGGGACATTCTTTAGATGTGCACGGAGCACTGTAGAGTAATTTTTACATGACCTTTCACCTAACTGAGCTCTCTTGGGGCTTATAAGCTTAAGAGAAAGTCAGGCACAGGTAGGCATCACCAGAACAGGGCAGGAATGTTTGGGTGGGAGACCATACACAGGGGCTGTTATTCCAAGGGAGGAAATAGCTTCACAATACACTGAAACAAACTTCAAAATGCAGTATGATGACCATCTTTCATCTTTTTCTAGACAGGACCTATAAACTTTTTTAACAGATGAGACAATAACAAGAGCAACTGTTCTGGCAACACAAATACCAGACATTAGTTTAAAACAGAAATCTGTGATGAAACCTCCATGCCTAGAAAAGTGACCCTCTGACCTTCTTCCTCCAGGGTGGTGATGCCTATGATCCAGAGCTTCATGATGCTCTTACCGTCTATCCACATTGTGTGGAGGAGTCTGATGGACATTCTCGTAACGCCGCTTTTCCACAGTATGGGGAAAATCTTGTCCTCCATTCAAGTCAAGGCTACAGAAAACTGAAACTTCTGTCCCTGGGGAGAAAGAAATGTGCCGGGGGGACTGGAGTCAGTGATGAAAGAGTGACTGAAGCGAGTAGGATACATCAGCTCTAAGTGAAGTATGATATCCTGGTGGATGTTATTGCAAAGTAATATTCTGTAGATTTTTTTTTTTTTGAAAAATGTGGCCATGAGGGCTAAGTTTGTCAAACATATAATCTGATCTGCTTTTTCTCAGAACACATCAAATGAACCACATGGTTTGAAACAGCAAAAACACACCTGTGTTCAGTCTGACTGAAACAAGGTTAAAACATTAGAAAATTAGAAATTTAAGATATGCTATGAACATATTTCACTAACCCTTTTCAGTGTATCAAGCAAAGACACGATGCAAATAACATGACTTGCAAATAAGCAAATCTGCACATGCAGTCATCTAATGAAACCCTCATATATTTGCGGACAGCTTGTGTGCACCACCCAAAATGGAGTTGTTTTGCTGATTGTGACCAAAAAAAATGTTTGTCATTCCATTCCTTTGCGGGTGGCAGAGTTGTAAAAATTGTTGCTGTTCAACCTAACATATTGCTGACTTGCTAAGAGATGTAATATTTTTTGCTTTTTTATCTATATATATTGTGTATAATATTAAGCATTCAGCTGGAAGTTTAGTGTAATGAACCGAATAGTTTGCTCAAGAGCAGTTTATTGGAATATTAAGTGCTATGAAGCAGCTTGTTGCACATTTGCAGCCTTATTTTACTGTATCAGCAATAATAATGGGCATTTGCTTATGTATGGAGCATACAGTTATTTAATTATGTTATATAAACAGGATTGTAGATCATTTTAGAGGGGCCTTTCTAATTTATTATTTATGGGACAACTAGTTCTTGATTGACAGACACTGACATCAAAAGACTTTACTACAGTGTGATGAAGGAGTTCCGTATTTCATTCGACTGAAGCCTTGGTTGAGCTGAGTGAGACTGTGGTACATGCATTTTGGATAAGCTCTGTTTACCGCAGCACAGCAGCTTAGTGAGCTGGGATTTGGAATACTTCTACAGCTGGAATTCATTTAAAAAATGACATGATTTTTACCATTTTGGAGTGGTTTTGATAAATGTTTAATTTGAAATATAAGCTTGCACAGCTCCTACTTGCAATGATCTGCACAGTCCAAAGTTTAAAATGTGTTATTGAGAGCATCAGTGCAGCAGTCAGGTCTGCGTGTCAGGTACATGCTTATATGTCTGTTTGCTTTTGTACTGTTTTCACTGTGCACTTCTGTCAAGTGCAAACCCACCTTAGACACTCATGGTCTAAAACCAAACTTTGGTATAGTCCGCACATCCCTTCTCATTCCCAGACCGTCAAAAGAAATTATTTCTGTCAAAGCCACTGACAGAACTGAACAACATATGTTCATTCCAGTAATGAGTAATGTTATATTTCCTCTTCTTTAGAAATCTGTGACTACTTTTGTAACAACATACAGGGAAGCACAGTGGCTGGCAATGTGGCATCGCTGCAAGAGATATGAATTTGCTGGCCAACTGTGGCCTTTCTGTATGCAGTTTGCATGATCTCCTTGTGCCTGCGTGGGTTCTCTCCAGGTGCCCGGCACCCTCCCACGGCCCAAAGACATGCATGTTGAGTTGCTTACTGGTTCTAGATTGGTTGTAGGTTTGAATACACCTGGATGACTGTATGTCTCTGTGCTAGCTCTGGGGTGGACTGGTGATTTATAGGCTGTACTCTGCCTCCCACTCTATGACAGCTGGGATAGACTCCAGAACCTTTCCACCCTGCAGTGGATGGATGGATTATCACACTGAAAATTCAAAATAGCCTTTAAGGTTTTGCATCAGCTCTCATAAAAATACCTGACTAGGATTCCAACTAAGGAAACGCTAGGTCATTTGCTGCCATTTGGACTGATCTTCAGAGCTTTAGTTTATAATTTTACACTACCAAGCAGTGAGTGATGGGTATACATTTCCAGCTATACCTCCTGTTTGGTGCCTCGGGATGAGAATGTGTATGTTGTTGCTTGGTTAGTTGCTTTTACTGTTTGAAGTCTGAAAAACTTGACAGCAAGCTAAAACGCCTGTATACCTCTCACATACTGTATTATCTCACTGTTGTGGCTCATGTTATAAACAGATGCTACATCCAGGTGACACTGACCAACATTTCCACATATTCGAGTTTCTGCAGTCCTTTGTAGTCTTGTAACAAATATCAGAATTTTTAAGTAGATGCTATAGTTTCATTAGAAGCTAGTCGCTAACGTTGTAGTCTCTTGTTGGAGATAGTAAAATGGGTTCATCCGAAATGGACACACAACAAAAGTTAAACTTGTTCAGTGCAATTAAGTTTATAGTAGATCACAATTCAGATTTTTCAAGGAAGATGAATCAGTTGAAATAAAAGCTACATTGGCATGTACTGGTGGTTGCACTGCTGGCTAACCTGCTGAACATTTAAATCAAAAAGCTAAACGCTGTATGATGCAATGCTTTGTTTCAATGCATTTTGTTGGGCTTTGTGGTCAGCTCTTGGATGACCATTAAAGTAGAGTTGTACAACTGAAGGTGGAAGACAGTTGTGTGCAGCAGCAGCATGAAACCACAACATTTCATCTGGGCTTTTTATTCTAGCACAGGCTATATATTCATTAAAGACAAAAAGGTTATAATACTGTAAGGTATTCACTTGTCACTAAAGTAAAACTACTTAAACTACTTTACTTTAACAGTAATGATGCTACTTTTATGAGTTTGATTTAAATTTTTCTGGTTACTGTTTTACACAACATTGACACATTTTGGAATGAAACTCTTATTTTAACAATAAATATGTCCTTCATGACAAAAATAAAGATCTTTTTTTTCCTTAAGGTAATTCTTCTGTGTGTGGTTTTTTCTTTCTGTCACAGAAGATGAGTGTGGTTGTGATGTGCAGGTGAGTGCCAAAATAGTCTCATAAATCACTTTGCTGAGATTTCATAACACACTTTCCTATACAAAGATGAGCTGTGCGTTGATGGAACATGACCTGAGGTTTTAGCTGTTAGATTAACGGCATTAACACTAATAATGCTACACAGAAGTTTTTTGTTTGTTTGTTTTATGAAGAGTGTTCTCTTATCCAGACATTCATGATGTTCCCCTTTGACCAAATGAAGAGACTCAAACACAGTTCTCTCTTGAACTCTGTCCATCTAAAGATGAGTTTTCAAATTATAAAATATTTTGAGGTGCAAGTTGAGCTGTTGTGTCTGGCATTTCTCTTTTTGTCTGGTAAATAGCTTCAGCTAGCCAATCACAGCCCAGCCTGAAACAGAACGCTGTATTATTGTATAACTACAAGGAAATTAAAGGAACGTCTGAATGCAGTGAAATTGTTTTCTGGCGTGTTCCAGCAACCAGTGCCTAAAACAAGCCAAAGGGTTTCTTCACTTTGACCTTTTGACCTCCAACTCTTGTTCTTTGTGGATTAAATCAACCCAGAACATAAGCAGTGTAAAGACAGATAAGCACTGATGCTCATATTAGCAACTACAACCACTTATTGCATTTGTTTGGACTCTGGAAGGAAGCTAGAGCACCCAGAAGAAAATCCACAGGGACATATGGAGTTGAACATGCATACTGCACACAGAAAAGCCCCACCTGGCTGTTGGATTTGAACCCAGGACTTTCTTGCTCTGAGGTAATGGTGCTAAGCACCACACTGCTGTTGCTGCCCTATGCGTATGATGCAATGTAAAAATTTCATTTCATATATGTTTAAAAAAGCAATAATTTAAAAAATGATCCTGCATTGACCTGATACCCTTATGGCTATGTTTATTCTCCTATCACAGTTAACTCCTTCCTAATACTCAAGAATTTCTATTAGTATTGTTTCCACTTAATTTTGCGCAAATGCAAATTATAATAAGTTTGCTTGTAATTTCTCAGCAATTGACACTAATGTGTAATGAATCCAGTTGCTGTTCCATATCCTCATGACTTTTTACCTCTGGCACTGGTGCTGGATGAGTTTGAGATTCTGTCTTCTCAGTATTCTGAGTGGCAATTAAGTGTTTTTAATATTCTCAGCATCAACTTAAACTGCATCATCTGAAATTTGCCACAGTTCACAATGTTTTTTGCACCTCAGCTTACATAAACAAAGTCATGCTAGCGCACAATGTGCAAACTCATTTGCACAAATGTTACTTAAATTTGCTAATATTTTCCACAGTGTTAGTAGCAGTTTGTGTAAGCTTCTCTTCCAGGCTTCAGCAAAGTCACATCTTTGTTTGAAGCAGGTGCTCATTTGGTTATTTTGATCTCACTTCAGTGCCACACCCAGTGAACGCAAGGAGGCTAACCAGGTGTTTATTCATAGAATAGCTTTCTAAAAAAGAAAAAGCATTACAGTACTTCATAATAAATGAAAGCAAGAAGAAAAATGATGCCTACACCAGACTTGTTCTTTTGCAGAGACAATGAAGCAAAATGCAAACAAACTGCAGTCTACAAAACCTTCATTGGTGCGCTCTTTTATCTTAACATTATGCGCCAAAGAAACATAGAAACATTAGTGCTTCAGGTTTTTAAAAATAATTTTATTTGGTGTCTTGTATGACATTATACGTCTGCACTTTACTGTAACTGTATTAAACTGGAACCAACACAGTCCTGTATCCCTACATGGCGCCATGTTCAAACATGTCCACTTGAACTCATTCCACTTGAATTTATTGAAGAATTTTATACACCTGCTTATTGAAATGTTGAGTAAAACAATCAAATTGTCACTGGTGAGTTTGTTCAAAGCTATTTATTCACTTCCATACAGATTTGAGCATTTATGCATTACTTTAAGCCTTTTCAACAATTTAGACATATGCTTATACTATTTAACCTCTAAATGCATTTTAAACATTTCTGAAATATTTTCAGCTTACAGTATATATTTGTCATGGTTCCAGCATTTTGAGTTTTGGCATGTTTTGAGTTTTCTGTGAGCTTGTTTTGTTTTGGATTTTGAGATATGGTTTTTGTTCTAGCTCTGCATCCAGTCCTTTCAGCATAATGTTTCCTTGTGCTTCTTAGTTTCCCTTTCTTTCCAGTCTGTGTTTTTCATAAGATTATGTCATCTTTTGTTATCATCTTTTGTGTTCCCTTTCTCCTCAGTCAGTCGCGTCTCTGCAGTTATCTCCTGCCGCTGTGTGAAGTTCACATGTGTTGGTCTCACTGTTTGTTGCTTCCTGCTTTACTCTGATAGTCACTCATCTCCTGTAGGTTGTGTTAGTTAAGCTTCCCATTGTCTCCTTAGATTCCATTCAGCTGTGTTCCCTGGTGTTTCCTATCTCTGTAATTACCTGGTGTGTATGTTGCCTGGCTTTCCCTTTGTCTTCTGCCAAACTGTGTGTTTCTTTCTCCTGTGTCTCAAAGTTAGGTTTCTCCCTTTGTTCATTCCTCGTGTTATGATTCTCAGCAATAAAGCTGCTTTTGAGTTTCCATCTGGCTTTCTGAGTCCTGTGTTTGTGTCCAACCCTGCAATATTCTCTCAGCTATTATGTTCAACTAATACTTTTTCAGTAATGGTTAGGTCTTGTAATAATTCATCAATAGCTTTTAGCCTTTAGTTTTAATCATTCATCACTTTACCTACTTCCACTGTGTGGAGATACTATTAGCTATTACTGTTATTAATACAATTGTTTAATTACAAGAAAATATTCATCCATTTTTCCCAATTACTCATCTACTTCAATCATTTTTGCCTCCCTTGTTTATAGATAATTTTCAATGAATTAAAAATGGTTTTAATTTTTATTAATTTGTATTATTTTCTTTCTTGCTCCTTAAGTTCATTCGTGTTGCTATCACAAACAAATGCACACCAGTTTTGTTTGTAATAGTTTATTTGCGCTACAATCATCAATAAACAATTGAAATTAAGTTCCTGGAGATAGAGTAGATAGCAAAGTGTTTAAATTAAATAACAGAATAATTACAGGATAAAGATAGTAAATAGCCCAGAGTTAATAAGAAATAAGGTACTCCTCAAAATAAACAGCAAAGAGGAGTTGCTCTTCCTTGAACTGAGATAAGCTTTCACACTGAGGAAGGCAAGAGCTGACATCTCTGTGCATGTTGCTCTAAAACTAAAAGCAAATGACAGCTTTGAAAAATGTAAAAACAACTTCATCGTTGTGCCAACCCGTTTCTTTTATTGACACGCCAGTGAGACGCACCTAAAATTTGTTTCTATCGCAGTCCCTCTGGCTGAAAACAGCAGGGTGCCAGCTGGCGTCTCTCCACGATGAGATGACACAAGAATGTAAATAGACCAGAGTGGCCAGCACGACTTCACAACCTGATGAAGCTGACACCTTGAAAAACTGGGTTCACTAACCAAAATATAAATGTGATCTTATGAAACAGCTGATGACAGGCGTGACTTTAGATGTGCTGAAATAGCTGAACTACATATTTCTTTCTTCCCTCTATCCATTATAACCACTTGGATTTTTCCCCGTAGGCTAAGGTATGGCAAGTGTCCACACCTTGCCAGGTTCAATTAACTTCCACGTTTCACTGAACAAAAAACTTATTATACTCTGCTGTGATCCCTAAATAAGAAATTCCATGCAGGCTACAAACACCCTTTCAGTCTGAGATCACGTCAGTCTCTCCTCCAGCCGAGCAGGTTCCAGGGTGGCTCTCCTGTCTGCTCACTGGTGACTCCCCAGCTGCGCTCTGCGGTATCCGAGGAAACACTGGAGGTTTCCCCGTACGCGCTTGTCCACTGAATTTTAGTCACGTCCAACAAAAAGGGCAGGAATAACTTCACTATACAGGACTCTGAGAGAAAGACCCCGTCCTCCCAGTTTGCATCCACGCCTCCCTCTCTGCTTCCTATATTATCTTTTTTTTGTCTGTTTCAACGTGCTAATCTCTCCAAACGTGAGGACAGCATGACAGGAGGACTGAAGGACGGCGAGACAGAAGAGGTACAGTATAGCTCTCAGCTATAGTTCTTTTCATTTGTGGTTGTTTGTTTGTAGCTGACATTTACTTGTCTTACAGAAGCTGATTATTCCCCCCCCCCCCCCCCCCCCTTCAAAAAAAAGAGAAAAAAAAGAAAAAATGCGTTCACGAGGGGAAAACTAGTGCGCTATGTTTCAGTCCTTATCTTGCGCTCTGGCACCCAGTCATGAGCACTTCTCCCACACAGGCTAAGAGAATGCGAAGGTCGATGCAGTTTACATTAGAATGTGGGTGTGAGGATTTTACCTGTAAGTCCTCTTTCAGCACAGTAACCGATTATTTACGCACAAACATTTAAACTGTACATTTCCATGCGTTAAACAAGGGGGAAACAAATCTTCTTCTTTTTTTACCGTAAAATTCTGAATTTCAGTCACAAATCTCCCCTGTCCTTTAATGCCAACTGAAGTCGTGTGGTGTGCGTAATAACATAAGTTGATTCCATATGTTGGTTCCATAACTTGACTGAGTAGGATCATAGAAGCCAAACACAGGTCCAGTAAGTTTTTGCATACTTAATGTGAACATATTACAAATGACATTGCAAATATAACTGAATTCGTTATTTTCTTTACTTTCTAAATATATATTTTTGGTGTAGGAAGAGTATTAATTGGAGATTCGTTCATATTTAAAAATAACGCCTTTGCACTTTTCTTAAAAGTGTTTCCATTGCCATGGGTAGACTACACGTTGAATCAACTGTATGTCATTTTAACATGCTGGATTAGTGTCTGGGTGGTGAGGACCCCTTGCGGCTGGATGAAGGGGTGTGGTACTTTACTTTCTATTCACTTAAACCCATCCCTGTTTGTGGGGAAGCCTGGTAGCTTGCAGCTCCAGTCGCTCGCTCTCTCAGCGCGCTACACACTATTCCTTCTCCTCTTCACCCTCTTCTCCTTCTGTCTCCCCCGGCTCCTTGCAGGAGTTTCTGCATTCGCCGTTTATCCGAAAACAAGGGAACATATATAAACCCAACAACAAAGACATGGACAACGACAGTCTGAACGAGAAAACAATGGAGGATGTCCACACCAAAGAGATCGACCTGGTCAACCGGGATCCCAAACACATAAACGACGACGTTGTTAAGGTGAGTTAAACTTCAAAGACTGGTAACTTCTGAACTTTCTGTTTTTCGTCCATGGCAACCGAAACCACCTGTTCCCGAGTTTACACAGGGTTTACCTGTATGACAGGCGCTGTAAACTGAAATAATCTCTGATAAACGATGCCCATTTTATTTCTATGAGCTGTCAAACAAGGTATCTGAGAGTCGGACACGCGTGCAGTTCTTTTGCGCACCTTTGCTATGCGCCGTGTAAGTGTTACCGCTCAGTGTCTTCCCCTATTAGGAAGAAGCTTTGCAAACGTTAAAGATCATTGAGCTGCGGCGATACAATGGCATGCAGTCCCCTTGTGTGGAGTGGGCTTGAAACGTGAACGTCCCAACTTCGCTCCAACAGAGGAAACATAACCTATTTCCTGTTGTTGGAACACACATTTCCCACAGTCCTCGCTGCACACGCCTGTCTAATGGGAAAGTAGAATTCTGTCCATAACAGAGAAGTCTCGTCGGATAAATACTCAGTACTTATTTTGTTAAAAGCACAGGGAGAGATGTTATAGCGGCAAAGGAGTGGTGCGCTGCAAGCCACCTGATTCATCTGTGTGGGAGAGAGGAGCAGCAGCCGTGTGCGCCCGGCTGTGCTCCTCTCCAGCTGGTGCATCTGGTTACATCAGAGTGGGGTCAAGCAGCTCCCTGCATGTTCAGGAAGGGTCAGATCTTTGAAATGCCTGAACTCTGCCTTGTTAAAACAGGGAAACACCCAAGTGGGCGATTAGTATGAGGGGATCCCTCACCACTCCTTATCCTCCCTTCTTTCCTCCCATTCTGCCACTGCCCCCTCCGTTTCCTCCCCGCATGCCTATAGTTGCGTCAGAGGAGTGAGTCCATTTGTTTCTTTTTGTTGGCAAATACATGGTTTTCAGTAGAAATGAGTGCCCGTCGCTGCTGATTTAAACTAATCAGACCATAACTACTGAATATAACCTTTCT
The DNA here is from genome assembly GCF_056152115.1 of Neolamprologus brichardi. Classification (NCBI taxonomy): domain Eukaryota; kingdom Metazoa; phylum Chordata; class Actinopteri; order Cichliformes; family Cichlidae; genus Neolamprologus; species Neolamprologus brichardi. The sequence continues at coordinate 24,125,892 of NC_142110.1, forward strand.
CTTTAAAAAAAAAAAAAATATATATATATATATATATATATATATATATATAAATGTGGTAAAGTTTCATCCCCTGCCAAATTGACTGATGAAAACATACTGACAGAGCATTTTGATTAAAACAACCATAATACACATATACAAGGAATGCATTAAAAATGTTGTGCTCGTTTAATTTTCTGTTATTACATGACACTCGTTTCACATACAACCTGCCCAAAAAAGTACATTTTGTCTTCTATTTCTCATTAAATATTTGAAAACACTTTGTTTTTATGGAATTTATCACTGCCTGAGAGGCATGTGTGTCACTGCCAGTTTGTGCATTTTTCCCACATGACGCACAAGTCTATATAAAATGTGCTATGAACACGATGAATTCACATGTTTGTATCAAAACACTTTTTCAAAATATTTGTTGCTGGGTTTGGAAAGAAAAAGACTCTCATTCTCTAGTTTTCCTGTTTGCTGCTTCTATCCCAACTTCTTCCACCACTCTCTGGCTGCTCTCTCCCTGCTCTCCTCCATTGTGACAGTGAGTCAGACTCTCCTTCCAGTCTCAGAATAGAATGCAGCTTCACGATTGTCCCACCCCTCGCTAATCAAGCCAACAGACTGCTGCTGAAATGACCTGACAACACATGTGCATACACTGTAAAAATGAACATGCTATAGGCAGCGTTTAACATAAGACGCCTGAAACCTTCAGCTTTTAACTAGCACTAGTAAACATCTATTGGTAGTAATAGATGTTTACTAATAATACAAAGTAAACTGATAGTAATACTTAACACCTTGTCTTCTTGCGACTTAGAGACAGTATCAGAATCCTTCTTTGTAATAAATTATACTTAAAAAAAAAAAAACTATATTTTTATTCATATTGAGTTAATAAATCCCAACAGAGAAGCCTCTGGCTATACTTTATAACGAGAGGCCCTTAGGTACTCATCGCCTCCCTCTGGATTTTGAGAGTAAACATTGATAAGTTTGTACAGTGTGCTGTATACAGCAGCTCTGAGGTGCTTTGAGGTCAGTGAAACAGCTCAGCCAAGTGGAAGCGTGCATTCAGTATGCCCCGATAAAACACACATGCAGGGAATCCCTTCCAGCGATGCTCGCTCTGCAATCCACCATGACCACACGCAACCCTCAAATGCTGGACTGCCATATAAATCTGTAAAGCACGCATTCTAACACACTGCTTAGATAGCACACAGACACAAACACACAAACACTGCATTCTTATAATCAAAGGTGCACTCCTGTTGCTGCTGCAGCTGGCCTCAATCACCTGGCCACATCAAACAAGTTCCATTACTGCCATGCGTTTGGAGTTTCTCCTGCAATGATTTTTTTTTTCCATCTGGAGGAGTTGTGGGATTTTATATGGGAGAGAGGAGGAGCTTAGGCCCAGCAGCGAGAAGACTGAAAATGCCCCCACTGGAGAAAGTTTTTTAGAGGGAGTTGTGAAAAGTTTGAGCTCTGGCAGCAGATCTGAAGTCTCTATGGTAAAACTGAAAGGAATGAAACACTCCCACTAGGACTGCAAAGTCTATTTTTGGTCCACTCTTAGTGGTATTTTTACTTATCTGCCTCATTCTGGGATTTTTAGTTGATTACAGATGCCTCTGGGTATGGGATCTTGTTGTATGTAAAGCTCACATGTCCGGTTTTGATAATGTCTGTGCTTTTTATTAGCCTACGCACTCCGCTGTGGGCTGAGACATCAGGTGCTATTAAAACCTTTTCGAACTCAGTGTAGATTTGTTTCCGTGCAAATGGCATGCAAATCTAACAAAGCGTGTAGAGCTATGACAATAAATACATGCAAAAGATTCCGTTTTATTTTTACTCGTGTGGCGCCAAATAATTGCAATAATCATTCCAAGACACTTTCATATTGTGGTATAAGCTTGTGTTTTGATCCAAAACAAGTCATGTGTAAATCATTGTGTTCTGCCACCTAAAATCAAACACACTGACCACTAAAACCCTGCAAATAGTTCTGTAGAGAACTACACTCGGACCTTCTTCTCCTGGAGCCCACTTTGTCTATTCAAGCATAGTCGACAGCCTTAAGACAGAGCTCCAGAAATAGAACATGACCTTATTTACTCAATAATACAGTTGCCTTGCTGACTGGTCACACGCTGGCCTCGAGACGCTATTGTTTAATATCAAACTTCTCAATGGAGGTCCCCTTTTTTATTTAGCACAGAAGTGATATTTTCTTAATGTGACTTGCTTATTTGCTTATTGAACTAATGTTCTTCATATAGGAACTGCTAGTCCCTAATCCTACTTTAAACATGTAAATAATTAGCTTAAACTGCCTAGCATAACTGGATAACAGATGTTTTCTATAAGGGATGCCCATATCACTTTTGGACAGTCAAATTCAAACAGCATTCTTGCCAAAATCCCACTTAACAGTTGAGTGGCTTACAAAGGAAGACTCTCCTGAATTACAGCAAAGGTAGTAATGATAACTTTCCTCAGAATCGCAAATGAATAACAATACTTAAAAAAAAGAAGAAGAAAAAACCCAGGAAAAACACCAAAGAGCACCGTTTTATGTCAGGAACTCCCCACCACCCTGCTGTGGTTGTTTATGCCTCTCTGAAGAAGGCTCTCATTTAGTCTCAAAGTTCTGGAAACTGGCGCCGAGTTGGCCCACTTTAAAATTTGTAGCTGTGGAAAAATTAAATGGACGGCGGGCTGGTTTTGTGGCTGCAGTTAGTTTTATATTATAAGGCTGTAGTGAGCTTCGCCAGTTGGTGTTGTGAGAGACGCTTTGTGCTGCTTTCAGGATAAAAGAATTGGACTTACAAGCTGATGTTTCAAGGCAAGAAAAAAAGGCTGGATGTGAGGAGTCCTTTTGCTAGGACTGTAAAAAATATTACATTCACCCCAACATAAAGAATAACAGCATGGCATGAAGTCCTAAGACACTCACTGTTATGAACTTCAGTGACTGGTATGTGATTTGGAGCCGTGCATTATATTACAGATTTCTGATGTATGGATGCTGTTGCAAAATTAGAATCTTCAATCCAGTTTATTTATTCCAGATTTTATATAAAAGTTGCACTCTGGTTGCTGTTATCACATTATTTGTAATACAAAATATTACGTAATATTAAACCACTTGGAACATTGTTATTATATTGGCAAATCTTAACTGATTACTGACAGTCTGCAAATTTACATTACATGTAACATAATAATGGCAAGAAAAGGAAAGATTAAAAGCAAAGTGAAAATATTAAAAAGATTTTTGAGGATAAATATTTTCAAGTTGACTGGTAGAAAATAGAAGGAAGGAGTTGCAGGAGAGCTATTTTTTAGATCTAAATTTCTATTTTATGCTACTTTAAACAGGAGACAAAGAAATGCATTATTTATTTAGCTTATACCAGTATAGCTCTCTAACTTTCTATATGTATTTTTTTGCATCTAAAAAATACCAGAAGGTTATATATTGTCAGCTCTGGATTAAGGGCAGTTACATATACTATTGCTATTATCAATAAATATCCCTATACAATAATAAATACACTGCAGAAAATCTGTATCACTTTTTAGTAAGATCTGAAAGTGGTCAAGGTCAGACAGTTTGTGTAAACAGGAGTCACATCTTCCAGATGGTGCATCTCCTAGGAATGAAGCACTTCACTTTTCCATTTCATTGTTAGTGTAACACTAGATATTATCTGCTTGACTTATTGGTATTGCAGCTATTAGCCCTCAGTAGCCCAACTACTTTGACATGACACAGTCTCCAAGTAACTGTAAAATAAATACTGATTTGGAGCTCAGAGGCCTAGGAAGAGGCTGACCGGGAGAGGAAGGTAGGTTGAATAAGCACTGAGATGCCACTTTTTCCTCCATTCTTTAAACACCAGCAATCAGCCTGTGCACACTTGCATTGAGTTTCCTATTAAAAAGAAACCTAACAGGAGATGGAGGATGTAGCAGAAGCCCAACAGCCCAACAGTTCATCTACCAGTAACATTTCCTATTTTTTCTGTGTGTCCGGTCATTTCCAATGTAGGAGGCACGGGAGAAAAAAAGCCCCTGGGCTGATTTTCAGAAATTGAAGCTTATACCAGAGCTAGCATTTGTGCAGTCAGTGTATTGGGTGGGGCAGCTGCTGGATTGCGTACCAGTCGCTGCTAGGAAAGGTATAAATCTTGTCAAGAATCCCACCCTCCAACTCTACGAAGCTGACATATTAACAGGGAGTGAAGTTGATTTGTGTGGAAATAATGAGCTCGGATTTGACAGCGATAAAGTTTCCATAGTGGTTTCATTTGCACCATATCAGAACTCTTGTGAAACTCTGTTGGCAGGGGTTGAAGGTATTTAACAAGTCAGAGTGTTGAGTTTCAGCTGAATGTGATGCTGATATGTTTTTCTGTGTCTTAAAATTCCATTTTTCACACAGGGATAGTTCACCGAAAGCTTTGTATTCTCATACAAAGTTTTTACCAGCAATTTCTAACTCGTCCACTTTCATCTTCCTTAGGTTGAATTTGAAGATGTGATTGCAGAACCCGCAGGGACCTACAGCTTCGACGGTGTGTGGAAAGCCAGCTTCACAACCTTCACTGTCACCAAGTACTGGTGCTACCGCCTGCTGACGGCACTGGTGGGCATCCCCTTGGCGCTGATCTGGGGAATTTTCTTTGCCATCCTGTCCTTCCTGCACATCTGGGCCGTGGTGCCGTGTGTCAAGAGCTACCTGATCGAGATCCACTGCGTCAGCCGCGTCTTCTCTATCTGCGTGCACACTTTCTGCGACCCGTTCTTCGAGGCCATGGGCAAGTGCCTGAGCAGCATCCGAGTCAGGATGACCAAGGAGGTGTAGCATCCCAAATCAGGAGGAGGATTCAAAAGAGGGCCAGAAGAATGGGGCGGGGCGGCGCAATGGAGATGGGAGGGGAGTCAGAACAACAACCAAAAAAAACCAAAAGAAGACGAAGAAAATAAATGGAAAATGTGTTGAGACTTTTCCAGAGTGGGGTGGGGGCTGGGTGGTTGTTTAAAGGTAAAGTAGTGCTGTGACATGGCACCTAACCCCACCTTTTTCTAAAAGCTGTTTTCTCCTGTTTTTTCTATTTCTGTCTACGTTAGTATTTTTTTTTATTTCTCACTGTTAAGTTTGTCAAGCAGGCAGCCAAGCTCCATGTCTTGTTATTAATTTTGCTACATCATGTAAATTCCTTCCATTCTTACTCTTTGTAGAGAGCCTTTCAAACGGATCGATCCGTGCGAAGAGGGGATGTCAGCATCTGCTGTAACCTCTCACGCTCGTGTTTGTTTTTTGGAGCTGTAGGGCAGAGTAGGATTGTCGGGAGGGGGGGATGCTGGGGTTGCATAGGTTCAAACAGGGAGAACGAGTGAACGCTGCCAAATTCTGTCTGACTCAGCAAAAAAGAACAACCACACGGAGCCAGCAGCACAGAAGCACCCCTCCCTCTGCCCCACACGCCCACTAAAGTGACCTCCCACCCCTCCCCTCTTTGCCCTGCTTTCCAGCAGTCTGACACACTGAACCTGCCCTCGTTTCTGCATGTACCTGCACCGCCATGCCAGCAGCTCACCGTCCACCGCGCACGTGACACAGCCTGACTGAAGCTACCTGTATCTTCGCTCACTCGCTCTCTACACCAGCTTTTTGCTTCGCCTCTGCCTCAAATGAATTTTCTCCAGTGTGACAGAGAATGTCTGAATCTTACAGAACCTGATTTGATTTTTTTACTCTTTTGTTAGTTTTTTTTTTTTTGTAAGACAAATTTAGACTTTTTATTTTTCATTCAGGCTCCACGTTTTATCATCATAGCTCCATAGTGAATGAGGTTTTTTTTTCTCTACACTATGAAAATGAAGAACTTGAGGAGGCTTGATTACAGTGCCATTGTTTAGATATCCTGTATGTACTGTGTGGGTGTTTATTCATAAGACAAGACTTCCAAAATGATTCCAGTGCACTAATCTATAGAAAAGTATTGGTAGTGAACAGCACTAATGAAAGTCTCCATGTTCCTCCATTTCCTAATACAGCAGAGTGCAAGCAGTTGATTTTGCACTCTGGAGATTAACGCTGTGCAGTGAGGAGCTCGTGTGGAGATGTTCACATATTGTGGTACTTAGGTTAATGCATTGGAATAAAGACAATGTTTGGTGAAATGTGCCCACTCCCTATTTCGGTTTGCTTTTTTTTGTTTTTTTGTCTACAGTTTTGTTATGTGGCCTTGCTTCTTGACTGTGGACACAATGCTAAATAGCATTAAAACAACACCTCCCACCCCAGGATGGGTGAATTTGTGGATGGGTGAGAATGGGGTGGAGAGAGGGTTGTGTTTAACTGAGACACTAAGCTCGCTTTGACTATATCACCTTTAGTCTACCTGCTGTTTTTTCACAGGGATGATAATATCAAATCGAGATGTTTTTTTTAAAGCTCTGAAGGTGATATTTTTGTATAAGAAATGATTTTTTTTTTCTTCCTTGCTTTTACTGTACCATATCACGCTGTGCACATTAAAATTTAATATAATCCATTGTGCATTTGTTTATGTTTTATTGCCTACAGTTTTACAAGCATGGATAAAATGATCACTAGCATGTGCTTCCCCATGAAAGTCAGAACCTAACAGTGGGCTGCTTGTTCTTTTATACTTGTGATATTGAGTCATAGCAAATCTAATTGTGTAATGATTCACAGTAGATACTCGGTGACTGGTTTCATTGATGTGCAGTGCAGAAACCAGCCAGTTGGGATTACTTTTGTGGAAAAAAATACATACAGTAAGAATGAAGCTGGAGTGAGAGCTGAACAGAAAAATCATTTCCAGCAGCAGTGCCCTGCAAACCCTCTCTAGTATTTATTTGTATCTCTGTCTCTGTAAATAAGGTCTAATGCCTCCAGTGTTGCCCATAGGCTGTTTTTCTCCAAGAGCCTGGCACACCATTTCCATGGTTACTTGGAAAACAAATAAAGAGTTGAGCAAAGCTTGTGAGACTGGAGTCCACTCTCTTAAATGTATTCGTTAATTTACAGTAAGCAAGCACATAATTATGCTGCCCGAGGCAGACCTGGATTCACACTTTAAACAGTATTGTTCAGCAGTTACATCTGAGGAATGAAGTCATGTTAACTTAACAGTGGTTCATTGTTTTAATATGTTTTAAGTCATTTTTAAACCTAAAATTAATATTTAAAAAAAGGAATCACTGATGAGCTGCTTAATGCTGCTAACATCTCTATAATATTGCATCACAAAAGTATGTGGGCAAACAAACAAACATTACAGCCATGCAAGACTAAATAACTCATTCTAAACCGGCTGCCATGAATCTGCTGCTTTTAAAGCCTGTTTTCTACTTCTAGCACATCTTAGAACACAGCTGCAGGGATTCGGCCACAACACTGGAGAAATAAGCCCCAGAGATGCTGGATGGAGTTAGGTCAGGGGTTTTCATCTTTCACTCTGTCAGGTTTTTCCACACCAAACTTGGAAGCCGTTTCTTTGTGGGCATTTTTTTTTTTTTTTTTTTTGGGCACAGGGCCACTGTCCTATTGAAACAGACCTAAGACCTAAGCTAAATCATGGTCCAAGCTGGATGTACATTATTGTCTTGAATAACACTGATAGAAAAAGTATTAGGTTATCATATTAGAGTTATGGAGAAAGCCAGATCCCCTTCATGAACCCCAGTGGAGTCGTGCTTGTCCTTCACTTGTTAGGTAAACATGCAAATCATTACATTATTTAGCCACATAGGGATTGTTAAAAAGCTACAAACCAAAAAAAAACAAACCCCAAAAAACAGAAAAATAATATAAATATATAAATATATTTTAAGTTGTAACTGTGCAAGTCTACAAATTTACAATTGTCTAACAGCACCTCATCATAGCAGGGAGAGGATAATAGAACACAGAGACTGGGGCATTGTCCCCCAGCACAAGCCCAGTGCATCTCTGTGCAGCAACAAGTTTATCTCTTACGTGTTTGGTGAAAAAGTGTTAAATTAACTGTAGCAGGAAATTTGCATTTTAAACTTCCTGTGAATCTCAATTTCATTTACATTTAAGATTTACTCTCTAGGTAGAAGAAATTACATTCAAAATCCTAAAATGCAAAAGCATGTTTTCTGAATATTTTTGACATATGTACATATAATTTAAATGATTTATAGGTAGCATGCTTAAATTTGTTGAAACATCAATATTTAATTGAACAGGTATATTGGCTGATTCTTGCATTGTCTGTGCCTGAGGTTAAGATGGACCCCCATATACGTGGTCATACATCCTATATGCTTTTTCCTTTTTTTCCTGCCCAATGCATCATTTGAGTGATGCAAATTCAAAAGTGTAAAATTAATTTAAAGTTCTTGTGAGGATGATTTTGAACGGTTTGGTTTTACATGTAGGTTGATGTCTCTCCACTCACTTTGTGAGGAGCATCACTCAGCTTTTAAAATGCAACAGCCTCCTCTAGTGGAAAACACAGAGAAGTGCATATTCGCAATATGGACAATCAAACAGGAAACGCTCTGCACCTTTATAGTGTCTCCAACCTTAACAGGACTTAATAATTTATGTTGTTGGACTTGTCTTTTCTTTTGTATGGCCTTTATTTTACTTTCGGTTTTTCTGAAGTTAGTTTCATGATTTTTTTATCCTGATCTATTATTGTACTTTGTATTACAATTAACATAAAGTGTTAAATAATTACAAAATTATTATTTTTTTGCCCCAGTTATTTTGAGACAACATGTTGGTTCCATCAAATTCAAAGTGTGCCAATGTTTCTTCTAAAATGGTATATATTCTCAGTTTAAATATTTATAGTCTATATTCGGCTGTCAATAAAATATGGATTTATGAGATTTGCAAATATTGCACTGTATCGTGTGTCTTTTGTCGTGTCTCCCTCCCCTCATCCCCAATTGATGCTAAACAGGGTTTAAGGAGGCATGCTTGGCCAGTCAAGACCCTTTACCCTCAGTTTATTGAGCAAGGCAGTGGTCATCTCGGGGGTTTGTTTGGGGTCATTATCATGTTTAAATACTGCTCTGCAGCCTAGTTTCCGAAGGGAGGAGATCATGCTTTACGTCAGTATGTAAAATTACATCCCGAGGTTCATGGTTCCCTCAATGAACTGTAGCTCCCCAGTGCCGGCAGCACTCATGCAGCACTATACCATGACCATTCACCTGGTTCCCACCACCTGAAACTAAATAAGTTTATCTTGGTCTCATCAGACAACAGGAGATGGTTCCAGTAATCCATGTCCTTAGTCTGCTTGTCTTCAGCAAATGGTTTTTGCCTTGTTTCTCTTTCTTGTGCATTATCTTTAGAAGAGGCTTCCTTCTGGGACTACAGCCATGCAGACCAATGCATGCAATGATGCATTGTGCAGTGTATGGTCTGAGAACTGACAGGCTGACCGCACCACCCCTTCAACCTCTGAAGCAATGCTAGCAGCACTAATACACCTATTTTCTAAAGACAGCCTCTATGACACTGAGCAAGTTCGAATGTGAGAGCAATAAAACCAAATTTAACACACGTGCTCCCTATTCACACCTGAGATCTTGTAACACTAACAAGGCACATGACACCAAGCATGGAAAATGACTAATTGTTTAACAAATATGTCCTCAAACTGTTTAAGGAGGTCAGACTTACCACTCAGGCATATAACATACAAATTCCACACGAAAGGCCCAAGTTGACTAGAAAGTTCAAAGAGGAACCTTGTTGCTGTATAGTGACAGTGCTAAATTTTGCACTACCATACTGCCTAAAACCATGAACCATCCATTGCAAAAAATATGTAACAGAGACAATACAAGACAGAAAAACTGCAATCAGTCCATCAATTGGCTTTCACACATATTTTAAGAACTGCTGTACCAATCTTTCCACTTATATTTACAACATTCCAGACCACAAAAATTGCACTGATGGTTTTAATTTATTTGATCTTACTTTTGATGTTTTTCCTCATATTTGAGAGGTTTTGACTATTGAGAATGAGTAAATTTGTATCTGTATTATTATGAGAGTGGCCTCTAGCTATTGCCTGATGCATTTTCCCACTTGAATTAGGTCATTACTGGCTAAGCATACATAAACTCTTTTTTTTTTTCAAAGTGAGAACTGCAGCAGAAAAAAAATGAACAGGTGTCAGTAAGCTGTAAATGAATGAGGTATCAGACATGACTTAGACATGAGGTTCAGTCTCCTCTCTTCTCCTCAGGTCAGAATGACTAACCACCATCACAAGTGTTTGTCAGTTGAAAGGTGGAGACCAGGTGAAGTAAACCACCTGGAGGGCTGGAGAGTCAACAGCTGTTTCCTGTCACAGCATAAAGTCATTGGTGATTCTGTGATTTGTTGCTGTCAGGATATATCAAGAGAGAGACATTCAGCTTCCCTGAAGATGATATTTTGATCTCTACACTTGTTTAGATTAAATCTTTTAAGACTCTTGGCTACAAAAGTGCTACACCTTTAGGGGTTTATACAGAAATAAACATACAAAGAAGAGTTGTTTACTTTGCATTCTCCTTTAATACTTTAGCAAATAAGTGACATTTATTTATATAGTGCTTTCGGGACGAGTAACAAAACACAAAAGACTTCAAATCCACTGAAGACAAAGCTGACAGAAATGAAAAGCACTCAAGACAATTCAGAAACAAGTCTTAATAATTTCTTTTAACTCTATTATTTGTAGGAAGTCTATATTGCTCTAGGATTTAATAATTTCTTTAACCTCTTAAGCCCCAACGCCCCCTGATACAGGGGCAAAAAGCAGGAGATCAGGTAGGCTTGGGGTTTAAGAGGTTAAAGTCTTATTTTCTTGCACTTTTCTACCAAACATTTTTAGCTTTCCCCCCCTAGAATACATAATATCTCTTGCAGAATGTCACTGCTGGCCCAAAACCACCAGTGGATACTATGACTGAATGTACATTTGTCTAGGAGATTTCATTGCTGTCCTGGTCTGTTAACAGACATCTGGAGCTGAAACAAATTTCAGAGGGTTTTTATAAATCAGGTCAAATCGTAAACACCCTCCTCTGTGTTCTGTCCTCGTGTGTTTTCAGCAAACAACTCCTCGGGGAAGCTGCTACTGTCCTGGTTTGCCCCAACCTCACACACGAGCTCTCAGGCTGATTGCCTGTAGGGTGTCATGTCAAATTTGTCTGTCTAAAAGACAAAAATCTGTTTTGTTTTTTTAAAGATGAGCTTTAATTTAATAAAATATCACTCAACTTGATCAACGTCGTTTTTATATGTGTGACAGTCGCTGTGGCATCTCTGATGGTTTCCGAGCCCCATATGTTAGAAAAACGAGACACTCATACTGTATTTTAATGGAGTGCTCTATTTGATCCCCTTTATTGCCCTGTAGAGAACATATTCCCTCGAGCCTCCTAATTTTGCCATGGTCAGTGAGTTTACAGAAGTTCCTTTGTAGCCATTCTTGAATGAAAACAAAACTTCACACACACACAAAGGGAAAAAAACACATGATTTTTTTCACAGGAGGAATTTGAGTTGTTTGTTGGCCTTATGCTCTGTCAGCTGTTGCTGCAGTGAATGCTGAAACTGATAAAGCTATGACATCAAGCAAGAAAAAGGCTGGCAGAGAACCACCCACTCAACCACAAAAGCTTGTTACAGATGTTCCTCTCTCCAGCACACCTGGTCTCTAGAAGTCAGTGACTGCACTATTTGAAACGATGCGTCACTTAGACCTCTGAGCATAGCTCTTAAGAAAACATAACTTGATCCACTAAAGCGTACAAGGTGAATCCAGGGCATCTTCGTTTATGCCATGCATAGCTTCTTCTTTGTTATTTTTGTACTTCTCAGTAATTACTTGTCAATCAAACACTGAGAAAACACGGTATCCTTGGAACTGGTCTTGATATATCTTCGACAGTTATACTAACAACTACTGGTACAGGAGCTTATATAGCCAATGTTGTGAAGGGGAGGACAAAGCAAGGAGATAACATTTAAAAAAAGAAAAACAGTAATCATTCAATTTAAAAAAAAGCCTGAGTTTTACATTTAATGGATCTGACTGTTAAGCTAGAGTCCTCTAGTCTTTTTTAACTGGGTGTAATTCTGTGCTTACTTATATCTGTAGGGTAACTACTGAGTAACATGTACCAGTTGTGATGAGACAAATACATATGGGACAACTTCAGCCTCTTTAAAACACAAAGGAAAATATACATGATAAAAAAAAAAGAACATAGCTTGCTAATGTGATATTCAAAGATTTAAAAAAATAATGGAAAAATGTGCGAGTGGTCAGAGGTATTATTGGGATTGAGATGCAACTGGATATCATCTGCACTGAAATGAAAAGCAAGCGTTTGAGTGCGATTTCACCAAAAGCGAACATAAAGAAAATAATACCAGGCCTAACATTGAACCTTGGGGAACTCCACAAATCATTTATGCTAGCATTTAATTGTTTGTTTTATCAATAAGCACATTTCTGTATGTTTTCTTTTTACAATAATTCTTACCATGCACTGTAGAGCTTTCACAAACTGAATATTGAGCACTTACCCATGAAAAACATATAAAGTCATTTTAGGCAGTTTTAGTTAATCTACACTATATATCAGGATTATATATTATAGTGCAAGAAGAATGACAAATTGTGTGCTGGATAATATAAATATATTATCCCATTTGTAAAGCAGAAGGTTGTATTGCAAACAGAAACAAACCCTATTGTTATTGTTATCTTAAAAACTGTCAAAAGTGTGCATGATCCTCATCTAAGAATTTGTTTGAAGCAGACTTAAGTATTTTTTGTTCATTCAGGCACTAAAGCACAAAAATAGGCTGGGTGTAGAATCATGTAAAGCAGTCTACCAGATTAATTATCACTAAAGTTTGCACATTTTAGCCGTCAAATTTATATGTCTTTGAAAAGAAAACAGGGAAAAAAAACCCGAACAAAACAAATGGACATTCAGCATGAAGCCCAGAATCTCTGCTGCACTTTCACGTGCTCATAAGTGTGGTTTATTTTAGTCAAAGCTTCCACACATAAACAACCAGGGTGGGAGAGTAAGAGCTCTCGAATCCTTCTATAAACTGTTTAAGAAGAGGGTGACACAGCAGAAATGGAGATGAAAACAGAGGAATTTTGCAATCTAATTCGATTGTATTGTAGAAACTACTTGCAAAAAAGAATAAGGAGAATGAGAATTTAAAAGTAGAGTCAAACTACTTAAAATGTTTGCGTCTTAAGGATGCAAACATTTTAAATCAAAAAAGTTTTTTGTTTGTTTCGTACACAGTAGAAAAATTAATGAACTACGTGGTTTAAATTTTGAAGACGTTGGACATGCTTATTTCCTTTTCCTTCATTATTTTCTTACCTGCACTGATGGCCTTTAGTGTGTGTGGATATGAGCTATGTTCTGACTCCATCCATGGTGAGTCAGATTGGCAGATACAGATATAGAACGTGGCTTATTGACTGGCAGTCCTGCCCATCTGTTGCGAGAACCATTTCCTATGATGTGTGAGATTTTAATCTTTTGATTTCCTTTTTCATTAACAGCCCTTATATCTGAGAGACGGGTAGTGGAAGATGAGGGGCCTGATCTGTCTCTCTCTATATATGAAAATCTGGAGTCTGGACTTCCAGCACTGGGGTTTGATAGCTGGTGAGGAAGCACAGTAACCAAAGGGTGACTAAAGGTTCATTTCAGACAGGAAACAATATGACTAACAATAAGCAAGACCAGTGTTTGTAGAAGAAAACAGAGTGTTAAAAGTGATACTGTGCAATATCTTCCCTTCCTAATAATAACTGGATTTGATTAACAAAAAGACACACTTTAAAGTATGAGGGTGATAATTAACCACCTTAAAATAACTTGTTTTCCTGGCATCTTTTAAAGCAGTCTGCTTATTTATTTTCTGCAGACTGAAAATAAATCCATGTGCCATATTGCTTAGGATGATGGTGCAATGATATTATTGTAATATGCTGTGTATGTAACATATGTAAGATTTATGTGTGTTAGATTGATATTCTGGAGGAACCTTTATAGCACTGTGCAGGGTTTTCTATTAAAGCTGATCATAATTAGCCGTACAATGCATTAATGTAAGTACATATAGACAAATAAGGTGACAAGATGGGAAATTTTTAAGAACAGAAGCAAGACAAATTCCACTGTAGTGTTTTTTTCAACATGCTGAACTAAGTATTATGCCCTGTGTTCATTTAACCTGTAGTGAACTGCTCTGTTGAGTTCTTTTATGAACGATCCCGCTGATCAACTGAGTGATCAAAGCGGCACACTCTTAATCATAGCTCTTCTCCATGAGGTAAAGAACTCCGAGAGGTAAACAATCCATCTGGAGAATGAAACAGCCGGGACCTTTGATGGGTCAACAGCATCAATCAGAGTTTACTGTCCTGATCAGCGCTGAACCAGGGTTTTTATTGACTGTGCAGATGATAAATAACCTCCACTGAACTATATTTTGGTGAAGAAGAATGATCCACCTCCCTGGTAGTCTCTCACTTTTGTCTATGAGATTATTCCCTTTAGTTTCCATTCAGTAGCTTGTAAATTATTCTGGCAGTCACTTCATGCTTTAAGAAAAGACGCCTGTTTGCTTCAAGTACCAGCAGATGGCGTCATAATAAGTCAGATACACTGACTGAAATAGATTGAAACAGATGAAATAGATTTGAAATGGTTTAGTGCAATCAAAATTTGCAAACAAAAGAATATGTTCTTTTTTTTACTCGACTTTAGCAGTTTCTAGCCCTGCAGAATTTTTTCTCCCATATGGTATGTTGACGTCCAAACATTGCAGCCCTTGTTGAAAAAGGCTCAGATTTGCTGGTCTAACACCAAAATAGTTTTTTCAAGGTTTTCCATCAGAGTTTGTAACCATGGCTGTGGAATTGGCTCTAATTCTTCCACACTTACAGAGGTGTACCACTGACATTTCGCAATAAGTACAGCTTTGTGCACTGGAGACCTGTCAAGACATGAAGACAGAAACAGTTTTTTTCTCCACACTCCAGCAAACCAGCAAAAGGGTCAGTTTTTCTCTTCACTTTCACGTTTTGATCTCAGCCATAGTGCAGCCTGGACCACATGAACAGAAAATAGAACTTAGTTGTTGTGTTGCAGGTGCTGTGGGTGCAGATGCAGATCATTCCTGCAGTGCACGTCATACACTGAGGTTTCCAAACTCTGTGTGTGACCATGGTTCACCACCAGACCAAGCTTTTCCATCATCGTCTTCTACTACTACCCAGCACGACAAGAACATGAGCCAAAACAGACTTCACCACAACAGGAGCCACACAGACACACCCCAGGGGTATACACTCACACAAATGCACACGCCCTGTGTCAGACACACCCCTTGCCAAGCACATCAGAAATGCCCTGAGGTATGGCAAAACACAGTTGTTCCATCAAACATTGGCTATAGCAAGCCAAGGAGTGTATGAAATTCAGTCTTGCATGTGAGACTAAAATCTTTCTATCTTCTCATGCACAACAGAAGGTACTAAAACAGCTGAGCTAAACTGAAACTTGATCCTAATTGCACATAAATCTTGCTAAGATTTCTAGCTTCATTATGTTAGTGCATGAAACAGCTCACCACAAAATAAAAACAGAAACTGTCAACCTAAAGCTTTGAAGCATCAAAAGTTGCGCTGTCCATTTGTTATGCTCTACTTGTATAATCGGTGTTCTCAGTTTTAACTTTGAACTCTTTTTAGAACTGTGTCATGTATATGGTATTTAGGATTTTGTTGCTTTATGAGTTTTTCCTCCTTTGACAAGAAATAGTCAATGAATGATGCACATTAACAGGTTAATTGCTCTCTAGTGTGTTGTCAGAGATAACCATGTTGTCCTCTGGGAAATCAAGGAGGAAGGCTTACTGTTAAAAACTGAGAAAAGTAGGACGAGGAAGGCAATGATTACTCTGTCATGTTACTTTGCATAACTGACATAATTGAAAAAGCTGTAAATCCAGTTTAACATTGAAAATGTCACAAATTCCACCCCTGCAATACATTCTTCCCCATCTATTAGCTTCATTAAAGCCTCACTGTGCAGTAAGTGCAAAAAGCCACCACCTGTGCAGATCCACAGCAGATTCCAAACTATTAATTCTGCATACACACTCTCTGTTTTCAGGCTTTCCAGTCTCCAGTCCGAATGCCCTCCTTTCAGGAAGTGGGACAAAGGAATTTTTTGAGCTGCCCACTGTGATTCATTGCTGACACACACACACGCACACACACCTACACACACACACACACACACACACACACACACACACACACACACACACACACACACAGTAGGTTTAGCCTTTATTTTAACTTAGCTCATTATTCATGGCTTAGTTTTAACATGACGACCGGCACTCTGAGTCAGATGGGTTCTGGATGAGAGTCAGGTGGAAGTTGAAAGAAGAACTCTTCTTCTAGAAAGAGTTTTGTTCACGTTTTCTTTGTTTTGCTGGCAAGCAATGCAGCATCAGAAAATCTAAGTGTGCAGTTTTAAATTGGTTTGATATCGTTTTTTTCGTCCTAAGAAGTAAAAAGGAAACAGATTTAAAAAATATATATGTATGTACTATTGCTTTAGTGCAAAAGAGCTGGCATTAAACAAATGTAGGTTGTACGAAGTCACAAGACAATAATGCACAATTATAACATTTTATTAGTGCTTGATATTCCCAGCTCGAACACGTCGTTAATGCTTAGTTTAACAGCTCCTTCTTACATGGGTGTCTGCATTGCCTTATAGTCATAGACCGATTAGCTTCTGCAGCACCTGAAGAGCCGCACGGAACTCCAGTGGAGGAAAGGAGGCGGGGCATTGCGCACCACGAGAGGAACTGAGATGTGAGCGGGTCTCTGTGCTGGATGCAGCCAGAGTTTCGTCCCACGCGTTTCAGCAACAGCAGGTCCACGGGCTTGCCTAAAACCGAAGGGTTTAAAACTAAATTGGAAGAAAAAAAAACTTTGCAGGGGGTTTATTTGTTTCACCGAGAAGCGAGAAGAAGAATCCCGGGTCACTCTGGATTTATTGAGAAAGTCTCAGTCTTGAGAGATTGTCCAGCGGAATATGATTTGAATCAACAAGACGTACCGCACTGTTGCTCACTAATAGAAAAGCAGGTAAGTTTGTTTCCAGGATTTTTTTTCTTTTTTTTTCTTTTTCTGGATATACTGTATATTCGTGGACCCTGACCCTCTCCTCCTCCTCTGTATATCGCAGCCTGTTTGGAAATGTTTTTTCTGGCCCCTCACACCATTTCACCAACTTCCCATTTGTGTTTTCTGAGCCTCTAGCCATGACTCACTTTCCTTTCAAACTGAAAACATTTTCACTGTTTTCCACCTCGCCTTTTGTCTTTTGAAAAAAAAAAGAGAGAGAGAGAAAGAAACAGTCATGCTTAGAGGTTGTGATCTTTTTGTGTTTGGTGCAGGTGCACACTAATGTGCCCCCAATTACTCATAACAGATAAAAAGCAAGTCTTTGCTTCTCTTGACCCTGTCCTGGGATGAGAATGTTTTATAATAGAATCCTACATTGTTTAATGCTTATTTTCTTTGGCACACTATCGTCATCCTGCTGTGTTATTCCGTTTTTGACATGTATGAGTACCGCTTCATGTTTTCTGCCTTCAAGCACCTGTTAGTGCTGTCTGTGTGAAAATCTTCTCCGTGAAACATATGTTGCATCTGAAAGCTGAGTTTTCTCCCCCAGACTTGCTCTACAATAGCAAATGAGCTCGTACCATTCAGACATCGATGTAAATCAGGCAGATAGCGCACACTGGGGGGTTCTGAATGGGCTTACGCATAGCTGTGGGCATGAATATAAAACCCAAACTAACTGTGCAGCATGTTATTGGCTTGTTTTGGTTTACAGCCTGGGTCTGTGTGTAAGAAGCCACATCCAGACAGGGAGCATGAAAATGCGCATTTTGCCAATTCTTTCTGGTGTTGCTGTCTCCCCCCCCCCCCCCCCCCCCCCCCAACAAAAAAACAAAAAAAACAAAAAAACAACCTCCCAGTGGATTACCATTTAGTTGGTGGGGTTATTTATCATTTTGCTGGAAGGTGCCCCTTGCCTTCTCCCTCCCACCTCTTTTGTTTTAATTGAGTTTATCTTTGCTCCCTTGGGTACTTGCTGTCTAAACTTAGGCCAGTGCCTGCTTCAGCGTGTAGAATGGCCTCCTCTCAGGGTGATTCACTGCTTTGCTTTGTGCTGTGGTCACATGGGAGCAGAGCAGAACAGAAGTGCTAGCCCAAGTCTTGTTGCTTGTTCATCCAGTGGTCAGTGAAGGCAGATGTTCAAGTGTCCATGATAAGAAGACTGATATCAAAGTTCTGTGTCACCAAAAAGCCTCCAGTGACTTGAGTATGACTATATTAATTGCTTGTGGTGATGTGAGTAAACCCTGACTTTACTCCCTGACAGAGTTCTACTTGTGAGTCTAAATAAGGGATTTGAATCTTCCAAATCAGCACAAACTGGAGCTTTTTCCCAAAAGTTCACACTCTACACAATTAAGGCCACCTACTCAGAGAGGCATGTGATGAATGCTTTAGTGCTTGTTGTTATAGCAGCGATGTTTTAATAATTCATTTCCCGTGTCTCTTATTTCTGGAACAGGATGAATCTCTGTTTGCTTCATGCCATCATGTTGCTGTGGGCTGTTCGCTCCAGCGTGCAGGGCCAGTGCGATAAATCATCAGAGGATACCAAACTCAACCTCTCAGTCACCTATGAGCTCCCATCGTTTACTGCAGAATTCCCAATCCAGAACATGGTGATACTGGATGGAGTCATCTATGTTGGTGCTGTAAACAGAATATATGCCCTGGCCCCAAACTTGAGAAAGCTGTCAGAGTACCACACAGGTCCGCTGCGTGCCAATGAGACCTGTGGCCAGAAGCTGAACGGAGCAAGCAGCAGTGGAAGAGTAGACAACCACAACATTGCCTTAGTAGCGGAGAACTTTTACGACAAGGAGTTGTACAGCTGTGGCTCAGCAGATAACGGTGTTTGCCGCCGTCACGTCCTGGAGGATGACGTGAGCGCAAAAAGTGTAGATGAAGAAGTCTACTGCTTTGCCGACAATAAGACACTAGAAACCGGGCAACCCGATGACTCAGATGTTGTAGTCAGCCCTTTGGGCTCCCAAGTGCTGAATGTGAAGAGGAATGCCATCCAATTTTTTGTTGGGAACTCAGAAATTCCCGGCAGAAGAAACATCTCAAGCAGTGCAAAACATCCACATACCCTTTCTCTGCGGAAAATGAAGACAAGCCAAAATGGTTTTACTTTCTTCTCAAACAGATCATACATGGACCTAATTCCATCTCTACGTGGAAATTACTACCTGCGCTACATTTACTCCTTCCAGAGTGGACCATTCACCTACTTCCTGACTGTGCAGCAGGTGAGCAAGGACTCTCAGGCCTACCACTCCCGCATAGTCCGCATGTGCTCCACAGACTATGTGATTCGTCGCTACGTGGAAATGCCCCTTCAATGCATTAGCACCAATAAGCGACGGCGGCGCTCTGGGACAGGTGTGAAAGTGTTTAATATCTTGCAGGCAGCCTATGTCACTAAAGCAGGAATTGACCCGGAATTCCAGAAGCTCATGAAGTTGGAAGAGGACGATGATGTGCTATTTGCTGCCTTTGCTGAAGGAAAGCCAAACTCTAAAGACCCAACACCTAATTCAGCGATTTGTGTGATTCCCCTGAAAAATATCAACGCCATGTTCAAGACCTACATGGGAATGTGCAGCACCATAGAGCCATACCACTTCACTGGTTTAGACAACATTTCCTGCTACAATGGGGTAAGAGCTGGGAATGGGAGGGGCTTACAGTTCAGTAAAAGTCATTGTAGACCAGAGGTGGGGGAACGCCAGGTCTCAAGGCCAGTGTCCTGCAGGTTTTAGATGCGTCCTTGATCAGACACAGCTTATTTAAAGGGCTAAATTACCTCCTCAACATGTCATGAAGTTCTCAAGTGGCTTTGTAATGAACTAATCATTTGATTCAGGTGTGTTGGCCCAGGGTGAAATCTAAAACCTGCAGGACACCAGCCCCTTGAGGTCTGGAGTTCCCCACCCCTGTTGTAGACCTAGAGGGAAAAAAGAACAATCCCATTTAAATAGAAAAAAATATTTGGAAATAATGTTTGTCTTGCTTTTTATAACTTCATAGCGTTTCAATGTCCATGTATCGTTTCAAATATTTGGTCTTTCTAAGATATAATAGTTCTTGCAGTTATGTTCCAGTATAAGTCTGCAATGACTATTGCTGCATTCACATGTATTTTTATGGCACTTTTTATGACTAGAGTGAGTTTTCCTGAAGGAAGTTTTAGAAGTATTCCAGTGAAGTTTTACAAAGATGTCTGATTTTAATCTTTTGGAATTATAGACTTTACCTGTTAGACTAAATCCCATTTAGTTTGTTGGACGTAGAGACTGTATGTTACTGGGTGGTCTCACGTTCACACAGGCGTTGTATCTACTTTGTGCTCGTCTAAGTTCCCTTGAGCAAGACATTGAAACATAACTTTGACCTCTGGCACCTGTTTTTGGGGTGTACAGTGCAGTCTGTTGGTCAGGGGCAGTTCTCGCATTGTTGTGGCTCAGTAATCCAGCACACTGAACATGAAATTATAGAATGACAGCAAGCCAAAAAGTCCTGACCTTCAACTTTAATTTGAAGTTGTTAACGTACATATTAGATAAACACTGTACAGCTTGTTGTCATCTCAAAAGACTCATTCCACATTTGGAGCGAAAGAACAGCCATGTAGATTTTTTTTTATGCCAAAATCACCAAACGTCCTTGACTTGCCCAATCTGTCCAACTCATGATATGCTTATCATATGCTAACAAAATATCATTTTCTAAAATAAGCAAAAATAAGAAAGAAACAGAAAATGTTGAACAGCAAAAGATCAGTGTGGATCTGTCCGTGAGAGAGTTTATAGTTTCAGTCACTGAAAAGGATCGAAGTATTAAATAAAATTATATTTTCATTGTATGTTGATTGGATCAACATTTAAAAACATCTGCCTGATGTTGTGGGCCCTTTTCTCTGTTCTTCAAGTCAATACTGAGAAGGTTTTGGTGGTTAAGCACATTTCCTGCTCAGAGAGGCTGCTACTGTCAGAGAGTGCAGTTGTCAAGTTAGGAGATGCTTTGCTCTACAGCAATTTTCAGGTGGGTGGCACAAGTCAGAATAACATCCCCATAATGAGAGCCCAGGTTCCAGCATAAGACTGCATTGTAACAAGATGAGTAGCAGTAGTTACTTAACTAACTGCTTAGTGTTTTAATGTTGTGGCTAATGGATTTTTTTTGGTTTCTTAAAATTTCTTTACCTTTAATCTGATGTGGAAGGATCTCTGAATTAAATCTGAAAGTCAGCTGTAGCTAATATGCTAGAGAAGTCCCCCCCCCCTCCATTGCTGTTGCAAAATTGTTGAAGCTGGTGATCTTTTCTGCTTCGCCTCTGTCCTCTGATCTATCAGCAATGGCCCAATCAATCGGCTGAATCATCTGATCAATAACGACATGAAGTTAACTGCTGACCACCCTGACAAAGGGCCTGTCAATATGTGTACTAGAGCTTGCCCCTCCGTGACTTCATCTTTACTTAACTTTGGCATCAGTCAGTACTGTATATCGCCAGTCAGGCACTGGATTACCTCGATATATTATGCAGTGAATAGGTTGTCAAAGGGCAAGCACACACAGGAGTAATGAGAGAGTCAAGTGGAAACAGCCAACACACTCCAGAGGAAAACTGCTGTCAAAACACTGGGCGTGTGTGTTACTACAGAGACTGTTTTTGTGTCACGAATTGGCTTTAAAATCGTTGGATTAGCCTTCATAGTAGCAACGTTTATTGCCGCTTGACTGCAAACCACAACCATGCACCATATCTGGGGTTAAAAAGCATTTCTGATTGATGAGGTTTGCACAATTTATCCTTTTTGTTATAGACTGTGTACTCCAGTGAGTGACTTTTGCATACTAGGCTGCTGTGTTTTAGACATTTTAGTGGATTTCTCTATCTTTCTAAGTGTCCTTCTTGTACAAAATAAAAATCAATAAACAGACAGTTTAAATTAGCTTGAAATGCATAACCCGTTCCAGTAAACAGCAAGTCTGCAATATAGTGTAATCCACATGAGCAAAGATTTGTTTACTTTCAGCGTTTGCCATTGCTTGCATGCTTATGGCCTAACAATCCTATTTAATGAACCTTTAGAAATGACATGTTTGCAGAACTGTGTTTTGAATAGTCTACATGCTTATTCCATTCCATTTCCCTCACACAGACTTTAAGAATCGCAATTTAGTTTTGAACAATCACCTTGCTCTCATTTAAAAAGATTCAGTCAGTGCTAAGTGGCTAGCCTTCCCATCTCCTGCTTCCGTGAGAAGGGAACAGGAGACAACTGAATGTATCGGCCGTAGCTTGTTAACACCAATATCCGATTCAGCTCATCAAAGAAGGATAACTGATCCGGATCAGTGCATCCCTAGTCATTTAGAAAGTCTTTTGTTCTGTGGTCAGAGTATCTCCAGCTCTAGGTTTGTAAACTACAGGTGCCAACAGTTGTTCTTTTGGTCTAAAGATCCATTGGACTGCCATTTGAACCAAAACGTACAACTGATGGAGAACTGTGTCATGTGCTGCTACACATCGTGCAGCAAGGCTGCAGAGAAGAACAAGAATACCATCACTAGTTGAATTCTAAGACTGCAGAGTTTGGTGTCTATCCATGGGATGAGGAGCTCACCAATGAGGCAGATGATCAGATCATTAGTGCACAAAGTGTGTGTAGTATTATATATTTATTGCTCTAAAAGGTGTGAGTACATGTCCTAATGCATGCAAATTCAACCTCATCCTGCTGACACGAATACAAACTTTTCTTGCTGTGTATCAGTTTTCTTCTGCAGGTCTTTTTTTCTGATGGATTCTTTCTTTTCTGGACACATTACCTCGACTAAATGTTCATTAAATGTTCACTGTTTGGACACTTTTATTCGTTCATGTTCCACTGCATCAGCAGATGCAAAATGAGCAGAAATGTAGTCCATAAAACATTCCTCCAATGTGCTACAAGTGATCAAAATCTGCAAAGCTGTATCTTGCCAATCTGCGGTCTGATCTTTTAGTTCTGAATGTGGTGATTTTTTTCTTTTTCTTTTCTTTTTTTTCTTCTTTTCTTTGATGGGATCTTACAGACAGACATGAAGAGTAACACGTGGTTGAAAGGAGATTGAAAGCAGCTTTACGAATACATGCACATACGTGGTGGGTGGGTGTTTGTGTACATCAGTGCAGTCCTGACAGCTATCAGCAGCAGAGATCCACAGGGGAAAGTGAGGAATGCTGGGAGCAAGGGATGGTGGAGGGGCGGGGGGATTTGAGGGCAGTGCATATCTGACTCTCAGTGAGCTGTGATGAATGGCTGGGGGATAACAGGGCATCAGCAGCTGGGTGGAAGATGATCCTCTAAACCCGCTGTGGCAGCCAGCCACACTGGCAGTGTCTCTGCCCTGCTTGCCCTGACCCCCACCTGTTACCGGCACCTGTGGGAAAGTGCAAAATGCATCCATGGCAAAACAGTTTCATCATGATGAGCACGAATTTGCAAAAGTGCATCGGTGTTTAAAAATTAGAAGATGCGCTTTTAAAGTTTGTGTCATTGTAAAAACAGGACTCCCATTGGGACAGAGCGGGGCGGGAGGGGGGAGTTTAAAAATGGAGGACTCAAAACAAACCACAGACCAGACCTTGTTGCTCTGTGCATCACTGCTGAACAGATGTGATTTTTTTCCCCGCTGCTTAACAGTGAATACACTTGGATCCTGAACCATTTATCTGCTGTAAGCTCACAAAGTTTGTTGAGCTACTGTGCGCGGGATCAAAACAAAAATCTTCCTGTTGCAACTCAAACAGCTCCCACCTCAATCTACTTCAGCTCCAAACTTCTTGAAAAGGAGACGCATTTATCAGATGGCAAACACCGAGCATACCCTTTTCTCTCCTGAAACCACAAACAGCAATTGTCTGTTTCCTCTCCTTGACAGGCTCCATAAAAACTGCTGTTTTGATCACTGAGTGAGAGTGCAGTATTCCATTATTAGACATTCTTTCCTCTTGACTCAGTTGATTACAGGGTGACATCAGTTTTTGCTGGAGGTACAGGAGCATCTCCGTGCTGTGTAATTATCAGAGGACTCCTTCTGTTGTCTCTTTGTCATTCACTGCAGTGCACACACTTTGATTTAGAAGTTGATTTTAAAAACTGTGCCTCGTTCTTTCATTTGCAACTGTTTTTGCTCACTGCTCCTTATTTAGTATCCTGACACAGACATGCAGCCACTGTTGACTTTGTTTCATTCGTCTGCAAAAAAATGAAAATCTGGGGTTTCAAAGTATCTCAAAGTTTGAAACTAGAGTCGCACAAATGCAGCAGTTCAAGTGCCGAATTGCTGCTGCCAAAAGAGCTTTTACTTTTGAATTTCTCTTTTATTGCTGACAGTCCTCGTGTCCTCGGCTGCCAGGTTAAGAAACAAGCTGTAACAACAAAAGGCTATCGAACAACTGTCCACCTGATGCTCGTGCTTTAAGTATGGCGTAGAGTCATGGCTCCACTTAATAGATTTATGACCTACATTCAGTGGCATATGGCAGGTAGACTCTGTTATCAGGAGGTTTGTGAGAGTTAAGCACAGCCATAAATTCATGAGCTGCAGACATTTGGAGGATTCATACTTAGGCACACAAGAGGTTATTTTTGTCAGTTGCTCCACCAAACTGTGTGTTTCTGATGGAACACTCCCAATAGGGATCTGGATGAGGTTGAAAGCTCAGTGTAAGAGCATGTTTGAAGTTTTTAAGTGCTGGTTGTCAGCTCAGACGTGCCTCTTAACTCCATTTCAGGCAGCAAGATATGATAAATGTTGTAATGATGAGTGGCCCTCTTTTCAGCTGTCTTTGTGACAGAAAAAATCTGCTTTTTAATTATTTCTGCAGGCTTATTTCTGTCTGCACGCTCCTCTCAGTTGCATGAAAGCCATAAAACTGAAAAAATAATAGATAATGTTAATCATGAAACAACTGAGCAACCAGGAACAACTTCTATTTACTTTAATATTAGTTTATGATAAATTAGATCTATTGAGGATGTATAGAGCAATTAAAAACTCCTAATTATCAACAGGTAACTGCTAATGAATCCATTAATTTCTTCAAAATTGAAATAAATACGATTAGAATTTGTGTTCATGCTAAATCCAAACAGGTTTTTGAGTGCTTAATCATCCAGTCTCATTCTTTTAACTAATTATCTTCTGAACACATATGCTAAAATGTAACCTCAGCTCAGCGATTGAATTTGATTAGTCAGATTTTATATTTCACTTGCCCTCCACCTCTGAGAGAAATTCACGAATATCAAAAGCTCTCTTTAAACTATTGATCCGGCCCCCAGAATGCACTGTGTCCTGACAGTATTGCTTTTGAAAAAGACATGTGAAGCCATTTTCTGGGGTAATGTAGTGTGCAGGGCCGTGGCAGGGATTTTTGAGCCTTTCCTTAAGTCTACTGAGGGAGCAGAAACACTTGAGACTAGAAATAAAGAACAGCCACATTCGGGGTCAAAATTATCATCGGATTACCATTGATCTGAGAAAACCCACCAAAGGCTGATTGCTTTTAAATTGAATTTTGGGCCTGATTGATTATAGTGCGAGTAATATAATTCCAGGAGGGAGACAGTTTTGACCAACGATCATTTTAATTAAGCTTCTTGTTTAAATGAACAGGTTTTAAGTGGTGGCTTGAAAAAAAAAAAAAACCTGGCAAACAAGCTGCTACAGATACTCACCGAGTGATATTTTGTTATGTGTCTGATTATAAAATAGTAAACGTCATTTTATGTGGTTTCAGGAATTCACAGGTATTTAGTTGCTAGATGAGATATAATTTCATTATATTTGCAGATAAAATGTTTGTATACAACACTGAGTACATATTGTAACAGCTACCTCGTTAAAATATGGAATACAAACACTGCTGGAAAGTGTTTTGTTCCTTATTGCCTCAGTTTTTAATAATGAAAAACTCTATTGCTTCTACTTTTTGCACCTACACTTATGAGGTTGTTACTTTATTTTACAAATAAAGGTTAACATAGTATAACTATAAAAGTGTAATTATAAAAAAACCTCACATGACCTACACAGGTAATTTCATTAGACTTGTCTTTTTTGAAAAAAATGTGCCTGAAAACTACAAAACAAACTGGATGTAGCTGAATTGTGACCCCAACAAAGTAAGTGGGTAACCTTTATTTATTCACAGCTTGTAAAAACAGAGAGAGGTTATAGAGAGGTTTAAGTATTGGGGGACAAATGTGTATGAAACTGTAAAATGCATTATGTCAAGAAAATACCAAGACACACATAAGAAATGTAATGTATCTAATGTGACAACAATTACTGAGAAATCAATCTTCACTTTACGTGTCCCAGATGTTTCATAGATTTTTTTTGTACTTTTCCACTGACCTAATGAGAGTTTCAGGTGATTAGATCCACAGCTGTCAGACAATAGATGGACTTATTGCTGCAAATCTCTCAGTGGTGCTGGTGATTCACTGGGTTCTGCAGTGAATGTCATGATTTTCAGCCCCACATGCCCAAACTTGCTTATGGCATCACTAAGCTGGTTCTTGTTCTTTTAAACATATGCATGAAACAGATGTGCAAAACAGCAGGCTTTATTAAAGCAAAGGACATTATAGTCATCATTTAATGAAGTCACTTAGTTTTTTTTTTTTTTTTTGCATGTGTGTTGGTAGGAATTTTTACTTTTATTCACAGAGGGCAGTGGTGATGAACAGGAAATGTGGGGAGAGCACGTAGGGGAGTGACATGCAGTAAAGGCCTGTTGGCTGGATCGACTCCATCTGGCTGTGATGAGATTTTACCCCAGTGGTATGTACCCTAAACATTTGGCCATAGGGTTGACCTAATACACCATGACACTTGAACAATACATAAACATTTACCACTATTGGCAGCCAGAAAATGCATTATCGGTGACTGTTTTCTTCACAAGCTATGGTGGATTTAGCTCTTAAAGAATTTTCCATTTCACTTCCAGGATAGACAGACATGTAACAGGTGCCCGCATATACAGAGTAGAGAGAAGTGGCGGTAACAGAATTACAGAGTACAGACAAATGTGCATGGGTTTTCTCACAGCGCTCCATTTTCCTCCCACAATCCAAAGACATGCACAGTAGGCTAACTGGCAATTCTAAATTGGCGTAAGTGTAGACTTAGGTGTGAATTGTTCCCCTTTGACAGAACAACAGGCTTGGATACTCACACCCAGTGATTCTGAATAAAAAGAATTGATGGATGATATGATAAAAGGAAATGATCTTACATTTTTGTGGTATCTGATGAGTCTGTATGTTTATGTTACTTTTGGTTTGTGGCACATGCACCTCCATCCTTTACACATTCTGCGTTACCACTCATGCCACAGATTGTGTTCACATGTCCGGGCCTGTTCGTGCCATTGCTCAGTTGGGTGCAGAACCCGGCGCTGCTCACAGCAAGCGGGTGCGTCTCCGTCTGTGTACAAGAATCAACAAAAGAATGAAAATAGCAAGTTCTTGTCCTGTCCTGTCGCTCTCTTTTTACTGCTCGTAGTCCAGTGTTTTGATAAAGAAGACATTGCATGAGTGATTGTGAGAAGGATAAGATCAGAGCTGTGTTCCAGTAAGTTGCATCTATCTCTTTACATATGTTAACACAGAGCTTTTGTGCGTGTCTGGACACCAGGTAAATAAAAAGCAGAGCTGGCGAAATATGTTAGGTTTGTTAACAGATCAACTGAACACAGCAGCACAAAAATGAACAGAAAATAGGATGTGCACATATATGATTCAGTGATAATTGTAGGGACAGAAACTAAATCATCAACTATGCTTTGACTGATTCCAGCTGCTCAAAAATGAGAAAACCATATATTTTATTGATTTCAAAGTCTGTGTGAAACTCTGATCTATGGGCAAAAAGCAAAATGGAGAAAATAATCAAGCAATTTGCTGATAGTCAAGATGTTCATTTGGCTATAAGGGTGAATCCATAATAATGTTCAACCCATGTAAAGTACTTTTTGTGTACCATGACATCTTGGGAAATTCTTCATACCCTAAAGCAAAACATTCTGACTTGCTGTGAGGCAGTAAGAGCTGGCAGCTCTGTGTTCCTCCATTCTCAGAAGGGCATTGCATCACCTGACAGCCATGTTGGGACAGGTCCCCTCTTCAAAAGGAGAGGCTTGGTCAGCACCCACTCAGGAAAAAAACATGTATCCAATGTCTTGGTTTCCAAAGTTTTACCCTCAAATTAACCTCACCTTGGAGTTGTGCCAATCATGACAAGTTGTGCTGCTACTGTGAATCATTAATTTTGACCAATACGTGACTAACGATCACCTTACAGAATCTTTTTTATTTTCATTCAATTCTTTTGCTTGTTAAAGATAAAACTGTTGTGCAAAAGTTTTGCCTTTTTTTTTTTCTTTTTTTCTAACGCTTGCAGCAGTGGTGGGTCATTGTGAGCCTGTTCACGTCTGCAGGCATTTCCAGGCAATTTTCCACATGATTTCACATTCAGTCAGTGTTAATGTTTAGTTTGGATCCAAATTGTTAATTATTAAACCAGGAGTTCAGTTTCTTGTTTTGATGGAAGAGTGCATAAATTGTTTTTGCATAGTCTTTTGTATGGATACCTTATCTTTGTTCCCTAGATAAAGACTGGTGTAGTAAATATGCAAACGGTTGATGCCTGCAAGCTGTCTTTCAATAAGCAAGGTGGGGAAATTACCACGAGCCAAACATCAGCCAAACAGTGGTAAAATTAGGCCACAGCTGTTAGGATTTTTATTGCTAACTACAACTGTTCTACCACAGGGATGAAACAAGCAATTTAACCCCTTAACTGATTTTTTTTTCCCTATTTTATTTTAGAGTTGTTAAATTCATGTTATTTCTTCTTGAACAGCAGTGTGAACTTTAACTCTTCCTTTAATCTCAAGGATGATTACACTTGGAGACGTTTACAAGTTTTTTCTTTTTCAGTCCCACTTTCTATATTAGGAACACACACATTTATATGTTTTCTGTAAACATGCTATCAAATGGAAATATTCTACATGCCTTATGCATCATTTTAACTTTCAGGCAGACATATATGGTATCTTTGGAAATTTTACAGTCGGCACTTTAATTTAAGACTTTAAACATTTATAATTTTGTTTGGAGGCACGCCATGAATTTGCAACGACCAGTTTGCATGTGACACTGTTTTCAGTGACGAGAAAGAATCTGTGGAGTGTTTTTCTTTCTTTTGTGCGCTTTTTAAAACAATTTGATGACCATTTTTAGACGTTTATGTTTAAATAAACCCAACTGCGAAACCAGTATTTTTTTTTTAATGGTTATTTTTGAAAACCTCTGTTCGCTGATATAATTCTGAACAAAATTCTTTGTTTTTCCAACCAATCATTGGTGATCACTGTCACACTCATGTCATATTTCTGTTTTGACACAGTGATGCAAATTAGATACTTTTCTCAAATGCCATGCCACTGAGTCTTTCATCTCCGATCTGATTTTTTTAAATGCTTCCTTTACCAGCATGGAGACACTTGCCAGCAGTGCCAGAAGCCATTTATGATACACTTGTTTAATGTCAAATATGGAGGCGTTTTGCTCCGTGGAGTTTGTGAGTCGAGGCCTCCAAGCTATTATCAGCTGCATGCCTACTACTCATCTATGTCACCACATAGTGATATCCTGCTCTGAAATGAAATAAGGTATGTGTCTGTCAGGAGCACCCCACCCGCTTCCCTTGTGCTCAAAATAAAGGACCAAAAGCCTGTCCTGAGCAGTGGCCTCACCTCGACCCCGGATCACTCTTACTTCCTTGACTCTGGGTCCTTCGGGCTTTGTCATAAGGTCTGTCTTCCCCTTTGAAAAGCTCATAATCGCAAAGTTCACTGGAGCAGCAAATGATCGTGGCAGGCCTGCAGCCACATTAAACTGGAAGGACAAAAGTAAAATTTTACCTCATCTCCTTATTTCTGAAGATATTGGAAAAAGGCAGTGTGTAGTGTGTAGATTTTATTTCTTTCTTTCTAATTCAAGTCTGGTTGATGAGCTCTTTGATACCATAAAGACCCATTGGAAAAACTGAGGCTTTTCTACCTCTAAATGCATGATAGCTCAAAAGAGTCAAACCAAAGTGAAATCACGACCCGTGGAGTCATCTCCTTTGGCCCTGTGTGGACTTCAGTCCTGCAAAAAAAATAAAAGAAAAAAGACGCATATTGTCACTGGATATAAATTGTGGCTCTCAAGCTTTGCAGATATTGGTTTTGTGATTTTTCACTCAGCCCAAATGAAACAGAGGGGAACTGTATTTTAAACATTTCCCAATTACAAATAAAACATTAACAGAAGTGACACCATGTCATTCAACAGGAAGGTCTCACCACACATTAGGACTGATCCTTCTCCATTCCATTCAACCAGTAATCCGCACACAATGCAAGCAAGGGATTATGCCAGAATGTGTACTCAAGTAATGGAGGAGGTCGGAGAACAAACCCTCCCCTCCATCTCACTGTCTGCACACTTGTATGGCTTTTATCCCCCTGCTGTGCCCCTGAACAATGCACCACAAACAGAAAAGGTATCTTGCAGCAGATATTGTCTTTGCAGGCTTTGATCTCACCTTCCTCATCAGGGATCATGGTTTGAATCATTTCGTGGGAAGTGGGTAGGCTCACACCTGAGGGATGAGTAGCTTTTCTTGGAAATGAATACTGTGTTTTACAGTTAAAAGCCACGCTCTGTACACAGCTGGAGCCTTCCAAGATTGTTTTGATCATTTTAGTTTAAGGACTCTTTAAAAAAAAAAAAAAAAAAAAAAGTTATTTCCCAAAACAACAATTTGCTATATTTAGTTTGTGAATATAGAATTATTCTTCATTATGCCTGCAAATTTGACTCAATAAATGGTTTTATTGCTTAGGGAACAATCTGATTACCAGTTTGCATGCGAGTCAGACAAGCATCGTGTTTGCTAGGCTGCATCATACACCTTCCAAAGTTAAACATGGAACCAAGCCGTCATCATGGCACAATCTTACTCGGATCCTCCATTAACAATTTCTGGCTTTCCAAACCTGATCCCTGAAGATCTTTATTTGCACAAGGCGGTGAAAAGGAGGGTTGAGCAACTCTGCAAAGTTTGATGCCAACTTCCAGGACTTTTACAAGTGAGAAAAGTAGCACAATGCTGCATTGTTGTGTTCAAGGGCTGCTCTCTGAGGACAGACGCAATGCTAATATTTCTTTTGTTTGCTTTGTCATGCAGTCTTGTGTCTCAACTGCACAAATGGCTGCCACCTGCAAGCTGTCACGACAAGCTATGAAACATTTTATGGTGACTTCACAAAGATCTGCATCCATAAAGTAAAGCGCCAGTTTTCAGAAGTTTTTTTTGACGAGGTTTTGTGTGTGTTTTCATGGGATTTCTTGATTATATTTAGTCTTTTTATCACGAAAGCAGCTGGAGTTCTATATTTGCTTTTCTGTCACTTGGAGAAAAGACACAAATATGAAAGGCCATGCAGCCGAGCAATAAAAGCCATTTCAGGTTTAGTTGCGCTTGTTTGGTCCTCTTCAGCTGAGGCTGTTCTGAGATCTCTGTGTGTAGAAGCGCAGTGTGTCTGCCAGCACTATAGTGCAAGTGACCTTAGCTCATTCAAGACCACACTGAGTTGAGGAGGCCTGCGTGTGCAGACCTTATGTTGACCCTCAGCTGATAAGGTGTCTTGCTGCGGGAGCGCAGGCTGGTGTTGTTTACAACCTAAGGTTATCAGGCTTCTCCTCAACGGCTGCTGTTGGGCTGCAGCTCTCCAGCTGCCGTTTCTTTTCCACATATGTGTGTAAGTCCTGCTGCCTGTAAGATGGAAGTTCACCTCTGAAATCTGAAAAAATATGAGAAGCAGAGACAGCCACTTGTAGCTAAGAATGTTCTGAGCTTTAAATGGTAGCAAGAAGGGCGCAGGAGCCGTTTTTGGAAATTTCTGTTCACAGTGAAGTCTTCACTGTGAAGATTCTGCCAAGTGTCTGCACCGGTGGATGGATTTGATTATTCCAGACTGCTGGGAGGAGGAATTTCAGAAAAAAAAAAGATATTTGGCTGAATAACTTGTCACTTTAAATCTTGTGTGCATATCCCCGCTTCAAAGCCGATGTTGGCCTTCTCAGCATAAAGTACTTGATATTTTGACATTTTCAGTGAAGCTGTTTTTAAGCCTGCCTCTCTGACTGAAGTAATCAGTGGGAAAGGGTAACGCTAATGCTAATAAAATAATGTAAGTAGATGATTAGTGCTCCTCGAATCTCCCTGAAAAAATCTCGACAATAAATCAGCCTCTCCTTCATGCGTATTTATGCCTGTAATTAAGAGCACATGTAGAAATGGCAGCTGCTTCAGTAAATACGACCGATCGTTCCACTCGGCTGTCAGCTTCGAGATCGATGTGGTCTCAGAAAGACGTTAATGCTCTAAAATAATGTCTTGAGTGACTAATATCAAGGCTGAAAAAGCAAAAAGCAATGTGGTGCTCATTTACGCCCTAAAATTAACCTTTGTCATTCCTCATTGACTTACAGCGCCGTCAGCTAGTATTAGGACAGGGTGTTTGGAGTTGTTCACATCTATATGCACCCAGATTATACTTCTTGCCCTATTTTCTTTGGGGGCTATATAAAATGATGAGTGCCATAGTGTAGACAAAGGTTAACAAATACATATTTTCTGCAAAGGCACCCAGACTTTCTGATGGTTTCAGTTTATTTCTCTTGGTTTTGAGATATGTGTCTCAGTTTTGATTCTAGTGGTTACACCATCTGGAAAAAAGTTACATTATCTGTGAAAAATGTGACATTTGTGTCTATTTTGTAACTATTCTCCTCAAGGGAACTTTACTTGTGAAATCTCCTCACAGCCAAGATGGGACACTAGTATAGGGTGCTAGGGACATTGACAAAGGAAGAGACTATCATACTGTAGCTATCAAAGACCAGGTAATGTTAGTGAAAATCATTGAGATACTGTAGCAGTTACAGGGGGCGTAACTGTTGGCTAGTGGGGGATAATCACATTTAATGAATCTAAACTTTGAGGTTAGTGATTCCTGCTGACTAGCATATGACACGGTGGTGTAAATGGAAGAGGATTACCTGTGCAACTGGAGCCTGAAATGTCCCCTAGCGACCAACTGTCAAGTACAAAGTAGGGCTGCCACGATTAGTCAACTAGTCACGATTACTAGGGGTGCAACGATACACAAAATTCACGGTTCGGTTCGGTTCGATACTTTGGTGTCACGGTTCGATATTTTTTCAATACAAAAAAATGTTCATGCCTTTTTAATTTGTCATTTATTAAATTTTCACGGCACATTCTGCACCACCTCTCTGTGCGTTCATCATTTGTTTGAAGCCAGCTCACCTCCTGCAACCACTTTTCCGAGAATACGCGCTTCTTTTGTGGTTCGGACTCCTTCTGACATTTCTTTGGAGGTGGAGGAACACCAAAGTAATTGCTTAAAGGAGCTTCTTCGACATCTTTAAGAGTTCTAAACAAATGTCTGTCCTCCTCCTGAAAATCTTATGTACGCAAACACCCGTCGCAACTTCTTATCTTGTGCGCGTTTTTTATTTTGACAGCGAATGCGCACCTGCGGACCACTTATGTGCAGCCCTGGTTATTTAGCTCGTCATATTGCAGCCACAGAAATTCTTTTGTCCATGAAACCATAAAGCTGCACTTTCTTTTTGCCTTATAGTCTGATTTGTCATAACTTTTCCATTTTGTGGTAAGCTTTTCTTTGGCTGTCACTTCTTCACCCTGACCTGTCTTATTTGGCTCAGCAGAACTAAAATATATATCCTGCTGCTTTTACACACGCACTCACATAACGCTCAGCGATTCTCTGCGCGATCAACCTCTCACATGTTTAAGCTTGCTGCGGGAGATTTCACTTGTCATGTTTGCATAGTAAGCTAACGATTGATAAGATGATGTCAGAGGAATTGGTGCGCAAATTATCATCACTCACCAATCAGTGCTGTCGCTCTCTATACACAGTTCGCGCGATTGCAAAGTGAAAGCAAAAAACAAGCGCAAATTCAAACGCGATTTCAATGTGTCACATATTGACAGTGGCTCACCGATGCCAATGACATAATTACCCAGCTACATTTCCGAAAGAATGCAAAAGCATTGACATAGATTTTTCCTTCTTACCATAGCCCGACGTGCAGGGCAGAGATAGATTTTGGTAGCCCGACTGGAAAAATCGCTAGCCCCGGGACGTCGGGCTAGCGATTTTGCGAGCCCTGTATCTGATTGAGGAATCACTCATCTTTGGAAAAGAGAGTTTATTACAGAGAAATGGCTCTTTCCAAAATAAAAGCTATACTATACACTTCTTCTGGGCTATATTCTCAGCAGCATATTAAACATATCAGGTCCCCATAAGGAGAATCATGTGCTAACGGCTGTCTAAATGACTCGGGTAAAGTTTGTAGCATGCATGCTTGTTGTTTTTGTCTGCTTCCACTTGTCTTTGCACTAGGATGATGTCGCGTAAATGTGCAGTCATATTCGTTGTGTTCCCACTAGTGCTGTCAGCGTTAATCTGAAACGAGGTTAAGCCACAACACGGCAAATCTCCGTTAACGAGCTAACTGTGCTAACACACTAGTTCCCACCCATGTAATTGAGCATTGCTGGCACATCCAACATACTGTTTTACTTTAGTCCATGACGCGCTTAACTTCAGGGTCATACTCACATGAAAACCAAAATAGTTCCAAACGCCAGATCTGAATGAGGGTGGGGGAGGTTCAATTTGCCATGTTGCAAGGAGAGCTTAACTTCTGTCTCGCTAGCTTGCCCTGCGCTCAGTGAATCTGCGTTCGACTACTCCGCCTAGGCTGCACTGTCGAGCGCAGATCCACTGAGCGCTCAACACAGACAGCACCCTCAGAAGGAAAGTTGATCAAATAAATTAAAAATGTTGTATTGTTCGATACATATGCTTACCGAACCGAAAGCACTGTATCGAACGGTTCAATATCGATACGAGTATCGTTGCACCCCTAACGATTACGTCGACTATTAAAATCGACGACGACTAATTTAATAGTCAACGCGTTGTTTGAAGCTTTGTAAAATCCCAAAAGACGCAGGAATAAGTAGTAGGATTTAAGAGTGTAATAACGGACTGAAACAGAAGATGGCAGCACTGCATGTACAAGGATGCCAGCTGCCGTTAAAACCCCTAAAAAGAAGAAGCTGTGTCCCAGAATTCATAGCGCGGCCCAGCGCAGTTGTCAACAATGGCGGCAGCTAGTTAGTTTTAACATTACTCTTATTATTCTTTTTGGGTCACAAAATAAAGTTTACCTAATTAATTAAGTTTATATTTTTAGGCGAGAATGTAGCTGTGTAAACCTCAAATATCTGCTCAGTTTACCAAGACACCACAAACTTTGAAGAAGTGCGCCGACGTTTTTGGAGACGTCTGTTACCCACTAGCTCGATAGCTAGCCGGGGTTCAAGGCTCACTAGAGCCCGTGAGAACACCGGACTCCCGGCAAATCGTTTTCAAACCCACCGCTGTCTTTCGCTACTCAGGTTAAACATATATAAGTCACTTAGATAACTTAAAAAAGTTATTGTTTGGCTTTTTTTTAGTATTTTATTTGTTCCTGAGTAAATCGGTTTGGCTGAGATTAAAGTTATAGTTTTTACACAGCTGAATAAACGTCAAGCAGACAACTGATTATCAGAAGTGTGAGATGCTCGAGAATATACTCCAGTGTCCCGTTATATTTTAGATAGCAAGGAGTTTATTAAACTTCACCGAAATAACCTGCAGATTTTATTGAAATTTAATAAACTACCATCTTGTCTTTGTTTTTAGTTAGCACATACCTTAAACACTTAAAGCTTTAAGCTAATGATAGTTATATAAGAGCAGATGCATGCTGGTGCAATAAGCTGTACGTTTTACGTCCAATGGATGCATGATCTGATTAGTCGACTAATTGCAGAAATAATCGGTGACTAGTCGACTGTCAAAATAATCGTTTGTGGCAGCCCTAGTACAAAGTGACATGTGGGCAGGGATTCTAGTTAAAGCATTGCTTTACAAACTGTGGGGTAGACCTCACTGATGAGACCAGAGCCTCTGAACTTGGGGGTGGACCATTTGAATGAATAGGAGTTTCGGCAGTGAATAATAAGCTACCAATAAAACTGTAGTAGTACTTAGCAAATAAAAGTCAAAGGGTAAAGGATTAGTCTAGTTAGTGTTTGACATGATGTTTCATGCACAAAATGCAAACTAAGCATGAAAAGCCTAAGTTTATATGGTGTTAAGTATCTCCAATATCCAAAGCTTTTATGAAACACCTAGGACAAGAGCTGTATGGAACAATACCTAATATCAGTCACGCATGGGGAAAAACGACCCATCTGTTACTGAAATACTACAGAAATTGGTCTCGTACAGCAATTGCAAAACCTCCTTCTGTATGTGTGAATTCAAGAATGTATTAAGAAGTCGATGCCTCTGCTTCCCTTTTAATCTCCCTTTTTTTACTGTAATTGAAGCTACTGTGTCAGTCTGACCAAAATGTATATTTGAAGGTCAACTCTGGAAAGCTCATCTGAAGAATGTGCCGTTGCCTTTCGGGAGAGGTGGAATCAAAGACATTCTCAGTGAGAAGAAAAAGTATCTTTTGGCTCCTAGTCTTCAAACTCAGCAGTCCATCATCCTGCTCCTTATTTTGAATTGTACAAATCCCCAAGAAGAAGAGGAGAGAAATATGTTGATTCATGCTGGAGAAGAAGTTGTTCTGTCTCACAGAGGTGAAAAATCATCCCTCGCCGTGTTTTCTGAGATTATATTTTAGTCTTTGACTGGAGGGAGAGGAGACAGGATAATTATTCATCCGGCCAGGTTTCAGACAGTTAAGGTGATTTACTAGGGCTGAGAGACTGGAAGCTGCATTGTTCCTTTGTTGGAGAAAACACACACAACCATACACACACACACACCAGCAGATTATTTAGAATGGACTGAATCTGTGTGTGT
The DNA here is from genome assembly GCF_056152115.1 of Neolamprologus brichardi. Taxonomy (NCBI): domain Eukaryota; kingdom Metazoa; phylum Chordata; class Actinopteri; order Cichliformes; family Cichlidae; genus Neolamprologus; species Neolamprologus brichardi. Next base: position 24,163,296 of record NC_142110.1, read on the forward strand.
GGAGGGAACTAAAGGAAACAGAAAAAAGAGAGGAAGGCGGTTAGTGAACAGAAGAATTAAAGGGGGATGAGGAGCAACATTTAGCTCAGGGACAGCTAATGGAGAATAGCTTACAAACACTTTCAGCATTTCCATGAAACAATAAGATTTGTTTTCATTATCTTGGCTGAGCAGAGAAAATCCTGCCTGTGTTGTGTGAGAATTTTTAGTTTAGGCAGGACAGGAGGTGATTTGTTTGGCATATTAGATAAATAAAGACAACAATCAGGCCATCAATCAATCTTTCCCCTTTCTTTATTATAAGAGTGACTTTCGCATCAAAGGATCAAAAATTGTCATGAACTGAGCGTGGCATGGCCTCTGAAACGCGTTCATGAAATGTAATTTTGTACTATATATAGTGAGTTAGAATAGTGTAAAAACAATACATTACCTCATTGCAAACACTGTCGTTTTCCTCTGTGTGGAGTTGTCAGCTAACTCTCGGGCAACTTAAATTTTTTTGGTTAAATGAGTTCTCCAGCAGTGCACAGCCGACTGCTGACTTAGTTCAATTTTGAAGTGACAGCAGACATGACTCACGTGTGAATCTTCACTCACCCAGTTAATCAGAGCTGGTCAAATGGGTCCAGTTGGCAATTTTTCTGTTGCCAAGTAATTATTGCAAATGTACTTTTTACAGCAGGAATGCGAGCCACGTGTTTAATATCCTGACAATGGTGATCTGCTTTTACAGCTGCATACAACTGAGTGTCATCCTTGTGTCTGTAGAAATCGAATAGTTGTCAGATATACTGCTCAAAAAAATTAAAGCAACACTTAATAGGTTCTTAATAGGGGAAAACCCATGCTTGATGTCTGTATCATATGGATTTTGGAATGTGTTAGGAACAAAAATTATTTGACATTGTTTTAAATGAAAATGATCAACCTACAGAGGGCTGAATTCATAGATAAACTGAAAATCAAAGTGATTTTATTCCAGCTACTCAAATGGTACTCAGTAGTTTTTATGGACCCCCAAGTGCTTGTATGCATGCCTGACAACATCAGAGGATGCTCCTAATGAGACACCAGATGTTGTCCTTAGGATTACCTCTCACATCTGGACCATGGCATCACTGAGCTCCAGGATGGTCTGAAGTGCAACCTGGTGGTGTTGGATGGACCAAAACTTAATGTCCCAGAGGTGTTCTGTTGAATTTAGGTCAGGGGAGCTCGGGGGTCAATCAGTGGTGTCACTTCCTTCATCCTCCAGGAACTGCCTGCATACTTGCGCACATCAATCACTGTTGTACACCTGGAGGCACCCAGGACCCACTGCTCCAATGTAGGGTCTTACAATGGGTCCAGGGATTTCATCCCAATACCTAATGGGTTTTTTCCAGCCTGTAGAGGTCTGTGTGCCTCTACATGAAAAAGCCCCAGTGATAGCCTGGGTCCTCGGCTGAAGACGACCCAGACTATCACTTACCCATCACCAGTCATGGTGAACGATTTTAAAGGCGCCATAAAGACGCTTTAACATCTATCACATGTGCTCAGGGCTAGCCTGCTTTCATTAGTGAAGCACAGGGCAAGAGTAGTTGACCTGCCAATTCTGGCATTCTGTTGCAAAAGCCACTCGGGCTCCACAGTGTCGGGCAGTGAGCACAGAGCCCACTAGAGGACGTCGGGCCCTCAGACCACCCTCATGAAGTATCTTCAGTCACACCAGTGGCCAGCGGGAGGTCATTTTGTTGGGCTCTGGCAGTGCTCATTCTATTCCTCCTTGCACAAAGCATCAATCCTACTGATGGGTTAAGGACCTTCTATAGCCCTGTCCAGCTCCACTACAGTAACTATCTGTCTCCTGGAATCTCCTCCATGCTCTTGAGACTGTGCTGAGAGACACAGTAAAGTATTAAAGTATTACTAGTATATCTGTGAAGGTTCTCAGTCATCCAGGTCATTGTAGTCAAAGGAGCTTGCAATGACCTGTTCTGAAGAAGCTTCTCGGATGATAGGTGAAACGTCTTCAAGCAACTTAAAGAAGTCCAGACGCTTTTCTTTGCAAGCTCCTTTGACTATTACTAGTATAGTAATATATAAAGAAATATAAGAAGAACAGGGGGCAGAGATTCTCCATACACAGAGAAGGAATTAGAGTATCATTAACAATTTTAGTAATTGTTTCAAGTGAAGAAAGTGACTAAAATGGTTTGGGAAGTTATTCTTCTTCAAAGTGTTTAGACAAGTTAATAATTAGAAAAGCATTGAGTTGGGATTCAAATTAATCTTACTATTCATTGAAATTCTGCAAAAATATAACAATTAGCAACAGCTGTTAAACTAAAATCAAACTTTTATAGCATGTATGGCACAACTGCAAGATAGTTAAGTTTAGAATAAGTGCTTATTGACATCTTCCTAACTCGGTGTAATTGATTTTGAAGTTGATTGAAAAATGTATTTCTGTTTGTTTTATTTGGTTATCCATATATAATTAAACAATAACAACGTTTTCTTTATTTGTTTAACACTGATTCAAAGCACATGGGGAAGCTCAAGAATTCTGAGTACTACATAACCGCAAGCTCTACAAATATGCAGTGGTTGTTCAGATTAATAAAACTCAAATATGCCATACTTGTGCGGTTTAAGTATTTGGTTATTGACAAATACACATATGCCTCACATTTTTAGAAGACGTGGTCACATTTCACTACAATCATCACATATTATTCTCCCTGTCTTCTGTTGGACCTGTTTATGTGTGCAGATGTTTTTCTTTACAACACACACTTTCAGAAAAACAAATAAACACATGACTGTATATTGGTACCAGCCACCTGTGCATTTTAAACACACACACACACACACACACACACACACACACACACACACACACACACACACACACACACACACACACACACACACACACACACACACATATCATGGTTGTTACAGCTGTTGAGATCAGGTTGCAGAGTATCGTGCATACTGACTCCAGGTGGGGTACAGTAATGTGTGTCCCAACATAAGTGCAACAATACCCTGCTGCACACGTGTACACAGACATTCTGGGCCCATATGTGCGCACATTGCATTTGCTCTCTCTTTCTCTAAAAACTGCATTCACACACACCCCAACGACAGCTAAACCTCCCTGCTGTCTGGAGTGTGCAATCGCACACGCAATCAAGAGGTCAAAGGTTATTTGAGGGAGAGTGCCAGCTGAGAGGCCAGCAGTGACACAGACCTCCTGAATTTCATGAGTGCAAGTTTGCTAACACAGTGTTATACCCCCAAAACAAGCGGTACATTTTCTTTATATTAGCAAAAGTGCCTTTAACCTTTTTTTTAATCATTTTCCCCTGGATTAGCACTGAACAGACTGTCATACCAAAAGCCTCTGCTGGCTGTAACCCAGTCCATGCTTTATAATTCAGGTATTAGTGTATCTCTTCACACTGGACCCAGGAGCAACAGCAAGAATATGAAAGTGACATTGAAGCCTATGTGGATCACCTTTCACCCCTCTCTTGACTCTCCTGAGCAGTGCCCCAGGCTTTTGGGAGCTCCACAACGCCGAAACCCTATCGCAGGGCCGTTGTTTTGGGGACAATAACTGCTGGTTAAGTACGGAGCAAAAGGTGTACAGTATCTCACGTATGTGCCCCGTGGTGCCTGTTACACGACTGGAAGACATGTTCACAAAATGGCTTGAAAGATGTAGAACATCTTGCCAACACCATAAATCTTCTAAAAGATGAATGTAAGAAAAGGGTGAAAATGTTGCTTTGAACGTAGTATTACTAAGGTCATTGATTAATAACACTTTTATTAATACTGACGTTTGATTGTGGAAATAGTGAGGTGCTCTTTGCAGAGTTCCTCTGAGGTTCTTTCACTTTTTTTCTGTTTTTTTTTACTGTCAGTTGTTGAAATTGCACTTCTTCTAACTGGCAGTTACTGAATAAAAATATTTAATTTAAGTCTCTATCAGACTTTAAGGGAAACGTCACCCTCTTGCAGAACCTGTTTGACTCAGTGGCAAACTCTCTGTCTGTGTGCCAAGAAACAGCCAAGGATAACAGCAGCGGTGCTTCAAACGAAGCTTGTCAAAACAGTCTTTTCGACTGTCCAATTTCATTGCTTTGATCTTTCAAAATAATTTAGCAGAGGGATGCCTCCTAGACCCTTTCTGCTCTATCACCCAACGTCCTATTCCACTTCAACAAACACCTAAAGTCCTGTTTGTTTGCTCTGAAAATAAACAGCCTGGGGCCTGTGTTTTGAGCTGCAGGGTGTAATCTCTGTAGTGATCGTGACATCTCCATCTGCCGCAGTTTTAGGAAAGTCGGTAGAGTTTTGGCCGATTCATATGTGCTCAGTGTGATTTATGTTCTGCTTGGAGTTGTGATCAAATGTATGAGAAGGGTAGACTTTGTGAATGTGTTCTTACACATACACATCAACAGATTTGTATCTTGTTTGAAGAAGAGGTGTTTCTCTTGCCTCAGCCCTTACAGTGTCCTATGTGTCTACTGTCCTACGTGTCCATGTACTTATCCAAGTCTAAATCAATTTCAGTCGCAAAGTGTCATTTCTGAAAAAAATTTCCTCTTTAAAGCCTCGCAATTCCATCCATATCAGCTGGCTTCATCACCTGCCAGCTGTGGACTTAAAAAAACAGCCAATCTTTCTGCCAGCTTTAAATTTCCTCCACATTTTTACTGGTTTTGACTTAGCCATTGTCTCTCTAATTGCAACCACTGGCCTTGGGGATATTTAATTTAACCAAGGTTTGTTGCAGCATGCTTGCAAGTCAGCCAGGTTTTTCTGCTTTCCTTGCCTTCCTCTCCGTGAGGTCCTGTTTATCTCTGTTTAAGTAACATCACTGAAATTGAACAAAAAACCTTCAGATTTATTACTTCACCATTGTTCTCCCGAGTTTCAAAGCTTGACACTAAACAAATGATGCAGCATATTTCACACAAACCACAAATAACAACCCAAGCTTACTTTAGGTAGAACCAGAAAAGGATAATGAGCCTGTACATGATTAGCAGTTTTGGAGGCAGCCAATTAAATTGTTGCCCTTTTGTGCACAATAAATGGTCACTACCAAAGTCATGAACATTTCTGTGTGGCATTAAGTGGTAGACGTTAACTGTTAGGACTGTACACACCGAGGCACTGAGACTGTCTACAAGTTTCAGCAATCATTTTACTTGTACGGCCTGCCCATTTTTTGTGACTAGAAAGAAAAGGTTGTCAACCACTGAAGTTGAGAAGACAACAGAAAGCAGAGGTCTGGTCAAGCAGCCAGGTCAAGGACCTTAAAAGCCACAAGAGGCCTGCCACTCTCTGGGTCATTAATAATTAATGAAACCCGAGGCTAGGACAGAAGGCCATGACTAAACACAAGAGTCCGAACAGTGAGAGCAGCGCTGGGCAGTAAGAGGAGGGGGGTGGTTATTGAAAGAGAAAAGACCCTGAATCCAACTCTGGCTTCAGTCCGTGCTTTCACTGTATGCTCCAGAGGCTCCAGACACAACAATGTGAACAACCCAGCAGCATTTGCAAACTAAGAGAGTAACAGATTTTGGTTCTAAACTCACGAGGACAAAGAAATACAGGAGGAGGGTGGAGAAAGCGAGAAAAAGTGGGGTTTCCCAGTTGGAGGGAGAAAAAACTGCACATGGAATGAAAAACAGCATGAATATCTCCTCGCTGTTTCCCATGAAATCTTCCAGTCCTCAAACCTCTGTTCAACAAAGCATGTACTTGCCCTAGAGGTACTATCACACTGAGACCTCCATTACGAGCTCGGTTTGATGAAAGAGTAGCTAAGAGTGGGCTTAGGAGGTTTTGGCTCCTGACCCTCCCCCAACTGAACAGAAATGAAATAAGATAGCTCAACATGATATTATATAACAAGTCGTTTTTTAGGATCTGTTTGGACAAAGAGATCAGATCTCGCTTAAAAGTACATTGTTTTATTTTTCTGGTAATCAGATTTTTATGGTTATGCCATAATTTTCATTCTTATCCAAGTGTACTGATTTTAATTATATGTTCCATATCGGATGTTTTTCATTGTTGAACATGACCACACTGGTATTTGACATTTCTTTGCTACATCATATATCCTATCAGTATCATGTCTCTAACCACAACAAAAAGTACTTTCTCCACTATTATGTTCGTGTATATTATTATTCTTGTGGCACGCTAGAGGAAATTTTCTCCCACTGACTCCTGTGGTTTCTTTGCAGACTTCATCAGATGACTGCGACCCCCATGAAGGAATCCACGAAGGAAAAGAGAGCACATATCGCCTACAGGTGACCCAGTTATACCAGAGGTTAGAATACTGGCACAAAGACTTGACAAACACCTTGGTGACCTCAATTACTGTGGTGCCAGTCCACGGTCGTGCTGTGGTATACCTAGGAACTGCTGATGGACGTCAAATACAGGTAAACAAGTCACCATCAGTGTCTTAATTTGCCTGTCAAATGCATGCAATGTATTCTACAGGCCTGCATTTATAATCTTAAAGCAGTTTCCCCTATCTCACTGTTCATGTAAATGTGCCAGGATGTTGATCAATGTCGGGTGAAAGTGTCCTGCAGGAGACACAGTAGAGAAAACAACTCCAGGTGTCTTAACTAGAAGCAGGTTAGGGGAAACTATCAGCAAGCTCCAGAATCTTCCAGTTTTTCACAGTTTGCTTACCTTTGAACTATGCTCAGTGAGCTTTCAAAGAACTCTGTTCTAACTAGTCATCTGAGCAAATACAGTCCCTATTTAGGCTATTAGTGCTCAGACCAGCAGTAGATTCCACGCCTCTGGTCATTCTTTTTAAGGATGTTATTGGATGACTTTATAAAAGAAAGGCAGAATTTCAAGGTCCTCAGTTTATTAATTTAATTTTCTTAAAGGATGTGGGATTTGAGTTATAGAGCCAGATGTTTTTAAGCCAGAAATGGCCATATTTGAACAGCAGGGCTAAGCTATCAGCTAATGCTAGCTACACTGGTTAGCAAGTAGTTTCCACAATCTCCATGTTACACATATTCCGGAAAATTAGTAAAATATGAAATATCAATAAATTAATACTAGACTGTGACCTAACAAACTAGAAGCTAAAACTTTCTCTGAGAATTCAGAGAATTATGTTAAATATACTTTCAAAATCATACCTTATAAGCACAACTAGCAGCAATAAAAACACAAAAAATTAACAGTACTTTTGTGGCTACACACCTCAAAGAGGTCGCTACTCTGGTAATGCATACAGTAACTTTAAGCCTTGATGGAAAAGTACAAAAACATAAGTTTAAAAGGAATCACATTTAAGACTAATAAATACCACATGCAGTCATTTAGTATTTAATACCAATGCACCTGAAGTTAAAATATTTAGCCTGTGAGAGGTACTTTAGCTTAGTAGAGTCATGCAAGGGCAGATTATCAAGGTAAAACATAACATTTTGGCTTTCAGTTTAATTAAGTCAATATGACAAGCCTGTGTAGCAGCATCTTGGACTGTGACTCACCATCTGCAGCTACTTTCAGTTTTCTTGTGGTGCTGAAGTCATTTACTCGGACAATAAAACTATGCATGCAGGGGTTGCAGCTGAAAATACAGCAAGTGCAGCAAGTGGTGCATTGGTGTGTCTGTAAAAAATAATGGCAAAAAAAAACCTGTGGCAAATGGAATGAAACGCATAAAGTAAACACTAAATTACCTCACGTGTTTTTGAAACACAAGAATGAGAAGACGCATGGAAAAGAACAGCAAGAAAGATGTGGAAAAAAGGGATGACAGCTGCACGGAAAGGCAGAGCAGGATGGAGGAAGGGTAGAGACGATGGTAGTGGGGCGTGAGGGGGGTTTACAAGTCGAACGACACGTTGATGGTGAATGGCGAGTTTCACTGACACGTTCTCTCACACGCCACATTTCTACTCCCTGAGCGTCCCGTGCAGCTGTTGCTATGCGTTTCTGTACCGTCAAACACCACCACTCCAGCCCCTCCTTCAGTTCTGTTTTTGTGTTTTTGTGGCTGCCTGAATTGGATGTGGTTCATTGTTTTAGCTAAAAGTCTGAAGAGGAGACCAGCTGTAATGCACTGCAAAGCTCGCCATTTCATTTGTTATTCCGTACAAATATCTTTTTCTAAAAACGAACCAAAGAGGGACATTAAAGTCAACAGTGAGGAGGGAAAGACGCTGATCAGGAATAGTGGTTAAAAGATATTTCCAAGGCATGAAAGGCATGAATTAACCCGTGGAGTGCAACAGTCTTGCTTGCTGCGGGTTAAAAATTTCCATCAATCAATTTTTTAGCAGAAGAAGCACCTCTTCCCTATAAAACGTCGAGGGAAATTCTGGTTTTCTAGTCACAAAGGTGGGAAATGTATGGGTTCAAACATTGCTTGTGAATTTTAGATGCACTTGATTTTGACACAAACTGCTTCAAAGCTATTTCAGTTGCTCCTTTGTCACAAGGGGTCATAAAATCAGGTATCTCAGATGTTATTCCTAACAAAACCACAAAAGGTTGTGTCTCCACAGGGAACCAAACCACTGTAGTCCCACTCCACCGTTTATCTATTCTAACCACTTTGTGTTTACCATGGAAATTTTGTTGGCTCATTGGCTCATTAGCTTTCCTTGTCCTAAACTGGGAAGGTGTACATTTGAACTGATGACCTTCTGGCCACCTGCTCAGTCTCAGCCCAAGCTATGCAACAACAAGAAGCTGTGAGAGGTGGTCGTCTTTGCTATAGCGGTTCATTTCATTGTTAGTGTGGCAGAAAGAATATGTCAACTTTTCATGTATTTCAGTTTCCTGGTTGTTCCCAATGGACAAGGTGAGAGGGAACATAGGGTAGAGGCAGTGAAAGAAAAAGAGTGTTGTTCACCCCGATGGACTCCATTCTGGCTGAGGAAGTGTTTCCCTCGACTTCAGTTGGGCCACTGTGGGAATAACACAGTAGCTGTGTTTATTGGCCAAATTTCCCCCCTGCCTGCTTAATACAATAAGCTGTAATTTACGCCGCCATTCCCTCCAGAGAGATTCCTCTTGTATGGCCTTGTCCCCAGAGGAAAGCTACCTATTATATTCAATGATACAAAGCTAATGTTGATCATGAGGCCCAAACAGTGGGAAGAATGATGCAGGAAAACCAGACATTTCTGAGGGTGAGGGCGAGGGCAAGCCGTGTATCAGCCAACCAACAAAATCACATTTAAAATTTACAATGCACAGAACTGTAGGGATTTACGGGACACTGACCCACACAAATGGACAGAAGTGGAAACTGATTTACTGATTTATTCATGTTTCTGTTTTCTTGTTTTGCAGTAACTTCTCATTGAGGGACTCTTACCAAACTCAAATGAGGCAATAAAGTATGGTTAGCCAGTCATTACATGTCAGGTCCAGATTGACAGAGGTAACAGTGTTTCTGTGTGAGCGCTTCAACTGAAGCGGGTCTGAATATCAACAGTGTAAATGCAAAGCATCAATTAACTTACAATAAGCAGAAGAAACTGTGTAATAGTGCATTGTGTAACTTTTTTTGTACTGAACCAGAAATCACAGCTATAACGCAGCCCTTGTTCCTGCAGGGCCCTGTCAATGTGTTGGGGATATGCTGGACATGATTTGTTGTGTTTCCAATACCACAACTCTCTTTTTTGAGTATAAATAGCGTTGTGGAGTTGATATGGAAAAAAATGTGTGTAGGTGGGTGAGTGTATTATTTAAAAGGTTTAATGGCACTGGTGTAACCGCACACCCTATTAGAGACCCTGTTCTGTGCAGCTTGCTGCAAGGTCTGTAATTGCAGCACAACCACAAGTGATGAATGGTGTTCCAGGTGTTCTGTGCGTGTGCACGTGTGTGGGGAAAATTGATGTGCTTTCGATCATTTCTTGAAGCTCTGTTGATATTTGATGACGTGGTCATGTATTGCATGTAAGTACAGTAAATTGTATTGCAAGCGTCAAGCTAACTGATTGTCAAAAGTGTCAAAAGCATTCATTCTAACCATCCATCACCTTTTGGAAGTTATGGCCGCAGCACCTGAAAGCACTGGAAGGATCTGTAAAATCCCCTGGCTTCCCAAGTTTGGAAAACTGTGCATTCACAGCAGTGGGGTGTCATACATGGTATGTTCATATTTAATCAGCCAGTCACATTTCAGCAACTCGTTACGTTTATTTCACTTCAATTCAGGCAAACAGTTGCCTAAAGGTGCTTTATATTGTGAGGTAAAGCTACGATAACACCCCAACAATCAGACGACCCCCTAATATGTGTTTTGGCGACAGTGGGAAGGAAAAACTCACTTTTTACAGGAAGAAATCTCCAGCAGAACCAGCCTCAGGGAAGGGCAGTTGGGGCCGAGGAGAGGAAAACGGGACAAAAGACATGCTGTGGAAGAGAGGCAGAGATTAATAACAACTAAGAACTAAGAACACAAAACTGAGGCTACAGTTGACACAGGTTCAGCACAATGAATAATAGAAGACTGAAAAAATGTTGTCTTGTTTGATAAGTCTCTTATCTTATCAGGTTGATAGGGTCAGGATTTGACATAAACAATATGAGAGCATGGATCCATCTTGCTTGTATCGCCAGTTATTGGTGATATTCATGGTGGTATAAAGGCGGCAGACTTTGGCCCCCTTATAACTAAGTGAGCATTTTTCAAAGCCCACTGCCAACCTAAGTATGTAGATATTCTGATGGGCTGCTTCTTGCAGAACTGTGTCACAAAGCTCAAACATTAGTCAAACTGGTTACTTTAACATGGCAGTGAGTTCACTGTACTCACAATGGTCTTTACCATCACCAGATCTCAACCCAAAAGAATACCTTTGGGATGTGCTGGGACAGAAGATTTGTCTCTCGGATGTGCTGCCGACAAATCTGCCAAATCTCCAAAATCCCTGAGGAATGTTAAGGGTAGAAAAAAGTGCCTTGGTACAAAGGCAGGGTACATGAAGTATGTCTGTGAAGGTTCTCAGTCATCCAGGTCATCGTAGTCAAAGGAGCTTGCATAGAAAAGCGTCTGGACTTCTTTAAGTTTACTTCAAGTAACTTCTTTAAGTTTACTTGAAGTAAACTTAAAGAAGTCCAGACGCTTTTCTATGCAAGCTCCTTTGACCAGGGTACATGAAGTACTGCCAGACTATCAAAATGTGGCTAAAAGACGAATCTGAGACATTTAGATCAAATGGTCACTAAAGTTTTTCAGGAGATGAAAAAATGCCAGCTTCAGTATGAGGACGCCATGTTTTGTCAGAGTCCAGCTGTTGTAAGCAAACTTCCTACTCCATTCACGGATTTCTATAGTTTCATTACTGTGTCTTTGTTAGTGTTTGAATACACATAAATCATGTTAATGAGAAACCTTTGGAGTTAATTTAAGACTCCTTTGTGGATACTGTGTTTTGCATAGGCTTAGTGAAACGGGTACTCGGCTGTTTTGTTTACTAAATAATGTTCCAGACACATAGCTCTTAGAGAAAATATCAAAATGTATAATGGTGTTTGTTGGGCTGTTTGTTTGTTTTTTCAACTGAAACAATCAGTTGGGGAAATGTAGCATTCCATTTATTTTAACACATGTTGTGTTGGTAATTATATTGCAAAATGCTATAAATAATTGTCCAGCCATTTAGATTTTCTGAAATTAGCTAATAACATTTATATTGAGTCCATTCCCATTGGTATACTAGGTCAAGACAGATTATAATTGCCATTGGTTACACATGTGAAATTCCTGTTTTGGAAATTTCGAGTATACATAGAGTGTGTGTGTCAACTCTGCTTTGCACAATAGATCTTTTAAAGTGAGCCAAAATCCAATGAAGAATTGCCTCAGGAAAGATGACACATTCTGGATCGTTTTCCTTCATGTCAATAAAAAGTCAATCTTCCAGCGTTGCTATTGTTCATATAATGTTTCCCAAGTTTCCCCTGTTATGAATAAATATAGCAATAATGAAAAACAGAAGTGACAAAGGAAAAGAACCCCACCTCCACCTACTTATCAGGTGTCCTCATCTGACTTGAGCGCTGATTGCTTAAAAAATGGGGGTTGGGTAGTGGTGGGAGGTGTGTGTTGGGTGCTAACGCAATGTATTGTTGTACATTTGTTTTTAAAAAAGAGAGAGAGAACTGTTTAATTCAAGTCCTGTTTCTATCTTCTCTTAGAAAGTAGTACTCTTGTTACTAGATCATTTTGAATGGTGTCAGGCTACATTTTTGTTTGATAATCGTCTCCGGGTGGCTTCTTCTTCTGTTACATGTTGCTGTCAGTTTCAGCTTATATAAGCAGTACCAGAGTTGGGACTATGATGATGATGTTGTCGTTATACAGACGTGAACAAATTGGTTGGTACCATCTCTGAAATGACTTATAACTGCCATCTCGTGTTGTTTATTCCATATTTAACACATATCTGACTTTATTTTTGATTTCTTGATAATTTTTGATTATATTTTGTAAGAAAATTGGCAACCGTGGTCACAGGAACACAAAACCTCTGGAGATAGTCTTAACCTTTAATATCTATAATCTTCTGTCGGAGATCCACAGACAGCTGTCTCCTTTGCTTTCTCTGGTTAATGTTCAGTATGTTGCATACAGTGATACCTGATTAAGCAACAGCCAAAGCCCCTTTAGGATAACTGCAGTAATGTTTCCCTCTTTTAGGTGTTGTTCTCCCGATTTGCCTCTCCCCATGTCAACATCCACCTGGACTCAAGACCTGTCACCGCCAGTGTAGCACTGCTCGATGCTGACCATTCAGATGGAGCCATTCTGATGGCCACAGGAAACAAGGTAAACCACTAATTATGGAATGCGCCTGTGCCTTTTTTGTTTGTTTTTATATTAAGTTCTTTTGTTCTGAATTCTGCCCACCTAGATCACTAAGGTCCCTTTAATTGGCCCCGGCTGTGGTCAGCTGACCACATGCATTTCGTGTTTGTTGTCGTCAAGAGTGACAGAATGTGGCTGGTGTGATGGACGCTGTACAAGAGCAAGCGAGTGCACCTCCTCCATCTGGACACATGACTACTGCACACCTGAGATTACCAAGGTAACCACAGTACACAAAGGTTGTGCATGTTTTGCGTGTTTATCATTAGCCACAGGCATGATTTGGTCATCCAAAATGAGCACTATTAAAGCTCATTGATATTTCAGTTTTTAGGTTTCTTCTATATGTTCTTCAGTGGTTCTGAAATAAAAAGCAAACTTAAGTAACTTCTCCTGACTGTGTTTCCTTAACCATGTATCATACAATCACACCATGCTGTGTTCATACCTTACACAGGCTGTCTCTTACTCTTCTCCTGCCAAATACTGTTCATGTAACCTGTCTGTTGAGCCTTTCATCTGCACGTGTTTGCACTGTATTTGTATGGTACTTACGAAAGTTAAGGTGCTTCCTGAGAGGCAGACGTTTTACAGCTGCACTGAACTACTAAACTCTGCTCTGGCATTGTCAGACTCAACTAAGCTCAGCTGGCTCAGCTGGATTCCATTCTCTCTGACTTTAACGCTACACTCCATGCTGCTACTCTGCCTTCATTTAAACGCACACACACACAAAAATGGCAGCTGACCTCCATTGCCCTAAATGTACCTCTAAAAGCACCTTTTGTGCTTGAAGGTCTTTTACAAGACTCGGCCTCAATCCAGAAAAGCTGAGTGGATGTTTCTTGCACAGCAGTCGTTGCCTGGTTGTTACCTTCTGAGGGTTGTTACTTACTCTTCTGCATCATGTGCTCAAAGTGTGTGTGTGTTTTTGTTTTGTTTTTTTCTAAGAAGGAAACCAGTTGGTTGAAAAAGCTTGGTATTGAGCAGTTTTTAGAAATGGACAAAATTAAGTTCAGAATTCAACTGCACACTTCTTTACTTTCTACATCTCATCTCAGAACATATTTATAGTATTGCAGATGTCTGTTAAGTTCAGGGTCCACATCTCAATTTTATGGGAAGAAAAATGTCAAAGGGATTGTTCAAAATATGTTCTTTATGAATGCATTAGGTTAGTCCAGCCTCTGGACCAATACGAGGCTCTACTGTAGTGACGATTTGTGGCAAGAACTTTGGCTTCGACAAGACAGAGAACTTCAAGGCTTCCATGGTAACCGTGGAGGTGGCAGGGGCTTCCTGTAAACTGTCCAGGCAAGAAAACTCCAACAGGTATGCTTGTGTTGGGATGGGAGTGTTAATAAATGTTGTGCATGTGTTTTGTGCAAGTTGCACTGGCCTGCTGTGACGTATTCAAACAGCACTGGTTCTGCACAGTATCTGAAAAGCCACCTTTTAGAGGAAAAGGGAGAGCCAGAGTGTATGTTAAGTGGTGAGTGTTTATGAAACAAAGGGACCACTACACTGGTGTCCTATAGGGGGAGAGCGCATTTATTAGGGGTTATTGTGTTGAAGGAAGAATGTTAAGAAGCCCCAAACACCCCCACCCCTAACTCTTTTGCAGCCTGCAACATTCAACACATGACTCCCTTAACTGAAAAATTGCTGGGAAAAATCGCTGAATGCAGACTTTCCGCTTTCCCAAATCCACTGGGGCCATGTCCCATTCAGAAGAACCCTTTTGCTACAAACAACCTCATTACAAATTGGGGGGAAAATAAAAACACTGCCCACACAATCCCATGAAAATTGTGTCTTTGTGCATTCCTGCAGGGCAGTGGATGATCATTGAATTAAGCTAAATGCCGGCTGGCTTGGCAGGGTATAATGCCTGATCTATGTGTTGTTTGGGGGGGGGGTTGGCTATAGGTGGACTGAGATGCACTGTTCCCCGGTGTTTAATGGGAACCTCACCCCATCAGGAGACGTTGTGAAGGTCACCAGTGGCCAAAATGTGACCAAGTTCAAGGGTTTCAATTTTGTGGTAAGACTACTTTTTTCCTTCTTTTTGGTATCACTGTTTTGAAAATGTCAGTACTTTACAACTGATTCTTGACATGTAAAAATGGAACATGTTGATATCACATGTTACCAAGTGTACTTGATGATGGTAAAACTGCTGTTTAAAACTGTTTAGGATTGATTTGTAATTCTTCGGTTCTTACGATTCTTAGAGTCAGTTTCAAAACTATATATTTTTTACCCACAGAGTGAGTAACAAACTTTATACATACCTGTTATTAAAATGCATCTTGGGCTACAGCCTTGTGCAAAACAAATGGGTAGTAATAACTGTGCGCTTATGAACTGGTGCATCACTGCTTAATTTCCCTGGGGTGATGAATGTCAGACAAGTAAGCAGTCCTAAAATATCAACTGAACTTCTTGTACACTGCTAGAAAGTTGACTTGTTCTCAAGTTTTCCAAACCGCCTCAGAATGCCATCACTGATGATCACATGAACAAGTACTTGATATATTGAAAATAATAATTTATATAATTGTAATATTACTCGTATTCACAATAAATAACTTCATATGTAAAGTAGAGACCCAACAGTAATACAAAGAAACCCCCAACAATCAGACGACTATGAGCGAGTACTTGGCAACAGTGGGAAGGAAAAACTCTCGTTTAACAGGAAGAAACCTCCAGCAGGCTCAGGGAGGGCATCTATTTGCTGCAACTGCGTGGGGTTTAGGGGCAGGAGACAGGACAAAAAAACATACTGTGGACACAGAGAAATGAATAACGCATATGCATGGTGAGTGAAAAGATTTGCGAAAAAGTGGTGCTCAGTGCAACATGGGAAGCCCCCAGCAGCCTAGGCCTATTGCTGCTTAATTAAGGGAGGATTCAGGGCCACCTGAGCCAGGCTTAACTTATAGGCTTTATCAAAAAGGAAAATTTTAAGCCTAATTTTAAAAGTAGCAATGTCAAAATCCTGAGCCCAAATTCGGAGCTCCTCTTTCAACATGATATATGATAAATATGGAGAAAACCCAGCTCTTGTAAATATTTAGTTTACCCTCCATCATTAATAACACCATTTAGTTGATATTGCAGCACCATGGAAGAGGATCTGATAGCTAGATAAATCTGAAAATCGTGAGCACTAAAATCTCCATGTGTTCTTCATAAATCCTGGGTACGTTCATACCTTTACTTTGTAGTCCAGTAGTGATCATACCACATGTTAATGTTAATGTCAATGCCAGATTAAAAAAAAGTTGGTGGTTGTCTCCTTCTCTACCTGTAGGACCCTGTGATCAGTGACATCTTCCCAACATTCGGGCCAAAGTCAGGAAACACCATGCTGACCATTACAGGAGCAAACCTGGATACGGGAAGCAAGCGAGAGGTGACAATAGGGAATGCAATCTGCAACGTTCAGAGGTACGATCACTCTTTTTTTCTTAATACTGCCTTTGTTTTCTGTTTGGCTTACACAGATATATTATATATATATATATATATATATATATATATATATATATATATATATATATATATATATATATTGTCTGCATGGATAATTTCATGTTAGCCTTTTTAGTTGTGGGCTTTTGGGGAGGTTTTTTTCATGTCATCAGAAAAGAATATACAAGTGTTTATTGTGCCTTAGCATTACTTTCATTTTAGGGAGACTTTTTTGCCTAGCATTAGCCTTTGCAGAAAGGCTAATAAAATTAAATGATCTTTTTTCAGTTTTTCACTATCTCTTGTTTTTCTTGCTCTTGTCCTCATACCTTTTTCTGCTCTACAAGCAGAATTACCTGCAGGACCGATGAGAAAAATGCATGAATAGCCTCTTGGACAATGCTTACCATTGTACATACTAAAAAAAACCAATACATCATTTGTTTTTACTCACTCACCCTGGCCTCATCTTTATCACCACCATCAGCTGGTCATCCAACATGGTGACCTGTAAGACGCCACCACATGCTGTTCTCTCAAGCCAAACTGTGAAGCTGACAGTGGATTCGGTGGAGCGCCGCGCCCCTATGCAGTTCACCTACAACCAAGACCCGATCATCAACAACATCCAGCCCTCACGCTCCTTTGTGAGGTTAGAGTTTAGTTTATTAAGATCCCCATTGAACCCTGCGATAGCTGTAGCTACTCCTCCTAGGCTCTGACGAACTTTTCAACAAAAAACCTTTTTCATATCTAAAACAGTCATTCAAATGATTCATAATGAATTCTGATATCATTTATAGACACAACTGTGTGATGGCCAGAGTTGAACTGCTTACTACATAAGCCCATTTCTTAAAAAAAAAAAGTTGTGAAGCAATGATTTACAAATCTCATAAATTTTATTCACAGTAGGGCATAGAAAACATTTCAGCTGTTTAAACTGAGGCATTTTACTATTTCACAAAAAATATTAGCTTTGAATTCGAGGGCAGCAACATGTCTTAAAAAGGTTGCAATGGGAGCAACAAAAGGCTGGAAATGTAAGTGGTGCTAAAAAGAAACAACTGCAGTTGTCAGGTTTATTCATATAGCTTAAAATCATAACAACAGTTACCTCAAGGGGCTTTGTATCGTAAGATAAATACCCTATAGTAATACAATACAATAATTAGGCATCTAATTAGGTCTGTTGGCAATAGGTCATTATCATAATTGGGTATGAAAGAGCATCTTAGAGCTTGGAAGAGTTTCCTAGAAGTGTAGACGGGCAGAGTTTCACCCATCTGCAAAATACTACACCTTCAATTGTGATAAAATTCCAGAAGAAGTTCCTCACAGTAAAGTTCAGAAGATTTTCAGTATATGGTAATATTATCAAAAGATTCTTAGAATTGGGAGAAGTCTGCGTTCAAGGTACAAGGCAAACACTCAATACTGGATGCCCGTGATCTTTGGGCCTGATTCTGTTGTGGGGTGTCCTGAGCCCATGCAGTGGTGTCACTGCATGGGCTCAGGAACACTTACAGAAAACACTGTCTGTGAACAAAGTTCACCATCACATCTGCAAATGCAGATTAAAAGTGATAGCGACACAGTGATACAGAGAAGAAGCCATATATGAACATGATGCAGAAAGGCTGCTATCTTGGGCCAAAGCTCATTTAGACAGCTAGAATCCTCAATCTGACAGAAATGGTAAAACATTCCTCTCACATTTTTCTTCTATTGTGAATAAAATATGTTTGAGATTTGTAAATCAGTGCATCCTGTTATTATTTAAATTTTACCGAGCATCCCACCTTTTTTTGTAAGTGGAATTGTATTTAGTTTGGATATCATTTTGCAGTCTCAGCAAATTTCCTCTGAATATAAGCTGAGACATATATTTCTTGACCCAAGATGAAGTACGAAAGAGTGAGTTGGCGTTTCGACTGCCGATTAATGCTTTAGTTTTTACAGCAGTAGGAAATGAGTGGGAGGTGATGAGTGGCTAAACTGCTAACGCTAACAGCTGGTCACTCCCTGTAGGATTCTACAGTTTCCCCTTCTGATGCTAATGCTAATATCCTTTCTCTCCCACCTCACTGTAGCGGAGGCTGCACAGTGTCGGCTCATGGTTTTTTCCTCAAGTCCGGCCTTCAACCCATGATGCTTGTCTCCATTGGTCAGAATACTGAGACCTTCCATGTGGTAAGTACAATTCGGATTTTAAACATTAAAATGAGAAATCCATTAATTGTATTACAAAGTTAAAAAGTGTGTTCACGAGCTTTACACAGTAAGCTTATGTTGGGTGGAACTCGTACTGTGGAAGTTGCATGACTGCAGAAACTGGCATTGATATCAGCAGTTGGGATGGGAGTTTATTTTAAATCCTGTTGTCAGTGAATCTATATTTAAGTAGATGAAGAAATGCAAGTTTGAAATTTGGTTTTCCACTGGTTTGAAAAATACAGTCTAGAGATGATGATACTTTGAGATGGCCACCTCTCCTTCTTTGGTTTTGTACATCAGTTCAAACTTCAATTCAACATAATAGAAAAAAGCCACTGTTTAAAGCTCTGTGGTTTTTTCAAAAAATCATGAAAATGTAAACATAAATATGTCATGTAAGCCTTTTGGTTCCTAATTTACGTTTCTGAGTTTAGGTCTTGAGGCTTCTCTTATCCTGGGCCGCATTAAATCACATGATGAACAGCAGCAGGCGAAATGGAGAAAAATAAACATTCCAGTGCCTCACTATCACATGCATGGTATTGCCATTATGCATACCCACGCTTCCACAAACCTCTTAGAAGAAAAAAAAGATTTCTCCACAATAGTAAAAAGCTAAAGTTTCAGACAGACATGAGAAGAAAGGAAATGGAAAATCCACAGTCTGATCTGCAGGATCCAGCTGTAACCTCTGACTCACGCACAGTAGCAGAAGCAAAGCCGTTAGGATGCTCTGGCTCACCTCACCTCCGTCAGGTTTTATTCCACTTATTGCACGAAAGTGATACGCACACACGTACACACACGCACCACTTTACAGTGAAAGCCTGGAGGTGTTTTAAATTATACAACCTGACACACACACACATGGCTTTCACCACGCTGTCTGTGGCCCTTTAAAATCGCTAAAATTGATGTAGCTCAATTATAAAAGCCTTAAGAAGTTGTTAAATGTATATAAAATGTCATCCAGGTCATAAGTCAAAGGCAAGGGACTGGTTTGAGTTACAGTGACATTTCTACTGACTAATCCGGCCCATTAGACTCTTGATAAATGACATTTTATAGCTCATATATTATATCACCTGAACAAGAGGATCATATTTGAACAGAGGGACGCTGTACAATGTAATCATTAAGGTTAAATGCACTTTTTTTTCTACCAGTCCACATGGCTTTAGTGTTATACTTCCTGCATTTGAGAGTATTTGAGGGTCTGCCTGGGTCCAAGTAAATGTCATCATCAGAAAGTGAAATGTGGCTATTCACTTACCCTCTACATTGTTGTGACTGCTCTGACTTACCCATGCAGACATTACGCTATCCATGCATTACGCTACAGGTTATTAAAATGACTTTGTCCACAATGTGTGCAGCTGAGATTATATAATTTCATCTAGGACATCTCCCCGAAGTGCCAGTGCAGTTACACTGTGGTTGACTGCAAAATGACATTCAAACTATTTCACATTGTAAGTCAGAGTGTTTTTATGGATGATATTACTGAATGGGATGGACAGTTTTGCTTCACTTCCCAGCAAAAAAATGAAGATCTTCAATGTAAAGCACAGGCGAGAGAAAGGGAAAAAAAAACTTCTTGGCGAGTGTTTTGCTGTCTTAGCAAAGTTTTCATGTTGCAGCCAGAATAATTCAGTCCTGTCTGAAGTAACAGTGCTGACCGCATAAACTACCCAGCATGGTTTCCGACGATGTGAACTTACTGATCCTCTGATCCACTCTCATAGTGCACTTGGATAACAGTCTCACGGCTTGGGTTTCATTGCAGTTGCTGTTAAAATGATGCCATTTTTTTCTCCTTTAAGAGAGAAAGTAAATTAAATAAGTTTAACCTCTTCTTGTCCTGCCTTCAGCTGAAACTAAACAGAAACTGTTGCTCTTACTTTCCTGTAACTTCTCCAATTGCATATTCGGTTGGGAAATGGTTCTAGCAAATGTTCTTTGAGACTAAACGTGGCGTGTTTTTCTGGTGATTCAAAACAAACAAACAGGTCCTTTCACACAGGGAACGTGTGCCCTGTCTCTTTGTGTGTTGTTTGCTTTAGGGAGGCGGTTTAAGGGCAAGAAGTGTAATGATGTTATCTGTTATCCTGAAACGCTCCTGCAGGTTCAGTCAGGAGATAATAATAAGCTTGGTAAATACACACGAATACCTGAACAAAACACCTACTCTAATGGAATAAGACCTCGATGTCAAATCTTAGTGGCAGAATATCCTTTTACCTGTCTTTGTTTTTCTGTCACACTCTCAAAAACACACACGCACGCACACACACACACACGCACACACACACAGTCTGCACTGTCTCATCTTTCATTTTCCCTTTCTGTGGTCATTGACCTGCGTTCAGGTCATCACTTGATGGGTCTCAAGGGAGCTCAGGCTTCATTACACACCAACAGCATGAGCAGATGCAGCTCTGAAATTAGCCTGATGATCCAAAATTACTAGTTCCTATTCCTACTTCATCCATCAAGTAGACGGACCTCCCAGTGTAGCTGTTATCACTGCGTATTTTGTTGGCGAACTTCCACTGAGTTCCTCTGAGAGACAGTAGGTTTTTTCTTGGTTTTTTAATTCCTTTATTATTTTTCTTTCTTCGTTAGTGTTTCTCTAGCATCCCCTCACATGTCAATGTCAACTGCTTCAATCATTAATCTCCAGTATGAGAAAAAAAGACGATCTGTCCACTTCACGTGCCAAGATTTGCCTACTTCATGTTATTTTGCCTTTTGAGTTACACTGACATTCTCTGTTCTCTTGTCGCCACATTGCTTTGCTTTTTTAATTTTCTACCCTGTGTGAACAGTTAGCAGGGGTGTAGATTCTTGACTGACCAGTGGGTGATGCCACATCTCTGCTTAGTTAATTAAATCACGTTTTACTTCACGTGCACATCAAAAAACAAACATTGCTGAATTACAGTTTTGAAAAGTCATCAGTTTCAGTTTGTAGCAAACTGTTACAGCCAAATTTGACTGCTGTAATTTCATCTGTAGTTTTATGGGATGTGTAGGGCCATTTTGCTTTTTAAAGGGTTTTTTTATGTGTCACCTGGTCCTACGGTAATGGAAGCTTATATGCGGTTAGTCATGGTTTAGTTCACTTTAAAGGTATTAACACATTTTGTGACAGTGTGTGTGTCTAAGATGACTGAAGGCATGTTTAAGTGAACCTTCGACCTCAGAGATTATCGTTCATTTTGAACCGGAATAACAGACCAAAGAATAGCAAAGACGAATTTCAGGCTTTCCTGGAAAGGGCAAGAGAAAGCATGAAGTGAAATGCTTGTATAAAAAGAGCTATTATTACTAATGATTTAGGAAGGGATCATGCCCCATAGGGCTCCAGCTGTCGCCTGTTAAATTCTTTCCAGTAAACGGGATGGGTTAAGCCTTAGCCTAGGAAAGGACAGTATAAGTGTCTCATTGTAAGTCTCATTGTGTCTCATTGCACGGATCGTTCACAAATGGACAACACAGAAGTTTCTATCGCCAAGAGTAATGTGAGCCGGCGTGTCATGGCTCTAGAACTGTGTTCATGCGATCAGCTTAGTGTCCGAGAAGCTGTTAAAGAATGAAAACCTGCCATCCAATCAGATGAGATCTTCAGCCCTGAGATCTTCACACTAAAACAGGTTGTAGAAAAAAAACCAAGACCTACTGAGAAACTAACAGCAGAGATTTAGGGGTCTCAGCTAGAGCCAGAGCATAAAAAAACAGCCAGTGTTGACTTGATATCTGGCCTTTAGATCTCCAGTAAAGCCCAGTCTCAGCCAATCTCAGCTTTCCCACAAACATCAAAGAGATTTCTTTTATGCTCCATCGTGAAAAGCTGGCATGGTCACAAAGTCAAAGGAGGCTACATATACACAAAAAAAACCAGCAAAATGTCATCTGTGAATTTTCACATTGCTCCTAACACAAAGTTCGGGGAGTGGAGTTCATGATGCCAGGACTGCTTTGCTGTACTGCACCATCACAGATAGTTTGGTTTAACT
This sequence comes from Neolamprologus brichardi, assembly GCF_056152115.1. Taxonomy (NCBI): domain Eukaryota; kingdom Metazoa; phylum Chordata; class Actinopteri; order Cichliformes; family Cichlidae; genus Neolamprologus; species Neolamprologus brichardi. The sequence goes on from NC_142110.1 coordinate 24,185,910, forward strand.
GGAGGCTTCACCGCAGCCAGACACCTGTTGCCTGAATTCACAGATTGGCTTGTTTCGTGTCAGATGCCTCTTCCTATCTCATCCTGGAGGAAATAATCCTTCCAGCTGACACCTGAATGCCTCACAGAGGTTCTTTACTTTCCCATGGCCCCTCACAGCTGGTAGGTGTCTGAAAGTATTTGTTCCTGTTAGACCTGCGCTGTGGCTAAAATACGAGGCCGTAAGATAAAAGTGGTACCAGCCATTTATCAAGAAAAAACAGTTGTTGTCAACAATAAACAGGTAATTAATGCCAGATATGTCAATCTGTGGGTTAAAACATATCAAACAGTTCCAAAACCTGATTTTGAGGATTTCAAATAAACTTATGTTTATTTGATAACCCATAAAGTACTCTTGCAAAGAGTTCATTATATTATAGATAAACATATTTAATGTAGTGTAGTCCAGCTCAGCAACTGAAAAGATATAAGTAAGAGCATATATAAAAAGACAGAGTGTCTTAGGGGGTGCAAAATGCATAATATAAAAGGCAAAATGAGAAATAATAAAACTGACACTAAAAAGCCGAGCAAAGATGCAGCTGAAGTGAAGTCTTTAAACCCAAAGTGTATGACCGCACAACGCAGTGTGGTAGGAAGCAGCTCCGGTATAAATCACTCTTGATGTGACAAGCACTTTTGTACGTGGGAGCTCCGTTATGACTTGGCTTTTTCACAGGCTGTTACACTAATGATCCTTCGGGGACAGCAGAGGTTTTTGGGATCGCTGGTTCTCTCATCACCCCACAGTAAACCTCTTGGCTCACTTGCTGTCCAGCTTGCCCAGCAATTGTATTCACAGCTGCTCCCAACTTAAAGCCCGTCACCTTCTCTCCTTAAATAAGAGGAGACATCAACCAAACAATGAATCTGACTGCAGTTTCCACTAATTCACAGGATATTTTTCCTTTCACTGCACCCATGGGAGGCAAGGAGGAGGGGGTTTGCCCTTCGTCCTATTCTGTCCGCTCCTTATTGATATGTAGACGAGAGAGGTGCATTGGATTGCTTTTGTTATGAGACCTGGGAGCTACCCTCACACACTAACACACACTTTGTTTGCTTTTTGTGTTTTGATTGTGTTTGTGCACTAAGCATTTGCAGATGAACATTTCCTCTGCATGTGTCCGTATGTGTCCATTTGGGCGACTCACCAGGGAATCAGATTGGCAAACTTGTGTGAGGAAGTTTCAGCCACACTTCAACAATACTGCTGTTCCTGCAGTCAGAGCACCTCTCCAGGGAGGCAGATATCAGTCAGTATGTTAGAAGTCAGATTTCAGCCAGTTTGCCAAGTGCTTTTGCGTATAATAAACTATACTGACTCCATAATACATTGTTTCCCAACTGGTCTAACCCCATGAAAAATGCTGGTTCTTTATTCTCAAGTCATAGTCTTAAGAATTCAGATCTCCCATTGTGAAGAAAATACACTGAAAATATTAAAGAGTAAAGGGGCCTATTCTATAGTTCTTCTGATTATTTGCTCCTTGAGAACAAATGATTTGAATAGCGGGTGCATGGCGATTTCTTTGCCCACACCCATGGAGATGATTGCTCTCACTGATAGATAAAAAACCCACTAAACGTGAAGAGCAGTGAGCCGCTGCGTCCGTGCACGCCAAGATCATTAGAGATAAGAAAAAACAGTCCACAAAGGGAGTGAGTCACTCACCTCACATTGCGTTGAAGATGACGGTTTGTCACTAGCAGTTATTCCAGGTTCCAGTTGCATAGATAACCCTCTAACGTATGTACTACCAGGTGATATGCTAATCACCAGTATCCTGCTCTCATTGGCAGTTGCTTCAATTGTTTGCTTTAAGTTTAAAAAGAAAAAAATCTCCGGACCTGTCTATTTCACATCACCATTGTTTTTTTCACACATAATAATTTCAGATTGCAAAATATCTGCATATATGCATTCTATGGCTCTGCTTGCCACATTAGTGCCAGACACACACAGAAATAAAGTAAAATGATAATAGGTCCCATTTAAAGTGCACTTGGAGCTGGTTCAGGTTTCCCTGTTGCTTACAGTATAGGGACCCCAGTCTACTGTTTATTAACTGGGAGCCACTCAAATAATTGTGAACTATTTGCAGTATTCATTTAAGGTTTGAGTCCAGTATTCTCACACAGAGACTCAAAATTACTGGCTGGCTGGCTGTTGGTTAGGTGCAGAGAAGACAAGGGGTGAGGTGTCTATCCATACAATCATCCAATCCAGCCTCCGGCACTTATTCAAATCAACCAGCCAGCAGTCTTCATCTGTCTCAAGCAACACAAACACACACTTTGGAGGATGGAGTGAAAAAGACACACACACCCTAGCTCTAATGGGAGGAGCCAAACATATAAACAACATGGCACATGATCCATTATCATAAGACTGTGCATCTGCAAGCTGCTTTGCAACCCATCTAATGCTGATTTAATGATTTAATCAGCTCTATTCTATGCTGTTGCTGCTCTCCTCATCTCATTCAGTCAGAAAAGCATGGCAGTCGTGAAACAGACGTGTGCGGCTGAATTTTAGTCTTCATTTGGCTGTTGTGGTCTACCTGTTCTTTGTTATGCTATTACTCAGTGATTATTCAATGATTATTGACATGTCTCTTTAAGTGTCACATAACTGGCATTCAAGGCTGAAAATACAAAGGATGTTAAATATGCTTCTTTGTTTTTCAGGGGGGAAAAATTGCACTATTGCTTTAGCGCAACTGAAAACCATGCATGGCATATCCTACCCATTTTGGCCCTGGAAACTGTCACAAGAGAGATTCTTTATTTCAAGAGTTTCACTTCCTGAATAAATAGAAGTTAAAAATCTCCATGGTGCTTCTCTGTGTCCCTAAAGAACTCCATTAAATGACAGTAAAGACTCACAAAAACATCCGTGTGCCTGCACAGCAGGTGTTTTTCCACCTCCCACTCCTGCTTTCAAGGACACATCTACTTTTGTAACCCAGAAGATAAACACAGTCTATCATTACCAGAGAGCAAATATCAACATTGATCTTTCAGCACACAGACAAGCAAATATGGTTTGTTCTGTGAGCACCTACATGGAAGCATATAATGCCATCACACTTTCTAACAGCTTTCTGTCACTTGCATGGGTATTTGCTTTGTGTAATGGCTAAACCCTTTCTTTTATTCTCTAAGCTTGACCTCTGTACCAGAGTCTGGACATAAACTTAAATCCAGTGTTGTCTCCTTTAGTCCAAAAAATAAAACAGCATGGTTACAGGGAGAAGATAAGTTAGCAAATCATTGTGTAATCATTATTAGCTTAAATGTGAAGGCATGTGAAAAACAGCTTTCAGATTAGTATGGCAATTGCAGTGATATGTACAGAAACCAACATGCAGATGTTCAGCATAGTAGTAGGTTAGTGCTGACCTCTGTCGTACTGTCTTTGCAGTGGATTTCCCTTACGTGAGTCTGTGGCACTCTAACATTTCATGTTTCCCTTATATAAGCACACCGTGCAACATCATATGGATATACAAAGACACAAAGTCCAGCTTTAGACCTTAAGTCAACCACATCGTGTTTAGATCTCTGCCTGAAGATGTCAGCCTCAGTGTCTCAATCCCTGTTGGATACCTTTATTAATGTTAAACAACATGAAACTCTGCCACACCTCAAAGGGCTGTTTTCTATTTTCCAAGCTGTCTGTCTCTCACTGGGGGCCTTAGCGAGCACAAAAGCTGTGAGGCCTATGTGGGTGGAATCCAACAAAGGATAAAACTCTGTTGTGCCCCTAGGCTACACGTGTAAACACAGCAGTGGCTGAAAGCAGGCACAGTCCCATGTAATGTGTTGAGTGTAAGAGAAGCTCCCAAATGAAGAATTATTGCATCGTTGCTCTACAGAGTGACTGAATCAAGAGCTTAACCCAGTACCAAGTATCAAGAGTAGTTGAAGAGTTGCATGTGTGCAGATGTGCGTCTGTAATTTTAAAGACTGGGTCAGAGGTGCCAGAAATCAATTTGTTGTGGTTTTTTAATGGTTGCTGCTCTTTATGTATCATTAAAGGTTAAGCTTAGAGCGATCAGTCAAGAAAGGGAGTTGGTTTTATACAGTTTGGACTATTTTTGAATGGCCCTTTTTTTCTTTTTTACACTGTTTTAAGTCGCAACAAGCTGAGAATAGATTTCCATGAATCTAAATTGGATCATTTGAATGGTTCTTCTGTAGTCAGATACAGAGAAAAGAAATAAGACATAAATCTGGACAAAGTAAGATATATTTTGATATAGTGTCTACAAATAACTTGGATTACTTTATTTGTGAACATGTGTCTCTGATCACCCAGACATTATTATCTTAATTCCTTGCAACCTTACATCAGAGCTTATAAGCTTCTTAATAAAAGAAACACCCTGGAGTTTAACAAGGAAAGTGTTTTTTCCCCAGAGTACCTGAGCAGTTTGCCATGGTTTTGGTTTTGTTCTGTTTTTTCAATGAACTAAAATGATCTTGAAAGGTTTGAAAGGTGTCTGCATTTCCACAGTGGTCTAATGCATTTTTATCTGTCTATTGTCCCACCTGTCTTTCCACCAGAGCTGCGTGTATGGTGAAAATCAGACTTCCATCCAGTGCACAACACCCTCTCTGGTCAAACTGGGCATGCAGCCGCCGGTCATCACCAGGGTGTCATTTGTCCTGGACGGCTATTCAACTAAACAGTTGGATATGATCTATGTGGAAGACCCGCTATTCCAGGACCCTAAGCTCACTTCTAAGGACAACAAGAGCATAGTGGAGCTCAAAGTGAGGAGATTTGCACAATAAACCAACTTTTAACATTATGAACTTTCAATGTAGTGTTCAGTGAAAATTGACCCGGCTACAGTCCATAGCTAAGAAAATCTCTTCCTATGTGCTGCAACAAATTTCAGTTTCAAGTTCAAGAAATGCTTTGCTCGCTTGACAAGAGCAAGACAAAGGTGCAGAATAAAAACAGAAGAAATCATTAGTGTTTGTATTCTATTCTGTATTGTTAAGTTCACAAGTTAGATTGACAAGTTTGAGACAGGTGGAAGTTCACACCCCATAGTTCCTGCACTTTACCTCCTAGTGCTCACACGCATTCACACGTAAAGCCCCCCATGGTCCAGGTCAAGTGGGGAAGGAAACAATACTGAAAGAAAAACAGGATGCAGAGTCAGTTTCCCATCATTTCCATCCTCCACACCAACATCCCCATCCCTCCTCCACTGTTATACCTCTCTGTGCATGCTCTCTATTGACTTGCATTGTTGTTGCTGCTGAGGGCAAAGCTTTTGACATATTAATGCTGCTTTTTGAACACCACAGTCCCCCGAGTCTGTTGTAGGAACACAATGAAATACATATTTCTCCCCTTGTCCCTTTTTTTTATGTTGTTGATGGATTATGGCAGCTGTGCTGAACTTCTTGCATGGGACCCTGGCTGTTTTCTTTTTTTCTTTTCTTCTTCTTCTTTCACTTTTTTCCCAGACATGACCTTGCCCCTGATGCTAAATCCACCAACACCCCAGCATATATCCCCCATTCAGCCCAGACAAACCTCCCATTTTTACCCACGGGGAGGTGGTACCAGTCATTGCACCGAAACAGGCCGCATTTAACGCCATCTGATAACCCTATTTTGCAGAGGCCTCAATGAAAGAGGCAGATGCTAGGCTCATTTAGCACCATCTGATAACTGTAGCCTCAAATGGCTGCAAATAACAGCCAAATAAAGGAATATTTACCTTTGACTGACAGCACTAGTGTGAAGCATGTGAAGGAACCGGGCTGTTGGCTTTGGCTCGTGGCCAGGCTCTTATCACTATCCTGATCACTTCTAATTTTCATTGCGACAGTTTATTTAGAAGGATTGGTACTGTGCTGTTGTTTTTAACAACCCCTCTTTGCAGTGTCTATAATATAGTCACGCTATGGGGTGGAGACACAGCATTAGAAGTGTTTTGGATAAACTTGTATTTTCTTTGTGAGCAACGTAATTGCAAGCGAGTGCATAATGTGTGTGTGTGTGTGTTTGCATAAGAGGGAAAGTGTGTGAGTGCAGGAACAGGTGTGAGCTACCACTCTGTATCAAATTGGAAAATCCCAAGCTGTCACGCAAGGAATGTGATCATTCTCTTTATTGCCTTCTGCTGCACTCAAACAAGTGTGTTTATGTCTGTGTGTGAGCCAGAGGGAGAGGGGAAGAGAGATGTGAAATCACAAAAACAAGAACGAGCAGAGAACACGCGGGAACAACAGAATCCTAGAGTAGGAAATGAGTGGAGACAGAAGAGCCAATTAAGCGCCAATATTTTCTCACAGCTTTCCGTCAAAGAGCACATGCTCACTAACTCAGTTAAACGCACTCGCACTCACGTGGTGAGCAGCTGCGTGTGCCTCCAGTCACATCTCAGTGGGGTGTTTGTTGTCATCCCACTAGAGTTCACGCAGCTAGAATAAGTTGCTCTGTCTTAATCTCATCAGCTCCAATAAGATGTCCAGTTTGTGTTCACTGGTTTAAATCACTATGAGTCATGATTAACTTTGTGAAGAAGAAGGATGCACCTCATTTGCTTTGGCATGCTTTCCTCTGGTTTCGGTGCCTTCTGCTTACAAATTCCAGTATGCCCTCAAAAAAAGCCATGAATTTGCCTCCGAAATTTGGCTCCAGGAGAGAGAATTAGTTCTGCAACTGCACAAGAGAACTGTAAAATGAAGTTACTAGAACTGAATAATGCTAATTAAATATGTAAACCTTTATCTTAGTTTTAAAGTATGGTGCAATGTTGTTGAGTCCTCCTTCAATCTTCAAGTTGACCAACCTTTGGAAATTTTTGATCTTAAATGTCGTTTCTTTTTCCTATTCTCGCTCCCTCCTTAATCCTTCTTTTCTCTCTTTCCAACCCTGTTCTCTCTACTGCAGGGCGATAGGATGGACAGGGAAGCAATGAAGTGTCAGGTCCTCACAGTTTCCAACCACAGCTGTGAGAGTCTGACTCTAGTCGGAAACACTCTGGAGTGCATCGTACCCACTGAGCTACAGGTTGCCACAGCCAAGGAGCTGCAGGTGGAGGTGAGAAAAGTGTGCACTACACAAGCACTAAGAGACTGACGTTGTTATGGCTTCACAAATAAGGAATCAAGTTTTTAGTTTGAATAAAAACAATAAAAATGATATTTATATCCTGTATAATATACCCCTGTATAAGTACACTGGCAGCACATCTCTATACCTCCACTCAAAGTGTCCAACAGTCAGTTAACACCTCAGTTAATAAAACCTTTTTTCACTGAGTTCAACACAAACATGCATCCACACACCAGACTTACACATAACCCCCCCCCCCCCCCCCCCCCTAAATGTTAAATGTTTCAGTCTGTATTCACTTCCTTAAAAACTATGCACGGTGCCGTGACCTGTCTCACTCATCTCTAGGATTCCAGTGAAATATTGGCCAGAGATAAAGAAGTATGTTGGTTGTAACAAACTAGCTGCTTACTGGTCATAACCCTGATTCTACCTGCACAAATGCCCAAGGATGATGATGATGATGATGAAACAATTCTAAAAGCTATTCTGAGGTGAATGGATTTGATACAACAAAAGCCCATAAAACCACTTGTGGTGCATTTTTATGAAAGCTCCCCTCTGTTTGTATTATTGGGCTCACAGGAGGAATTTCAGCAATAAAAGGTATCATATCATATAACAGCACCTGCTTCTGAAGGAAACGAGGGTGACTCGCCACAGAGCAGTAATATATTCTGATGAAAGATGGAGAGAGTATGTGCAGCTTTTTTTTCTTTTTTAATTTCCATTAGTATTTTATTTATATTTCGTTAAATTTAGTTTTAATACCAATTAACTCAGGTTTAAGTTGTTTTTATATAATTTATTATCATTATTATTATTTATTAGTAGTAGCAGTAATAACAGAAATTATAAAATGAAAATTAGCATCGCTGTAGAAGCCATCAATTGGCTTTAACCACACCATTTTGCCATTAGTCCATTGTCTGCTGGGAGGACTCATGGGAAACGCTACATTCCTTCAGTGTTCCAGATCATTTACAGGAAACTTCAATAAGTCTGCTCTAATGCAGTCCCTAATAAAAAACAGCTCAGAAAGAGTCTTTTACACAGTGTGTTGAGTGAACAGCCTCAACCACCAGCTGTCTTGTCACTTGAATATACATCAGCACTGAGGTCACTTCTGCTCCTACTATACACTCCAGTGTGCTCACTGAGTTTTGGTCATATTAAAAATGTTGCATTTTTAAATATCAGATGCTTAATTGATACATTTTTGAGGCTCCTTTGGCATGTTCTTGGGTAAGTCTGCAGGCTTTGCACAACTGTGTTTGGACAGTCTTGAACTCTTATCAGTCTGTCACGTCATGTCTTTCAACAAATGTTCTGTGGCGTAAGTCTGGGTAAGGTACTCCAGTGTTGTCATGGCCACAGTTTCAAGTTGTATGATCTCTCTTTATTTGGCCGCATTCATCCTTCCCTCACGTCTGACCTGTATCCCTGCTTGTGCTGTTGAGAATCAACCTATAGCATGATGCTCCTATCACCATGCTTCATTACAGTGGCGATATTGGCTGGATGATGAACAGTCCTATTAGAGTTTTATGCAACTGCCTGATGACTGTTGTCCTTCAATTTCAACTGCAATTTCTCATGTAGTTCTTTGGACTTCAAGGTTTGGTTTTTATCCTGACATGCAGGATTGTTAAAGAAAACAGTATACACCTGACCACAATCTGTCCAGAATTATTTTGCAGATATTTAGTTTGCATTTTTAGCTGGAAACACTGCAACACTGCAAAGTGTCGTAAAAGTGACGTTGTTCCATATGAAAGTAACATATATCACACCATGATCATATGGCACATTAAGGTTCTTAATCGACAGATTTTAAAGAAGTACAACTCAATTATTTGTTTCTCGAGAATTTTAGTGTTTTTCGTTGTAGCCAACAGCCCTTCAATCATCATAGTAGATAGAAATGCCCGCTCTTGTGATGCAAACTAATATAATTTGCTGAGCTATAGACCTCTTCATGTCGTCCTTAGAGATAACATCCACTCGCCTCCAGACCGAAAGCTATCTAGCTCATCACTGTTGACTTGTGAACTGGACTTCAGAGGAAAGCTTTTATCTCAGGGGAGGGTCAGCCAATATCCTTTAGCGCCACAAGCCTTCAGACACCAACACACACACACACACACACACACACACACACACACACACACACACACACTTAGACATATTCGCATTCGTATATCCCCTACCTTCAGACATGTCCAGACAGTCTCATTTACACACACAGACAGACAGGCACACACACTCACGAACACACACACACACATCATCCCATCTGCAGCAGCAAGCAGCAGTGGAAACCTCATTTCCACAGAACCTAATAATGGCAGAAGCAATATCACTGATGTAATCTGGCTGCAGACTGTGGCAACAGACTGTGTGTGTGTGTGTGTGTGTGTGTGTGTGTGTGTGTGTGTGTGTGTATATGACTGAGTGCCAGCTTCACGCTTTTAAAAGCTTTTGTGGCATGCATGGCCATATATGCATGCATGACATAGCATATGTATCATGTCTGCTATGATAGTCATTATTATTCAAGCTTCTTCCTACAGACACCATAGTGCAGTCTATAAGTATTAGAAAAATGACCCTATGCAGCTGTAGGAAAGTTAATTTGTAATAAGCTTAAGATGAGGGATCATGTTTAACATTTAGAAGCAGATCCTTCAATGGTTTCCAGTCCACACACACCAGCAGTGTTGGGCTGCAGAGGTCATGAGTTTTTTCATCTTTTGTTAGGTTGTTACTCTGAACAAGTGTATCAATGTAATGGGCGATCGTGGCTCAAGAGTTGGGAGTTCGCCTTGTAATCGGAAGGTTGCCGGTTTGAGCCCCGGCTCGGACAGTCTCGGTTGTTGTGTCCTTGGGCGAGACACTTCACCTGTTGCCTACTGGTGGTGGTCAGAGGGCCCGGTGGCGCCAGTGTCCGGCAGCCTCGCCTCTGTCAGTGCGCCCCAGGGTGGCTGTGGCTACAATGTAGCTTGCCATCACCAGTGTGTGAATGTGTGTGTGAATGGGTGGATGACTGGTTGTGTAAAGCGCTTTGGGGTCCTTAGGGACTAGTAAAGCGCTATACAAATACAGGCCATTTACCAATGTACACTTACAGCTCAAGTAATCACAGTACTCCCAGGTCATTTAACGTTTCTGTTATACTATGAAATACAGTAAAAGCATCTTTCGAAGACACTTTGTCGTAGAAACACAGAACAATGAGGTGCTACCTCAAGCAATTGCTAGAACTGTGAAAACGTGTACAGGAAATAAGTCAACCCATTGGTACTTAATTATCGTTTAAAATGCTCGTCAACCTCAGGTGTGTTAATAAACCCCAAAAGAGTAAAGAGCAGAGCCAACACAAGAGAAAACACATGCCTGCTTCTTATGATGACATAAATGTAAAACTATTTGTCAATAGAGCAAGAGCTGCAAGGCTATTTCAGGAAGATAACTTGAGACATGGTGAGAAAGGCTGTATTCATACAAAAACTATGCATAATGAGCCCTGTCTCCAATTTGATATGTCAGGAACTCGATTACGCTTACAGTGGTAACGCTGCTGCTCACCAACACTGCTACATCGTTCTTCCAGCATGTAACTGTTTGAGGAAAAATGTCCACTTTAATTGTCATACTGAAAGTAATATTTATTAGAAAGTTTTAAATTAATTAAGTGTAAACTGTTTAAAGTAAACAAAGTGCACAAAGTGGGGCCTCTAGTGGATGACAGTTTGATCATATTGTTTATCCCGTGAACCATTTTCAGTGGCGTCAGGCAGACTCCATCAGACATCTTGGCAAGGTGACGCTGGCACAGGAGCAGGACTACACGGGCCTCGTTGTGGGCTGCGTGTGCGTCAGCCTGCTGTTGCTGCTGCTGGGATCGCTGCTGATGTGGAAGAAGAACAAACACATTGATGGTAAGACCAAAGAGGGTCACAGAGCCCACGACACTCTGGGTTTTGAGACTTAGAGCCATTTGATATCACTGGACATTGGCATAACACCATTATTTTTAATGTTATCTGCTCCAAAATGTTATTTTAATTATGACTTGTACTCACAAATCCAGACAGTTTATTAAATAACCAGACTGCCATTTTCCTTGAAAATGTTTGATTAGATTGCAGCAGCTCACCAATGATTTAAGGAAAGTGTTAATAATTTGCATATATAATACATTCATAATTGCAAATGAACTTCACTGTGTTTCTTCTAACCTGTGTGCATGTGTGTCTGCTGGGTTTCATTTTGCCTGGTCGGTTTGACGTTTAAAAGTTTGTCTGAGGGGCGCACTGGTGGAAATGCTTCGCCTTTCTCAGTAATTCGTCTCTCCCTCCCTTCTGTTCACCCATTCCCACACACCCATCTTTTCTCTTCTTCTGTCCTTCCTCGTCCTTCCTTTCCACTGAATTTTCCATTACATTTTCTACATCCCGTTGCCCTTTGTCTCTAGATCTGTCTGAGGTGTGGTATGATGGCCGGGGTCACATCCAGCATCTGGACAGGCTGGCTAACGCGAGGAGTGTCAGCCCCACTAACGAAATGGTCTCCCACGAGTCAGTCGACTATAGAACAACCCTGCTGGAGGGTACGTCAACCAGATAAGCCCCTCCCCACCTGTCAACCTCTTCTCCTACTCCACCTTTCTCCCTCCTATCTACTCTGCTTCCCTCACCGTGGGGCTAAACGCTAATGCTAGCCATGCATGCCTTACTGTACATGTTGTGAATTAACAACCCTTGCCTTGATGAATTAAGCACCATTTCAAGAAAGCATTTCTTGAAAGCACAGAAACACTTTCTTTGTAGCACTAGAAACAGACAGGTAATTAACCATTTGTGTCAAATCTCCCGAAATAAAAAGACTAAAGAGCTCTAAAGAGCTATGTCATCTCTCTGGTTAGTGATTGATTCTTTGATAATGAATTTAATTTGATTAGTTATTATCTATAAAAATCAAATAATTTAAAAGTATTATCATGATACAGATTATCATTCCAAACACATTAATTTTAAGCAATTATCATTTTCAGTAGTCACCTCTTAATCTGTCACCATGGCCTGTTTCTAACACACAGCCAATACAATTGGTGGGCGATTGTAGAGTTGTTGACCATCAGGCAAAACTGTGGTTCTAAAACTGTGTTTTTTGTTCTCTCAGTTTGCATCCTCAGGCTGTGAGAGAGGCTTGTATCATGATATTTAGTGTCATGGTCAAAGCTATTTTCCAGCTGCTAAAATGTGACTTGAAAGGCTTAAAATCTAAGAAGATAGACTTACTAATGAACTAAAGCTTGCCCGCAGGGACAGGTTGTAGGAGGTTTGGTTGTAGGATCAGTAGCTGAGCTTAACAGCTGTGTCCACTCCATTTTGTCTGTTTTTTGTTCTGGCTTTTAAATAAAATGTGGGTAGTTTAGAATTCATTTTCCTTCTACTATAATCATTGAAGAAAACCTTTGTTTTTCCACCTCTGTCGACCTCAATTACAGTGTTAAGTTTCTTTCTGCCTTCGTAGCCATCCTTCTCTGATTATATAATGCAACTTGACCTCTCGAGGCACTGCTGATACAGTCACTGACCTCTGACCCTACCATGTCCTTTGCTTCTCCAGATCAGGGCACCGACAGGCCCGAGACATGCCGAGCAGCTCCTCCTATTTATGGGGGCAATGGGGAACTGCTGTCTCCCAGACTGGGTGCCTTAGGAGGTGGGATAGGGATGGGTCTGGGGATGGGAATGGGGATGGATGGCGATTTGGTATCACCCCTGCTAATGGCGCCGGTCCACATCGACCCATCCTGCCTCCACCCAGACCTACTGACTGAAGTGCAGCACGTGGTGATCGCCAGGGAGCGGCTGCTTCTCCATCTCAACCAGGTCATCGGCAGAGGTGAGAAGCAAACATTTCATTGTGTAGAAACTGTTGTGTATGAAGATCTAGTGCAAACTGCTGTGTCAAATCTTTTAATGAACACATAAAGAATGGTGGATTCATCAATGCAAGGAAAGGAAAAATAATGATAGATTGATTCATTTCAGCTGTTTACCACAGCTGGAAATGAGCATGCGTTATCATTGTGACCATTCAAAAATGCAGTGATAATTAAGTACTCCCCAAAAGCACTAACCTGAAATCAAAATGAACTGTTGTTAGTGTTGTACAGCATGCCTAAATTGTGCACTCTGACGAAATAGTGCACACTATATATAATATACACAATACAAGGGTGATTAAATAGACCTCAAAACGGCGCCAGTGTTTATAATCTCGCAGTCTTGGTCCAGTGTCCGTTTGCATTTATAGAGAAAATAAAAAAGTATCTGGACTCGAAGCATAAAAATCAATCCATTTGCTATACCTTTGTGGTCGGTCACAAATTAACACCCAGATATATACAAGATGAACACAGCCAAAGTAACACGATCTAAATTTGTATTATGTGGTTCTTTGTTTTTGTCAGTTGTAACAAGAACTGAACAGTTTTGGATTTACATTTTGTTATGCTACATCCATTATTATTAACGCTATGTTACGTTATGCTACATTACGCCACAGTACGTTACAATAGGCTATGTTCCATTTAGCTAAGTTCCATTATGTTACATTACTCAGCTCTACATTACGTTTCATTACTTTACTTTTAGGTCCAGACACAGAAGCCTTTTGCTGTGAGAGTGCTAACCACTGCACCATTACACCACTCTCCAATTAGCTCTGTTATAAAACATGCATCTATGTGTACTTTTTTAGTAAGGTTCAAGGTTGTCTTTTATTGAGATGTGCTTATTTACCTTTATGTTCCATCAGCGTATAGACATCGCAGTCCATTTAGCATTCACCAATCTCAACATTTCTATACACGTGTGTAACTTAAACCTGTTTTTCTGAAATAGAGAAATAATACTGTAAAAAAAAAAATTATGAGCAATTTTCAAGATTGTGGTTGTTGTAACGCAAGAATATATTTAGGATTTATGTTAAGCTATACAAAAGTTAAAGTTACCCACAAAGGTTTTAATTGCCTGCATTATCAAACGGCAACCCTGACATGCAGACACAAAATCACTTCACATGGTGACATTTAAGTAGGCGGCTCACAGTCGCAGATCAAATTCAGTTTCAAGAGGAGAAAAAGACCCAAACCCCTCCGTGTCACCCGCAACAGCCCTCTGCCCCCTTGGCTGAATTATCCCCTGAAGTCTGGATTTGGTGGCTGGAGTTTTTCAAAGTGGCGTAGGATGATTTGTTCACAGCTAGTATTCCCAGGATCCATTGTTGAGAGTTGTAATCCAACACCAGCCATCTGCAAGGACGTGATAGAAGAACGCCGCGCTTATTTAATTCCTGTACCCCTCCCCGTCTGGGGCACGCCTTCATGTCTTAACGCAGAGTTATAATTCAATAAAATGTATAATAACTCAAGCGGGTTTGGCACTGGTTATGAGCTTATACAGGGTACTAATGAATACTGAGTTACTTGGAGGTCTAAGGTTTAGTGTGATGGTGAATTTGCTGTTTCGAGTGTGAAACACACGAGAGAGGCTCTTTTTTCTTTTCTTTTTTTTTCTCCATGGATCAATCAAATCACCTCGATGCTGTTGCACCAAAATTTTATTTTTATATGTATGCAGAGGACAGACATGTTTGTTATTCCTGGTACTGCTGTGAGGTCGATTAAAAGGGCACACATGGCTAAAATCATTCTTTCGAGACAAAGGCTTATTTAAACCATGATGTTAATGAAGGATGCTGATTGCATCGATTTGATCGATGAATGCTAAGTGGCTAATTTAGTTGGGGTGGGGGGTGTCCATTTATGGGTAAGATTTAGAAACTGCGGTTTACCAACTGAATCTATGAGTACATCAAGCCATGAAGCAGAATATCTGACCTAAATTACCTTTCACAGACACGTGCACAAGCAATTGGAATCTGCTTGTCTCAGTTTGCTTTGATGGACCGCCAAATTTCACCTTCATGCTTTTGTTATGTTTCTGAGTCACGGTGAAAAGTAGGATCGTCAAATTTTATGTCAGCTTGGGCCTCAAGGGTTCCAGTAACCCATTATAGAAGCATGACCTTAACAAACTCTTAGCTGTTTTCTAGCCAAGTTTGTGATTAAATCATTGTTTTATGGCACAGTGGTAACAGATCTATTACCACTAATGGTGTGGCCTCCATCACAGCTGGATCCTATTGTCATTGGACCTGAAAGTGTTGCATCCCATTTATCACTGTCATTTGTGTGGGGTAAAGAAGTGCTATTTGCTAGTCCTTTACAGGTTTAAACACGAGGTTTTCATTTCCCCGATGATGACTGACTAATGCTGTACGTCGTGTTGTAACCTGCAGGCCATTTCGGCTGTGTTTTTCACGGAACGCTGCTTGAGCCAGACGGGCAGAAGCTACACTGTGCCGTCAAGTCCCTGAACCGTAAGTACAGGTTTTTTTCATCAATGTGTTAGCTTTGGTTTTAGCGGTGTTTGATGGTGTTTTTTGGCGGGTGGAGGGTCTTTCAGGTTTTTATTTCTTTCTGTAGTGTTTTCTTTCCAACAGTGATAAGTGAAATATTTAATTGCACATTTTTTAAATTAGTAAACCAATGGTACTGTTTCTGACCTCACCGTTACTATGTTCTTTATCAGCTATCCTTAAGCTTGAATAAGGTGCCTGCATTTCAATGAACTTATGTACAAATACACACATATACACCAAAACCACTTCATTAGGAATACCTCTGCTGCTCATTAATGCAAATGTGTAATCAGCAACTACACAACCTTTTCAGTGAATGAACCAAAAAAGAAACAATGGGGCGGTGGGGAAAATGTCATTTTGTTGTCAGAAGTCAGAAAAGAATGGCCAGATTGCTTCAAGCTGATACAAAGGCAACAGTAACTCAAATAACCACTCGTTACAACCAAGCTATGAAGAAGAACACCTCTGAATGCACAACGTTAAATTTTGAAGCAGATGGACTCCAGATCAATCTTCTGCATCACCTAATTAATACACTCTCTGACAATATGACACACAGTTTGGATAGAGTAGTTTAACCTGCTCCCAACCAGCTTATGGGTTCACTCAAAGTTCCCACAGTGCTTTATCCAGGTAAAAAGAAAACCACTTTTGTGACTTTTAACCCAATATTTAGGCCTCAAGAGCCTAATTCAGAAAATATGTACAGTATGTAAACAAATGCCATTGGAGTGCTCCAAGGAGCATAACCATGTGTCTCAATCTGAAAATCTCACTCCAAGTAAATGTAATTAATAAATAAGAGTCAGGTGTGTGCAAACTGAGGCTTCCCTGGTTAAAATGCATCATGGCCCCTCCCTCACCCGGCATACACAGACTAAAGACACTGTTGTTGTCAAAACGGATTTGCATCCAGCTACAGTTATTCAATCATTCATCCAGTTATATTATATTGCATACCTATTGTATGATATCACCGCGCTCCCAATGGCATCAAAGATCTCATCTCATCAGAAGCCTGAATCCTTTTTAGGCCTGAAATGATGGTGATGAATGAGCATTCGATAGTGAGGACAGCATTAGGGTCCCAGCTAATCGTGTAACCTGTCAGTTGCAGCAAGGGAGATTGATGCAGGAACAATATGGGGAAAGGACCTGTGCAGCTGCTAGGGGGCACAAACCACAGTAGGATGGTAGGATAAGAGGTAGTAGGATAATACTAGTAGTAGGACAATTGTAGTGAACGTGCAATTCAATTTTGTTGCCGTCAGTACCTTAAACTGATTCCTTTATCCTAATGTAGCTGTTACTATGATATCTAGTTGAATGGCAAATATGTTTTATGACAAGCACGAGTAGTTTATGTAATAGAGACATTCTCCTCACAGAAAAACTTGAGAATCAAGACTGAAATCAAATGTCTTCTCTTTCTGCCTTTGGGGTCTAAACTCAGCTGAAGGCTAAAGAGCTTCCATTTCTAACTAGATTATAGCAAAGTCAGCAGGGCTAAAGTGCAAGACACCAGAAGCAGGGATGCAATTGGCAAATGGGAATGGGTCAAGTCTGGGGTGAGTCTTCAGGGAGGGTGTTTTCTTAGATGGGTTTCTATCAGCATTCTCATTCCCCAAAGGTATCTAAGGAAGGGCTTCCCACTGATATCATGACAGGAGAGTTGCACCTTATCTTACAATTATCATTCCTGCCAGTTTCCAAATGTCAAATGTTCATAAACAAAGAAAACATTTAAAGAGGGCCCATTCAGCCCCTTAACCTTTTTATTTTATTCTGGGCCTTGATGCAGCAACTAAATTCATGTTTTTAGTGTGAAATAAGCTATTTTAGCTCCTCTCCCCTTAAGCCAACTTTCTTCTCATTGGCTGCCCAGTTCAAACGGAAGGGCTGATCATAAGAAAGGTGGGGATGAATGGCTGTATTCATAATTTAAAGAAGAAAACCATAATAGGTCCCCTTTAACTGTATTTTATTTTGACTTTACGGGGGGAATTTCAGAAATGTTTCATGATAAAAGTCAAAAACTAACTAAGCTAACATGAAAATGATGTCAACTTATTTCTTTCTTATCAGGCATCACAGACTTGGAAGAGGTGTCTCAGTTCCTGAAGGAGGGGATCATCATGAAGGACTTCAGCCACCCCAACGTTCTCTCCCTGTTGGGTATCTGCCTTCCGCCAGAGGGCTCACCCCTGGTGGTTCTTCCGTATATGAAACACGGCGACCTGCGCAACTTCATCCGTGATGAGGGACATGTAAGGGCCCACATAAAAGCATGTTGCAAATTTCTGCACCAGAACTTTAGTTCATTTCAAGACACATTTCACAAGTTTGATGATGTGCAACAAGGTGACTGTAATTGATTCTTCTAGAACCCAACAGTTAAGGACCTGATGGGCTTTGGGCTGCAGGTGGCCAGAGGAATGGAGTATCTGGCCAGCAAGAAGTTTGTCCACCGAGACCTGGCTGCCAGGAACTGCATGTGAGCTGGCATTTACTCATTTAGCATCAAGTGATGGTGTTTTAAATATAAAAAGGCACAACACAGCAGAAAATAGAAGTAAATACAGGTGGGAAGAGAATCAAGAGAGCAATAAAGAGTAGAATAAGAACGTTATAACAATGGCAAGTAGAAAATAGTCAAAGAAAATAGTACTATAATACTATAATTAGTATAGTTAATAAGTTAATTATTTCAGTTATTGTTAAAATGAAGTAAAAAGAAAGGCATTTCCTGTTTTCCCCGACAGGCTGGATGAGAGCTACACAGTAAAGGTGGCAGACTTCGGCCTGGCCAGAGATGTTTATGACAAAGAGTATTACAGCGTTCACAACAAGAGTGGAGTCAAGCTGCCCGTTAAATGGATGGCTCTGGAGAGTCTGCAGACGCACAAGTTTACCACCAAATCAGACGTGGTGAGGACTTTTTAGCAGTATTTAACTGTTTACATCAGAACAACAAGTATGGCAATAAAGGGATAACAGTGAAACTCTCTCCATGTAGTGGTCTTTTGGCGTATTGCTATGGGAACTCATGACCCGCGGAGCTCCGCCGTATTCTGATGTGAACTCCTTCGACATCACGGTGTTCCTCCTGCAGGGGAGGAGGCTGCTGCAGCCTGAGTTCTGCCCTGATGCCCTGTGAGTGTGCGCACATACAGTATGCAGAAGTTAATTTAAATGGAAAACCAGTGCGAGTACAACATTTCTTTTCTAAAGGCTTCTTGATTCTGATTGCTGAGCACTTGTTGCTGTGGTATGTAAAGTGCTGACCCATTAGTGAACGAGTTACTGGAAGTGTTAAGAAAACCTTTTCTCTTGACACAGTCGAGTTTTTCCAGTTTTCTTTGGAACAGTTCACATTGGAACTGCAGCTAATCACTTGTCAAACCAGGACTGTTTAGACTGTTTCAAGCAAACTTACCTGAAACTCTTAAAATAAGAAAGAAAAATCCTTTTTTTTTTTAAAAAAAAAACTCAGTCATTTTCAGCGAAGCTCACTTAACACTTGCTCTTATCCATTAAACTCTGGCCTGTGAAGCAAATGGCAAGAATGATCTCATACATCCCAGACAACATCATAAGGTGCATAAGTGTGTGTGGACGGGGAATGGGAGTGTTCAGGTGAGAGGGAGGCAGAGGCCCAAAATTCCCAAGCTATAGATTAAACAGACGTCAGGAGATGATGCACATCTGCAAATATTTGTGCAATGTTTCATCCACGAGTGTTCACAGGATGTTTTGGGTCCCAGATTGTGGCAGACTCATTTATAAGGAGGTGTTAGTTCCTGAAGTCTTAACAATGAATTGTTTTGGGGTTTTTTATGGTTATTTTGCTTTGGTGCAAAATAATAAAAATGTGGCTCACTCGAATTACAGATGTTAAATACAATTATCCCTTAAAATATTTTACTTTTTTTTTCACATGAACACCTGTGAGGGAGAAAAAAGCAAACCTTTATAAAATACTATGTGAGGGAAATGAAGCCCTTCTAATAAGTGAAACTGAAAAATGTCAAAGAAACAGTAGTAGCACAGAAGATGCAGGATATTTTAGAGTCATTACACCAAGAAAAAATATGCAATAACTTAACCAAAGTCACATTCAAGATCTCTAGAACTAACTAAACTGCTAGGATTGCTGTTAGCCCACCACTTATTTGCTGGGCCACAAAACAACAGATCACGTGATTTGTCCGCCCAAAAAGATGTGTTTACAATATCTATTTATATTACAGAAATATCAAACATTACAAACACCTTCTAATGCTTTTTTGTAGCAGGGGCTACACAGTTCACGTTTCCTGTAACCAAGAATTCACCTCTTGTGTTTGTAGAAAGAAATGCCTCGTGGCTAATGGACATAAATAAACAGCAATCAGACTCGGTACAGAACAATCACTAAGTGTTTGTGTTTGCGCAATTTTTTTGTGTTCCCCTTATGCACTGGTTTTCTAAATTGGCACTTCTTCAAAAAAATAATAAAAAAAACAACTTTTGAGAATTTGTAAAGTAAGCATTTGTCTCCAATTAGTGTAAATTAATTTTCCTCTTTTGTAGAGCCCAACCATTACATCATATCATGGCAGATATTATGAGTGAATGTTTGTTTATTTATTTATTTATTATTTATATGTATAAATAAAAAAATCAGAAAGGTGCTGTGGGCTGTTTTGATGTCTTGTCCATCACATAGCTTATACATATAACAAACATGCATACATAGATTTCTTTTCACCCTAGAAATCCTGAATCAGTCAGGCTCTACTGCTGTGCAAGTTATTTTAGAAGCCACATAAACAAAGACTTCTTAGAGAGGAGCAATTACATATAATATACCCACATCAATACAGCAGCTTTTAAGTCTTTACACTCTACATCTCAGATGCTAGCTTTTGACATTTCAAACATTTTGCCAAATCACTGTACAGTGTATTACAGGTGTAACCACATGGTAATGTCCTGCCTTCATCATTAATTAACGTCTCTCTTCTCTGCTTTTAGCTACACGGTCATGATCGAGTGTTGGCACCCAAAGCCTGAACGACGGCCCTCATTCTCTGAGCTGGTTTCCCGCATCTCTGCCATCTTCTCCAGTTTCAGCGGCGAGCACTACGTCCTGCTCAACACCACGTACGTCAACATAGACAAGATGAGCCCCTACCCCTCCCTCCTCTCCTCCACCGTTTCCTCCTCCTCATCCTCTTCTGAGCCTTCAACATCCACTTCCCTGCCATCCCGCTCCCCACTCTTCTGTCAGGTGGCCCAAGACTGCTGCATCTGAAAAGGGAAAAGGGAGCGGGTGATAGATGAGACTTGGAAGGAGGGATGAAGCAAGGAAGAAAAGGTGAGGTGATGAAGACTCTGTTTGAGAACTACTGTATGTATTTGCCAAACACTGGACACTGCATGCTGAGGGAAAACAGACCTTTCACTCACTGTGCATTGATTGTGGCCCTTTGACCTTCTCAAGCGTCACCAAATGACAGTGGCCTCCAAGAACTTTAGGGCTGACCTTTTCAACTTTTGCCAATCTTTTTTGACCTTTCATTGACCCAGAGGGGCAAGAGGTCAAACGTCCTCCATCATGTACAAGACAACTACAATGCCTCCTTGGAGATTTCCGGTAGACAAAACGGCCATCGCAGAAGCTCATCTCAGTGACTGATGCACCCACACACAAACCAGGGTAGCTTTCTACTCCTCTGTGGGTGGCATGTGCTTCAATGAGTGGATGTGGCTCAGACCTTTACTGCATCTGTAATGTGAATGAGTGACAAATGGCCACGTAGTCATGTTATATATAAAAGTCACACCTCCACAAACCGTAAACATGACTTCATGTTACCTGAGAGACAATCTAGCCTGTGCTATGATGGGTTTTCTGCCTCGGGTGAGTAAACTGAGGCATACTGGAGGTTAGTGGCAGTGTGTAAGTGTACAGTGGGATGTGTACAAATTCTGCTGCCTGTGTGCAGATCACTGGATGCTTTATTTGTGTAATTGTCTTTGGACCACCAGCTTTCTGATGGGTAAAAATTCCCCTTTCAGAAATGTGTTTCACCTGTGGGGAATCCCCAGATGTTTCTGGTGGTGAAATAAAAGCCTTTTTTTTTTCAACTTGAAACTTATATATCAAAAAATAAATAAATAAAAATGCAGCTCACTTTGATGTTTTCTTGGAAGTAAGAGTAATAAATGAGAACCGTGCAAGTCCAGGGAGTTTTGTTGTTGTTGCTTACTGTATGTCGAGCATCTGTTTCGTATGGCTTGCATTTTATTGACAGAAAAACTGTGTACAGTGTAGCTGATAAAACGGGTTCGCAGCCACAAGGTTTTAATCTCACATTTAATTCATTCAATCAAAGCTCATATTTTGATCCCTTGAATAACTTTTAAAATTTTTGTTGTGCTCTGAAGAATCTCAAGTTATCGCACTTCAAAGAGTCCCTGTGTTTGTCTGGCCTCAAAACAGGACTGTCATTTTATCTGACTGTAACTGACCGCTGTATATTCTTTTATGATCGCTCTGTTTTGATGTTTAACAACCCTACCAGTGTATTTGAAAAAATCTGTTGCCTCTTGACTACAAATAATGTACAATTTTGACTTTCTGAGAAGCATGTGATAGGGTTTGATATTTCATTCCATTAACTTCTATTCATTTCAGCACAATATAAAAATTAGAGCCAGACCAATATGATGCTGGACCAATGTTATAAGCTCATTTTAGCTTATTACCAACATATTGGTATTGCTGTGTAGAACCCAGTATAAATTGTTTTTTGTTTTGTTTTGTTTTTTTACGGTCTATAATGCAAGAACAAGATACTTGAAGAATTGTAGAAATTTTTCATCATTTTCTTTCTGTTTATTCTGAAGAGCATGGGTTCGGAGATGCAGTTCTCTCACCACACTGTGCAGGATATGTAGCAGAGTAGCATCGCAGCTCAAGAAATGGTGGGGTTTTGTCTCTGTACAAGTTGTGTTTGTGGAATACACAACAACAACAACAACCCCAGTATTATATCTTTAGCTTGTATTTCTGAGCATATTGTGTGTGTGTATGTATATATATATATATATATATATATATATATATATATATATATATGAATGAATGAATGAATGAATGAACGAACAGCAGCATTGGACATTGGTACCTGCCTCAAAGCTTCTCTCCCAGCTAGAGCAAGAGGCAGGGTACAGCCTGGACAGAGGCTGGGCTAACACTATTTTAAATGTTCTGTTTGAATGTGCCAGTTAGTCAAGGTAATATGATGTAGGCAGGGAAACGTATTCATAAATGTATAAAAACGTATTGCTGCATCAGTTTGCCATTGTAATTTACTCAAGTCCCTAAATCCAAGTGGTGACATTTGTGATGACTATTATATAACGAGAAATGACTTCTTTTTGTGTTATACTGGAATATACAACTTAAGTAAGTTTGAGTTATACAGTGTGCTGAAATTAATGGAATTAAATGGTTTCCTGAAAAAAAAAAAAAAAAAAAACAGATTGTCAGAAATGCAATTGGTTAGCTCTAACTTCGAGTTATTTGACACCAATGGGGTAAAAATCCACTCATCTGGTCAGTGTCCATTTTAACATTGCTATATGTAGCAGATTTTTGTTTTTTGCTTGTACGTTGTTGTTTTAAAAAAAAAATCTGAATGGCTGCTGATATGATTGGGCCATTAATGGACAGTTATGAATGTTTGCTATGACAAGAAAATTGCTGTACTATATTTTTGTATTGATGATGAGCCTCTTCTTCGCTGGGGTGACCAGGGGTGAGTGAATCATGCCTCAAACAATGATTAAAACCACTTGTATATGAACCACTGCCATTAGGTAAATACAGACAGAGACGTGTGGATTCGTTGTGGGTCTGTGTGGATGCTCGTTTAGCTTCATTGCTGGTAAATCATCTTGAAAACGATATAGACTGTTGTACAAACTGAAGCCGCCTCACAAAACTCAAAGACTGCTGTCTCTTAGATCATGTGATTTTCTGATGCTTTGTTTGTTTTTAACACTGTCTGTTCTGTGCGTGTGTGTGTGTGCGTTTGTGTGTGTGTGTGTGTGTGTGTGTGTGTATGAATTCGTCTATACAAAAAATCCTGAAGGTACATGTTCCTATGTAATGTCAGTTGAATTCTGTCAGTGTAATAAAGCTATATTATCAGAATTCATTTACTCTTCTTTACGTCCTTTGCTTACCGTTGAGTTGGCCATGCTTTTTTTTTACTGAACAAACCGTCCTTTGAGGCGAACATAAAACAACCATAGAGAACTGTAATTACTACGCAGGGTACTGCTGCATCATGCGTTCCATATGTAGCCAACATGCAGCTGCTACTGAGTCAAAAATGCTTCCACAATGAACAATAAAGGTATTGTTGGTGAAATCACACACTGTACGCATATTTGAGAAAACCTGTTTGAAGTTTTTTTTTTTTTTTTTTTTTTTTTTTTAATGATCCTTAGTTAGGCACGGACAGAATAGTTGTTCTCAAACTGTGTGAGAGTGATACAGTGCCTGCCTTCAATTACTGCCTTTGTTCTGACATTCACCCTTTTTTGTTTCCACTGCCTGTAGGTGACCTCTGACCCCTCAACTCTAGCTTCCCTCTTTTCTTTCACTCATTTTATATACCTAGTCTAGACTTTCCCCCTTCTCTCTCTGTCTAACTGAGGTGACACCTTGACTTTCAGGACTGAGTAGTTTTGTGCCGTTACACAGCAAATAGTCTCAGTCCAAGAGTCACAACCCTGTTTTACTGGGAGCATCTTCAAGAGATGAAAAGGTTGTTGCTGGTGTTTGACAAAAGTAAATTCGATCTAATCTGTATTCTTTTACTGTGAAGTGTGTGCTGACTTAAGCAACATTTTCTTGGTTTTTACTGTTAACTGTCACTTTTAACTTGTGGGGTGGAAATGACTGAAGAGGTAAAGGTTAGCGGTTCAAAGCCTGGCTACTACAGACTGCGTGTCAAACTATTTGCGGTTAAGTGTGTGATAAGGTGAACAAGGTTTGGACTGAAAAGGGTTTTCAGCTGTATTTTACCATTTCTGATTCCAATGAATCAGATAAGTTCTTGCATTAATCTTTGTATTAATATTAGAATCCATAAATCTCTGCAGATGCTAAATAAACTATACTATACTAGCCTCTGAGGTCAAAGTCAGAATGAATGGATATGCATTTCATGAATATTGTTCGGTTTTTTTCTATATATTATTGAATTTCTTGTACATGTGGTTGATGACTGTGTGAAGCTGCTGCCATGTTTCTAACATTATTAACTGTGTTGATCTAAACTGTGTTCAAATCAAGGAACTGACCTCACAGCTCAGTGTTCACTAGTGGTGCTTGTTTCAGTCATTGAGCAAATGTACTGTTTATAAGGGTGGAGAAACCTGCAGGCTGCTAAGACAGAAGAAGTCACTTGGATGAGTGGTGACACGTTTTCTCCGACTAAAAACGCTACCTCCAGATGAACAGAACCAACTTTTTGGGATGTCTTTAGATACCTTTGCAAATGTCATTTGAAAATATTACTTGTGCCCCAAAAATTATGTTATTGATCAAACTTAACCATTTGCTTTTGCAAAAAAAAAGAAGCATATTTTTCTTACAAAACATTAACTTTTTATTGTATATATGCAATATTGTGACTGCAGTATTTATAATGCTGCATTGAAAATGCTAGGATGCAACGATGTAAATGAATAAGAACAAGGTGGCCCACGCGCACCAACACAATGTGTTACAGTGTGAAGAAAAACAAAAGAAAAACATTCCTTCATCTCTGCAAGATACATTAAGGTGCCGTGGCCTTCAGGGTCTGTACTGCACTGAATGCACTCAGTGACACTGTGTGGGCTTGATGGTGAAACTTTGATTAATTTGTTTCAAACAAACGTACTTGTTGAAAGTAATATGTGTGACTTTTTAAGGCCTACAGCAACAAGGTAGAAGGTGTGGTTTAAAGTTTTTCTTTAGTAAGATGAGTCACACAATCTGTTGTAATATGCCACTGTGGATTTTTACCTAGTAAGCAGTTTAGTCCTATTGTGTGTTTATGCATTTCATGTTTGTTGAAATCAGGGATAAGATTATAGTTTAAATCACTGATTTAATAGTAGTATTATTATGACCATCTATCAATTATACAGAAACAGCAGGACCTATGTTTGCTTAACAGCTTACATGTTGTAAAGTTTTGGGTTTTTCTTTATCTAGCCTATAATTAGAAATCATCGTTTAATAAGGACAAGTTGAAAATCATCAAAGTTATACAACGTTAAATGTGTATAAATGTTGATACATTTCACATTAAGTCAGTCTATACCTATTTCAGTTATAAGACCTTCCTTTTTTTTTTCTCAAACTTAAAAGTCGATATAGACAAAGAGGAAGAGGCTATGGTGGAAATTTCCAAGACACCAGGAGAACATGGACGTGATGCAGGTATCCTAGCTCGCTTGTTCTATTTTCTTTTCCCTAAGGCTTTAAATTATCCTAATAAAAAGCCATGCTAAGCCCCAGCTCATGCAAGCATGACATATGTCTGCCTCTGCATCTCACTCTAAGCATTCATCTCACTCCTGCTGCACCAGGCTTGTCTTGTCTTTCATCCCTGTTCACTCAGTCTCTCACTCTGCTGCCTTTAATGCCACTGGATTTTTCTGACTGAGGCCATGCTTTCCTCTGTGTGTAATCCTTCCCAAATGAATGCATGTTAACCGACTGATTGAAAGACATTTATTGGCTTAAAATCATGCTTTTAAGTATATGCACCCTTTTTCACCAGGGGCGAAGCTCTACATGTTTTGACTTCGCAGAGTTTTCCACTGGATGCCCTTCCCGAAACAATTCTGTTTTGTGTCGTTGTGTAGTTTTGTGTCTCCAACTGGAATCGAACCAACGACCTTTCACAGCTGCCAACTGCTATTAATATTTTTTCTGATACACAAATCTGAGAATTACCTACATGGTAACAAACGCATTATCCCTAATCTGTAAGTCAACTTGTCCACTCCTTCTTATTAATCCCATCTAAAGTCAACAGCAGGCTAATTTCAACCCTCTTTTACTGGTGTGTTTGTACTGGATGCCCTTCCTGGTATTTGTGTCTGTATATGTTCGCCTGTCTCCTCTTGTAAGTGAATCACGGCCACACACATGTTCAAAAAGGGGACAGGTGGGACTGTTGAAAGGATCACAGTAAAAAGGTAAATGGTGCGTGTTTTTCCTGCTAGAGTCATTAAGTGAGTCAGAAGCACAGGAATGTAGGGGACACCACTGATCTCAAACACACACATCTCAGACTTGTGTGTTCATTCCCTGTTAGATACGCTGCTGTGCCATACGACATTTCTCCACTTACATATACTGAAGTTATTCTTTAAATGTTACTGCTTTTGCTCCGTTCTCTGTCAAGATGATTCCACACTGCTTCAACAACGTGGAGGTCCTGGTTCTGGGGAGGCTAATCCATAACTTATAGTGTTCCCTAACGTACTTTTCTACCCAGGGATGCATTTAATGCATTGGCAGCGTTTTTTTTGGGTGATTGTCATGCTGAAAGGGAAGCAACATTAAGCTCCCATGCACCCCAATGCCAGAGCCTTGACCATGTTTTACCGATGGCTGTAGACACTCATTGTTGTACCTCTCTCCTGAATCCTCTGTGCACACTGAACTAATATTTTCATCATCTGTTTCCGCTGATGTCAAGATGGCTTCTTGACAGCCTCTTTTTCATTGAGAATACTTCTAATGAGGTTTCAGTGAACAGTAGATGGAACAGCTCAAAGGGGCAGATGCATCTCAGATAGCGTTTATCTGCTATAAATGCTTCCCCCTTCTGCTGAGGAGCCAGATCTGCCTTGGTGCTTTAAACAGCACACATTCTTGAGACAGCCTTAAGAATCACGCATACACCATTATGTAGTAAAAGTTAGGCAATTTGCGTGGAAAGAACAGCATCCCCAGGCTACATCTGTAAATCATTGATGGGTGGCAGCCCTTCTCAAAATCACTACCAACAGGGATTCCAAAAAAAAAACCAAAAAAACTGGGCTTAACAAATATCTTGTGCTGTGCTTCTGTGAAAAAGCTGGTAATAGAAACATGCAGTGGAAATGTATAGAAGGTTCTGTATTGGGCACCAGAATCATCACTGCTTGAGTATAAAAGAAATAATAGTGAGAATGATTTGGTACTCAAAAGTAATTGGACAGATGCAGATGTGATGAGCCGGTCAAACTAAAGCCTCACGCTTGAAATTTTTTAGTCCATCTAAGGTGTTGGACTTTGGACACACAGACTTCAGTTCACTGCAACCACCTAATGTGTGGGGGGATCTGTGTCTTTCACAGAGACTGGGTGATAATCATCTTCTTTCTCTTCACTCCTATAGCTGCACGTCCTGTTGTTTCCGTCAACAGTGAAATCATCAGAGAAAATCAGTGACTAAACCATAGCAGATGCACTTCCATGCTTGGAAGATGCGGCGATATGGCTCATAAGCTGTTGTTTTTTCTCTCTACACTTCTGTATGGAGTGTCCAACTACTTCTAAACACTTGTAGTAAAAGAGCAGTTCTGTAGTTCTTTTAATATTGATGAAAATGTCCTCAAATTAAAGATTTGGCACTTTGATTTCATCTGTGTAAAAAAGTAAATTGTGCACAGATGCACAAATTTATACACTAAAACACTGATTTAGAATATTTAAAGGTAGAATTAGCATTGTAAAAAATTCTAAATGATACCTTTATCATTTAGCTGTAATTTGAGTAAATAGTAACATGTTTGTACTCCACTACGTTTTAGCTTAATTTTTACTGCAGCAAATCCAGATTTGAGATGCCTTGAATAAACAGTACTCCAAATTAATCAAAAATAAATACAAATATGCACTTTTTGTCACTAGTATTAAAAAAAGAACACAAACCACTAAAATGTTTAAAATCTGTAGACTGCTTAACAGTTACACTAGTTCAAATATTCAAATTTCATTAATGTCATTATAAATGTTTTGATATTTAAAGTACATTGGTTTGGTATAGTCAGCTAAATGCTCTGTGACAAAAAGTGCCTGTTTAAAGGTCTTCTGTCAGGCCTGCAGAGGATGAGTGTATGATACCTGAAAGTTCTTAGGTGAGTATGAGTATCTCTGTAACACTAAAACACACACATACACTCATTCTTATCACCAAAGTCATGCAGTGCCATTCTGACCTGCTGAGTCAGCTCACACTCATTAAAAGTCTTTAATGAGTTTGGCTTGAAATGAAACCAGGGAGGCTGATAGCATGGGGCAATAAAGTAAACCCACCACCCCTTAAAACACACAAATACCATGGATGCAAAGATTTCTCATTGTATACATTGATAACTTACTGTATTTCATTTGTACGATGTATAAAAAAAAACTTAACTCCAGAGCAGAGGGTCTTGTTGTTAGGTTGTTGGCGCCCCCTGTTGATAGTCCATTGTTTTTGCATGGATTATTTTACATAGGCACTGGGTAAAATAATGAGAACACCACATGAAAGAGAAACATGTTACCTTTGATGTATTTGCTACACATCCAGCTGCAGCAGCAAGTCATAGAAGGGCAGCCAACCTGCAGCACTTACTGGTTTTAAACTACTATTAGTGCTTGACTGGATATGTGGGTTCATAAAACAGCATGGGACAACTTACAGTTTCAAAGAGGCAAAAATCAGTGTAGAACAGAAAGGTTTACATACATTGCTTTGTTGTGGTAAAATAAATAAATTATTGTTCCCTCTTCCCTCTGCTTTTTAATTTTGTATCAGAAGTATCTGCTTTGTCTTTTTTTCCCCCCATCTGCCCATATTAGTGATCTGCAGGAACACAAATTATATGACTCAGTCTCTCTGGTCTCAGGAGGAACCTGCTCTAAATCAGGACTGCACAGGTAACATCAGCAACAAAAGAAAAAGCAGAGCGACTCCCAGCAGAATACGTTCTAAATGCCAAGAAGCCCAAAGAACAGCATCAGCACCTCTGTGGCCCGTAACACCTTCATAAAAGGTTTGCATTTTGAGCTTTATAGAGGTCAGATTTATGACAGGCTTACCATTTTAGGAACCACTTCTTTCCAAGCACATCACACAGAGACACTAAACCTGTCTGTAACATGCTCCAAACCTGGAGCTCTGAGCAACTGAAAAAGTATTACAGCAGATGAGTCACCTTTCATGGTATTTCAGAACATGATTACACTGGGATAAAGCCAGCAGCCCACAATGTCTGCTGTCATTTATTAAAATGATGGAGGAATTATTGTGAAATGGAAACCGAGATCATAATATGGGCAATATTAACACTTCAGGCTGATGCTACTCTGAAACAAACTGCTAAAAAAAATCATAAGAGCTGTTGCATGTGAACCGAAAAGAGAAGTATGGCGTTTTTTGTGAGCATGACCAATGCCTCCATTAAAGCATGTATTTCTCTTGTTAAACCTCGAATACATTACTTAAGCATTTTTTGCATTATTTACAACACCCTTATTGCCTGTGAAACACGTGGACATTTTTCACAGGGTGTTTTTCAAATTGAAGAGCACCTTACTTTGGAAAATACAATTATTACTAGACTCAATTTATCAAAACCACTCTGGCTTCAGCGCCTGAGCTCCTTGTCGTTTTTCACATTAAGCTGCGAGCGAGAGTGGGGCCTAAATCCATAATTCAGCATGTGGCCCAGCCAGTGTACTTTACTGAGAACATCTTAAAATCAGACCGGCATGCTTTTTATCAAGGTCCTCTGGTCCTCCTGTAATGACATGCCATTTTCTATCTGATTCTTCTCTTTGTTTTCTCTTTCTCTCCTGTCTGTATGTGCACGGGCGCTCGTGTGTGTGAGTGTGCATGAATTTTCTCTGCAAGTTTGTTTCAGGGTGAGGTTTCCTCCATGTGTCCTTGCGCTCCTGGATGACGCACATGGAAACTGTTGTCAATTAGCTCACCTGTGTGAAATTGACTGTTACCTCTTTTTACTCGAGGATGAAGAAAGTTCTCAGCTGATGCTACGCTGTTGGACGTGCTGTGATAGTTTTGGCTTTTGTGCAGACATATTTATTTCTGAGCTTCCCTGACGGGGAATTCTGTAACAAGCCGTCTGTGAATTTTTCCTTTGGAGAGAAATCTTGCAGAAAATTTAGTTTATCCCCAACCCTTCAATAAACCTGTGAAACTTTTATACCTTTGTGTCCTTTGAGTCCAGGTCCAAGTCAGAAACGTGATAGTTTACAGCTGAAGATTTTCACTCCTGCCTCAAATAGTCCTTATTTACTGTATCTTAATCTTAAAAACATTTCTTTTTAACCTGCCGTGACCTGTTTTCAGAGCTGTTTCAAGAGTTTTTCACTGCTTCAAAGATAAGAAAGGTAGTTGATATTCACTTTAAAAAAAACTGACTTTCATTTATGTCAGGTTGAGATATATTGCTCAGTGGAGAAAAAAAAGTAGACAGGAAATGATGGCAAAAGCTGGAGAGTGGTGGCAGAAAAAACACCTTATATGAGCAAAAAATTAATTCAGGGAAAAAAAGAGAAATGACGAGGTATACAAAAATGACAAAAATGATGACCTGATAAAAACAGCAGCCAACTAAACACAAGAAGGGTAAAGTAATGAGGAACAGGTGAACTTAATAAAATACTGATGAAGGTAGGAAAAGAATAAAAGAGGGAATTATAAGCACAGAAAATCACATGAGGAGCTCAACTTTAAAACCAGATAGGAAGTAGACTGAAAGAAGGACTAAGGCCAATCTCATGCATAAAACAATGTTAAACAAGAACTGAGGATAACGGCAAAAAATGTTTTTTAAATCAGCAAAATAAAGGATAATACCACCTGAATTATGAATATTAGAAATACTGTAACAATTTAAAACAGTTAATGAGGCAGCAGCTTTATATCCCAGCTTGGCTAGAAATATATTGCTCAAATTGACTCCTCACTAGAATAACTCTACAATCACTCACACAAAAATGTAATCACTGTGAAATGAGCTGATAATCAGGACTGGGAGTGAACTCGTACCAAGGAATTCCAAGGGGGTGCAATCACAGCCAGACTGGTGTTGAAAGCCCATATCTGTGGCTTAGCAGTGCACCAGAGTCCCAGAAGGCCATGTAGAGAGTGAGCAGTGAGAGGGTGTCTTAAAAAAACAGTAGCTCTCCACATTTAAGCCAGAAAAATGTTTAACTTCTTACATGACAAGGAAAGCAAATGGACAATGTGAATTAAAGAAAAGATTTTAGCAGTTACAAAATCAGGGCTGTTATGAATATACCAGTGATCCAACTAAAAAAGCTGAAGCTGCTTTGATGCAACATATCCAAAAGTGCCATTTGGGGAAGTTACCAAAATATTCCCAAAGATCAAACAAAGATTTTCTTAAGCAAATTAAGTGCCTTGGTAGTATGTTTGCAAGCCAGTGCTTTGAAGCCAGCACTCACATTTATATTAAGCCTTCACAAAAATAGCAATAAAGCATATAGAGGGACTACCACCAGTTTTTATGGTGCATAGTCTGACTTGATTATCTCTACTATAAACAGTAGGCCTGTCTTAACATACTATGTTGCTTTCCTTTCCTTTCTAGGGGCCATAATTGAGAATATTCACCAAGACTTGAAACTAGGGCTTGAGATCATGTAAAGGTCACAGATCAAGAGAGCTGAAGAGATGTGTTTCCTTCTTCTAGACTTCTAGGGCTGGACTTACACTATGTTGGCAATGGTATTCACTTGCCCATCTAAATAACTGAATTTAGGTGTTCCAACCACTTTCATGGTAACAGATGTATAAAATCAAGCACCTAGTAATGCAGACTGCTTCTACAAACATTTGTAAAAGAATGGGTTGTTCTCTGGAGCTCAGTGAATTCCAGCTCGGTACTGTCAAAGGATGCCACTTGTGCAAAGTCCAGTCCAGAGGAAGCAATTAGAAATAACAGCACCTCAGCCACGAAGTGGTCACACAAATAAAATCACATGTAAAATCATAGAGCGGGTTCAGCATATGCTGAGGTCCATAATGGGTCACCAACTTAACTCAATAACTTCAGACCTCCAAACCTTATGTGTCAGATTAAGAACAATGCACAGAGACCTGCATGGAATAGGTTTCAGTGGCCAAGCAGCCCCATTGAAACTTTACATCACCAAATGTGATCCAAAGCGTCAGGTGCTGTGATGTAAAGCATGCTCCCACTGGACTCTTGAGCAGTGAAGACCTGTTCTCTGGAGTGACAAACCACACTTCTCCTTCTGGCAGTCTGATGGATGAGTCTAAGTTTGGCGGTTGCTAGGAGAACAGTACTTATCTGACTGCATTATGTCAAGTGTAAAGTATGGTGGAGGGGGGATTATGGTGTGTGGTTGTTTTTCAGGAGTTGGGTTCAGCCTCTTAGTTCAATTGAAACTTTTTGGGAAAGGTCTGGGGATGGCCCCTTCCTGTTCCAACATGACTACACACCCGTGCACAAGGAAAGGTCCATAAAGACATGGATGAGCGAGTTTGGTGTAGAAGAACTTGACTGACCTGCACAGAGTCCTGACCTCGACCTGACAGAACATCTTTGGGATTAATTAGAGTGGAGACTGTGAGCCAGGCCTTCTCATCCAACATCAGTGGGTGACCTCACAAATGTGCTTCTAGAAAAATGGTCAAAAATTCCCATAAAATTCAAAAAACAACTTTCAGGCAATCAGTCAAACAGCTGTTGAGACATTACTAAAACATAACATATCAACCTCATGTGGAAATAGTCATTAGATTAGTCTGTGATGAACAAGAATTCACTTGACTGTTGTTGTTGATTGTTGTTGAGATATTTGGGTCCACTAGCGGAATAGCAAAAAAAAAAAAAAAAAGAAAAGGAAAAAAAATGCCAGCACCATTCAGTGTGCACAAAAAAGCAGTTTGCATATATGTGTTTTGTTTTTTTAATATTTGCCAAAAACCATATCCTCATTTCACCCAGAGGTCTCTAACCTTCAGGATTAAGCCTCAGTTTTAGTTCAGCAGTGCACACACTCATCCATCTGTGCTGCTGCTGTCCTCATTTCAACACAGCAGCTTTTGAACTGGCACGAAAACAGAGTACTAGATACTGTCAGGAGGTGCAGAAATACAGTCTGTAACTCTTTGATGACCTGCCAAGAGAGCATTTTTCACATTGATATTAAGATGGCAAGAGAACGGAGAGGGACACAATCACTCAGCATGGTATAACCAAAATGATACTTGTACACAAAAGTTGTGCTTCTTTTTTATACAACAGTTCATCCTTCATTACATCTAATGCCTCGCCGTTTTTGAGTCTTCTGGGTGGTTATTGTCTAAATGTGAACAGTGTAATGAGTATCTAAGGTGACTAACCAGTGACTGGGGTGATTCATAAAGCAGCCTTCTTTTCACATGCAGAGAACCTGTGTTCTCAGTGCTCCCTTTGGTCCCCGGAGGTGATGAGTAGCTCCAGTGTCGACACAATGGCTGCACTGCAGGCCATTCAACTCCTGTGCAGATTACAGGGTTTTTAAAAGCTGTATGATCCTGCACAATTATTGAGCCACTTGTCCTGATGACAAGGCCTTATTGGAAGAAGATACTGACTTACTGATTATAACAGTCATCCATAAGTTAAGTTTGTAAATATAAGTCGCAAAACTCTTTTTTGAGGGTTTTGCATAAAATGAATTTTAAAAAACAAATAAAGAAATGAATCAAACAAAAAAGTCATGGTTTTAGAGTGAAACTGAGGGCTGCTGATGATTGATGGCAGATATAGTAATGTGCATTAGAGAACATTACTGTTCTCTTACAGTGGAGTCATGGATGAAGGAGCATATGGGATGGACAAACTCAGGCTTGTTGAAAGACATGGATTACTATTATCAAGTCACCGCTGTTGCTCTATAATAGTGTCAGAATACAGTTTCAACTTGAATACCAAAGTGACCCCACCTAAACAAACAGAGAGCAGCAATGTTGGCATGAACACTCAATCTTTTCAACAGACAGATAAATTACAGTTTGGAGGTAGAGAGAAAAGATGAGAACTTAGCTGTTAGGCAGCAATTTCGTGCAAAGCGCAAATTCAGAGACTTAGCAGGAGCTCTACGTGCACATCTGAGCAACGATTTTATTATAAAATCATATCTTAAAAAAATCGTTGTGTGGAGCCACAGACATTTCAGTTACCTTACAGCAGAGGTGGATAGCTTTCAATCAAAATAAGTTACTGTATTACACAGCACTGTCTTGTGCTGAGGTCACAGTCTGTGCTCCAAAATAGTGCAACTTTAGGAGATTCACCTCTGCTAAAAGTTACTTTCAGTATTTAGGACAGCTGATTAGATTAGCTAGAAATGTTGGCCCATTAAAGTACTCTGTAATTGAAGTAAATAGATGAATATCTTGAGTGTTTCAGTTTGATATAAAATACTGATAACATCCAACTTTAGCTGCAGTTTCCAAAAATACTGACTCGATGAACTGCTAACAGGTTGAAGCTTTATAATTTAAAAGTAATATCCTCCCCACAACTGCCAGATGTTGTACATCTTATTTCTTGATACAAATGGCATCCATATGTTTAAGTGTGTGTGTGTGTGTGTGTGTGTGCAGATGAATGTATGATTACATTCTGTTGATGAGAGTCATTTTTACTCTGTTTCCATCTGGGGACCAAAATAATGTCCCCACAAGGTAAACTATTTATTTTATGGTCACATCTTGTTCTTATGGTGATGCTAATGTGACTTTTCTTTCCTCCAATTTGGTAATGACTGCTCGGGTTAATTACAGGCGATGTCTAAGTTATTACTGTCCTTAAAAAAACTCACACTGGTAGTAGGTTTGTGTGGTCCCAAATAAAATATTACATAGAATGGGAAGATCCAATGATCAAGACTTCAGTGACTAAAAGAAAACACAAAGACTAATTTATAAAGGTTTCTATTGTTTGACGAGTACACTCAATTATTTAAGCAACCAAATGATAGTTTCTGTAGTAACATTAAACAGACATCTGTGTTTCTGTCACTTTCAGACCCTTCCTGTGTTTCCCTGGGGGTTTGGTAATAAGTAACATTATCTTTGTTTGCTTTCAGTGTGCAAGCGGATGAATCAGAGAGCGACTTTGTAAACTTTAAAGAACAGTGTTAGCACACCATCTAGTGGGGAAATGTGCAGCATACACAGTGTGACAGAATCTCTGGGTAATCATTGGGGATTTCTAAATCTGTGTAATCATCAACATTATTAGTTTACCTTAAACTGTAATATTAAGGCTGAACTCCACAGTCCCACGGTTACAAGCAGAGTCCTTCCCTCTCTGTTACCGAGTTTTTTGCCCACTAAAGAAATTAGTCCTCTGTGTACATGAAAAAAAACACAAATATGCTCTCAAATATGTTCTTTTAATACAACTTAATATTTACTGGCTTCTGCAAATATAAAGCAAATATCCACCCATCCATGTTCTGCCACTTATCATCTCTGCTCATACTGTTGCAGAGGCAATAGTATGAGCAGAGATGCCCAGCCAGCTACCTCCAGCTCTTCTTGGGGGGTTTTACCAGGTAAGCTGAGAGACACGAGGTCCCCTGTGTCTCCCATCTGGATATACTGTACCTGAAACAGTAGTCCTGATGCCCAAACTCTGTCAGCTGGCTCCTTTCACTGTGGATGAGCAGCAGTTCTACTCTGGGCCATGCTATGTGATAACTAGCCAAATGTGATGAGAACCAGGATCCCAAAACCCTTTCCCAGATGAGGATGCCAGGAATCCCACCCTCCACTCAGGCCCGGGGAAGATGATGGTTATGTCGACCATGGGGCTCGGCTGGATTCTGCCCCAATGAATTACTCCTATTGGGGTCTAGTCCTTTGTGGGTCAGGGTGGAGACCTTGGTGGTGTGATTGCTGAAAATATCCTCAGATATACTCACTCTACAGCATTAAGTACTTTAATATGCTATTGATCCCCAGAAACAGTATGTATTATTTGAATGAGTAGTAAAAAAAATTGCAAATACCATATAATTTAAAAGTTATGTAGAGTACGTTTGCAAATTGATAGTGAATTAGTTCACTCTGAGTTGAAACCTTTTTTGGAATTAACCACTGAACTAAGCAGTGGCTTGGAGGTTCCTCTTTCACAGTCAGTACAGCAAACTTCGATGGAGCATCAATCAAAACCGGACCGACGTGGGAACCACCCATCCCGTGACGTCACTGGGCTCTGACAAGCTGGTGGTGCCGGAAGAAAAGATGGCGGATCATGAGGAGCAGCTATCCGACGAGGAAAAGGTAAGATGCCGATTTAATTCTAGGTTAAACCTCACAGCGTGAAACGGTAACATCCAAAATCTGAGTTGCATATGGTCCCGGCTCTCGGTGCATCCTGGCGTCGACCGGCATTATGAAATTTGGGGAAAACCCAGGCCTCAGCACAACCTCTGCTGCTTCTGCTCTTATTTTTAGCTCAACTTCCGCTCATTTGCGAATTTCAAACGGAGGCTCCTTGTACGGTCCTGACTCAAAATAGGAACCGTGAACGTCTTATACACTCACCTATGCTCACCACCCGTTCTCTTTTCACCCGGTGGACGTGCCATTTCACTCACGGGTCTCTGCTTACTTATGTTATGGAAGTTTTCATGCACCATGGATCCGCTAGCTAGGTTAGTTAGGGTAGCATAGCCGCAGCCTGCTAACAGACAGCCAGACTTACTAACACGCCCTTTCGCCTGTTGGGTGCCCCTTTTCTGTCTTTAGAAGTTAAAATATTGGAAGCGGTGGAGTGTCGGGTCATTTTATGAAGAGCAAACTGTAAAATCAGCAACCGTATGCTATAGTCTAGCTAGTTTGATAACTCTCGCCCCTCTAAGAAGTAGCAGAGAAAGGTGAGGGAACTACGAGATCCCCCGAATAATATGCTAGAAATTAAAAACTGCTTTTATATTCTGTCCTCTCGTTTGAAGTCTGTTTCTACTGCTGTGAAAGCCTCATAGCAACCAGTGTTGTTTCTAAAACTGTAGCAGAAAACTGACTCATAATTTAAGCAGGATTTACACCAGTGACGCCCATGCAAGAGTGCTGCAGGTTTTTCTCATTTCCTTATAAGAGGACATGCATAGCTGACAGGACGTGTGCCTCAGCTAAGGGGTTTGCACGAATCCTTGTTGGACTGCTAAATGCATTTTTTCGTCGCTAGATTCATTATAGGCTTTGTTAACAAAGTCAGCAGTTAGCGACGAGCAAATTAATATGGCAACTTTTATGCCGGGAATTTATTAATTAATTGTCAGTCTTATAATTTATTTATTATATTGTAAGTATTAAACTATAAAAGTTTGCAAATGTTTATTGTAAACATTTAAAATGTATTTAACATTATTTCTAGTGTTTATTTAATTGCCGGACTTCACGATTTAAATGCATAAATGCCTCAGCAATGAATAGATAGTACGAAGAAGCCATAGTTGGAGGTTAGAAGGGTGTATATAAATGTGTAACTGGTAACCTGTGTTAAGGCTCTCCTCATAAACATGTAGTTCTTCCCACTAACCTTGTTAATATCGTAGTTAGCCATTAAAAAATAAACCTTTAATAACTCTTCTGTTTCCATCCTGTGAGTTACGTAACACACTGTTCGGAGTAAGAACAGAAGAAGGGTTTGTTTCATTTTGCCCTGTTCCACATCAAACTATAAAAGTTTCCAGAGTTCTTTTTAGCAATTTAGCAGCTGCATTTGTATAGATGTGTTACACTTTACAACTCACAAGCATCTGCCATTAACCAAGCTTCAAATTTATAAGTGACTGAGGCCATTGTATGGGTTTTTTTCTTTTTCTTTGGTCATGTACTACATTACATTTCAGGACCACCTGAAATGATTTTTTTCAGGTGTGTTCACACGACATGAAGCTGTGGTAAACTCATTGACAGCATTGGATTTTGGTTTTGCGAAGAGGATGGGAGCTCCTTTAATCTTGTAACCACACTGGTTTTGACAATTGTTAAGCCACTTTCATATTTTGACCAGACAGTCTGATTTTTGCAGAGCTGAAAGAATGATGATTGGCTTCATGCCAGGCTGACTGGTAGTGACACCAGACACGCAACCAGTGTTATGCAGTGTTTACCTGGGGGGAAATTGCTCATTTCCTTCTCCGAATACAAGTGGTATGAGGCCAAGATGCATTATGCATCTATTCATGGTGGGTGCGTTCCATTAAAAGCGTAGAGTTTTCCATGCAAACAATGCAGCTACATTTTGTAGTGTACTTTAAAGGGCCGTCTCCGGTGCATTCGCTCCGAGCAGTCAGCCATCTGCTCTGGGCCCTCAGCCCTGTTTTGTAAAACACTGAGGGGAAAAAAACTTGAGGGAGGAAATGAACATTTTCTTCTGCTTGACACAGTGACAGTGGGGAATAGTTTCTATAATTTATGATTTAGTTTGCATATCCCTTTTACTGTCCAGTCATGATTTGTTGAAAAAAAACAACTCATCCACGTGAGTGTTGGTGTCCTGCCAGAAACTGTAACAGTGAGTAAAAGTGACAACCAATGGTACTTTCCAAACTCTTAAGTGAGAAATCTCCCTATTTGCTTTTGTGGGACTCCGCACTTACTCTGATCTGATGTTAGTGAGATGACTGTTTTAAGTTGTGGTGGAAGGAGTTGCCGTATTATTTTGATAAGTCTGGAGCTTTGTCATATACAGTAAAGAATTTGGAGTTTTGCTCTGGGAAAATACTTGTTAAATGTGTCCCTGGAGATTGAAGAATTTCTGTCCTGGTTGTGTTGCGACCATTAGCCTCATTTTGGTATTCATAAAAAAGAAAAAGAAAAAAGCTGGAGCTCCCTGTTTGAAAATTAATAAAGAGACTCTGCCGTTTGTAAATGATTTAACAGCGAGAAGAGTCATCTCTTCCACAGTTACCAAGCACTGCTGTGAGACTTCTTGAGTCATTTGGGCACCAGCCTGCAAGCTTCCTGATATCAGTACAGAAAGAACACACAGTATTACAGGAAACTGTTGTTGCACAATCTGTTAGCAGTCAGTTCTGTTGCCTGAGTGTCTGGGTGTCTTAAGTGTTAAAAAAAGCAGTCAACTCTATTATCAGTCAACTTTATGGTTTTGCTTATTGCTCAACACAACATCCTCACTCAACCCCTGGCTAGTAAATCAGACTTCTATCAGTACAGGAAAAAAGCTCATTTAATTACTCTCATATTGTGCTTAATCTTTAATAACAGTATGAATTATTAGCAGGTTTATTTTTCAAATTAAGTTTAAATTAACAAAACAATTGGTGACTGAAGCTTTACATGTTAGACTCCTTTGTGCATGCTGTAGGTTTTTCTGCTATAAAGTTGTTGCTATAAACACTGGTTTCAAAAGTAAAGATAAGAAAAAAATTAGTTACCATGTTTTTTTCTCAAGTGATTTGTGCTGTTGGGGAACCATGTGGCCAGCCAATCAAGTTGTTCGACATATTATTATTTTTATATTTTAACAGCAGTTAGGATGACGATCTAGTACACAGTAAATTAATTCACAGGCCAGCCAACCCATTTACCTAATAACATGTACTTATTTTGACTTTGTTGTAGGACTATGGTAAAAGGAAAAGATATTTGTAAGAGTAGTCTGACTTTCGGTGCTTTGGTTCCTGTTTCAAGAAAGAGAATTAAGCTGTATAATCGGCTGTGACAAACTTCACAGCTGAGGTGGTACTGTCGAATGCCATTTATATAGGGTTGCAAAGTTTTTATTATATTTTGTTAATTGACCCTTTTTTGTTCAACTAGTAGTCCAAGATATTCAGTTTCTATTAAAATATGATAATGGAAAGCAGATCAGTACACTTGAGAAGCTGGGACCAGCTGAATTTTTGGGGGTTAGAGTTGAGGAATAACTGGAAGTATTAATCGGATACAATCACTCAATAGTTGAAAGCATCACATGGTAGTTTCAGCATTTTTGAGTTTCGGTATTTAGTTCTTCCTCTTGTAAGTTGGGAAGAAATAGCTTTATACACTGTGAAAATAGCTGTTGGTGTTTTTTTTTTTTTTTTTTTTTTCTTTTTTTCAGGGTTTACAAGTGTTTCAGTTGTCAGCAAGTACACATGACGCACCCATGCTGCTGAGCAAAAGCAAACAAAGAACCTAAGCAAATGTTATAGTTCCCCCTTTTTCCCACTTAAGGGACACAGCACTCCTTGAAGCAGAATGATGATCCAGACTGATGGGAGCCATAGAGGATGAATAACAATGCAGATTTATGTTTTGATGGCGATGCGACCATAAATGTGAAAGGAGCACCACAAAAATCGAATGAAACATTTTAAAGCAGAATTAGTTTCGGTTTTGTGTAACAAGAGAACTGGATTGTCATGGCTGATAAATGGTACTGCTTCAGGTAAAGTTAACATGTTTAATTGTCAGGGAAGACAGAAAAAGGATAGTTGCTTGATTCCTACCTGGGGCATCAGTGAAAATGATCCATGTTGTCACGGTGCAGAAAGCCATTATGGTTAAAATTATGCACCAAATCCTGTGTATAGGATAAAGCCTGTTGTGATTTTTTTTTTTTTTTGGGGGGGGGGGGGGGGGGGGGCATTTGTCTGGCTGGATCTCAATAAAGATTAGAATGGCAGTAAAAACTGTGTCAGAAAATATTTAGATATTACAGTAATTTACATTTGACAATAAATTACAGAGAACAAGATGCTTGCAGAGTTCTTCCTCTTCTGGGAGATGCATTACTCAGATTTTCTCTTGAGATCACAGTAACTCATTTGGTTTTTTTTGTTGTTGTTATTGTTTGTTTGTTCTTTTGTTTTTCCAGATTTTCCAATGTAAAAGCTTTATTTGCAAACTTGAGTAAAAAGAGCTATAACGAAACCTTAAATAAGGTCATTATTATCAATAAACTAAGAGTGAAAATAAATCACCCTTCATTGCATTTGAAAGTCCCAACAGTCCCAGATGTGTCCCTGAGCTTGGCTTTGAACAGCTGTCTTAGACCATGGGGAATACATAACTAACGGCCAGAACTTGGTGGTTTTTCCATTTTTAACAGACAAATTAAGGAGTCCTGTCTGTATGTGGCTGTAGCAGAACGAATGTGGAGATGTGGAAAGAGAACTCATGAGTAGTTGTGTGGCTTCACTTTTATACTGTTGTCTCACATCAAATTGGTTAAGGCAGCTTTACAGAAAGGAGTAGCTTTACCCTGGTAGGTCTGCTGTCTGGAAGTTGTAATGCAAGCTGCTGGTACTAAATGTGTCACATAGTTGGCTACTTGGAGTAAAATGACCCTATTCCTGTTGTGAGCCAAGGTGACGTAATCTGCAGTAGACAAAGCTGCCTATTCACTATTAGTACAGTTAAAGGTTTACTCACTAACTGCGACCAGAAGTTTGATTCTTGCCATAGTATTCAGCATATGTATTTTTTTTTTAAAAAGGAAAGAAAAAAGAAAAAAAGTGAGGGTGCAGATGCCTTTAATGATGTACACTTTTAGTTTGCCATCAGGGTTGCAATTATCTAGCACAGGTGATGGATGAAGTCCAAAGAAATGCTGTGAAAGGCACCAGTGGGAAGAAATGAAAACTTTCACATTCATTAGTGGAGATAAAAGATGTTTTCAAATTTGATGGATTAAGAGTTAACTAAGATTTATTAAAACTGCTTTCCTTGTAATTCAATGAATGTGAATGAATGAAAGTCAGTAGTGTAACCCTGAACAAAAGGACTAGAGCAGGTGACAGAGGTAATATGAAAAACAGAGCACATAGTTCATAATTCACATACATCATAATTACTTTAAAAAGTCATAATCTCTTGCCTCTCTGCCTCTGATAGTATTTATCTCCACCATCACAGATGTTAGGTCTTATTGGTTCAGCCTAATCTTGTGTCGACCAGCCACCACCTTCTTATTTTGATCAGCATGGGACATTTGTGTTTAGCCTGCGGCTACCTGACAGTCTTCCTCATCTTTCTTGCATCCTGCTGTGTTCTCATTATTCAAAGATTTTCATCACTCAGGCCCCCAGCATTTGGCCCTGTCAGATTGGGTTGTCTGTTCTGTAGCATTTAAAGCGCCACAGATTTCTTTTCCTTTTAAATCTGGGATATTGAGATGGCTGCATGCCAAGTAAGGGAATCAAATTCACGGACACTGTAGAGCTTAAAAAAGGCATTGGTAAATATATTGCCACAGTTTATTCCTGCTTTTTTATGTTATTGTCATTAGTTTAATGCATCTGGAATTGCGTGATAATGATTAGGACAAGTGTGGTTTCAATGTTAGTGGGTGTCATTTGGGATTAAAGAAAAGGCTCTTACTAAGAGGGTGCAAGATGTGAGTGTCTGTTGCAAAAAAGCAGGGTTGTTGGGTGGTATTATGAGGATGAATATACAGTGAGCAAGTTGAAAGAAAGGACACCAGCTGGTGTCTGGACCAAGAGAGTACAAAGACACAAGAATCCCACACCACAGGGGGTGCCTGTGCTCCTCATTCTTTGTGTGTGTGAGAAGCTCCAGTATTATTG
The DNA here is from genome assembly GCF_056152115.1 of Neolamprologus brichardi. NCBI lineage: Eukaryota > Metazoa > Chordata > Actinopteri > Cichliformes > Cichlidae > Neolamprologus > Neolamprologus brichardi. Next base: position 24,229,195 of record NC_142110.1, read on the forward strand.
TTCCAGCTTTTTGGTTAGCTTGTGCCTGTACACCAGCTTCTCATGCTCCACCCTCTAAGAGCCATTAGAAAGATAAGTGATAAAACTGTTAAGGAGTATTTTAAAAAGCCCTTTTTTGCACAGAAAAAAAGTTTGTCTGGGTTCTAATCAGACTGTGATCCAATCATGTTGCTTTTTTCTTTTAACTGCAGTAAGCATTAAAACGTTGGATATAAATTAGAAAGTGATTTATCCTAAGTTGTGGGGATATGTAATAATAGGGATGCACTGATCCAACATTTATTTAACTCAAAAAGATGGAACAGGTATCTGTGGTAATGGGCTGATCTATTTATTTCAGTTCTGTGTTGTTTGAGTTTACGTCACCATGCAGCAGCTAGTGGTTTAGCTAATGTAGCACAGAGTTGGGTCAAAGCAGAGCGACCGCATTTGTATTTCACACCTCTTACACTAACAGTTTTTTTTTCTTTTTTAATGCTTGCATAAGTATTTCACTTAATCAGAAACTGTTGTGAAATGCATTGATATGACTTAAGCTCAGAGTAGATGGTGCTTTGGCTTTTCCCTCTACTTGGAAACTCATTTATTTTAACTTATTGTGTCTGGTCACAGACATTATATAGGATACAATCTACAAGAACCTTGGTTCAGGTGCAACTGTAAATGACAACAGTTTGCAGTATGACTGTCACTAGTGCAAAGAAATTAGATAAACAACACCCATATACTTTATCAATTGTTTTATTTATCTTGTGTCTGTCACTTATTATTCTACTAATAAATCATTACAATTATATTATTAGACATAAACCAACATTTAAGTTGAGCCTGACGTGACTTGGTATAAGCAGAATACCCAAGCCAAGATATGCACAAGGTATATCTTGGCATGAATTCAACTAGTTGCACAGCAGTGTATCAGAGTTCATGCACTAATGACTGGGAGTTGTTAATATAATTCCCTGTAGAGATCTTTTTACTTGAGTGCTGCCCATTGTGGCACAGTAGCAGTCAGTGCTCAATTATGAAAATAGGTCTCAGAGCCCTAAAGTGTCCCAGCATATCTGTGCCCCAATGTAATGCACTGAGAGAACACTTAACATTGCGTCTACAATAAAATGAGCAACCAGTACGGTTGCTCATTTTATTGTAGACGCAATGTTAAGTGTAAGGTACGTAATTACCTCGATCAAAGAGGTTATGTTTGTGGTACTGTTTGTTTGATTTCAGAAGCAGAATCAGTTTCAAGTTTGGTATGTAGTAGAGTTGGGCATTTCAAGCAAAAGTAGTAGTCAACATTTACTGGGAACTATGCAATGGTTCTTTGAAGATCACCCACCATGCTAAACTGCTCTTAAATGATTGTGATCTGTCATGGTACTTGGTTTTAAATGACTCATAAATAGATCCTTATTGCTTGTCTGAACAAAATGTATCCATGTCAACGGTTTTCCCCCCCACCCAAATAAACCCAAAAGGCCAGCACTGAGCTTGAAAAATTCTCTTAGTGACGATACCAGAGCCTTCTATGCATGTTTGATGATGCTCTGCTACATGCGCTGCAGGCAGTGTTGCTCGGGTGGTGGAGACTCAGTGCAATAGTAAATTAAGTTTGAGGTACTCGGAGGAAGAAAGAGGTGATGTAACAAGCTTTTAAAAGTCAATACCTTTACTTGTAAACTAATGGAGTGTCTCCATTCTCCTGCTAGTGAATAATTTTAAACCACAGTATGCTCCCTTGGTCTTAGACTTTCATCTCCATTTCCTTAAAATGTGGTTTTTAGCATGATTTAATTGTAAGACAATCCCCATCCCTCTCACTAGCTGTAGGTGCTTCACAGTTAATTGTGTTAAGGTCACAAAGTAAGATTCAATTATCTGCAATCAGAGTTACTGAAGTACTGTTTCAATTGTTAAGTGCTTGGAAATCGTTTTTATAGAAAATATTCAAATAGTTTTCTATTCAGGTTTGTGTGTGTGTGTGTGTGTGTGTCAGGGTGAGAAAAATATTTGAAAACAAATTCCAGTGACTTGCTAAGGTTTTTTGCAGGCTGTTAAGGGTGTTCCCTGCTTCTTGTCAGTGGCATACTGGGAAGCCCTCCGGCCCCCCTGTGTCACCATGAATAACACATTCACAAAGATTTATGGATATTACAGTATCACATTACAGTAAAACTGCAAGACAACACATGAAAATAATGTAGAATAACAATTTTTCTGACACTGAGATGGTATATCTAATGTCCAGCTGTAATTACAGCTCCTGCTGAACTTAAGCACTATAAATAGACTTTATTGAAACCAGATCAGGCTGAAAGGAGTTCAGTTTGATGTCAAATATTTGAACTAGTTAATGTGCTTACAGATTGTCTTTGGTAGTAATTAATGTGTGTGTGTGTGTGTGTGTGTGTGTGTGTGTGTGTGTGTGTGTGTGTGTGTGTGTGCGCGTGTGTGTGTGCGTGTGCTTTTTCATTATTAATCTGTGAATATAGTTGTACTTCCAGCAGTGCAGATCAAAAATCCACCCTAAACACATTTACTACTCACAATTGGGTCAATTCTGATTTAACTACAGGAGAAGCGTCCAGTAGCTAAAATTATAAGTGCCCAGACAGCAACATGACGGCTCTTTTAATTAAGTTCCCTAAAATATTTTGGAAACCCCACAAACGCGTCCAGCTCAGCTCTACTTCCAGCTTTAAAGAAACCCAACTCATCCCCCCCAAACCTTGTAGCACAAATGATTCTGTCTCGAGGTAAAACACCTGTTGGTCTTGAATAACAAGCAATTTTTGCCTTATATGCGTTGCTGATCCTATGACATCTCAGCAGTTGACTGGATTTGTACTTTAATGGATGAATAATTAGCTTAACTGACTGGTATTTCTGTTGCTGACTAGCAAGGGCAGCAACATATAAACATCCAGTTTAACTAATCGCACGCATATCCAGTGCTTACATGTTTCACCCTGTAAGTGCTCCTGTTTTAGATGACAGTGACTGTCATCAGGGTCTGTTCCAAAATGCATTTTAATACAATTAAGAACATGGATATGTGATGGCTTTGTTTTTCTACTTAGCTGATATAACTAGACTAAATAACATGTAAACCTGGTTCTTAGAAAAAGTGTGTGTGTGTGCGTGCGCGTGTGTGTGCGCGCGTGCGTGTGTGTGTGTGCGCGTGCGTGCGTGCGTGTGATGCAGTCTGTTTACACTGCCGTCCAGTATAATGAGGGAAACTCAATGCAAATTAGTCTTCCCGCAGGGATTTCAAGTCATAAACACACACAAACAGTTTTCTGCCATCTGTTTAGCAAAGACTGTGTTTATCTGTTATGTGCTCAAATGCACATGCATTTTTTTTGTTGTTTAATGTAACTGGGTCATGATGATCTCATGACAGATTAGACTAATGCAGATAAACTTTGATCTCAGCATAACAGAGAGAGACACACGTTGTTTCCCAAGTGCCTTCCCTTCTCTGAGCATTGCTCATTAGCAAAAATCAATCTGCCGCTCTCTGTGAGTGCCTAGCAGTAGTGTATATACTCACTAATAAGAACCCATAGGACCCACACGTGCGCACACATTCTCTCTCATATGCACACTTTCTCTGATATACCAGCTTGTGAGATGAGAGGGAACCTGGCTGAGCTGCTGTCCCCTGCCAATGATAGTGAGGTAGAAATGTATAGGGGTAGGGCAAGAGACCGTGTGTACTAGTGCTCAGCACATTTTTATTTCCTTATATGGTTGTAAAGCAAGCAGGAGAGGGAGGGGCTGTCAGCTGGCTGTCAGTTTGACATGTGACCTGGAAACAGGAAGTGCTGTGGTATAGCAGAAGAAGAGAAGTATAGGAGGTTAAAAAAAAAAAGACTGTTCGATGCTGCTCAGATGTTCTGGAGACTGAAATGTCAGAAAAACCTCACTCCACCCTCCAAACCAGTGAGACAGTCATGTTACACCCTCTGTTGGTGGCACTGTGTACACATGTTTACACTGTGAATTTGAGCTAAATATGAATGTCACATTTTAGCACCTATTTAAAATGCAGGCAACACGTTGATATTTCTGGTGTTTATATCAGACCACTGACATGTAACCTCTGCCTTCTATCTTTGGTTTTAGGTACGCATAGCGGCTAACTTTGTCATCCACGCCCCACCAGGAGAATTTAATGAAGTTTTCAATGGTGAGCTTTCTGTTCTTGTTCCTCTGTATATTCTTTCCTAAGATTAACAAAGATTACATTGCTCAGGACTTTTAATTTAATGCAATGTATGAGTCTGCAATCACAAAACATAAATACATAAAAATGTATTTGAATAGCTTGACTGTTATGTATAAAGAGACTGTCTGCAGCAAATTTTGTTTTGTTACAGTTTCCAGTAACTCTGTATTGACAAAAACTATTGTTAAATGTAAAAGTGAGGGAAGTGAAAACATGAAAGGCAAACAGTGAAAATGTGATATAAATAATTATATGGGTAATGTTTACATTTTTTATCATCCGTGTCTTTTGTTGAAGAGATATTAACTTCAACTTGTGTTAGAACCTAGATGTACTTTGGTATTATACCATTTTGCACCATCAGATGGTGTAATGAGTCACCTTTATTTAAGTGTCCAAATCATTGAGAGTATATTCTCATTCTCTGGTCCCCTGGAAAAAGCAAGCGCCTCTTGAGGAATTGGTTAGCTGGGAAAAATATCAAAAATTAAGCAGCAGAACACACATATTAGAACATGTTACTAAACCCACTAATAAAATGTCAGCGGTGCTGAAATTTTTAAAATACTGCCTGGTGTAAATACAAAAAAAATCAGAATACTTTGTCAGTCCTAGAGGAAATGATTTGGTCACAGGTGCTCCAAGACCGTAAAGCAGCCTTTGGTACATGCTTTAAAGCCGTGCCAACTATGTTCTAAGTAAACAATTAGAGACTTGTTTTAGTTAGTTTTTATTTTTAGTTTGACAGCTTTCGTCAACATCGGAGCCAGGAGGCATCAATGAAGTGTGAACTGCTCAGGATGAATGCTGTATTTGTGTTTCTGTTGTGTATGCCCTAACCCTTTTACATACAGTATAGCTGGCTACATTGAAATAAATAGTACAAAAGGGAGTCCATACATTTTGCCACCCTTTCAACCATCATTGGAGAGCAAGTCATGTACACACCATTAATGTACATTACAGTACTGTGTCAGTGCAGCACTGTTTTGTGTCTTTGTGTAGGTTTCTCACACTAAAATAGTTTTGGTTTCAGTTAATACAGAGGACCTAAAATAGAATCCATTATTTGGATTTTATGGCCACCAGGAAATTAAATTGAGACTGTGATGTTTTGCTCAAAATGTGTCTCGCCCTGCAGCACCAGAGTTGACACCACACTGTCACAGTAGTGCCCCTCGAGACAGTGTGTATGTGTGTCTTGGCTTTGTTAACGACTCATCCTGGCCCGGTACATGTCGTCACCTCAGAGGAACGCCTTTGGGGTTGTCTGTTTACCGCTTATCACAGCCTGTCAGCCACACACACTCATATGCACACACTAAAAACAGTCCCCTGTTGCAACTTTCCCCCCTTTCATCTCTATGTGATTATAGCCTTTTCCACTGAGCTAATTTACCATGTCTGCTTCACTCCCCTGGCATAGATGCTGCAAACACTGACTGCTGGCAGCTGTGACTTTAGTGTTTGTGTGCGTGTCATGGAGATAATCTGCTGTTCCTGTATTCTTTCCTCTTCTGCCACCATTAATAATATGACAATTTTTCCTCTTAGATGTGCGATTGCTGCTCAACAATGACAATCTGCTCAGGGAAGGTGCAGCGCAGTAAGTCTTCCCTTGTGCTATTTCCACAATTAAAAATTTTCAGATGTTAGACGGAAAATACAGATTTGCATTGCAACAACTGAAGATGAAAAAGGACTACAACTTGAGATTCACAGACCAGACTAGTTTTAGTTGCTTAGGTTTTTACACCTGACCATTTCTCCCCTGTCCAACACGTTAACAACAAGAAGAAACCATTCAGTTTACATCTAAGAGTTCTAGACTTGGACATGCTGAATAGTTACAAGTTAATCAACAAATATTAAGATTGAAAAGTTTTAATAGCCAGCAAGGCGGGACTCCTGTGTTTGCGATCTAACTAACTTGGTATCTCTCTCCGTAGTGCATTTGCACAGTACAACTTGGACCAGTTTACCCCCGTGAAAATTGAGGGCTACGAAGAACAGGTGAGCTCATGCTTTGCTTTTTGACCCTGAGGTTATGGTAGCAATACAGAAGCTAAAGAACAGGACTTTTATTACTTTTGGCATTAGTCACTTTATAACTCCAACGCACAGTTAGATACTGCTATAGTTGATGCACATCAGAAGAATGAGTGACTCAGTTCATAAACTTTTTCCATGTGGACCAGGCAGTCACAAGTGTGACGTTCCTGTAACGTAAAAGCACAGTTTTATAGAGATCTCTTTCTTTAGCTCATCCAGCCAAGACTATCATCAGAAATTAAAAAAAGTGACACTTTTCTTGGACTTCAGGATTAGAAGAGAGATGGTAGCCTCCAAATATATTATGGTTTAAGTGACGCAAAACATAGTATAATTGTATCATTGGCATTAAAAGAGACAAATAAAATTGGATGAAAGATCAAACAAGTCTGAATCTTCTCCTTTAGTTCCTGCAAAACAGGATCACATAGCCACTTTTATTTAAATGTCACTTCTTGCTTGCTGTGCATTTGTGTGAAGGTTGAACACTGCTGAATGAATGTGGCTGTGTTGGCTTTAGTAATGATTGCACTGTCTTATGTAAAGATGTCATCATGTCCCTCTGTTCCCATATGCTGGGCTGAAATTCCCCTGTCTGGTACCCAGCTAGCTGAGCTAAGTGTTGAGGTGAAAGGCAGAAGATGGAAAGTTCAGGCTGATGCCTGTGGTTCCTATTGTTCTCCGTCCTCCTCTTTTCATCCTTTTGTTTCCTCTTCATCTCTCCTGTCTCCTTAGATAATTTACCACAGCTCTACTTCTTTATTGTGCTGTTCTCTTTCCATGCATGTTCTTGTCGGATTATTTATTAATTTTTCTTTCTTACATGTTTTACTTATTTTTCCAGTGCTCTTTCATTTTCTATTTCCCTTGTGGCCTTCCCACAGCTCTCTTTCTCATTCCTTTACCCCCCACTTTATATTTCAGGTCTTAATCACAGAGCATGGTGATCTTGGGAATGGCAGGGTCTTGGACCCCAAGAATAAGATCTCCTTCAAATTTGACCACCTGAGGAAGGAGGCCAGTGACCCACGGCCCCATGATGTTGACAGCTCCCTGGAAGGCTGGAGGAGTGCCTTGGACTCTGCTGTCAGGGCCTATGTCAAGGAGCACTATCCGAGCGGTGTCTGCACCGTATGTTCAAGCCCACTCTGTTACCAGAATAACTGAACTGCTCACCTCAGAAAGTTCATTTTTTCATTGTGTGTTTAAAGCTATTAGTTTATGAAAACATCAAGCAAGAGGGAGTTTTCTCACAGGATCTGACTCTGGAGTTCAAAACACACATTACAACTATTACACATTGCTCTAAACTTAACAGCAGAGGCTTGTGTGTAATATAGATGACTGATAATTGGGACTGAAGCTCACTGTTCTCTGGTGTTTTCCTACAGGCTTATAAAAACAGATACATTTAAAAGTCACACACAATTCAACAGAACTGCTCAGAATAGAAACATAAACCAGAGCTTTTAGGACCAAAGTCTCTTGTCTTTGCATAGTGATCCTCTTCATTCGGAGATCTGTTTTCTATAAAATTAGAACTTTAGTGCCCTTCATTTTGTTTCCACTTGCATTTCAAGATTAACATTTTGTTTTATACATTCGTTTAACCCTGGGGGATTGGAACAGGAAGGGTATCTATTTTTTTTTAATCCCTTGCAACAAATTAGCAGCTAAAAGTAGCCTAATGTTATTAGTGATCAAATACAACATGTACAGTCAAATTTAATCAGTTTCAAGCAGGAAGCAGTAGCAGGCCAGTATTTAGATAAGCCTGCCTTTTACTTTGCAAAACAGCTGTTGTCCTACTTATTAAATGTGTTGTGTATATATGACATCCTCTTAGTACCATGCCAGGGTCAGGTTTATAAAAAAAAAAAAAAAGAGTTCACAAAAGTGGCCTCGAGTTGCATGTGAAATCTGAAAGTGTCTTTTTTGTCTTTTAACTTCAGATTTATGCGAAAACCATTGATGGACATCAAACTATCATCGTGTGCATTGAGTGCCATCAGTTTCAACCAAAAAACTTCTGGTATGTATAAAACAGTCAAAACGTTAGTGTGATATTTTTTTCCCTCCCTTATATTTTCTGATATTTCTTGTGTCTCCTCCCTTTCTGCTTTCAGATGAATTTTTTTTTTCAGTACTAGTATTTAGGCAGATGATTTTTATCCTTAAGAACAACTACATGTTAAATACAATAAAACCATTGAAATCCTCAAATGTTTCTTGAAGTGTTTAAGGACATTGCAGTAATTGGCACATAACTCTGGACTGTTAGACTCTGTTGATTTTGATCAGGTTAATCTAATTGGATAAGAACTGCACCAATCCTCTTTGCTGCTGGGTCTTATTGGTCTTATAAGTGTTGGGTGTAGTAATCCCAAAACTACTCTAAGTGACTGCTGTAATGAGGAGCCTATGGTTCGAAAGTGAAATAAATTGTATTTATTTATTTTTTGATTTGCAAATCACAGTGAAAAGGATCAAAACCTTCACATGGAGATTTTGTATCTAATAAAAAAGATATATTAGAACTTAATGATTCAAAAATTTGTCAAAATCTGTAAATATCATTTTTTACTCTTCTGTAATGCTTGCACCCCCACACTAAAATAGAAGTGCATTTTATTGAAAAATTGGACACCCTTTGCAAAGTCACCCAGTTGGCCGAATTGGATGGGAGGTCGGTTCTGACCTCAAAACCACATATTTGATCAGAGCACTTTGTAATAACCCAGAACTTCAATGTAGTATGCAAATTTTAGTCAAATTAAGAAAATTGGCAGTAGAGTGTCCAAACTAATTTCCATGTCTGTTCACTACATATTAGGAGATGGTTCACTGACGTAAATAGCTGTTGGTCCATCATTAGTAATGCTTTTACTGACATAACACAGAGGAACTCTGTGAACAAGGTGTAACACTTTACATCTTTATGGATCTTAACAAAACTCTTCTATGTCATCTTAACTCAAGAAACTCTTACATTGCTTTAAATGAAGGCGCACATTAACTGGTCTTTAAATGTGATGCTACACTGCTGTGAATACCTTTCTTACTATCTGTATTGCCACTGTTGTTGACCAAAAACACAAAGTCATATACCTTTTCTGTTTATTTTTCAGTATAGGCGATGACAGTTGAGCCAGTGTACTGGACAGTTAGCTGAGTCAAGTAAAATTGACTGAAGTGTGTTTATCTTTCCTTCTCGTTGTTTAGGAATGGACGCTGGAGGTCAGAATGGAAATTTACCATCTCCCCCTCCACCACCCAAGTGGCAGGAATCATGAAAATCCAGGTATGTTATCTGAACAACAATCTTTGACGTAAAACGGACACACTGTGTTGTGTTATGCATGTCAGCACGCATGCTCAAACTCACGCATACTGACAACATTTGCATGTACACTTTAATCAAATTCAGTTTCTTTTTTTCCCTCTTTTTCTTTCTGTCTTTTTTACCGTGTTTTGTTTATTTCTCACAAAGTTCGGTTAATTTCTGTTGCACCCTTGTCTACTTTTTCCCATAAGCTCAGTACTAAAATGTTGTGTTTTTGGTTTTTGTTGTTGTTTCCTTCACTTTCCCCCCCCCCCCCTTTTTTTTGGGGAGTGGCTTATTAGACCTCTTGAGATTTGTTTGTTGGCACACAGCTCTTTGTTTTTTTACAGCTCCAATCATTTCATGGCACAGAAGAAATTTTGGTTAGAAATACACTATATATTTCCACATGTATTTCTAGGTTCATTACTATGAGGATGGAAATGTCCAGCTGGTGAGCCACAAAGAGGTTCAGGAGTCCATGTCAATTTCTGTGAGTATTTCTGTGAAGTCCAAGCAGAAGCTGCAACAATCAGTCCCCATACTTTTACATTTGTATGTATTTAGGGTGATTACTTGTAATTTTGTCAGTAATTAAGTTTTGACCTGGCACCAGCTTCCAGGGGAGGTTTTCTGCTCTGTAGCTTCAGTGTAGGTTTTAAAGTTACTTTTTTGTTGGATGCCTTGTCCTCTCCCCTCTTCAAATGAATGTCATGTTTTCAGAATGAGGCTGCAACTGCAAAGGAGTTTGTTAAGATCATGGAGGCTGCAGAGAATGACTATCAGGTATGTCAGGAGATTTCGTTGAACCTGAACTTTCACCTCAGATCAGAAGTCCTCACAAATGATGGAAACATTTTACAGTTATGACTCCAGCACTTACTGCCACACTAAAATCTTTTGTTGTTTGGCTTTAGTTTTGTGTGATAATCTGTTACTTTTAGTTGTGAGGAGTTTGTGTTACTCAAGTCAGGAGATAATGAAAACATTTTACACGTTCGCAAACGGAAGTCAGGTTTTAGAGTGACAATGAATAGAAAGCTGAGTCACTTGGATGAAGCTGGACATTTTTAGAGAAAGCTGGACTTTCACAACAAGGCCTGGAGAAAACTCTGACATACCCTAATGTGGTTATAACATTTTCTGTTGGCTGTTATAGACCATTATTAAGTCAAGGAAAAATCCAAAACTCTATTTTCCTACACCACACAGACTTCTTCAGACCTGGGGAAAATTTGGATTTATTTGAATAGGTTTTTTTTAATCCAGTCCCCTCTCTGTCTTCATCCTTATTTCATTCCTTGTAGACGGCCATCAACGAGAATTACCAGACCATGTCGGACACTACCTTCAAAGCCTTACGCCGCCAGCTTCCTGTGACACGTACCAAGATCGACTGGAACAAGATCCTGAGCTACAAGATTGGCAAAGAGATGCAGAATGCTTAAAAACCGCAAAGATAACAGTCAGATCCCCACTCCTGCCCCCAGCCCCTCCATCCCCATCCAAAAAAATGTTGCATGACTGGATAGTTGTATCGTCTTTGTACAAACAATTAGAGAAAACGGGGGCAAAGAAAGGTTTGGTCTCACAGACATCAAATGACACATTGGATGACTGTTTTGATTTTATACAGACACTCTTAACTCCTGTATACTGAATTTGTGATCGTATTTGGGAAAATCTATCTTGAGGAAACTTTGCGAGTCATAGGACACAGGGTGGACACTTGTTTGCATAAACACCCTTATGAAATAAAATATCATGTGTGCAGTAAGTATTGCATCAGTGAGACCACACCTTTTTGTTTGGAAAATTGGTTAGAATTTGCAATAATGGTGAAAACAAATTCATTTCTGGGAGAATTTTTGTCTGCATTTACAGAGGAAGTCAGTTACTATGGCTGAAACAAACAACTCCCCACCCCACACCCCTCGTGCCCTCACCACCACCCAAAAAAAAGAAGTTTTGTGTTCATTGACTGATATATTTGGCACAAGCAGCCACCACTGTCAGCCACTCAATGTTCTTGTTCTCTCATTTTGGTACTTCCCCCTCACCCTTTGTCCTGTGTGTGCGCTCTCCAGCTTGCAGCACTCCTGGCTACCTTTTGACTTGACATCGTCTGAACTCTCACTCAGTGCAGGGAGTTCTGTGACCACTTAACAAGCTTAATTAACAAGTCATCAGTCGCAAAAGTAATTTGCATAATGTCCAATTTACAATAAAATTTAAAAAAAAGTATCACTTTCTCCTCCAGTGCTTATTTTTATTAAAAACAAAACCTGACTGTATTATATAACAAGGCACATTGTAATATATACCTGTATGAAACATCCTGTCTGTCAGTTTGGTGATTTGTTTCCATGAGATTAATTGTAATTCAGTCACAATTATGTTGCATTAAATGACAAATTTTCTATTTACTGACTCAGTCATAATTTCTGATGCTATTTATTGTGACATAAATGGGGAAGAAAATTATAATGTTGGGGTAAAACAGATAAACAACCACACGTGCATCACTGATTTAACTTAAGGACTGATTTTTAATATGCTATTAATCAGTAAGTCTGTTTTTTTCCATATTCCATCAGTCTGCTGCCATTAAAGATTAAAATCTTTACAAGTGATCTACAAAAGAAAACTGAATTGGTACTTGGTGCCCAATTTTTGTTTTTCTGTATATGGATAAAAACATTTCCATCATAAATGGATGCAGAAAAGGTATATAAAAAAAAACTGCCATAAATTAAATGTCTAAAATTCAAAATTTCCTTGGAGTGGGTCCCAAATCTTCAAATGAAATGTACACCCGTGTTAAAATAAAGTATCTGCGATATCTTCTAAAGGTGTCTCTCAGGGTGATTCATTTTTTTATGTATATATATTTTGTTTTCATTATTTTAGATAAAACGGGGATAATAAAGAAAAAAAATGTTTCACAAAAATTTGGCAGCAGGCAGAGATCCTAATAGGGCTGTGGGGAAAAACAGCTGCATGTGCAGTATGAGGAATTTTTCCAATTAGATTTGACGGCTGACAGACTTGATTTTATTCCTAAGGCAGGGTGGTTGATAAGTGTATAACAGGTTAAAACTACAAACAAGGTGTCATGAAGCAAAGTGTTATGATACATAATAGGTTTTTTATTTGTTTTTTACACTGGGAAAAGGAATGATTCATATTGAGCTTAAATCTTTCCAAAAAAGTGTTTGCTGGCTATATTTATTTAAAAACTCGAAATCGACAACATACAGGCGGATTTATTCAACGGTGTTTTCTGCAGCTCGCTGTAGGTGAATTAGCGACACCTTGAGGCCGCTGGAGCTAACTGTCCAGGTTAGCGAGCCGGTGGCTAACTGGTAACTGTTAGCTTTAAGGTTAGCCTTCCAGCCCCGTTTGCAGACACGTCCACACATACACAGTGTCTGCTGCTGGATACTCAGACACATGCTGGACTGCTGGCAGGAGAAATGCTAGCTACGAAGAGGTCTTCCACCAGTTTCTTTACATACGCAAATTGAGGTAAGATGTCTCACATGATCCCTGTCAACGCTGTCATCCACAACGCTTCCACTTCTCTCTTTTTTTTTCTTTCTAAAGTTTTTGCCAACGTTAGCCAGCAGCTCTTGTTAGCAGTTAGCTAGCAGGTTGAGTTAGTGGCTACGACTCACCGAGCCCAGTTTAAATGGAAGCCCTCACACGCGTGACTGATGTTTAATGCACAGGGGAGAGTGAACAGGATGCTCCCGAGCTGCCGTGGAATGAGTTTGTCCTGGCAAGCGGCATAAGGCGGGGAGCAGTGTATTGCTTTTAATGGTCTCCATCATGAGTCAGTGTTTAACGGTGACTCCAGAGTTCAGAGCGACCGTTTGCCAAGTTTCCTCTTCCTTCAGGAGTCGCCTCTGTCAGGGATGCTCTTGAAGCAAACTTTGTGTTGCTTATTGTTTTGTTTGTTTGTTTAAAGAAATGTTGAGCTTAGTCTTGCGGACCTGAGGTGTTCACCTCTGCTGGGCACTCGCAGCGAGCTCAGGGTTGTAGTTGGCATGTTGTGTCTCCGTGCCTTCACAGCAGCCGGTGGATTCGTCTCCTGTGACTGAGAGCTGAGCAGCAGATGGAAGAATGTGCTCTTTCAGAAAGCCAGCTGGCCCCGGTAGAGAGGGCAGGAGAGCCTTTAGGCACAAATAAGCTGGTTGAAGAATTCGTGTGTGTGTTCGTATATAAAGTGAATAGTCATGACAAAAAGCATGGGCGTAAAAGGTTAGTTTGACAGGTTCAATACGGCATGCCGGCAGCTGGCTCTCACCTTCCCACTGCTTTTTGTTGTACAATAAAGGGTTATTATTCTATTCTATTCGTGCAATGAAAGGTGTTAATGCTGCTGCTGCTGCTGCTGCTGCTGCTGAATTGGCTGCCTGACAAACCGTAATCCTCCCTGAGAAGTCTGAAAAGGCATCAAAGATTATTCTCTTAAGTAGGGATGTAGCAGTCCTTAAACCTAGACCGAAATAGAAACATCCACAGCATCTTTTGGCAATTCCATCTTCCTTTTACCATGATGACTGCCCGAGCTAGTAATTCCAGCGCTCTGTACTCCAAAGCAGGATATGGGGTATGAGAAACTTGAGTAAATACAAGATCCATTTTTAAATTGTGATTTTATTTATTAATGGAAGAAAGTCAGCTGGCCTCTCCCTTAGAGATAGGGTGAGAAGTTTGGCCATCTGGGAGGGGCTCAGAGTAGAGCTGCTGCTCCTTCACATCGAAAAGAGCCAGTTGAGGTGGTTCGGGCATCTGACAAGGATGCCTCCTGGGTGAGGTGTTCTGGTCATGTCCCACTGGGAAGAGGCCCCGGGGCAGACCCAGGACATGCTGGAGAGATTATATCTCTCGGCTGGCCTGGGAACGCCTCGGTGTTCCCATGGACAAGGCGGAGGAGGTGGCTGGAGAGAGGGAGGTCTGGGCTTCTCTGCTTGGGCTGCTGCCCCCGCAACCTGGCCCCGGATAAGCAGAAGAAGAAGATGGATGGATAGAAGTTAGCCAAACCTCCCTGGCCCTATGTGGAGAAAGTAACTGGGTCCTTATAATTAACCATAACCCATTCTGATCTACTTGAGCACTGAAGGTATTTCATACAACTTGCCTTCACCGTATTACCAAAAGTTTGAAAGGTACAAAATCACTGTCTATAGACGGGAAATTGAATCAACTTTTGTGGAAGATCATTCGTATCTCAATGTCTGGATAGTATTGGTGTCGAACGTTTGTTAACCCTAGAACACTAACCTATGGTTTTGTAACAGTATCACTAATGGTGGGTATATTTTACCTGATGATAAAACATACTTCCCATTAGCGATGGGATTTCCGGCTCTTTTTAGAGATCCGGCTCTTTCGGCTCGGCTCATTAAAAAGAGCCGGCTCTTTCGGCTCCGAACCGGCTCTTCAGGTTGTTTTGTTGCTTTAATTATTTAATCATTAACAATAATATAAAATTATGCAGAAAAGGAATTACTAATGTAAAAAAAGTGGTTTTATTTATATATGTTTATATATGGCCCCTAGAGACAAAGCACGTACAAACTCTAAAGCATATACAAACTCCAAAAAGCACGTACAAACTCCAAAACACATTTCTAGCATGAACTGAACTTCCAAAACAGAGCTACCCAGATCACTTAAATTACACAATTGAAAGCATGTGTGTATTGTTTGTGTATTTATAGACAAGCACTCATATTTGTTCAAATAATTAAAAAAAAAAATCATTTACCTGTTACTACCACACACCAAATCTGGTTGTTGATACTTCCTGGCTTGTGTAGCCACTAGGTAACAAAAGCTCAACACTGCGCCCTAGCATCCTGGAGCACTTCTGTTGGCTTTTGTACTTGATTCTGAGTTTGTACGTGCTTCTTAGTTTTTACGTGTTTTGGAGTTTGTACGTGCTTCTGGGTTTTTACGTGTTTTGGAGTTTGTACATGCTTCGGGGTTTGTAAGTGCGTCTGAGTTTTTAAGCGTTTTGGAGGTTTTACGTGTTTTGGAGTTTGTATGTGCTTTGTCTCTAAGGGCCACCATAAATATACTTTATTTATTCACTCCACATAAAATGTAATAAATAAATCATATAATACAAAGAACAACTATTTACATTTTAAACTTTTAACTATTTAAAATTTCAGCTTTTTCCTTTTAAACAAATTTAACATGAAACAACACAAAACACTGCAAACCACAACACAATTAAATATAAATTAAAATATTAAAACAAAAAGAAGATGCACATTCTCTGTCATATGGGCCTGCATGATTTCTGAATCCTTTATCATCTGCAACTGAAAATAGTGGATGATTACTATACCTTTCTAATGTGACGTTGTTGTCCCTCGCTCTCTTTCTCTCTGGCTCTGATCCTGTGCTACTGCAAGTGTAACTAACGCCCCTCCCCCCTCTGCCCAGCGCAAAGTACAGGCCGCGCGTGCGAGTTTAGCGGAAAAAAGGGCGAGAGAGAGGGTGAGAGAAAGAAGAAAAAAAAAACCCACGGCTCCCAATAAGGAGCCGGATCGCGTCGTTCACTTCAAAGAGCCGGCTCTAAGAGCCATTTCGTTCGCGAACGACCCATCACTACTTCCCATCAAGAAAGTGCAACAACACATGACAGATTGAAGTATTTTTCTTTTATTTCCTGCTATACAATGTCTCATAAAATTTAAAAAAAAAAGGTTTAAAATGAGTGAAAAATTAGGGAATCCTTAACAACAACAAAAATCCTAAAATATTATTAATAATAATTATAATGATTAAAAAGCAACTGTATTTCGGTTATTTTTTAAATTATCATTATTATTTTCTAAATTGGCTGCGAGTAATTTTAAAATTGTTTTAGTGTTCTAAAACCTTTTAATATATAATTCTTAAGCAGGACACCCAGTACTTGTACCTGTTGATCTTATACCATATTATTCGGACCATAAGGCGCACTGTCGATGAACAGGTCTGTTTTCATACAGGTGTCAAAATAAAAAACGCGCATAAGATAAGAAGTTGCAGCGCGCGTTTGCGTACATAAGATTTTCTGGAGGACGACAGACATTTGTTTAGAACTCTTAAAGATGTCGAAGAAGCTCCTTTAAGCAATTACTGTGATGTTCCTCCATCTCCAAAGAAATGTCAGAAGGAGTCCGAACCACAAAAGAAGCGTGTATTGTCGGAAAAGTGGTTGCAGGAGGTGAGCTGGCTTCAAACAAATGATGAACGCACAGAGATGTGGTGCAGAATGTGCCGTGAAATTTTAATAAATGACAAATTAATAAAAAGGCATGAACATTTTTTTGTATCGAAAAATATCGAACCGTGACACCAAAGTATCGAACCGAACCGTGAATTTTGTGTATTGTTGCACCCCTACTATCTACATCAGTAATTTCCATCCACCATTTATTGAAGTTCTGACCATTACTTCCTTCCAGAGTTGCTGGTTTCTTCTATCTGTAAGGGAAGAAATGCAGGTTTAAAGCACATCTGTGTTGGCTTCCTTTGCAAACCCTGAAACTATATCCCTTCTTTAAATACAGTCTGTGGTTTAAACCTCCTCTTTGCCAGAGTCAGCCAGTCAGAAGAAAGTTGGCTTAAAGGTAGAGTAGCTAAAATGGTTTGTTTCAGACAGGAAATTAACTGATTGTCTGCTATAAAGGATTAGTTTGAAATGTAAATCATGCAAAGCTAGGAAGAAAACAGTTGGCTATAATAATAATTATTTATTGTCTTAATCAAAGTGATTTGAGTTTTTGGTAACTGAAAAATGTCTTCGTTTGCAGAACATGTAAGCAAGTTTTGAAGTGAACAATCAATAGATTATGAAAAGCATGCATAAAATTCTCAGTGAGTCAGACATTGGTGTCTTCTAAATGTGGTCAAAGAAAAAAAAAATCATGTCGAGCCAAACTGGATATCTGAACATGGGTTTTGTATCTCTTCAGCATATCCTCATTTTATTAGATTTAACTAATGGCATACATACAGTCTCAGCTGGCTGTAAATATTATTTCATTAAATTTCACAGTGGGGACGTTAAATGGAACTGAAACCCCACAGCTACGATGTGCCCTCGTCATCGTGCTGTTACGTATCTGAGTTTGAAATAAAAAAAATTCTTCAGTCAGTTAGAGATGATAACACACAACAGCTTGTCATGCTTGACCTTTTCTTACAGTTGATTTTATGGGACACGTCATGCAAGGTGTTGAATTGATAACACAGTTTCACTTCCTATTCCTGGCTGACACCAGTATATGCTTATAATATTTCTTCTTATTTCCTCCTTTACAATGAGAAATAAGAGCTTGTGGGATTCCCTCCCTTAAAACTGGCCAAGGTGCTTCATCTAATCTCCATTTAGTTAGCTGTCACCCCTCATTAAACCTGTCCTTTTGCATCTTCCTTAGGTGATAAAAGTGATTAGCAATAACTTTACAACAAATCCCTTTTGTGGGTAGGAAAGCGAGACAACATGTTATTTAGTTGCTCTATGTTTTGATAAAGGGTGTCTTATTTTATTATAGTGTTCGCTTGAATATAAAAAAAACTGCATGACTGCTTACAAAACATGTTGTATACAGTGGAATAAACCCTAATTATAAACTTTTTAGAGAAATATTTTATTACAGTGCTGCTGATTTTGCTGTGACTAAATCCTCTGTGTGGATGAAGCCAGGAAATCTTCTGTGAACAAAAACAAAACCTCTTGACAAAGACAGTTTCTACCAATTTTATTTTTAATGCATATTAAACTCTTTCAAACTTGGTAGCTTGGTAAATATGCAGGGTACACTAATCAGCTCTGCTGCTTGACTTTCCTGAGAAGGTCAACAAATGTTACTATGACTTTATAGCAACATTATGCAGAATTGTCTCACAGTATAAGATGCATGTTCTCATTTTTCTTTTTCGTGATGACGAAACATGGTGGTAATAAATTGCTCTGTTAAGCAAAAGTAAAACCTGTGTCTCATATATAGTATACCAAACTCTCTATTGAGGCATATTTTAATGCAGATTACACTGAATTGAAGCTCATGTTGGCCTGCTCCTCACTGTGTGTGTTAGATGGCAAAACTACACTATTGTCTGCTTTCAACAAGCTCGTGATTTGCTTATGCAGACGGCTTTGTGCAGAGTATCTGGTTCATTAATGATAATTTATCCAACCACTTAAGTCTTTTCACACACACGCAGCAGCTCTCACTCTATCTGGACCCAATGGAGGCTCTGCCAGCTTCTTTTTACAGAGTATGTGTGATCTCAGACTGTGACAGCGGAAAATAATAGTCAGGTCTTTTACAGCTAATGAGTGGGGGTCGTGTCAGTTCCCTCGCCTAAACCAATGATTGGTGTTTCCAGAGGTGTCTGAAGTGGGCAATTTCCTGTTGTTTGCCATGTGCGAGAAAGGGAATATCCAACCTGATTCTCCCAGAAATCTTCAGAGTTGATGATTTCATAGATTGCTTGGGGTACATGCGCGGTAAGGAAGAAAAAACTTAGACTAGTGGTAAAATAAAGTCACCTAAAATATAGACTGATGGACACATGCCTTTTTTGTTGTTGATTACTAACCAATCCACAGTGTACAAACAATGGTAATGAGGACCGCCCTCACCAGTAAACTGTTGAAACTGCTGAAACACGATTAGTCTTGACCTCCAGAATGGGCACTGTCATTTTGATGCACAGCTATAATACTCAAAATGTCAGAGTATAAGAAATTGAAGTTTAAAGGGAAGATTTACATACCATTTTTTTGATAGTGTAACATTGCTTACTAACCCTTAGTGACCAATGCAGCAGAGCTATAATTGAACAATTTTGTGTGGGGAATACTTGCAGGCTGATAATGTGATAAATTGTGTTTGGATTCAGACACATTCTTCAGGGCATTTTTCCCAAGCTTCATATTCCCCAGAGAAATAATAAATACATCAGAAATAAAATCTCTTTGAAGACTGAATTTTTTTCCTACTGTGAAAATGTTTCAAAAATGTCAGGCTGGGATAGAGAAATGATGATTCTGTACTGAGAGGAAGGTCCACAACTCTGATAACAACAAAAATACATCAAATATGCTCTTATATATGTTTATTTATTTGGACATATGTGTAGTGAGAAATTAAACACACACACCTCCATTCTACTAAACACACTAAACACTACAGCATAAAATCAAGTGGTCTCAGATTGAATGAAGAATATAAGAAATGCTCTGAGTCAGCCGTGCGACGTGACACAGGCAACCACAGCACACATTCACCACAAAGCCAGATCAGACTGGTCAGAAACCTTTATTTAGAACCTGTGCAGCACACTGGTAACATGATCTCAGCCAGAAAAGTTAGCTCTACCTTTGACAGAGCATACAGCTCCGCCCTGCCTGAAAAGGTCCACAGGATGAGTGGTTTTCTACACAGGGAGAACTTTCACATCAGAAACCCTTAATCACCCTTTAGACTGAAGGGTTATATGAGAAGAACACTTCAAAGCCTAACAGCTGGTTGGATAATATCTGACCTTCCATGTCTATAACTGCCCCGGCCAAATGAGAAAAGTCTTTTGGACTGTTGTGTAGGTACACTGCCTTTACACTGATGAGGGAAATGCAGGTAAAATCCATTGTCCTGTATGAATCCACTCAAAGAATTTATAGCAGTCATGAAGGAAAGGGTGTGATGAAAGATGTATGGAGGTAAAGAGAGTCATAGAAGCTAAAAGGTGTTTCTGTTTTTTGTTTTTCTTCCCAAAGTTGAAATATGGACTCCATCTCCCGAACTTGCTGTAGCTCAGTAGACGGAAGTCTTTTCATATTTTTTGATATCAGTATTTAAATGGAAGTTGGACTGTTTAGATTTTAAGATACCAGCCTTATAAAATACACCACTTAATCAACTGTGGCCACAATCATGTTATACTGGCATGTTTGTGCAGCAGATGGTGTTTGCAGCAGTTCAAGAAACTAGCTTCTGTGTAAACAGGATGTAGTGGTGTGATAAAGATACTACATACAAACAGATAATACATACAGAAGATGCTGACATATTAACCACTTGTATTTGTGGTTGGTTTGGTTGATTTGTGCATTTTCTCAGCATAGCTGGCTGAATAATGAAACATAAGACCAAGAGCACTGAATTCATGATTTGGGTCCAGCATCTAAATGTTAAATAAACTATTTTATTATTTTATTTTTTATTATACTACTATTTGCTACATGCCAAAGACAGACGTTTGTCAGAGAAGACTAACAGCCACAGTACGACAACATGAAGCAAGTGATTATTTCCCCACCCTCTGTTCCTCTTTCTGACTTCCTATTTTACATACAGAGACAGTTTGATGAATGATATGGCATGTGGTGTGTATTTAAATGCCATTAAGGTTTGACTTCTTGCATGTATTTGAATCTATGCAAACTGATTAAAATTAGCAAGATTCTGTGTAAAACTAAACACAACCATCTGAGAGACTCTGCAGTAATGAACCTGGGTAATGCTCCAGTCTATGTCGTAAATTGTCTCAGTGCGACGAGAGCTTTTCTCTTTTTTTAGTATAGTATGTTGCTAAGAACTGTACAAACTAAAAATATAAATTGAGAAATTTAATATTAATTGTTTAATATTACATCTGGCCTAAGCCTCATCTAAATTATTATTATTATTATTGTTATTATATTACAGTCTCACTATCTGACTGTCTCTTATGGACCTGGGTGAGACTAACAGCAATTCAGACAAGCCCCTGTGATGAAAAAGAAATCACGGGACATGGCTACTCTGTTGAGGATAGGGTCACTGAGGCACCACCATGGAGCAAAACCTGGGAGATGGGTGCTACAGGAGAGACCATGGTGGCTGGGCCCATAAGGTCTGGCTGAACACAGTCTGAAAGCAAGACAGGGGGGGGCATTAGGCACTGTGTTTGCTTCTCCTCTTCACTTCTCTTTCAGTATCAGTGCTGATGTGGCGATAGTATCTGGTGACAGCTATCAGTCATGAGAATACTGCTACTCCTTATTGGTGGGCATAAATAAAAGTGAATGCATGATTTTGCAGCAGGGCGCGAATCAACCAATGTAATGCATCCAATGTATCTTGTAATAATTGTTTTGTTTGTTCAGTATCATAAAAATGTCTGTTTCATTTTTCTGTTGTGAAGATAGCTAAGATTTCTTTGAGTCTCAATGTCCTGTTGACCTTCCAGTTTCATTTATCAGTGCTTGTTATAAGGCAAGGATGGTCCTGACTTTAGATCAGGTCACACAAAGTATTTCTGACCCAGTTAGCTAAACATATCACTGCATTTGAACAGTGACCATGTGTAGGTAATGAAAACTACACTGTCCGTCCCTCCTGTCCCATGTGAGCATCTGGTAGTAGTAGTTGGGGACATGGTTGTTTAAAAAAAAGACTCTGTTGTTGTGTGTTTGAGCCAGTGGGCACAGTCCATATCTCATACTAGCTAACTTGAAGTGCTCTAAATTAATTCTCATCAGGCCAGAAAAACCCAACACTTTCTATTCAACTTATCATTCAAATGGTAAATTTGATATGCTGGATTGGTGTGTCAACTAGGGCTGGGCCATATCATACCGTTCATGGTAATACCGGTATAATGTTGGGCAACGATAAGAAAATGAAATATCGCAATAGAATATGGGTAAAACGCGGATGCGCAGTGCCTTTGTTTTCATACGCACATGCCGGAAAAAGCATGGCGGTGACGGCGAATGAGAAGGGCGAAAGCGGATCATGGAATTAAACAGACAAACCAGAACTGGTTTGTAAAAATGCTGCAACTTCAGTGGTGTGGAACTGGTTTAGCTTTCGTCCGTCAGATACACAACAAAGCACTATTTTTGGTAGAGCATGCTAGCGGGCCGTCGTTATTACCGTGTTTTTTGGAAAATATGGCACACTTATAATCAATCCTTTGATTTTTCTGAATTTTTCTGAAAAATTTTCTGAAAATCAACATAATATTACCGTATTGTGTGTGTGTGTATAACCTCTTTTTAAGTTTTGTGGATATTATACATGGTTGTGCTGAGGATATGTCGGCCAATTTCCACTGGAAATGTCTTTTGGTTAAACTGTCAGCAAGGAATTTGCACTGTTACATTTTTATATAACTTTAATGCACATAATAAACAGCTGCTTGTTTAAGTGAAAATACATTGATGGTTTGTTTTTTTCTTTTGCACTGATAAAGTTGTGGAGTTGTAAAGTATTTTGTCTAGTATCGATTATATCATCAGTTATATCGTTAACGCGAATTTTCAAATGTATATCGTGATAAATATTTTTGGTCATATCGCCCTGCTCTAGTGTCAACTCTGCAGAAACGTTGAAAGGATACCAGCCATGGTTGGAAGGTCTTGGTCTCGTCCTAAAGTCTGCTAAGCTAAAAGAGGGGTTGAATCCTAATAGGTGTTAGATGCATTGAACTAACAAGGCTTATCTGCCCCAATTCTGTCTCAGACACTTTTGGGATATGTACCTAATTCTTTTTATAATTAGTTCTGCTTGTAATTTTTTAAAAATGGTATATTGGTGGGATTGCATATAGCATATGAGACTCAGCCACCGAGGTGACATTGTTCTAATGTTTTGGTTCTTTCTAATATTTGTCTTGTGAAGCTCATACTTTTTTTCACCTCATTATCAACACATTCAACTCTACCGGAGCATCCTTCTCCTCCTCCTTTTATGCTTCTCCTCATTTTCTCCTGCCGAAAGATGGCCACACTCCTCTCACGCTTATTTCAGTTGCTTAGCAACCAGAAGGAGATGCTTTTTTGGGGTGATACTTTGTGGTGGAACCGGAGGCGAGGTGAGGTGTGTACTGTTCAGGAATTAATCGCTCATGAATGCAGTTCCACTGAAGAGAGGCCGTGTGGAGCACTGTTTAAAGGAAAGCATTCATTAAAAGATGTCATTGTTCCTTTAGTCAATGCCTGACAAGTGTTCGAATTACCATTGGTTGGGTGAGCTAGGCCACCGTCAAATAAATCAACCAAATGAAAGAAAACAATTCATATGTTTTTGTCATTATTCATATGCACTTGTTTCATTTGTTCTTAGTACAAGAGTCCCCCTGCCTTTTACTGTCATTTACAGCTGTGCTAGTTTCACTTCTCTCTGTTCTGTTTCACTACCATCATTTATGTCTGTTTCACTTGCACAGAAAACAGAGGAAAGTGAAAGGAATATGAAGTTTTTTCATGTTGACAACACCACTCTACTTCACTGCAAGCGTAATAAAGTCTCCCCAATGAGTGCGAATCATTTAAAGGTGTTGGAGACATGGCAGTTTATTACAAAATGTGTAGTTTTCATTAGAACACTAAAACTAGAAAATGCATTTTCTCAACAAACTGCAGTGTGAATGCTGATAGCTGAAATGAAATAATTGCTAAATGTTAAATTAAAAATGTTGAATGAGCTGAAAAACAGAATTTTTCACCTGAAAACAAAAGTGTAGAAATGTTGAAAGCTGACATTCACACAGAAGAAATTGAAAAGTAGCTGAACATGTTTAAAATGTAGATGAGAAAAAGCTGAGTGATGACAAAACAACATTTGGAGTCAGAAAAAGCTCCCAAAATACATCAGAAAATAAAATGCATCTCTATGGATTACTTAGAACATACTCAAATCACTTGGATCCACACAGTTCAAAAAGTTTACATCTTTGGGCTTTGAAAGACAGCCTGTTGGAAAGAGAACAATGATGGCTACGTTTTGAGGGTGAAATGATGGCTGTAGAGCACAGGTGTCGAACTCCAGGCCTCGTGGGCCGGTGTCCTGCAGGTTTTAGATGTGTCCTTGATCCAACACAGCTGATTTAAATGGCTAAATTACCTCCTCAACATGTCTTGAAGTTCTCAAGAGGCCTCGTAACGAACTAATAATTTGATTCAGGTGTGATGACCCAGGGTGATATCTAAAACCTGCAGGACACCGGCCCTCGATGCCTGCTGTAGCGCAAGCACTGTGCACACGGTGGCAGTCGAAAGATAAGTTTTTAAGATGAATCTTGGCAGTGACAGACAGAGCTCATTAAGCAGGCAGGTGTGAGCCACCTGGGGTGGGGTGCCACTCCAGCCAGTGGCACCCCACACACACACGTGCCTATCTGCTGCTGGTTTAAATAAACAGAAAAGTGACTCCGAAACAAATGCTTCCCAATAGGGCTGTTCGATATAACGATATATATCGGATGACGATATAAAAACGTCTATCGTTTCATTTTACGCTATCGTTTGTTTTGTGGTGTCGCAAAATAAACTGTTTACGGCAATATTTGTTCATCGTTTTGATGGTCACTGTAGTGGCTATATTAATTTCTTAAAGTTCTCTCTTTCTTTTACATTTTATATAACCACACTACGGACGGACAAGCGCCTGTTTTTATGCGTTGTGGTTAGCAACAACGACGGTAACAGCATCGCCTGTCCACTTGTTTATGTTCCACATAAACCTTTCACAATAAAGCTCAAGATCCTGTTGAGACTTTTCAAAATAAACTGAATCACGTGAAAGAGCAGATTATTTACGAATGAGAATTAAAAAAGAGCCGCCAGGTGCTAAAAAATAAACCTTAGACTCAAACGTTAGAACAGGCTTTTCCCCGCAGCACGCCGTGTAATAAATACTCACAAAGAAAACGGCGGCCTTTACAACTTATGCCTAAAAATGTATAGTTTCATGCATCGGTTAAAACACTCGACTCCAGCTACATGACACGCAGCTGGAAACACTTCCCGCAAGATGAGCTGCCCGAGATTCACATAGTTTACAGAAAATGTTACATTTTTGTGATTTATATCGCTATCGGGACGATAGAATTCTTATATCGGGATATGAGATTTTGGTCATATCGCACAGCCCTACTTCCCAACAGAAAACTACAAGTAGTATTGACAAAAAATTTTTCACTGCGAGCGCCAGCAATGTCCAGTCTACAGAATTCTCAGTTTTCATGTCTGTCGAATTTATTATATGGACGTGGTGACAGTGTAAAGGCAGCCCGTACTTCTGATTTTCAGACGAATTTTGGGAGCCATTTTAACATTGGACTCTATGGAAAAGTTTCATGGAGGAGACTGTGCATTGGTGGCATTTATGAAAGAACCATAACATCCATTACAATAACAATAACATTGGATGAAAGAGGGAAATGGTGGCGATGTTTTGAGGGTAAAATGATGGTTGTAGACCAAACGCTGTGGACAACGCAGCAGTTTAAAGAAAAGATTTTAAGATAAATTTTTCCCTTGCTCCCACTCAAGCAGTTGACCTGTCTCACTCATATTAACATTCTGTCCCATACACACCCATTATAAACTCTGAAACGGGTAAAAAAAAAAAAGCATGGAACTTAAACTGGAACTGAAGAAAAAGTATAAAAGATATTAAAAAAGACAAATACAAGCTGAATAGTTCAATGTTGTGGCTTCATTTTATAGTTTGAATGGTGTCTGTCGGTCAGTGTATGTGGAAGTAGAGTTAAAAGAGGAGTAAGTTGAATGAGAATTTGAAGATTCTCCCATTGAAATACATTGTAAATGTTTGTTGAATAAAGTTGAATAATTTAGAAAAATATAAAAGTTAAAAATGATAAAAATACAAGCACGCATGTCTAAAAGAAGAGGAATCTAACAGTGGTTGAATGTTTTTTCTAAGTTGAACAGTGTTGAAGGAGATAGCGTACAAAAAACATACGTAAGATGAAAAGTAGAAGAACAATACTGTGGATGCTTAATCAGCATCCACACTAAATGAAACAAAAATGGGAGCTGAGAGGAAACAGTAAGGCACACAAAATGTTGATGTAAAAGCCCAGCTGCAACACTTCTGTATGGAAAGAACCTCAAGTCACTTCAGTAAGTTTTTGCTTTGTTCTCCATTTCTTGAAATCTAAATTCTTTAACCTCCTAAGACCCAAACTCCTTCTCTTTGCTATTTGGGCTGATTGGGACATGATGAATGTAAAAACAAAGAATGTTTGTTTAGCATGCCAATACCAGACCTTGCTGATCTGACATAAGAGCAGAGCACGCTGCATGTTGTAAAGTCCCAGCTTGCTTCCCCTCACCTCTCCAATTACACAAGGGGCAGCTCTCTTAAGCTGCCCCTTGTGTAATTAACAGAATCTCAGGAGTCTTTATTAAGAGTGGAAGGATTGTCAGTGCACTGCAAAGCTTGTTCATCTTATCAAGTCTACTCTGTTTCTCAAAACTTTGAATATTTCAATATAACATAGAGCTTACTGTATATGATTATTTGATTTACTTTAAAAGTATGAATCGGGGGGGAACGTACTGGGGTTGTTCACTATTCTCATTTTAGCTCAGTATGAGAGTCATTTACAGCTGTGTCAGATCAGTCAAACGTGGCATGTTGTTGCAATGCTGTTGCAGGGTCCATGCTCAAAGATGCTGCTGATCAGACACCAATCAGGCACCTGATGATCATTGCCTAGGGTAGCAGAAGATTAGAACAAGAGCCAATACCAGATTTGGGAAGTTTTTAATTTGCACAGCCTAATTGTGCTGCTGTACCCATAATATTCATTGCAAACATGGTGCCAAGAAGAAATAAGATATAAAGTATAAGATTTATTGCCAAGAAACATCGTTACAATAAAGAAATAATCAACCAAAAATAAATTCCCAGCTTTTTTGATTGGGTTTATTTTGTACTGTCGCTTTTTAAAAACAAACAGAAAAACACGTCTAGGGTTTACTTATGGGACTGCATATAGGAGTTTGGAGATTAAATGACATTATTGATTTAGGTGATAGGTCCAGTAATAAAAATGTCTGTATTGCACTTTTTAAAGTGTAAAGTGTTTTACAGTTTGAATAGCCACTCATTAAAGATAATTATACATGTTCCACCAGACATAGGTTTGACTATGACCAACAAGTAATGGGAGAATGATTAAAGTAAAGCTAACCTATAAAAATGATTTTTCAGCAGTCATTTAAAACAAACTAGAGATTCAGCTGGACTGAGGAAGGCTATTTCAGAATATTGGTGCTACAACCCCAAAAGTGTCTTCTGGTTTTAAAGTAAGAGGATGGAACAGAGATGTTGATCAGACGATCTGAGGGGCTGTCAGCTGTAATAATGTCTCAGTAGCTCTGCTATATAAACAGGAGTCTGACCATGTAGAGCTTTATATGTTAATAATAGAATTTTAAAGTGACTTCTGAATTTTGCTGGAAGCAAGGTGTGATATGTCCAAAATGATGCCAATGTTCTTGGCATATTCTGATTCTGATATGTTTTGATATTGCTAGGGAGTAAGCTGATGTAATGACTGACCTCTCTGAAGAAGTTGCTACCAAGTTGCTAAGAACCACAGTTTTAGGCCAGAATTCAGATGGAGGGGATTTGTGTGAGGCACTGAATGAGAAAATACTGTTGTTAATATAGTGGCATGGTCAGAGATGTCTAGTAGGACTAAAAAGGAATATTCAACTCTATCCAAGTGTATAAGACTGCCATTAGTAATATTCAGTAATAGAGTTTTAGTTCTGTGTTTTCATCGGTAACCAGAATTTATCAAAGACATTGTTTCTCTTCACCAACTGAAAGAGGTGATGAATGACAACTTTCTCAAGGCTTTTTAAAAAGAATTGCAGTTTGGAAATGGGTATGTAATTATCTAAAACAATGGGATCTAGGGAGGTTGGGCTGGAAGACATGCACATATATGAGACTATTGATAATAGAAAAAGTATGTGTTAATATGGACACAACAGAAAACTGAAATTTCAATCTGGCATTCAACAGGAAGAAGGCATGGACAGTCTCTTGGGGGCGGGTGGATTTAGTAGGTCAGCAGAGCATATGCTGTGCAACTTTGAGACAAGTGGTGATGGTGGAGCAGCAGTATTAGCATGTTAGTGTGGAAGAGTAAACTGTGGAGGCCAATTACATTAAGCATTTTCTGGTGTTTTATGCTTTCTATATACAGTTGTCCTGCCAAGGACAACAGCCCTGATTTAAACATGTTTAGGATGTTAGATATTAACTAAGAGTAGCACAATAAGCACCCTATCACTTATGACTATTATGACTATTGAATGGTAGTTGGAGTTTTAATGGTCAATGGCTTTTCTCCATAGAACACCAGGAGGCAGTTGGTACTCGAGGTAGCACATTTTTCACAGGAGTTTAATTTTGATAAGTGTGTTTTTTATGTGGGACATAGATTGTAGAGTGTAACAGAATAGCAGTGATTTTTAACATGTAAAAATAGCATAGTGATATGTGACTAAACTCTGTGTGCTAAGGACGGGCACATGCGCTATGTTTCTTCTTAGTAGGTAGGTGGGCCAGAGGTAAGCGTGTGGCTAGGGTTCATGGAAATGATAGATTAAGACGTAAATGTGTAGCTATATTTCATATAAGATGTAAATCTTAAAATATTTGTTTATTATCCTAACCTAATACCAGATTTTCCTTATAAGAAAACTATGTTTTGACTCAGTACTGCTGATTTCACATATTTCAAAGCAGGGTTAGAGAAGGGGTCTCTTGCCTGTGGTTGAAGAACAAAGACGTGGTGGAGGAGGAGGAGGTGGGTGTATGAGACACAAAAGATGAGAGGCCTACAACAGTACACGCTCGTCTCTTCAGCAGCTGAGCTAATCCACATGCTAGCTGTCTTCATCGTATTCACAGTGGGGGCCATTAAAGTGTCCGGCTGGATGACCATTTATCTATTTAGGTTTGTAGGCTGGTTGGACAGAAGCTGTTGTGCAGACTGTATCTATTCATTTCCCTAAAGCAGGTTTAGGGCAGATTGCCGCTGCACAGTTGCTGGGCTTTGTGTTTATTTTATTACATTTAGTACCAGTCTTCATTAACGTGTTACAGTGTGCAATAACGGGCACCTCAGGGTATATGCGTGTCCTAAAAGAGGCGGATCATGGTGTCCTGAATACACTGACCAAACGGTTTCTTGGTACATTGCAGGGTTTTTTTTAATTAAAATTTTTTTAATGAATTTTTATTGTGCTTTAGATACGTGCTTACCTATAACTGTCAAACAGAGCAAACACCAATATTTATGCCACTGTACAGCAGTCTCATGACAGCAGGTGAGTAACACTACTATTAAGTTTCTTTCTGTCTTCTATATAATTTCCACTCGCAGTTGCTCTGTTTAATTGTAATCTTACATAACTATCTACTGTGTGTTGTTGTTGCTATTATTATTGTTATTATTATTGCTAAAATAATTCACATTATTGATAATATTGCAATTTAATTTTAAAGTCTTCTGTGCAAGTTTGATTGATGTTGTGATCATGGCAGAACATTTTTGTTCTGGCTCGCTGATGGCCGTGTGTGTGCGTGTGTGCGTGTGTGTGTGTGTGTATGTGTGTCAATAGCAAGTAAATACACAGTAGTCTCCAATGCTCTGCTTCATACTTGTTTCAATTTGTCGAACTAACAGATGAAAGCCCCCTGCCCCCTTCGCTGCTTCATTGTGTGTGTGTGTGTGTGTGTGTGTGTGTGTGTGTGTGTGTGTGTGTGTGTGTGTGTGTGTCCTGTTTGTATCTGTAGCCCTACCTCTGCCTTTTCTCTCTTTCTCTTTTTTATCATCTAAATATGCTTCCCCCTTGCTTTCCCGTTTCTCGTCCATTCTCATATTTTCCTCTGTTATCTTTTTCTCATCTGCTCTTTTATTCGATCCAGTCTGCTTGTGTTTCTCCTTCTTTCTCCCCCCCCCTTTTCTCCTTTCCTCCTTTCCTCTCTCCATCTAGCAGTAGTTGTCAGTCAGTCTTTGACAGCTTTCTCTCTCTCCCTTCTGTGTCCTGACGTCACTCTCTGTTTGCATAGCTATTGTCTTACAACGGCTGCAGTAACAGTGGCAGGAGCTTCCTTGCCAAATTTTCTTTTTTCACTCCCTCCTTTTAGCTCTCCTCTCCCCAGGAAAGACTCTCCCTCTCCCCCACAATCTCACGGTCTCTCTCTTCATTAGTAAATCGTACAGTGGAATGAGAAGTGAGAGAGTGATGGAGAGGATAAGGAGGAGGAGGATATAGACTGCAGAAAAGCAGAGATGCAGTAGCTAGCCACAACCACTTCTCCGTGTCTGGATTTGCTGCGGCTGTGAAGGATTTCTGCCAGTTTTTATTTTATGTTTATTTAGTACTTGATTTAATCCTCCAAAAGCCTCCTTTTTTTGGCAGCTGCACTAGCTGTGTGTGTTTGTGTGTGTTTGGAGGAGGGCTTTTAAAGCAGCAACGGATAGCGGAGCTGGGGCATCTGGCTGTCTGGGAGGCAGCGACGGCCGGCTGGCTGCATTGTGTTGCTTTGATGACCCCCGCTGTGTAGCTGCCTGCTCATCAACCTCCCTTCTCTCTCTTTCTCTCTCACCCTCCCCTTTCTCTCTCCTCTCTTTCCTCCTCCTCCTCCTCTCTCTCCATCACAGCTCCCGGCCCAGCCATGTTCGGCACTGAGTCTTCATGTAAGTACCATCACCATCCTTCCGTCTGCCCTGCGTTTGTCTTTGTTTATGGACCTTTTATATTCTTGTGTGTGTGTTTTATCTGAGGATGAGGAGGAAAGGGAATATGCTAGCTTTCCTCTTCTGTTGCGTTCCATCTTTCCTCATCTCCCTCTCCTCTCTTGTCTTCTTCCTGTTTTGCCTCCATGGTTGCTGGTGGCAGATTGCATGGGGAGAAATCTGGGATCTACCATTTTAGCACAGAGGGTCGGCACTACAAGCTAGCTGGACATGCTGACTGAACCGCCTACCCTGTATTCTCTCTGAGCCTTACCGTGTGTGCATTTCAAATTACCACAAAAAAATGACCTCCCGTCTCTATGCATTTTCTGTCCTCTTCATAGTAATAGCTTGCTCTTTGAATGAACATGTGTTCTTGTGCATGTTTATGTGAGTGAGCATGTCGGAAGATGGATGCTTTGACCAGAGTTGCATTGTCTCCAGAAGCATCAGTCTGCGCTCTGCTTCTTTCTTACGGCTCAGTCAGATCGCTGCGAGGTGTGAGCTTAGCATTTCCTGTCTTAAATGCTACTGAATCAAGCATAGCACACTGCTCTTCTATATGTATGCACGTGTGTCTTTGGACACCAGTCAGCCCCTCACCTCCCTCTGAAGTGTTACTAGTGTTGACGTTAAGGTGAGCCAGTGTACTTGTTTCTCCCATTACAAGAATCCTTTTTGCTTTGATCAATACTGTGATGGCTCACTCTACTACCTGCTCATTGTTTTCAGAAGGCCTGAGCTTATGTCATTGATCCTGTCTTGATTGCACAGTCGAGGCTAAAACTAACTTGTTGTTTTGATGTGGGATCATAGCTAGCATGCACACTGGCAATTGCACCAGGAGTGGTTTAGGAGCCAAACAGCAGAGCCTAATCTTTGTTTATGAAATGTGCAGCTGATTGGATGACACTGTGCAATATCTTGTAATGGCTTAATGTTGTTGTTGGTGGAGTTTTATTAATTTTTTTTTTTTTAAAAATTAAAAGTGGAGATCTTTAGATTTACAATTGCAGGCAGTCATTTTATGAATCAGAAAAGAAGCAATAACAACTTAGATGAAACTTGTATAAAATATACAACTCCTGCAAATAGTTTAAAGTGTGCTTAGATGCTTAACATGTCTGACCTACCTTTGAACATGCACGCCATTTCCAAGGAAACATATTAATGGAAATGTTAGAGCATGCAGGCATAGACATCTTGCGTACTCCAACATCTGCATTTCCACTTAAATAAATAATACACACATGACTATCAGTGCTTGGTTCATCTGAAATGACTCCAGGTTACAATGGCAGCACGTCTTTAACTGGCAACAATCCTCTGAGGAAGTAAGTGGTGCATCCAAAATGGGGTTATGAAAATGGAAAATACAATTATTTTCCAGTGGAGGGAAAAAAGTTAATACATAAGATAACACTCTAGTCATTGCTTTAAAGATGTACAGACCAGTCATGCTTTAGTGCATAGTCAACTCGTGATGGTGCATTTCCATCCAGGAAAAAGCCCTGTAGTGCAGTAGTACTGTCTGATTTCAAATTAAATGGTGTTGTAGCTAACTCCCGCTTTAGATAGTAATTTGTATTTCTGTACTTCATTACTTTTTCATTAGATGTAATAATTTTATATCAGATGCACAGTTGTTTATGGACACAATTCTACTTGGCTATAGCAGAGATGGTACCTGTGACCTTTATTTGGCAGCTTCTCCTCGCTGCCCACTATTCTGAGTTCTGTCCCATTTTGACACAGGCCTGCCAGTCTTTCCATTTTGTCATGTCTGCAGTTTGATACAGGTCGGTTAGTAAAGCATTACTGCGTGGGTTTTTTTGTTTTTGTTTGTTATTAAACAGTAACTCAAAGGACATAGTGCTGCATTAAATCTGCAGCAAATCCATAACACAGACGAGAGGAGGTCAAGTATGAGTATAGTTCTGATCAGTTCACAGGATATGATTATAGGAGATCGTGAGCACAGTGTTTGCATTTCTTTATGAAAGGATGTACACTTATTTGACTGATGTTTTTAAAATTACAAGTCAGAGCTCGCGATCGTAAACATGCCTTGAACAAACACATTTACAAACTGTTGTGCTTTCCTTGTGGTCATCATACTCGGCCACCTGGCAAATTAAACTGGAAGTACTATCATGCAAAATTTGGCCAATCCCACAGATTCTTGTTTGAACAATACTCTCACCAACACAGTGTATATGTAATGGTGGATGTGGATATTCTTATTTCCACACATCTTTGTAGGAAGTCATTTGTGACTTCTTGAGTGTTTCCTGACAATAAGCACAGACAGACAAAAACACAACGTTCATTCAGCTCTTTAGGTTTAAGTAATAAACTCAACAGTGTTTGTTGACATGGTTAAGCGGGACCCATTTTTATAGGCTTTTTCCCTTGAAATAGCTTTGTTGTGGAAACGGCTTGGGTCCAACAAACACTGCAACAGGAAACAAACCATGGTGATTTTTAGTGTTTATTCGAAACACTAAAATCGTCTCTGGAAATCCTTTGTATAAGATCATTTATTATAGGAAACCATCCTGCAATACATAGACTATCTTACTTTATCTCTTATTTTTGGGGCTAGATGAAGCTTTCATTTCCTTGTGATCATCTTTGGTATTGGTTTCAAATCATAAGCTAGTTATCTACTGTAGACACATGGACTTGACAAAGGCTTGTCAAGTCCTGTTAAGCTTTCGCAGCAGACTGTGTGGAACTGAGAAAGAACTCAGGGGTGTCTGATTTGCGTTTTGTTCAGAAGATCATCTCCTCTCAAGTAGGTGTAGACGGT
Source organism: Neolamprologus brichardi (assembly GCF_056152115.1). Taxonomy (NCBI): domain Eukaryota; kingdom Metazoa; phylum Chordata; class Actinopteri; order Cichliformes; family Cichlidae; genus Neolamprologus; species Neolamprologus brichardi. The sequence goes on from NC_142110.1 coordinate 24,263,191, forward strand.
TAGAGGAACAAAATCTTCTAGATAATCCTAATTTAGAGCTCAAATGTTATATATTCATCCTTTTTTTGGTTTGTTTTTTTGCAGTGTTTTGCTGTTTTAAAATGAGCTATATTTTGAGACATCGCAGTTAGAGTGACTAGTCTATTTTGAGCTCTGTGCAGCATTGACATTGTAGGTCGGTGTTCAGGTTTGGTGGGAAATGTGCCGAATTGCTTTCTGGCTCTAAAATCTGTTCTCCCTTTCTAATAAGAACAGATGGTAGCAGGAGAGAAAAGCCTGGGAAGTCACTTCCAACATGTTTGTCCTCTTCAGTACAGCAAAAGATAAAATAAATGTGCACCATATTTATTGATTCTTGTTATATAAAGTAGAACTAATTTGGCAGTACATGTAGGATATTATATGGATGTGACAGCTGTAATTTTTCTGTATCTGCTTATTCAACAATTTTCTTTTATTTATTTATTTATTTTTACAGTTGAGCAAAAGGAAATTTGACTTTATAACAGGTGAACAAATACAGATAAAATATGTGCTAATGCAGCAGAAGTCTGTTAAACCAGACTAATATTTTTATATCATGAATTAAATTTTCCCAAAGGTGTTATGGAAGTGTTGAAATATACTGGCAATTCCTCTGTTTTAAACATCCACCTGGATTTCTAAAGTTATGGATATCAACTACCTTGCACACTTCTGTGAACAGTTACCTTGTGTCACAGACATAACCCCCCCCCCCCCCCCCCCCCCCCCACACACACACACACACACACACACACACACACAGATGGGACTTATTTGTACATACATTTGACCTCAATAGCTGTTACCTTCCTGTCCCCTTCTTTTCAGCAAAGTGGGTTTTAGGTAATGGTAACTGTGTTCTGCCTTCCTTTTTTGCTCTCGTTTTGGCCTGTTTGTTGTAGGGTGCTGTGAGGAAGTGGTTCAGTAGTTCTACAGTCAGTCTATACTTGATCAGAATTGAGGTCAGTACGTACAGCTTTCTAGATTGTATCACTTTGTTCAGTAGCCTTGAGACTAATTATTGTATGGTGTTAAACTGTCTTAGGAGGACATGATGATCTTATCATGGATGTGAACTCGAAGAAATCAACAGTGGCATTGGACTGTTTCTATTGGCGTTATTATTACTTTAATAGTCCTTGGATTTAAGAAGTAAGAAGTAAATGTCTTGAGACTTACTTTGCTGTGGACACAGAAACCATGGACAATGTGATTCTTGTTTACAACTTTTTTTTAAATCTCCATGGATGTCCATATGGAGTATTGTGCTCACCATCACTGACTTGGAGAGACAGCTGACAGACTACACCAATCATAGCTAGCTTTCACAGTGACATTTCTGGTATGTCACTGTGACGGTATGTAAGGAACAAACTGTTGGAAACAGGAGTGTAGATAAACGAACACTGGCTGCCTTGTGTTGATGTAGATGAGAAACTCTGGGTCCTTTTCAAAAGAGTGTTCGCTCCATTACGGAGTGTGCAGAAGAGTGATTTGGGCATTCTTTTGGTCAATATTACAGTGAATGTAACAAAAAAACCAAGCAAACATGTAGATGTAGGATGTGCTTATAAGGAACTATGATACAGTATAGATAACTTTTTCCCCCTTGATGATATTTTTTTTTTTTGTCCAGATGCTCAGATATGTCTTTTCCTATGTTCCGACTATTTGTAACGTTACCTTGTGTCTCGCATAAGTAGCGTACATGCAATGCTAACTGTAAGAACATATTAAGCCTGCAAAGATTTTCTCCCAGGTTAATTGATAATTGATAGTTTATCAATCTAAGTTCAGGGTAAGTTTGAGTATATATATGTGATCAATACTTTCAGGGTGAATTGTGAACCTTGGCAGCTGTTTGTTTGGAGCAGTTCTTCAACATGAAACACAGGGATAACCATTAGACATGATAACTTACAGAAAAAAACAAATGGGGGAAAATGGCTTGAAGTGTTATGGTAGCTGAATTGCAGAAGGAATGAGCTTTTTTTTTTTTTTTAATTTATTAAGGACACACTGATGCCAGCTGAATAATTTCACCCTCAAATAGATGACCACAAAATGCCAAAATACTGCTTTCTGGAGGATTTGCTGGTTTCAAACCAGTACTTCTTTAAAAGTGCTGTTCAGACTGTTTTTATCTTTTAAAGGAAGCCTGTGAAACCAGCAGATAAAGGACAAACACATGAGCCTCTGTATAAAACACTGATAAAAGACTGGCACGAAGGGAAAATGTGAATTTTGTATTGCTACCATTTCACAAATACCTCAGTGTTTCTATAAAATTGAAGCTAATCATTAAAATCTCTACCAAAATATTTGTGCTGTGTAACCATTTCCACCCCTTCATAATGCATAATGCACTCTTTGGCCACATGCCGGCTTTGCCTGAAATCAATAATCATCACCTGGGCTTCAGATACATTTGGGATCAAGAAGTTATGATACCAAGAAGTATTTCTGTTGTTTGACTAGAAAACAGAGACATTTCAACAATGTGGTGTTGCAGAAATATAATAGCTTCCCTTATGACTGCTCCTGCATCCATCAGTGGATATTAATGAAGTACACTGGCTCTCTGTCAGTCAAGACATCTGAGGACAGGCCTGTGCAGCAATTTAAATAGCATAGTAACCCATCTATTAAGATACGGATACTTTACTTTTACTTTTATGAATGAAAAGCCAGCAGACAGTGTGAGACTTCTGCTTTTGTCTTTTCTAAGTTACTTTATATTCACAAAATATTTATTAATGTAAGTTTAACTGTTTGATTTCCTGTTCTGCACTGACTTTAGCTTCTGAGTCTCTTTCTGCACTGGTTGTATTTCTCCTCCCACCAACTTCTGTATAGTAATAATGACTTGTAACTGTTCTTTTAGGCAAGTAGCCCAGCTGACAGCTATAAGCTTTGCAGAGCAAGCAGCCATGTATATGAATTTTCTCTATGTTTATGTACTTATCAGTAATAATTTGGGTCACATTGTCAATGGAGCGTCAATCCTTTGTTTTTATGTAGCGCTATCCACCCAGACATAATCCTATGTTTGTTATGGACTCTGGAAATAGCTTCTTTCTTTCTTTTTCTTTTCTATTCTTTTTTTTTTTTTACCCCTCAGCCATATAAAATGCTGATGGAGTATTGTTGTCATCCTGTTGGGCGGACAGCGTGGACACCATGGACACCCAAGTATGTAGAAGCAATAACTCGGGAACAAGACCATGTAGCATTTTTGAAATTCATACCATCTGCTAAAAATCTCGGACAAGTTTCAGTGACTTCGACCTCAAGGTCAAGGTCAGAGATCAAATTTTCTGGAAATCTTATGAATGCAGTAACTCAAGAAGAATATCACCTCGGATTTTCAAATTAATCCCATTTGCTAGGAGGCTGGGGGATAGTACTGCCGGCCACCAGTATTTTTATAGTGGGGAAACCATCCCTATCCCATATGTTATAACATTCAACGTCACCTAATCACTAGCCTACGAAAAGAAATGGTGTAGCCTTGCCTGTGTGACTTGCATCAGGAAGTGGCCAGTGCCCGTCACCAGCCTATCAGGACAGCGTGTCATTAAGTCCACGAATATTTAGCTTTGCATTTGCTCTCATTTTGCATTCTGAAGATTTTTCCTCACTATACCCAAATCCATAAACCACCCAACTGATTAGTGCAGGAAGCAGCCACTAAACTTTTTAACAATGATCCTCTATTGGTGAGAGAGTTTACCCCCCAAGTAAAATCAAGGGCCAGAAAATTAGCAGAATTTTCTACTCTGAGAGCTGTTTCAAATAACCTGATCAAGACTGATTATTTGACTCTGTGTAGACATTTGAAGAACTAGTACTTTTGTAGGGTGGCTGGTAATAGAACAAAACAAATATATTTGTCAGAGTGAGAGTCTGCTTGGCACCCCGGCAATTGCCAGCGACTGGTACATTACAAAACAGCAAATGTGTTTTGTGTTTCAAATCTCACTACTTCCTCTCTTCATTGGGATGTTTGTTTCTAACATTTACCATGAAGCAAAATTAAGACATCCATACCAACAGAAGGGATTTTTTGTTGTTTCTTATTTTTTCCTGGCTTTGGAGTGTAATGCAGCACATGAGGATAACTGTTCCATGTGTAGTTAAGTCTGTTGCTTTTTAAGGGGCAGCAGTATTTTTCAGCATGCAGCAAAAACACTGAGTAGGATTTTAAACCCCTGATCAGCATGGTCTATGGCATTTCTTTGGAAGCTTAATGTTAAATTGCCAACACTATCCCTACTAATAAGGATGAGCTCATGGGAATGCAGCTGGTATATGTAGGTATGTTTTTTATTGTGGGAGGATTGCTTTGGGCCATACCTTAGTCAAACCAATCCATCAGTGTATGTTCTTTCATCAGTGGTAATTTTGGAATACTTTTTTTTTTTTTTTTAAAGCTGGATATTGCTTTGGCTGTTAGCGTGAGAGGGTCACTTTATCTTTCAGTGCAGTGATGAGCCACCAATGGCCTTTAATCTCAGGAAACTTCAGGTTGTGTATTGTATTTGCTGTTCTATTGTCTGTGCCCAACAGCAGAATAAGGTGCTTACTGAAGATGGCCATTTGATGAAAGCACTCTGACGGCAACCAGCTGTCTCTGTTGCTGTGGTAACCCCCGTAAGAACAGCAAGACGGCAGAGTGATCAGGTTTCTGTGGTAACTGCTGACTACTGCTATTTTGGTCTTCTGAGCTCATATAGTGGCTGGAAGTCAAGAGAGCTAAAAATGAGGCTTATTGTAGTTAATGGGCTTTCAGTAAGGTCTTATATACCATGAAAGCAACACTAATGTATTTGATTGGATCATGACCTCTGACCCTAAATCCTTACTAAATAGGTGCGAGGCCCAGTGGTAAAACTATTGCCTACTGTTGTACAGCCAGCACTACAAAAGAGGGATTATCCAGTACTGCCATAGAGACCCCATACTAAAGACTTAACCCAGGGGTGTCAGAGATTGTATCTCTGAAGGCCACACTGGGAAATTAGGACCAGACATCCAGTTATCTTTTTTATTAAACAAAACCCAAAACAAACAAAAAAAAAAATTCCCCTCTCGCCCCTGCAGGCGGTGTTTATCCTTCAAGCTTGGGTCCTCTACCAGAGGCCTGGGAGCTTGAGGGTCCTGTGCAGTATATCTGATGTTTCTAGAACTGTGCTTTTCTGGACAGAGAACTCTGATGTTGTTCCTTGATCTGCTGGATCCATTTACCTTGCTCAGGGGTCACTGCATTGAGTGCTCCGATTACCACTAGGATCACTGTTGCCTTCTCTGTTGAGCTTTTCGTGTTCTTTCTTAATGATGTTGCTATCAGTCGGTATAGCTACATATATCACTATGGCCCTCTTCCTCTGCTTGTCCACCACTACTATGTCCAGTTGGTTAGCCATCACCAGTTTGTCCATCTATATGTGGAAGTCCCACAGGATCTTAGCTTGGTCGTTCTCGACCTCCCTAGGGCGAGACAGAAAACAAAATGGCGAGTCTTCTGTCTCGCCATTTTGACCTCCGGACTTCCAGGTCATATTCAGCACAGATGTCTCCAGTTGACTACACCTGGAGAGCCCAACATTTATGATAAAAACCTAAATTGTTTTTAGGTTTTCAAAGTAATAATTGTTCATGCATATTTCCATTCTTATTTCAATGTGACGAATTGGAATATAGAACTGCCATTTGGTACACTTCTATGCTTTGTCAGAAACATATATGTGAGCCACTAAGTTTAAATGACCACAGTCTATTGTTAAACGATTTGACTACGTGGTGCGTGAAATTGTGTAAAAAGCCCATTTAATTGCATAAATTTAGGCATTCTTTTTTTTTTTCTCAATTTGTGAATCGGCCCTCCTCAGTAGTGTTACTCTTGCTGTTTTAATAGCTGCTTTATTTTTTTCTCTCTCTCTGCCTTGTACAAAATGTACATTTGCAGACAAATCAAGGCAAACAAAGAAATAAAGGAAAATCAGTATTATGGAAAATCTCCACAACAGCAAATACTTCTATTAACCCTCCAATGTCAGAACTTCCTATTCCCTGACAGTTATTGCCTCTTCTGCTTTTGTGCTTTTTTTTTTTTAATTTTAAATACACGGAGAACATTCTTGGATATTTTTAAGGTCCTCTCTAAATCCAAGATATTGTTAGATACATCATCTATTGTTATGTTACCAACCTTATCACATTACTAAATATCTGTATATGGATTTAAGGCTGGTTGTGAATGTATTCAACAGACAGGACCATCTCCCGGGCCATTTGCTGTTGCCATCCTTAACTTCAGCATTGCATAGTCTGTGCCAACAGAAACACAGCTGAATATCCTGAGCTTTAATAATCAGAGACTTGGCAAGAACCAGTAGCGGTGAGGTAATTCTGCATCTCTTTAGTTTATTCTCACCCTGCTCTCTTTTGCATATTGCTGAATTTATTTGAGTACTTAACTATGTTTGTTTTTATGTTCTTTGGTGCTTAAAGTGCCTTCATCTGTGGTATGTCAGCAAATTTGATTCCCACCAGAGTCACAAGATAGGTAGTTGCTGGTGCATTTGTGGCTTAAATAACATTTGGTGGATAATTTAAGAGTATCCTTGATATTAATTTTAAGTGGTGCTGTATTTCTTTGTTCTATTTTTTTCTGCAGTTGTTAAGAGTTGAATTGTTTAAAGCATAAAATATTCTGAACATTGACATACACTGTCAGTGTTAGTACTGGCGTTGAAAATTCCCATGGTGATCATCCAATTGAAAGCTTCTTATCCCTTCAAATCCCTGCTAGTCTGGATAACGTTCACCTGTAATTACTCCAAGAGAACTCCGAAGGATGCAACTAACCTCAAAAACCAAGCAGGTTCAGTGTAAGCAGAGTCAATTTAATGACATAAGCTGGTCCCTATGCTGTTGGTGGGTGAGATGACGCATTATAACATGACTGTTTTTGGTGTTCACCCTCCTCCATAATTATTATGTGTGCTTGGCTGCTGATGAAAAGTATTTTTAGGTTACCAGAATGAGCTTGAATGGGAATAAGGCTTGAAGCACAATGGTATGGACAGAATTTCATACCAGTCTGTGTGAAGAGTATTTACCAGTTCACTTAAGGGGCAGGTAAACATGGTGGAGCTTTGCTGTCTGCCACTAAAAGAACAGACTCACAACGTACCCGGGGTATCCTTTAACTTACCTTATCTCTATTCACTTACCTTAACATTGCCAGTCAGGATAAGCGGTCACTAAATTAACCCAGGGTTTCCAGAGCTAGGTAGGAACACACGTATGAACTTGAGTGAAATCTCATACAGAATTCATAGAGTTTAATAATATGTCAGCCCACCCTGACAGAGTCGAAGCTATAACAGCTTCAACTCTTCTGGAAAGGCTTTCTGTGTGGGAATTTTCGACCATTCTTTGAGAAATGCATTTCTGAGGTTGACACTGATGTTGGACGCGAAGGCCTGGCTCACAGTGTCCTTAGTCCCAAAGGTGTTCTATCAGTTTGAGGTCAGGACTCTGTGCAGGCCAGTGAAGTTCTTCCACACCAAACTCCCTCATCCATTTCTTTATGGACCTTGCTTTTTGCACTGATGCACAGCCATGTTGAAACAGGAAGGGCCCATTCCCAAACAAACAAAGTTGGGAGCATGAAATCGTCCAAAATGTCTTGCTGAAGCATTAAGAGTTCTTTTCACTAGAAATAAGGGGCCGAGTCCAACTCCTGAAAAACAACCACACACTATAATCCCCTTACCCCCCACCAAACAGATAAGTACCATTCTCATGGCAACCGCCAAACCCAGAAAACATTCGTTGCATTTCCAGACAGAGAAGCATGATAACACGAGGGCCACGTGAAGTTTGGAGGTCAGTACTGATTGACTCTGAAGAAAGTTGGTGACCTCTGTTGGTGACCTCTGCGTCCACTGACCCTGCTCTGTGATTTTATAGCCTTTTTGTAGCCTACCACTTTATGGCTTAGTTGCTGTCATTCCCAAACATTTGGGATTTTGTGGAACTTTTTTTTTCTCAGAATTGTGGTAAAATTAGTATTTCCATCCTCTTTATCATCAGGGTAGTATGGCCATAAGCTATACGGCCATCCAATTCATCCACGTGAGTGTGTGTGAATATTACATGAAAATGCTTAGGTGTGTGTATATATAAAAGCACTGTATGAATGTGTGTGACTGGGTAAATGAGACTTATAGTGAAAGCACTTTAAGTGCTCAAAACTGAGTGGAAAGGCGTTGTACAAGTACTCGTCCATTTACTATTAATCGGGCTCTCATTACACTTAGTAGTGTTTGTTGCTCGTGTTTTGTAAAGGAGCAGTGCGTTACTAAATCATTGGCGAAGGTTGCTATCTTTTGTTTTTGTTTTTTTGTTTTTTAATCATTCCTGTCTGTGGATCCTCAAGGAAGCACAGTAATAATTGAATTGGCTCAGCAGCATCCTGTAGAGGAAATCGCTGCATTTGTCATCATCTTGTTCAACCATAAACGTGATATTGCAGCTAATATTGTCAGCCTTTTAATTTTCCATTGCTTTCCACATCATCACTCTGGTGTTTCAGCAGGCTGAAAAAAGAAAGGAAGGAAGTGCCTCATGACCCGAATGTTATTGAATCTAATAAATTGATCAAGTGAGAAATTATGCCTCTGACGTGAGCTGATGATAATGTTAAACAGTCCCCTCAACAGCTTTGTGGGGACAAAAATATTTAAACCTGAGTTTTCTCCATTGAAATCAGTCAGTGGCCATTTTGATAAATGGCATCATACTTGGCTGAGGCTAAAAGTAAAAGGGTATAATTGTGTGTGTGTGTGTGTGTGTGTGTGTGTGTGTGTGTGTGTGTGTGTGTGTGTGTGTGTGTGTGTGTGTGTGTGTGTGTGTGTGTGTGTGTGTGTGTGTGTCAAAGAGGCTGCTGCTTAAATTAATTTGTATTAATTAAAGTGTCCCTGGTTAACAGAAAATAATAATTTCTTTTGTATTATTCACAGATTTGAAGGGTCTTCCGTATCTCTAAAAGATTGCTTCATCCATTTTCCTGTAGGGTCATTTGGGGTTGTCATGGTTACCTCTGCAGGAGGAGACTAAGGAGCAAACCTCCCCCACCTCCCTTTATTAAAATCCATGTTATTGATTGGCTGGACTGGCATCTTCAGACTCCCCTTTGTACTTATTCTGCTGGTTTACTAGAGGAAGAGGAGGACAGAACTGGCTCACAGTTGTGTTGCCCTGTTGTCATTCGAAGACGGGCCCCAATCAAGAAAACGTGACCAAACCAGAGCCCTCACTAATAAATGTGCTCTATGAAAGATGACTAGCTTCTGATTAGATGTGGGTATTGATATGGACTCCCAAAGGCTTTGTTTTTTTTCCCTTTTCTTTTTGAAAGAGCAACAAAACATCAGGTTTAACCAAATATATATATATATGTATATATATATATATATATATATATATATATATATATATATATATATATATATATATATATATATATATATATATATATATATATATATATATTTATTTATTTATTTATTTTTTTTAACTTTTTAGAAGTAGCAAATGTTAGTGTGCTGGTGGCTCCAGTGGATATGTCAGTGGAATGGAGGGTAAGTTATCTGGTGCTGCTTTATTTGGTGTGCAGCTGACGGGCTATGTGTAGTCAGGAACTGTATGGCAGCCGTGTTTCTGATCTCTTTCTTTGCACACGGCCTTTATATTGTATAGCAGGTGGTCCTGTACATTTCGTATTGATATTCATGAAGTGGACTGTTTGCTCAACGCGTGGGTGAAGGCCTGCTGATTTTGTGTGTGTGTTATGTTTTAGTTGTGTATCTGTGTGTGCTTGTGTGTTAGTAATATGCGAGCAGTTGCTGATATCTGTGTTTACAAAGTGGCCTGTTGTGGAGGCTTAATAAGCCTTGTTTGGTGTTTTTTGCTTTTGTGTGTGTTTTTTTTCTTTCTGCCACCTGTGCTTGTTTTTCATGTATTGCTTTTATTCTCTAATGAAATTAAAAAATATATTTTAAATGGGGAAGAAAGGTTATTTTGATTGTATCAGCATCTACAAAGCTCCTGCACAAAATCCCAGTTGTTCTAAGATTACAACAGCAATTGCCTTGTCCATCAGTTATTCTCCTTTTTTCCAGTTGCTTTATTGACATGAACGGAACGCAATGTTAATGCCAATGCATTTAAGGCCTCCCCAAAGCAGTTTTGTATGTTGCATTTTATTTTAAATCTTTTTTTAAATGAAGATAACAAATCTTGTAAAACAATGATCTTCTAGGTGCTTAAAAAGACACTTAAAAAGCAGATTTTCTGCTGGCATCTCTCTGGAAGTTTTTATTGTTTTACTTTCTAGTCTTCATGTAAATGATGCTTTCTCTGATTTAAAATTATTGGCTTTTTTGATATTATGATTACACACTTGTAAATTAGATGAATATTTTTGGGCTGCTGTGTTTAAGTGGCACCTTAATTGCAGAAGACTCTCAGTTTTTGTCCTGGAACAGGTTCTATATTTATGTTTGGATGTTGAGCATTATACAATACAAATATGGATACATTCTGTCTTCTGATTAATAGAGACTTAGTTGTTAGATCTTTTTTCCGCGCAAGGGAAAAGTACCAGTTTAGCTCTACATTCTTTGTTTCAACTGTTTCCATAGATACCCAAAATAAATTCCTCGTATGTTTAAATGAGTTACTTTAACTGTCTCTGTCCTCGGTTAACACAGTTCTTAAGTTTGAAGATCATTAATCTTTCAGTGCTGATAATAATCTAACATGTATGCACAAATGGTAGCTACTGTGAACATTTCTCTTGGCAATAAGTAACAGAGCCTTGTTAGAAATAACACTAAATAAGCTCTGAGCTATTCATATAGCCTGGAATTTTTTTTTCTGCATTAAAGACATATAGTCAACCCTGCACATTTACACGAAGGTAAAGCCAAAATCTCAAAACCATGGACCCTGTTACACATGCACTTTTGCTGCGGTGAGAGATGTCCATCTTAGTCAAAGGTCAGCAGAGGTAGTCGGACCAGGCAAGCTCTCCTTCCCAATCAGCCAGGCCCTGCAATATGAGCCAGGCTATGAGGCCCTGCCTAATCAGCACTGCCAACTAGCATTTCAAGCATGAACAGCTGAGCTGCAGTGACTTACAACATACATTGGGATGCAGGCAGCCTCCAAGACCCTCCCAGCTTTGTCTCATGCCACCCGCAAACTGCTTCTTACAAGAAAACATGAGATTAATGCACGTCTTTAAGCACATCCATCACCCTGTTACAGCAACCTATTCCCAGTGCTGAAAGTTACAGCTCTGTTTTTAGATTAAGTCAACTAAACTATCTGGAAATGTGTTTGTATTGCTTTTTTATTCCCAGCGCTAATCCAATATACATTTGTGCATCTTAACCCCTTCCAAGCTCTTTAAACGTTTTAAATGTAATCAGCAGTTCAACAACATGAAAGAAGAAACTCGTAGGATACAGTTCAGCTCCATATGTGAGCAGTAAAGCTTGTCCCCAAGAAACTTGCCACTTCTTTATTCATTTACAAAAAGGGCTGTCCATCTAATATTAGCAAGGTGTACCTGACGAAATAGCTGGTGATTTGAGATCTTTTTGACCAGAGTACAAATACAATGCTATTGCATTTACGTAGAATTTCTTCAGGTATCTGTTCTTTACTTCTTATACCACAGATAACTTTTTACTTTTACTCCCTACATTTTTACACAAAAAGCTGTACTTTCTACTTCTACATATTAAAAATTATTTTCTACTTACATCTACAAACAGGCTCGTTACTCTAGGTTCAGTGGAATCAGTGGAATCATTTATAGCATTTATATTCACTATAAATGGGGTGGTGGGGGGTTAAGTACTTTAGTTGTGGTTTAAGTACTTCGGAACCTAAATAGTGCTTTTTTAAGTTAACATTTCAATCAGCTCAACAAAGCTTGTTGCACGCTGTGTTGTGTGAAGGTGCGGAGCTGTATGTTTCAGGGAGAGAAAAGAATTCAAGCTAACTTTAGTCACAAAGACAAACGATGTAAGACGTTAGACAGGACAGGGGAGTAAGACGCAAGGTTAGATTTAAAGGACTGCACAGTGAAGTTTATATGATGTGTTTTGATAAATGATGTATTTTCAATATTGTGAAATGTCCTGTAAACAAAATAAGCTATACTAACTTTGTGTTACTCAAATGTCAAAACTACTGGGTACTTTAGTGCTGGATTGCACAGCTTGTCATACTGTGGTGAGTTAGAAGCATTGTCTTGGACTGATGCACAGTGGGTGTGGTCCTCATGGTTATGCTAGGCTATGTCAAGTGTAGCAGAAATGAACTTGAATTTAAGCTGATGATGCTCAGACTCATTCACTGAATTCCACCTTTATACCAACTGTATACTGTCTAGTTAAAGACAGTATAAACAGTATAGTGTCAGTGTAGGGGATGGACATCAGCCAGGACGACTTACAAAACGTCTTGTTAAATTCAGTTGTGTAAATCCTGTACGTTTTCACTTTTACTTGAGTAAAGTTGCTTCAATACTTCAACTTTTACTGGAGTATTTTTGTTGACCAAAGGTTCTTTTTGTCATCAAGCTGAACTAAATTGCGTCTTTGAGAATAGAGCCAGCATTGTAGAGGAAATAGGAGTTCTTGATTTATGATGCAAACATAAGAGAAGACAACTTGAGAGCTTTGTACACAAAAATACACAAAAATACATTAAAAACATGACAGTTTTATCTTGATATTGTTTTAAAAATTATTGGAAGAAAAGATATTATTGAAATTAAAATTCCTAGTGCAGTGTATGTTGTATGTCATAAATAACTGCATTACTCAAAGAATCAGAATGGGATTAGAGCGATCTGTCGACACAGGGGTCAGCCATGCTGTTTTGAAAATATTTTAAAAGGACAGAATATTGATAAGATTGCATGCACCGATCTGAATCAATTTTCTTATTGATGTCATGATCAGACTGTGTAGTGTACATTATGATTTTTATAGGTCTTCACTTAGAGCACAGAAAGTAAAGGTGATCTGAGACGTAATACCTCCTACTTCCTGGATCTGGATCAATTAAAAAAATGAAACATTTCATTAACTTAAATAAATAGTAACTTGTTTGGCTACAGACAAACCATTATGGAGAGAACAAAAATATTTGCATGAGATTAAGGTGCTACAAAAGCTGCACTTTGATGAACAGTGCTCATCAGACTTAAAGGCTTATAATGTATTTGACCATTTGGAAGTTGTTCTTTATTATCATCCTTCAACAAGGATCAGTGATTTTTATTTAAAACACAAATTAACTGACGTCTTTCTTTTCTTGTAACTGATGGACACACATTGTGTATGTGCGTATATGAGATAGAAGACTGTGTGTATGTCTGAATAGGCGTGTTCACGTGTGTCTCACGTTATGTCTTTTTTCATTCAAGTCAGGCCAGCAGTCTGCCGACTGCCCCCGCCTCTTCAGTAAAGGTCACATCTCTTGTTGTCTCCAGTGACATTTAGTCCTGAATCTGCCTGATAGAATTTGTTCCTCCAATTCATCTTCTTACTCTCAAACCCGACTCTCGCTATTTTCTGGCTAGTATTAACTCTTGGTAGTAATTGTAGCAGCCAACGGGGCTAAAGGAAAGTGCAGTTAGAGCATGAAGTGTCACCGGGTCGGGTCATGGCAATGTAACAGAAATAAAATTAGTGTGTGGAAGAATTGTCTCCTCACATTGAAGTTAGATTGAACCATTAGTTTAAGTATGCAGGATTTTGATGATTAATAAAGTTTGTCAAACATGGTAGGTTCTCAAAGCCATTTTACATTGTAAATTCAATTCAGTAACATGAATTTGGAATAATGTAGTGCTTACTCACAGCAGGACGTGGAGCACCTGGACTGGTGAACTAGATAAGATAAGATAAGATAAGATAAAACTTTATTAATCCCTCGGGTGGGTTCCTCTGGGAAATTCGGTTTCCAAAAGCACAGCACTGACAGAGAAAAAGTTACAGAGCGTGAGCAGAATATTATATATATACAAACACACACATATATAAATACAGAGACATATATAAATAAAATATACAAAGGGGATAAATAGAATAAATAGGAATAAAAATAAAAGTACAAGTGAATTACACATTTAAAGTATTGAGGTCTATTGCACCGTTGACTATTAACAAAAGTATTGCACAAAAGTATTGCACAGTGAAGTGAAGAGGGACTACAGCTTAGTTGTCCCCCCCTCCTTTGTCCTCCTGTTTCCCCTCCAGAGAGGAGTTAAACAGTCTGATGGCGTGTGGGACAAAGGCGTTTTTAAGTCTGTTGGTTCTTGTCTTTGGGAGAAGCAACCTGTCACTGAACAGACTCTTCTGGTTGTTTATGGCCGTGTGCAGAGGATGCCCAGCATCGTCCATAATGTCCAGCAGTTTTTTTAGTGTTCTTTTCTCTGCCACTGACACCAGAGTGTCCAGCTTCATGCTGACCACAGAGCCAGCCTTCCTGATCAGTTTCTCCAGCCTGGATGAGTCCTTCTTTGCTGTGCTGCTCCCCCAGCACACCACAGCATAGAAAAGTACTCCAGCAACCACTGACTAACTAAGCATGATTTCAGTCAAGCTTCCTAATTGCAGTTCTTAGTTCTTATTTTAATCTACATTTCTGCATTGCGGTTTCTGTAACTGTCCTACTTGTGAACATTTACAAGTACAAGTAAATTATAATAAAAGCCATGTAAATGAGAGAACCTTGTTCTGCAGATCAAATTAAATAGCTGTTAAAACAGAGGTAATATGAGTCTGACTAGCTGAAATCAGTGTCACAATAACTCTTACATTTTCTGAGGAGTAAAAGCTCTTTTCTATCTCAGCTTTTTGTTCTTTGGCTTGACTACAGCAGCTTCCTATAACCCTCAGGTCCTCCTCTGTCTGAAATAAGTTGTTTCAGCACCTTTCCCTTTAAGTGAACTTCTTGTGATTCGCCGCCCCTCACAAACTAAAAGGTTAAACAGCAGGTGGTTGTGGACTCTGACTCTTATCTGCTCCCTTACACAGTGCACACTTAGGATTACTTGTAAATGCACTGATCTCATCATTTTAGACTTTGGTAAATCAAAATATACCAGCATTTACATAATGCTTTTCTAGGCCACTTAAAGCCCTTTAGACAATATGAACTATATATGTTTTTACTGTTTAGAAAAAGTTGGGGAGTTTTTGTACAAACTAAAAATAGATCTACCCTTTAGTTAACAAAAACCATTTCACGTTTCTGACAGCCAATAAATCCAAATCCAGAATGATGTAAAACATGCATAAATAAATGTTGTATTCTTATGTCAAGCTTTAATTGTTTTGGGAGTTTGAATGTGTGACATTTGGATTATGAATATACTGCCACTGTATATTAGTTATGGCTAGATTTATTGGCTGGATGAAGAGTGCTTTTCCAGCCAGACAGCAGTGGTTGAGAGACCAGACACTGCAGACTTACAGCAGCTGCTAAGCCTGTTTTTCCATAGACCTAACTGAAAGAGCTTCTCTGCTGGGATGAGAGCCTCCACTTCACTGCAATGAATAGCTGTCCAGCTGCACTTAATTTATGCACGTGTGTGTTTCTGAGTGCAAATGAGGCTGGGTTTCTGAATCTTTTGTCCGCCTTTCTTATCCTCCGTGTGATTCACAGGAAATTAACATGACAACCCAACCAAAATACAGTACCTTGCCAGTATGGCATTGTTTACGTCAGCTAATAAAATCTCTAAACTTTACACCAAATGCATGAGGGAGATGTCCTGCTTTGTCGCCAGAAAACAGGATGGTATTGGAAAATTTGCCATTCAGTGTTTAATTACAGCCTTGACTTCTACCAACTATTTACAGAGAATCAACATGGTGATCGATCTTTAAATAATTTTTGTTTTGTAGTAATTCCCCGGGTTTTGCCCTTTCCCTTTAGTTTTAGCTAAAGTCCACGGTCACTCCCTGCCAGGCTGTGGCAGGGAGTGATTTATCATTTATCATTATGCAAGTTTCTGGAAATAAATAATTAAATGACAATCTTTTCTTAAGTTGGGCACAATTTTTCCAAATTCTGAGTAATCATGATCTCAGTATCAAACAGAATAATTGAATTATGATTTTTTTTTTTTTTATTCTTCTGTTATGTTTGTTTAATCATCAACTTCAGTATGCGTGCAGAGTGGCTGTACAAAGAGCAAGTCAGCAGCTGATTGTGTGGAAAGACCTTTACCTACAATCCTCAGCCACTCCATAGTGAATCATTATTTTATGTCTGAAATGTTGGCTTGAGGCTACTGCTGTTTCTTTTTCTTGGATTTAATTTTTAACCAAAAAAACTTTTTCACACATAGCTGAGGCCTCTGGCTTTTTTGCTCCTTAATTAAAGGTGCTAGATTTTTAATTAAGGGCTGTTAACTCGCTACCATTTTGTGAGCATCATCCAGTTAGCAGTTATTTCCTTAAATAGTTCAATATTTTTTTTCCATTGAGTTCATTTTTGCAATGATCCAGCTCAAATTCGCCTTTTTATTTTCCTCTGCGCTGTCATATATAAACCATTACAATGGTGCTCATATTAAACATGGCCAGAAATAATGAGCAGTACAAGTATTCTCCAAGATCCAGGAGCCCAAGCTTCAGTCTGCAGTAATTGCTCAGTTTCTGACAGTCTGTGTAGAAACTTGATATGATCATCTGAAGTATGGAGGTCCTCCTACCTCGTGTTGGTCTTTTGTTTGTGAGGGGCAGCATATAAAAAGGAAGCTACCTTAAATTCAAGGTAGCTTATTAAGGGATTGGAGCTAAAAGGGTTGTTTTAGCCTGTGGATGACCTGAAGAGCTAAATGAAGGCCCAGTGAAAATAATTAAGGATTATGAGTGAGTAGAAATGTCACAGTTCACAATACCAGCTGTCGCTTTTGTACTATAACACCGTTCTCAGAACAAAATTGCAAACAGAAGGCAGAGGACTCTTGGGGTTTTTCGTGGACCAATCCTAACCCTTTAAAATGTTAAATTCAGCTTGCTTGTCCCTTTAAGTTCTATATTTGGTTCCATTTTTGCGGTTACACTCGACAGCACCTGCAAACTAACAAGCTAACACAGAACACACCAGAAAGAAAAGTTTATACTGAAGGTAGATGTGAGACCTCCCATTTGCCCATGAGACAACATCTATTTTCAAAGAACAAAATTTGTGTTGTCATTTTGATGTTTCAATTCAAACACCAGTAAAAGCAAAGTTTCAGACAGAGCGCAGAGGCATCAAGAGTGGCTCAGCTGAAATCTGCAGCACAAAACACACTGTTTCTTTGAGCCCAATCCTAAAATGGTACAGCTGTAATGGTTAGTTTAGTTTTTATGTGCAGTCAGTTTGATGGTGGAAAGCTGTGCTGTAAGATACAGGCGAAACACATGATTAAATATTGCTTTCTAATGTTTCTCTTCTTCAATTTTTTCTTTTTAAGTCGAGCCTTCTTATCCCATTGAGCTGTCATTTCATGAGAGAAGAGGCTAGAAAAGATTTGTAGACGTAAGAGTAAGAACAAAATTTAGTTGGTTTTTGTTAGTTGGTTTTTTAACTTTAGTTTAACTATAGTTTTTAACTATAGTTAAAAACTAACTAATATTACTGGAGGCTATCAGGATTCAGGCAGTGTGGCCGTCTTGTTAAACTGTAATCAGGGTGTGTTGTTTTGCTTGATGGCTGCTAACACTTGTTTGTGGACTGATTGAGGGATTTATGTGAACGAAACTGTGTCTAAAAATCAGAGCTACACACAGTGAATCTGAAATGACTTACTGTATACAGTGCACCCCAAATATACAGACATGGACAAAGCTGTTGATACCCTTCCACAAATCAGACCACAGTGATCTCCAGTACAATGATCTCTGTGTTTCACAATGACTCGTCTGCATTTGCCAACAAGTAGTTTGGCTCACTCTTCCTGAGTAACTGTCAAGTGCTCTTTTGAGGGACGGTGTCTCCACACTGCAATTCTCAGATTTTTCACATAATGTGCAATAGAAGGTTAAGATCCTGGCTCGTGGAGGGCCATTTAAGAATAGTCCAGTGTTTATTTCTCAGCCTTTCTTGAGTGCTGTTAGCTTTTTTGGTTTTGGGCCATTATCCCATTGCAGTATTTTTCACCTTGGTAGCCTTGGCCGTTCATTTTGCCCTGCACAGGTTCACTGTGCCAGATGCCCCAAACCCACCACCCCCACCCCTTTTCAACAGTGAGGTGTTATTTTCTTTTAAAGCATCATTTTTCCACCTGTAAACATAGAACTGATCTGAGTGGCCAAAAAGCTCCAGTTTTGTGTCATCAGTCCAAAGGACTTTGGGGCTTGTCAACATGCATTTTGCTCTTGTGTCTTTTCTGTCAGTAGTGGAGACCAAGTGTAGTTCAAAATGTGATGGATGGTGTGATCAGAAATGACGTATGTTGACCTTGGAGTTCAGCTTGAATGGTTTTGGATGATTTCTTTCCATTTCCACATCATAGGAGGTTGACTGCAGTCCCATGAACCTTATATTTGTAATAGCCTTAGTCTTATAGCCTTTACCATTTTAATGTAGATGCTTCTTTCTGAGCTCTGCAGACGGCTCTCTGTTGCTTTCTCGAGTCAGTGTTCTGGTCAAACATTTAAAAGAATCAGAGAAGATCATCAGGCATTTGAAGTTGCACAGAGGTCACGCTGCTGATCTTTTCGGTAAGGTAGTTGAAGATTCCTTCCAAATCTGCTGCTAGTAGAAAATTATGGTGCATGCGGTTCTAGCCATTCCCCTTTCCCATATTTAATCACAGTAATTGGAGTATCCACAGATGCTTCAACTGCAAATTTTAGTAAAATATTTCAGGTTATTTCAGGCCATCGCTGTGTGAAGGGCTCTGTGTGATAGTGGAATAACTGATTGATTTTATTTATTTTTTCTTTTAAATGTAGCGATTCAGAGTAGAGGCATTTCCCAGGCACTAAAAATAAAGATTGGATAAATGAAGGCTTCTGTATGCACCTCTGACTGTTTCTTTATAGTAAATGGAGGAATGTCATTTGATTTGTAAAGGCTTAGCTTTGTAAACTGTACAGCATTTTTAATCTGTAAAAGATTTATAACTATTCACTTTGAAATAAATCCACTTGGACTGCTTCCAGCAGTGCACTCTTGCTAGAATCTCAACCTATAATCAGCTCTGTCAGTGTGACTAAAATGTAGGCTTTAAGAATCTATAGCCAGAGTTTATGACCACACTGAGAAAATCGATCTCTGTTTCTACTATATTAACCTTTTTAACAGTTATTTAGACATCATCCAGGGTTCCATTTTTGTGCTATAAGTAACATTTTCGTGACAAAGCTTTGCAAAATGCTTCCAAATATGGTATTTCTGTTAAGGCTGCCAGTTGAGCTCAGTTTTGTTTCCGTTTCCCTGAAGTTAAACTTTACCTGCGTTTCACAGTGTTGCGTAATTTCAAGTGTGAGCAGCAGGGTTCTCTGGGAAATGCCAAACACTGCATGTGGATGACGTGTTTTTGCGGATAACTTTTCATGTGCTGGAACCATAAATGTCTGAGTCTTTTTGATGTCTGTCTTTACCGTCTTCTCTATAGACATGACCTATTTTTTATGAATATTCAACATTTTAAAGATATATTTTCAAAAGTACCTCCCCTGTGATGTCGAGGAGGCCTTTTTTAAATCTGTCTTTATTCTTTCTGTGTCTTCCTTGTAGTAAGCATGTTTCTCAACACCCTGACGCCCAAGTTCTACGTGGCCCTGACAGGTACTTCCTCCCTCATATCAGGACTCATATTGGTAAGATGTGCTTCATTCTTTATATTTGTTGATTGTTGAAGCTGATACTAGTTTAAATTCATTATAAATAAAGCAGTAATTTTTATTTGCAAAGTTGGAGTGTTTAAGTTGGCTGCCCTGTTTATACTTAAGCATACAAATATCAAATATAAATAGTGTTGAAACCTCCTGCTGTTAAATGGATCTATTTTTTTAAGCAAAAATCACATCCTTGATGAATCTCACTTAATCACTGTGTGCTTTTACTTGACATTCTCTTTCATGTTAAAAGGAGAAAATTAATTTTCAGAGGTGGCCCCCTGGTGATTTTATGAGTCTGGGATATAATTTGTTAGGGCTTTAATCACACATTCACAGGTCATATAAAGCTGAAATGAAAGGATATCAAGCCTCATTTGGTCCTCCATGAGATTATCTCCCTGCACTATCAGTGTTTATTCTGCTGCCTGGTGCATCAGAATGCAACACACTGAATGTTTTTGTGCTTTTTAAATTACCGAGAACACGTGCTGGGTTGTTTTGTTTGGGATGTGGAAAAAGATGAGAATAGAACTCTCTATTGCTGTGCATTAAACAAAAGACGCTCCAAGTATTTCATCTTTTTTTTCAGGTTCTTCACAGAGACGGCAACTGTGTAACAGTGGTTGGTGCACAGTTTAAAATAGCCCCTCTCTTAATTAACTCACTCTCTCTTCCCCTGCGGGCGATTGGCCAGTGTGCGTAGGCTGCTTGGAAATGGTGTTGAGCTCTGCACATGCTCTGTGAAATTATTTAGAAATGTGGATGCCAGTTGGTTTCATCGAAGCAATAGTCTTCGTTTCTCTGTAAGTGGGAGAGATGTTCCAATTAGCTCGTTTTCCAAGATTCCTGTAGGAGCCCCATGAAAATTTGTCATTTCCTCCTTCAAGCAGAGGCACCACAGTACATCGGCTTTAGCAGTCGGCAGTCTGTACAACTCGTAAAATAATCACGTTTCGATATTAGTACTGGAGTCCTTCTAGAAGCAAATCACCATATGGAAATGCCTTCAGGCACTTGTTTGAGTTATTTTGAATGATCTAAACTGAGTTGGTCGTTGGTCACTGGAACACAACTGTGTGTACAGAATCACTAGTCAAGTTAAATTTAAATTTTCCAATCGATGTTATTTTTTAAAATTTATTTTATTGTTGAGTGCCATGTTTTGTCTGCTAAATTCCATCCAATCAAAGAGCAGGTTTCACTGATTGGATCCTCTCCTCTGGCTGAAGGTGGTAATTGGTGAAGTATACCCGGGGCCACTGTGTCACAAGCTTGACTCCCATTGATACAGGGTTAATCAGCCCACACTCAGATTACAGTAATAAAGATGTGTTAAAACAGATGGAGAATAGCGACTATTTAAGCTAGCTGCTGGAGGTCTCAGCTTTACTAGCTAGTAATTGTCTTTACTTTGTTCTGTTTAAAAATCGTGTGGCTGGCATTGAAAGTAGATTTACTCCCATTTTAAGCAGGTTAAAGAGAGAATTATTTTAAGAGGTGCTAATTTAAGAGGAATGTGCACAAAAAATGTGAACACTTGAATGTATCATCTTCACTGAATGAGCAGCTAAGTGAATGAGTTTCTTTCCGTCTTTCTTTCTTTCAGATCTTCGAGTGGTGGTATTTCAGAAAATATGGGACCTCCTTCATAGAGCAGGTGTCTGTGAGCCACCTGCGCCCCCTGCTGGGAGGAGTGGACAGCAGCTCTCCCAGTAACTCAAACGCCAGTAATGGGGAGGCTGACTCCAGTCGGCAAAGTGTGTCTGGTAAGAGCTACATTTGTGATCTGCTTATAGGAAAGATTGCAAAAAGGTGACTTGGTCTCCCACCGAAAGAGCGGGGTGGAGGAGAGGGATGCCTGGATGCATCTGCTTAGACTGCTGCACCACTAACCTGGAAAAGCAGCAGAAAATGGATTTGTTTGTAGATGCATTAAGATGTGGAAAAATACAATTCTTTAAATAAATGTACTGTTAGAACTGTAAGCAGTACAAGGCAGTCTAAGAAATTAAAGCTTGTCTAGAAGCATCTTCCACAGCCAGAGTGAGCTGTGTGAGCGTCTTGACTTCTCCATTAGTGATGCTTTGATCTTGGTTAATCTGTTGAATGTATATTTGCTCGTCTGTGAAGTCTTTCATTTCAAAAGAGGAAAATGTCTCTGCTGAATAATTCCCTTGGTTCCTTTGCCAGTGATAAGGGAAAACGTTTATGCTACATAAGCATATACATAATGCAGCATGAGTCCCAGCCTGCTTTAGTCCAGACAGCCTCTGTCTATTAAAGAATCAGAACCAAATACGAGTTGCAGTGACAGTTTGGTTAAATGAGCTCACCCAGTCAGTTTAACGGCGTGTTTTCGAGGGTTCGGTCGTTGAACACTTTGTGGAGACGTGATGCAGCCGCTTTTGTTTTCAGCCAAACAACTTTGAGTGAAATAGGATTATGTGTGCTCAAGTGTACTAATCCTCCGTTTGCTGGCTAATAATCTGCTCTGTGAAAATCTCTCGGCTCAATTCAGAGATGGATGTCGCAGCTTAATATTTGTCTTTGTCACAGACGGTTTTCAGTGAAGACCCGTGATTGATTAGTCATGGTTCTGAAATTGAATGTGGTAAAGCGTGAATTTTGTGCGTGTAGTACTGATTTATTTCTAATTTGACTTTGGAATTCTGTTTTATTGTCAGTGAGAGGCTTTTGTATGTTTGTTTAGGCAGGACAGTTTGTTATTCAGTCAGTACAAAAATCAGTGAATAAACACATAAGAAATAATTTTCTCTGTTTAAGTCGTTAGTAATAGAATATGAGTTTTGCGATGTGTGTTGGGTTTTCATGGATATTTTATGCATCTTCTTTAAAAAAGTCAATCAAATAATTTAAGTGAGCTCCTTATTCTGATTTCCAGCTTAATCTTTTTATTCTTAAACTCTAAAAGAGGAGCTTTGCATAACTCAAAATTCAAAATAATCTGTATTTATCTTCTACTGGGCCTTGGTGCAGGTCATCCACTATGTAAAAGAAGACATTTTCTCTTTGCTTTTTAAGCGTTTGTGCTTGAGATGACCATGTTAGTGATATCTCCTCTCATATCTTGACATCATAAAGATCCAAAAGTGGGCGGAAGCAGTCAGTCTGCAGTCTGAGCTTTAGGCTTCCAGGGATTACTGCACATTTGAAACTTTTGCTCTCATAATTTTCTCAAAACTCAATCCTGAGTGACACAGTGAGGGGACGTCTCGGCTCACGCAGAGCTCTTTTAGTTGGTTGAGCAGCACTTGTCATGTTGATGTTTGATATCAGCGCACGGTAAGCCACACATCTTATTGGTGCATACATATTATAAAAACCCATATAGTTAAGCCCTGTACCAACATCGATGTGTTCAGTGCCATCAGCTCAAACACAGGCTTGCCAGCAGTGTAGGTTTGTGCAGGAGCCTGTTTGGTCACTGAGGAGTTAGAAGGCCTTCCCTCTGTCAGCCATGCTCTCACACAGATCCACGTGCCAGTCAGGGAGCTGCAGGGTAGAGATGGCAGAATGCGCAGTCGAACCCTTTGAAGTGTGCCGAGTAAGCTCAGTGCCAACTTTGCCCTTGACACTCATCACTACTGTTGTGCTCTTTGTGTCTCCCTTCTGCAGAATGTAAAGTATGGAGAAATCCACTGAATTTATTCCGCGGAGCCGAATATAATCGGTGAGTGACAACAGCAAAGCAACCTGCATCTGAAGTCCAGCTCACTTGGAGTCAGTTTTCCTCTGACTTTTCCATCGTTCTTTCTCATCTGTGTCTTCTCTCGTTTGCTTTTCCAGTCTTTCAGGTCTTTCTCGTGTCAACTTTCCTGCCTCTTGAGTGTCATCAGATTTGTTTTGGTCTTTATTTTCTCTCTTGTGCCTTTGTGTGATTTTATTTTTATGTCTTTCCCCCTACTGATTTGTCTGTCTCTATTATGTGCCATTCTTCTTTTGTTATCCTTTTGATGTCTTTGCCTGTGTTCCTTCTGTTGAGTCATCCCCCACTTTTTGATTCCTCATGTTGTAATTATCCAGTTTTTCTCTTCAGCCGTAAACCCGCCAATCAGAATTGTTTTCTGTTTGAGCTTTAGCAGTGCTTTTGTGCTTTGGAAAGGTTTAAGTCAGTAGCTTATTATTAAAGCGTGTTGTTCTGTCTGTGCTGGTGTCCAGGTATACTTGGGTAACAGGTCGAGAGCCGCTGACATATTATGACATGAACCTGTCAGCACAAGATCATCAAACCTTCTTCACCTGTGACTCAGACCACCTCCGGCCTGCTGATGCCAGTAAGCACACACACATTCATACATATGGTGTGTTTATAACCATGTGATTTGATTTAAGTGCGGAGGGCGTAATGTGTGACCCCTTTGACATATTAATATGTTAATATGTTTCTCTGTGTGGTGGCAGTCATGCAGAAGGCGTGGAGAGAAAGGAACCCACAGGCTCGCATCTCTGCAGCACATGAAGCTCTGGAGCTTGAAGAGTGAGTTTAAAATTATGTCATGGGTTGAAGGTGTTAATAAAAGCAAATTGTAATAATCTTAAAGAGAGTCTAGCTACTCTGCAGCTATCTCGGTAGATGTCAAGGCAGTTTTCTGAGATCCATGTCTGAATGAATTTGGAGAGAGCCATGGTCTGTATATCAGAAGTCATTAAAAAAGAACAAAACAAGAATGGCACACAGTATAGAACGATAAAGGCTAGGGATGGGTATTGATAAGATTTTCACGATTCCGATTCCATTTTCGATTCTGTTTAACGATTCGATTCTCTTATCGATTCTTTTTTTAAAAAAGGAGAACACTAAGGTCGAATAGCTTAGAACTTTGTTTTATATCTTCTCTTTGAACAAGATAGAGATTTAGGAGTAACATGGCTTTACAAACCCAACAGTGAGATCTTAAGAGATCCACAGCCTACGGCTCTTCAATGGTTCAGGGTCCCCAGGAAAAAAAATTGTAAATGTAAAATAATAAAATAAACATTATTCTGTAGCAATAACAAAGTATAACATAAATTATTCTGTAGCAATTACACAAGAATATCCAGTAATCTCCCTGCCTACAATTAAACACATTCACTTACCGAAAATCAGAGGCATCTGCTGTGGCAAACGGGTGCAAGCCTTTTACCACAAACTTAGTCACTGCTCGGTGACATTCGTCTATCCTGGCCTGAAAGGAGACGCTACTGGTAGACTGCAGCGAGAACTGCCAGCATCTGAGCCAGACTCTGTCTGTCTCTCTCATCATGGTCACCTAAATGCACAGTAATGGCAGGTTTTGTAATAAGGCAGATCGCGCTAACATAATATGCACTGTTAGTTGATTATTTACCTGCCGCATTAACGGGAGAGGACGTGCAAACGTTACCGCTGCTGCTGGGTTGAGATTCACGAGTCCGGAGCGGAATTAAAAACATGACATTCATTTAAGGTCATCGTGTGTTTTGTGAGCAAATGCTTTTGCATATTCGTAGTGTTTCCTCCCTTAAATTCAATATCTACTTTTCAAGTTTTGCAAGTTGCCCTGTTGTCATCCGTTCTCGTAAAGTATAACCAAACTTTTGAGCGTTTGAGCCGCCATGTTTCCTGCTAGGTAAATGACCCTCCGCAACGTGGTGACGTCATTCGAGGCAACTGGAATCGATAAGGGAATCATTTGCAAAAATGGCAAACAATTCCAAGGGATTGAAACAGTGGGAACCGGTTCTCAACAAGAACCGGTTTTCGATACCCATCCCTAATAAAGGCAAACCACTAGAAATAAAACTAAATCATACAAAACAGAAGAGGGAAAATAAAGACTAAAACAAAACTAATGTGTAGAATTACTTGTAAAATCTAATAAGTCGCTCAAAAAGTTATTTTTTTTCTCCACAAGTTGTATTTATACTGTGGATGCACACAGTTTAAGAACATTACATTTTTTTAACAACTCAGTATTGATTCCAGAAATTATAAGTATGTTAATCTCATCCACACAGAGCACTGAAAACAGGATACAGTTTAGCAAAGAAAGCAGTAACCTACATTTTACCACAATCAGCACCATAAAACTGAATCTCTCATTAACCTTGACTTTACAACTGCAACAACAGGATTGGCTCAACAGTCAGATCTCCCCTGATTTGACTGTTGGTCCGCTCTCTTTCAATTTAGTTTATGATCCTTCTGGAAATTCATTTTATGTCCGTGGACAGTGTTAAATAAATACAACCGCAACAAAGAAGAAATCAGTTAGAGACATTACATAAATTTAACAACAAAGCAGCAGGGGATCTTTAGCACTGCAGGGCTCTGTTGTTCTCTGTATTCTCTGGAGATACAGAGGAAATGTATCAGGCCATCCTTGGAACATATGACAAGACTTTGACAAATTCAGTTTTATTCCTTCAGAAGGCTTTTTGATATTTTACCTATATTTGTCAGAGCTAGAAATGTAGTCAAAAGAATTTTCCGAATTAAATCTCTTATCATCAAATTGAGTTTGGTCAATTTGACCAGCTGTATTTAACTGGTGCTTTTCTGATGGTTGTTCCAAACATATGTTGTGCACATACCAGATGAAATCAAAGGAACCTTTATATAAAAACTAATAACAAATGAGCAGACCATAAGTACTACATCTGATTTGAGTTTGGCCAGTCTTCTCTTCAGCAGTGTCTTGGGGCACCACTGTGATGCTTCCAGCGCGGCTGCTATTTATACATCTCTCCCTGGAAGTTTCACTGTGACCACTTTCAGTCAAGCATCTGTGTTGGATTCTGGATCGCCGCCCAGAATTGTGACCCTTTAATTTGGATTTCAGTTTGGGGAAGAGGATGAAGTTGCAGGGAGGAAGTAGAAGGATTATGAGTAGCAATAGTGTTGGTGTGCACACAATGGCCTGCTAGCTCAAACCATGAAGAGTCGGTAAAAATACATTTTTATTTTTTTATTTTTCTAACTTGTAATCACTGATAATGACTTTATGCTGACTCCAGTTAGCAAGCTGAAAATCAAAACTAAGAGCTGATCGTATCTTTTAATATTTAGTATTTACATAATCCCATGTAGATGCCGTACAACCAAATATGCTTTTGCAAAACTAATACTATGAACTTCTACCAAAACATTAGCTCACAAACATGAATCAGACCCCAGGTCCCAAACACTACTGTTGATTTTAGGTCCACACACATCAGTTTGTAATAAATTGGAAAACTGTAAACTGCAGGTTTCGTTGGTGTCAAGGGCGGATCTGAAGCTTCTCATCACAGACTGGCCTTCTGGGTGCTTCCATCATTCAAAGGAAGGCAGCTTTAGTTCTTTTCATGAAATTCAGGTTTATTTTTAGGAGCATTTGTGACAACCAAGACAGTGCAGAGGAACTGTGTCAGCACTACATGTTGCTCCCAGCTTGTATTAAGGCCGTGACTGCAGGTTGACTCAGAGGAAAACTTCTTTGATCAGTGATCTGTCAGACGCTGCTGACAAGCACACAAGGCTCAGGAGCATTTTTATGTCTCAAAGAAGCTGCGCTTTCTCGGCAAACGAGGAACCCCGCTGAGAGGCGGTAAATGAATTAATGAGTGTATAAGAGGCTATGCAGCAGGTTAGTTATTACTCCCTGACTTCTTCTCATCCCCATCTACAGCTGTGCAACGGCGTACATCTTGCTGGCAGAGGAGGAGGCCACCACCATCATGGAGGCTGAGCGGTTATTTAAACAGGCGCTAAAAGCTGGAGAGGGCTGCTACCGCCGCAGCCAACAGCTCCAACATCATGGTACACAATATGAAGCCCAGCACAGTGAGTGTAATCCATGCTTTAACGCTTTTCCTAAGCCAGTAATAATCATGTTTAAACTGGCAGTTTGCAGCGACAGTATGAATGGTAGTCCTGGTCCATCTCAGCCTCTGTTGCATTTTAATAAAGAGGACTGCAGGTAAGCGTGATCTGATTGAGCTAAGTTCTGTTTTTGCAGGAAGAGACACCAATGTGTTGGTGTATATAAAGAGGAGGCTGGCCATGTGCTCCAGAAAGCTCGGCCGAACAAGAGAAGCAGTTAAAATGATGAGAGATGTAAGTACACAACCTGCCAGAAAAAACCCCACACAAACCGAAACACACAGTGTTGTGCATTCATTTCTGAATGGGTTCATTATAAACAGTCACAGAGTATTTAGAGGTAATACAGTAATGACCCAAAGCTCATGTCTGCTGATTGTGCATGTGTCTCCCCCTGTCTGGTATTACATGTAACAACAGTTGTGTGTTTTCCAGTTAATGAAGGAGTTCCCTCTCCTCAGTATGTTCAACATCCACGAAAACCTGCTGGAGTCGCTACTAGAGCTCCAGAACTACGCCGACGTCCAGGCCGTTCTGGCCAAGTATGACGGTGAGCGACACTCGGCCACCTGTGAGCAGCTCAGTAACTGTACTAACAAAGCTGTATTTAGTTACTTGAAGGTAGCCGAGTACAGACACCACATTCCCTGTCGAGTGTTTGTTGTTCCTCAAGCAGCCCGAGCTATTTTAACAACTAAAATGCCAGAGTGGGACCATTTCTGACCACATATCTTATACAGCAGGGCCGAATCCATACAGGCCAAAATGTAATTATTATTTGCAAGTAAAAATTGCATCTGTTAAGATGTATTATGTAAAGCAGGTGTTACACCATCTGCAGGCATTTGGCCAGGTGATTGTTTATAAGATCATTTTTCTGACATTTTGCCTTCGTTAGAGCACAGACGCACACAGGAAGTATGCATGGGGTTATCTGAGGATGCCCAGCATGTTCTGAAACTACTTTTTTACTCCTGTCTATAGATATTTATATGACACAACTGGAAAAAGAGAGCAAATCACACTTAGAGAAAGTCTAAGATATGATAACAAAACACACGTGAAACCCAAACTCATTAAGTTCATTCACAACCCCCTGTGGGCATCTGCAGTATTCTTAAATACAGCCCTCCCCTCGAACTGTTACCTGTAATTCCAAACTTTTACCACATTCAATAAACTCCACCCTGTCCTTTCTGTCTCTGTCTGTCTCTTTGTCTCCTCCACAGATATTAGCTTACCTAAATCTGCAACAATATGCTACACAGCAGCCTTGCTCAAAGCCAGGGCGGTATCGGACAAGTGAGTATTGCTTTTCATCACATACAGTTCTTCAGGGATCTGACATTCCTGGACTGCTATTTAGTTTAAGATAGGGTTGAAAATGGCTCCAGGGAGGTGCTCAGTATCAATGAGAGAATAGCGATGATGTAGAAAGAGTGAGAAACCACAAGGTTTGAGCGCTGTTACTGTGAGAAGTGAGTTTTCTGCCTGATTGTTCAGGGTGTGGCATGTATAATAAATGCTGCAGCTGCTTAAATTAAGTTTGTTTTTAACACTTCGTAAAATGTTGGTTCTTGCTTGTTACTATATCTATTCATGAGTGGTATGGATCAAAGTAACCTCATGATGTAGAATCACGACCGTCTGCGTGCACGTGCAGGTTCTCTCCAGAGGCCGCATCCAGGAGAGGGCTGAGCACAGCAGAGATGAACGCAGTAGAAGCCATCCACAGAGCGGTCGAGTTCAATCCTCATGTCCCCAAAGTGAGTTGAGATTACCACACACACACTTGCACACAGATTGTTTGTGTTAAACAGAGATGTGTCGATAAGAAAGATGTAAATATGCCAGCTTTTAGCAGAACTGCTCATTTACATGTGTAGCCCCTGTGTAAGTCACATAAAACAACATGCAGCATAAAAAAGGAAAGAACATTCACATAAAAACACACAAGAACCAAATTCAAGCAATACATAATGAGAAGTTAAGCTTGGTGTGATGAATCTTAAAGTGGGATATGTTGAGCATATCTTCTCTGTCCAAATGTAGTTCACCTATGAGGCACTTCTGGTGGGTGCTGTGATCCCTTTGCTACTGCCAGTGCTTTCTTTTATACATTCACTTAAAGGAGGTGGACCATGTGTCCTTGTGTTATTGTAAAAAAATAAATAAATGTGCATGTAAAGTGATCCCAGGTCATAAATGAGTATCCAGTGCTGTAAACCCACAGCACATTTATAAACGGCGTGCAAACACAAGCTAGTAGCAACCCCCGTCTCAGAATGATGTTGGAGCCGAAAGTATGCTGGCCCCAGTCAAACAGCTTGGGGTTCACACTTGGTGCATTGAATTGTAATAATGTAACTCTGCGTCATGCTTTGTTGTGGGCTGAATGTGAGTATTGAACTTTATTCATGGATATGCTGAGCTACTTTTAATTCATTTTCTTTCTCATTCAGATGTCTTCTTTGTTCTCACTCCTCGTCTTCCTTTGTTCCTCTCTCCTCCTGCTCCTTGTTCCCATCAGTACCTGCTTGAGATGAAGAGTCTGATTCTTCCTCCAGAACACATTCTGAAAAGAGGCGACAGCGAGGCCATTGCTTACGCTTTCTTCCACCTACAGCACTGGAAAAGGGTGGAGGGGGCACTCAACCTTCTGCACTGCACCTGGGAGGGCAGTAAGTACATGCTAACACACAAATACTGTAAACTGACAGTATTAAAATTTTAGTGGTGATTATTTCTGAACACGAATGATTCTGGAGCTCGTTGTTAATTATTAATTGTTTGTGTTTTTGTGTGTTTGTAGCTTTCAGAATGATCCCATATCCTCTGGAGAAGGGTCACCTGTTCTATCCTTACCCCATCTGTACAGAGACGGCAGACAGAGAGCTGCTACCCAGTAAGAGACGCTCTGACATGCACGTGCACACTGTGTAATGCAGTCAGGGCAAAAAATGTTATATTATATATATTTTTTAGGGAACTTGTTGTAAATTTCTGTGTTTAAATCCCTTTAATTCATTTTGGGAGGTTGTAAACTTTGAAGAAAAAAATGCTTCATGTCAAACATCTGTGCTGAAAAGGCTGTTTTGTTTTTTTTAAATTACACTTTCATTTGAGAATTTGGCTCACAGTGTGTGTGTGTGTGTGTGTGTGTGTGTGTGTGTGTGTGTGTGTGTGTGTGTGTGTGTGTGTGAGAGGTTGATTGTGAGTGTTGTCTTGATGTCTGCCCAGAAGCTTGTCTGTCTTCACTCACAAACCCTTCATTGATTGAGCTGGCCTACAGCCACGAGAAGCAGCACAGTGGTCTGTGTGTGTCTCTGAAAAGACATGCATGTTTATTTCAGCTAATTAAAATTGAACATAAATAAGAAATTAAATTGTGAATCAATGTGCCAAACATGACAGCATGCTATGTGTTAGACTTTGTCAGATGTTTGACCTTGTTAAACTTCCTCACCAGAAAAGGTTGCCTTCGTTGTTTTTCTTTAGGATACCTGCCCTCAAATTTGCCATCGTGTTGATAGTTACCCAGTAAAAGCCAGAAAGATGACCTTTGCTTTTAGAAAAAATGATTTGGTTGAGAACATCATGGAGAGTTGTGATACCGATTGTAATGTGATGGGAGGACTGTAAGTCTGACTGGTACATGCCCATACTGTCTGCTCCTTTTAAGGGTTCTTAACCACATGTGCACATCTGATATAGCTACATTTCATTTTTAGTGTCAGGGCTGCCACGTCTTGGATAAAGTTGAAGCGTAGGACACTTAATGAGCTCCTTTGAAACTTAAAATAAGCAGCGTTTGGTAGCTTAGTCATGAAGCATCTAGTGCTGAGAGCTGACGCGATCCTCGAAGATGCTGGTGGATGTCTACCACAAGAGTGTTACAGTTGATTTTGAAAACGAACAAATCAGCCCCCAGTGAAGGTTGTGTTGAGGAGTGAGAGGTGTAAATGTCGTACTCTGAGCTAATATTGTGTTTCTGTGTGTCCGTCCTGCGTGGAAGCAGTGTTTCACGAGGTGTCGGTCTACCCGAAGAAGGAGCTGCCCTTCTTCATCCTCTTCACAGCTGGTCTCTGCTCCTTCACTGCCATGCTGGCTCTGCTCACACACCAGTTCCCTGAACTTATGGGAGTGTTTGCTAAAGCTGTGAGTGTACACACACACACACACACACACACAGAGGGAAAAAAATGAGGAGAAAACTTGAATTTCACAGATAATGTCCAGATTACTGTGTCCTTCTCTGTGGAGAGTCTTCAGAGAATAACTCAGTGACCTTTGACCTTTTCTCCATAGATTTATTTTCATTAAAAAAATAAAATACCGGGTGAAATAACATACTGGATGACTTCTGACCTTTTTGCTTGTGCTACCCTCAGTGGCTGCACTCTTTTTGACAGTGAGTTAGACATGCAGGCTTTTATCACAGACAGAAACAAAAAGAATCTGTTGAAGTCACACAGTTCAATGGTTAAATGGGTGTCGTGGACCAATGGGGTAAGGACTGTACTGGCTAGAGGAGAAAATAAATCCCATGACTGTGTGTAGTGCTGGGTAGCTTAAGCTAGGACATTATAGCACAATTTATTAGTAGATTATATGAAACTTAATATGATGTGCAAAATAATAAAAATAAATGTCGTGGACTACACCCTGTGGTTCCTGTTTGGACTCATCCTTGCGTGCTACAGGTATCACAGCGACAGGAAGGGGCAGCAATGGCTGTCAGCCTGCAGCAAAACAGAGTAGAAATCTGAAAGATGTAAAGGTCATGGAGTAAACAAACAGTTTCTGTGCACACAGACAGTTTGTGTTTTAGCTGTGAGTGAAAAGAGAGCGCTTCAAACCACACTGGAAAAGGTAGCATGACAAATGACTCTTACAGGCTTTTAAACACATGTGGTTTGTAACACGCTTCTGGTGTCAGCTCTTGCATGTCCATCAGAGGAAACATGCTTCAGCTCCACCAACAGCTATACATGTCATACCTTCACCATGCTCACATATTATATGTGTTATTTGCACAAGCTCCTAAAAACAATGTGCATTTTACTGTCCTCTTGGATCTATTTTTAATCACAAACGTGGGAGAATTACTCACACTTTTGAGCTCTCCTCCACAAGTGTTGTCTTGCAACTAGTTTCAAACACACTGCCAACAGTTGCCCCATCCATCCATCCATCCAGCTGGAGGAAATGGCCAGGGGGAGGGAGTTCCTCCTGAATGACTCAACTTCTCACCCAACCTCTACAGCTAAACACAGCTACCCTTCAGAGAAAACTCATTTCTGTTATTTCAGTCATTATTCAGAGCTTGTGAGCAAAGGTCAGGGCAGAGACATCGACTGGCCGGTGAATCGTCAGCTTCGCTTTTACACAGAGCTCATTCCACCCATGGATTGAGGTGAGCTGTATATCGAGCCAGTATCTCTCAACCTCACCAGACTCCACCAGGGAGCTGAAGTTCAGTGTCCTAGTAGCCAGCCTTAGCACCCTGGAATCAGACTTACTCTGCCCCTCATCTGATTCACATGCTCACCTCATCGGTCTCTTTTATGTGAAAATATCAACAGGATCCAACTGATAGAAACACCTATAGTAGCCAAACATCTTCCCCCATATACTTTTTTTCAATTGTGGAGCAACTGGAGCAACCTTCAGACATCCATATTTTATATGAGCAGCCAGTGGAGGGCGCTGCCCACCCTCTGCCTCCTCCTTTAAGCCTGCAGCTCTGTGTTGCTCCCCTGGAATGTGGGTGAGCTCATCTCTCCACCCTGATGTGACACTATCAGCAGATACCATCTACCTGCTGAGAGGTAGATCATTGCAAGGAACACATTGCATGCATTTATCAGTGAGTCTGAAACCAGGAATAATTACATACCTGCTTATGTAAGTTTAAATCATTTATTGAAATCATAAATAAAAAGTATTTTAAAACGTATACTGCTCAAACACTAAGACATACCAGATCACAGTAATGCTAATCACAGATGCTGGTGGTTACTGCAGACTTGATGTTTTATGGGGAACCTTGAATGGACAGATGAGGCTTTTCTAACAGTTTTTGGAATGTTTTCCGACTAAAGTTGACTCCAGAAAAACTTAACAGGTGGCTTCCAAGGAGAATACATGGATACTGGCTACGTTTACTTTTTGATCTCATAGATCGATATTTAAATTCCACATTTGTTCAATGATTCATTTTAATATCTGAATAGATGAAATGATCAGTACATCAACTTGCTTGGGTAAATAAGTCGGGTTCCCACTGTGACTGAATGTAAAAGCAGCACAAGAGCTGCTAAACGTATAAGTCACCAGTGATTCCCTAGACCAATAAAACTTCATGCTAACATGGTGTCTTGGACAGGTCTCTCCCTGCCGCCCACACTGTTCAAACACTACTACACACATTTACTTTGAAGTGCTCTTTGAAGCTAAAATGGAGATGTGAGATCTGATGTGTGAAGCAATCCTCAAACCACCAGCTGCCCAGCTCACACATGCAGGTGGAGTCTCTTTCTGTGCCCCCCCCCCCCCCCCCCCCCCCAAAAAAAAAAAAAAAAACGTCTTCGTGACCTTTATCTGACATCTAAGACAGAAGGAACTTCTGTGAGCTGCTCAGGTGGAGCCCCTATCACCCCTCGCCTCCTCTTTACTAGTTGTTGTCAGACTGCCAGCTTGAGAATGAGGCCTGAGTTGCACTGTACACAGATGGAGGATTCATGCTGTGGAAGTGGAAAGTTTATTTGTTCTCACAGCTGAAAATAAAGAAAAATCCCCCAAACCTTCAGATAATTCAGACACATGGTTATGCAGCCTTTTTCTTATTTGTCAAAGTTTGACCTGTCACAGCTGCTGACCTTTCCCTGCTTTATCAAATGTGGTCCATATTTTACAAAATTACCTCCATGTTTTGCTCAGCTTGTACTGAAACCCCCAATTGAAACCAGGAAGTCATCAGGAAAGTGTTTGTTGATATCACAAGTTAAGGGAGTGCCCCCTGCTGACTGTTAGACAGTACTGCAACATTGAGAAGCAGTGTTCATCTTTTATGTACAGGTGATATACACAGCCACCACCCTATCCCGCCGGTCAGTTCAAAGTTTATATTAACCATCCAGATAATTATCACATTGTCTGCAAACCAAATATTAACATAAATTAAATTAGGGAGTCTTGCTATCAGTTGTCCATTTACAAAAACAGCAGTCAGGGAGACATGTTATCAGATAGTATGAACCTGACTCCATCTACACACCACAGCTCTGTGAGGGATGCAGCACCTATGTAAAATTGCTTTTATTAGATGACAAAAAAAGTGCTTAAAGTGGTGGCTCGATACACTGCTGCGTGTCTCCGATACCGTTTTGTTCCATCTGGTAGAATTGGATGCGGTCGGTTCCTGTGGCCACATTGCAGCCAGAATGCAGCGTGGCTGTAGCGTGGTGTGTTTCAGGGAAAAGATGCTGGCTGCCCTGTTAACCTTCTGTTTGTGTGATTGTATTTGTCTGTCTTTGTAGTTCCTCAGCACGCTGTTTGCTCCTCTGAACTTTATCATGGAGAAGGTGGAAAGCATCCTGCCATCCAGCCTCTGGCATCAGCTCACCCGCATCTGACCCCGACCGACAGAAGGGCCGACCGGACCAGGAATCAGACCCAGGACCAGCACCAAGAGCAGACCTCTATCTGGACAGAAACAGCTGAACTGAAATCCAGAACACTGCAGCGGACTAGACTGACGCGCCTCTGTGCCAAGTTCAAACCAAACCGAGAGCAGATGGGAATCCGAGGAGAGGCGCAAAACAAAAATGCTAAACAACACCCAGAATTGGTTTTGACTTTATTTGATATGTTTGCATTTCTTTGGGTTATCAGTCATTTAAAGCTGTTCTTTTGTTGTACAAAAAGAGGTGATCAATTGCCATCATTAAAAAGGTGAAAAGGAAAAAAAATACAATAAAGGACTTTTTGTGTATTGCTGCAAAAATGCAGTGTTTTTACTGGCTGCCCCACATACTGTGAAATCAGCTGACCTTGATATCAGCACCACCAGATACAACCGGCTGGGTTTTGTTTCTCTGCAGGATCCATCACATATTTGGAGCTTTCATTCTCAAACTAAAAGCTCACTCCACAGTGGAAAAGTTGTTCCTGCAACTGCTGAAGCTCCACTTCAGGCTGTCGCCTATTGCAAGTTCGTCGTCATCGAGTTTGATGGTAAAATGCTCAACTAAACAGTGTTAGAAGACACATTCACAGCCTGGTACAACGAACAGTTTTATTTCTCTATAGTTTCTAAAAGTTGTGGAATACATTTGAACAGCAAAGCTTAAGCTGTTGTGCAAGCCTGCTTCCATTTGCAGTCCACTCACTGTTGGTGACGGTTGGAGCGTTTTGATGGAATTATCAGACAGTTGTTGTGGCTTTCAGTGTGGTGTAAAAAGTTTGTGTTGCAGGTATTGTGAGTGATATGTTTAATAGTAACTACTTGCTAACCAAGCTTGCATGTGCTGTCTGACTTACACATCCCAGATATAGCTCTGAATGCAAGTCAACAACTCAGGTCCTTTCCCACTAACCCAGTGCCCAGTCCTGAACTGGTTCTGCATATTTGCACCATTCAAGGACTTGCTGGTCCCTTAGGGTTGGTGACGTCATTAATTATGCAGATTGTCTCCACTGTGATTTCCTTCCCACAGAAACAACCTAAGCAATGCTCAAGCATGTCTGGATGTGTACCAGCTTCCACAAGGTGCCAAAGCAATGCATCTTAATGATGAACTGTGACACAGACCTCATCACCAGGGTGCATTAATCTAGCTAAACAAGCTGCTTGAGAAGTTTGTCCAGTTAACAGAACACTAGTCAGAGAAATCAGAAACTATTCATGTGTTTTTGTTCATGAGACTCTTTAAATCTGGACACAGTGTGAGTTTAAACCATTTATTCTGTAGAGTTCACTTGTAAGGCTTATATTGTAATCTTACACAGCTGATGTGCAGTTTACAGACAGGACATGTATTACATCTAATGAAGCAACTGGTGAGAACAGCCGCTAGTTTGCTTTACTTCCTCAGTGTATAATGACTGCTCAGGCCACCGTCTGTCCTGTTTGTCAGTGATGATGTTTGATTTCACAGAGTCCTACTTGAATATTGCTCCTTAATCTAATATTGGTAGCAGGCACAATAACAGTGAAATGTAAACAGAGGTCCTAGTTATTAACACATTTCTAAGAAACAATGACAAAATGAGCATTTTAACTACAAGAAAAAGCATTTCTGATTGTTTTTTCTAGTTCTAGATATTTTAATTGGTTTTTCAAGCATTTATTTTAACAAGATGTTGACTACAATACCCCTTAGACTATCTTAATGATCAGTTACTTATAGTGATTTTCCAGAACAAGGCTGATGTGCAGAGCTGTAACACAGAGGGATAAAGCCGATGAATTATATCTCAAAGCAATGGGAAAGAGTTGTTAAAGCTAAGTTATGAAGAGAGGTAATGATGAGTGAGCAGCATTCTGCTGAGAGAGCACACTACAAATATGTTTGCTTTGAGAGTGTTGACAGAAGTATAGAGGAGGTCAAAGGGAGTAGCACTGCGTCTTTGTGGACCTAGAGAAGGATATAAGGGCCCAAGAGAGGCACTGTGGTACTGCACGAGGAGAGTCAGAGGATTATGTGAAGCTGCTGAAGGACATAGGAGGACTGTAAGAGTGCCAGATAGGTTCAAGGTCAGGGATTGACTGAACCCTTTCTTGTTTGCAGTGATGATGGAGAGGTTGACAGATGGCACTGATCTGTAGTGAAAGTAGGGAACAGGTGGAGGTATGCACTGGAGAGAAGAGGGATGAAAGTCAGTAGAACCAAGACAGAATCCAAGTGTGTGGAAGAGAAGGGAATGGGTAGAGCAGTGAAGCTGCTTTAAATAGCCTGCAAAGCAATAGAGAGTGCAAAAGAAGAGAGTGCAGGCAGGGTGGAGATAAGTGTTGGGTGATTTGTAACACGGGGATACAAATCACCCAGGCTTACAAGAAGGTAGTGAGACCTGCTACGATGCAGTTTGGAGATGATGGGACTAACAAGAAAGGAGGTAAAACTGAAAGAGGTTGAGTTGAAATATTTTCCATTGTGAATGA
This sequence comes from Neolamprologus brichardi, assembly GCF_056152115.1. Classification (NCBI taxonomy): domain Eukaryota; kingdom Metazoa; phylum Chordata; class Actinopteri; order Cichliformes; family Cichlidae; genus Neolamprologus; species Neolamprologus brichardi. The sequence continues at coordinate 24,301,169 of NC_142110.1, forward strand.
CCAGGATGACCAGGATTAAACTATTATATCAGCGGGTTGAGCATTTTGGAGACAAAGTTAGAGAGGCAGGGTTGAGATGGTTTGGACATGGGCAGAGGTGAGATGGTGGATATACTTGATGAAGAATGCTGAATATGGAGCACAGAGAAGATTCATGGATGCAGTGAAGGAGGATATGGAGAAGGTTGGTGTTGCAGAAGAGAATGCTAGAGTTAGGGTGAGATGATGCTGATCTTCTGTTAGGACTTCTAAAGGGAGCACCCAAAAGAAAATGATCATTCAAACAGAGTCCCTGTAGATACTTAAAAATATAAGGTCATAAATGTAAAACTTTCCTCGTAAATACAGTAAGATGCTATGTCTGTTATCAACATTATGGTTTAATTCTAGCCTTTTTAAAAGACTTGGAGAAGATGCTAATATGAAATGTTAGTTGGAACTAATGTCCTACATTAGTGCCAACTGGGGATTTTGAGTATGTAAGTTTGTGTTAGTGAAATTGCTGTAGGTCCTGCCCGCATTAATTTTGCACTGTTTCTGAGTCAAACGACAGTGTCCACTCATTTTCCAGCTGCTGTTTTCTACTAAGTAAGGAGATTTAATGATGGAGAGAGAAAACAGCTGAAGGACCATGTTCTGTGCATATGGTGGTACCTCTGGAGCAGAAAGCCTCTAATGAGCAGACAGTAAGCGAGAGAGAAGCTTGTGATACGCTATGTTGAATGAGACTGGCGTGACAACAGCTTACACTGAAAGCACGCAGGGGAAAAGAACGCTGGTCGTACTTTATGTTGTAAATGGTTTGCTGACAAGTGTAAGGTGCCACAAGAACAAATCTAAACAACAAGCTGATAAACTGTGTGGAGAGCTGCTATGTGTTAAACTAGAGGTGTTGAAGGCTTCACAGGAGCAGGCCAAAAGCCTCCATGCATGTTGATTCAACAAAACTATAAAAGATATTACACATAATTTAAGTTATATTTCAGTATATACTTGGTCAGTCCTTGGGGCCTGTTTAAGCAACAGTTCATCTCCAAACCGTCACAACTGGAGCCAGCAGATCAAATGCTAGCCTGTTAGTCTCAATAGTATTTTCTGTGTTGGTTCAGCAGGAATCTGAAGCATGATTTGACTGATACATTCTCAAAGTAACAGCTACAGACATTCAGCAGTCAGGCTTTAAATGTCTCTGAGTCTGGAAGTTCATTCCACGTAGCATCCAAAAGAAGAAAAAGACGTGAATTTTTTTGGTGAGGAGGAAAAGAAAAAAGGTGTCTGAAAACCTAACAGACCTTCAGAGGGCTCAGAACTAAAGACAGACTCGAGATTATCAGTTAGATTGTCGTAACAAGACGTCAGATAGAGCTGAGGAGGAACGGGGGGACTCTGGATGCCCGATATGAGGCGTCAGTCACGTTTAGTGGTGGCGAGGTCACGTCTGGCCCTTACAGGTGTGCACGTCAACCTGCTGGTGGCAGTCACGGCAGTGGACTGCACAGCACCACTGGAACTTGCACTCGCACTTGGTTGTGCGGCTGACGCGAGACGTGTCGTAGCCACGGCCACAGCACATCACTTCACAGCCATCTACACCTCGGGATGTCCGGTTGCAGACCCGCCCACCTGTCCCCATCGACCCTGGAGAGAGAGCAAATGAGACGCGGTCAGTGAGAATAAATTTTGCACAGTATGACTATTAATTTAAAATGAGTTTTTGATCTGTGGGACCCACCCTAATGATGAGAACACAAGTTATTAACAGAGGAAAATCAAAACCTAGACAATGTATCAAAGGAACATAAACACCGAACACTAGTTTAGTAGAGAGTGCAAACACTTTGTCTTCCAAGCTAATGTGTTAGAGGTAGGTGGGGTCAAATTGTGATGGGTAGACGACTGGGTCACAACATCTCCAAAACTGCGACTGGTGGGGTGTTCCTGGTCTGCAGTGGTCAGTATCTACCAAAACTGGTCCAAGGAAGGAACTTTGGCAAACTAGAGAAAGGGTGATGGGCTGCCGGTCTGACGATTCAGGTTTTTCTCTTGCATCATGTGAACACTTGCCACCAGGATGCACTATGGGAAGAAGGCAAGCTTGTGGCGGCAGTGTGACACTCTGGGCTATGTTCTGCTGGAAAACCTTGGGTCCTCCCATCCATGTGGGTCTTATACCACCTGCCTAAGCATGGTTGCAGATGATGGTATTCCCCCCCTAATGGCTGTGACTTCTTTCAGCAGGATAATGCATCCTCGGTCATTTAACAGTGTTTCAGGAATGGTTTGGGGGAGCACAACAATGAGTATGAGGTGTTGACATAGCCTCCAAATTTCTCAGATCTCATCTGTCTCATCCGGACACCCAAGTCTGATACATCGAGGCCCCGGCAAGAGCGGAGTCCATGCCTCGACAGACAGGATGTTCTGACAGCATGCATAGTGTTTGCGTGTCTGTAAACACGATAGCTAAAAAAGTTTTAAATTAATTCTGACAACAATACTTCCACCAAGGTCTTCAAGGTGAACTCAATGATTTATTGGTAGAAAACTGACAAAAAGTTGTAGAAACTATGATTCTTAGTTTGCGCTGTGTGTGCTGTGTATTGTCAACGTATAGAAAGAATGGCATAAAGATTTAAAATGTCACATTTGACCTCTGACCTCACTTTTATATTACACATCAGCCTTTCTTTCAAGTTGACCACAAAATGTGATCTTATAAGTCAAGAGAAAGACAAGGAGCTGCTCCCGATCGCTGAAACTAAAAACATGGACATAATCAAAATTATAATCATTAGATGTAAACTTTATTCTGCTTTATCGCTACATAGTGTAAAATGCCAAGTTTAAGTCTACTTCATAATTAAAGGTTCTTAAAAAAATGAGGAAAAGTCAGTATTTACCTTGAAAAGTGTTTTTCCCACCAGTATCATAATCTATCATACTACAGTAGAAGGATCTGCCTTTCTGATCACTTCCTACTGCAGTTTTCCACTGAATGACATTTATACTCACTAAAAGCAAAAACATGTTTCAGTAGTTTCCTTCCAAAAGGAGATTTACTGATGGAACAGTTTCACACCTACACTGCCTGTGATTTCTAGTTTAAGAAGTGACAACCCTGCTGGGAAATAACTGGGACGTCCTAAAGGAATAAAGGAAAAGTGTTCATGAAGGTAATGGTACTGATGCTTAAAAAATGGACTATAGCATCGTGGAATGTGACTTGGCAGCAGTTGAGCCTCAATTTGGCCAATTAGAACAGTTCTATTAGCTTTTAGAAGCCAATAGGAGCAGAGTATAATGCCAGTACGGTGAAGATGAGATTTGGGGGGGGGGGGGGGGGGGGGGAGATAAGTAAGATGAACGAAAGTGAGATGAGAGATTGATGATAGGAGCCATCAGCCTGCACTCCCACACTTCATCAGCTGTTCATTTTACAGGAGACATCCATCGCCCACACACACACACACAGATACTGTACACACTCACTTTCTCCTGAATCCCAACTCCACTTACCCACACACACACTTTATATCGCCACAAACACAGTTAACGTACCTGAGCTTTGTATGCAGAAGGAATAGCTGGAGCTCAATTTATGATGGAGCTGTGTAGGCCTGCAGATTCGACTGAAAACCATCCACAGGAGTTTTTAGAGGGACTTTTTTTTTTAGCAGTATCAGCAGCTTTGATCCACTGATGTTAAACATGAGCAACAGGAGTGTTTTCAGTCTGCTTTGGATGATCAAACCCAACAGAATCTCACACGTTTCTATCTAACCACTGTGAGCAGAGCGTTTGGGTTATTGTGTCTAGATCTCCAGATAACTTCTCTTTGATAGCAGCACAACAAACACAGATGCGCCGGGTGTGGGAAAGGATCATCCCTATGATTTCAGCCAAAATAAAACACATGGGAATGGACGCTTTTGTGACACAATCTGCGCTGAAGTCATACTCTTTCACGGTTTTTGATTTCATGCTCAGCAGACGTCCAGGAAGCCTTCAGAGCGCTAAATTGTAACAAGGTTCTCACGGCCTGGCTTTTATAAAATATCGACTTTTTAACGAGTCATCACAGAGCTGGTAATGCTATTCAAAATATCCAAATGACATCATTTAGGATTTGCGGAGTTCGGGAGTATTGAGTATTGTATTGAGAGAAAGACTTCATCTCTCTTCTTGACTGAGATATTTATGTTTCTGTGTAACAATATTATTTTTTGCCTTTCTTCCCCCCAAACTTTACCAAGAAGAAGCTGCATCCATATATCTGTCAGATATGTGCAGTTTACAACTCTTCTCTATAATTCTGTTCAATATCTTGTTGCATAATTACACACATTAGTGAAAGTGCAATCAGCCTTTCCTTCTGAATTCTCGTTCACATCTTTTCTTCATTTTATGAGTTGAACGACTGTCATTCAGGAGAGACTGAGTCAAGCTGCTGCTCCTCGTCGAAGCATCGAAAGGAGCCCGATGAGGTTGTTTAGCCATCTGACCATGATGCCTCCCAGATGCCTCTTAGTTGGTAGGTCGTTCCATGGAAAATCACTGCCTGCCCCCCCCCCCTTGGAATAAACTAAAAGGGATGGAGACAGCACAAAAGACACACTACTTGAGAATATTAAAAAAAAATCTAAAAAGCTGGAAAAAATCAAGTGGAAAAAGTACCAAATTTCAACCCAGCCCTATGCAGGTTGACAGAGGTCTACAGGACAGAGGCTAAAATATTGTGTGACTTCTTCAAATGTGTCAATTATTCTAATTATTAGCAGAATGAAGAGCATATTCTGAGAGAGTCATGAATGAATCTTTTCAGATTTGACTGATTTTATATGGAATGAGCAATGTCCTGGCAGGAGCTGAACCTGGGGATATTAGATATCTTGGACTGACCTGATGGATCATATTACAGTGGAAAAGACTGTTATAACAATAAGATATGTGCTGAAAGAGGTCACAGCCATTAGGGGATGTGCACCTTTGCACGGCAGTAACATCGTCCTGAGGACCCTCGTCTGCCAGAGTGACAACAAACTGATGACTAAGTCCTTGAAGAACATGGTGCTCATATATTTGCTAGTTCAAACAGCTTGCATTTAAGTCTTTATTTACTTTACTTTTTTGTTTTTGAAATTGTTTATGTTTGGTCCATTTACTGGTGGTTTAAAAAAAAAAAAAAGATCGTTTCCACAATTTAGATTTTGTTGATGTGAAGCCTGAGAAAAAGCTTTTTATGATCAAAGTAGTTCTTGTGTAACCGATAACGCTGCAGTCTTTTGTAGCTTTTAATCTCGCAGCCTTTTCACTTCAACATCTTGATAAAGCTGCTGTGAAACATCTGAACTTTAGTGCTGTTGAGCTGCAGATGTTCAGCCAGCAGAGGACTGCTGCTCTGCTGGGCAGGTGTGACTGTTACTGTCTGACTGTAAAGCACAAGTGTTACTGAAAAAGAATGCATGTGTGTGTTCTGCTGACTTCTCCTGTATAAATTAAGGTTTAGAAAAAATTGGCTTCAAGTACCATCTCAAACATTGTTCTGGAATTTGCTCGTGTTTACATTCTGCTTCGCTCTGCGTGTACGCTCCTTCTGCACCATTCCCTCGCCAGGTAATATGTCTGGACATGACCCGAAGCCCTCCCCTCTCTGGCAGCGTGCCCGCCCGTCATCCAAAGTATGCAGCGCTGCTAGGGGTGACATCACGGCCAGAGTCTTCCTCACAGCCCTCGATCGCCCTGCGTCTGCTTATTGAATTAAGATGAGGGGGCGCCGAGAGATGAGTTTAGCACCTGAGCCTCAGGGCTGAGGGAAATTGATTTCACACTTTAAAGAGGCACAGAGGGGCCGTCTCGCTATCTCTGTGGGCCCCGAGCCTGTTTGTGGTTTGTGTGTGAGAACAGATTTAGTCTGTTTCTTTCCATGATTGAAGGCGAGTTTGCATGTCTTTCAGAGCGCGTGCACGTGTGTGTGTGTGTCTGTGTGTGTTGGGAGAAAGGCTGATTACTTTTCATGGTTGTGCAACCAAAAAGAGGGAGCAGGTGACTCTACATACAGTACATGTTATGATTGAGAGCGAGTTTGTAAGTCTGTGGTTGTCTCATGGGAGTTGGTCTTTAAAGAAGGCGTATGTTACGTTCTCATGAGAGGCCCACTGTGTGTGTGTGTGTGCGTGTGTGTGTAACCTCACCCTGCTTACATGTACACATCCCATAAAACTTCCATGTCTGCTGTAATGCCTCAACTTGTTCCCAAAAGCAGGGCCTAAGACCTCCAGGGGCCTTTAGACAAAGCAGGATTAGGTGCTTAGTGCAGTAACTTCAGATTTAAACCTGAGTTTTCAATGTCAGGAAAGTGGTTCATGCCTTATTTGAGTACCCTGCCACTGTAACTTTTACTACAGATCTAATAAGAGTATCTTATATTTGAGAGAAGATATCAACATGTTCAAAACCACTGACCCATCAATTCTCTGGAAAACAGAATCACCATTCCTAGAAGATCCTGTGCACAAGCAGTCAGAGGATCTACAGTTCTACAGACCATCTAAGGGTTTTGTGTGTTTCATATAAGCATCAAAAGGAAATCTAATCTTCTGAAGAACAACTTCATAGTTTTACTTCTTGTGAACAAAAACTACCACAGCCCAGCCGGGGGTGAGTTTGATCTCTTAGAGAGAGGCAGACGTAAATCAGGAGCTGAAAGCCAAAACAAAAGCATCACTGAGATACAAAACTCAGTTACCTTGTACTATTAACAGCTGTGAAGCCAAAACTGAACTTAAAACTTGATAGACTGCACAGCTGTTAATGAGCTGCAGTTATTATTGTGTTGTATGCAGTGAATAAACCTGCTGCCACTGGTTCACATTCAAAGCTCTTCTGAAAGTTTCTGTCAGAAGGAAGGTTTGGCTTCTCCACTCATCAGGTGCAACGAGGCTGCGGCTGTGGATACTGTCAACTGACAGTTTTTATTTAATTGCTTTCTTTGGTGGTCAGTTGCCTGCAATGGTACGCAGCCCTGGTTTGAGCCACACGAGAAATTAATCACACATGTGCCATGTTCTCTGAATTCCCACCAGCCAAAAACTGTGTGATCCGACAGCAGTTTCTGAATGATTTTCAGTGATAACAGGTTCATATAAAGTACTGACAGAATGCAATAATAATTTATTCATAACATTTTGTGCATATATGTATTTAAATAAGATGTTTGTCACATCCATCCACTTGCATTTGTTTTATTCTCTAAATCTGCTGCACCTGCTTTTGTTTGCTGTGGTAAAACTCATTCTTTATTTTCAGTTATTTAAGAGAGACGATCATGTGATGTACAGCAGTTTAATCATTTCTTTGAGCGTGGAAATTATATTTTATGATAAAAGTTCATTTTTCTTAGTATATGCTGTCAATTATAGTTCTTTGGAATTCGCAAAAATCTGTAATGGCAGATCCCATTAGTCAGAAATAATAATGAAATAGGTATGTCACTGTGCTAAAGCATCACAAAACTGTTTGAACTGTTTTTATTACTATTGTTTTATTTTTCTGGGTTGGGTGGTTTCATGTGAATTGAGTGAAAATCTTTAAGGGCACTTAAATAGCTTAAAACTTTCAAAACTACCAACACAGTGTCAGGAATCAACCTGCCTGACTTCATGTACAAACGTCTATGCACTGGGCTGAAATACAGCACACAGATGTACTGAGCTGTTTTACAATAATAAATACAGCACGGCTGGACATTTGTGTAACACCAATTTGTCCACCAACAGTGGAGAGATTCAGCCAGCCAAGTTAATAAAAACACTCTCGTATTGATGGAGTCGTAATAAGAGGCGTCACAGGATAAAACAACAGCACTCATTCAAAAACAGTGCCACATGGTGGTGAAAGTTACAGCTAACATCAGTCACTAACAGAAAGCAAAAAAACAAACAAATAACACAACAAAAATAACAGGAAAAAAAACGTTCACGATTTAGTGAGATTAAAAAATTATGTTTTTGCTCATGAGAATATTCACTGCTCCTACCTCCCAGGAAGTCTTTCACTTCTAAATTTCTCAATGAATGTTTAAATTGTAAAAAAGAAAGAAATTATGTCTGGGTGGAGTATTTCGGTACACACACCTCTGAAATGTGTGTGTTTGGTGTTTCTGCCACTGAAATCTCTCCCGTTTTGCAGGCCAATCATGCCCTCAGGTGTGTGTGTGTGTGTGTGTGTGTGTGTGTGTGTGTGTTTCTCCAGCACTGGTGATTTATAATGATGTGTAGTCCTCTAAGATTTCAGCCTACAGAAGTGTGTAATGGGTCTTAAACTGGCTGACACCCGATCGCCACGGATCATCTGCCGCCTGTCAGGCATTCACCTCCACCTCAAGACACTCTCTCATGGCCTTTATCTTCATTCTCTCATAAGCTTTTCAAACGCAAACATTTTCTTTCTCACGCTTGCTCTGCTATTGTAGCTTTACATATACATGAACACAGATTGCCCTCACACGAACACGCTTATGACACAGACATCCAGAGCCACCGTAGTTGCTGAAAAACAATTACATCTTATGTCATCTAAAGTTAAAGATCAGTTTTCAGTGTGGATGCTTCTTCAAATCTGAACGGCAAAGGAAAAAACATTTTTTGCTTCCTTGAAGTTTTGAGAAACAGGACAGCAAAATAACATTTTTGCACTTTGAAACATTCACTAACAGCCTCGGTGGCTGAAAAATATTCCTAAGCTGCAAAAAACAGAAGATCCTCTGAATCTGGCTCCAAATGTAATCAGTGCTCATAGACTCGCCGTGTTAAAATGACCAACAGAAATAAACATGTTTACAGCCCATTTGTGCCTTTGGAGCACTAACACGGTGAAGAGGCTCATTCTGGAGTATTTGTAATGGAATTATCTGACAAATAATAAGGTCTGCTGTGCGGTGCAGCCCACCCAAGAAATTTGTTTTCAGTTGTAGCGAGTTACACTACAATTATAGAAAACTGCTAGTCTGTTACTCAGTGTACTAATTAGAGTTAGCGTTTAACATGGCAGTAGCCAAAAACCTAATACTGAAGCAGACTTCGAAACCAATGGTTGACATCACAGTGACTGCTTGACACAGACAGCGGGTCTATGAAACAGTCCTCGGCTGTATATTGTGTATGAAAGACTCAAAGTGTGTTTTTGTCAGTACATGTATGGTACTGCTGACATGGCAAGAAGTTGCCTGCCAAAAGAAGAGTGCTTTTTCACACTCACCAGTGTGGATTGTTTAGACTTGGCAGTGTGAGTAACGCATTTTTCACTCATTCTGAAAGCTGGAATTGCCAGCTTTCAAATTTCTAACTTCCAACTGGATCGAATGCACCATCAAATATCAGTATGACGGTGTGAACAGCGGTCCACTGGGACTACAGGTGCGGGTGGAGGTGGGTTTGTTAGGTGTGTGTGCTTTGGTCCCAGAAAAGTCATGGGGAAAAAAAACAAAACAAAACAAAAAAACCACACTTTAACACGTTCTGGTACACAATGGTGACAGTAAAAGTAGAAGATGGACAAGTTTGAGATGCCAGCAAAGTGGAAGTGTTTTAGAGATGCAGTTCAATCAGCTACTTGAAATCAAGCATATGAAAATCTGTTCACACCACCTCCTTTTTTAAGGATACCAACCAGCTGTGCTGTTCAAGTGATGCACTTAAGTTCCAGAGTATTTACTCTGGTTTTGATCTGGTTAATTAAATTGAGTAAATTAGAGCATTTAGGCTTGTTTGACCAGATTACAAATCAACATTTTTCAGCATGTAATTTGGAAGTGATTAAACAAACCTCTAAATGGTCTGAACTGGGTGTTTATGTGTCTTTGACAGGTACGTTTTCCACTCACTGCTTACTGGGATCCAACTGATCCAAATGGTAAAGGTCAGTGTTTACCTGACTCGTGGTCCCGTATGCAGTAGTCTGGTGAGTCCTCCAAGTAGACGAGGTCATTCTTGCTGGGACGTTTGAAGTGTGTATGAGCGGCGGTAAAGCCTGTGCCATACTGATTCACTGCAACCTGCACGGCACCGTTGTACCTTTTCCGTAGATGGTCACCTGTGCGGCGGAAGTCAGCCATGGCCAACCAGCAGGTCCTGATGCTACATGATCCACTGACACCATGACATTTACACTCCAGTGTCATGAAGCGCTTCACAGCCTGGGGAGCACAACAGTAAACAGATTTAGTAGAACTGGTGAGTGAATGGTACTAATTTAAGATTTTAAAGCCCAAGATACAAATGTAATGATGTTATGTAGATCTAAAAACAGTCAAATTCATTTTCAGCGTTTTATCAATGTGTTTCTATTTCTGAGATTCTTAAAATATTGGATAAAAATGTAAAAGTTATGTAATTTTAGTGTCTCAGGCCAAACTGAAGGACTTTGAAGTCAGTTATCTATTCAGTGCTTCCTCACCTTCCTGCCAGCTCTGTTGTTGTGCAGGTTCATGAGTGCACGGGCATCCCTCTCCTTCCTCTCCTTGGCATCCACGAAGGCTTGGCTGAAGCGTATGGCATGCTCCACATGGTCACTACAGCCTCCCCAGTTGAAGGAGCCTTTGGCATCCTGTGATGAGCCCTTCTTGGTGGGATCACAGGAGCAGGAATCCAACTCACCTTGGCTGCAGGCTTGGGCCAGTGTGTAAACAACTCCAGCTGAGGAGATAGCGTAGACAAAGGCCACCTCACGGCTACCTTCACAGAGAGAATTGTTTTTTTATTATGCAAAGAAAAAAAATTTAATTACTCAATTTTTACCCAAATACCGGTAAACAGGAGCCAAAAACCTTGTTGATTTCAGCTATTTGTGGGAGTGTCTCATTTGTCAGTTAACACTAGTGCTGGTAAACTAGCTAGTTTAGCAAGGCACAGCTGTAATTCACTGTAATAACAAATAAGACGCCAATATTGGCTAGTGGAAAAAACAGGCTTACTGTAACATAAAATTTACTAATTGGAGAAAATGAAATTGTACTTAGTTTCCTCTAATATAATCAGATGCTCAGCACAAACAAGTAACCACCTGTCAAAGATGAGTAATACTGGAAATGCCCTTTATTCTCTAAATTTCCTTTTTTTGCACTGAGCTGTAAATATGTTTACTCTTTAAATCTTGGAATTTTCACATCATAGTCTGTGGGGAATCCTCAGACTGCATTTTTGACACTTCTGCATCAGCTTTATTTTTTATTTTTTATTTTGTACCCCCTAAAATGATTGACATTTACACATCTGCCACAAATGCATTCAGTAACATCATTTATAATTGAGAATTGTTATTTTTCCCGATTGTTGAGAGTGGATCAGTCAGCCGCCTACTGTATATATGGTACGATATATAGGATACATGATCAATTCACATGCACCAAAATTTCTATGTATTTTCCCCAGAAACTGCAGATGTTAGGATAGCAATTAATCCAGACAGAGTCAAAAGACCAGCATTAAAAAAAAGTTGCAGATATGCTTCTCTCCATTCCTAATAGAACCTCACTGATGCCACAGTTACAGTAACAAATCTAAAAACCCTTTAAATGTTTGGCTGCCACTGCTACCTGTTACTGTCTGCTATAGGCTTTTATTCAAAGCATGAAAAAAATATGTCATCTCCAAGATGGATAAACAGCTAACATTTACCAGCAGTGCCCTGATAAGGAGCTCTTATCTCCTTCTGCATGTATCTGATAAAAGATCCGAGCAGGATCAAAGGCTCAGGTGGGGAAAGGGTGTGTGTTGCATCTAACAGGGCCAAACTAAATATATGAAAGCCTATTTTTACAAGAACAAGCCACTTACAATGTATAATAATTTAGAGCCATCAGTGTGCACTTCAAATAAATCTCCATCTAAGATAGTACATTTCTGCTACGTAAGAAAAATAAATATAGGAAACAGCATTCAGGTACACAGCTGTTAAAATAAAGACAATTTATTTCCCCCCCTATTAAAAAATGTAATTTAAAGAAGCAAACTTGATGTTTTCATCTGATAAATTACATTTTTAAAAAAACATTCTTGACATTGTTTCAAGCCCCTTTTCTGCTTGTGCGGGTTAACAACACAATGTTAGATATGTTATCATATTTTATATTATATCATTGATGGCAATGAGTTAATTCATTCACTTATAAAAATTCTAATTAATTTAACCTATAAGGGATTCTGCTAAATACGTTAAATGTGTTAAAACAAAGTCAGTAAGACTAATGAAACTCAAGTATCACAGTAGCACTAGAAGAAAAAAGAAGCTCCCAGCTCTGCCAAGCACACACAGTGATATCAGTATGTGGGTGTCTGGGTCCAGCAGATAAGTTGAGCGTGCCTAACAAAGTTAATAAGGAGGACGCTGAGAGAACACGACAACAGGGAGGGAGAGCTCCTGTGTAATTGTTTGAAATTAGCCTACTGACACTGACAAGAAGGCGCTTCAGACGGGGCCTCAGTGTGCCATGATAATGCTGTGTGACATGGCCGGGGCCTGGCTGGGAGGTCCAAATACCACATGGCTGATTAGAGGCCCAGACATGAAACTAAGTCGTAGGATCCGCATCACAGGTTAAATCTCGGGGCATGGGAGAGGAACATCAGGTCGCCAGGTCCTGATGATCCTCCCCAGGCAATATATTAAAAAAAAAAAAAAAACAAGAAAGAAGATGTTTCAGCTTCCCCTCGTCGGAGGTACAGACTGATTTTAGCTGCTGAGATTTGCCATCACATGACAAATTGGACGGGACGCTTTTGTTCAGACTCCAATCTGTAACAAACGGTGACAGGCAGCTTATTGATACTCACCGCTTGGTTTCCGACACTGTTCACACTTTATCACTTTGGAAGAGTCATTTGTAATACTCCCTACACCCACCACTCTCACCAGAAATAAATGAAGAGGAAAAACTGTGCCTGTGTCCTCTCTGGATTTCTGGAACTCTCAATAAATCAAGTGTCTTCTCCAGCAAATCACCAGAGAGGATAAACAGTGCTAATAAACTGAAGTAGCTCTTGAAAGTGGTGGGATTACTTCTATTTCAAAAAAAGTCTAAAATTTCTGCAGTTTGTCATTTGAACGAGCTGAGCAGAGAGTAATTAGCTCTGGTCAGACAGCAGCCCAAGGGAATCGAAGGGACACCAAAACATTGTGATGAAACCAAATCAGTCATCAAGTCACTGATTCTACAGACACTGAAATCTGCATAACACTGTAACGAGTTAATTAGTTATTACTGATTAATCTTGTATACATTTACAATCAACTGTTCAATAGTTTAAATTAAAAAAACACACCTAAGAATTAAAATTCCAATCAAATGCTGGAGTTTCTCTCTCATCAGTTACTGAGTGCCATTTTTGTTGAATAAATTATTTGAATTATTATATCAGAATTATTACGGATACATTTCTCCAGCCATGGCAAATTGTTTTAGTAGGACATTTGTCCACCGGCCTTAAACAAAATACTGAGTAACACGATAGCAACCCAACACAAGAAAATGAGGGAGAAACCAGTTGGCTGCAGTGACGTGAGAAATGCACGATTGTAAAGTGAGACGAGGTGTGGAATGCAATCCACCTCTGTCGACAATAAAGGAGCATGTCTGCAGAGCAACTATCAGTTTTCCAGAAATCTTCTGAGTGGCAGTAAATCTGCCCGACACTCTAAAAACTTTTGTTTGTGCAGATTTGTCACTTTAATTTAAAGACATATGTCAAACATGTTTTCAAATTGATGTAACACATGATCATGCAGCGGTTCATCTTCAGGGAGTGCCAGCAGACCTGGTAATGTAAGCCAGCATGTGCTATAGCATGCAGTCTGCTTCAGTGTTCTTACCTATGCTGCGATTACGGGAAAGACAGCCCATATATATATATATATGTATATATATATATATATATACATATATACACATATATGTATATACATATATATATATATATATATATATATGTATATATATATATGTGTATATATATACATATATACACATATGTATATACATATATATATATATATATATATACACACATATATGTATATACATATATGTGTGTATATATATACATATATACACATATATGTATATACATATATGTGTATATATGTATATATATATATATATATACATATATACACATATATGTATATACATATATATATATATATATATATATATGTATATATATATATGTGTATATATATACATATATACACATATGTATATACATATATATATATATATATATATACACACATATATGTATATACATATATATATACATATACATATATATATATATACATATATATATATATATATATATATATATATATACACATACATACATACATACATACATACATACATATATATATATATATATATATATGTAGCAAGAAGATAATCATATTTTTAAAAAGAAGAAATAATTATGGATTCAGTAGCACAAAGAGAAACAGACAAGACTTTTTTTTTTTTTTAAAGTGGGTCCAAACAGACTAAAGTGTGAGTTTATTTTTAATTTCTCAGCCGTCTAATCAACATGTAACCTTCATTTTCATGGCAGAACCCCTGGACCTTCTTTGAACTTTATATCTAAATTTTTTTGTTTTTTTAATGTAAATGTTACTTTTTTCATGTTAAGGTAGAATGAAGGTCCTACTGTATTTTGGCTTTAACACTCGTGAAACTCACTGCGTAGCAGCAGACGTCCAAACAGATTGTGGTCCCTGGCTGTGGTGTTGCAGTTCCAGCGGTGGTTGCGGAACTGGTACTGGCACTCTGAGATCCAGTCCTTCATCCCAGCCCCGATGGCCTGCATCACCTTGGGGTACTGGCGGCACAGCTGGCGCTGCTTATTCACCAGTCCAGGGATGTTGTCGCACATCACCTGGGAGCCCAGGGTGCCCATGTACCTGTAGAGTGGGAGGGTAAATGTCAAGACAGATGAGCACTTGCAGGGATGTTTCTGGATCACTTTAGTAAAGGATAAAATCGAATCATTTTGTATGTAACCCAACATGTGTAAAGGCAGCTGTGGATATATTAAAGCTTTGTAAGGTAATTGAAGACCTTTACTTTATATTAATGCATGAAATAAGAATGCTAGAGGGTGTATTCTTCAGGGGTATCAGTTGGAATCACTCCTAACAAGTCCACACTCCCTTTTACCTGCAGAACAAGATGATGAAAGACTGATGGGCTGCACTGAAGATTAAAGACACAAAGCAGCAGCAACAAAAAAGGAATTATCTCTCCAAATACCATCTCAGTATCACAGGGTACGAAGTAAGGAATTTGGAAACAGGAGCTTTGCAAATATTAATTAGAGATTCAAGAGAAGGATAGCAAATAAAGAGAAATTAAATTATATCAAATGACTTCAGCCTGGAAACTAATCTGTCCAAATATTCAACAAGCTGCAAAAATAATTATGCAAGCCATGGGGGGAATTTAGTCACTCACTGTGGGAACATTTTTGTTAAGATAAAAGGGTGCATATGGAACTGTTTTTTTAAACCAATAATTTACCGATGACAGAATAAGACAACACATTTGAAAGGTTATTATAATAGCACATAACCAACGTGCACAAAGTCTTACACTAGCGTTTTCATTTAAACAAATATGTAAATGTTAAATAATAATAATACTTACCACCAGGACGCATCGATCTCAGCTGTGAGCCAGCAGATTGCTACAGATAAATAAAAACATATTCCGCTTGGCAATAAGTGCATATTAACCAAACTCTGTTTCTTTATGGGTCTGGACGGAGCATTTCCACAGATGACAGGAAAAAATTAATAAAACAGAAGCTGAAAGTTGAATCGCCGAGTTAAACTCGCTTTAAAAATGTATTACAAGACAGTCGGAGGACAGACGGTTTGCTCGTAAAAGTCATGGCTGGCTGGGATTCTGCACAGCGGCAAAGCGCTTCTGAAGAAAAGGTTAAGAGCGACTGTCTTAATAGTCCAGAGCAGATTCTCAGGCGAGATACGCGGATGCTGTGCTATCAGGTTCAGATTGCTTTACACAAGGAGTGGGCAGAGTCCCGTCTCAGGAATGAGGTGAAGAAACGAGATGTCTGAGAGTATCTGTTCAGGCTGGTTTGACATCAGACGGGTTTGGCCCGTGTCCAGACCGGAGCTCCGCACCTCTGAGATGTGGTCCAAGTTGATGGGCTCTTCATTCAAATCGCACCGATGAGACGCGCGCAGAGAAGGAGCTAGCTGTGGGAGGATTCACACTCCACGCTTAACCAATGTCAGTCACCACAGGAAAAATACCCAAACCCGCTTAGATTCAAAATCGGGGGACACGATGATGAATGGAGGTGATGTGCCAGTCCGAAAAAAACAGGCTACAAAAAAACAACAAGAACTTTTACGCACAAAAGATAAACATTATGATTTTTAAATGTTTTTCTCACAGGACTCCGTAGAGCTCAACAGAGAAACCCTCTGGCATATGGTGTAGCGGTGTAATTGATAAGCATAAAGACCCTTTAAGAAAATAAATCAAACTAGTGTTTTGTTTATGTTGAGCGCCCATCGCCATAGCCATATCCCACACAGGTGAATAATATCTCAGATTCCTCGCGCATGACGCACGGTTATTTTTACAGCCTTATACAAACTATCACTCTAATAACTCAGGAATGATGGTCTAAAAAAGGAGGAAAAAACTGGGCACCGATTCTCCCAGAGCAGCACCTAAAGGTGATGTGTCCATTTCAATTGGATTATCCATGTCAGTCTTTTTGATGTGTCCCGGTGAAGTCTGTACCACTGTCACACAGCGTTTCCTCCATCTTTGATCTAGCCCGGGGTGTATCTGGAGGTCTGGAGACTTTGACCAGATGAGATTAATGGGCAAATTGGATTGTTCCCATGATCCCCGTGGAAGAAACCCATAAAACAACAAGAAGATTTGGAGCGTTCTCACTGCTCTCATCAGGACTTTGAACACGACTTTATTTTTGCAGCAGCGGTAGTTGTAATAAGCCTGTGATATAAATCCAATTTTATGGGGGTAATTTGTTCACTTCCTTACCAAATCGCATTAAGGTCACAGTTTCATTGCATGTTTTACGGACAGAAAGGTATTTTTGATAATACTTGCGCACAATAAAGTTTGTGAACACTGAAAAGGAAATGACACAAAATCAGACAATAAGGACTTTGAAGAGTTTGTGATTTTTAAACGTATCAGCTGGATATTTGAAAATATTCAACCAGCTAAAGCTAAATCTGGCCATTAACATCACAGGAATCCACTTGAATCATTTTTGAAATACAGATTGGATTTCTTTCTGCAATTTAAGGAGAAAACTGATATTACTTTCACACCTGTGGTTTGTTTGCCAGACTCAGTTTAGCTACCAGCAAGAAGAAAAAGCACTCTGCCCCCTTCTATTGTTAGAAAATTCACCTATGGCTCCTTTAAATGTGATGATTCCCTCTTACAAAATAACCCAGTGCAACAAAAAAAAACTCTGATAAACTACTCGGAGGAACTTGGCATTGCATCCTTCTGTATATTTGGGAGAGCAGGCTTCACATTTCCACATGCCTCTAGGTTTTCTTATAGACTGTATATTACAAAGGATCAAGCAGTTGGTCTAAGGACAGCGACTTTGCAAAGCCTTACACCTGTAGTCTTTAAGATGATCAGCAGGGGGCAAAAAGAAGCCCTGTGAAAAAAATGAGCCCACTACCCCAAAAACTTGTAACTTCAACAAACACTTTCCTGATGAATTTATGGTCTCAGTCTGTCACTTTAAGTTTATTGTCACAATTAGTGGAAAATGGAAAACAAATAGACATGCATGTCACCACAAGTTGAAAGTGCAGTGTCCTTGGTTTCTCAATCAGATACACCACTTGCTTGTCTTTAGTTTCAAAACACTGATGGCGATGGCCAAGACTCTATACTCAACATCTGGCAGACACCAATATAGAAAGCATCCCGATTTCAACCTTAAATCGAGCATACAAGAAACGTACTCTCAAAAGAAAAACTTTAGTGGTTCAAACCATTAAAATATAAAATAACTTAAAAAGAATAAGAATTAAACTCAGTGACAAGTCAAAACAAACTGGGAAAAAAACACTGCAGCAAAATTAAAACTGAATGCCTGTCAAACACCCGTAACACATATAAACACAATACTTATCCAACTTTTTAGCTACAGCCAACAAACACAAAAGACCTCACAAATCTGTGAGGCGATCAAAAAGTATCCCTGCACTGTAGGGAAACCTTGCCACTGGAAGCTTTGTAGAGCAGTACGAGGAAGGTGACTCCGAGAGTGCTCAGAGCAAATCTCTTGGTCAGAGACCACATCCTCCTGTTGTTATGGAAACCAGGCTTAGGAGGCTGACAGGAATCTTTGAATTCTTCCATCTAAAGAGAGGACAACAAAGTCAGATTAACATGGGACACGCACATAAATACAAATGTAAACATAAAAACACACATCAGACCCTGAGGTAAGGCCAATCTGAACTAATGCAGGAAGTACAAGGGTCACAGGTCAGTTTAATCTAATCCAGTCCGGATTATAGCAGTTGCACTAGTCAGACCAGTGGAAGGCTTGAATGGGTGGGAAACAGCTGCTCAGTCACTGTTGGGTGGGAATCAAATTGAGACCAGCTCGATGTGTGAGTGAGAGCATGTCTGGTCCCATCTCACCACCACAGCATGACTCAGACCTGAGTCACCAAAACTTCCTGTGCCAAATCCTCAGGGATTCATCAGTTAAAGTCAAGTCACAGAGGAATTATGCTGCCTGATTTTTCAAGCTACAGGGTGACACTGTCACACTAAATCCCAGTCATGTGAGAAGGTTGGAGGATACAAAGGGCTTAAATTCTGTTTAATACCAGAAATTATGACTTAGGAACCTGTGGTTTGACCAAGAAGGAAATGCTTCTGGTAAGTGACGGAGGATGGTATTCTAACAGGAGGCCGTTTTCATTTACTTCTGTTTATGGTAATGTTACAACACTAAAGTTTATGTTATGGTAATTTTAATTTTTTGTACTTTTCTTTTTAAAAAATACAGTTTGATAAATGATTTCAAACTATCACGATTAACATGATTTTCAGAAAAAATGACCTCTGAATGCTGTCCAAGTTCTGCTAGAGGTGGGAATTAAAGATCTCATGGACCAGGGCCTTTACCAGACACGCCCAATGCACACGTTTCCATATCTCTGTTGCTATGTGTTTTAAAATGCAATGCAAAATATTTGAGATTGTGTCATAGCAAGATACACAGGCCTCTCCTTTCTCACCATAAAAGCATACACCTCCCTCTACCTTCAGCATCAACGTTAAATTTCTGCTACCAAATACAGTGTAGCTGTGCCTGTCTAGTTTAGCATGTACACTGAATCATGTCGCTATGAAGACCACAACTAAATTACAGGGTCCCAAATATAATAAGACTCTAAACTGATATGCAGGCAATGTGCAAATGGCTGGAGTTTGACATGAGTGTACTTAACTTCACAGGCCTCGAGGTCTGAATTGCAACACAATGCTTCTAGGTGCAAAATAAATTGTCGAGAAATGAAGCCTTCCTCCTGCCACTGTAAAACTTGCTAAAGCTTTTAAGTGGGGTATACTGGCACCTTTTAGTAAGCCAGTTCTGCACCTACTACTATCCCACCTCCTTTTCTTACAACATGCCCACACCTCTACAGTGTGCTCTTTTCTCCCTTTTTAAACTCCCTCACCCCGCCAACCCGAATCCTTTCCTTGCTTCCCTCTGCCCCCACCCTTGCCTTCCCTCCACCTCATCGTCTGCATGCTGACAGGTCGATGTCACAGCAGCTCTGACTTATGGGCTGTGAGGATTCTGCTCTGTCAGGAACAACTCTCTCCTCTTGGAATACAAATGCAAACACGCACACACATGCACACACATGCACATAGAGTCAGGTGCACATATGTAAACACTCCTGTACATACCTGTTCGAGCTCGCAAGAATACATATAACACAACATGTAACTATGGCTTTTCCAAGCTGCTTTTAATCCTCAGTAGTGCGACGAGTAACAGTGAGCACTGTATGAAAGCAATTTCTGTGCTTTTAATGTAATCACATATATATCACTATTAGTGTCAGGTCTTACAGATTTTACTCTTATTCATACTTTTATCTTGTTACCAGTGCATTGACACATTTTGTATTTACTGTTACAATCAACAACAAATGTCATTTTATTGTATTTACATAGCACCAAACCACAACAACAGCCACTTTGTATTGTAATATATTGTAGTACTCCACAATAATACAACCATATAATACAACAATTTTTTTCTCCAATGTTGTTACAGCTGTGTAGACGCCAAAATTACCACTGCCTCAAAAACAAATATACGGTGTATAGATTTTTAAATTTTTATCATTTCAGTGATTCATAAGATAAATAATGTCAAAATGTACATGCGCGTGTGTGTGTGTCAACCTGGCAAAGCAGATTGCGGAGGCAGGTGACTTCCTTTTGGAGATCTTTTGTCTGGACCACTAGCTGGTTGCAGATGGTCTGAGCCTCCTTCTTTGGGTCCAGGGAGAAAACCAACTT
The DNA here is from genome assembly GCF_056152115.1 of Neolamprologus brichardi. Taxonomy (NCBI): domain Eukaryota; kingdom Metazoa; phylum Chordata; class Actinopteri; order Cichliformes; family Cichlidae; genus Neolamprologus; species Neolamprologus brichardi. Next base: position 24,321,801 of record NC_142110.1, read on the forward strand.
CTCAGAGACAGAGAGAGATGGTGATGATTTTTATGTCACAAATGTAGTGGGACGAAAGACGAGATAAAAGGATGTCATGTGCAAAAAATAGTGAATTGAAAACTTTTAGCTGGAAAACATATTTCCATTAGATCTGTTATACATTTTATTTATGAAATTTTTAATAGACACAGAATTTGGCCAGTCATAGTTGTTATCTCGTGGTTGGTAAAATCCTAATAACTGGACAGGTAAAGAGGGTATGAGCTGCACCTGAGCGGGTTGGCGAGGGAATCGATTTAAGACGTCTTGAATGGTCTCTGTCAGGTAGCAGCACTGCTGACTGATACTTAAGAGGAAGTTTTGCAGCTCCTCACTCCTGCAAACATGTGGAACTTATGAGAAAGGCCTGATAAAATGATCATAACATTTTTAATTAAAAAACAATCTTTTCATACATAGGGTACATATCTTTCATGTTATTCTGTTTAACCTCCTAAGACCCAAACTCTTTCATGGCATGCATTTTTAATTTCTCTTTGCTATTTGGGCTGATTGGGACCTGATGAATGTAAAGCCAAAGAATTACCTCATTTTTTTTAACCTGATTTTTGTTTCTGAGATTAATAAGATCCACATATGAGGACATTTGTTTTAAATTTCGACAGAACAGTGGCAGTATGTCGTCCTCATAAGTGGATATCAGGCCTTGAGAGAAAAATTTAGTATTTTGGTCTAGACAACCCAAAATGTGATGTCCATTTATGTGGACACCATGTCCTAGGAGGTTAATGCATTTTAACTGTATGGCAAATATTATTAGTCATTAAATATTATACCACTTATCAAGACATTTATCAAAAAAGTTGGTCCTAGATTTGACTGTAAACAAACCTTCCTTAAAAAACAAACAAACAAACAAAAACAAGGTCCTATACAAACCAGCTGGTTGGTTACTTAATAACCTGAAAACCAACCCTACTTAATCTTTAGACAGATAAATAACTCTCTCTGACATTTAAAAATAAGGTCAAGTGGTTTACTTGTCTAAAAACTAAAGCTGAAAGGAAGGTCCACATGAAAAAAGCAAGGCAGAATTAGCTGAAGATGCTCAGCTATGATAGTGCAGACTAATTGGTAGTTTGGATGAAGCTTTGCATTAACGAGCTCCATGCATTTTCTTGGCGATAACCTTAACACGCTACAGCAAACCGAGCAGGTGGCCAAGCCTTGTTCGCACCTCCTCCTCGCACTAACCCAATGCTGTCATCCCTCTCTGAAAACATGCACCTTAAATGACTAGTTATATAGATTAATCAAACGCCGTCCCTCTCTATTCCCATCCTCTGGACCTGTGGAATATTGATAGCTCTTATCTTAATGGTACATTTTCCTCGTTGAGGGGACTGGGCAGCCAGCCACTCCGGCCCTCCTCACACTCTGTCACAGGGGCGAGTAAACACTATCAGTCAGCCTGTGCTGCACCCTCTCCTCCCTTCTTCCTCCTGTTAGTTTATCTAGGGGGAAGAGAGTGATGATGGGCCTGGGTGGGCAGGTCGTTGAAGGCATAACAGACATTATGTTTGAGTGCTGACAGAGGATGCATGAGAGCCACTGAAAATTATTTATCTGGGGATTTTTGGGAGGGCTGGGAAACCATTAAGCTTCCCTGTCTTTTTCAAACCAAACCCAGCAAATGCCTTGCTCAGTGGTAGCTGCTGGGAGTGGAGTGATACGCTGTTTGGCCAGTGAAACTATTTTTAGAATTTCATATACCACTACAATATCATAATCAAAGCGCAGACTCAGCTTTGATTCAAGCAGTTGAACAAAAACAGCTTTACCAGTGAGACATGGACCAAATGACTTTCTCTCACACTAAAAACATATTCAGGCAAATTTAGACCTGCAATTATTATTTTTATATAGTTTTATGTTTATTGTTTAACTTCCAGAAGAACAGCAATGCAATCCTTCCTTACAAGGCTTTTACTTTGCCATAGGTAATGTTTACCATCATTTTAAAAGTCAATTCTTATATATTATCAAAGTCAATTATTTTTAAGGTTATATTAAGATGCTAACAAAGGGATAATGAAACATAAGCTAGGTTTACAACTTCAGGACAGTACAATAATCCTGAAAAACAACATATCTGGTGCTTTACTTTACTTGCTTACATTTGAACAGTCTGGGTTTTACAATTTTTTGTTTGGAGGTGGTGGTGGCTTATGTAGTGCAAGCCACCTGGCCCAGCAGGTCTTCAATCACCCGTTGTCATGCCAAACATTGGGGTACTTTTAAATATATTTGTCTCCGAAATAAACTACAACCCTTAAAACATATTATTAAACTTTTCAAGGATTATGATTTGATTTTTGGAACTGAAACATGTCCCTACAGGTCAATAAATAATAAAAGAAAATGTTAATCATAGTTGAGCATTATTAAGCAAAGGACACCAATCTGTGACAAATTCAAAAATCGCAAACGAAAAAGATTGTATGACTGAGCTTCTTATCCCCTGACTTGCAAAAAAAAAAAAACCCAAGATACTTTAAGTCTACCACTTGGAGTAGCAACTCCTTCCAAACCTTTTGTAGGCACTCAACCCTTTTATGGCTTAACACCTACACCACATATTCAGGAAAAAAGACATAAAAACCTCTTTTCCCCCATTTCAGACTTGTTACAACTACTTAGCTAGATTCGGCTGAAAACAGAATCTATACATGTGAACAAAAACTCTCGAGACCCACAAATGTGATAAATGCATCCACTTGGCAATAAAACATCTGTAAGATTGTAACCTATGATGTATAGGAACAAATACTGACGTAAACTAATAGTCCTTTCCAAGCATTTTACCAATGCTGCCAACTATGTATCCAACTTTTTTTCAGTGTTTAGATCCTGAAGGAGCTTTTACAGAGTTCTAGCCCTGATAAAGATTTTCATCCCAGTTATTAACCGACTGCCTGGGGTGTCTCTCATCCTGCAGGTGAGAAAGGCAAAGAAAATGAGTCCTGTTCAGCAGAGGATTCATTAAGTGATGGGGTGCGGTGTGATGACTGTCTGGCCTCTGACGCTCTGTTCATTGCAACCACCCATCGCCTTCACCTTACAAATCATTACAGCTCCGCTTAAACCATTAAGTCCCAGCTTGGGCACGGCTATGGAGATAAGGGGGAGGGAGATAGAGCCAGGACAGTGAGATGCTTATAGGGTTGATGGACGACTTCCAGTGGAGGAGGACAAATGGAGCATCACAAAAAGATGGAAGTGGGCTGAATGTGGGGGAGGGTTTAAGGTGTGGGGCTGACAAGTGTTTAAAATTTTGCTACTACTGTCAACTTTGTTTCTGTCTTCATGCAGAGTGTTTGTGAATGTTTTTATACTTGCTCCTTATCAAATATTCTTGGCAGACTGAGGTTTTCAAATTCTTTCAGGATTGACAAGTTTTCTGACACCAAATTCTACAATGATTTTTATGCACCGAAGAAAGCCCTGATTCAATTAATTTTCATTCTAATTTGAAGACCTCCTTGCTGAAAAATATCCACAAGAAAACCTCCAACAAATTGAGTTCAGTTCCATTTAAATCAATTTCATTTATATAGTATCTATTCCCAGCACCAGTCACCTAAAGATACTTTTATTTAATGTAAACACCTTAAAATATTTGAAACAAAACTCTGTGACCAAGCACTTGATGACAGTGGGAAGAAAAAACTCCCTTTTAACAGGAACCTTGGACAGAACCTGGTTTAACGAGGTGCAGCAACTGCAATTGGTTGTGGAGGGAGGGGAGAACAAAGAGAGACAGGACAAAAGGTCTCTCTTTGCCATAGAAGAAGGAGGCAAAAACAGAGGAGTGATGTAAACACACAGAAAATAGTGAAGAAGTGAAGAAGAAAAGCTCAATGCATCACGGAATAAAACCGCCGGCACCGTCAGCCTACTGCATTGTAGCTAAGGAATGGTTCAGAGTCACCAGATCAAGCCCTAACTACAAGCTTTGAGAAACAGAAAGCTATTAGGCATCATTTTAAAAGTACAGAGTGTGTCTGTCTCTCAAATCCAAACTGGGAGCTGGTTCCACAGTAGAGGGGCCAGAAAACTGAAGGCTCTCATTTTTAGTTCACACTTTGACAACTCAGTCAAAACATTTGCCTGGTTCTGGTGTTAAATACACTGTTGAGAACAATACAGTAATAAAATGCTAACTATTTTTGTTTTTAAAGAGCAAAAGTAAATAAATTGATAAATAAAATAAAAAACAAAAAACAACATCTTGGCACCAAGGAAGGCTTCAGGGTAAACTTAAGACTATATATGTTAAGATCTGTAACCTTACCCACTGTCTGCAGGTCCCAGTTGCCTGATTGTTTCCAGGTCCACTTTGTCCAGGTGCATCTGTTGCACAGCAGTCAGCACCTTCTTCAGGTCCTCTGGGTCTGTGACACCAATCTGGAAAACAGACTGACAGTCTGACTGACAGTGATTACACTGGTTTTGTCTTAGCGCAGCATTTGATGTTGTAGATTGGGGTGGGGAGCTCCAGACCTCAATGGCCGGTGTCCTGCAGGTTTTAGATGTGTCTTTGATCCAACACAGCTGATTCAAATGGCTAAATTACCTCCTCAACATGTCCTGAAGTTGTCCAGAGGCTCGGTAACGAACTAATCATGTGATTCAAGTGTGTTTGTTTGTTTGTTTGATATGTTTATTGATTAGCATTCAAATATCTCAGTGAAGACAGAACAAAGATTTACCACAAAGCAAGAAAGCATGAGACAAGGCTAATCAAAAGGTATTGGCTGAAGCATTTGCTTATTACGCCAACCCTTTTAACAAAAGATCTTTTAGCATGCAGCTCCTGTACACAGGGCTCGAAGCAAATAATAAAATTCAATTCAATTCAATTTCATTTATATAGCGCCAAATCACAACAAATGTCGCCTCAAGGCGCTTCATAGATACAGAGAGAAAAGCCCAACAATCATATGACCCCCTATGAGCAAGCACTTTGGCGACAGTGGGAAGGAAAAACTCCCTTTTAACAGGAAGAAACCTCCGGCAGAACCCGGCTCAGGGAGGGGCGGCCATCTGCTGCGACCGGTTGGGGTGAGAGAAGGCAAACAAAGCAAAAACAAAACAAACAAACAAACAAACAAGAAAAAACACCACCACCTTAGTAAGTAACTACATCAAAGCAAAAGAATCAAGAGGTTTTCTGTTTTTTGTTTTTGTTGTTTCCTTTTTGCTCTTTTCATTCTTGATATATATATTTTTCTAATACTCTATTTTTAAACATATTTTTAAACAAGGAAAATGAACTACACCTTTTTAAATCACTGTCATAACTATTCCACAGGTTAACTCCTCTAACAGAAACACATCTCTGCTTTATATTTGTCCTTATCTTGTTTTTTTTAAAGAAATCTGTTCCCCTTAAGTCATATTGACTCTCTCTGACTTTGAACAGCTTCTGAGTACTGGGGCAAAGCAAGCTATTTTGTGCTTTATACATTATCTGTGCCATTTTATATTCAACTAAATCATAAAATTTCAGGGTATTCAGATTAATAAACAAAATATTAGTTGGTTCTATATAGTTTGATTGGTTTATAATTCTTATAGCTCTTTTTTGCAACTTGAAAATAGGAAGAGTGTTCGTTTTATATGCATTACCCCATATCTCCAGACAGTAAGTCATATATGGAAGCAACAGAGTACAATAGAGTGTGTATAATGATTTTTTGTTCAGGACATGCTTTGTTTTATAGAGAATAGCAATGGTTTTTGACATTTTTGTTTTCACATGGTTTATATGAGACTTCCAACTCAGCTTATCATCAATTATCACTCCAAGAAATTTATTTTCGTACACTCTTTCAATTTCAATTCCATTAACCCTGATTTTAGATACATTTTTCATTTGTCTAGTGCCAAAAATAATCAATTTTGTTTTCTTTATATTTAATGATAACTTATTTACATCAAACCAGTTTTTTAATATATTTAACTCCTTTTCCGCTGTAGTCAGAAGCTGTTCTAGGTTTTTACCTGAGCAATACAGAGTGGTATCATCAGCAAACAATACACATTTTAACAGTTTGGAAATGCTACATATGTCATTTATGTATAATATAAATAATTTAGGGCCCAGCACAGAGCCCTGAGGAACACCACAAGTTACCTTCAACTGCTTAGATTTTACATTATTGAATTCGACATATTGATATCTGTCATCCAGGTAACTTTTCATCCACTTGTATGCTAACCCTCTTATGCCATATCTCTCTAGTTTATTCATTAATATAGAATGATCAATCGTATCAAACGCCTTTTTTAAGTCTATAAAAACACCAACAGTATATTCCTTATTATCTATAGCATTAGATATCCCTTCTACAAGTTCCATCACTGCCATCGAAGTGGACCTTTTCACTCTAAAGCCATATTGGTTATCACTTAGGAGATTATGCTTCTCAATATATTTATCAAGTCTATTAACAAATAACTTTTCTAAAATTTTTGAGAACTGTGGGAGCAGTGATATTGGCCTATAATTGGTAAACTGACTTCTCTCTCCGTTTTTATGGATTGGAATAACTTTTGCTATTTTCATTTGTGAGGGAAATACACCAGTTTGAAAGGACAGATTACAAATGTATGCGAAAGGTTGCACTATATATTCTATAATACTTTTAACTAATATCATGTCAATACCAAAACAGTCAGTGGACTTTTTATTTTTAAATGTCTTCACAATGTTAATTATTTCTCTATGAGTTACAGCACCAATAAACATGGAGGACACATTCTGAGTAATATGTTTATTTAGGTCGTTATTATTTCTTGACTCTGGAATTTCTTTTGCTAAATTAAAGCCAACATTTACAAAGAAATCATTAAATTCATTTGCAATGTCTTTAGTTTTATCAAGCACAATATCTTTATCTTTTTTAAAATAATCTGGATAATTCTTATTTTTTGAGCCCTTTTTGATTATACTATTTAATATCCTCCATGTTTCTTGTGTGTTACTTCTACTTTGCTCCAATAATTTGTGGTAATATTCTTTCTTACTTGTTCTTATAATATTTACTAATCTATTTTTATATAACTTGTACTTTATTTCAGCATCTTTTGTCCTCTGTTTTATGAATCTCTTATATAGATTATTTTTCTTTTTACATGCATCTTCTATCCCCTTTGTGATCCATGGCTTATTTGATCTGTGATGCTTTCTAGTGATTTTCATTAAAGGACAATGTTTTTCATATAGTGAAATTACAGTTGATAAGAATGCATCATATGCACTATTTGAATCTTCATTTGCAAAAACCTCATTCCAATTGTGTTCCTTTAAGTCCACCTGGAGGGCAGCAATGGCTCCTGTTGTTCTAAGTCGTATCATATCAAATATTTGATTCTTTTGTTTAGTTTTAATCCCAAAATAATTTTGAAAAATTGCAAAAACAGGAAGATGATCGCTTATATCAGTTATAAGAAGTCCACCTACTATTTCATGGTCAATTTTATTTGTGAATATATTATCTATCAATGTAGCTGTATCAATTGTTATTCTACTTGGTTTTATAATTACAGGGAAAAGGGAGTTACTATACATTGTATTTATGAAATCTGTTGTTTTCTGATGTCCATTTGGGTTTAGCAAATCTATATTAAAATCACCACAAATTATTTGCACTTTTTTATCATTTAGGTTGCTAAACATAGCAGCAAGTTTTTCATTGAATGTCTCAAGGCATGAACCTGGTGTCCTATAGATGCAACTTATAATTATATTGTTAGCTTTTTCAACATGGATTTCAATAGTGACACATTCCAATACGTTATCTATGGTGCTTGACATACATTCAATCAGACTACATTTCAAAACTTTATCTACATATAAGGCAACATGCCTCCTTTTTTATTCACCCTGTTCATTGTAAATAATTCGTATCCTTCCAGTCCCATTTCACTAATTTTCTCATTATCGAGCCATGTTTCTGATATTGCAATTATATTAAACTTTTTTAACTTACTTAAACATTCTGTAATTTTAGAAAAATTTTTATACAGGCTTCTACTATTGAAATGTATGACCGACAATGCATTTGCCATTTTAATATTCATATTGAATTGGTCATCTGTATAGTACTCACAAGTATTATTGGTGTTATTGTAGAAGTGGGTATCTGGGTCAATGTTACTTTCAGGGTCATGCATGTTGTGCTCTGCATAGTTAAACGTTTTGAAGTTCGTTTTCTCAGCGTGTGTGGCAAAATAACCACCTTGACAGTCCTTTTCATAATCAAATTCTTCCTCTTCAATATCTCTGAATGGAAACCTATAATCTGTGTCCAAACTTGTCATTTATGTGTTTTTGTTTTTGTTGTTGTTTTTTGAGCCGTAAGGCCAGAAACACTTTCCATACCCATTGTTCATTATCCAATCGTCACTTTTCCAATAGATTCCAGAGCAGATTCCTGATTATTTATATTGCTCTAAGTCTTTGAGTTCTCTTATCATCACAACTTTCGCTTCTTCGGGATTGCCATTTAGTCTTATCATTACTTTGCAGTTTCTCGTCCATGTCGCTTGTATCTTATTTTGTTTTCTCAGGCTGCGTGCCTGTCTTGCAATTTCAGCAGTCTTTTTCGTTAAATGTTCATTTAAATACACACCAGTCCCTTTAAGCTTCCTACCCTGTTTCAGTAACTCAATCTTTGTTTTGCGACTCACAAACCGAAGAATAATTGATGGCTTTGTTTTACTGTCTTTCCTGGGGAGCGTGTGGCATGCTGCAATATGATGGCTCTGAATACTTACATTCTTCGTTTGAAGGAATTTTATCACTTGCTGTTCAAGCGTTTGCAGCTCCTCTACCGGGGCATCTTCACCATCTTTACCTCCCCCAGCTGTTACTCCGGCGTAGGTTCGGTGTTGCGTCTCCAGTCCACTTATGACTAAATCATCCATTCTTGTGTATTGTTCAAGGTCCTCGATTCGCCGTTCCAAGTCGTCTATTAACGACTTGGAACGTCGTCAGTGTGTTGAACCAGGGTGATATCTATAACCCGCAGGACACCGGCCCTTGAGACCTGGAGTTCCCCACCCCTGCTGTAGATCATAATACACTAGTAAATACACAGAAAATCTGATGAGTCACAGGAACAATTCTTACACCCTCACTACATACAACCTCAAAAGAAGAATGCAACATATCACACATGCTTGACTTACTTGTATAACATACAAATGCACATCATAAAGCAGACAACATACAAACCGAAGAGGAAATGGCATTCCACTCATTTAGAAGATCTTCATATAGTCTGAAAAAATAGGTTGTTACTCTATTACAAAAAATGCCATCTGTAAAGCTAGGAAACCTTACTATTTATCACTGATTAAATAAAACAGGAACAACCCCAGGTTTCATTTCCACATTGAAGCCAGACTGACAGAGAGCCAGACCTCTGTTAAACCAAGTATTCACTTAATTAGCAATGACTTTATGAATTTCTTCACCAAAAATGTAATGCAAATGCAGTTTCTTCCTCTAAATCATCAATGTGCCTTATAGACCCCATTCATACAATATAGTATAGTATACCGTATTTTCCGCACTATAAGGCGCACTTAAAATCCTTTAATTTTCTCAAAATCGAAAGTGCGCCTTATTGTCCGAAAAATACGGTAATTATACAGTATGAAGAACCTTGGACCCCTGTAGCTCAGGGGGTAGAACAGGTCAACTAATTAGAAATCTGGTGGATTGATCCCTTGCTGCTCCAGTCTGCATGCCAAATATCCCTGGGCAAGATATCAACCCCAAGTTGCTCTCTATATGTGTGTGAATGTTAGAAAGCACTTGTATAGAAAAAGCAAAGAAAGTGCTTGTGTGAACGGGGCCCAGTAGTTGTATAAAGCACTTTAAATGGTCAGGTAAAGTAGAAAAGCTCTATATAAGAACCGTTCCATTTATACCACTAAAGTGAGATTTTCTCCAACCGAAGCTATTGTTTATTGTTATTGTTTCAAAACGGTATTACTCAGAACTGCTTTTAACTAATGTAGCTACACCATAGACTTAATATTATATTTTCTATCATTTTCCCTTATTCTCGCTTTTAGTTTTATTTATAAATTTTTTTGTGATGCACTTTGAACACCCGGTGCTTGAGCGATGGTATATAAAGTAAACTTTTCTGAAGTTTAATCATGCTTCCATATAATTTGATCAGTCAATTGCCTCTAATTTACTGTGAATTATATACAATGTATGCAAACATTTTGCATACATTCACCTTTTACACATTTTTGATTTCTCTCCCATACTGCAGAAGTGTAGTATGTATCCATTTAATCTCTTCTTAAAGGGTGACATCAGCAGCTACTCCTCTCTCTTTCTCGGTCATCATCAAATCTGGCAGCCAGAAAAGAGAGCTGACAGACACACAGATGTTACAGACATCCTCTACCTTCTTAAGGTCGTCCTCCTCCATGGTCAACAGGTAACTCCAGGTGATATCATTTTCCTGTGCATGTGTGTATGTGGAAAGCCAAAAACAGAAAAGATCACTCAACATTTACCAAATCAAAACTTCACAACCTGAAGCAGATGTACCTGCATAACACTTTTCCATACAGTAACAGAAAGCCACCTGCAGCTGTCAAAGCTGGTCCACATAAATCAGATAGGGCCTAAAAACAAAGCTCACCCCGAGTTTAATTCAGGCCAAGCTAATCCAACACATTACATCTATTATTTAGTACCAAGTAAAATATGTAAACTACAAGACACATTCCTACAAGACACAAGCCTAGACGTATCTGTGTCAATAAGGCAGCTGTGCTCATTTCATTGTAGCTCACCTATTACATCAATAATATATCACACTGTGTCCAATAACACACCATATCTGCTCAATATCCTAGAATTTTTGAGATAAGAGAAATCTTTCATATTTAAAAGAAAAGTACTATGCATTCAAAATATAAATTTTTGATCAGAGAAAACACACCAACATACAGACATATCCTATTGCAGGGTGCACTAGAGTACTTACAGTCATAATGTCAGTGAGGTAGCCCAGGTTAAGGCCATGCAGGAGGAGCTCCAGGTCATCAAGCTTGCTTACACTGAACAGGGCAGAAATTCCACTGTGACTTACAGCTAACTGAGTTATTACACAATATTAACCCATGTGGCTAAGGGTGTGGACAACTAGTCAACTAAAAACTTCTGCACTGTCCAGTTTACAACAGAAACAACTTTCTCAACCAAATATTCATAGCTTTTAATAGATTTTTAATAAACTTCACACTTTACTGTTGAATCTAAGATGCCATCCTCAATCTGATACCATAGAAAAAAATGTCCTTAAACATATAAACTTCTTTATTAAAAACTCATTTTAAATCGCTGGCGTAATGTTAGCAGACAGTTTTTTTATGTTAACATTGTACTCTGTTGACCGGACACAATGAAATGTTAAGATGGTGCCCAAGTTACCAGATATATTATAAAGCTTATGTATAACATTAGCTACTGCAAATATTTAGTCTATGAGAAAGAACTGATTTCACAACAGCAATGACGTGAGGGACACTTTTAAATTACAAAAATTAAACACACTAAATCTTTGGTATCAGATTTTTAAAAAAGAATATTTTTTAGGTTGTATGTGGTAGCACTGTGATTCTGGTGAATTTGCACTATATTTTGTGCTGTGTCTAAGTTTTCCTGTGGTTATAAGTGTACTTGTTTTTCTATAGCATTTATGCTAAAGTTCCAGAAGAACTCCCTGTCTACATGAGGGCTGCAACGACTCGATGGCATAAGATTATAAAAATTCATCGACGCTGTATTTTATTGTCAACGTGTCATATACTAAACTACTTAAATGTGTTTTTGTAATTGCAATACACCACAGGAAACTATCGGGGCAGTATCACCTACACTGTCGAGACAGCACCCCTCAAGCTCCCAGACTGGGGCATGAAGGATAAACTGCCCACAAGGGAATTTTTCTTTTTTTTTTCTTTTTTTTTTAAAAAGTCAGTTAAAACAGATTAATTGGCATTGACCATCTGAGAAACAATAATAAATATACTGCCTGACCAAAAAAAAAAACAAAGGTCACATACTCTAATATTTCATTGGACCGCCTTTAGCTTTGATTACGGCAAGCATTCTCTGTGGCATTGTTTCAATAAGCTTCTACAATGTCACAAGATTTATTTTCACCCAGTGTTGCATTAATTTGTCACCAAGAGCTTGCATTGATGCTGCGCAAAGCTTCCTCCAGCGCATCCCAAAGATTCTCAATAGGGTTAAGGTCTGGACTCTGTGGTGGCTAATCCATGTGTGAAAATGATGTCTCATGTTCCCAGAACCACTCTTTCACAATTTGAGCCCAATGAATCCTGGCATTGTCATCTTGGAATATGCCTGTGCCATCAGGGAAGAAAAAACCCATTGGTGAAATAACCTGGTTATTCAGTATAGTCAGGTTGCTGAACTGTTGCTGAACCTAGACCTGACCAACTCCAGCAACCCCAGATCATAGTACTGCCCCCACAGGCTTGTACACTCGGCATTATGGGTGCATCACTTCATCTGCCTCTCTTCTTACCCTGATGCGCCCATCACTTTGGAACAGGGTAAATCTGGACTCAGACCACATGACTACCTCCCATTGCTCCATAGCAAATTGAAGCCTTTTTTCCCCAGTTTGCCTCACTGATTACTGGTTTCTACACAGCTGTTCAGTCCCAATCACTAGAGTTCCCTTCGCATTGTGTGTGTGGAAATGCTTTTACTTGCACTAGTAAACATAGCCCTGAATTCTACTGTTGTTTTTCTTCGATTTGACTTCATCGCCGATCACAATCATTCAGGATTTTGTTCCGGCCACATTTCTTCCTCGAAGACAATGGGTCCCCACTATCCTTTCACTTTTTAATAATGCGCTGGACAGTTCTCTACCCAATTTTAGTAGTTTCTGCAATCTCCTTAAATGTTTTCTCTGCTTGAAGCATACCAATGAGTCGACCCCTCTCAAACACACTAACATCTCTTCCACGACCACGAGATGTGTCTTTCGACATGGTTGTTTATGAAATGAGAAGCAACTCATTGCACCACTCGGGGATAAATAACTTGTTGCCAGCTGAAAGATAATTGCCCATGCAGTAATTGTAAATAGGAGGCTTGTACCTATTTGCTTGATTAAATCCAGGTGGTGACTTTTTTTTTGGCCAGGCAGTCAAAATATTTATCTAAACAAACTTTTAATTAGTAGCAGTGTTTTCTATTTCTGTTTTGCCCTGCATTAAACAAAGGTGTATAGATGAGTTTGTCCTGAAAAGAGGCTTATGCACCTCTCAAATTGCTGAAGTCATGGAAGAGAGCATCTTCACCATGGTTATCAGCAGCTGAGAACATCATTTCAAAGATAAGAGCAAGCCTCACTCCAGAGCACATCCACTGCAGTCGTGAATCCATGAACGATCATCTGTAAACTTTGGAAACTCGTTATTTTGGACTGGAAAAAAAAGCTTTTTGATTTAATTTCTAGCTTTACTCAAACTTATGGAACTATCTGAACTATTTGCACATTTTTTTGTTTAAATTCTACTAGCACTTTAAGTAGTGATTCATTTTCAGAAGGTTTTTGAAAGGTAGTGAAATTTTTTAGAATTTTTGCTCCCATTTAACAGCATAAAAAAATTAATTACCAGAGAATCCCTACCAAGTACGGTACTTGTTGGGACAGGACGGGAGTCAAAATGTATTCGATTTTCTGACTACTCTACTGTTGATTAAAAGAAGAAGAAGAAAACAACAGTGCTAAAAAGCAGAAACTCTTGTGCTTTTGAGGATCGATCTGCATTTTTTACATTTTCATTCTTTCTAAATCAGCATTTGACGTGGAGGTCAAAGGGGTAAAGACATCATTTTCTACTTTCAGGATCAAAATAGAGCAACAAGGAGTACACACACATTAGAGTAACCACAGAGTACTCGCAGTTCCAGTCTGACTGCTGGCATGACGCGCTTCAGAAATTAGCTTCTCTTCTCATGATGTTCATAACATGTTTAATGTGTAACATGGGTTTTAACGTATTTGTAGCCGACAAGAGAGAAAGGCAGCTAAAATGTTTACAGCCTCCAATTCACAGTGCCAGACGTGGTCTAAAATTACATTTCTGGCTGATGATAATTGCCCAGCAGTGCCTGAATGGACTAAACATTCATGCAGAAGGTTTATTATTGTTTATGTCTGGTTCGACAATGGTTCAACAACACCTGCCACACAGACACTGGTTCACTAAGAATCCAACAGGGGCCATTAAGCTACAGTGATGACTAGAATAGAGTTTTGTAATGACAAGAGATAATTGGTGTAAAGAGGAGTTGTATGAACAGAGTCCATCGTCACTCAAGCACTGACAATCAAGTCTGAACACATATTGTTTTTACCTGTTGTAAACTCACAGCCCTATACAACCACAAGTTTTCACGGACAGGAATTAAACAACAACAACAAAAGAAGACAAACAAGTTAAAATAATACTACCATATTGATAAAACACTTTAGAAATCTGAAGCTTCTGTGATGATGGGTTCAGAATCGAGAAACCTTTTAAGAATGTTACCTATTGCTGTGTAAAAAAAACCAACCAACCAAACAAACAAACAAAAGCCCTAAATGCATGCAAGTGAATGCTTATAGGGCATTCAGAGTTATCTTACCTCTCCTTGGGAGTTGGAAATTCAGAGTTAGTCTTGAAGAATTTAGATAGCGTGTCCTCCATGGATCCAAAGGCCTGGACATTAGAGATGTTTGAGGAAGAGGCCAGGATCCTCGAAATCTGTGAACAAACGCATATTCATGAACTCTGTAAGATTAAGCAGCTGATGGTAGAAAATGTTTTTGACAGTACAGCATACCACAAGTGCATCACTGTAACTTTAAAATAACTCAAAAGTTGCATAAGCCCATCCAATGAGTCAAACTAGACCCTTTAGTGGGTAGATTCATGGCCCCAAACCAATTCAATTAATGCTTATAAGCATTATAATACTGCATTTCTGACATGCTAAAAGCATATAGGTGGCATGTAAAAGCATCTAAGTACTTTAGGTACCTGTCTGTGTTTGAAACTCTCAGCCAGATCAGCAGGGCTTTTGCCAGTCTTTGTCCTGATGGTTTTGTCTGCTCCCAGCTGGAGGAGTTTCAGCACTGCCTCCTCTCTTCCATACTGCACTGCTATAGTCAAAGCCTAACAAAAAAAATACATTAGTTACATACATAAGGTCAAAGTACAAATGTTATCATGATAACAATTATGCATTATATATTACACTGTGCCCTCTGTTACAGGGTCTGCTACAGTTAAACTGAAGGCCACAACATAAGAACTTTGACTTGACAAACATAAGTAACACACTGTGAATCCATTGCGTTCCTGGACGTTGATTTCAGCCCCATGGGACACCAGGAGGTTGATGACTTTACTGTAGTTGTCCCTGGCTGCCAACATCAAGCAGGTCATTTGGGACCTGAGAGGAGTAGCAGACAAGAAAACAGAGAGAAGATAAGGACAAAGGAAAAGGACAATTTTAAGAAAATAATTTTAAACCATTCTGGGGGTGGAGAGAATATATGGAAGCAGCAGAGAATGTGAAATTAGTCTTTTGAGTGAAGACACAGCAAGTACAGTGACCAATGAAAATGGGTACACATATTAATAGTATATGGAAAAACCACCAGGGTGCAGTAGATACCATGTTATAGATAGTCCTTCAGGTTGGAGCCACAGTGAAGCCTATACTACTACGCGACTGAGCAACCACATTCCCCATTTCAACAAGTGTTTGATGAAGATTGGTGATTTTCTACTTTGATCTTTCTTATGTCTTTGTTAATAGACACATTTATATAGCACTTGTCTGTTTTTACTGAACACTCCCAGGCTTTCTACACTACAAGCCACATTATCACACACAGACACACACACACCTACCAATAAAGTGATTTATTCTATACCTTTTATTCTCTACAACATGCCTTAGTATGCATTTCTTATCTTCCCAAGAGATTGAGACCCAGAGATTGGACCTGGTGTTGATTAAGGTGACCTGCTCAAGCCCCTGAGTCACAGCTGATGACCCATAAGAAACAAGATGTTTTGGTACCATAATTCAGACAAGATAAGCAGTTCTATGGCATCATAGAACTGGGGAATTGTTATAGGTATGCTACCTACACTGAGTATTTTTGATTGATAGTACAGTGGGAACAGGTAGAGATTCCAGAGTCACAGCCCAAACATCTTCAAAACGTCTGCAGGTACTTGTACTGCCACTTTTTCAGCCTTATATCTTAACAAAATATATCTGATATACCACTATCACTGAATTATAAAAGTAATGAATTCAGTGATAATTGAAAAGTTGCAATAATACTGAAATATTGAGACCACAACTACAGTCTGGATCCTTGCGCACTGTACTAAAAC
Source organism: Neolamprologus brichardi (assembly GCF_056152115.1). Taxonomy (NCBI): domain Eukaryota; kingdom Metazoa; phylum Chordata; class Actinopteri; order Cichliformes; family Cichlidae; genus Neolamprologus; species Neolamprologus brichardi. Next base: position 24,338,331 of record NC_142110.1, read on the forward strand.
AGCACCCTGCTGAATCAGCCTCTGGACAAAGGCCAGTGTTTTAGTGCTTGCAGTATAGCCAGTGGACTCACTGTTCTGTCTGTTGGACAACATTTATGAATGCAGATAAAGTTTTAAAAGATAATAAAAAGTTAAAGAGTCATCTGATGACATGCAGGCTAAAAGAGCCATCAGTCTTGAGTGTTACCTACCGAGTCACAATCACTACACGGTTTTCAGAATTTCAGAACCCTATAGCTTGTCAACCAGCAGACTAACCATCCGTTCCAAGTGAAAGCTACAAAGCTCAGTACAAAAAATAAAAAATAAATAGCAGTATAATCAACCAAAGTCCTTCTAGAAGCAAGTCTCGTCTCTCATCAGCCATCCTGAAATGCATGAAGGCAAATATTTTTAAGTATTATTTAACCTCCTAGGACCTGGCGTCCACATATGTGGACATCACATTTTGGGTTATTTAGACCAAAATACTAAATTTTGCTTTACAAGGGCCTGATATCCACTTACGAGGACATTATACTGCTACTGTTCTATCAAAATGTGGCTCTGATTTTTCATAAAAACAAAAATAAGGTTTAAAAAAATCTGGTAATTCTTTGTTTTTACATTCATTGGGCCCCAATATGCCCAAATATCAAAGAGAAATTAAAAATGCATGCCGTGGAAGAGTTCGGGTCTTAGGAGGTTAAGTTAAAAAAAAATTGTAGTGGGCACAGAAATTGAAAATTATATGCTCAGATTTGCATACAAATTTGATATAATGTGCTTGAAAAGCTTTCTGGCTTGTTCCAAAGAAATGTGTTAAATTTTCTACCATCATTGTTCGTTCACTCTTAGATTTCAGTTTGAGATTCTTTGAATCCCATGTCTCTCATCCATCAGCTTCATGAATGAAGATAGATTTGAAAAATGATAATTAAAATAGATATATAATCATATGGCAGCTGACATTTCATTTCAGCAAATGCAAATCAGCAAATTCCTCTTCTGATCTCCATTTGGGCCATGTACCTTCAAATCCTGCTCAAACTTGACTGATAAATAGAACTCACACTAAAAACGGCCAGGAAAAGGGAAACACTATAGTGATAAGTGAAGATCACTTATAAACATGTCCATCAAATTCCAGGGAGTCTTAAAACAGTGCCCTGGTTTTAACAACTTTCACCTTTCTTGTTTATTGTTAGTAGTTATAGTTAGTTATTAGTCTATTGCCTCCATGTGTTTGCTTCCACTTAAACACGGCCTTATATCAAATAACTTCTGCTAGAGTAAAGTACGTCCTCTGTCTTATCACCTGTGACTCAAACATAACAGACAAGAAAAATACATCAATCCAAGGGCTGGGAAAGTTTAGGGGCCAATTTATCACTTCACTTAATTCTTTTATGAGGAACTGTGTGTGTGTCTGTGTGCGTATGTCAAACATTTAGAAAAAAAACATCAGGAAGTAAATAGGAGGCATTTTAAGGAATAATCCATAATTCACAATTCACATGCAATTATGCTTCAGTTGATTCACAGGTCTAAAACTTAGTTAATCTCTAAAAGTTTACTTAAGTTCAACACGATATGTGAGTAAGCCTAAAGGTAAAACTGTGATCGGGAAAAATGTTTACATAACTGCCAGCAAATCATCTTGAACTTAGAAGTGCCCCTACAGGGAGGTGATGTTTGTGAAATGAGTCTAAATCTGTGCAGCACATCAGAGGTTTTTGTTGAACACCGATGATGATAAGCAGTAAACGCATCAACGTCTTCATTTAACAAATTCCCAGAAATCACAAGTTAATGTTCCATGTGAACTCAAACAAATGTGACAATGGCTATGACAACATCTTTAGTAACATGCCTCTGTGCTCACTAATCAGTGGCTAGAGTGGCAAGAAAACAAGATAGGAAGGGTCATAAAGTTTCTGCTTCCATTCCCTCCTATTTTATTTTCCCAAGGGTTGTTATGGTGTGAGACAGGCCTCAAGGTCACTCACAGACCACTTCTGTGTGTTCTCTGTATGTGTGTCCTTCACACTGTGAGTTCTGGACCGTTCCCAAAGAGTGGGCTGATCAATATGCAGACAATTCAGTATAAAAATTGTTCCTCCTATGAGGAAGAACAATGACTTCCAGAAATATCTCACTGCACCTTGGTCAGCACTCTCAAATAGATTCCACAATCTAATCTTAAGATTTTACAATGAATAAATTTACATAAGCACCTGGAAAGATATCTTCTCTTTAGTGACAAAATAACTATTGCCAAATAATGAATCTTGAGCAACAGCTTTCCCCCCTATAAATGACAGTAAAGGGAAAAGTAACTCATTGCTGCTACCAACCCACGCATAGATAGTTTGGGTACCTGTGAGGAGTACCAGGCCAGCCAAAGTGCAAAATAAAAAAGTTTAAAACAAAAAAGGAATACGAAGAATTGCATAAAGGTAAAGAAGCAGTCATGCAAACATCTCCAATGTTATAACAAACACAAAGCACAACACTTTTGAGTGATGCAAACCAACAGAAATTGGTGCCAGTGATGCGAATATAAGAAAAGATGAAAAAATGAATCTGATGTTCTGCTGAGAAGGCCTCTCAGCTGAGGTTCTCCCAGACTGTGGATTCTTCTGCAGGTACTGAAAATCACAGAAACTCACAGATAAGCCTATTGTGGCTGTTTTGGGCAGCTGGAGAGGTATGATTCAACTTTTAAATACAGACAGGAAGAAAGAACAGAAACAATCACATTTGTAAGACTGATAAGACCTAAACAAAATAGCATAGGTCTTCCACAAGCTGGAATTTACTCAGAGCCTTCTTGACGTGATGTTCTTCTGCTTCCCTGGGCACTGTGTCTGTGGGGATGTTGTGGTGTCCTGATGACACCCAGTTTATGCTCCAGTTCCCCCATTGAAAACGCTACGTCCAAATGAACAGAATCAACCTTTTGGGAAATAAGTAAGAGCTTTTCTTTTTTTCTATCTCAATGAAGAATCTCGATTTTGACTTTCTGTAGAAAAAAAATTGTTGAGAAGCAGAGATGGGTATAACACCATTCATAAAACTTTCAATGTCAGCAGACATTCTGCAGCCTCCTTTCTAATTAAAATAAATACTAATACAAAGTAAATATTTTTGCTACATCACAAAGTTTGCAAACCCCTCATGTTTTCCAAACTTTTTGAATGACTGCAAGGAAAAAGCCACTAAAAATGTCTCTGAATGAGCCCTATCCGGTGTGTACATTACCTTTAATGCGTTTAGCAAAGATCAGCACAGTGAAGGTGGAAAAAAAACCAAAAAAAAAAAAAACAGGGGACACATGGAGGCAATGGACCCCACATTGTGCTCCTGCAGGACTGTGAGAGATGACAGAGAATTCTTGTTTACCCTAAAACGGAGGAACGAGCAGCTGGTGTTAATCATTGGTTTGATATTCAGACGTAAGAGGCGATGAGGAGGTGGGGAAGGTTTATCCTCTGCACCCACATGAACCTCACATTCTTTTTCTTTTTTTTAATGTTGGGGGCTGTTGGCCCCTCTCCTCACCTCCTCCCTTCATCTACATCCTTCTGTGTCTTGTTACTTAACTTTAAATGTTTTGTCTGGGAAGGAACCAATCAATTTCCTAATGCTACAGCCTGTCTTTTTGTACCAACACGGGGTTTCAGGTGGCATATGTCGTGCATATAATGACATTCTGGCTGTGACAGTGTGGCAGAGGATTAGGGAAAGCTAAACAAGGCCACTGGGGGGCTGCACCCACACTTTGACACAGCAAAATTCCACAGATGGTAACAGTAAAAGTGGTTCAAGAATGGTCTGTCCACATTCTTTTCCATGAGAGGACATTTTTCAAGTTCTTTTCTGAGGCAGGAAACCAGAGTTTATATCCAATCACTGCAGAGACTGATGGATACCAAACTTACCCAGCTTGGGTACGGGGCTTGTATTAATACATGCAGCCATAAATATAATTTAGAATATAAAAGTCAAATTCCCAAAGTAGCTGCTTAAGTCCTTAGGGTCAATTAAGACACACCTTTTTTGAGTTTTACATTTTTTATGCATGTATAAAATATTTGTCATTGTCGCTTTAGCTGGCATTCAACACCTCTTGAAGTTAGCCACTGATGCTTCAATTAAAGAAGTCGTCTCCTTGAGGGCCGGTGTCCTGAAACTTTTCCATGTGTCCCCTGTCCCTAGGTCATTAGCAAGACTCTATAGAACTTGACTGCATGCTGGAGTGGAAACTCCTAACTCGACTCCTAACCCTACTCAAGTAAATTTAAGTAAATGTAAGTGTTCAGAAAAATGTACTTGTAAAAATACTTTTATTGCACCATGTTCATTCATTTATGAGCTGCTGTAACATGAATCAAATGGATTGCCACCTCAGCATGCATTCAAGTTATTTAGGCTACGTTCACACTGCAGGTCTTAATGCTCAATTCCGATTTTTTGATCAAATCCGATTTTTTTGTCTGCTCGTTCACACTACAAATAAAATGTGACAGCAAACGCGCTCTAGTGTGAATGCTCAAAGCGGCCCGCATGCGTAAAAGAAGATGTCACACACAACGCGCTGTTTAGACCCAGAGCAAACGGTATTGTTTGACTTATGGCCCTTAATATAAAGACTTCAGACTTCACGTTTCCCAATTTTTGCTTTAAGTTATTTTTTTATTTACATAATAATGTAGATAACCTAATAATTATCCTTATTGCTGTTTTAGAGAGGAGCGGTGCTTCAAAGGATAGTTGCAGATTTCTGTCAGAATCTGCAGATTATGCAGTACAAATAAAATGTTCACGTTTCTCCAAAGTTGTCTTCCCAGCAGTTTCACCGGATGGCCAGGAAGCGTTCGCGATGTCTTCTCCGGCGCTGATAATTGGTGTCTGTCTTGTGTCAGTGACGTAAAAGACGAATTTAATGCTACTTGACCATTCACACAGCGGTCGCTTTCTGAAACATCGGATATGTATCAGATTCAGTACCACATACGAAAGTGACCCAGATCGGATTTGAAAATATCGGATTTGTGCCGTTCACACTGTCATACCATGATCGGATATGGGTCGCATAGGGTCAAAAAAATCGGATTTGATGCGCTTTCGCCTGCAGTGTGAACGTAGCCATAGAGTCTTGCTAATGACATACTAATTGTATTCAGGTGTGCTGCAATAGGGACACATGGAGAAGTTTCGGGACAGCGGTCCTTGAGGACTGGAGTTGGAGACCCCTGAATTAAAGTTTCACAATGTTGTTGCAACCAGTGCAATTTGGGGTAACACCTATGTCTTTAAAAGAGCTTTCATTTTCCAAGGATTCTTATTTATCTTGGTTTGAAATCAGACAAAAACAAAATCATGGTTATAGGGAGACCTACAACATATCATTTTGTTTTGTTATGTGCCCAGAGGTGTTTCCATGATTATTGTTACAACATTAATTAATTTCCAGGTCCGTCTTTTGTTCTGTAGCTCTACACGCCTATATCTGTATAATTTACAATTCAAGAATCTATTTATTTCATACTACTGTGTTTTTGTCTGTGTTGACCATGTACTTGATAAAACACAATGGACCAAGCAGCTCCAACACCAGCAGATGACATGCACTCTTTGATGCACTAACCATCAAAGAGTGCACAAACTTCACAACTCAAACATCTAGGATTCTGTGCTTCTCCACACCTCCATAATCTAGGACCTATTTTTTAAATGAAAAGCAAAATTTGTTTTCAACTGCAATGATGACTTTGGACAGGAACAGTCCATGAATAACAATGACAAATGTCATATCTGTTGCCATCTATTGCAAATCTCTTGCTGTCTAATTGACCAAATGTATAATTCAGAAACAAAAAGACACAGCTAGTTAATGTAGGGAGTAACATACTAACAATTCAGTACAAACAGAGTTTTTGTGGCAGCCTGAAATCTGTGTGTAACATAAAACATTATTTGCTTTCAGATCTAGTGTGATGTTTGTATTATATATTGCGGTAGGTCTGGCAGTAGATAGTGTTACACTATGTTACACTATGTGAAACTAAACCGTAATTGTGCACCAAGGCTGCCATCTCTCATCGTGCAGTTAGAAAGCCTTGCTATGAGGGCATCTCTGAAGTAACGTTAAACACACAGTTTGTTAGCTTTGCAAATGAGCTGAGTTGCTATGATGAGCCAATAGAGCAGGAGTAGGCAACTCCAGGCCTCGAGTGCCGGTGTCCTGCGGGTTTTAAATATCACCCTGGGTCAACACACCTGAATCAAATGATTAGTTCATTACCAGGCCTCTGGAGAACGTCAAGACATGTTGAGGAGGTAATTTAGCAATTTGAATCAGCTGTGTTGGACACATCTAAAACCTGCAGGACACTGACACTCGAGGCCTGGAGTTGCCTATCCCAATCTACAATATCAAATGCTGCGCTAAGACAAAACCAGTGTAATCACTGTCAGTCAGACTGTCAGTCTGTTTTCCAGATTGGTGTCACAGACCCAGAGGACCTGAAGAAGGGGCTGACTGCTATGCAACAGATGCACCTGGACAAAGGAACAGCCTCGATCCTGAGTGAAATCTCAGCCCTTACCTGACCGTCATTCACTGCATCTTTCACAGTTAGAAACTTGAAGCCCAAGATGCTGCAAAACACATTACAGAACCAAATCATTTTCACAAAGTCTGCTGTTGATCTTAGTAAATGGAAGAAGATGCATACTTCCCTTGTTCAGAGATTTACAGATGTCGGTTTAGGGCAAAAAAGGGTAAATCTGTAAAAATTTTAGTAATATCCTTTAGTGAAATATTAATTCCTTCTTTAAACTCAATTTCGACATTATTTCATATTAAATATTAAAGTTAAGTGGCAAAGATGGTGAAATACTGATCAGTGGACCGGGGATTTAATTCTGGCATGTTGATCCATTCATACTGTTGCATCTGACTGTAAGTAACTGAAGAGGAAAGCACAAGACTGGTAACATTGTGAATATTAATTTAAATAATCCTGATTCATTATAACATTCACATATTATTGTTACACACTAAAAAGGCCCCATTAATGCCTACGCCTAATGAGGGAAGTAAAAGAAAGAAACATGAATGTTGCTCTGTGTGCGCATGCTGCTGAGAAAAGACAGGGCAAGCCTAAAACATTGAACCTGCTCTGCTCATTGTAAAAAGGAAAACAAGATGCATTTTTATTCAGTTCAGTTTCATCAAACTCTTGGTATTATTGCAGAGTTTGAATACATGGGGCTTGACACCAAAAGCTCAGAGCATCAGAACAAAGCCAGTTTTGGCACTGGCCTCACAGCTTTGAGCAATCCGGCAATGCCAATTATGCACTCTTTCTGATAACATCTCTTCCTCTCATTCCAAATAAACACTTCTAGTGGCAACTGTCACACATTGCCGCAAAATAAGACATGCTTTTTGGTGTAAAATTTTGTAAAACTTAGGTTTTGTTTTTCATTATTTGATTGAGCAGACAAGATGCACTCATCACCACATACTCCATGACTGCAACAATTACAATATGTTAGCAATCTGTGTGCATTTATAAAGTAAAAGTCAAATTCCCAAAGTAGCTGCTTAAGTCCTTAGGGTCAATTAAGACTAGAGATGGACCAATCCGATATTATGTATCGGTCCGATACTGACGTAACTTACTGGATCGGATATCGGAGAGAAATAAAAAATGTAATCCGATCCATTAAATATCAAAAAAGCACCTCACAAAACTTGCGACATGGCATAACTCTGCTCATAACCGTAACACGTCGGAGCAGTATGCGTCACGTGATAGAGCGGCTGTATGTATTTGTAGCATCGCTACTAATCCGGCATTTCATCTCCGAGGAAGTTATCCCAGAGCGAAGTAAAGCAAGTGTGTAAGTTCATCTCTGAATGTTTGTAAAGCATTCCCACGTTAAGCTTAACAACCGATATATGGAGCGACTGCCTCTTTCTCTCTCTCTCTCTCCTGCTGCTACTTCAATCATGAAACTGATTAATGATCAGCTGATCGGCTTTTCTGGCGCGAGTCCGTCTCTCTTGTTTGTTCGCGCCAGAAAGAGGAAACCAGCGGCTGAACAACAGCAGCACGTTTAAGCTTGATAAGATGTTGTTAGAATTTATTTAATATTACTTTCTACACCAGGATCGTTTTCTACGTAGCTGACGGCTGGTAACTGTGCAGGGGGGATCTAGCAAAGTTTAGCCAGGGGGGCCGATAGGGCATGAACAGGGAAAAGGGGGCACAAAGACATACTTTTCTTTCTTATTCTCATTTAAAATGTCTAGCTTTTAATAAATAATTATCTGACTCTTACACCCAAAGTTTTAATCTGATGTAAAATGTATAGAAGTCCATTACTGTATATAGTAACTGTTAAGTCTAATATACCCTAGTAAGCTATAGTACTTTTTCCTTTGGGAAGGTACCATCTGTGCAGTCTGCAATTCTGTTGAAGAAAGATGTTGAATCTATTTAATTAGTCTTGAAAAATAATTTATTTCTGTGTATTTTTTTTTTTTTCACACTGCATCAAATTATAGTTGATTACGTCGATTAAGCATCATGAGGTGGAGGGTGGTTCCCTATCTATTTTTTTTTCTGGGAGTTTTAGAACCCTATTATTTAGGTTGCTTACTCTTTAAAATACCAGAATAGGGAGGATGGAGTAGGTTTAAGTTTATTAGATTGATCAGTATTGCTGAACTATGAAATATTTGGGTGCTGTGTATTTTTTGCATACAGGTATAACAGAATACCTTTAGTGTTTTGTTTTGTTTTTTAACTTGAGTATGAGCTTATACAAAAAGATATTTAAAAAAGCAGTTTTATTGATTAAAAAATACACTATATTCAGTGTTGGGAAGGTTACTTTTAAAATGTATTCCATTACAGAATACAGAATACATGCCCCAAAATGTATTCTGTAACGTATTCCGTTACGTTACTCAATGAGAGTAACGTATTCTGAATACTTTGGATTACTTAATATATTATCATGCTGTTTACAACTACTGAATGTACTATTGCTGTGATTTATTACTGTTACTGAAGGTCCGCGGCTCCGAACCGTAGTAAAGGGACCTCTGGCTAATACGGTGGGTTCTGTGTCGGGCTCGTAGCCGAAAACTAGCTTTACTTTGTTGTCTGGGTCAACTTTGCTAGTGAGAGACAGAGAGAGGCGTTGAAAGGCTGCTCCAACGGAACTTATTGTTTTTGGAGGAAAACACGAACACGGTGTACAGTCGAGTCTTAATAGCTTACTTACAACTGGGCTCGTCAGGCTCTCTTCTTGGCTGCAGTGGTTATTATTATATTTACATGCTTCCAGCTCCCGTTTTTGCTCGATGACAGCTCGTACTTTTCCTTTTTCTCCCTCCCTCGCTCACAGACACATAACGGGTATGGCAGTCCATTCTCCCTGCAGCACGGACTACACTGCCCATGATGCTACATTCTTTAGAGCTATACCTGTAGCATTCTGCCTATTAGCTTAGCACAACAACAACAAAATGCCGCTCTCTCACCCAGGAAACACGCAGAGAGAGAGAGCGTCACCCTGTAACCATGGCAACCGTAACACTGCCGCCTGGAACAACAGAACGTAGCTGTCAAACAAAACCCAAACAGTCCTGAGCCGCCACAATATAAAACTGGGAAGTACCGCTGTGTAATCCATTTATATCAACAAAGTAACTGTATTCTAAATACCACCTTTTTAAACGGTAACTGTAACGGAATACAGTTACTCATATTTTGTATTTTAAATACGTAACGGCGGTACATGTATTCCGTTACTCCCCAACACTGACTATATTGGATTCATATCGGTATCGGCAGATATCCAAATTTATGGTATCGGTATCGGACATAAAAAAGTGGTGTCATGTAGGGCTGCCACGATTAGTCGACTAGTCACGATTACGTCGACTATCAAAATCGTCGACAACTGATTTAATAGTCGACGTGTTGTTTGAAGCTTTGTAAGATCACAAAAGACGCAGGAATAAGTAGTAGGATTTAAGAGTGTAATAACGGACTGAAACAGAAGATGGCAGCATTGAATGTACAAGGATGCCAACTGCCATTAAACCCCGAAGAAGAAGAAGCTGCGTCCCAGAATTCATAGCGCGGCCCAGCTCAGTTTCCAACAATGGCGGCAGCTAGTTAGTTTTAATATTACTCTTATTATTCTTTCTGGGTCACAAAATAAACATTTAACATATTTTCAGGCAAGAATGGAGCTGTGTAAACCTCAAATATCTGCTCAGTTTATCAAGACACCACAATTTTCAAAAGTGCTCCGATGTTTTCGGAGACGTCTGTTACCCACTAGCTCGATAGCTAGCCGGGGCAAGGCTCACTAGAGCCGTGAGAACACCGGACTCCCGGCAAATCGTTTCCAAACCCACCGCCGTCTTTCGCTACTCAGGTTAAACATATATAAGTCACTTAGATAACTTAAAAATGTTATTGTTTGGCTTTTTTCAGTATTTTATTTGTTCCTGAGTAAATCGGTTTGGCTGAGATTAAAGTTATAGTTTTTACACAGCTGAATAAACGTCAAGCAGACAACTGATTATCAGAAGTGTGAGATGCTCGAGAATATACTCCGGTATCCCGTGGTATTTTAGATAGCAAGGAGTTTATTAAACTCCACCAAAACAATCTACAAATTTCATTAAAATTTAATAAACTATCATCTTGTCTTTATTTTTAGTTAGCACATACCTTAAACACTTAAAGCTGTAAGCTAATGATAGTTATATAAGAGCAGATGCATGCTGGTGCAATAAGCTGTACGTTTTACGTTCAATGGATGTATGATCTGATTAGTCGACTAATCGCAAAAATAATCGATGACTAGTTGACTATCAAAATAATCGTTTGTGGCAGCCCTAGTGTCATGCCATCTCTAATTAAGAAACACCTTTCCCCCCCTCTCATCACATAAAACATACACATCTTTTTCAGTTTTATCATTATTATTTACATTTTTTTTACATTATAAAATTATTGCACAGGTCTCCCCCCTTGGGACCATAAGCAGCTATCCAGAGGTTGATGGTGCTGCAAGCTAAACCTCTGGGAAACCAGGCAACTCAGTCAACTTAATATAGACCTTAATAATTTTTCAAAAACACAGCCAGACAACAGCAAATTTTCTAATTATTTAAAGTAACTAAGAGGCGGTAGCATCCAAAATTTCACACACAAACTTTCAAGGTATCATATCAACACAGCTTGAGGAGCATTTCAGTTGTGCTACAGTGCTTAAAAGCCCGCTCTGTTGTGCGTTGTTTTTTCACATACACTTTAAGGCTTTGGACCAACAAACTACCAACACCACACTGACTGGGTTCAATTCAACAAAATGTGTAAAAAAGTTTCTAGTCTCTTGCCCACCCTTTACACTCTATGTTTGTTTGTCTGTCTGTCTGATACCCGTCTGTACATGTACATGCCATAACAGGACATTCCAAACAAAACACACAAATATACACACACTGTATGGAGCACAGTGGTGCATAATGCTACCACATGGCAGCTAAACATACGAGAACCATCAAAGGAAATGTGATCCAGCACCTCGTTTTTTTCCTCCGCTGTTCTAGAAAAGTATGAAGTGTTTTTATTTGGCCTACATCAAAACGGGTGTGACTGTGCGTACTGTGTTGAAAATCCCATAAATATTTTGACCTAAAACACATCTGCACCCTCCCTCACCTGTCCACCATGTTGGGGTCAGCATTTCTGGACAGCAGAAGCTCCACGCAACGTGCAATTTTGTCCTCACTGGCAGATGCCGTGCAGCTGGCCATGAGCACCGTCCAGTGATCTGTGGAAAAGAACAACAACAATTTTAAGAGTCACTTCTATTTTAATAAACATTTAGTTTAGCTCGGACTATTAAAAAATACATTAAAACCATATCAAGCTGGCACCAATTATACACATATAAAGATTGCCACTGACAATAGAGACAACATTTTTTGCTTATTTTGTGTCCTGCTCTTGAATAGAGAAGATGCAGACAGACTGCAGCTGACAAAATCCACCTGTGTGTGAAACTCATGCCAGGCACATTGTTGTCTGGTGTCGATGCAGCTGCTTGGACGTGCAACCAAAAAACACATCCTTGTTTGAGTCTAGTAAAGCTTTAGAGGAAGCATTAAGAATTATACTATATGGGTTTGAAAGCTGATTCACGTTTGGCTGATGCTCGTCATGAAAAGATATCAAAGAAACAAAGCAGTTTCAGAATAGTCCAATTTTAGAGACCTCAAATACTACGTTATTGCATTGACAAAATCATTTTGAAGTGATTATTACATGGCCAGTTGCCCAGGCACATTAATGGCTACATTAATGGCTACATTAATGGCTACATTAATAGCGGATGTCTACTACTACTAGGTTTTTAAATGTCTGAATGAATGTCACTATCTGCCCTTGATTTACTTTTGCCCTCACTCTTATTTTAAAAGACCAATTGCCACTATCCAGCATGTTTGCTTGGTCATGTTCCTCTTGTGGCCGTCTATGATAACATTCAGCTGCTCCTTCAGTTAGTCCCTCCACTGTCTCGAGAACATAGTACTGCTGCAAGGTGAAGGGCCACTCTAACCAGAACCTGCAACATGTGGATGCAGAGATCACCAAGCCTAGACTTAACAAGAACTACTGTCACCAGCTGCTGTTCGTGACGGTTCCTCCTGTGTGCCCCTCTTTCCGTTTCTCACTTTGTGTGTGATTTTGAACCTGTTCTAGATTTCTTCCTGTTATATTTTGAAGATAACTTCCCTCCTTTCCCACCGTTCTTCTTCCCACTCCTGTTAACTTCTGATTAAGTTCATCTGTTCCTTACATCCTTTAAATCTGTGTCTATTCCTTCAATCTCTGTCAGGTCATCTTATTTGCGTATTTGATATGCTTTTTCCCCCTTGCCACCACTCAGCAATGCTTTGGGTATTTTCACATGGATAAATAAAAAACCCTAATTGAGTCCCTTAAAATTAAACTTGGTTTTCAGTCAGTGTTCTCTCAACTACTGCCAACATTTTTGCTGTAATGAAAACTGCAATACTTGAATTTAAAAGTACCCTACCTGTTTACTGAATGGTTTCTTCTGGCCAGTAGCAGTGAAGCTCATGTTTTTACACAGGACAAGTGTTCCTTCTGTCTCATGTTTGTTTTTGAAGAATTGTGTAGTTAAATCACTGTATTACCTCATGGAAAAAAAGGGTATGCTATGCTTCTAATTTATAATTACATTACTTGATTGATGATTTGCAGTGATATAGAAAAGGATAAAATATCTCAACCTGGATGGAGCAATGGAGACTGATAGCGGTTTTATCTGGCATCAGGAAGTGTGGCTGCTTTTATGGGCTCTTTGACTTAAGAGGATTTGTCTCCTTATCTTAAACTGATAAAAGTATTCTGAGACCTGTGGCAATGCTCTCAATTCCTGGTTTGTTCCGGTAATGAGTGACTCTCTAACTTGTGTGCTTCTAAATGCGTTTAGATGTTTCCCTGTATGTGTGTTTGTGCGCACAAATACCTAGGTCTCTACATCTGTATATGGGTTTCTGTGTCTTTGTGGCTGTGCATGTTTGGCTCCATATCTGTGTGTGTTTATATTATGTTCGTGTGGGTGTAAACCAGACTGCCTGGTTTGCGTCTACAGAGGCCTGGAGTAAATAAATCTGAGGCCTGAGAATAAGTGAGAGGGCATGACAGCAGCATGGTGAGCTTTATCAATCACTAATGCATTCCTCTGCTCAGCATCACTGCTTGGACAAATGCTATCAGGATCTGACCACACGTCAGCCCTCATCTACTCCATTTAATTGTTTCCTTCACCTGCCTCAAGCAGTGATTGCCAAGAAAACTGTGTGAAATCAGTCACACACAGTCCAACTCAGCATTCTGGACTGAGAATTAATTGATATCAGATATCAACACACTGACGAGTGCCATTGGTCTTGGGTCTGGGGACTTTTAGCAGACAAATGAGGGGTTTTCTTTGGTGGACACTCTGGGAAATTAAGAATGGAGTGATTTTAAATATTTTATAGTCAAACTGACAGGGATGGAGAGGAAAAAAGTTGATGTTTTTATCTTAATCTGAGTAATTTTTAATTTTGGTATTTTTAAACTGAAAGCCAATCAGTTTTCATGGCTATTGTGTCTGCTGGTATTTGTGAGTGCTGATCAGAATAAGAAAATTCTGGAGTGTAATTTTTAAGGTTTGGGCAAAATGTACTGCATGTAAAATCACACCAGATAAACCAAGTGTGCTTGGTTCTATGCTTAATATTTCTGGCTAGTGATAATGCCTTTAGGTGAGTAACATAATTTATTTACAAGAAAACAGACATGAGAGATCTGATGCATTTATATTGTGGATGATTCGACTTAAGGCCCAAGCAAAGAAAGCAGGGAACTATTTAGGAATGATGACTACATCCATCTTTTCCTATAAAGACGATGGTTCAAACTGTGGGGAGAGTTTAATCTATTCCAAAATCTTTCATCAATACAAGCAAACTTTCCAGAATCAGATCATAGTCAGTGCTAAGCTGCAGCTTTGATTCTAAAAACAGTCCAATTTTTAGAGGTCAAAGGTCCCAATTACTGTAGCTTCGTTGCTTTATCATAAAGTTACATTCCATGTGATTCACTAGGGAAAAAAAATGAGAAAAAACATTTTCACCAAAAACTAAACACAGATTCATTACTATCTGATTAAAGTAGGCTCAACTTTCATATCTCCACTGAAAACCATACATATATACACTACAACACGGCACTCTTTGAACTCTTTAACAAAATGTGTTTGTGGTGTGTGCTCCAGCTACAGAACTGCAAGAGGATACGTGGTTTTATGAGTGTAAAACTGTAAACCTTTTAACATGGAGGCGTTCTGCTTCCTTGGTTGTTTCACCCAGACTGATCTCGAGCCAACAGATGCCTTCAATTTTTCTTGCTTTGGGATGAGGGTTCAGCTAAAAAGAACTCAATGGATCAGCAGTGTGTTTCTGCAAGAGTTCCTCACTGGCGTCACAGCCGTTAAATAATGTCAGATGAAGCATAGCGGTGCATAGGTCTGATTGGTTTCCTGGTCTTTGGCTTCAGCAGGTGAGGAAATTGATAAAACGTGCCATCGGGGAAAAATAGCTCGACACCAACGCAACAGAGACTATTGGGAAGAATTAGGCCAGGGTGTTTAATATTCAAGTCTGCAAGGCAAAATGAAGGACTATTGTCTAATCACACCATCTGCCCTTCCTGAAAAGCAGTGGGTAAAAGATTGCACAGGGGTCAGTGGGCCCTACGGGTGTTAATGTTAATGTTGACCATCAGTAAAAAGTAGTCTGCCTAAACTGTTTGTTTTTTTTAATCTATGTAATTGTAAGACTCTTAAAAGATTAACACTCAAAAAGTTACTACTACATATTATAAAATAAAAGGCTGCTATTATGAGTTTAAGATTTAAATTTCCTTTGGTATAACTATGAAAGTGCTGAACCAGACGCATTTAATGAGATCTCACCACTTTTATGATAACATAGGTACATTTCGCAGAACTTTGACACAGAGTGGCTCTTTGCATGGACAGAAATGCAGAAATGTCAGTTATACTTGGCTGTTAACACTGGTTAGCAACATATACACATGTATATATACAGTGGGGCAAAAAAGTATTTAGTCAGCCACCGATTGTGCAAGTTCCCCCACTTAAAATGATGACAGAGGTCAGTAATTTGCACCAGAGGTACACTTCAACTGTGAGAGACAGAATGTGAAAAAAAAAATCCATGAATTCACATGGTAGGATTTGTAAAGAATTTATTCGTAAATCAGGGTGGAAAATATGTATTTGGTCACCTCAAACAAGGAAAATCCCTGGCTCTCACAGACCTGTAACGTCTTCTGTAAGAAGCTTTTCTGTCCCCCACTCGTTACCTGTATGAATGGCACCTGTTTGACCTCATCATCTGTATAAAAGACACCTGTCCACAGCCTCAACCAGTCAGACTCCAAACTCCGCCATGGCCAAGACCAAAGAGCTTTCGAAGGACACCAGGAAAAGAATTGTAGACCTGCACCAGACTGGGAAGAGTGAATCTACAATAGGCAAGCAGCTTGGTGTGAAAAAATCAACTGTGGGAGCAATCATCAAAAATCATTAAAATGGAAGACATACAAGACCACTGATAATCTCCCTCGATCTGGGGCTCCACGCAAGATCTCATCCCGTGGGGTCAAAATGATCATGAGAACGGTGAGCAAAGATCCCAGAACCACACGGGGGGACCTGGTGAATGACCTGCAGAGAGCTGGGACCAAAGTAACAAAGGTCACCATCAGTAACACACTACAACGGCAGGGAATCAAATCCCGCAGTGCCAGACGTGTTCCGCTGCTGAAGCCAGTGCATGTCCAGGCCCGTCTGAAGTTTGCCAGAGAGCACATGGATGATACAGCAGAGGATTGGGAGAATGTCATGTGGTCAGATGAAACCAAAGTAGAACTTTTTGGTATAAACTCAACTCGTCGTGTTTGGAGGAAGAAGAATACTGAGTTGCATCCCAAGAACACCATACCTACTGTGAAGCATGGGGGTGGAAACATCATGCTATGGGGCTGTTTTTCTGCCAAGGGGACAGGACGACTGATCCGTGTTAAGGACAGAATGAATGGGGCCAAGTATCGTGAGATTTTGAGCCCAAACCTCCTTCCATCAGTGAGAACTTTGAAGATGAAACGAGGCTGGGTCTTCCAACATGACAATGATCCAAAACACACCGCCCGGGCAACAAAGGAGTGGCTCCGTAAGAAGCATTTGAAAGTCCTGGAGTGGCCTAGCCAGTCTCCAGACCTCAACCCCATAGAAAATCTGTGGCGGGAGTTGAAAGTCCGTGTTGCTCGGTGACAGCCCCAAAACATCACTGCTCTTGAGAAGATCTGCATGGAGGAATGGGCCAAAATACCAGCTGCTGTGTGTGCAAACCTGGTAAAGACCTATAGTAAACGTTTGACCTCTGTTATTGCCAACAAAGGTTATGTTACAAAGTATTGAGTTGTATTTTTGTTATTGACCAAATACTTATTTTCCACCCTGATTTACGAATAAATTCTTTACAAATCCTACCATGTGAATTCATGGATTTTTTTTTCACATTCTGTCTCTCACAGTTGAAGTGTACCTCTGGTGCAAATTACTGACCTCTGTCATCATTTTAAGTGGGGGAACTTGCACAACCGGTGGCTGACTAAATACTTTTTTGCCCCACTGTATATATATATATATATATACATACATATATTGGTGATTTACATATTTGCACTGCCAAAAAACCTTTTGCATAATTTTTCTTGTAACTGCTTTGATCCTTTGACTTCTCATACCGATTTAAAAATATATTTTTAATTAAAAAAAAAAAAAAGAGGTAGGATTACAGCTGTATTTAAAAATTTGCTTCATCGAACAACAACCTCCACTGACTCCTCTCTCACTGCCATGTCCACTATAGCTCAGGGAGAAGTTGCTGTCCCAAATGGAGGAATTTAAGTATTTTGGTGTCTGGTTCACAACTGAGGGGAGAGTGGAGCAGGACACCAACAGACAGGTCCTGCATCTGCATCACCTGTCTGTTGTGATAAAGCCAAGCATGAAAGCAAAGCTGTTGATTTAACAGTTGATGTATGTCATTATCCTCACCTGTAGTCACAGGCTTTGGGTAGCTGGCAAAGGAATAATAGTGAGATTATAAGCAACAGAAATGAGTTTCCTCTGAAAATTGGCTGGGGTCACCCTAAAAAACAAAAATGGGACCTTTGTCACTTGGGAGGAGCTCAAAGGTAGAACTGCTACTCCCAAGTGTCAAAAGAAGCCATTTGAGGTGGTTTGGACATTTGACCATGGCAGGCCCAGGACATGGTGGAGAGATTACATCTCTCGAATCGTTTGAGAATGCGGAAAGAGACGCCTGGGCATCTCTACTTAGATTGGTACCCATCCAACCCAGACCCATAAATAACCCACGATTGTAGGTTATCTATCACTAAGAATACCCATTCCTTAAAAAAAAGTCCATTTCAATTTGATCTGGTGACAAATTTAAATGACTCTCACATCTCTATTTGCAGACAATGAGACAGTTAACACTAGTGCACACTAATGTTTTACCAAGTGTCTATGTCATGCAGTTTAAAGAGCTATGCGAGCCATCACATCAGAAATAAACAGTAACACAGAGCACTGAGGAATAAAATAAATATGTTAATATAGTCATTTCACAGCTCTGCGTGCTTGTCATGATCAAATGCCCAAATCAACAATTTTCTGCAACTTTACTGTTTAAACATATTTGCAACCACAGTATTGCACTCTATTGTTTTATTTTCGTAACATTTTATACATCTTCATCTCCTGTTCTTTTGATTATGTTTCTGATCGGATTAGGTGTCTCTTAAACTGAATTTAGATAGTGTGCAGAAGAAGAGTCAAATGACATGTGAAAAGCCCTTTTTAAGTGGGCGTGCACAGAAGCTGAAACAGAGAGCCTACATTAACAAAGACAGTTGATAACCACCACTGTTGTACCAATTCTCTCTGACCGTGGTTTTAGGTTTTGTAATAAAGTACAATGGTTCTCAAACTGTGGTACATGTACCACTAGTGGTACTTGGGCTCTCTCTGGTGGTACACGGGAAATCTCCAATGTTTTTTAAGATTCAATAATATACCATTGTGGAGGTATGCAAAGACGACACGAGAGTTCCCCGGGCTCTTCTAGGAGCCAGACTCAACCAGAAAACATCTCCCCTAGTGCGAGTCCTCCATGAAGAGCAGCCTTTCCTTATCGCCAGCGGTCGCAGCCGCTACAGTGCACCGGCGAGCTTGTTTTTCTGGGCCTTAAAACTGCAAAGGCAGCAAGGCGCTGTCACGCTGATGGTAAAAACACAGCCCTTTTATGCAATGCCGCAATCCCAGCCACCATCGGTGAGTCTGATGCTCCTGGTAGCCAGGAGAATGCGATCCACTTCTTCTGCGAGTGAGCGGTAATCCTTTGTGACCAGCAGCGGGGAGTTGGCGAGGCCAGCTCGCACCGGCATCTGTCAGAGGAAGATGTGAGTGAAGAGGAATCCGCTGTCATCCGTTCCTAGCAAGGACAACATGCTCTACATTCACTTGAGAGCAATACCATCACCCAGGCCAGAGAGAGAGAGGAGTTTCTCGGCCCGCTCTGCATCGGAGAGGGAGTGGCACTGCAGCAGCAGCACCTTGAGAGCGGTTTATTTCCCCTAGGTGGGAGGATCCTGGAAGAGGGTCATCACAGGGCAGGTGGACAGTGGATCCAGCGAGGCCACCACATAAACTTATTTGCATGGTATTTAATGCCAGCGTTTGTGGAGAGCAAACTGAGCTTCGGTTTGCATGAATCACGAAGGAGGGTCGTGAAGCCAAAATTCCGGCAGCTTAACCGCCACAGCAAAAATTCAAACGTACAGCTCTGCTATCACTTCCAACATAAATGAAGACAGAAAACTAAACAGCAATGGCGTTTGTAGGGTTACTGAAGTTTGGCTAGCTGGTATATAATGATGTGCTGCGTGGTGGCTAGCTACACAGCTATGGTTAGCATAATATAAACACAGTGAAGCTGGAGGATGAACGCTAACCTTTTTCCAGTTAATAAAAGTTAACGTGAGGGTTCCCGAAGGTTAGGGACAAATGCAATCGCATAGCAGGATGGTGTAAACGGACCAAACTTCAGTCAGGAAAACAACTGCAATATAAGGTTAGTCACTAATATACTGCTGCATGGGTGTAGTTACATCGTAAGGTTTTAAAAACTGAGCTTTAAAATGAATAGTGATGATAAAAACCGAGAGAGGCCGACAATGATCACTGCCTTTTTTAGGGGCTTGTTCAGATTAAATAGAACAAGATACAAAGCATTAAAACATGTTAAAAACACAACAGCCTTAATAAACGCAGAGTAGTTTGGACCTGGAAAAGGTTTCATCAGGTCATCACTTAAAGATCGGATATCTCACTGCTGTGAATCTTTTAATGCAGTACAGTTGTTATTATTATCACTTGTCACATCCTGTTTATGACAGTTAAAATAAATAACATTCATATAAGAAATAAAAATGTCTTGTGTAAACTGTATGTGGCATTAAATAGGTCTATACTTCTGTACTTCAATGTTGGTTATAACGTGTTACTTCACGAGCCATATTTTTTATGAGGTGGCACTCATTGCGAAACGTTTGAGAACCACTGATATAGCAAATACAAAGAAATTCTGGCTATGTTGAACAAATTGTTTTGACCTTTGCTGAAATTGGCACTGGCCCCTCTATCCAGAAGCAGTTTGGCCAGGTCATAGTTGGCCACGCTGACAGCACACATAAGTGGAGTCCATTCAAATCCAAGCCTAGTCTCCACATCCACACCTGTCCACAAAAAGCCACAGCAAGCAAGACAAACAAAATAAATGATTTTATATGGATTAATAGCAAAGTTAAACAAAAAATCATATATAATTGAAGAATTGTTAGAGCATTAATGCATTATTTAGAGACAACTATAATGTGTGATACAAAAAAAATGAAGTGCTTGCCATTGTCCAACAGCTGTTTAACAGTGTCTGTGTCTCCGTTATTGATAGCTTTTTTCAAAGCTGACACAGTATCTTCTCCTTGTTGTTGAACAGCATCCAGCTCCTGTAAAAATATGGAACAACCATAATCAATAAAAACGGATTCCTTCATATAAAAAATGTTAGTGCCTACAAAAGAGTTTGTGGCCTTGCACCAAAGGAAAATCAAAAAGAATATAGTAATGTGTATGTGTGTATATTGTTTTTTTCCTTCCTTCATGTTGGGTTAAATTCAAGTCAAATATTACAGGAACACTTTTTTTAAAGTTAGGTTACAAAGTCTCTTCTGACTCATCAGGATAATCGTAATGCATAATCAATTCAGAGGACCCGATTTAAGCAATGAAAAAATCTCAATTTATGTTAACGGCATTGTGTACATGTAAAAAAGTCATTATTAATAACAGTCTTTGGTTTACTCAATGTGTTTAGTTACTGTATTTATCTATTATAGAGAACTACTAGATATAAAGCTGTGACGCTCAATATTTCATTTTGACTTATTTAACTTTCATTTTTGTAACCTTATTTAGCCATTTTTGTATATTCTGCTTTCTTGGGCTACTCTACTTTATTTCAGCCATTTGTCTTCTAGAGATGGTACTTTTTTCAGCAACTGTAGGTGTATGTGAAAAGGCTCTGTAACACCTGTCACGTATGTCTGTAGGTGTCCTGTTGACTGCTGACACACGGCGTGTGTGAACCTCATGTTTTACTATTTTTTAGCAAATGTGGCGATTTTTATATGGCTCAAAATGGTAAGTACATCCATTTCCTGCTATTTTTTAATCTATTTGACTAAAAACACTTACCCCTGTATAACTTAAACCACATTTAAACCAGCTGGTAATTAGCATTTATCCTATATTTATGCATGTAGGAACCCTGCCCAAGTTACAGCCATGTTCATTTTTAAGCAGCCTCCTAACAGCAATTCAAGAACACCAAGGGTGAGAAAGAGAGGCAGTTGTACAAACTCCTGTAACTGAACTCTTAACAATAATTAAAGAAAACAGCAAATTGGTTTTCTTTGTCTGTTAAATTAGCTTTCTACTAGAGTAAATAAAATAAATAAAAAACAAGAAGAAAGAAAGAACATATGAGGTTCGTTAAGTTAGCTCATGTTAGACACAGAGGTTGCAGCTGTTGCTAGTTAATGCTATCACTAGCAGCATAAAGGCAAATGAGAAAAGATGGAGGGCGCTGGTGTTGAGAACCTTAATGCAACCAGAGTTTTTATCCGAATAAGGCGAGATGTGCCACTCAGCTTCGCTGCCGTCGCTTTCTTCTCCAGCCGCAAAGGCATAATCCATGAAGTTCGCCATGACTTAGCGCAATAGCTCGCTAAGCATCATCGGTCCGAGTGGACTCTACAGGTCACGCTGGAGAGACGTTTGAGGCTGCGCACTGCGCCTGCGTTGGGCGGAGTTTGACACCAAGCCAATTTAAAGAGTCCTGTTCTAGTTTAATAGGAAAATACAAATAACATAAATAGCAGTACAGTGTTTTCATAAAGTTACGCTGTACACCGAATTAAAATTGTGTCTTAAAACAGGAATTTTTGTTGTTGCTACAAGGCCTTGTTTTTGTCCTGTCTCCCGCCCTGATCCCTGTTTGTGACAAATGGCTTTTCCTCCCTGAACCTGCTTCTGCCTGAGGTTTCCTGTTAAAACGGAGTTTTTCCTTTCCACTATCACCATGTGTTTGCGCATACAGGTCATCCCATTGTTGGGTTTTTCTCTGTATTATTGTAGGGTCTTTACCTTACAATATAAAGAACCTCGAGACAACTGTTATTGTTGTTTGGTGCTGTATAAATAAATACAACTGAATTAAATTAAAACAGGTGTGAACCTTTATCTAATCTGCATGAAGGTAGAATTTATTGACAACAGCTCCAAGGGACAGCCATTGTCCAGAAGAGGTCACTCTTTCTTCTGGGCAAGTCAACACCGGTTGTAGCCAACTGCAAGCATCTAACAGTGTGTCTCTCTGTATTTTTCCTCAGGTCCCCTTACTACCTTTTATATTTTATATCCCGCTCTGGCTTAAAAATCCTACTGAAACAAGCTTTAAAGAGGTGATAAAGGAGTCAAAATTCTTTACTTCTACAAATATGCTATAACTAAGCACCCTTTTTCTGGTTTACTTACTTACTTTTCAAATTGCTCTTCCCCGTGGTCTTCCTCACACCCTGGTTGTTGTTTTCAGTTATATGATTATGGCTTATGGAAATCAATGTCAGCATCGTTTTCTGTACGGAGTTTTGGAGCAGTGTTTCTACTTGAAACATGAAACGAATCCTGCACTTTTGAACAATTCTTTGCTTTTTTGTTCCAAACACAAACTCCACTAATATTTTCTCCCCTTTAAACCAGATTACCTGTCAGCACAGGGCTATTTCAACAAGTGATCTAATACCACACTTTATCTCTGTTCCCTTCAGGAATGTCTAGGTTTTAACCCTCCCTAAAGTGAAACAGTGCTTAACCTTTTTTTTTTTTTTAAGAAAAAAGTTTGAAATTCATCGAAATGTGCAGGAACTGTACCAGCTATTAAATAAAAAGCCACAGCTTGACTATTAGAGGCAGCTTAGTAGACCTGCAGCAGCAGGACTAACCTGACTGTAAAACCTGTTCATTCGGCGGTTTTTATTATGTTATTTATGCTTCAACAAGACGTTTAAATGTTAGGTTTTCACGTTAAAACCCTAACTGTGAAATGGGTCGGATTCTACAGTGCTACGTTTGTTATTTCTACTCCAAATTACCTTTTAACTGAGTGTAATTGAAGTCAGGATAATTCACATTTTGTGAGTTCTGCACTCCGGTCACCTCCCACATCTTTTCTGATCAACTAACTTGTGCCTCTTGAGTTTGGTGCCACAATATTACCCTGAAGCCAGTCGGCGTGGAAATGACGTTTCAGTAGTTGGCGAGCCCATAAAGGATAGACTGTCCTCTCCCTGTCACAGAGTGAGAGGGAGATAAAAGAGAGAGAGTGAGTGAAAGGAAGGTAGTCGAAGCGGACTGTGACTTGCAGCAGAAAATAAAACTAGGAAAACGCACAAGAAGACATTGAGTTTTAGCAAGTGGAGCAATAAAAAAAAAAGCCTAGGGAAGCGCGCAAAGTGACAGAAGAGGTACAGTTTTTTGGTTTTTTCCACCCTTTTGGGGCACCAAGATGACCGCATAGCGACGATACATTCAGAGCAGACACGAAGTGGAGAGTAAAGCGGACGAGCATCCCCTCGGAGCCACGCGGGGGACACTCAGGTGCAGGGAACTCAAACTGGCGGCGCTCTTAGAATGCAGAAGTCACCAGTAGAAGATGCGAACTTCTTCTCCAAATTTTTCTTCTGGTAAGAAATGTTTGGTCTACAGCCTTGGCTCCAGGTGCAGGGCCAGGTGCACACGCAGCTTGTCTGTTGTAAAGTGAAATTAAAGTTATACGGTGTAAAGTAAACAAAGAAATGTCAAAAGGGAGGGGGAAACCAATATGCCATTCGATTCTTCAGAAGGCAATTACTGCAGGGTTCTATTCAGTTTTTCTTCTCACATCTGCAGAAATCACGTGCGTAAAATACAGAGTTGTGCTCCGATGTAGTATGTTCTAAAAAGCGTTGGCAGTTGCACTTAAGCTACTGAAGATTTAAAATTTGTGTAATGTGCTAGGAATTGTCATATTACACTTTTTTGCATGGATTAAATGGTTCTTTCTTTGTTAATATTGTAGCCTAATAAAGTGGCGCCGACGCCCCACTTACTCCAATTCCAAACAGAGAAATAATCCTAAAACCTACATGATGTATCTGGATGAGACAGCCTGTGATTCATTCACAGATACTAGCAAATATTTCTCTCAGTTCTCTGTCATTAGTCTGACTATGAAATCAAAGGCTTATCATCTAACCACGAAGAAACAATTATATTTCCATGTAATTTAAAAAGATTAATTACAAATGCGTGTGTGTGTGTGTGTTTGTGTGTTTGTGTGTATGTGTGTGTGTGTGTGCAGGTGGGTAACACCACTGTTAAGGAAGGGCTTCAGAAAGAAGTTGGATCTGTCAGATGTGTACAAGGCTCCCTCCTTTGATCTGGCAGACAACCTCTCTGAGAGACTTGAAAGGTTTGTACAACCTGTGCATTATTAGAACAATTAAACACTTAATTTTTTTTTAGTCTTTCCTTACAAGATTAGTAATAACAAAATTAATGATGATCTCCCCTTTAAACTCACTGAGTTGAAGCCTGTTTTTGGGGAACTGGTTGTAAGGTATTCTCTGAAATTAATAAAATCATTAACTGAACTTCATCCAGACTTTATTAAAACATGTAGAGAAAATTTCTAGGTATGTGCTGATTAACTACATTGATGTAGGTAGCATGCACAGTAACAAAATCCAGGTAAGTGGAACTTGTAGACATTCTGAAACCTAGAAATATGTGGCTTTGATGTTTTTCACGCATGTTCTTTACTCATGTTTACAGTAGCAGAGTATGAGTCCTTTCTTTTTTCACAATAAGGGCTGGCATTTAAACAAGGCTTGACATAAAGCAAACCTGTGTGTGCCAAACGAACAGCCAGACCAAAGATGATGGACAGACGTGACCCTCTTTTTTTGCATCTGTCTTGCACTCTCCCTCTGATTTATTTCTGTTTCTCTCTTTGTCTTTTTCTCTCTTTGTCTTACATTCATTTTGTTCAATAAAAAGTTGGATAATGATTAAATTTCTTATAATAAATTAATTTAAATGTATCCTGTTAAGCCCAATGCTAGCAGCACAAGGTCTTTCTGAATTTTTCATTTTTGTTATTTTGTTACTTTCTTCCTTTGATCCCTTTTTAATCTTTTCCCGTTCTTGCAGATATAAGCTGGTGGCACATCTTTGACAAGTCATTTCCCAAAAGTTAAATACTCTTATAGTTTTTTAAAATTTGCCTAACAATCACGGCAGTGTTCCACGTAGTCTTGCCTCTTTGTGGGGCTGTCGTCACGCTAAATGTGGCCAAAAGGCTGGTCAGTGTACACAGGTTTTATAAAGTCGACCTTTAGAAAGGGCCCAGTCCCACCAGGGTGATAAATGAGCAGTGGTGGGTGATTTTGCTTTCATTATTCTGATCAGGCAAACAGTGAGGACTTCTGGGAACGTGAACTTTACCTTCCATTAAAGCATGCTGTGTGCCGTCAGCCTCTTTTATCACCCCCAATTCAACTCAAGTCTTTGAGCTTTCTTGGCATGACAGTTATTATCTAGCAGGAGCTGGAATGAAGTCTGGTAAAGACAACACATACACGCATGTGAATCTGCATTTTTAATTACATTTTAATCATTTTAAATGTTGATATCATAAACATAGTGATGTTTTTATTTTAGATATATCTATGTTGCAGTAAATAAATAACATACTAGGTAAGAAGATTGCTACCAAAGCAAATCTAGAAACCCGTAATCTATAATGACTTGGCCTCTGCAGACAACAGACAATATTTTGAAGCTTTTATTGAAACCATCGGAACCAAGACTTTCTGTTTGGTATATATGTATACATTAGAAACAAGCTAGTAAAATTTTAGATTTTGATTTTAAGAATGCATTGTGGCAAATGAAGCTCTTCTTTTACACTCCATATGGAGCATTTACCTACATGAAACCAAAGCCTGCAGAACCTTGATTATTCAGTAGTACTCAGACTGCAAGCAGACAACAAACAGAAGCTAGGAAGCTTTCAGTTTCAAAATCTTGTCACGTCTATCTTATCCATATTGTCTGTACACAACAGTACAGTGGTTAGCACTTTTGATTCACTACTGTATCTGCAGAGTTTGCACATGCTCCCTATGCCTGCAGGAATATTACAGGTTAATCCTGTGATAGACTGGTGATCTGTACAGGGTGTACGGTGAATTTCACCTTATGATAGCTGGGATATCCCCATCCCTTCCACCCCCACCCCCACAGTTTTCCTGTTTGTGGCCCTGAGTTGTATATCTCTGCTTGGCAGTCAATAGGTAACACATGGCCACCTAGACATTTTGCATGACTCACTAAAATTGAAAATGCAAGGATCTCTGCCTGTACAAATTGAGACTAATTCAATATGAAAGGTAAATCTTCAATCCCCTTATGTTTTTTGTAATCACTTTCTTCCTCAATTGCCCCCCCCCCCCCTTGTACTTCTACTTCTTTGCCCGTCTTTTCTCTTCTCAATTTCTTCCATCACTTACTGCTGCTGGTTGGCCACATCACCGCAGTTATAAATTTCCCCTCACAGAACAATGCAGCTACTCTCTAAAGCTGTACTTGCCTGCCAAGACAGTTGTGGGAAATTAATAGAGTTATAACAAAGTTACACTAAGTAATTCCTAACAATACTTGTAGAAAGTCCTAGAAAACTAGACTCAAATTCCCAACATCTAAAAGGTACAAAATTCATTCACAAAAATTATATTCATAAATAAATGGCAACAGGTTTTTATTCTGTGAATTAATCACCAGCTGAAGTTGTGGAACAGACCATTAAACTCAGAAAAGCTGGTACACAGCCAAAGTAGTAGCAGACAGATAGAAGAGCCAGAGCCAAACCCTTCTGGCATTTGTCTGGTGTTGTGTGTTTCTCCCATTCTGCCTTCTTCACTGCATTTTAACTGTGTTACAATATAACTCTTTCCTCCCTACAGAGAATGGGACAGGGAGGTGGTGTCAGCCACAGCCAAGAGAAAGCCAAAGCTGCTGAGAGCACTGGCCCGCTGCTTCTTTTGGCCTTTTGCCTGCTTTGGTGTCCTCCTCTACCTTGGGGTGAGTATTTCAGTCTGTCCTGCAGGAAGCACATCCAGCATCTCTAACTGGGAATTGTGATGCTCAGTCCTGCTTGCAGATTCAAACCCATCATTATTATAACTTGATCATGTTGGTTTTATCTTGTACATAAAGGAGATTCAAATTTAGATTTTTTTTAAACACTTACTGCAGAAAGCAAATAAAGTCCTGGTCACATGATCTCTGGTTTCTAAAAGAATATTTGAAAGCACGGATTGGGAAGAGAGAGCTGAGCGTAAAAGCGAAGCTCTCAATTTACCAGTCGATCTACGTCCCTACCCTCACCTATGGCCACGAGCTGTGGGTAGTGACCGAAAGAACGAGATTGCGGATACAAGAGGAGGAAGTGAGCTTCCTCTGAAGGGTGGCTGGCCTCTCCCTTAGAGATAGGGTGAGAAGTTTGACCATCCGGGAGGGGCTCAGAGTAGAGCCGTTGCTCCTCCACATTGAAAGGAGCCAGTCGAGGTGGTTCGGGCATCTGACAAGGATGCCTCCTGGGCGCCTCCTGTCAGGGTTCCTGGGTCGGTGACCCAGTGTTTTCAGTTTTGCCACATCAATGTTTTCACTTCCTGTTTTTTCCCCGTGTCAGCTTGTCTCTCGTGTCATTAGTCAGATTATGTTCAGCTCTGCACTCACCTGTTTCCAATCATTGTCATCATTCAACCTGTGTATTTAAGTTCCTCGGTTTCACCAGTTCTTTGTCGTGTCATTGATGTTATGTTGTCGTTTCCGCCTTCGTTCAGTCAGCCAGCCATTCAGTCTTTCAGTCAGTCCTTCAGTCATTCAGTCAGTCGTCCAGCCAGCCAGCCATTTCCTACCTCTGTTCTGTTTGTTCACTCCATCGATAATAAATCACCAGGCTTCACCTACCTGCGAGTCCTGCGTTTGGGTTCCTTCTTCCTCGCCTCCACTCAGCAACCCCTGACACCTCCTGAGTGAGGTGTTCCTGGCATGTCCCACTGGTAGGAGGCCCCGGACTGGTTGCAGACCCAGGACATGCTGGAGAGATTATATCTCTCAGGTGGCCTGGGAATGCCTTGGTGTTCCCCCGGATAAGCTAGAGGAGGTGGCTGGGGAGAGGGAGGTTTGGGCTTCTCTGCTTAGGCTGCTGCCCCCGCAACCCTGGATAAAGCGGAAGAAGATGGATGGATGGATTGGGATGTAAAACCTTCACCTGTCTTTCTGAGTTTTTAAATATGATAAAGGCTGGAGGTTAGAAGGTGTTATTAACCTGTCTTTTTAGCAAATGTACCCATTAACATGAACAAAATTAATTCTTTAAACTTTGACTTCAAAATTTCATGTTCAAATGCAAAAATAATTATTGTTACACAGCTCAGTCGAACATCATTATGGTAGGACGAGGAGGGGGCAGCTACATTAGTTATGAAAGACATCAGATTATAATTAAGTAGATGGAAAAAGAGCCCCTAGTGCTCATTTGATTTTTGACTTCAGTTAACTCTTTCCTGATAATTTTGTGGTCTCAATCACTAGTTTCAAGTGCTATTGAGTACCATATGAAATTCAGTTATAGCCGCACGTAGAGTCACAAAGGACGATAAAGCAAGAACTAACATTGCCATATGAGCACACATTGCCCCTTGGTCACATCCACCCATTGATTGTGCTTTCAAAGCACCAATATGGTGATGACTATAACGCTCAGCTAGAGTCTTTAAGTCAGGACATAAATAACCATTTCTCTATATGACCAAGTAGAGTTGTGTGTGAGAATGCAACCCAGTTAGACTGAACATTAAACAGTCTTTATCCATCCTGTTTAATTACACCCATGTGAAAATAGCAAGTAAATGTTGCTAAATTGTGTTACACCTACTGCATGCTCGACCTGGCTCGACTGCATGCCTAGCAGTAATTATGTAGCAGTTCGTTAATGCTGTACCTGCATGTGTGTGGGGTACCTGTTAACTATGGTGTCCTGCTGGCACACCCCAATAAAGCTATTGTGCAATGACGCACAAACATCACAAGCATGTCACACCATGGTGTCACAAACCAGCTCACTGTCCCAGGCTTATGGGAAGCTCCAGACAGCAGCCATTGTGTAAGTTAGTGCAGTTGTTGCTGGTTGTCAAGATGGCAAGAATGCCTGGTGGATTTTGAGGAGACACTAGGTAAACAGAGAGGCTCCGAAAACACATTGAAGTGGAAGCCAGCATAGTTTTCTGGTCGTTTAAGGCTATTAGATTTTTGGCAGAAAAATGTTTATCTGGATATGCT
Organism: Neolamprologus brichardi; assembly: GCF_056152115.1. Classification (NCBI taxonomy): domain Eukaryota; kingdom Metazoa; phylum Chordata; class Actinopteri; order Cichliformes; family Cichlidae; genus Neolamprologus; species Neolamprologus brichardi. Next base: position 24,368,100 of record NC_142110.1, read on the forward strand.
TGGAATCTTGGCTGATGATCCTGGCTGATTCCAGATCCAGACGTGAATTTGTTATTATGTAACCGTATTTTCTTTTTTTCCTAAGGTGACATTTTCTTTTAGTTTTAGTGTTTGTTTGTTTGTTTTTTACTTTATGTCATGTTCTCAACATTAAAAATTATTGGAATATGCACTTGCCTAAAATACCCATATTTGAAATAGCAGTTGATACTGAAACTGATCAATTTTTCTTTGTATTTGCATTTATTTATTCCCACATTCATACCAGAAAAACAAAGAAGTCCTCATTATTAAAATGTACTTAGGAGTATATGGCTCATAAACTTACCATGCCTGTAACAGGGGTGTTAAAATATACTTAACAATCTTCCAAGGGCACGAGGAAAGCTGATTCTCTAGGGATGAACTAACTACAACTACAAAACCATTGGTTATTCATTTTCATCATTTACTGTCCTCTCCAGCAGCTTTAGCAAGAATCATGAGCTCAATGCACTATTGTGCCAAATATATTTGCTTTGCCACGAGGAGGTGTTATTGTTTTCTCTTTATTGTCCCATGGTTTTTGTGCAGGAGGCTTCCAAGACGGTGCAACCTCAGATTTCAGGTCGCATCATTGCTTCCTTTGACCCGTTCCATGCTCCAGAGAGAAGTCAGGGACTCTACCTGTCCCTGGGCCTTTGCCTCCTCTTCACTGCCCGCTTCCTTCTGTTGCAGCCTGCCATCTTTGGCCTGCATCACCTTGGCATGCAGATCCGCATCGCACTTTTTAGCCTTATTTACAAGAAGGTAAGGGAAGAACATTATCTATGATTAGAAACTATTTTCCAACCTTTATAAACTTTTTAACTATTTCTAAACTGTATTTTTAACCTTGAACAATGATATTAAGATTTCAAAAATTTCAATGCATTTTTCATTTGCAACTAGAGTAAAACGTATAATGTTTGTTCCTGAAGTGTTGTATAGTGCAAGTGTAAATTCTTCCTTGCAGCCAGTAGCACTGAGCTGCTGATAACACCTGAATTGAATGCTTGTTACTTTTAGTCACTGCTGTAACAATTTGCTATCAGAACAAAGCAACCCATCCGATAAGGCCTTTGCATTTCTTAGATTTTATGTTTTCCTAGTAATATTTTGAAGACCAGCTTCTCCAAATCAGCTAAACGCTTCCACCTTGTTTGTCATGTATGACTGAGCTTTCCCGGAGAGGCACTTACTTGACTGTCCACAGGTTGCTGTGAGGGGCATGTCAGCCGGGTGTCAAAGCATGGCCGTGTGTCACAGACTTCCACCTTTTACTCGCTTTCTCTTTTTGTGTTCCAGCTGACCTCTGACCTTTGACATTTTCAGACCCTGAAGCTGTCCAGCAGAGTCTTGGATAAGATCAGCACTGGTCAGCTTGTTAGTCTGATGTCTGCAAATCTCAACAAGCTGGATGAGGTGAGAAACCTTGGACCTTTTTTTTCAAGGGCAAAAGCTGATTGTTCGTCAGAATCAGCCAGAAGTTGTACTTTGTTTCGAAATTCTATTATTATCATTATTATTGACTTTCTTAAGAAATAATACACAGGGCTTTAGGTTGGAAAACAACAATATAAAAAAACCCACACATTTCAGAAAAATTTACCAGATCAGCTGGGTCACGGGTTTACAACAACTGCCTCCGATGCTGATAACAAATAGGTTGCTAGTGGAAACTGTGCTACTATTGGCTGAAGACAAAGGAGGAGGAATTAATGAAGCTGTGTTAGGAGACAGCAAAAGAGAAGGAAAGGTAGAAGTGTGGAGGTGAGAGTAGGGACTCTAAACATGCACTGTAACTGGAAGGTATGCAGGAGACCAGGTGGAAGGGAAGCAAAGGCAGGAGGAATGGAGGTGGATTCAAAATGTTCTGCTATGGTGTAGATAAGATGTGAAATGGAAGGAAGAACTCCTGCGAAGATTGTGCCGCAGTGGTTAGCATTGTTGCCTCACAGCAAGAAGGTCCTGAGGGAACAAGTGAACATGTACTTCAAGGACGAGGGTAGGGTAACAAATAGGTGGACTATATTCGATGTAGAAGGTGTAATCCAAAAAAGAAAGTGGACTGAAAGGTGATGGTAGTCTGTAGAACAGGGGTGTCCAACTCCAGTCCTCAAGAGCTACTGTCCTGCAGCTTTCACATGCAACCCTACTCCAACACAGCTGAATCAAATGATTGGATTACCTCTTCAACATGGTATCAAGTTTGGCAAAGGCCTGATAACAAGCCATCCATTTGATTCAGGTGTGTCGGGAACAAGGATGCATCTAAAAGCTGCAGGACAGTAGCTATTGAGGACTGGAGTTGGACACCCCTGCTGTACAATGACTTTGGAAATTGAAAAGAGAGAGGCACCGGCAAGAATTACATGGCGAAATGAAGAAAGAAGAAAGTGAAGAAGTGAAATGTAGAAAGAAGTGTACAGCTGTAGTGCTGGGAGAAACTGCCAAAAGGGTCTTTGGTGTCTAGAATAAGAAAGTGCAGGAAATTATTCAAAGGAAGATACTAGCAAAGAAAAAAGTGGGATAGTTAGGGAGATGAAGAAAGTAGTCAGGAGTACTGGGGGGCTTGGCATACAGCAAAAAGTGAAAGATGGGAGTGATCGACAGTGATTGAGGATGTGCAGCAGGATAGAATGATTAAGAATAGAAATATAAATGTACTAACAAGTGAAGAAAGTGTGCTGAGTAGATGGAAGGAGCACTGTGAGAAGCTGATGAATAAAGAAAATGAGAGAGAAAGACAGATGGAGGACAGTTAGTGATTCAGGAAGTGCAGATGATTAGTGAGGGTGAAATGTAAAACTGTAAAGACATGAGTGAAAAGGTTCAGATGACATGCCTGTGGAGGTGGTCTCCATTAGAGACGGCATTGGACTGTTTAACACAATCTTGGAATGAGAGGATGCCTAAGGAATTGGATGTACTGGTACTGAAGAACAAGGGTTATGTGTTGAGCTGTAACAACTATAGAGAGATAAGGCTGATAAGACATATAATGAAGATAAGAGAAAGAGCTGTTAAAGATAGATTACAGGGGTGTTTGCTTTGAGAGTCTTGATGATTGGAGAAAGAGGTGCACCGTGTCTTTGTAGATTTAGAGAAAGCATATGGTAGGGTGCCAAAAAAGGAGGGGCTGTGGTCCTGCATGAGGAAGACCAGAGAGGCAGAAAGGTTTGTGAAGTTGGTGCTAAAATTGTGATAGTGATGAGATGTGCGGTAGGAGTTACAGATAGGTTCAAAGTGGAGGTAGGATTATATTTGTAATCATGCCGGATCCCCTTCTTGCTTCAGAGGTGGTGGCGAGATGACAGATGAAGTCACAACTGAGTGTCTATGGATTATGATGTTTGCAGTTGACATTGTTATCTGTAGTGAGAGTAGGGAACAGGTGGAAAAGAGCCTGGAGAGGTGAAGGTATGCTCTAGAGAGAAGAGGAATGGAATTCAGTTGAAGCAAGACAGAATACATGTGTGTGAATGACAAGAAGACAGGTGAAACTGTGAAGCTGTAAGGAGCAGAGGTAGCGAAGGTATATGACTTTAAATACCTGGGGTCAGCCATCTAAAACAGTGAACATTGCACAAGAGAGATGAAGAAGAGGGTGCAGGGAGGGTGGAGTAGATGGAGATGAGTGTCAAGGGTGATGTGTGATACCAGGATAGCAGCAAGAGTGAAAGGTAAGGTTTACAAGATGGTAGTGAGACCTGCTATGATGTATGGTTTGGAGAGGATAGCACTAACAAAACAAAACAAAATAACAGGAGGCAAAACTGGATTATCACTGGGAGAGACCAGGATGACCAGGTAACAGGTAAGTGATTATATCAGAGGGACAGCTCAGGTTAAGCATGTTGGAGACAAAGTTAGAGTTAGGCAGGGTTGAGATTTTTTGGACATGTGCAGATGAGGGATGGTGGATATATTTGACAAAGAATGCTCATAATGGAGCAGCCTGGCTGGTGAAAAGGAGGAATACCTTAGAGAAGCTTCATGGATGTAGTGAAGGAGAACATGCAGAGGGTTGACAGAAGAGCGATAGGGTGAGATGGAGGCAGGAGGCAGATGATCTGCTGTGGTGTTCTCTGAAGGGAGGACCTGAAAGAAGAAGATAGTGTTTTAATTAATACATCCTCACACAAATAAAAAAAATGCGCTAGAAAGCAGTGGGGCATGAAAATTTTAAGTTAATACAACTCTGTTGAAAAGTGAATGAAATGTGAGATTATTCATAGAAATAATACAGTAGTTTTCTATTCAGAAGGAGATGGGAGGAGTTGTCTCTGCCAGGATAAGGGGAACAAGAATTCACATCGTCACTGACTTCAGTGAATGTGTTTTATTAGGCAACACTAACTGTGTTATCCATACAGAGGACAAAAGAACAGTGCATTACTATATACAATGTAGTGTTAGTACATAAGCAAGTATTACCTGCGCATCAGTGTTGGAAACTCGTGATTATGTATGCATGTTTGTCTTGGCTCTCACTTAGGTGTTGAATGTGGAAACACTATGCAACCTGCGTTGGAACAATTATCACCTGGCTCAAATGTGGCTTGTGTAAAGGTGGTACAGTGGTACCTTGTGTAGTAGTTCTTACATGAGTGTGGAATAACAAGAGGAAAGTTGCAGCTGAGTGGATGAAAGGGACCCAGCTAAAGTGAGAGCTGAAATTAATAGATTAGATGGATTCAATGTTTTTAGGACTTGCCTTACATGTGAGAATCCGGTCCCATCAGAAGGATCGGACATCAGGTGGTCTTGAACCTACCAGTTCCCTGTGTGATTTTGGATTGCACTGATGCGTGAATTACACTGCCAGTATTCCAGTGCCTTCATTTGTGTTGCCTCCTGCACACAGTATCTAGGAAGCTCCTTCACTAAAACCACCCTGAGTATTTTCAATATGAAGGTGTCTGAAGTTGGCAAAGTCACTTATGAAAATTGACTAGTTATTCCATATCCACAGTGTTTATTGAGAACTGTGTATTCACTCCTTCAGTCAGCTTGGATTCAATTCAGTCATAAATTATTAACATTTTAATAATGTGTAATAAAGTCTTTCCAGGGAACCATCTATAAGAATATATATCACAATGTAATATTGATTGTGCATGTGTACTGATTGAACCTTTATTTATGTAATTTTCATTGGACTTCTTTCTCAAATACTATTTCATAACATTAAGCGATATGCTTTATTGTCCCGTAGTGTGGTCAACTTTCCTCTTTGTACCAAGATATACAAAAACACTGTTTCTGTTTTTGCTAGCTTTCTGTTATTATGGCCTGCCTGCAGCGCTTTACTCAGTCCTTAAGGACCCCAAAGCGCTTTACACTAGATTCAGTCATTCACCCATTCACACACACGTGACAGCAAGCTACATTGTAGCCACAGCTGCTCTGGGACGCACTGACAGAGGCGAGGCTGCCGGACACTGGCGCCACCGGGCCCTCTGACCACCACCAGTAGGGGTTAGTATCTTGCCCAAAGATATTTGGCATGCAGCCAGGAGGCATCGAACCACCGACCTTCTGATTAGTGGCTGACCTGCTCTGCCACCTGAGCTACAGCCACCCATTATGTTGATCCTAGTTATAGCCCTCAGTTAACCTGTCAGATACCATTTTTTTAAAGCAATGATTGTCTGGTAAACACACACACACACACACGCGCGCGCGCGCGCGCGCACTGATCAATTGTAAAATAGCCCTTTTGTATCGTCACATTGTCATCTTACATGTACACTAATTTAATTTCTGTGTACTTTGTGTGTACAGAGTTTGGGTCTGGCACATTTTATATGGATCACCCCTCTGCAGTGCATATTGTGTGTGGGTCTGGTCTGGGAGCTGATTGAGGTGAACGGCTTCTGTGGCCTTGCAGCACTGACTCTGATGGGCATCGTCCAGGCCTGGCTCTCCACCAAGATGGCACCTCATCGGTAGTATAGCACAACCAGACACACTTTTAGTATTGGACATCTACACTATTACATATCAATATACACTTGTGTTTGTGTCTTCTGTCTTGCTATGTGTGTTTTTCTCTCTAAATATTAAAAATATTAGTTTCACTTTGTAGCAGTAGAGCTGTGTGCCACAAAAGCAGGCATGCTAGCTTTCTTGAACAAGTCACAGTTCAATTTATGGTAAATGGACTGGTTCTTATATAGTGCTTTTCTACTCTGAGTACTCAAAGCACTTTACATAACTTGCCTCATTCACATTAGCATTTGCTCTACCTAAGTGCTATCTGTCTAACATTAGCACACATGTATACTCTGATGGCTGCATCAGAGAGCAGCGTGGGGTTGGTATCTTGCCCAAGCCGAGGATCAGACTAGCATCCCTTCGATTAATAGATGACCTGCTCTACCTCCTGAACTTCAGCCACTCTACTCTCCAGATATTTTATCTCTGGTAGTTTGTAACAAGTACTGCAGTAATATTAATCAGTGGGCAACACAGTGGTGCTGTGGGTAGCATTGTTGCCTGACAGCTTAAGATAAAAAGGTCCTGGGGTAAAATCTGGCATTTCCGCCCCACGTCTGTGTGGGTTCTCTCCCATGTAGTGGGGCTTCCTCCTACAGTCCAAGTTATACCCTGCCTCTCACTCCAGCCACCCTGAATTTAGTAAGTGGAACAAATTGGATAGATGGAATCTTAATCAGCTCCCGCTTTAAAGAGTCTCATCCTACAAATGAACTTCAACTCCATCAACTTGGACTGTAGCTGGTGACTGTAGTCTGTGTTATGTTCCACAGACTTGGTAAGCTCAAAATAGCAATGCATGAATCAGTTCTTCAGTTGCTGAATGTTCTGGTTTGAGTGGCTCTCCAGCTCGCTTTGGTTCCCAGAACAAGAACTACCCTCACTAGTTGTGGTCCAAGACAGTGGAGTTGGATATTCTCTTAAAGCCATAACGGTAGCCTGCCTAGGGAGACTGCCAGTAGGGAGAATGAGGGAAATGAGAATTGAGTAGCTGTTTATAGCTGGTTAGCAGTGAATAAAACTTTTATAATCTCAGTAGTTTTCCAAATGTGAACACTAACACAGCCCAGAAACAACAAAAATGGCACAGGTCCATATATAAACAGAAACTTGAGAATGTTCATGCATGCATAGGTGGATCCTCTGATGCTCCTTGCTATAAAATTGTTTTGGTGTTCCGGTAAAACTTTCTCCTTTGAACAGGGCGAACAGAGCACCTATGACTAGCCGCCGCCTAGCTCTCACCACAGAGATTATAGAGAACATTCACTCTGTGAAGGCGTACGGTTGGGAGGAAGTGATGGAAAATATCATCAAGAACATCAGGCAGTAAGACACCACCACATATAAAACACATCCTGTCACACACAGAGAATGACTCTCACTACAGCTTTTTTATTATTGAGAAAACAAGGTTAAATTGTGCCATTTGAAGCTAACTGTAACACTTTGTCAGTTGTTGGTTTTTTTTACCATAATGAAATTTGCTAAAGTAATTCGAGCATCCTACTGTTAGTAATCTAATGTGTTAGTTAGGTTAGAACATATATTTTTGTGTATAGTTCCCTTTTTTGATGAAAAACCCTTTGTTCTTTCTTCCATTTTCACTTTCCTCCGCAGGGATGAGATGACACTGACGAGAAAGATTGGATCTCTCCGTTACTTCTACAGCGCGTCATACTTCTTCTCTGCCATCTTTGTTATCCTCTCAGCGATTATACCATATGCACTCAGTAAAGGCATCATCCTGCGTCGAATTTTCACCACAGCCTCCTACTTCATGGTGTTAAGAATGACACTGACCCGTCAGTTTCCAGGTTCCCTCCAGATGTGGTACGACACAATGACACTACTCCACAAGATTGAGGTAGGTTGAGAGATGTGGTGAGATAGATGCTTGTCATCCAAATGCTTTTAATGATCCTACACTTGTTATAACTTTGCTAACAATCATCAGCATAATGAATCCAGTCTTTTTCAGTTTTTATAAGCCTATAACAGAAAAACTCTGTATAAGTTAAATGCATTTTATAATTTAAGTGTATTTTTTTTCTCTTCAGGATTTCCTGATGAAGGAAGAATACAGTGGACTGGAGTATAACCTCACCACCTCAGAACTGGAGTTGGTCAATGTGTCCGCATCCTGGGATGAGGTTTGTTTACGTCCATTTGTTGAGCCTAAAAGAAAGTGAATGCTTCTGCTACTTACTGCAAAGGCAGAATCAACACACATGTCTGATGTGAGACATTTAACCGTAAAATGATCACATAATACACACAATCAGGAGTATCTGGATTATGGCATCATTGTCATCATGTTATATAAATAAATTGTATATTATGACATGCGCTCACCTGCCATTTCACCATTATGTTTACAGAGTTGGATTCCCCTTCAAAACATCCTTACTTTTATATGCCATAGATTCAACAAAGTTCTTAAAACATTCCTCTGAGATTTTGGTCCATGATAGCATCACACAGTTTTTGCAGATTTATTGGTTGCACATCCATGATTTGATCACAGCTCTGTTGCACTGAGGTGTGGTGACTGTGGAGGGTATTTGAGTTGAGTGAAGCCATGTTAAACTCCTGTTCAACAAACCAGTTATTCTTTACCCTTAAAAAGAAGGTGGAATAAAAGAAGATCAAAAACAAAATGGGCAAAAACCAGTTTGCTGTTTGCCAAATTGTCCTGTTAACGACAATAGCTCCAAGTACTAAAATATATGTCTATATGGGTCCGTTTATATCATTCTGGGGAAATTTTGGCCTACCCTCTTTTACAATATTGCCACAGTTCATTGAGATTTTGGACTCTGGCCTAGGCATAACATTTCAGGCATCGGACTGAGGTCTGGATTTTGGGTCATTGCGGCACCTTGAGTTTCAGCTATTCCTTTGTAGATTTACTGCTATGCTTGGAACCATTGTGCTGTTGCATGGCCCAGTTTTCGCAGAGCTTTACCTGGACTGGTCTACTGTTCTGACATTTGACTCTGCAACACTTCGGTATACAGAAGAGGGTTCCGGTCTCTTGGCTGCAAACCAAACCCAAATCAACCCACATCCCACAAAAGCAATATACAGTCATTTTCTAATTGCAAGGGTAATGCATTGAGTTTAATTAGGGAGCAAAGCAGCTGGTTACAGTAAAGAAGAAGAATTCCTTTTTAACAGAGATCTTTGGCAGAAACTGGCTCTGGGAGGCTGGTTGAGCTGAATGTATAAGTAAGATGATAAGTATAAAGAAGTTTTGGACAGAAACATCAAAGATCTGATTTTTAGTTGGCTTAGAAATAAAATGTAATTGATATGTTTAACTCATACGGTACAAATGTCCAGTATTCTGCTTTTTGTGATGTATTGCTCTGTGTGTGTGTGTTTAGAAGGAGGTGGGTAAATCTAAATATATCATTATCTGACTCAAATGTCAACAGTCACTACTAGTCCCAAACATCATCAGTCAAGCTGTAATACATTGACTCTTATCTGTGCGTTAATACAAGATCGGGACAATCGCATGTTTGAAGAAGTCAAATTTTGACAGCCCCTACAGTAATTCCAGGTGTAATAGTTAATTCCTCACCATCGCTGGGAGACAGCAGTATAATCTTATCTATAAGCTCAGACAGTAAACTTAATCTAACAGGTGTGATTCATTGACCATGCAATACCGTGAGAAAAAGAACATCGAGCTGGGTTTTTTTCCCATGTCACTTTGCCTAATTAATTATCCAGGTGTTGTCACTATACTGGAAACTTTGCTGGAAACACAACTCTGAACTCTTGATGAGATCAAATCAGATTCTCCCCCGGCTTTCACCTCTTCCTGGAATGTGCCATTCGCAGTTGAATGGAATGGGTGTTGCCTTTCTTTACTGCTGGCAGGGTGCACATCACCTCATTAGAATGAGAATCACACAGACAAACCTATATAACCAGAGCGCAAACTGGCATTAGAGGTACGGTGACCCATAAAATGTCACAGAGGTCAATGATTAAGCCAGTCAGTTGAGCAGAGTTCCCCTCTTCTAGCAGTGAGAGGCGTCTCCCATTAATCCTTACAGATGTAGAGACAGATGAGGTGATATAAGGCCATTGTGAGACCCTGGGAGTCTTCTTCTGTCCTTGGAGAATCAAATTCCTCACAGTAATTCAATTCAATGTTATTTATACAGCACCAAATCAAAACAACAATCGCCTCAATGTGGTTTATATTGTAAGGCAGACCCTACAATAATACATACAGAGAAAAACCCAACAATCAAATGAGGCCCTATGAGCAACTTTGGCGACAGTGGGAAGGAAAAACTCCCTTTTAACAGGAAGAAACCTCCGGCAGAACCAGGCTCAGGGAGGGGCGGAGCCATCTGCTGCGACCGGTTGGGGTGAGAGAAGGAAAACAGGATAGAAGACATGCTGTGGAAGAGAGACAGAGCTTAATAACAAGTGCGATTCAATGCAGAGAGGTCTATTAACACATAGTGAGTGAAAAAGGTGACTGAAAAGGAAAAACTCAATGCATCATGGGAGTCCCTCAGCAGCCTATGCCTACTGCAGCATAACTAAGGGAGGATTCAGGGTAACCTGATCCAGCCTAACTGTATGTTTTAGCAAAAAGGAAAGTTTTAAGCCTAATCTTCAAAGCAGTAGTTTATTCTAGTGTCGCTGCCTGAGAGCACAGCATGATGGACACAGTCACTCAGCCTTGAAGCAAGCAGTTTTATCAACAAAATGAAAAACAGAAACATGCATGCCGCGTGCAGGTACACAGAGTCTTGTAAATGAAAGTGTCACATGATTCACTATAATACATTAAAAGGAGATGTTTGATTATGAAAGTCACCTTAAAGTGTAGAAAATGAACTCTTTTGTATTAAATTGTTTAAGAAATCTTAATATGCAGTAAGTAAATGATAAACAATGTTTTGCCACATACAGATATCATGTTTAGTAACTGCCTATGAACTCCTTTACAGCGTATTGGTGAGTTGTTTGAGAAGATCCAGCAGGAGAGCAAAGCAAATGGACACCTGAACGGTGACCCCGGGCTCTTCTTCACCAATCTCTATGTCACCCCTGTGCTCAGAAACATCAGCCTGCACCTCGACAAAGGCCAGATGCTCGCTGTGGCTGGATCCACTGGCTCAGGAAAGGTAGGATTTCAATTAAATTAAATTCTGGTTAGGGAGTCACTGGAGTCTGACCGATATGTCTGTCTGCACACATATAGCTTTTTGTCAATATATTGATGTTGGTGAATAATTTTAATTTAATGGACAATAAATGCAAATTAAAGAAGAGATGGAAGAAACACCCCCCAGCCGTATTAGATGTGTTCTTGTGCATAATCTATCTGTCCTTAAGAAGCTACTGTGCAACTTGGCAACACACGTTTGAAACAATAGTAAATGAATAATGTAACAATAATGTAACAAATTGTATGAATAAGACAAGTTTATTTGCAACCTTCACTGTCATAATAGCTCAATATTGGCTCATAAATAATTACATGCAATAAATGCCAGTTTCCCTTGAGCAATGAAAGAAACATGCTGACTCACTCCATATTCCTTGAGTTGAGAACACAGTTAGATGAAGAAGAATAAAGTGTCACCATGCTCTCCTGTTTCCTCCAGAGTTCCCTGCTCATGATGATTCTGGGAGAACTGGTGCCAACAGAGGGTAAAATTAGACACAGTGGTCGCATTTCCTTCTCACCCCAGACTTCTTGGATTATGCCAGGGACGATTCGTGACAACATCCTGTTTGGCCTGACTTATGATGAATACCGCTACAATTCTGTTATTCAGGCCTGCCAGCTGGAAGAGGTACCTTTATTCCTTTTATTCTCTTTCGCTGCCTTTTCTTTGTGTCTTTTGTTTTGCAAACATGGAATTATATTTGTCTTGTTCAGTCATGGTGGCTGTAGCTGTTCATGCAGAATACAGATAACCTGGTACTTATTGCAAAAAACCACAAAGTACATGTGCAGTTCATGCATTATTAGCAATGCACCCAAGTGCCGGGTTTTCAGTTTTGTTTTGTTTTTTTAAAGCAGCAAGTTCATGGGTAGAGCCTGGCCAGTGCTCTGCTAATGGCTTATTTAGTTAGTTACAAATGCACAGCTGTGGCAGTACAAATTACCAGTGCTACGTGTGCTACTGCTATCTTGGATAATTATATATAATTAAATCAGAGTTGGTGGGGCTACTCTGGCTTTCTGAGTTGGAAATCCACCTTTATAGGCCATTCCAGTAAAAAATTCCAACTGGGATTTAAAAAAAAATTCTGGCTGGAGAGATCAAATGGAATGCCCACATGTTTATGGTAATTTGGTAAACTTAGCCTTTTCCTCTGTGTTTTGACACGTGAAATATGTTTGTAGCCACTGAAAAGAAAAAATATCTCCATTCTGGAAAACAAAGGTTTTGTCTTGGAGCATTAAAAGGGCGCACCTTTATCTCCTCTCTTAATGTCAGGTGGCACATTGTGTTGTGGTTCTTTGTGTTCTGATTGGTTGGGATTATTTGTAGTTAGGGTTATTTTGCCACCTGTTGCTTTGGCTCCTTTTTTTCTTTTTTGCAGTGTTTTTGTGTGCTTGTTTTCATGTGGATGAAGATATTTTCAAAAACCTGCTCAAATGAACGTGTGTGTTTTTTTTTTTAATTACAGCAGAAAATTTCTGTTTTAAAAATATTTATTTGTTTGAAATTAGCATAACGGAGAGTTTCATTTTTTTTGGCCACTGCCCAGAGGTCATGGCCATGGCTGAGTGGAAATGTAGACGGACTGAGAAGTCAGCGGTCTCACTTTTACATTCAGTTTTCTCTTTGGCACAACACAAGCACGGGTCTGTCTGTGAATCAAGTGACAAACGTTTGCAAAGTGAGGATATTGTCATGATAGTCCTGACGTGACTACACCTTCAGGCTTGAAAACTTTGGACTCTTGCACTAAAACCCCCTCTGCGTCAAGCTGCAGATCCAGCTATTGCCACATGTTTGAAGTTCATAGTGAAATTACAAGCAAACAAGTGGCCAGAATGGGACTTCCTAAAAATGGCAGCCACACTGGAAGCTGACCAGAGGTGCATACTATTCAGAGCTTTCTCGGAATATGGATGATAATAGTTGTTGGCATGTAGCAACAATTTGACAGTGTCTTGATATTTTGATACTTTTTAACCACTAAGATAGCTTCTTACTGGTAAATAACAAGAACTGACCAGACTGCTGTTCTCAGAGGAGAAGAAGTAAACTGTCAATGAACTCAGGTGACAAGATGTCCCTCTTTATGTGGGACTGCACAGCATTTTTATTACTTGTCCCCCTTTTCCAAATCTTGAGACAATGTCCCTGATTTTTGGCTGATTCTGCTGAACATGCACATTTCTAAACTCTGGTTTTTACACAATGTATATCAAGCGAAGGCTTTTTAACCATAGTCAGGAGAAGATTATCTTGTCTAATGCCAAACTCATCAGGGAAAGTTACAAATTCCCAGAAATCACAAGCTTGTTTTGTCAAATGTGAAGGAGAGAACCATGAACACCAGTATAAAGAAAATAAGGCACTATAGAAGTAAAACTGAACTGAAAATGAAGCGGCAGTATATTCTGAGAAAATGGTTTGCTTGAGTAATTTGTCAGCTTCGCGCAGGGAGGGAAGTGTGTGGTGTGAGGTGACATGTGTGTCGTCATTGGATTAAAATTGTTAGATATGGTGCCAATCTATGCATACAGCCAAGCTAAACCCCCAAAACTCTTATTAGGAAGGAGATAAGCTAAGAAAAATACAAAAAGAGAATATGGGAGTATAAACAAACAATTGCCCCGTACATGCTACATGACACTCTGATAACTGTTTATTTTTAAATTAAAATTAAAATTATGTGTTTGTCCACATTTAGTATGTTGAGATCTGTTCACCCTACTGTAAACAGATCACAAGCTGAGTCACTGAAAGTATGGCAGCATTACTGGATTGAAAATGTGACTACATACTAAAAAAAATCAGAGTGTTTTCAGCAGAGTGAAATCTTTGCCAGCTTTTTTTTTTTTTTTTTTTGAAGTCTTTTCTTAGTCAGTGATCTGATTCTCTCTGCTAAGCTGCCTGTGTGGAGCCACTGCAGGGCATCGCGATGGTTCAGGTTTCACCAGTCCACATTTACACCAATTATGTGTCCCACAAACACAAATACTTGCATACTTGCAAACTCTATGCTTGTCTCTAACTCTGACACATGTACTCTCTCATAAAGCCTCAGTGTTGAGTGACGGACCTCCAGCAGAATAATGTCTCCTCTGTTGCTGTGGAAATCTCACATTATGTCACTGGGATGCAATACAAGCCTTTCAGCTCACAACTAGCTGGATGGACGAGCATTGGATCTGAGGCAGTGAGATTTAAAAAAAAAACAAAAAACACACACACACACACAACTTAGAAGTGTCAGTTTTTGAACATACACTACTCAAAGGTTTGGTGTGATTTTACTTTCTGATTTGTTGAATATATCCATGGCATCAGCTGGAAGGAACACCAGGTAGTAGGTACACACAAAAATAACTTTCATTTTTCTGAAAGTTGTCTCAATGCAATGCTAGAAGTTAATAAAATAAGACCCTGATATACTACTATACTATACTATACCTATACTACTCCATATGGAAACATTAACTGTCTTGGACCAGTGCAGAAGCAGCAGGACAGATCTGACCCTGAACAATAATTAAATGCACAAAGGCTGATGCTCCAGACACTGAAAACTGATTCCTTCTTTCACTGAAAAAGTCATTTCAAGCTGTGCTAAACTGATCAGTTAGACTTTTAGCATGACACATTAGCCTTGGCTAATGCAATGTGCAAAATATAAACTACATAAAATAAAAAACGACAACTTTTACTGAAATCAGTCGAGAAGCCCATGCTGTGTGTGGGACCATCATATTTATTGACTGTGAAGTCACATCTCGTGGCGCTGACAGTTGACAAAAACACAGACAGAGCTGACACACAATAGAAAAACTCTGCCTTTATTTTGTATTTGAGGACATGCGTCAAATGTGTGATTTCTTCCCACTGTAAAGCCATTTTTAGCTACAAGAGTTTTTTGATAGTCAAAGGTGAGGCTTTCTTCTCTTTCTAATTGTTGTTTTTTTTTGGGTTTTTTTGTTATTGTTGTTACTATTTAACTGCTTTATTTTACAAAGCTGTTAAACAATTTGTTAACTTGGTCCTTTATACACTCCTATCCAGACAGAGGAAGCTATTTAAAAGGTAGGAAGTTTGAATGATGATAAACTTGTGCTGTCACTTCATTCCTGTTGCTGTAACTGTTTCATAATCACTAGCTGCCATATGTCTACGTGACAGTGTTCATGTGCCATCTATGCTTTGTGCTTTTGTTTAGTTCGATTTTTGAAAATGCCCATGTGAGCATATAGACAGGATAACTTTGAAAATGAGGTATAATCACTTTGAGGACTGCATTTGTTCTTGTTTCTTTATTCTTGGACATGTTTCATTATGTTGCCCATTCATTCAGTGAGCAGGCATGAGGCCATCACTTCTCCATGAAATCAATGAGCTTCTTTATGAAGAAGATCATCCACTTCATTTTCTGCCCTCTTTACAACAAGGGTGTCGAACAGTTTAACTGAGTGGATGGCATCAATGGCCAGACAGAAACATTTTCACAGGCTTTCATTTCTTGTAACACTTTTGTAACAGCCTGTGACTAATGAGCAAGTGACAAGTAATGTGAGTATGGGTATTTTTACTAATGCCAAAAATAATAAAGGTAAATAATACATCTTTGCATTATGTTCTTGTATATAGCCTGTGTAGTAGGCCTAACATTTACAACCGAAACTTTGGGTAGGACATTTGAATAAAAAGTTAAAATTGATTTTCTAGTTTTCCAAAATCACAACACAGATTATGTTCTTTGAACACAGAGATCAACTTGCAAAGAGATGTTTGGTAAAGAAGTTCTGAGTCTTCCACCTTTTGAAATTGCCTGCTGTGCCGTTCTGTGTTGGTTAGCTTGTAAGCTCGCAGGTGTGTGCAGTGACTGTGCACTTGTCTCTTTGGTTTGGTGGTGTTGCATTGCAGACCACAGCTGCATCTAGG
Organism: Neolamprologus brichardi; assembly: GCF_056152115.1. Taxonomy (NCBI): domain Eukaryota; kingdom Metazoa; phylum Chordata; class Actinopteri; order Cichliformes; family Cichlidae; genus Neolamprologus; species Neolamprologus brichardi. Next base: position 24,384,260 of record NC_142110.1, read on the forward strand.
AGGCCAAAATTTGTTGAGAACCTAAACTAATAAAAGGACTGGATTCAAATTTAAGAAGGGCTGAATTTGGTCCACAGATCTTGAGTTAAGAGTAAAGATGACAGAACATAAAAATGAAAAATCCAGAGGATAAAAACAAGGAAGTTAAGGTATTTATGTGCCAGTCTAATGTGTTATACCCACTCTTTCCCTGTTTTCCTCTCCAGGACTTCGCTTTGCTACCCGAGAAAGACAAGACGTATCTCATCGATGGAGGGGGGACCCTCAGTGGTGGTCAAAGAGCTCGTCTCTGCCTTGCCAGGTAGTTTCTGTCACACCTGAACATCTGTCAGCAGGCCTCATTCACTCTTGTTTGTCTGTCAGCACAGACTACCTTTGCTCATTAGTTAGAATTTTGGTTCTTGTTTTGTATCAACTTGTGTGTTTCTTCTGTAAGTTCTACATCATCGCTGTAGCACTTCCATAGCAACAGGTTACATAAAAGAAATATCATAAAACATTAACGATATTAAAATAACCCTCTAGCTACAGTATATGTGTCCAGCAAAAAGAATAAGTATCAGTGTACTTAATCAGAAGCTGCTCAGGATCCCATATCACTCATATGTGTGTTGCTGTCTGCTTTTTATGGTTTCTGTGGCTTTTACAGCCCGAGCTTTATTGCTCTTTTAAATCTCTGTGGATCAGCCAGAAACTCTCGTGTTCCCATGCATTATTTATTGGTTTAGTGTGCTAACATTAATTTGCAGCCACTCCTTGATTTTTTTAAACTTCTGCTATCAACATAGCGATTCACTGTGACTGATATATTCCAGCTTCTCTTCTTTGCCTTTCTGCATCTTATGCTTTCTCTAATTTTGTTTGTTTGCTTTTTTGTTTTTTAAAGCAAATTGGAACATTTTCTTTACCTTCCTTGTTATCTGTGACCTAATATGTGTGTTTCTCTCTCAGGGCTGTGTATAAAGATGCAGACCTCTACCTCCTGGATGCGCCTTTCACCCACCTGGACATCGCTACAGAAAAAGAGATCTTTGAAAAGTGCGTGTGATAACAGAGAGTCTTTCATGTGGAGGAGGTCGGGGTGATTAGGCGAAAAACTGACTTCAAAGTCAAGGTTAACGCTGAAAATGCTCTTTTCTGTTGGGAGTCATAACTGCTTTATCACAATGTAACCTTCGCAGGAAATGTATTTCTTTCTTTTTTCTTTTTATAGAGTAAAGCTTTTATGCTTGGATGGTCTTTGGTTAGCCTCCATTTTGGAAAAGCAGACAAAATTGCTTGTAAACTTTTAGAGTTGTGAAATCCCTGACTGTATTTATATATACACTCTTATAATGTGTGTATATATAAATACACATTCATATAAATATCCATATCACTAGCTCGATTTTTATAGTTTCTGGTAATTATAATTTCTATTCTGCATTTGTTAGAAAGAAATAAGCCCTTCTTTGTCAGACTTTTTTTAAAGTGTGCATTTGTATCCACACACAGCTGCATCTGTAAACTTATGGCCTCCAAGACTCGTGTCGTAGTAACCAGCAAGTTGGAGCATCTCAAACGTGCAGACAAAATCCTTCTGCTGCACAATGGAGATTGTTACTTCTATGGCACCTTTTCAGAGCTGCAGGCCAAGCGTCCAGACTTCAGCTCCCTGCTTCTTGGTCTTGAGGCTTATGACAACGTCAATGCTGAGCGGCGTGGATCCATTCTCACAGAAACTCTTCGCAGGGTTTCAGTTGATGAAACCGCTGGTTTCCGTGGCCCAGAGCAAATTCGTCAGTCTTTCCGACATGCACCAGCTCAAAGCCATCCTCTAGGTGATGGCTACCCTGAAAAACGCAAGCAGTCACTCATCCTTAATCCTCTGGCAGCTGCCCGCAAGTTCTCCTTCATTGGGAATTCTCAACAAACTGGAAACACGACAGTGGAAGACAGGTCTGATGAACTCCCAGAGAGAAGATTCTCTGTAGTGCCTGAAGATGAACAAATAGAGGAGGCACTTCCGAGGAGTAACCTGTACCATGATGAGTTTCAGCATCTTAGCGGGCAGCGGCGCCAGTCTGTCTTGGAGTTCATCACCAGTGCTCGGGGCCAAGAGCGCAGAGAGCAGATGCAGTCATCTTTCAGGAAAAAGCTCTCCATCACACCGCAGTACAGTCTTGCATCAGACCTGGACATTTACTCCCGCCGCCTGTCCAAGGACAGTGTTTATGACATTAGTGAAGATGTGGATGAAGAAGACATGGAGGTAAGGCTTTTTAACATATTATCCTGTTATGTCTCTGAAAATGATTATGTAAAAATATTTTCACAAACTGTGCTATGTACCAAAATCAAGAAATTATTGTTAAGTAAGTCACATGGTTAAAACCCATCTATCCTGTTTCTTGACAGCAATGCTTTGCAGATGAACGTGACAAAAATGTCTTTGAAACTACCTCATGGAACACTTACCTACGCTACGTAAACACCAACAGGAACTTAGTCTACGTCCTCATTTTCATCTTCATTGTCTCTGTCATTGAGGTAAAAATCAAAGATTTGGGGTTTTTGTGTTATTGTGTGAATTTAATTAACAGCATTTTGTTTTCTTTTCACAAATAGGTTGCTGGCTCTGTCCTCGGTATTTTTCTTATTACTGAGTAAGTCTCATGTTTCATGTTGCCTTAAACAGAAAATGCAGATTCTTCTCTTTGTCTTTGGATAGTCAGCTAGTGTGCTCTGAGCTCTCTAATCATGTTAACTGTAAATACTATTTAAATAGTATTTACAGACCTTACTGTAAATCACTGGTTTTCCACTGGCTCCCAATCTATAGCCAGGTGGACAAAATAATTTGTTGTAAATCATAAAATTGAGTACTATGGTTAAAAGGACGTTTACACAAATGGGGCCCATGTATACGATAAATGGACTGATTCTTATATAGTGCTTTTCTACTCTCCTGAGGCATTTAACATCCCACATTCACACAAGGACTCTTTTCTATACTGTTTTTTTAAGTTACTAACTAACATTCACACATATTCATGCTTTGATGGCTGCATCAGAGAGAACCTGGGGCTAGTAGTCTTGCCCCAGGATATTTGGCATGCAGACAGGCAGGGTTTGAACCACCAGCCTTCCGGTCAGAAGATGACCTGCTCTACCACCTGTGCTACAGCCACCCAACATATGGTGACAAAACAAGCAGATTGTGTCATTTACTCCTTCCAGCATCATCCAATAGGAACTTCGAATGAATTTATCAGAGATGACCGAGGCTTATAAGGGTGGTCCTTGGACGATTTCCTTCGCTGTGCACATTCACATGCTAACGAGTAGGGGACACATGCATGGCTGTTGCGCTGTAGTGTGTTGGCTTGAAGAAATAAAAAACTAGCACATAGACATCCACATGGATCAGAAGTTCACCCTCTGATCAAATCCATGTCAAATGGCTCTAAGTGAACTTGTGTTTAGGTCTTATATTTCTTTTCACTTTTCTTATTTTTCACTGGTGACTGATTTTAAATGTGACAGTAGGTTTAAATGTACTTATTTTTGTGGTTATTTGTTTATTTAATTGTTTAATTATTACATGTTAATTACTAGACAAAGACAAAGCCTTCCATCTTTAGGTTACAGTGAGGGACGATGAATTAGCTCTGTTCATGTAAAACGAGTTGAAAACAAGTACTATAAGTGTAATTGTCTCTATCATGAGCTGATTTAACTGCTGCTTTATTTAAATGTGTAAATGAGAGTAACCAAAAGCGAACATTAAAAATATCTGTTTATTAGCATCAGTAATTTACATTTAGAGGTCACAATTATGCAGAAATCAATAAAGGTAATTTTGTGATCTATTCTATAATGAAGAATTGCTCCATGTAACATTTATTATACATTCCTCACATCCAACAGTGAGGTCTGGAGGGACGCCGCCAATCCTTCATCGCCCAACTATATTGATGAGCAGCACCCCAATGCATCGTCGCCGCCTGGCCATCTCGGTGTTATTATGACACCCACCAGTGCTTATTACATCATCTACATCTTTGTAGCCCATGCGGACAGTATTCTGGCCCTGGGATTCTTCAGGGGTCTCCCTTTAGTGCATACATTACTGACTGTGTCCAAAAGACTGCATGAACAGATGCTTAGCTCTGTGCTGCGAGCCCCCATGTCTGTGCTCAACACGATAAAAACAGGTGCTTTGCTTTTTTACTTTTTGAGTAAAACAGATTTTTACTGGTTAATGGCCTAGATGATGTCACTAAATAAATGAATGATGGTACAGAATCCCTGTAGAACAAATCTGATTATCAATACTGATTACTAATATCTTCCTTTACTACAACACCTTCACACTTTCGCTGTCCTCTTTCAGCCAGGATCGTGAACAGGTTCACCAAGGACATGGCCATCATAGATGACATGCTGCCATTGGTGCTTTTTGACCTCATACAGGTATTTATTCAATACAGTGGATGATGATGCATCGTTTTTGAAACTGCAAAAAGTGACTGAAAACTACTGCAACAAATATTCCCTCTTTCTTCATTGTAAATTGATTAATGGGGTGCAATCGTAAGCAGAATAAATAAATAAATGACAATTCAATTTCAAAATTCAATTTCCTCAATTTATCCTTTAACCTTTTGAATCTTTCCCTGGAGAAATTGGACAATGTTTTTTATTCCTCTGTAAAAGTTTTACAATCATATTATAATAAAAAAAGAAAAATGATTAAAAACAACATTAAAACATGCAGTGAAAATAAGAACAGGGAAACTGAAAACATCTTTTTTTAAAGCCAGAAATATCAAATAATAATAAGTCTGCTCATATCTGTTATTAACATATTTTCCAAACACCAGGTGTCATTAATCGTCGCCGGTGCCATCTTCACTGTGTCCATCATAGAGCCATACATCTTCATCGCTGCTCTCCCATTGGCTTTTATCTATGTTTTCCTCAGGAAGTACTTTCTACGAACTGGACAGCAACTTAAAGTCCTGGAGGCTGAAGGTGAGCATTGGAGAGTTGTTGGCCGTTAGAGATGACAGTGCAATGTCAAAAAATGTATTGAATTTCACAGCTCGTTGTCATGATGGATAGGTTTTAGTGACTCCAGCAGTAAATGTAAAATGTAGAAAGGGGGAAAAAATGAAATTTGCTGTAGTTTAATAATATGTTTACATATCTTTCGAGATAAATTGTCTAAATAACCTATGTAAGAAAAGAGGCTAGAAAAAAATGAGAAAAAACGTTACTTCTTCGTAAAGCATAATGGTATTATTTAAATAGTTCTTACTGCTTTGTATGTGATGTATTATTAGGCATATGTCTGGGTGCTGTTCTTTAGCTCTGGCTCTTCCAGACTTTAATCCTGAAGATGAGTTTTTATTTTCTTTTTGAGGGGAGAGAACATGGGCTCAGAAAAGAGTAGAGTAATGAAAGTGAGTAGTGAAATATATCAGTAAAAGTGAGAACATAATAGGAAAACCAATACTGAGAACAGAGGAAGAGGGATGCTTCCTCTGAGAAGGAACCACAGTCAGTGGGCAAAGCTGGCAGATGGCTTAGAGGCCAAAAGTCACTGAAACATGAAAACATGAGAGAGGAAGGGTTGAATCAGAGGACAGGGTGTCTCAGAAAGAGAGGAACTGTTTTCTTCCAGTATTGAGACTTGGATAATGTTCATATTTGGTTGTTTTCCTTTGAGCTCCTCAAGACATCAGAAAAGATTTTTGGCTTTTGGCTTTAAAAATCAAGCCTACCTGCTAAATAATGAAAGTATTTATATTAGTGAAGATTTTCAAAGCAGTGCCATTTTAATCATTTATAATCATTACAGTCTCGTGGGGCTTAAAGAGGCCAAATCTACAGGAGTCTGTCTTTATTTACTACACTTTCTCTCAAAGTCAGATGCTTGTAATAAATGTAACAGAGAAATCTGTTTGTTGTCTTCATATTACAGTACAGTACATTTTCATCATGTACTGTGTTGCTAGTGGCGACTGTCCATCTTTAGCTTTAGTGTAATGCACACATGAACAGTAGATATTGTGTCATCAACAACCTCATTAAGTGCACTTAAGTGTAATAGAAATGTAATGGGTTTAAAATATTTACAATTAGTATCTAATATAGAGACTTACAATACAACACGATACATATAAATTCATTTTAGTTTAGTGGTCATAAGTTGAAGAACTGCACTGTTGCAAAAGGCCGACAGAGCAGAAGAAAGGAGGTTTGTACAGTCAGAGGATGAGGAAGCTGCTGACGAAGTTGCCGCTCTGTTTTTTGGGCTTCTCTGCTGTGCCCTCGATTCTGTCAGTGAATATGTGTTTCAGTGATGACGCCGAGATGTTTCCGGAGCTGCTGAGAGCTCACTGGGGTCAGAGAAATGAGCTGAGCTGGGATTTCCTCTAAGCCCATCCTGGTGTTTTACCCACTGGATTCACAGGGACAAATTACAGTGGAAATTATGCTCTGTTTATATTAGTCAGACATGGCCATTGAATTTTAATCTTGAAGAAATTATTGTGACCATAAAGACATAAGATGTGCAAATAAAGTGACTTCAACTTTACAGAAGGGGTTGCTGCTAAAGTTTTCCAGGTTGATTCTTGTTTAATGAATTTATATGTATTGTAGTTTTCTAGTTCAGAAGTGTTACCTAACTAAAAGGTACCAAGTAGTGAAATTAAATGACCTTTTAGAGTATTTAGTTAGCAGTTATTTTTATTTGTCAGTCTGATATCTGATATGTAATGCAGGGATTGTTTTACAAAGTAAGTGCTTATACATTAAGAGTTTTAAAGTCTTTTCTTTTTTCTTTTCTTGCAGCTCGTACCCCGATCTTCTCCCATCTCATCCTCTCACTAAAGGGTTTATGGACAATTCGGGCATTTGAGCGCCAGACCTACTTTGAGACACTTTTCCACAAGGCTTTGAACACTCACACGGCTGCCTGGTTCCACTACCTGTCTGTTCTGCGGTGGTTTCTCTTCCGCTGTGACATGCTCTTCACCGTGTTCTTTACTGCTGCTGCCTTCATCGCAACCGGAAGCAACAGTGAGTGTGACTACATGTGGACAATAAACTTTATATAAAAGAGAGAGAGCCACCATGACCTCAACTAATGTTTATGGACTCCACATTTTGAAGTGTCAATATTTAGACAAAAGTGTTCAGAGCCAACATAACAGTCAAACAAGCTTGGTTAGCAATTTGTATCTATAAACTGTGAGGGAGCAAAGCTAAGACATAGGCACCTGATAACTAGTAGCTGTGCACCAAATTGTAAGACTTAAAAACATAAAAGTAAATCCCTGCCAGTACTAGTTGTTAAGTAGGGGAAAACAGCACTAGTGTGAAAACGCAGACATTTTTATGGCTAAAGTTTGGGAGTTTCAGCATGGGAATCTGTCAGGACTGACCTGCTTTTGGAACCAGCCTCAAGTGGCAAGTCAGTGAACTGCATTCGAAGGGAATTGCCTGTTTGTTGCCTTTGGGTGTTGTTAGTGAAGCTGTGCTTGTGGTGATGTACAATAGATTTCATGATTAATAACATACATGAAGTGTATCATAAATATTTTGGCTTTTTCACACCTTAAAGTCCAGTCAAGGTTCATATTTTTGTTGCAGCATTTACATTTTTTCTGACAGATTTTTTATTTCTATCTATGTTTTTTTTTTTTAAATAATTGGTTTGAAAGCTGCCAGAAAAAATATTTAAATGAATGCTAAATTACATTTCAGTTTCATTCATAATAAGTCCATAATAATAAGTTGAACTTATTTGGTCTAAACCTTTGTGGTCTACTCAGATCAAACACGAGGTGTAGTTTCACCTTGAGTCAACAATATGGATGCAGCTTCTTCAGTGTTTTGGGAAATCCACACGGCATACCACACCAGGGGTACCACCAGAATCAAGTTGCAGTTAACATCATTTCAGAAGTTACCGGGAAGTTTTGCAGTTCTCGTCACTGTTGTCTTTTGCATCTGACTGCCCACAAACAGTGACAATTAACCTGTTCTCCATTTCTGATAGTCAGTGTCAAATCACTTTGACTTTGACCATTTTGCTGAAGGATAACTGGTGACTGGATGAATTCATCGGTGACAAATGTCAAAGAATATTTTTGTGATTAGATTGTGGCCAGTTGATTTCTTTAGATGATTATAATCAAAGGAGCTGGTGCATTTGAACAACCAAATGACAGGAGATCATAAAGTCAGTTTGCAATGGAGACATTACAGAATATGAGAATAATCATTGTGATTAAATGATGATTAGACATTGAATTGTGTTGCAAGAACATTTTGAAAATTCCCACATGTTGGTTAGTAAGCACTTTGATATGCCTACTGAGCCTAACAAGGACAAAACCCCAGTATTATCTGTAGTTTGCAGTGTGTAGAGTTAGATGATGATAAGAAGAGAACAGTTTGCCTGTGAAAAGTCATCAGAACCGCTCAAATGCCCAAGGATAAAATGTCTTGTACAAAAAGGAGGCAAGTGTTTTCTTGGTGAATTGGAATGCAGGTATACACACACAAACCCATGGGTTGTTGCGTCATAGGATCAGTTTATATTGAGAGCACATTAATGGGTCATTACACAGCTCATTAGTTTCCAATGGACCCAGTAGCAGCGCTCCAATACCTGAATGCGGGTCTGACATCAGAGAGAGCAGTTTTGATTGGACACTACTGATGCGTGTGTGTGTGTGTGTGTGTGTGTGTGTGTGTGTGTCCATGCGTGTTTTTGTACAGGGGACAAACCAGGAGAGATTGGCATTATTGTGGCCCTGGCTATGCTTATCTGTGGGATTTTCCAGTGGGCTGTCATCACCAGCATCGCTGTAGATGGGATGGTATGTCACACACATACACACACACACACACACACACACACACACACATACACACATAAAGCTATTGTCAATATATACCAAACAGTCAATGGCCAGTTATAAGTTGTTGAATTCAGGCAGATGAACACCTAAGAAGGTTTTGTTAAATAAACCTGCATTTCAAACAAAGGTTTTACTGTTAGTCTATTTCACTATTGATGGTACTGACTTTTGGTTCACCACATCTATGGAAAAAAAACTTGGATGTTTCTCTATGTTAGTATTTTCCTTCTTCTACTTCTCTTCATCCCAGCTGGTTTACTTCTGTTAATAGGAAGATTTTCCTCACTGTTGTCAAGTTCTTGCTCAATATACATTGTTGGAAGGTTAGAATTCTGTAGTATCTAAATTTTGTGTGGTCTTACAGTATAACATGTCTCATGGGCACTATTGCTATTCTTTTGGTACTAAAACGATGACTGTTGTTACAATAGCATGCTTTATGCACTTTTCCCTTTGGGAACTGAATCCCACCTTTGCAGAATATAACCTCTCCAGCTCAGACACACTGTGCCTCATTTTCTTCAACAAGATGCCTCTCAGTCAATGGTGACCTGTAGCTACTGTTTGTAAGAGGTTTAGATCTCGTTGTTGAGATAAAAGCAATTGGCCAATAAATTCACAGCATATAGGTCAGTGAGACACTAGATGGTGACACTGTATTCTTAGTGAAGTGGGGTTTTTCCTCACCCAAGATGCTTCTTACTCAAATAGAGAAAAGCACATCTCAGATGGGTATGGTGGTTAATAGTTGTGGCTCCTTATACTATATGTCAGTTTGTTTACACCATCAAAAAGGCAGTCAGCAGCAGATTAAAGATGGCAATGGCCATTTTTGTTCTGTGTAACAGCACTTTGTTGACTTAGCATGGCTTACCAATATTGGAGGATACTGCAGGGTTTAAGATCAAAGAGAGAAAGAGCAGGCTGAACTGCCTGTACTTCAGCTTTTGCTCTTTTTTAAGACTTAAGTTTGTGCCCATCCATCAGGTTTTTTTCTCCCACATTGTTGTTAGTGAATCTTACAGAGCTTATCACAGTGTAGGACATTCTGTTCAGTATGGACACAGGCTCTCAAGATGGTGGTAGTGATGTGTGTTTGGGAGAAGTTAGATCTGTTCAGTCCAATATGAATTGTGTTTGTGTGTGTGACTGTCTCTGAATTATATTTTCAGTGATACTAAAATAGCCATTAAAGTAACTTCTGATAAGCACACTTTCATTGCATTTTAAGAAAAAAGTTTATCTGCAGAATGTCAACTTCTCTACAGCTAAGATAAGGAAATGGGATGTAAGGAAGCATCCCTTTTTTTTTTAAACTTTTTACATGTGGGGGGCGTGGCAGCAATCTTCCACTCCAGCTTATTAATCATCCAAAGACCCAGACAGCGTTTCACGCCTTTTGAAAGCCTGATGCTTGGCCTTGTCCACCCTGACTTGAAGACTCAAAAAACATTTTTATTACTTATCTATTATCCACCTGGTGGACAATAGATAACCAGACAATGGTTATCTATTGACAATAGAGTTCTTCAGAGACAATCTGATTTTTTTTACTCTTTTTCTGATTTGGTGTTCAGTTCAGATAAAATCATTATTGTGGGTGATTTTAACATGTAGATATTGAAAACATCAACAGAATATTTAATCTAATTTTAGACTCAACTGGCGTCTCTCAAAATGTAAAAGAACCCACCCATGACTTTAATCACACTTTGGATCTTGTTTTGACACGGCAAAGAAACTGAACACTTAAGTATTCACCAAAACCCTCTTTCGTCTGGTCATTTCATATAATAATAACATTACAATTACAGTAATGGGGTACATGGCACTGGGGAATACATTTCGTCACAGATGTCTTTCAGAAAATGCTGTTAATTTTAAGGATATCATTCCTCCAGTATTATCTTCTTCAATGCCATGTGCAAACACAGTGCAGAGCAGCTGCATGAACTGATGTTCTTGTTAATAGTTTTATATCTTCATCAGGTATGACTTTGGATATTGTGGCTCCTCTGACAAAGAAAGCCTCAAATCAGTACTTGACTCTCTGGTAAAACTCCCAAACGTGAGCAAAGCAGATAACTCATAACCTGGAGAGAAAATGGCATCTCACTATTTAGAAGATCTTCATTTAGCCTTGAAATTTTTTTGTTGCTTTATAAAACAGCTCTCCACAAAGCTACAAGCTACAATTGTGTATCTCTCTTCTTCTTAGATGCGTTCAGTGAATCGGGTATTCAAATTCATCGACCTACCATCAGAAGATCCTCGGTTAGGGAAACCTAAAGGAGGTGGCAGAGGCCTTGATATCGTCATCGACAACCCGCATGCACGTGACTGCTGGCCTAACCGTGGCCAGCTGGACGTCCGGGGCCTCACAGTGAAATACACAGAGGCTGGGCGTGCCATCCTCAACAATATCTCCTTCTCTGTGGAGGGGGGACAAAGCGTAAGTCCTTAGTGATTGGTAGAGACTGCCTGTGGAACCTGGCAGGAGAAAGCATGGTACCTCTGCCTAATTAGGTTTACCAAACAAAAGAATAATTCCCCCCAAGCGATAAAGCAATTCAAGTGCCATAGTTAGGTCACAGAAAGGTTGTGAACAATATACTAGCCAGCCACAGGAATGTGTCACAGGGATGGTTACACGTGAACACATTTCTGGCTGTTGTTTTCAGCTAATGTTGTGCAAACAATTTTTTATATTAACACTGAATCTAATTGCTATGCTAAATGGGTTTGTTGGAGTTCTGTTAAACTCTGTTCAGTATTTCTCTGAACCAAACCAGGAGACAAAATTATGAGCTAAGATGGAGATTAAAGCAGACTCCAGAAAAGTGTATGTGGACTGAACTGGAAACACTATTCCAAGTGAAAGTGTTGCTCTGTGCCTACAGATAGGCGAGTGTTTGCTAACAAACTGACAAAAAGTGATAATATCACAGTTCTGTTTATAGCTTTTTCCTTTCCTCCCTAAGTGGCCAAGAACTGTGCATATAGCTTCAAGTTGCAAATTAGAAGAATCTGGGCAGGGAATCAAATTTTTGTACTCATTTATTCATTTTCAAATGAGCAAAATGTTATTTCTCTCTAGAGCTACAATAAGGCTATAACCCTGGCCAAACAATAACACAGACATAACAATCTACTAATGACTAAGTAAGCACGGCCCTGAGTGAGTGTAGGTTATGACATCATGGCATGATGGCATATGACACATGCTTAAAATTAAAGTGGCTTATGATTTTGAATTAGAGTAATCCAGTAACAAGTGGTCATATAGCTTTCAGTAGAAAAGAGAAGACATGCAATATCTGACCACTCGCACGTCTGCTCTCCACCATTGGTTTTGGCAGTAATTATAGTCAGTATGACTTTGTCATAATGAATCAGAGCACAGTAAATATCGGCGCTATAGTTTCGTGCCATTAGACGCTCAATAGCTTCGCGACAAATGTGCTAATTGTTGCTGCACAAGGAAGAAAGAAGAGATGACTTTTAGACCATCTAGACCACAAACTCTTCCCCTCCAAAGATTTAAAAACCCTCCTGTTACGTCCCCCCCACCATGGTTGAGGCAAAGGTAGGAAGGAGACAACAACACTGGACAACCATAATCAATGAAGGAGGAAGACCACAGAACAGTTAAGAATCAGGCAGGATTTATTGGTTATTGATAGTCAAACTTAACAAAAGAAAAGAGGTGGGGGAGGAGGACTGGGCGGTTGATCCAAATCAAAGAAAACAAAAAGAGGTCGATAGCTTCCAGGGCCTAACTGAAACAAAAAATGCAAAACAAAAGGCCTACCTAGCTACTCGACAAAAGGTCAGTGAAAACATACAAGAGTGGCATCAACCGCATAACCTAGTGTGACTAACAGATTAAAACCTGCAACCAGTGTATAGGGTACCCCAGCTTACCCGTCCAGCCTCCCACCACACACAATACAAAGAAGCCTGTTCGCAAATGTTTGTCATAAAGCAGAAGCCACCAGCCACCAGCTGGCCAGGGAGCTGCTCATTTGTAGTGATCCTCGGAGAGTGATTGGCCAACTGTGCCCAGACCAGCCAATAGACACATGCCAGTCAACTTTGAACTGGCCAACAGGTGGAGGCTTGACACCTGAAAGATAAAAAGAACAAAAGCAAATCCACATCTCTTGGCACATAACACCCCCATTAAAAGAAACATCAGCCCTTTTGTGTAGCTCATAGATGGAAGGAGCTATTTCAGTGTTTCAAATTATTATTAACTATTTCAAATTAAAATTTCAATTAAATGGAGTAATGGAGAGAAGGATAACAAAAATTCAAGTAACAACAATAGATCCCTTTTTGTAAGGTGCGAACAACTTTTAGTGGTGCTTCTGAAGAAACTGATGTTAATACGACGCCAGCTTATTTCATGTTCTGTGTGAATAGAAATAAGGTAAATGCTGATATGTCTTATTGCAGGGCACAAGTAAACTGACACAGTAGCCAATATACACAAAATTGCTGGTGATGTAGAAGTGCATGGTCCATGCAAATGAAAAAGTGCTGTCATCTATATTACAATAAAAAGATGAGCATTCAGACACAAGGTCAATGAACCCGTTCAACATGAGGGCATGTTGAACGGGTATGAGCATTTAACATGAAAATGTTATGACTGTGTGCAGGTTGGTCTGCTGGGTCGAACAGGTTCAGGGAAGAGCACCCTGCTGTCTGCTCTGCTGCGTCTCACCTCCACAGAAGGAGACATTTCTATCGATGGTGTTTCCTGGAACTCTGTCTCATTGCAAACATGGAGGAAGGCCTTTGGTGTGGTGCCACAGGTATATCTATGAGTGATTAACTTCTGATATTTAATGCAGTTTCAGACAGTTACCCCACCATCTACTGCTTATCTGGGTCTAAAAACGCTCTAAGCCAGTGGTTCCCAAACTGTTTTTTGCTAGGCCCCCCTTTGTCTTACAAGAAAAATGACTTAATGTTTTGAAACTTAAGTCATTATTCTTGGATGTTACAAGATATCTTTTTAATCCAGTCTGTTGAGAGTTAACTGTTTAAGTCTCTGGTCTTTCTTGAACAGAAAGTCTTTATCCTGACTGGAACTTTCCGGATGAACCTGGACCCACATGGAAATTACAGCGACACAGAATTGTGGAAGGTGGCTGAGGAGGTGAGGAGGAGGTGGTGTTTTCTTTGTCTCCTAATTTAGTTATGATTGGTAAACCAGCCTTGTTTTGATTCAATTAGAGATAATAAAGCTCATGTTTTGGAGTTAGACACAATCTTACATGCCCTCTTTGAGTTTTCCCCTCATGCTAGGAATAAATATGAGAAATAAGCCATAGAAGATTAAATATTTTGCCACATAGGATGGAATTATTGTACTGTCTGCATAGGACAGTGATGTTGGTAAAATTACTGCCATGCAGTTTTACCACCATTTCAACATTGATGTCATGAAGTTTACACTAATATTTTAAAATGATAAAAATGAGGTAAAGATAATATGAACTTCGGACTTTCAGTAAAATTAAACTCTGTCTTGTGTGCCCTCAGGTGGGTCTGAAGTCTGTGATTGAGCAGTTCCCAGACAAGCTAGACTTTCAGCTGGAGTATGGAGGCAGCGTGCTGTGCAATGGACACAAACAGCTGGTTTGTCTTGCCCGTTCCATCCTCAGTAGAGCCCGTATCCTGCTGCTGGATGAGCCATCTGCCTACCTTGACCCTATGTGAGTATTAAACACTGTCTACTCAATAATCAACATATATAAATCACATTTGATTTAAAAATATCACTAGACCAGTGATATGGGGCTTACATGTGCTGTTAAATGGTCACTAGAGCGGTACTTTTATAATACCTTTCTACTCACTTGAGCACTCAATGTGCTTTCTACTGCAAGTCTCATTCATCCTGTCACACAGCACTTTTATGTATGTGCAGTGTTTTCTAACTGCTGCAAACACAAAGCGATCGATCAGTTAACCTTCTGATTGGTAGATGAGATGCTCCACCACCTGAGCGATAACCGTCCACAATGATTTAAACAATGAGATCAGTCTCTATGCAAGTAATCCCTTGGATCTAAAAGCTCTTGCTTCAGACTGCTCTATATGCCGGCATTTTTTCTACTTTTA
This sequence comes from Neolamprologus brichardi, assembly GCF_056152115.1. Lineage (NCBI taxonomy): Eukaryota > Metazoa > Chordata > Actinopteri > Cichliformes > Cichlidae > Neolamprologus > Neolamprologus brichardi. The sequence goes on from NC_142110.1 coordinate 24,399,316, forward strand.
GATCTGTATGATTTGAATCACAAGGTATATCTTAAATATGACCCACCCAGTCTGATATTCAGAGTTTTTATTTGTTAGGGGCCACCAATCAGAAGAAAGTTGGCTTAAAGGAGAAGGAGGTGAAGGAGGCTTGTTTCAGTCAGTCGATGAACTGAGTAGCTACACAAAGACCCAGAAGAACTGTGACTGATTCAAGGCTACTTCAGTAGAATCCAAGGAAAAAATAGCATTACAAGCTCACGGCTGGATTTTCTTTATTCCGCTTAAACAAATAGTCCCATTGAGACTCAGTGTCTGATTTACAAGAGAGACCTGTTTCAGACAAACATATCAAAATCAGAAAAATAAAAGAAAAAATGAAATAGCTAAAGTTAGCTCAAAGGTATTACCCAAAGGTATGACCCTGTGTGACAAAGGAGCGGCGACAAGTAGCTTTCATTAGAAGTGAATAAAAAATGTTTTGTCTATGAAGTTCCTTTGCTAACACATGCTTAAACACAGCTGCCTCCTGAAAGAGTTTGTATATTGTTTGTGGCGTTCTCCCTGTTAAAGCCAAGCAGTAAGGTGAAGTCACATTGCAACAGCAGTCATGCAAATCCAGCATGTGTGGTGTTCCTGTCACTGCATATGGTGACAATCCAGATTGCTTACAGTAATTTAAGCCTAATGTATGTGTGTGTGTAACCATATGTGCAGGATGGTGGAGTAGGGAGGTTCATGGTAGTAAATGAAGCTTATAATAAGCCTAATAAGCCGTCTAGCTTAATGCTCTGCAGAATTTGCCTGAGGTTAAACTAATGCAATAGCAGTGAAGGAAAAGCCTTTGATAACAGTAATGATTGTGTCTTCGTGTGTGTGTGTGTGTGTGTGTGTGTGTGTGTGTGTGTGTGTGTGTGTGTGTGTGTGTGTGTGTGTGTGTGTGTGTGTGTGTGTGTGTGTACAGAACACTGAAGGTCCTGAGGAAGACACTGAAACAGGCGTTTTCAGGCTGCACCGTCATCATGTCAGAACACAGGGTGGATCCACTGACGGACTGTCAGTCATTCCTGGTAAGTTCTGGTCTAAGTTTATTTCTGAGTTGCTCTGCACTGTAAGATGGTCATCTATCAACACTCCCTCATGCTGTGGGTCTTGAAAGTGCTGGGTTGTTTGCAATGCTAACAAATAGTGTTGCCTTAATGGGAAGGTCAAAACTTCCTTACAGGGGACAAGAATTATTATCTGCAGAATAATAACCCTGCACATAAACTACTTTTTCCATACGTGGGTTTTCAAAATAAACAAATATATATAAATGCGGCAATTTCTTTTTACATTTCTGGTGAGTTGGCATATTTTACAGAAAAAAAGAACATTTTGATGAACAACAAAATGAAGCTGCCTCTCCTTCCTCTCTCCCTCCTGTTCAGATGATTGAAGGCAGCTCCATGAAAACATACGACTCCATTCAGAAGCTCATGAATGAGAAGAGTCACCTCAAACAGGCCATGAGCACAGCCGATCGGCTCCGCCTCTTCCCAACGCTTCACCGCCTTAACTCCAACAAGAGGCCGACGCCACAGACCGCCAAGATCTCCTCACTGCCAGAGGAAGCAGAAGATGAAGTCCATGACACGAGACTCTAACTGGCCAGCTGCAAACACACATGCGCATACACACCTGCAGGGACAAACAAACAGCTGTTTGAAGACCAATGATTTGGGCTTAATTTCTGAAGCAAGATTGACGAGGCCATAATGACAGAATCTGAATCAGTTTGGATAACTCAGGCATATTATTTTACTCACTAGTAGGAGAATTCAATTTACACTGAATCAAAAATTATTGAAATAGTGAAATGTGTCTTACAGAAATTGAAGCCACATTTTTCATAGCCAAACATAGCTGCTGAGATCCACTTCAGTGTCACAAAGTAAAACCAGGATTATGAAGGTTTGCACACATTAAAACAAAAGCTATGTCCTAAATTACTTAAACAGTCCAGCTACCTACTATTTTATTAACCTTTTACCAAAGGTGTGACTGGAGCCAATCCCAACATAGGGCAAAAGGCAGGATAAGCAATAATAAGTAAAGTTTATTACAGAGAGCTTTTCACAAAGAAGCAGTCACAAAGTGCTGTATCACAAAACAGAGTAAAACCTGCCACTCTGAACAAGTTATTACTCCATCACAAGGCTAACACAGAGACAGTGAACCACACACTCACATCTAAAACCAGTATAGTCATGAGCTAACCTAACAAGAATGTCTTTGGACTGTGGGAAAGAACTGGAAGATGCTGAGGAACCCAAAGAACATGCAAACTCAACACAAAAAGAGAAGCAAGGAGGTGAGGTGATGTGTTAACCACTGTACCACTGTGTCGCTCCCATCTCAGAATAGGCATGTTTAAAAGTTGCCTGAACATGACTGAGTGTGCACAGTGCAAAATATGAAGGATGAGAGTACAGATGCAAAACTTCTAATTGCAGGTGTCTGAAACATTAGAATAACACAAATGCAAGTTTAGGAGTATTATTTTTTTGTTTGTTTTTTTTTAAAGAAAATGTGTGCAATGGTGAATTCTGCCACTAAATTAAAGGAAAAACAGTGTGTGTGTGTGTGCGTGTGTGTGTGTGTGTGTGTGCGTGCGTGCGTGCGTGCGTGCGTGAATGGCTTCACAAGCACACTGCATGGAAGATAAAGAAGAGTATTGAAAGGGACCAGCTAAATAGAGGAAGAATCGTATGACTTACAAAGAGCTGACATGTAAACAAAGCACATCATAGCATGCACCAGAGTCCGGGTTCAGTCTGACTAAGTGGACACTGTTATTTAGCTCATTAAAGAGCTCCGGCAGGTTTCAGTGATGAACAAATAGTACATGAGCTCATTGAGTTCAGACGGTTCTCACAGATGTTCTCTTCTGCACTTGCTTTGAAAAAAGGGAAAGAAATCCATACTTGTCTTTTTGCATGATTTGTTGTTTAAACAGCATTTTTATTGGTTTCAGTTGCGTTTTTTTGTTTGGTTTTTTTGAAAAGCATTTTGGCTAACAGCCAGCTCATTTTCACTGGAGCACCTCAGACTGAACGTCTAATAACAGCCACTGTAGAAGTCTGACTTTTTAGATGCATTTTGAATGAGTGTGGAGCATGTAACTGAGCATTGTGAGCAAACAGGAAAACAATAAGGCCACATACTTTGTTCTCTATTCTTGGCATATGGAACCGTTAAAAAATAAGAACAATCACAAGAACAGATGTTCTTCTGTTTTACCAAAATGTATCAGTATCAAGCAGGAGTCTTCATGCACACCCTACACAGTCCCCAAAGGCAGCCATTCAAATCCCACTATTTATATTTTTACTTGTATAGCAGGCATCCCGATAGCCAAGCAGTTAGCAAGAGTGAGACAATACACTCCACTCCAGACTGGAATAATTTGAACAAGCCAAATTGAACATAACTGTTGATATTAGCAAATGTTATTCAATAGTTTTGAAGAATCAAATTATAACCATACTATAATTCATTATAAGTTCCTCATTTATGTGGTGAAGCTGCTGTTAGAACTGCTCTGAGCTTTTGCAGCACTCACACAGGCACTCCAAAGGCATACTGATGTATCCTCGACCAGAATGTTGGTGCTGGGGTGAAGCCTCCAGGCCACCGCATAGCCTCCCTAAGAAAGACAAAGCATCCTATCACACAGTAAAACCTGCCTAGGAATGGCTCAAGACGCACAAGTCTGGAAAAATGTCAAGGTGTCTGGTGCAAAGGATTGATTTTAATGACATGCTCGTTGGCTTTTACTTTTTATTTATTGTGGCTGTATGTGCCAAACTAGGAGATCAAGAGCAATAACAGCAGCTCATTAAATGAGACTTCTGCAGTGGCTCCGTGTGTCTTTTTGGATTTTTCTTTTAAATAAAGCAAATAGTCCCAAATTCCTTCTGTCTATAGTCAGTCAGTCTGACCCTTAAGTAACTTAACTGATGTCCACAAAACAGTGGCGCTGTTAGCTGACGCTAATAGTTTGTGATGACTCTGACACCCTTATTTTTCTATGCGTATGCACTTTAGAGACACCCTGAGGTACTCACCAGCTTTCACAGCAAGGAAACAGTCACACAATTAAAAAATCTGCACTTTCATGTCAAATCCTCAATGAAAAGTAGAATAATGACATTTGAAAACAATTATCTTTAATTTCTCAGCCGCTATTGTTTTATGATTTATGGAGAGAAGCTGGTAATTTGTCCAAAGTAAAAAATAAAAAATAAAATAAAAACAAAATGTGAGAGAAACTTTTTAAGAGCTACTGCTGTACAATTGCAAAGCATTTTGGTTTTCTTTGTTTATCAGTTCTCACGATTTCTCAGTTCTTCGCTCTAGACTTTTCTAACATTCATTCTATTTTGAATTATAATTTTGTAAAGCACCACTGCAGTAAATGAAGGTACCTTGAAGAAATGCCTCAATATGTTAACTGACTTCTTTTTTTTTTTTAAATTGTAAATTAAGAACAAAACTGTTTCTTACTCATAGGAAATGGGCAGAGATGTCCAGAAATGTATAAATGTATTTGTCAATCAACTATATTTCCAGTAAAACTAAAGATTTTGAGATTTTGAGAATTCAGATGTGGTCGTGTTCTTTTTCTCAGATGTTTGCATGGAAATCATTTTCATTTTTGGAATTTTTATTCATTACATCCTTTAAAAAAACACCAAATGTAAAGCTGTATATATATCCAATCATTACACCCATATAATTTAAAGGAAACAAGCTATGGGTCATTTTCAATGCTTAGACCTTACTATGGTGGCTCTGTGTAATTCACAGTTCAGTTGACCTTGCCTCCTTCTCCCTTTCACATTCTTTTAATTGGTGCATATCCTTAACTCATTATTTTAATTGCATTATTTGACATGTAGCTATGTTTAATATGAACATAGCCCTTCTTCTAACCCAATTCTTAGTTAATGTTACATCCCTGACATTTTAATGTGATTAGTCAAATATTCCATACAAACCTTTTGTGTCACAACGCTGTCTAAAGAGAGTTTTGTATCTTACAGAATTCTTATCATCAGGCATTAAAGGTAAAATTCTTGTGTTGAAGAAGTTTTAAAAATTCCAGAATGACCTGAAGTGTACAGTGGTAGTGAAGGTATGGTGGAAATACTGGGAGACTGGTGTACGGTTATGTACAGTTGTTTGTGTGTGTGAGTCAAACAAATAGTTTCTTTTTTTTAAATTTCTGTTTATAGTATAACTGATTTCATTTACAGTGGCTTGCAAAAGTATTCGGCCCCTTTGAACTTTCCCACATTTTGTCACATTACAGCCACAATACAAAGTGGTTTACACGTGAGAAGTGGAACAAAAATCATACATGATTCCAAACATTTTTAACAAATAAATAGCTGAAAAGTGGGGTGTGCATAATTATTCAGCCCCCTGAGTCAATACTTTATAGAACCACCTTTTGCTGCAATTACAGCTGCCAGTCTTTTAGGGTATGTCTCTACCAGCTTTTCACATCTAGAGACTGAAATTCTTGCCCCTTCTTCTTTGCAAAACAGCTCCAGCTCAGTCAGATTAGATGGACAGCGTTTGTGAACAGCAGTTTTCAGATCTTGCCACAGATTTTCAATTGGATTTAGATCTGGAGTTTGACTGGGCCATTCTAACACATGGATATGTTTTGTTTTAAACGATTCCATTGTTGCCCTGGCTTTATGTTTAGGGCCGTTGTCCTGCTGGAAGGTGAACCTCCGCCCCAGTCTCAAGTCTTTTGCAGACTCCAAGAGGTTTTCTTCCAAGATTGCCCTGTATTTGGCTCCATCCATCTTCCCACCAACTCTGACCAGCTTCCCTGTCCCTGCTGAAGAGAAGCACCTCCAGAGCATGATGCTGCCACCACCATATTTGACAGTGGGGATGGTGTGTTCAGAGTGATGTGCAGTGTTAGTTTTCTGCCACACATAGCGTTTTGCATTTTGGCCAAAAAGTTCCATTTTGGTCTCATCTGACCAGAGCACCTTCTTCCACATGTTTGCTGTGTCCCCCACATGACTTGTGGCAAACTGCAAACGGGACTTCTTATGGTTTTCTGTTAACAATGGCTTTCTTCTTGCCACTCTTCCATAAAGGCCAACTTTGTGCAGTGCACGACTAATAGTTGTCCTATAGAGATTCCCTTACCTGAGCTGTAGATCTCTGCAGCTCGTCTAGAGTCACCATGGGCCTCTTGGCTGCATTTCTGATCAGCGCTCTCCTTGTTCGGCCTGTGAGTTTAGGTGGACGGCCTTGTCTTGGTAGGTTTACAGTTGTGCCATACTCCTTCCATTTCTGAATGATCACTTGAACAGTGCTCTGTGGGATGTTTAAGGCTTGGGAAATCTTTTTGTAGCCTAAGCCTGCTTTAAATTTCTCAATAACTTTATCCCTGACCTGTCTGGTGTGTTCTTTGGACTTCATGGTGTTGTTGCTCCCAATATTCTCTTAGACAACCTCTGAGGCCGTCACAGAGCAGCTGTATTTGTACTGACGTTAGATTACACACAGGTGCACTCTATTTAGTCATTAGCACTCATCAGGCAATGTCTATGAGCAACTGACTGCACTCAGACCAAAGGGGGCTGAATAATTATGCACACCCCACTTTTCAGTTATTTATATGTGAAAAATGTTTGGAATCATGTATGATTTTCGTTCCATTTCTCACGTGTACACCACTTTGTATTGGTCTTTCACGTATAATTCCAATAAAATTGATTCATGTTTGTGGCTGTAATGTGACAAAATGTGGAAAAGTTCAAGGGGCCCGAATACTTTTGCAAGCCACTGTATATTATTATTATTATTGTTGCCCCTTGGCTGGGCGGCCTTGGCTACCCACTGCCTCTGGTCCTCTAGTGCTCCTGCCCCTTTGGTTGTGGAAGCTCCGTCCGAGGCCTCTCTCTTCCCTCTGCTCATGTGGACGCAAGGTTGTCATAGAGATTACTGAGCTTACAGTGCTCCTCATGGCACAACAAAGCCTTCAGACCATGATTCTGATAAACTGTGTACTTGTTTCTTTTTACAACGGCAATAAAGAACTTTCAGCCTTGAGACATGTCTGAAAATTTCGCATTATATTGCTGATTTATTGACTAAAGCTGAACTGTCCTGGTATTAACAATGGACCATATAAAAGATGGATACAGCTCCTGTTTTCCAACTTCTGAATGAGTCATCTTTGTTTTGAAACTATGTGATTAGAAAGAAAAACCACAAACTCAATGGTTAAAAACTTGTCAATTACATGTGGTTAGCTAATGTTTTCTGGATAACCCAGATTTACAAACATACACAGAAGATTTAAAAACTATAAACCACACAGAAATCTCACTAAATGTGACTTTGTGAATACATATATATAGTAGTAGTAGTTTTCAAACATCTACTAGTACTCATCATCTTGTAAATAGCCCAACAACTATAAGGACAGTGTAATAAATAAACATAAATAAGTAAATAATTAATAGCCAGGAGAGGTGTTAAAATATTAAATATTCAGAATAATATAATTTTTTTTAAAAACACTTGATACTTGAGACAATTCACCATATTTTATGACATGGGTTGTCAACTCTTAAGTCTTTTGACTCAGGAGAGTGCCAGTTTGAAAAAATGCAGATTAAAAAACAAACAAACCAACAATAACAAGAAAAAGCAAAAACAAATAAAAAACGAGAAAGGCTGACGGGGGTTTTGACAGTGCTGTGTTTAATTTTTGTGCTTGACAAAAAAGACAATTCTTTAAACTTCAAACAGCTATCGTACAGATCAAAATCATATGTTGCCTAAAATCTCTCCTGTACATATGTATAGATATATTTATATATATGTACATAAACGCTTCCGATAAAACATGTCCTTAAAAATAAAAGCACACACAGTAATAATGGGAAGCGTGAATAAAAAGTGAATTACAGAGTTGGGGATCAGCTGAACACGAGTCGGGGTAACTGATGAGCTTTGAAAATATTTATTATGGCTTACAATTGACAGAGGACATCCTGTATTTATACAGTTCTATTACTTATTGCCACAAACACCTTCACTATGAAACAAGTGAAGGGCTCAGAACCAAAACTCAATTTACAAACACTATATACAAGTAGCCTGTTTTTCTCAGCTGTTTTGCTTTAAGATTTATATCACTGTACAAGCATCCACATACCACATACACCGATCTATAGAGCATTTAGACTTACTAATTCTTATGTACAAATATTTGGTAAAACCCTGATTAATTTCAACAGTATTTTAACCAACCTTGCAACTATTTAAAGATAAAACACGTGAATATTTCAAAATACTTAATACCAAAAAGAAAGCAAAAAAAAAAAAAAAAAATCAAAAACAAAAGAAAGAGAAAAAACCTGCTTTTTCCTTCTTTGATCCAAAAACACTCAGTGGCTTCAGAAGTACAGCATTTCACTTTAAGTACACAAGAATACTGTGCCAGGGCTGTTTTGAGGCAGGTTAAATACTATAAGTGAGTCAGTTCTTAACCCGTCTCTGAATACTGTCACGTACTTGCTGCAGGTTGATGCACTGGAATTAAGGCAACAGTAAAACAACCTGCTGCATTACCTTGTGTTGTTTCCCACACATGAGAAGCCACTTTTCTTTAACCCCAAGCAATCACATAATTCAAATACTGTAATAGAATGAAACTATGGTCCCCAAGTACACAACTGTATTACAGTGTAACAAGTACTAGTAACAAGTACAAATACTAAGAGTCAAAGGTTGTCAGGTACTTAGTCTTTACATCATGACAGGAGGAATCGTGGGGAGGAGGAGGGAGGAAAATGTCTATTTGTTTTCATGCAGGTCTCTGTGGAGAATCCAGATCTCCTCATGTGATTGGTTGTTGTTGTCAATGTTGCTGTAGTAGTTGTTGTTGCTGCTGCTGCTGGATGGAGCCTGCTTTGTTCTGCTGTTGGTGCTGCTGTTTGTAGTTCTGCTGCGGCTGTGGGGCGTCTGGATTCGGCTGGGGCTGTCGCTGCCATTATTGTTATTGCTGCTGCTTGGGGTGGCCGCAGAGACGCGGGTGTGCTGTCCTCGGCTGCTGGCGATGGGGAGCTGTGATTTGACACGTGGGCCCGATCGTCGATCGCTGCTCTGGACAGACGCCTGGTTGGAGCTGCGGCTGGACTGACTGACGGTCTGCGGGATCAAAGATTGAGCCCGCTTTAACGTTTTCATGTCAGTGGACAAAACTGGTGGGGGCAATAATGCATGAAATTACAGAGGATATCTGAAACGTAATCAACTTACTGCTTCTTACTACTTCTAGTTATAAGTAACCTGTCTGTGGTGTAGTAGACGCAAAAGGATTAGCAGCAAGAGTAAGCCAAAAGCTCAGGATTCAGACTGCTCTGCACAGCTACATTCAGACACTCTTCCTCTGTTTTCCATCAAAAAGAGTGGTTTGCACCTGCTGCAACACCGTTTAGAATCAGTGGAGGGCCAAAAGTTATAGTGATGGTTTAAAAGGAGAGGAGCTAAATGTTTCAGTGAGCGGATCAACTCAAGGACTCCACCAAGGCCCACTATAAGATAAATAAAGGATTAATAACAACTGTTAATTGTGCAAGGCTGCTTTAGTTGAGTGAAAGAACAAAACTAGAGAGTTGGAAATTAGCTGGAACAGGTCTCATTAAATATCAAACCATCACTAGAGTTTGACTTACAGGGTAATGTATTCATTGCTTTCTGATGCTATTTACAACAACTATTATTTATCACAGTGTTAAGCTGCTAATCGCCTTTGCGTCTTACTCTTTCCATCTGTGGTCGTTGCTGGACTGCGGTTTCTTGCTCAGCCTTTCGTGGGAGCACTGCTTCTCTGGGCAAGCTGGAGAACAGGATCATGTCATCTTTGGTGTGAGAGATCTGTGAGAGATAGAGGAGAGTATTTCAAGCAGCAGCTCATAGCTGGAGGAGTGTAAGTTTTGACTTTTCCCCCCTACTTTTCTACACAGCCATTTTCATAGGCTCAAAAGTCGCTGGACACCTGCTGACCAGCAGTTTTATGGTCAGGTGAGGCCAAATTACATATGACGCAGATAAATATCTTGAGTTTCAAGAGTGATTCCAAGTGTTGAGCTTGCATTTGGTATGGTTTCATGAGAATTCTAAATATGATGTCCAGAAAGATGGAGGTTATCATTATGCTGCAAAACCACAATAAACTTATCAGAAAGCTAGCAAAAGAAATGATGGGAAGAAGAGAAAGGTATGGAGAAGAAAAAAAAAACAACAGCTCATAATCCAAAGAATACCACAGTATCTGTCCAGCATGGGGGGGGGGGGGGGGGGGGGGGGGGAATTTGTATGCTTGGAATTGGACCACTAATGTGTAATGATGTGAGTGCTTACAGAAGTAGCAGCAGGATTTCTTTAGTGTTCAGGGCAATTACTCTCTGCTAACATTCAGCCAAATGCTGCAATACTGATCAGAGAGTGCTTCACTGTGGAAATGGATAATGACCCAAATCATACAGCTAAAGCAACCCAAAAGTTTTATAAGCTGCAAAAATATGATCTTCTTCAATGGCTGATCTCAAACCAACAGAACATGCTCTGCATTGTTACTGCAGACACAAGTGAAAGCACAGAGATCAGAAACAAGCAACAACTGAAGGCAGCGACAGGAAAGGCCTGGCAGAGTGTTTCTAGGCAGGAAACACAGTATCTGATGTCCTCCATGAGTTCCACACTTCAATAAAAGTTGAAAAAAATGTAATTGCAACCAGGCTATTAATCAAGAAATTACGATTAATTACAGAAAATTGTGCGATTAATTTGTTATATTTTTTTTCATCTATTGACAGCACTAAATTATATGTCAACGATCTCCCCACTATTTCAGTTTGTCCTGGTCATAAATTACTGTTAATGGCACATTTCCACTGGATTGATAATATAACTGACTTCCCAGCATTGAAACGTCTCTTTTAGGTTAGAGTCAGAGTAAATCCATTGTGTCACTGAGTGAGTGGAAAAATGTGGAAAGGCTTGTGAGTGTGAGTACCTTAGTGATGTCTGGCTCAGATTTGCTGGAGCACATCGTCTGCAGTTCTCTGATCAAATCGGTCTCATCATCAGAGAAAACAGACAGACCTTCGGGCTGTCTAAAAAAGTATAAAAATGTAAAAAATTAATAATAGTAACAATAATTTTTACAAAATATATATGCAAAGGCACCTAATGTACTGTAACAACTACTTAATTAAGCTATTTAATAAAATATGTTTGCAGGTTTTGTCTGTCCACATATTAATATAAGGTACTGATGCTAATGCTATTACCGCTGCTGCACATTTATATTAATCAGACACAGAACCAACCTCTGGACTTTGCCATTGGAGATCAAGCTGACATCAGAGCTCGAGAGAGAACCTGAAATCATAGGTTAATGTACAGCTTTATTCATACGACATGAAAAACGGCAGTTCACTTAAATGGCAACAGGAACAGAGCAAAAAGCCTGGGTTTTATTAAAAAGGCTTATCTATAGAAACACAGAAAGTGAGCTGATGAGTACACAAACTGTGCACGTGGACACAAACACACCTTCTACCAATAGTTTTAATTAGAAACAACTTGCTTTCAAATATAAAAGATGGGGATTTGTGGTTTCTTCTGAGTGAAAAAGGAGAAAAGAAAGAGGCAGACAGCAAATGTTAGGGCTGGTAAACAGTGCCACCTTGTGGAGATTGAAGACATGTGTCCTTAATCGGCGCTTTCAAATGTCTAAATCTAACGCTTTACGCATCGTATTTTAACAAGCTCTTCATATGTGACTGAAAAAATGCTTTATCTGAAGTATCTGAGGACTTTCATTGCTCTGTTACATCCAGAACGTCACAGTGCAATGGTTTTACATTTAAAACACAAAATAATTAAAGCTGTCTGAATGTGAAGAAATAACCACTATGACACAATGTCGATGTGGTGAAGAGATATCGTCTGCACTTGGGTTGGGCCGCACGTTCGTGTAATACCAGTTTGTACCATAAGATGGTACCAGCGAACCAATGTAACTTTTATTTAATCAGGAAAATCATCGAAAAAAGCATTTACAGCTGCAACCTGGACAAAAGCAAAGGTGAACGATGGGAGTAGATAAAGTTAAAAACAACAGCATGCATCCAAAATCAGGTGCCGGTGGTGCCACCAGTTACCTTACTGTTATGGACCAGTTTTAGTTAACACTTACAGAATACAATCACGCATTGATACCTTTAAATTATTCAAGTAAACCTGCCCCTCCAAAATGACAGATTTTTATAAGAATATTCCCACAAGTACAAATACATTGTTCATTGTGATCCAATGCAGAGCAGCATTCTTACCCTCTCTGAAGGAACTGCTGCTCCAATTCAAGGCGGGGCTTCCCTTCTTCCGAGGGCTGGTGTTGGATCGTCTCAACTTGCCACTGTCCCGTCCCCTTCTTCCTCCTCCGCCGCACATGCTTCCTTTATATGGGCCAACAGCTGACAGAGGGAACATGCCACCCTGAAACTCTAGCAGGTATCTGTCGATTTCTGAGGAATAAGGGAAACACTGTCGATCAGTACATTTTTAATCTCATGTCATGTTTTTTCCCTGCTCACTTATTTCCTTTGGGAACTTGAGTGAATCAACAGCTAAACATCACATGTGACACACACGCACCGTGTCGAGGCAGGGGGCATCCCAGGAGTACAGCCTTGTTGACCAGGATGCTGAGAGCGGCTTTCACCACAGCCTGTTGTCCAGCACTCAGCCCACAGTTGCTAAGACACGGTCGTTGTGATGAGGGGGCTGGAGAGTGAGAGGTGGAAGAGGAGGAGCGCTTGGCTGTTACCCGGGAGATGATGGCTTCTTCTACACGGGGGACGACCACAGCATTCCAGAGACGTGCCAGCCACCTGCACGTATGTGCACACACGCAAACATGTAAGCTTCCAAGCACGCACACACTTCATAGTTCTATTCAGTCGTTTCCTGATCTTTTTCCTCTGGCCGCAGATTATCTGGTCAACACTGAGGTCGTATCAGTTCAGTTCAGAATGTTCATTTATCATAAATGAAGGTAGAAAGCTAAACACTTTATATGGAAACAATCATAAATCATTAATGTGTAGAGCAAGCAGCACTTTTTAAAATGTAACCAAATCAACTAAAAGCTCATTTACAACAGATCTACAAAGTAATTCCGTCACTTGTGTACAAATATTCACTGATTTTGTGTTTTTCATCACAGCAAATTAAACTACTCTCACCAAGAGGGGGACTGTGCCTCTGTACAGGTCAAACAATCAACAGTGCAGGGTTTCAGCTTAAATTCAAATCGCATAACTCCTTCACTTCACAAATGAGCACTGGAAACAAACTATAATTTTTTTCTAGATAGAGACATGTTCACACACCTTACAATGGCCTGTGCGTTGTTTGGGACCACAGGGCAGGACAGGAAGAGCTGCGGGCCCAGCAAAGCCTCATGGGTCCCCAGACGGGACAGGCAGGCATTGAGCTGCTGCCAAACCTGGCTCACCCACAACACCAACCGCTCCATGACGCCATCAGGAGACCAAAGTCCAGTCCCCATCTGGGGGAAAGAAGCAGGGCAACAGAACTGAATATGTTCTGCTCTTATGATAAAACACCATGTGGCTAAAGTGAAATATCAAAAGGACATATGGGAAGGAATATCACAGACTGGGTTTCCTGTGAACAGTTCTACTATGTTTTTGATCACGTCTCCATGTGCTACTCTTAATGATCCATTTCCTAACATTTGAGCTTGTTTGGGATTACAGGTGGAAAAAAAAAAAAAATTTTGGTTGTGATTAAAACAAAGCTGATCTGGCCGTCCACCAAAATGATGCAGTCTCTCTGGCAGCTGCAGCTAAACTTGTCTGACCTTGTGAAGCAGCTTTTTGCGGAGGTGCCTTCCCAGCAGGCTGTGCAGTGGCTCCTGATCCCAACGAAAAGTGACCCAGCGGAAATGCTGCTGGAGACGAAGCTCTGCTCCCTGCAGGCGGGGCTTTGATAATGTTGCAATCAGAAAGTTCCCCTCTCGGAAGTGGTGGGGACCTGAGGGAAGGAAGGACAAGACAAAAAAGCCGATTTATTTGGCATCATCTTCCTAGTCAGTCTCTTAATTGTTGTTATTATCTGACTGTTGGTTTTGCACAGGGAGCGTGTTCGCTGTCCACTCCACTCTAGGGCCTGCCTGTCTGCCTGCAGTGAGCTATGTTGTCAGATGGAGGCGGTGTACAAAGTATGTCCTACAACCAGTCTGTGGTCCGTGAGTCAGCCACAGAGTGAAGTTCAAACATACAAAGAGCTGAAGTGTTAAAAACAATGAAAAGTGTCCACTGCAGTCACTGTCTGTGCTTTTCATGCTTTATTTTATGATCTTTTACCCTTTTTTGCCATTCTCAGTGGACTTCACTATCACTACCTGGTCTATTCTGGCCCACATACCTACCAATCAAAGTTAGGCAGTTGCATATGTCATCCACTTCCAGTGGCATGCTGTCAGGATCTTGAAAGAGTGCACGGCTGGGTGTCTCGCGTGGGTGAAAACCCCTCGTCCCCCTCTGTCTGACCAAAAGCTGTGTACAGACGGACACACTTGCAGGACTATAAACCCCACTTAAGACTTCCTGTTTACCGAAGAGCACAGACTGCAAGCTGCAATGACAGGGCTCTAATCGAAACTTTCCATGGCGCCTTGGACATGCCCTTCAACGAGAACTCATAAGCTTTGTAATTTAGCTTGGCCAACGTCAGCAGTTGAGACTGACCAAATGTGAAGTTGATCCCATATAAACTCATACATCCCCCCCCCCCAAAAAAAAAAAAAAAAATCAGTCGACTTACTGCTGGGCTTAGCGCAGGGATTCAAGAGGATTTTTGTGCCTCTTGGTACCAAATTTCAAACAGCAGTGAGACTAGACGTTAGACATAAAAGTTTCCTCCGCCTATGTGTGAGACACCAGACCTTACGTGTGTGTGCTTTACTACACTGTCTGTATCTGTGCTACAGACTCTGTCTGCAGCCATACCAGTGTTCAGGACCAGTGATGAAGCAGCGCTCCTGCTGTCCAGACTGTGGCAGAGGTCTCCAAGCAGGCCTGTAAGGGATGCAGCTTTCTCCAGTCCCTCCAGCAGGACTATCACACAGTGATCAGTATGTTGAGCTGGTAGGCTGACCCCTGACCCCACAGCTGGCACCAGGAAACCTGGAAGAAGACGAGGAAGGAAAATAAACAGCAATACAACATAAAGCACCATCAATACAAAGACAGGGGAAACTGCACGATCCTAAATGTTGTCACTGGTTTAAATCGCTGCATTTCTGTGAGTTGATCTGAGGCACTTTGTGAGTGGAAGAATGAGTGATTTCCTCCCACCCGACCCTTCCAGAATCAACCATAAAGAGACAGAAAAAATTTCTTTTGTGCAATAAATGTAGCTGATTAAATTAAACCATGACTTTTAAATATGAAGCTTTCCATCGGTGTGTCTGCTCGTGTGTTTTCCTACCACAGCTGATGAAAGTCTCAAGCAGATGCTCTTTGGTCAGGCTCTCTTCCACCTCCACCCTCACCACGTCACAGCTGAGCCCCCCTGCCTTCTGCTTCGACTGATAGAGATACAAAGAAGAGGTGGGGTGGGGGGAGATGAGTGAAGAAGCACAAAGAGGTAAGAAGGGAGCCCGTTGTCATGGAAACAAAGGAAATGTACGGTTACTATGTGCCGAGTGAAATGGAGCAGGAAGAAATTCTGAATGAGAAAAAAGGGCTTTTCCACATCAGAGCTATCAAAGATATTCCTCTGTCCTTCATTTGCTTTTTAAATATCGTGGCATTTCATTGTGATACACAGCTTTATTAAAAAAAAGAAATCAATAAGTAAATGAATAAAAAGGAATAATTATTACTAAAGCAAGGAAATCATCAAAACAGGCACCGCAAATACAGAAGAATGACCATTGCCACATCACTGATTAGACACAAGACACTGTACTTTCATATACATGATTCCCTGTGTTTATGTAGGTAATGGTTAATACCGCTCTTATGAGTGAGAATTTCACTTTCTAGTTTAACAGTCGGACAGTTTGGCTTCTGTTCCTAATTCACAATTCTTCAACCCAACCTTATTTTTTCATGTAGCCACATCTTCTTTTGTGTGCACGTGGAAAAATACAGTTTCTGATTCCATTACCAGACTAATGTGTCAATGTGAAAGCAGCAGTGATTCAAACAGTTTTTGCCCATGTGCTGGCCAAATATTTAAGAATTTTTAAAAAAGCATCACTGATGATGAATTTGAGTTCCACTGTGTGAGTTCCCCCTATTCCTATTAAATCTGTGGCCTGTGGGAAGGACCAGTGGCTAGCCTTTGGTGTGTTTCATCATGTTGTAATGAGACATTGCATTACTGTTTGCCAGCAATTTCGGTTTCATTGCATCAGCCTGTGCAACAGAGCCAAATGCAACTTTGTTTAAAGATGTAAAGTAGAAGATTTTCCTCAGACTTAACTTTCAGCACTCCCTGACATGGAAGAAACTCACAATTACACCTCAGCTATGAATGAATTTGCTTTCATGAAACTTTACTTCAAAGTAAGACCATGTTCTCTCACACATTCAGCTGTTCAACACTACCCCCTCCCTTCACATGACTGGCTGAACACACACAGTGGTCAGGTTTTAAGATTGGATCGTAGCACTTCTTTGAGAGCGCAGCTCTCCGAAACAGCGTTTAAGCCGTGGTACCTTGATGTAGTGAGCAACCAGACCGGCGATGTACTCCTGACAGCTGCCCTGAAGCCCATGAAAGATGAGGTTACCATACTGCTCCACCTAAACACAGACACAGAAACAGGCAAAGACTGAGCTGACAAGAAGAGAGAATAATGTGGTAGCATGACAGTCTGTCTACATTTAATCCTGTTGTTTAATAACAATTCCAATTGGATTGAGATCTGGTGACTGTGGAGGCCATTTGAATACAGTCAACTCACTGTCACATTCAACACACCAGTTTGAGTGACTAATATATTGTCCTGCTGGCAGATGGGTACACTGTGGTCATAAAGGGATAGATATGGTCAGCGACAATACTCAGGTAGGCTGTGGAGACACACCCCACACCATTACACCACAACCAGCAGCCTTTTCTATCCAAAAAGCTGCTGGACGAATCTAAGCATTCAAATTCTTTTGCCTGTATTGGGTTCTGCCACGGATTCTTTTATCTACACATGCTATTATCTCCTTTCCCCCCCTTTTTAAAACAAACATCTGTAATGACAAAATGCCTGCTTTTGATGCAGCCAGCAGGGGGCAGCATAGCTGCTAGAAAATCACACCCTCCATTTCCTTTCATCTGTCCATCACCCACTCCTCTTTCTTTGCCATCTCTCTCACTAATGGTGTATCACTTCCTCTGTATTTTTTAGCATCTTACTCACCAAATCCCCCCAATCCCTCACACTCCTTTGTGTGTATTTGCATAAATGTGTGTGATGTGCGCGCTTACTAGGCGGACATAGTTGTGCAGCAGTGGCAGGGGGAAGAGGGATTCCAGAGCCAATTCATCGAGGCATGACTCAGACAGACCTGTCAAAAAAAACCCCACAGACGCACAAATAAATCCTCAAATCCAATCTGCTTTACATGCGAGGTTCCTCTATGCGAGCCGAACCTCAAGGTGCCCTTGGAATAAGAATGTCCTAAAAACTAAAAACACAGCATGTTTAATAGCCACATTATTTATTTCCTCAGTGCTTTTAGCTACAGGCCTGCAATACAGTAAATGTAAACACTGCTGTCAGTAAATCAGAGCAGAGTGAGGGTATGGTCTACGTGGATATTTACTAATAGCTCTTAATGCTTTCTGCCAGGGAGCGGGATGAATTACAGTTGTGAGAGGTTTAAATCCACATGCTGAGGAATCTCAGTCACTCATCCTTCCTCAAAGATTTTCACCTAAACCACAGTTTTTAGATGAACTGGAATAATTCTCGACACAATCTCTGAAAACTTTGTCACTATATTTAACATATCTAAACATTAGTTGAATCTAAATCTTTAAGATCTTTCATATAAATTATAGAAGATCATTTGTTTCAAAAGCAAACTGTGGATGTTGTCCCAGTCTGCCCTTCATAAGAAGTAAACACAGGGGTCAGTGAAGTCAGCTGTCTCTGTTTACAGAGTCATTTACAAGATAATTTGCAATAAGTCTGAGGCTGTGAGGGCAAAGTAAAAACAGAAACAGAAGCTATTTAAATAAGGCTGTACGTATGCCAGTACTGTGGAGTTGGATTGTTGGGATGATAATGTGAAGGATATTTCAAGACATCAAAACCTGCTTTTAGGTATATCTGCCAGCATCTCATGTGCATTAAAGTGAAGAATGTACAAAGAAATGTAGACAAAGAAACATCAAAGTTAGAGCTAATATGGGACCACGTCTGGACTCAATCAGAACCGACACGTTCAGATTCCATATGATTTGTCCTGCTCCAAAAAGTGGGCTGATTCAGTCTCGTCCTGTCCCGGATTCCCAAAAACCATGAAATATGAAAGGACCGACACATTTCTGCTGTTAATCTGAAAAAAGAAAACGAGTCTGGGGGGCTCGGTATGCTTTGCGGTAGACGCTGTTTTCCAAATTTCCTCTGATAATTAAAATTTGTATATTTTTTTCAGGATTTGGGGCTTTTTGGAGCTTCGAGAGCATAATTTACATGATATGTGATATCAAAAGCGTTGCCGTCTGAAATGTGCTGTGTGAAAAAAAAGAAAAAGAATGTGTAATAAGCAAAGCTTCCGCCTTCATCTGCTCACTGAGTATTTGCTTTATTTGTTTTATTTACTTCCCTTTTACATTTTGTCGTTGATTAAAAAGGTTATTGCATTCATTTTTTTAAAGGCGGATCAGTGAGTGTGGCTGCAGAAGGAAAGCGATGAAGCACGAACCTTTCAGTAGCTCAAAGAAAGCAGTTATGATTAAATATGTAAAAGAACACGCAGAGACAGAGAGATTTTGGATGCATGTTATTTCAGGATCAACCTAAATTGAATTTCCTTAGATCTGATGGTAGATACAGAAGAAAGCCAGAAGGAGAATACAGACCAGACGTTGCTAAAAGCACACAAAAGTGTCAACTAACTGCTTTAGTCTCACAGTCTACAGTACATATAGGAATCCTGGATGCAAGCTTAAAGAAACAGACCAAAAAAAGATTCAGGTGATGATGATCTAAAGATCGCACTGTTCCTTTTCCAGGGTGGAATGTTTTTAAAGATGTTTGCTATACAATCATCCCACCCTGCAAAAAAGCAGCTTAAAGAAATCATTAATACCTGCTAACATAAGCTGAAAGTTGTATTTCACTGTGTATGGATCGTGACTTAAATGTAGGCCTGAGCAAAGAGCTGGTGTTGCATCACTCCAATAGTGAATTTGATTAATTATAATCTTTTATTTATTCAACATTACATTTAAAATGGGTATTGTTTCATGAGACTAATTATTCTGAAAAATGTTCTGGCTAGAGTTTTCCTTCATGTGGTGCGGCTCAGTAGGTAGAGCCTGTTACAACACTGCCTACGCTGCAAATGCATCCAAGCAGATTTGTTGGGCCCTTTCATCCACCAAATGGCATTTGTTACCAGTGATGGCAGCTCTGATTCTGGTGTGTGCTCTGAGCTGCTGAATGAGCACCGACTCTGATTGTCAGGTTTTTTCGTGTTGTGTTTTTTTGTTACCTTTGAGGCGGATGGTGATGCACTGGCTGAGAGGTTTCCTGACCAGGTCCCAGGGGGATACAGGCAGCTCCTGACCTGGTAACCACTCAGTATCTCCTGGAAGAAAAAATAAAACCAGAGCCATTACAATCACACAATCTGAGCACACAGTTGTTAAACAAACAGTTTACTCATATGGTGACACAAAAGGACTGTATACACAATTATAAGCAGCCTATTGTGCAGTTTATCAGCATGTTCTGTAGTTGTCCTTATCTGTTCTGCCTATTTGTGGCATACGTGTATTAGAAGATGGGATTTTTATATACGTGTAATGTAACAAGCCCAGAGACGGAAGAAAAGAGTAGAAAGAAGAAATGAAGAAAAATGGGAAAAACAGGAGAAACGATGAGAATAAAAGAAAGTGCAAATACAGCATAACAGGTCACCAACTGGTGCATTGGTAACAGTCAAAAGACAAAGAGCTACTGAAAAAAATAACAGATACACAAACAAACATAGGATCTTCTCTGTGTGATTGACATCTTTGATTGACATTAACTGTCAATCAAAGATGGCGCCGGTGTGTGTGGCTGCTCGTCTGTCACTGCCAAGTTTGTTCCTGTTTATGTTATTTCTAATTTGTGTCATCCATGAAACAAAGTCTCTGCTGAGGTATGATCGCCAGACACTATTGGACCTCAAACCTGTGGTCCAAAATATTGTGTCCTTTGGAGCTGGTGGGCAGCAACCCCTGCCCCCATTTCGATCTGAAACCCCAGGTTACCTGTACCGGGTTCCCACGCTACCTTCCCGGCGAAAGCGTTATCGTCGCCGGGGTAAACGAAGCGGTCGTCTGGTGAAGCTAAAGGTTTATCTAACGAATTATCCTGCTGCTTTCCGACCAGTGCATGGATTCTTGCCAAGGCTGTTTGCATGTCGGCGTTTTCTGGATCCTGTTGATGCCTGTTTGGTGCCTGTGGTCGGCTTTGATGATGATGCTCCTCGGCCCCGCTGCCCATGCCCTCCCAGGCTAAACCTTCGCTGTCAACATTATCGGAACCTGAGATCGCTGCGGTGGGTTTCTGGACCTCATGAACCCCGAGCGCCAACTCCAGCTCCCGCTAGGATTGGCCTGGTGAATGCCAGATCACTTTTAAACAAAACTTTTATTCTTCGGGACTTCTTCAGTTCCCGTGATCTGGATTTCCTGTGTGTGACTGAGACGTGGCTGAGTGTTGGTGAGTCCAGTGCTCTATCTGAACTTTTACCTGCGGATTGTTGTTATTTTAACTCGCCACGGACGTCAGGCAGAGGTGGAGGCACAGTGACTGTTTACAAAAAGGATTTTAAATGTAAACAGTGTTTTCTACAGCCTTCGTTCTCCAGCTTTGAGCTTACCTCGTTTGAGGTGAGTCATACAAACCCGATTTTCTGCGCTGTCATCTATCGCCCCCCGAAATACAATAAGAACTTCATAAATGACTTTTCTGATTTTTTAGCTGGGATTATTCCCAACTATGATAGTGTTCTTATTGTTGGAGATTTTAATATACATGTATGTTGTCCTGATAAGCCACTGGTAAAGGACTTTTTAAGCCTTATTGACTCTTTTAGCCTGGTACAGTCCGTGCCTGGCCCTACACATGAGCACGGACACACACTGGACCTTGTTCTGTCATGTGGTCTGCCTGTCACTAACTTGGAAATTTGTGACTGTGCACTCTCAGATCATATGCCTGTGTTATTCAACGTTGGTTTGACACATACCGCAGTTAAATCTGGCGCTGCTACTCGGTGCTATCGGGTTATTAACCCCGCCACTGCCGCGCAGTTTTCTGCTGCTTTTAATCAGCTCGGCGGCCCTTCTGACTTTGTTTCCTCTGATACAGAAGAGCTAAATTCCTGGTTTTATTCTTGTTGTCAAAAAATCATGGACTCTGTGGCTCCTTTAAAAGCCAGGCAGCTTAAGGCTAAACCTGAGCCTTGGTTTAATGAGAGCAGTCGTGCTGTTAAGAGGGAATGTCGTCGAGCAGAACGGAGATGGAAAAAGGATAAACTGCATGTATCATTTCAAATTCTCAAAGACTGCTGGCATCGCTACCAGAACACTGTTAAAGAGGCAAAAAGGGAATATTTTGCAAATATTATTTCTTCCAACTGTCATAACCCACGTGTGTTATTTAGGACCATTGACACTGTTCTTAATACTCCATTGAATGTCTGTCTGGAAGTTTCTCCTGAGATTTGCAATGATTTTTTGAACTTTTTTATTGAAAAGGTTGTCACCACCAGGGCTCTTATCACAGCTCCTGACTCTGACCCCTCTGTCTCTGTCCCTTGCGCTGCTGTTTTCACTCAGTTTGAGCTTGTGACGCTCTCCACTTTAGAGGATGTGGTTCGTCATATTAAGCCCACAGGTTCCCCACGGGATCCTGTCCCTCCACAATTTTTTAAAGAAATTTTTCCTAGTATACGACAGTATGTCCTTGAAATTATTAACACCAGTCTGTCTTCTGGTATGGTTCCTGCAAATTTCAAACATGCAGTAGTGCAGCCACTGCTTAAGAAACCTGGCCTTGATCACACAGTTTTAGCAAACTATAGGCCTATTTCCAAGCTGCCTTTAGTCTCCAAGGTTTTAGAGAAGATTGTTTTTAGTCAACTGAAAGATTTTATAGATGATAATGGCATCTTTGAGGTTTTTCAATCAGGTTTTAAAACCCTTCACAGCACAGAATCTGCATTATTAAGGGTTTTTAATGACATCCTTCTGGCATGTGATTCTAGTAACAATGTTGTTCTTGTCTTGCTTGACCTAACTGCTGCCTTTGACACCGTAGACCACAATATTCTAATTTCTCGATTACATGATGTAGTGGGTATTGGTGGAACTGCACTTAATTGGTTTAGGTCTTATTTGTCAGATAGAACTTTCTCTGTTAGCCTTCTCGGTTATGAATCGTCTTCTGCTCCTCTGTCATGCGGCGTCCCGCAGGGCTCAATTTTAGGGCCACTGCTCTTTTCACTGTATCTATTGCCTCTGGGTTCTATCCTTAGGAGGCATGGGATCTCATTTCATTGTTATGCTGATGACTGCCAAATTTATTTGCCACTAAAACACAAGGATGCCACCTCCATAAAACCTCTTTTGACATGTCTAGATGAAATTAAAGCTTGGTTGGCTCTAAACTTTTTAAATTTTAATGAAAAGAAAACAGAAGTGTTGGTGTTTGGACCCAGTGGTCCCTGTGAGTCCTCCTCTGTTGTTTTAGGATCCCTGGAAGTCTATTTTAAACCTGTTGTTACTGACCTTGGTTTTAAGTTGGACAGTGATTTTAAATTGGACAACCAAATCAGAGCAGTGGTGAAGTCCAGTTTTTATCATTTAAGGCGACTGGCAAGAGTAAAATCTTTTCTCTCGAGGCAGCATTTCGAAACAGTGATCCATGCTTTTATTTCTTCCCGCCTGGACTACTGTAACTCACTTTATGTGGGGGTCAGTCAGTCATTGCTCTCACGTCTGCAGCTGGTTCAAAATGCGGCTGCACGACTCCTAACAGGAACTCGGAAAAGAGAGCATATAACCCCCGTGCTAGCCTCTCTGCACTGGTTGCCTGTGTCTTTTAGAGTTAATTTTAAACTTCTTATGTTTGTTTTTAAATGTCTTCATAGTCTTGCCCCGCCTTACCTCTCTGAGCTTCTTCATCCCCACATACCCTGTCGGTCTCTCAGGTCAGCTGACCAGCTGCTCCTGGAGGTACCGAGATCCAGGAGGAAGCTCAGAGGGGACAGGGCCTTCTCTATCGTGGCTCCTAAATTATGGAATAATTTGCCCATGCACGTTAGAGAGGCCCCTTCACTGTCCACTTTTAAATCACGTCTTAAAACCCACTTTTATTCCTTGGCTTTTAACCTCAGCGAGACTTAGTTTCTCTTTTAATTGAAGTAGTTATGATTTTACTCTTATTTTATTTGGTTTTTACTTATATCTTATGTAATTTTATTTTATAGTTCAAATGTACAGCACTTTGTGTCAGCTGTGGTTGTTTTTAAAGTGCTTTATAAATAAAGTTGATGATGATGATGATGATGATGGTGTGTGTGTGGGTGTGACTGTTTGTCACGAAACGTACTTGATAATGAGGGTGGGAAGCCATAACAACACCCCCCAGGAGACGCGGACCGCCCACAGCCCCCCATCAGCACTGAAGAACCAAGGCCACATGTCCTGATGATAACCGCATGCCCTCCCTAGATGGAGCCTCCGCAGCCAAAGGCCAAGAACGCCAAAAGATCAGAGGCAACGGCCAGCTGATCCGCCAGACACGAACCATGAATTTAAGTATTTTAATAAAATACAAATGTTTTTTATGAATGTCATTCATGTAAAAGAAAACAAAATTATAATTAAAAAATCATTTTATTAATTTCAAAATATCTCCGATCATCCCAGTTTCTGTCACAATAAGAAAGCTTAAACAAAATGTTCACCACCAGGAGGCAATGTTTTACCAGTGAGTGTGCTGACATTTTTTTCAGGAGTGCTCCTGTTCTTTAAACTTTTTTTTAATTTAAATTTATTTATCTATTTTTTCATTCCAAGAACTGTGGTTCTTGATTGCGTTCCCTTTTGTCATAAGGGGTGGCTGTAGCTCAGGTGGCAGAGCGGATCAGCCACTAACCAGAAGGTCGGTGGTTCGATCCCAGGCTGCTCCAGTCTGCATGCCAAATATCCTTGGGCAAGATACTAACCCCGTTAGATACTTAGCACTTAAGCTTAGAAGTGCTTGTGTGATTGGGTGTATAAAGCGCTTTGAGTGCTCGGACAGAGTAGAAAAGCGCTATATAAGAACCAGTCCATTTACCATAAATAAGAATCTATTTTTATGACTATGTTGATTCATTGCCTGATCTTGTGGTCCAAATTGATATTACATGAAAGTATACCCCAGCTATGCTTACTGTGAACGCTCAAGTCATATAACATGCTTGCAGTATTTTCTTGCAAGCAAGCACTTGCAGAAGAAAACCTTTCAGGAAGAAATCTTCTGACACAGGAAGAAGTCTCTGACCGAACCAGTAACTGCACTGCTTCATACGTATTAACCAATTCTCATAACATCAGGGGAGGAGCAGCTTAATGCAATTGCCCTGAAGGCTGTCCCACTGCCGGCTGAATAAACATTCAGTGAACGTGAACTAAAGAATGTGGAACACGTAAAAAGTTCAATATAAAAACAGTGCAGCACATTTTTTTAAAATTATTATTATTATTAGTAGTAAAGCTGTGGTAGTACAAAAGCACTGCAACTTTTGTAGGATTGTACTACTGTAGTGGCTTTACAATACTAAACAGTTGCAGAAGTCAGCGCTCAACAGCTCAACATAAAGGTAGCTGAATTGAATGTAAACACTCTGCTAAAGAGCCCAGCATTGAGCAACAAAAACACAAAGGGAAATGTATGCGACATGCTGAAACAAATGAGACGTGGATGGAGACTCTCAGATATAAAGTCAGACACCAAAAAGTGTCTCTGTGTCTTAAGTTTGATCCCGGTTGACACAGAAAACCGGCATTTTCTCCTAAATTGCCGTCTTCCTCCCCTTTCTTCGATCCCTTCCCCCCCAACTTCATGCATTATGCATCCCTCTTCTGCTCATGCTTTCTTTCATCATCATCCCCAAAACACACACAGAAGCCTAGCAGTCGCTAAGCCTCTTTAAAGACAGTAACAGCATGAGAGACAGTAAATGTGTGACAGAGAGCTGTAACAAGAGACTACAGCAAAGAGACGAGCAGTCCTTTGCCGGCCGAGGACATCGATTTCCTTTTTATCAGTCTGGAATTCAGAGGGACCTTTACTGCAGCACACACACACGCACACGCACACAGACACACACGCACGCACACACGTAACTCTAGCCCTGAATAAGCCTCAAGCTCAAGAAAGGACTGGCTTCACAGCGGTGACATTTGAGGACCAAAAAGGACACAAACATAGGCGCAGCACATAGACTCTCCACATTTCCCAAAAGATTAAATATTCATTATTTCAAAGAAGAAGAAGAAAAAAAAATCATGTGAGAAGCTCTGAGCATCAGCCAAACAAATACAGTCTCACAGCAGATGGCTACAGCTGAACATACAGGAAGCTGATAAAAGATTCTACTGTGGATACATTTATACAGACTACAAGCATTCAGTAGAATGCTTTTACACAAATTGTCCACTTTTTCTTCTCGACGAGTTTGTAGCAATAAAAAACAAGCAGTCTGGGGATGGACATCTCTGCCAAGGCTGAAAGCCTCCACTGCATGCATGAAACTTTGAACCCAGAATGTTTTTTTTTCTTGAGCACATCAAAACAATGCCACCCAATCCTTCTTTTTTTCAAATTTAATATGCATTTATAAGGATGTGATAAGAAATTTCTCATTTTGTTCAAGCGCACAACAGTAAAGAATCCTTCCAAAACCTCTGAGCTCAACCTCCAATAAAAATAGCACCCAAAGCCTAACTAACTATTCCTGTTAAGTAAGAAACTGAACTAATGACAAAACCTTGGAAATTGTTTTTATTAACATGCTGATGTAGCTGATCTGACTCTCCACTTACCTGTATCAGAAACTTTGTAAGGCATTATTTGATAACTTGCAATAAAGTTGCATTTAAAACCATTGATCAGTCTGGTAAGCTACTAGCTAGCATCTGAATGACTTTAGCTTCAGGTGTAACCAGTAAATATCTCCAAATGAACAACCAGACCAGGAAATCCTGTTAGATGTGACAGTCACTGTTTGTGCTCCAGATGTGCTTTTAAATCTAATTATTTTAGGTGATAGCCAATGGTTTGTTCTCCATATGGACTTTTTACCTGCATGTAGCTAAAGTACACCCACTGATAGCAGTGATACTGCAAATTTACAACCATCAGAGCTAAAAAAAGACTTAATGTAAGCAAAAGTTTGCAGTTTTAGAAAAATAATGCAATACACTGGAGTATTGGGCAGACCTAGCCAAAGCAGACTACTTCATATGACCGTAACGAAGCTTCTATTTGTTTTAGTGTATTAATTCAAGGAGTTTGTTACCTTTACACTGCAAGGACAGCCACTGCCAACATTAATCTGTACTTAAATGAGACAGATGCACAACAAGCTAAACCCTATTGCACTCTTTATCGCATTTAAGGGCATGTAGCCTCTGTAATAGAGCAGATGCATGAAAGAGTAGCAGCTTTTACACCAATAGAACGAAAACACAGATGAGTCCTATTCTTTGTCCTTTCATTTTGCTTTGAGAAGATTACTGAGCCAAGTGACACCAAGTTCGAGGAAGATTAAAGGATGTACATAAGGACGGGAGTGCATGAAAGGATGAAGAAAGGATATATGGCAGGTAAAAGAAAAAAAGAGTAAAGAGTGAAAGAAAACAGATGTAAGAATTGTGTGTGTTAGGAAGGTGAGAAAGATGAGGCAAAGATGCAAAGGAAGGACAAGAAAGACAAAGCAGTGAAGGAACAACAGAGGGATAGAAATACAGAGAACAGGATAGAGTGTTTCTTCACCTATGAGGACGGAGGCGATACTGGCAGGACTGAGGCCTAGTGGGGGGCGCTGCATCTCTTCTCTGGCCATCTGAGATTCTCCACACAGGATCTGGAGGTGGGAGGTGAAGGTGTGGCTAAGGGCAGCGCTTAGCTGGGCCCAGCGTGTTGAACGATCAACCGACACTCTGCCCAGCACCCAGTGGGTACCGGAGAGCCCCTTCGCCACATCCTCTTCTAAGGCCTCAATGGGGCACATGGACCCTGTCCCTCCTCCTGAACACTGGAGATAAACCTGGACCCGATATAATTCTGTGAAGACAAAGGAGAAGAAAAGCATGTGCACAGAGTGGGAAGAACATCAGTACTGTGTGTAATTACATAAGAAGTTAAAACCACATTTACGACACGTATTTTTGCAATAATAACACAAGCTGAAAAGTAGACCTCCGTGTGATACTTTTAATTTAATGTTGCACACAAAATGAGCAATGCAGTGGCTTACCCAAAAAGCCTTCAAGCAACCAACACAGCAGTAAACAGATAAAGTACTCCACCTCCTTCCCCACACATCACACCATGGTGACTTGGTGCAGTTTTCACAGTTTCAGTTGCACAGTGGGAGAATAACCTGGAGACTACAGCTAATTTTCAGTTATACCTTCAGATGAAAGTTTTCTGCACCAGCTGGCTAAATTTCTGCCTGCTTACATTTTGTTTGAAGCAGGCAGCTTAGATTCAACCAGCTCGTGTATCTTGCCTCAACTGCACCAATAAAAATGATGCCCCAAACTGCAAAACCTAGTTCCTGGATAAGTATAATGTGGTTCAGAGGTGCACAAGGAGATGATTCTAAAGAGCAGATCAGCCAAATTCAAATCACACACACACACACACAGGACTCATTTGAACACAGATAGACACACAGCAAACACAGGCAGCTACTCACGGAGGTTTTCAAGCAGATCTTTGCAGTCATCAGTTGCCACGTCATGAATAGTGCGATTACAGTTATCCCTCCTCTCAATGTCCTGTTCGCTGTGACTGCACAGCACCTCCAGACACTCCTATACACACAAAACAATAAGAATAAACAAAAAAAAATGTATTTTCTCAACATACAGGAGACTTTCCACCCCGACTGAAAGTCTAAGAATTTGTTTACGGGGGATGCGATCACATTATTTTATATCTAGTCAGATATTCTAGCAGAAATGCAAACTCGTCTATCTATTATTCAGTTTTGGGCTGCCTGTATTCCTCAATTTCTTGTCCTTAGCTGACGAGAGTGGTACCCGGTGTGGTCATGTGCTGCTGTAGCTTGTCTGCTTCAAGGTTTGACATGTTCTGCATTCAGAAACGCTTCTCTGCATACTTTGGTTGTAGTGAGCAATTATTTGAGCTACTTTTTGATCTGATCTCTGGCATTAACACTTTCACGCACAGAACTCACTAGATATTTTCTCTCTCTATAAATCCTAGACATGGCTATGTGGGAAAGTTCCAGCAGGTCAGCAGGTCCTCTTGATCATCAGCAGGTTCATATGAGGAATTATAGAGTGAATATGAATGCAAAAAGCCAAAAAGGAGTAGGAGGATGTTGAAAAGCTCTGTAAACATGCGAGGAGTTGAGAGGCATCTTCCACATGCAGACTCGCTATAATCATATACATATTGTTTACAATTTTTACCTTAAGGCCCAGGGCAGCAGCCATGTGTGCAGCCGTCCAGCCATCACTGTTGGCCTGGTTCAGCAGGGCAGCAGGCAGCGCCAAGGTGGCAGGAGTCACAGTGGGGTCACTTCGGGGTGGGTGGTATAGGAGGAGACGCAGCATGTCGGCGTGTCCCGAGCGCACAGCAGCATGTAAGGCTGTGCAGTTGTCCTGCAGAGAGATAAAGGTGAGCATGTACGCTGTGTTGTGTTAGAGTTCAACTGACAGACTCTATTAGCGATACCTGACACCAGTGAAGGTGTTACACACTCATATCAACTCTGCTGCTTAGATATACAAGTTAAACAAAATCACCACCATCTATTATTCTAAGTTTTAGTGGTTTCAGTTTATGAGAAGCATTAACAAGAAAAAAAACCCACAAACACCCAAAAGACCTAAAGACAATTCAATTCAGACTTTTTTGGCATTTTTTAAATTACAGGATAAAAAAATCAATGAAACAAAAGATTTTGAAGAAAATTAGCTCTGACATACTACACATTCAAGCTGTACTCTTAACCCAGTTCAGGCCTCAGTGTTAAATCATTACATTTGACTGAACACACTGGCCAACACAGGGCTCGCAAAATTTCAAAATCCCTGGTAGCCCTTCGGGCAGGGACTCTTCAGTTTTTGGAAGCCCAAAATAAATTTAAGTAGCCCGAATAAAAAAGAGAGCAAATTTTTTGATTGATGTTTTGTTTCCTTTACAATATTATACTTTAATGTATAATATTGTAAAGGAAACAAAACATTAATCAAAAAATTGTTGAAACACAAATTACAACATTGTATAAAAATTATAATCATCAACTCAAATACTTGGTTCTAATTGAACAGAAATTTCTATGAACTTGTAAGAACTGTGTAGGACATGAATCAGTCTGTGTCAGATCCTCAATCTGAAATTTCCACTGAAGTCACGGGTAAGAGGCAAGTGGAACCAAGATCTAGGCCATTTGCTTTTTGAAGTTTGCAAAGACTGCTAAAGTGTGCCAGTGGTAGTTCACTCTTTGCAACATAGTACGCTGTTCTAAACAGATTTTCAGGTTTATTTTTAGTATGTTATTTGCAATTGGTGTTTGTTCTGGGAAAGATATTGCAGACTGAGCAATAATGCATTTCTTGCATTTCTCATGGGTTCTAATGGGGGCCTTTCTTAAAATTACTGGTCCCAGTAACAAAGGCGCGTTTCGACTCAGAAATCGAGGGAAAACCAACAACACAGCCGGCAGAACATTATGTTATTTACACGGGTGCACATAAGTGGTCCGCATGTGCGCATTCGCTGTCAAAATAAAAGACGCGCACCAGATAAGAAGTTGCAACGCGCGTTTGCGTCCATATAAAAGGCAGTGTTTTTGTCCGCTAGAGTGGGATTTTCACGGCACATTCTGCACCACATCTCTGTGCGTTCATCATTTGTTTAAAGCCAGCTCACCTCCTGCAACCACTTTTCCGAGAATACGCGCTTCTTTTGTGGTTCGGACTCCTTCTGACATTTCTTTGGAGGTGGAGGAACATCACAGTAATTGCTTAAAGGAGCTTCTTCGACATCTTTAAGAGTTCTAAACAAATGTCTGTCCTCCTCCAGAAAATCTTATGTACGCAAACACCCGTAGCAACTTCTTATCTTGTGCGCGTTTTTTATTTTGACAGCGAATGCGCACCTGCGGACCACTTATGTGCAGCCCTGGTTATTTAGCTCGTCATATTGCAGCCACAGAAATTCTTTTGTCCATGAAACCATAAAGCTGCACTTTCTTTTTGCCTTATAGTCTGATTTGTCATAACTTTTCCGTTTTGTGGTAAGCTTTTCTTTGGCTGTCACTTCTTCACCCTGACCTGTCTTATTTGGCTCAGCAGAACTAAAATATATATCCTGCTGCTTTTACACACGCACTCACATAACGCTCAGCGATTCTCTGCGCGATCAACCTCTCGCATGTTTAAGCTTGCTGCGGGAGATTTCACTTGTCATGTTTGCATAGTAAGCTAACGATTGATAAGACAATGTCAGAGGAATTGGTGCGCAAATTATCATCACTCACCAATCAGTGCTGTCGCTCTCTATACACAGTTCGCGCGATTGCAAAGTGAAAGCAAAAAACAAGCGCAAATTCAAACGCAATTTCAATATGTCACATATTGACAGTGGCTCACCGATGCCAATGACATAATTACCCAGCTACATTTCCGAAAGAATGCAAAAGCATTGACATATATTTTTCCTTCCTACAATAGCCCGACGGGCAGGGCAGAGATAGATTTTGGTAGCCCGACTGGAAAAATCGCTAGCCCCGGGACGTCGGGCTAGCGATTTTGCGAGCCCTGCAACATTTTCTTGTGGCTAAAAATACCTCCACACTCAAAAGCTTAGATATGTTATAGAGACTCTGGCAGCTCTCTGGCTCAGCAGGGAAGTCAGACTAAATGAAGACCAAAGCAGGTAACTAAATATAGGGGCTTCGTCACACACTGTCACAGTAACTAGCAGGCTCCTATGGTTACCATGGAAATCCAGAAAGCCCATACATCAAAGGGCTCTCAGCAGAGAACAGCCCCCCAGAGAAAGCTGTGATCCTTTATGTGAAATGGACAAAGTGTTTAACAGTGAACATCATTAGTAACAAGTGACTAAATGGAAAAATGTGAAAAAGGGGACAGCGGTGTGTGTTTTAATGAAAGGATTACATTCTGTGCAGTATTATCCACAATATACGCTCAGGGCAAAATTATTAAATGAGGATTAAAACTGTAGCAAAGTGTGGTTTTTGTGAAATCACACACTTATGAACTTTTAACACAATATTATATGCGAACGGTACATCTTCTCACTTATTATGCAAATGATAACCTTCAAATCTGAAAATTGTCCAAACATCAGTTACATCGGCAAGCAATTTAAAACATTAGCATTAAAGCATCTTACATCACTTCGAAACATCTGTAAGGAACTGATGATGTAAAAAAAAAAAAAAAAAAAACCCAAAAAAGATATTGAATGCTCGCTTATTTTGATCTACATGAGCTGAACTGTTGTGAACTTGTACTGCAGTGATACAATGCTACTAACTTACAAGTAATTTTAATCTGTAAACAAAAAAAAAAGATATCTAGTTGATGGATATTATTATTATTTTTAAGACAAATGAGCATGGCTATCGATACAAGTCACAGGAAACCAGGTTTTCCTATTACGTAGAAGTCAAACAAATTCATTATTGACTCTTAAGTTATACTTACCACAGTAGTCAGTGAGCGATCAGCTCCAGTGCTTAGCAGGACCCGGGCACAGTCCAGCCTTCCTGCCTCACAGGCCAGGAAGAGTGATGTCTGCCCCCCCACTGCCACTGTGTCTACAGCAGCTCCTGCAGTCAACAGCACCTCCACACAGCTGAAAAGAGTTAGGCAATGTTAGTATCGCAAGAGGCGAATAAACTTGGAAATTATTCATTATCATTCAGCTGACTAAACTAAAAGTGAAACATTACAAATGATATAAAGGACATATAACAACAACGGTGGTATCCCATGGGTATCTAAATCAATTTACGTGTCAAAATTATGGCCAAATAAAACTAAAGTGCTTCAAACGACAGCGATCAAAGATTAAATTACATTAATGTATACAAATTCTGGTAATTATTCGAGATATTTTGTTGCATTTATTCTTTACTAATCATTTACAGTTGTTACTCCTTATGGTACACCACCTGTTCACAGCCATGGGAAGACATCATTCACATCAGTCTGCCACAGAACTGATGGGAGTCCAGATGATCTCAGGAAAACTAAGCCTGTCAGCTAACACTGGGACTAAGTCATGATACCCAAGGGGGAAAAAAACACTTCACACTGTAAAACAAGCTGTGTGTGTGTGTGTGTGTGTGTGTGTGTGTGTATAAGGATGCCTTTTGGATATCCTACTCTATAAATAACATGGTGATCAGATATTACAGCATTGCACATTCCCCAGCTGGCTCTGTGCATCCTCGCTCAGTCCACTGTGGCTGACACAGCCTGGATCTAAGCACTGGGTTCATCTTGGCAACGCATCACAATCAATACGAGTGATCACAACTGACAGTAAAGATAGTGTAGGAGCAGATGCTTCACTCATCTTTGATGGCTCATAATGAAGGATCTAGTAATGTTTAAAGAGGAGAAATTAGATAAAGTTGCAAACATGAACAGGTACTGCCAAGTCAAGCTGACTTTATTTCAGTTGGTTTCAGAAGAAGAGCAGAGCTAGTCTCAACTTGATTAATTAGAAAATTCCCTTCAGGCATTATTGAAGTTCTTACTCTTAGAAGTTAAACTATGCTCTACCAAACTACCAGTTTGAACTGGTGTCATTACAGAACTGAGCAAACAAGCTGCCGTCGCTCTGGGCAGTGGAGCCCAGCACAGTTAGCAGCATCTGCCTACCGGTTGTTTCACACATGGGAGGCTCCAGCTGTGCTTGTCTTCCAGCAAAGTATGCATAATGAGTCATCAATTGACAACACACAAACTGACTTCAGGGACCAGTGTGACAACAAAAAAAAAGAGAGCTCAAGTTCCGAAAATAGCAGTAAACAAAAACAGGATAACTATTAACAAAGTCACACTTCACGGTTTCTGAGACTTGACACTTGTTTTACTCAGGAAAGTGCCAACTGAGCTACATTATCTTTTTTTGTAATTTAATTTGTGAAAGCCAACTGATCAGATAGAAAGGAAAATAATACTTAAATGTAATTAAATAAACACACACACATGGACACACACAGAGACACACACTGCTGGTGTTGCTGCTTCTCACCAACCATGATCTGTCAACAGTCAGCGGTGGCTACGTTACATGGTCAAACCAATGAGTTCTTGGGGGTTCTAGTAAACCTTTTCATAATCCAATGAGAAAATAATGCAAACATCTAACCATTGAAACTAATTAAATGCTGGCTGTGTTCTTTGTGCGCACATCCACCACCATTTTCTAAATGTATGTGAACATAAAAATCCACCCGAATCAAAGTGAGAAAATCTGATTAGAGTTGAGTTGCAAAGACCTGTACCAGAGATGCATTAGCAGCTGAAAAAAAACATTTCAGTGCATGTTTCATGTTTTATTTAAATGCATGACCATTAATGAAAACGTAACCTAAAATGTTTCTTTTGTGCATCACAGTGAGTAGTCTAGTTTCTGGACTGCTGGTGAAATACAACAAGCACTTGTAGACTTCAGCTGGGAAACCTTTCACAATTGACCAAACTGATGCATATCTGTTTTTTTAGAAGTGACAAAATTGTGACCACTCTGGCTAAAAGGCTTTAAAACCATATGAGCTCACCTGCTATGGCCATGGGCAGCAGCAAAGTGTAAAGGTGTGAATCCATTCTCATCCAAAACATCAGCAGGCGATCCCGAAGACAGCAGCAGCTCCACACAATCTGACAGAGAGAAGAAGATGGATTAATCTTTTGTAGTTTGCTGCTACACAAACATGACTCAAGTTTTGTAACAGCATACAGAATTAACAAAAATAGTGTAAAAGATTTATGACATATAATACAAATACGATCCATCAGGGCAAGCAAGGCAAGCAGCACTTCTCTAAAAGTCTATAAATCATCAAATAAAATCAGAGTGAAATTAACCGCAATCTACCGCAATCTAAATTTGATGGGTATGTCCGTGTCCTGTTAACAAAGACTCAAGCTGGGCAGGCCAAGAGGGCACAAGCTTGTTTGTTTGCACATCTGCATTAGGGCTGTGCGATATGACCAAAATCTCATATCCCGATATAAGAATTCTATCATCCCGATAACGATATAAATCACAAAAATGTAACATTTTCTGTAAATTCTGTGAATCTCGGGCAGCTCGTCTTGCGGGAAGTGTTTCCAGCTGGGCGTCATGTACCTGGAGTCGAGTGTTTTAATCGATGCATGAAACTATAGATTTTTAGACATAAGTTGTAAAGGCCGCCGTTTTCTTTGTGAGTATTTATTACACGACGTGCTGCGGGGAAAAGCCTGTTCTAACGTTTGAGTCTAAGGTTTATTTTTTAGCACCTGGCAGCTCTTTTTTAATTCTCATCCGTAAATAATCTGCTCTTTCACGTGATTCAGTTTATTTTGAAAAGTCTCAACAGGATCTTGAGCTTTATTGTGAAAAGTTTATGTGGAACATAAACAAGCGGACACGCGATGGTGTTACCGTCATTGTTGCTAATGACAACGCATAAAAAAAAGGCGCTTGTCTGTCCGTAGTGTGGTTATATAAAATATAAGAGAAAGAGAGAACTTTAAGAAATTAATATAGCCACTACAGTGACCATCAAAACGATGAACAAATATTGCCGTAAACAGTTTATTTTGCGACACCACGAAACAAACGATAGCGTAAAATGAAACGATAGACGTTTTTATATCGTCATCTGATATATATCGTTATATCGAACAGCCCTAATCTGCATTGCTGATAAACCTGTGACAGGAAAGTGATGGGAGACAAGTAGACTAGAGAAGGTGCTAGAGGCTCTGCTTTCACTGTTTGGAGATCAGTTACCATCTGTGTTTGTGAAAACAGTGCTGTCATTAGCAAGGACAGTCACACAACAAGCACAAAGAACTGTGCAAGTCTTGAACTATCCTTCAATTTGCACATTTCAGCATATTTTGCTTGGGAAACAGGAAATAGATGCAATGATGTATTGAAACATAAGCAAACACAAATGGAAATACAGTATATAAGGAAAACCCAGAGTTTGTACAATTCTAACCAGCTTGAAAGTCAATATTTGGCATGACTATCTTTATTCTTTAACACAGCCTGAGCTCTCTTGGTAGCTTTCCTATACATTCTTTAAGCAGTCTTCAGGAATAGGTCTTAGGGTTCTTCAAGAACATTCCAAAACTCTCCTTTTAATGTTGACGGCCTTTTGTTCCATTCTCTGTCTCGATGATCGCACGCTGCTTTAATAATATTGAGTTCAGACTTCTGTGGAAGCCAATCCATGCTTTTATGCACTGGCAGTGCGTTTGTGATCTTTTCTTACTGAAAAATGAAGCCAATCAGATACTTTCCAGATGGCATAGCTTTGCAGATTAAAAACTAACAGTACTTTTCTGGGCTCATATTTCCACCAATTTAACAAGATTCTAGTGGTGCACTGGATCACGGTTGATTCATAATCCAAACCGATCCCACTCCACGGTTCGGCACGCACGTGATCCGAAGATTCAAAAAAGAAGAAAAAAAAGTATGTGTATGGTGCGCGTGGTGGGTCTGTCAAGCGATAGTTATGGCCAGCGCTAGCGGTCCAAGTGGAGGAGCAGAGGAGTTTGCGGTATTTAAGCAGCCCTTTGCTGCCCAATCCGACCGGGCTAAAGCTATTACAAAAGCTATTGGGGTGTTTAGCTGCAGACGGGAGGCCGTATTCCCTTGTGCAAAACAAGGGGTTTAAACTATGATGAACGTGCTTGAGCCACGCTATGATATCCCGTTCGCGTCCACTTTAGTGGCAAGATCGTTCCAAGCATGTATGAGCAGGTAAAATCTAAGTTGTGGATGAACTGTCCCAGGCATCTTCTGTTGCCCTAACTACTACAAATGGATGGACCTCCAGGGCAACGGAAAGCTACGTGACTGTGACAGCTCATTATATCACAGCGGAGTGCAATATAATGAGCAGTATGTATTATTGTAGGGTCTACCTTACAATATAAAGCGCCTTGAGGCGACTGTTGTTGTGATTTGGCGCTTTATAAATAAAATTGAATTGAATTGAATGGTAGATACAAAGCCCTGTACTGCCCTATAGTGTACCATAATTTTTTTTAAAATAATTGCGTGGAATGAGTCTTGGGTTGAATGTTTTTAACAGGCAAAAAATACTTCATCTCAGGCCCTCCAAGGTTTGGAGGCCTATCTCCCCCCACCACTTCCCCTGCCGGTGGCGGACTCCCTCAGACATCGGTGCGTTGGTGGTTCTTTGTGTCCGGGGATGGGCGTCCAGGTACACACCGGCTCACTCCTTGGCGGCTGCTTATCAGGGCCTGGAGCCTGGGGCTCGCTCGGGCCTCTTCAGAGGTGGGGTGACCCCGGCATCTCAGCCTGGGGCTCGGTCACTCAGGCACAGCTGGCTGCCGGCGGAGCTCCCGGGCACATCACTGCAACCCCCCCTGGCTTCTGCTCCGCAGCTGCTGATTGACCCCTCATCTGGGACTCTCCTCAGCTCTTTCTGGGATAGTGGCGCGGCTGCCCCTCTGTTGGTCTTCCTTGGTCTCTTGTGTTCTGGGGGCCTCTGGATGTCTGGAGTTTTGATCTCCTTCATACCTGCTTCATGCCCTGGAGGACGGGGCAGTGGCCCCCCACACCCTCTAGCAGATCATTACATGAAGGAACCTTTTAAAAAACAAGCGCGTCCATGCTCACAGGTGTACACACGGGTGATCACACACACAAACGACACCCTTTTTGGCTCCTACCTCAAAGTACACTGTGCGCTGTCGATCTTACGTGCTGCACAATAATGTTTAATATTTAGTATTTACTGTCATATTCCCATATATCATTGTGATGTTGTTTATTCTATTACTCTCATTTTCTTCTGCTTGTTTTCTTTTTTCTTTCTCAACAGGTGATCCAGGTGATCGATATATGTATTTTTTTTTGTCTGCTTATTCTGTTGGTTTTTGTTTTTTGCCCTTCTCCCTCGTCCCTCTTCTCAGCTGTTTTTCTTTCCCTCTTTCTTTCTCCCTTTTCTTTCCCCCAGTCAAGTCTGTCCCGTATTCAGCAAGTGAAAATAAAATAAACAATAAAAGCTGAATCAAATAGACCATTACGGCAAGGCTAGGATGGTCAATTTGGTAAAGTAAATCCGTTGGGCATCTTTCTTCACCTTTAGACAATAATTCTGATGGCAAAAGAGCCAAACGGGACAGGCAAAAAAAAAAAAAATAATAATAATAATAATAATAATAATAATTCTTCAAGAAGTAAATAAGTAACTGTTAAATTTTTGTCTTTTTTCTTTTTTTGCTGATCTGAAAATTGATCCGATCCGTGACTTAAAACCGTGATCTGATCCGAACGGTGAGATTCTTGATCCGTTGCACCACTACAAGATTCCCAACACCACTGCCAGAAATGCAGCCCTAAACCATGACAGAGCCTCCACCATGTTAGTTTCACGGCTGTAGATTGGCTGTTGTATCTCTGTCTTGACCACCTCTGTAAGTATTGACAATTTGAAACAAGCTTTGATTCAAACCTCTATAAGACATGTTGCCATTGATTTTTTTTAGTCCAGCTCTATTGTAATTTGACACACAGAGAAAGGACTACAATGTCAGAAACCTACTATAACATCTCAGAGTGAGAACCACAGTGTACACTGAACTCAACAGAGCATAGAAGCCACTTTATCTTGTTGCCATGGATACTGTAGGTAGTGTAATATGGATGGTATTGCTAGACAAAAAGAAGCAAAACAATTATGAGAGAGGACTTCTATGAATCACTGAATCCCTTCGCAGTTATTGAATTGGAATTTTAAAAAAGCAACTTGTGTATTTATTACAAAGACACAGTTTTGTGTTACAGAGACACTTCACTCCAAAAATCTTTTTCAATTTGTAGAGCATTTGTCCATATAGATTTTGTTTTAAATGGGGGGGCAGTGCTCAGGTTTGGGGTAACTGATGTACAAATATCTACCTAAAATCAACCAATTGTCACTGTTTTATGCCAAAATGTATGTGTTTATAAAAATATATCAGAAATCAGAAATCATGACCCAGTAACTCAGAATTCTATAAACCTTAGGAGGCCAGTTTCATGTACATAAACACACACACACACACACACAGTGTCCTTGTGCAGAAGGAATGAGAGGTTCATCTCAGCATGACATCATGTAAACATTGATAGTGTTTGATTAATACTAGCAAAATGCACGTGTGTGTGAGTGTGTGTGTGTCAGGGGGGTTGG
Organism: Neolamprologus brichardi; assembly: GCF_056152115.1. NCBI lineage: Eukaryota > Metazoa > Chordata > Actinopteri > Cichliformes > Cichlidae > Neolamprologus > Neolamprologus brichardi. The sequence continues at coordinate 24,438,375 of NC_142110.1, forward strand.
TGTATCCAGGTCATGATTCTGGGAAAGGCATGTAAACAATGGTGCTGAGTTTTTCCATTTCATGTTTGGAGCTTTGTGTAATCCATGACAAGTGTCCTCTAGTTCCACTATTTTCATGTGAAAGCAGTCATTTCTAAAACCCTTTCATCTTTTGAAATAAGACAAATAATAGCGATTATCAGCTACTACGGACCAGAAATTTAATCTCTAGAAATAAGAAAAGGTGTTGTTATCTTAAAGTTGCAGGTTTTACGAGTGACTCTATCTTATGCATTTGTTTGGCTTGGGTGTATTTACTCTGTCTGAGTTCTCTGTTCAGCCTGATGATAGTCTGCGTATACCTGTGAAGATGAGAACTGGGCCCTATGTGAACAGCTGCTTCCTCTGCCCACTCTCTTTGTTTCCCTCTCTGTCGCACAAGACCGTTTTCTGTTTTTACTTACTTTCTACTTACTTTTTGGTGAATAAACTGTTCATCTTTGCATCTAACCTTGTGCTCTGTCCTGGGTTGTTGGAGGCTTTTTGAGTCAGCCATATTTAAAACATATTCGAAACAGGGAATTCAAACCAATTCTCCCTTTTAACATTTATCATAGAGAGTTTCTATCACCAGATCCTCCGAAATGTCCAATATTCTGAAATATTGCAAATATTGGACAAAGAAAGGACAATAAACTAAAATCAATACCAATTTGTTCTCACACGAGTGTTAGCCATAGGGGTGGTTTAAAAAAAGTTGTACTGTTATTATACTGTCAATCTTAAAAGAAATAGAAAGAAAATCCCATTAAAATGTTGTATGTTTTAAAAAAAAGAAAGAGATCCTACAGTTTTGAAAGCTTGTACTCTCTGTTTGCCAAAACAAAATGTTAAAGTACCTGGAGGTATGTTGTGGTATATGTTCCCTTATCAAAGTCTCAACTACGTATATATAGTCCAAATACACAAATGTGCCTTTAGCTTTGGAAATGTCCAAAATGTAGAAGAGTGAAGGAGGATATGTAAAGGGCTTTATTCAAATAATTAGATCAAATCAAAAGGAGATGTGCATTTGGGTATTTCTGAGAGTGTCCTCTCTGTGGTGGCACACCTAATATAAGCCTTCAGTTCAGCTGTCCTTCAGCTGCATTTGTCATGTTCATGGATCAATGATCCTCAGCTGACAACTGGGTATTATTAAACATCTCAGCAGGGAAGCAAATCATAAAAGGCCTGCGTGTCTGTGTCTGTGTGTCATTATTATTCTGCATGCATTATTATTCTGCATGCATTATTATTCTGTTTTTGTATGCAGGGTACTGTGTTTGTGTCAGGTGGATGAGCATATACTCTGTGCTGAGGTTACAGCCTTGACATGAAAGGCTCACAATCTCACTTAATGGCAGCCAACATAATGCGATGAGTCACAGCTCACCAGCACATGTCTAAGTGTTTATCAGCATCAGGCCTTTGTCCTCACTACATCTTCATACAGCTGCTGCAAAGAGCACGTCCTGCCACTGCTATGCTACACCCTATCACCTAACTCAGCAGTTCCCCTTAGAATGTTTCAGTTCATGGTTTTGGCTTCCCAGCTCTTGCTTTTCTGTTTTAGTATACTTTCATTTGGGTTACAGCTGTCAGCTCTTTTCAGTTCGAAGACCCTAATACTGTCACTCTATACCTGCTTCTCACCAACAAACAGCAGAGAATGTCCGAAATTAGCTGGTGAAATTAGGGAACAATTAGCAAGCTAGGCAGCTCCCTTTGAAAGTGGAGGAGACCAAACCTGAGCTAAAATCACTCCAAATACATGCAGTTTTACTAAATACACAGTGGATGTAAAACAAAGGAAACATTTGCAAATAAGCTCATCTTTTTGCTAGGTTTTGGGCCTATTATGGGCCTAGATTCTTATTCAGATAAAACTACAAATACACTAGTGCCAAACACCGACACTTTTATTAAAGCATGCGAGCCCCCTAAATGGTATACCTTAAGATTTGACTGTTTTTCTGATTTACTATTTTTACTGATTTCTGTGAGAATGTGAATGTCAATGCGAACCTGTCCAACTCAGTTTATGGAAGTGACAGCCAAGTGAAACTGAATAATTAAACTGATACGTTACTTGGGCTTTTTACCAGTTTATTTTACCAGTTTAATCACTTACACTGATAAGTATCTTGAAATGTATTGAGTTATTGCAGAATTTTAGTACACTGATACCACTGTTATTGTTGTAGGATCATATTGTTTGCTCCTCTGACTCCCTCATGTACTTTTTTACTTGTCAACCCTAGTACATAACCTAACACAAAATATAAAACCTAAAGCATAATCACACCATAAGTAAAGCTGTAGGCCAGGACAGAAAATCTGCTATTCAATCTGCCCACAAACTGAGCACTACAGCACTACAAGCTAAGAAAAAGGGAAAAAAATCATGTTAAATTTAGCTGAAATTACAAGATGAAGCTGCGTGTCAGCAGAGTATTAGCTGTGGTACATACAAGAAGGCTTTGTGGTTAAACTGTTTTACAGTTTTTAAGTAATGTCACAACTAAATACTTTTACAAGAAACAGGAAAAGGGCAGCAACTCAGTCACTAAATCAGTTAAGCCTAATTTGTGGAGGCAAATGAACGAAGCCTTTGTGTTGTTCCATATGGTCACATCTGAGTGAGGAACCCTCTTCAGCGTCTTATTCAAATGCAACTCCTAGATGGCTGCTTACAGAAAAGGAAAAGCGTTATTGTAGTCGCATATCTCGTAGTTAATTCTAACCTAATTAATTAATTAATTAGTAATTAATTAATTAATTCAACCTCTAGGGCCTTTATCGAGTTCGCTTGTTCATTTTATTCCATCCCACGGCACCCATGAAGGCACAGGTCCACTAACAGAACTGTGTGCTTGTTAAAATACACAGTGAATAGAAATTCTGATAAGCTAGAAGTTATTTGAAATGGGACAAGAAAAACGTCTGAGTAACCGAAGCTTAAACTAATATTAAAGGCTTCAAACTAGACAAAAGCAAACAAGAATAAACCTCAGTTTGTAAACCGTCTCTCAGAATGCATATCACACTTTCAAAGCCATTACCTTTTTATTTTACTTTAATGAGCAGCAAAAAGAAAATACTAGGAGCAGAAGGAAAAATGCACTGTTTAACTATGGTGCATGCTATTTACATATACAATGTCATTAACTACTACAACTCACTGAAAACCTTATGCATCATTGTGATCAGCAGTTCAGCACAATCAATCCAGTGTTAATCCTTTCTTTGTATTTTAGCCTATCACCTTTTATTCACAGTCAATACAAATCATCACGAGCTCCTTAACTCTTTAACAATCAATAAATAAGTCAGCCCGTCAGCCAACCACTCACCAAACCTCACATTAGATCTCCATTGACAGTGGGCGAACACACTATATTAAATTTGCCTAAAAGATAAAAAAAAATTCTGAGTCTAAAAGCCACACTATCCATCGACATCTCCCAAGCTGCAAAAAAGTGTCAAATTCAAACAGAGCTAAATCAGATTCAGACACCAGGACTGATGAATCAAATTCCACTTACCTATGTGTCCATTCTGAGCAGCAGCAAACAAGGCAGAGGTTTGGTTGTAGTTGAGGTCATGGTTTTGATTAAGATGACTGGATTTTTTCTCCATGGTGGTGGTAGAGGTGATTTTGGTGGTAGAGGTGGTACTGATGGATGTGGTGGTGGTGGTGATGTCGTTGGTGGTTGGTTCTGGTTGGTTAAGCAGCATTGACAATAAAGTGACATTTCCCTGGGAAGCAGCTTGGAGGAGCAGGGGTCGCCCGCCGTCCAGGGCAGCAGGCCCACCGCCACTTAGAGAGGAGACTACGGAGGGACACCAGCCTGCAAGGGGAACGAGGAGTAGGAACAGGACAGGTTAAACTGGGAGGAGGAAGAGCAGGAGGTAGAGGAAACAGCTAGAAGTGCTAAGTGTTGGAGCGCAAGGGTGTAAGAAGGTGAAAGGAAAGGACAGCATATCTGTTTCACTCATTCAAAATAGTCTGCTTTGTCAAAGCAGTAGGCAAAGTTGCAGTAGTTAACCATTTCCACCACAGAATCCTATAATAACTGCTGTAAACAGCTTATGCTGCCAAACACTGTTCAAACTCTTCAAACTTCATTCTTCTTCTTGTTGTGAAGATCCCACAATTTTAAATATAATAAAAATGAAAGCTGAATTTGGAAGAAACACCCTTCAGTCATGTTATGAGAGTTGACTTTGCACAGTGTGTCCATCAGAGGGCACTCTGCAACTAGATGTCACAAACACAAAAACAAGCTGATCCAATTGGACAGATGAGTAAATAAAAAACTACTCCCTCCTTAACAAAACATTCGTGTCTAAAAGAAAAAATACTGACTGATGAGTATATCAGAATACTGGATTTTTAGATCACCAAATATCTTAAAAACAAAATCTCAAAAAGTCTGATTAGTGTCTAATGAAACTGAAGCATCTTAAAAATGTATAGTTTTAAATTACTCAACTTAAACCAAGACACAGACTGTACTTAATATCAGAATGTCTGGAATTGCTAATTGCTTAGTTTGTCACCACAGAAAGGAAACCTTTTAAAATAAGCTCTCAATTTAGCTTCTGCTATTCTACCTCAAAGCTATTACAAAAACATATGTGGTGTTTATTTTAATTTATACATATATATACATATATATATACATATATACACACATATATATGTGTGTAATATATATATATATATATATATATACACATATATATATGTGTGTAATATATATATATATATATATATATATACACATATATATATTAGGGGTGCAACGATACTCTTATCGATATTGAACCGTTAGATACAGTGCTTTCGGTTCGGTAAGCATATGTATGAACAATACAACATTTTTAATTTATTTTATCAACTTTTCTTCTGACGGTGCTGTCTGTGTTGAGCGCTCAGTGGATCTGCGCTTGACAGTGCAGCCTAGGCGGAGTAGTCGAACACAGATTCACTGAGCGCAGGGCAAGCTAGCGAGACAGAAGTTAAGCTCTCCTTGCAACATGGCAAATTGAACCTCCCCCACCCTCATTCAGATCTGGCGTTTGGAACTATTTTGGTTTTCATGTGACATATGACCCTGAAGGTAAGCGCGTCATGGACTAAAGTAAAACAGTATGTTGGATGTACCAGCAATGCTCAATTACATGGGTGGGAACTAGTGTGTTAGCGCAGTTAGCTCGTTAACGTGTTCAGTAGCTCATTAACGGAGATTTGCCGTGTTGTGGCTTAACCACATTTCAGATTAACGCTGACAGCACTAGTGGGAACACAACGAATATGACTGCACATTTACGCCGACATCATCCTAGTGCAAAGACAAGTGGAAGCAGACAAAAACAACAAGCACGCATGCTACAAACTTTACCCGAGTCATTTAGATAGCCGTTAGCACATGATTCTCCTTATGGGGACCTGATATGTTTAATATGCTGCTGAGAATATAGCCCAGAAGAAGCGTATAGTATAGCTTTTATTTTGGAAAGAGCCATTTCTCTGTAATAAACTCTCTTTTCCAAAGATGAGTGATTCCTCAATCAGATACAGGGCTCGCAAAATCGCTAGCCCGATGTCCCGGGGCTAGCGATTTTCCAGTTGGGCTGCCCTGCCCGTCGGCCTATCGTAGGAAGGAAAAATCTATGTCAATGCTTTTGCATTCTTTCGGAAATGTAGCTGGGTAATTATGTCATTGGCATCGGTGAGCCACTGTCAATATGTGACATATTGAAGTCGCGTTTGAATTTGCGCTTGTTTTTTGCTTTCACTTTGCAATCGCGCTAACTGTGTATAGAGAGCGACAGCACTGATTGGTGAGTGATGACATCATCTTATCAATCGTTAGCTTACTATGTAAACATGACAAGTGAAATCTCCCGCAGCAAGCTTAAACATGTGAGAGGTTGATCGCGCAGAGAATCGCTGAGCGTTATGTGAGTGCGTGTGTAAAAGCAGCAGGATATATATTTTAGTTCTGCTGAGCCAAATAAGACAGGTCAGGGTGAAGAAGTGACAGCCAAAGAAAAGCTTACCACAAAACGGAAAAGTTATGACAAATCAGACTATAAGGCAAAAAGAAAGTGCAGCTTTATGGTTTCATGGACAAAAGAATTTCTGTGGCTGCAATATGACGAGCTAAATAACCAGGGCTGCACATAGGTGGTCCGCAGGTGGCATTCGCTGTCAAAATAAAAAACGCGCACAAGATAAGAAGTTGCAACGCGTGTTTGCATACATAAGATTTTCTGGAGGAGGACAGACATTTGTTTAGAACTCTTAAAGATGTCGAAGAAGCTCCTTTAAGCAATTACTGTGGTGTTCCTCCACCTCCAAAGAAATGTCAGAAGGAGTCCGAACCACAAAAGAAGCGCGTATATATATATCATTAGGATTATAAAAGGATTATGGGAGTAACAACTCAAGTTACATCCTGCGGTTTTGTTCCAGGAATCTGTGGTTTCCTCGGCCCCAGTTTTCTCAACCTGAGATCAACTGTAATACCTAAAATATTATTCTTGTTACAAGCAAGCTAAACTCTAAAACCACTCAGTTTCCATAAATGTCCTTTAAAGTTTAAGCAAAAATGCCCTGCACTGATGACAATTAATTTAAAATATTTTATACATCCCTCTGTTGTGTCTTAACAATATTAACAATATTTATTTTTACTATATACATATTTTTCACATTTTTTGTGTTGAATTTGTTACCCTGCTGTGAAAAACCTGAAGCCTGCTAAAAACATCTGCGATTTAATCAGCTTGTGAAGCATGCTGCAGTCTGGACAGAAAAGCCTGTCATCGCATCTGATTAATACACAGCAAGAAGATAGATAGGTACCACAAACACAATAGACAAATATATATATATATATATAAATATATATATATATATATATATATACACACATATTATTTAGTCAGATAATGTGAAAACATACACAGACTAAAAAATCACCACTGCAAACAGACATACAGATGAAGTTAAGAAAAAACATCTAATTACCAACCCCAACAACTGCCTGTTCAGAGTTGTCATACTTATTTTACTGTGGCAATTTCTGAACAGCATGGGTTAAAAATAGGCTAAAGAAAGTCAGAGTGAAGAATTTGCGTGCTGACGTGTGTCAAGACAAAAAGACAGATTCAAAAGAGTGAAGAAAAAATGCAGCATCAAATCTCAAGAAGACGAAGAAAGCCCCAGCAGTTGTTCTGGTTGGAATTTTTGTGGTTTTGGTGCAAAAGTAGGATAAAAACAAAAGCTACAGAAACATGTATGCTGACAGCTGACTTTATGGTTTGGCTTATCACTGTGATAAATAAGTCAAAGTGTGGAAGAATTTCTTTCACACTACTCCACAGCTTTGTCACATTTGTAAGTGGGACATGCTGCAATCGAATGCAAGAATTTTATAAAGGCTGGCAATAAAGGTGTTGGATCTGCTATTTTCAAAAAAAGAAGAAAAAAAGTAAGATGCAGTTGCATGCCAGATTCTTAAATATAAGGTGCTTTTCCATTTAAGGTGTTTCGCTCTTGCCAAAACATACAGTTACATGAACAGATAGATCATTATATAATGCATATATTAAATATATATCATGGTCATGGTTTTGTAGCTTTTGCTATACCCTGGTGGAAATCTGGGAAAACAGACATTACTAAGTGTTGCAACCAGACAATACAGAAATACTGAACCTGAACATCAAAATAATACCAAAGTTCTAATAAGCTGGATCTAACTTTAATCACAGCACACAGTGCAACCAATCAAAGCATGAAAATCACATTACAGTGAATATAAAAGCTAACATTTATATCAAAGCGAACAAGTTGCATACAGAGTGCTGTCAATGGCAAACAGTCAGTCGGACTAGTTAATGGAAGCTGAAACAGGAAGGAGTGCAGGAAGTGGAGGAGTAATCATTGCATGCTACTGGAGGATGGAAAAGGGGAAGGGAAGGAGAGAGCAGCCTCTGGCATCAGCTTCAGAGAGGATAGGGGGTTACTTTTAGAAAGCCCAACAAACCAATATGAATACAAGAGAGCATCGGGAGGGGCGCTGGCCTGTCTCAGTTCACCCTGAAATTCTCCTTCTGTTAACCTCTTGTCTCTGAGCAACAGTCAGACACATCCTAGTGACATGTTCTAAATGTCTGCTGCTGATACTGATGCTGACATGTCTAATGTGACATCATGGGAGATGAAAGGTGCTCAGGGGGAGGGCACATTAAAGGCAGAGAAGGACAGATAAGTTGAGAGAAAATGCAGTGAGTAGCGTTGGATCTTGTAAGGCTTTTCAGGGTTGGGGGGCAAGAACATAAACCGAGCTGACCCATGTGTCGTTTCTGCAGTTATACCAGTTTTCCTGTGAACTGATCCTTATGCTGTGCTAAGCTAGGCAAGGCTAGGATCTTGGAAAGACAGGTAAAGAAAAGAGGCAGTGGGCAGAATTGGAGGGAGATGCAGCAAAAAGGAGCCCCTTTACCTGATGCTGTTGCCAGGGGGCTGCCTGATGAGGCACGGGGACTACAGGAGGATGGAGCACTAATGGAGGAGGAGGTGGAGGGGGGGTTTATGGAGGAGGGGCTACTGACAGTGGTGGCAGAGCTGATGAGTGGGGGGCACTCTGAACATGCTGCTGTTGGATGCCGCTGAGGGCCCCGGCCAGGCCCTGGGGAACGGCACGGGGGGCAGGCACCCACCTGAGAGGCCGTCAGGGCTGGGACCAGGTCCAAGGCCGGTTTTGGCGGCAGCTGGGGTGTGGCTGGCTTTAACCCAGCCCCAGGGGTGCGGCTGCTGTCCCCCACCCCCTTGATGGGTGGATGAGGAGGAGAAGGTGTCTGGGAAAGCCCTGGCTTTTTGGGAGGTATAGGAGGAGGGTTTCCCCTGTCGATCCTGGCCACCGTGGGAGACTTGAGGCCAATAGGGTGGCTCAGGCGGCTGGGAAAAGGGCCTCCCTCTGAGGCAGAATGGGGCAGGCCTGGACGCAGGGGTCCAGTCCCTCCTGCAGGAGGGCTGGTGAAGCGTGAGAGGACCTGTGTGACGGTGTGACGTGCTTGCTGCTTGGCAGCAAAGTTATCGCGGTTGGTGGGAGAAAGGTCACGAGCTGGAGGACTCTGGGAGGCCGTGCCATTTTGGTCCTGTTCCTGGAACTTGTAGCGGGCAGCCTGGACACGGGGACTGACCCCGCTGGGTAAGCCGTGGGGGGCATTGCCCTCTGAGCCATTTTCTGTCTGTGCCAGTCCTCCTGAGCTGCTGTGGACGATCCCCCGGCCAGTCGTCTTTGGCAGGCTCAGGCCCACATAGTTGGCAGGGGTTGGTTTGACAGGTATAGTGAGAGGGGTCTTCTTAGGACCCTCCACCTCTGTGGGAGGCAGGTCCGTTTGGCAAGACGCTGTTCGAGAACTAATGGGCTCTGTAGCTACAGAAACAGACGTCAGAGCTTTAGGTTTGGGTGGCGTACTGGTGGCAGCAGCAGGTTCTGGTCTACTAGCAGCAGGCAGACCAGCTCCATCCTTGCCTTCACCCCTTTCAGTCCTGAGCTGCTCCACCTGCTGCCGCAGACTCAGGCTTTCTGACTCCTCACGGCCCAGCCTTGCACGCAGCTGTTCACGCTCCGTGTCAAACTCTGACAGCTGCTTCTCCATCTTTGCCTCCATCTGTTGGCTGCGCTGGCGCTCAGAGCTCAACTCCTCCTGGAGTCGGCCAGAGGTGCGACTCTCCTCATCCAGGCGAGCCTGGAGTTCATCAAAGCGCTGTGACTCCTCTACGACCCGTGTGGCAAGCTGCTTGCACTCTCGGACTAGCATCATGACAATATGCTTGTTCTTCTCACGCTCATCCTTCAGCTGTGCCGTCAGCTTGCGGTGCTCCTGCTCTAAACTCTGGAGCTGCAGTTTCTCCATCTCCAGCTGAAAAAGAAAAGAAAAGACACACGAGGTCTGAGAGCAGTATTACAAATCACAGACATTACAGCTGAAACTTGAATATATACACAATAAGAAACCAAGAAAGAAATCACGCTAAGTAATTCAGGTTACATGTGTGCAGATACAAGAGGATATAATTTACCTCTACATCTTTAGTGACAGTATTACCACTGGGCATGTGACATAATGACAATTCACTGACATCTTTAAAATAAATCAGTTGCAATCAAGCATACCACAAAACTCACAGATTGTATGTGCTGTACAAGCTCAGTAAGTGTCACACGTATGTCAAATATCCAATCCCCAGCTCACACCTCACCAGCACCATGTCTTTGATATGATCTTATAAAGCGATCTGACACGTCTTTTAATACCATAGTAAACTTCAGGTTCAAATAGCTGAACCTGAATTGAAAATCCAACTGCTTACATTCTGAGGCAATGCAGCACCTCAATTGCAAATGCATTAATAAATCAAACAAAAATTGAACTTTTTTTTTAGGAGAACAGGGAACATAGTTTAACCCAGATTAATCAAATCAGCCAGACAAAGTAGCTGAATTAAAACAGACAGACAAGACAGGTCTTATTCCTCTACAGGGTGGTTGAATTTATGTGTCTCTATGTCAGAGTCTCTGCATACGGTTGAATTTCGATGACTTGTCAGACCAGCGGCCTCTATATCTGGAGCATCGCTGCTATTATTAGCTCAGAGTTGGCTTCACAGGGGGGGCTTAACTGGGGCTCTCGACCCAACTGACCCCATCTCTCTAACAAGCCCCAAACAATAGAGCTGACACTCTGCAGCTCCTATCCCAAGTGAGACCCCTCCCAGCCTTAGCTAACTCCTTCACTCCTGCTGTTCCAAACCATCAGGGAATAAATATCACCACCAGCTGATGTTGAGGAGAAGTAAGGGCTTTATAAGCCGGAGGAGAGCCAGGGGAATGCCAGTTGTTACTCAAAAGGAGGTGTTACGACTAGCTGCTAATTGGGTGAGGATTATGTCTGCTGTAAGTTAGCCTAATGCCTCAGAAAAACACATTTAGGAATGCTGTACATGTAGAAACACACTGGGAGGACTAGATTAAAACCATGTGGGATTAAGATAACTCTGTAATATGCATGACTCCATGTCTCCGATTAAGGATAACTTGAAAAAGCTACGGAGTCTTTTATTATATTCATTTCTAAATGGTTTGGCGTATTGTAGACAATGGTGTAACAGACAGAATACTTTGCAGATAGAAAACTTCCCAGCTTTAGATTTCTTTAAATTCCAGATTCAGAGACTCACACCCCACCAGCACCATACCACACCAAGTTTTTTTTTTTACTGTAGGTGTGATTTTCAATTATCTTATAGATTGTCTAAGATGTTTTTTTAAATTACTGCTATTGCTAACAGCACTCTCTTAGCAATGACTACAGATTGCTGACTACAGATGATACAAATTGTTATGTAAAATCTCTTTATACAGGTTAATGTTGGTCCTTTAAAGTGGCAGTAGGGTGTTAGTTGTAGGATGGGATAGGGTCTTTCTCCAACTTAATGACTGATTCACGGAGAAGGAGATAGCTGGACTTGGGGATTGCCTTTATTATTCCCATGAACAAGTTCAGAGTGTGTTATGTATTAACTGCGTGATTGTCTTCAGCTTGGCTAAGACCTCATGGATAATTCAGTAGCTTACTCACAGGAGGACAACAGAAGTGGAAACAGACGGAGGGGATAAAGATAGCACGAACTAGCCAGGTGAAATTCACTCTACCCAGCAACCAGAAGATCTCACCAGGCATGCTAAGCCTGTGTCTTTTAGCAGTGCTGGTTTGTTGTTGTGTCACTGGTCATTTTAAGAGTTCCAGTGTAACCTGCCTGACACATTTGCTGATTGATTGTTTGGCTACAACTGGGCAATCAGTGGTGGTATGGTGATTTATTATACACTAAAAAGAGTACACAGCTTCCATCTTAGAAGAGGATGCGCTCTTGTAGTACGATGCACCAAAAATCATAATGTAGCACCACAGCAACTGCAAAAAACTTAAGGAACAATCTCATACAAATCTCCATTTCACCAATTTATATTCACCATGTCAAATGAGAGTACATTGCTGTCTGTTGTTGCTTCTTTTATATTTAAGTGTGTTTTGGGGGACTAAAAAGAAGCAAAACCGCTGTAGTTCAAAGTCATACAACCATGTTTCTCAGCAGTACTGAGAGTGGTTTCACAGGTGAAGTGGTGCACTTTCTTTTTTCAGGCCAAACTGTCTTGTGAGAATATTAAATCTGTCATGTGATGCACTGTGCAATCCTAAGAAAATAACCATAATTTTCAGTTTTACTCAATTCCAGAAGAATCTGCAAACCTAACTGTAGATAACTACAAAAATGGTACATTCCAAATCAAAATACCAGTCTTGGCATTGTGGTACAAATCACATGGTTAATTAGGAGATAGGTGAACTTTCTGGCAGCTCCATCACTCAGTCCGCATTTCTTATTGTTTTGTAACATTTCTAAAGGCATAACAAAAGAAACCAAAGAGCTTTACATGGTGAAGAGATGCAGTATCCATAAAAGTTCGGTGCAATTTACTTATTTGGGACCAAACTAGACGCAGAAAACTCACGACAAGTAAGTGATTCTTTAAAATAAGACCAGAGTGGACTGAAATAAAACCTCAGATATTGTGGTACAACTCAATGAAACTGTTGTATAGTAAAGATGATCAATTTGTTATTAAATTATTTTTATTTTAATTATTTCTATTTATTTAACCAAAATATCACCAGAAGCTATTCTCCTGCCCTTTCATAAAAAACACCTTTTTCCAAACAATTGGAATAATTTCTCACCAGTCTTTTTGACATGAAATTTGACCAAAAAACAAACAAACAAACAAACAAAAAAACTTCATTGATCTTTAAACTTTTTTGCAAAATTGTAAATGGCTTTAAATTCTGGGAAATTGTTCTTCTGAAAAGCTGCCTTTGATTAGCGCCGAACATGCCTACAGTTACTTTGCCCATATAACTCGATCTTTGGTCTACCTATCCAGAGAACATAAATTGTTTGTCTGAATCTTCTTTGGCAAACTAAAAATTGGTTTCACAGTTATCTGCAGGGCGTGTGATGACACTGGGGCATTGTGAGACTTCTTTTTGCATTAAACCATCTGTCTTTTGGATGAGTTTCCTGTTGCAGCCAGTCCCAGCCAAACAGATACTTTTACTGCAATCATTTTTTAATTAATTTGAAATTTCATTCACAAACTTTTCCTCCTTAAACCCCTTAAGAGAGGTTCTAAATCTTCACCTGATGACAACAAACACTTGTCAGTAACAGAGAAATAGTAAGACAACCTCTACATGTCACAGGTTACTTCTCTCACTTCCTGAAAATGTTCTAATCTTTGCTCCTAAACTGTAACATCTGATTCTAACTTCGTGGACAGAAGCATCATTTGTCATTTTTCTATTTAAGAGCTGGAAAATTCAATTTCTTTTAAAAGGTACCGTTTATATTTTTATGCCAAATAATCCAACAATCCACATATGGCTGCACATTAAGGATAACTCACACACACACAAACACACACACACGCGCACACATACACACGCGCGCGCGCACACACACACACACGCACACACACACACACTCTATTTAGCCAGCTTTCCTGTCAAAACAGCCGACTCCTACCTCTCCCTTCCTTCCACTCCTTCCTTCGTCCATACCTCCTCTCTATGTATTTATGTGTGTGGTTACTAACAAAGGTTCAGTGTGGCTTCAAACTAAATCTGTATTTCAGGGTTCATGGACAGGACATACACATTAACAGAGTATGTTCTTTATTGTACACACACTCAGTCCTCCAGCCTCATGTCTGAACACTTTGTGTTGAAATATATGAGAGGAGAAAGAGAAACAGCGAAAATGGGACAGAGGGATAGCAGACATCTGGCTGCCCAGTTAATCAGGGCTTTCTAATCCTAAAGAGACCTCGAACAAACACACACTCAAATACACACATTGCATGTGTGTATATGAGTTTGTACACAAAAGCAGAACTGACACACCAGAAAATAGGTATTAGGTTTGCACACAACACAGACACACTGTTACTCCACTCTTCCCCCATTCATACAATACCCATGCATTCAGGAGAAACAGTAATATACACAGACAAGCGTCGAATTTTCTCTTTCCCACAACTTCCTTTGGAGGATTTCAGCCTCAGAGATTTGAATTCTGTGTAAATAAACTCAATCTGTGGTCAAACAGAAGATGCAAATAGATTTCATTAAACTTGACTGAATAAAGCCACCTATTCACTACAATTTAACTTAAAAGAAACATAAGCTCAGAAATGAGACATTTTGTAAAATGCGACTGACCATTCTCTGCTACCGCAGCTACACGGCTCTAATGATGGTGGTGTTGGTTTTTCTGCTGGTCCAGCTCACAATGAAATGTCTCAGTAGCTTGCGGTTAAATTCTCCAAACTTTCACCGTCCACAGGGCACGATTCCTGATTATCTTGGTGTTCCCTTGGGTTTTTTCCTAGCAGCACAACTTCAGCTTATGACAAGATGATTTAAAAGAAAAAAAAAAAATCCGCCAGCCTTGGCTTCACTTGAAGACTAATGCTAAAAAGCAGTAATGCTAAACACTGCAGTATTATTGCTGGTAAGGAAATGATGTGAGCTCAGAGGCAGCTTAAGACATAAATATACTATTAAGTCAATGTAACAATATAGTGACTATTCATATCTTTCAGTCATATGACCAATGCAGAACCGATGACAAAACATGGTTTAACATACTAGAGCATTTGCTTCAAGACATTGTAGATCACCTCCCAACTAAAGAAAGTCCATGAACAAGCTACAAATTCTGACGCACATACAGCTCCTTCCATGTACTACAATTAAAGGCAAGAATTTTTTTTATGTCAAATCCAAAGTAATACTCTTGGAAAGGATACAACACAAATTTAATCAAAGCGTCTTTCACGTGTTCAGATTTAACAACCATTCAGCATTTTGGACACACAAACGTTGTAACTGTCTGGCAGCACAGGAAACACTTCTATGTGTTTCCCTCCTATAATGATTGGATATCATGTGACATTTATCAATGGGCAGTTCATGAACCTCTTCTAAATGAATAATGTCAACATTTGTTTGACTAATTATACAATAAGCGGTGCTGCAGGAAGCAACACCATAAATAAATAAATGCACTAGTTGCTCTTTAATCCATTTTGTTCCGACGCCATGCAGCAGCTGATAATCGTTCCAGTAGATTCAGTCCTTCAAAGCATTTCTGCACAAGGACTGTTTACAAAACAAAAATCCAATTAAGTTACAGTAATTATTGTCAATGCCTGCAGTAAACATCCTGAGACGTTCAGCTTCCACTGTTGTGTCTGGTTGGGAGTTCTGGTTTAAAAAAGCAGAAGTGAAGAGATTGGATTTCATGTGAGAAATTAAATCTTTCCTTAGCAACCGTACAGGTGGCGTTTCAGTTTCACGGTCACAAGGCCATGCACTCTCTATTTTTGTTTTCAACTCCAACCTTCTCCACCAACAGAAATCCCCCCCGCAATGTCTTACCCTTTTCTGACGGCTTTCGGCAGCAGCCAGCTGGGCCGACATGCGTTCCTGCATCTTTCTGCAGTGTGCCATGACGGCCTCCAAGACGGAGATGGGGCTGGACCCTAGGGGACGCCGTTCCTTGTCTCCTCCGGGGACCCCACCTTCGAAGTCCCTCTGAAGTGCCAGATAGGGGTCAGTCAGGCTATAGTGGCTGTACCGTTCTTGAAGAAAAACCTCCTTCCGCTGAGCCTGGAGGGGATATAGAAAAAAGCAGAAAAGGTGCTATTTAACTTGTTTACACTACATGAAGTAAAATGATTTTGATAAAAAATATATCGAATGTTTCCAGGTTTTCAACCAGAATCACACATATAATCTCATACTGTAGATATGTTATAGAATTAGCGTACAACCAGAAAACAATGCGTTAACTAACAGTACTTTGACATTGGTATAATGTAAGACAAAAACAAAAAGCCTTTGATAAGGAATGACTTTCTCTCCTTAATCTCATCCAGTGACCTAGATCAAGTGTACATGTCGAAAAAGCACACGGGGTAACAACATGAAAGGCGTCAAACTGTGGTTTATTTTCTTCACGTTGTTAAGCATTCCTCAACTTTATTTGGAGATCTCTCTGCTACCCATGGGAAATTTATGTCCCAAAGAGGTTGAAGCTCAAGCAACACTGAAACTTGATTACTTGACAAACTCTTCTGGTCCCGTGGCCGTCATCAGGGTCAGTTTGTGTCCCAAACAAACTCACCCGTAATTACATTACATTAAATAACAGCTAACGAGCAGGAGAGGACATATTTACGGTGATTTGGAGAGCTCAAAGCTTTTACCAGTCCACCTTTAACACCCAACCTACCCTTACACAGTGCTTCAAAAAACAAAAAAACAAAACAAAACAAAAAACCGAGCAAAATAAAGGGAAGCTCGGGCCATGCTGTGGAACTACGAACCAACCAACTCTTCCCCCTTAAATGTTATTACCCCAACCACATGACTCCACAAGCATTCAGCACTGAAGCAGGCACAACTGCGCTCAGGTTACACTGGTACATGGCGATGGGAGATACCTCTGACCAGCTCGGAAGACTGTACACACAGGAGGGCTGTGGTATAATAAGAGAACACGGCTATACTGCCATGACTGTTTCCATTCTTAACTGAAAACACGGTGTCCCTTTGCAGTTAAGTAGAAGATCCTTTGCTAACTACAAACTTCAAGCATGGCTGAAAATCTTTTCAGCTGCACACTCTAATGTTTATCATTCATCTTCCAGCTTTGGACTTCCAGTAGAATGTAAACAGAATGCTTAATGCTTCAGCAAATCAGCATCCCAAGACAGCATGTCTTTCCAAACATCATATGAATGCAGCAGACTCGTGATTGGCCAAAAAACAAAAACAAAGCTAACAGCAGTAGTAAACATCTGACTTGTTTTCAGCAAAATTTTGTCAAATGTATACAGACACCAGGGGAAAAAACACATTATCCGTGTGGCTTTAGAGAGTCTGGGTGTACACTTTTGCAGGTAAAAAAAAAAAAGAAAAAAGAAGAAGCTATCACACAGCTGGCTGTACACACAGCAGGGGCAATGTGCTCTGAGTGAAACACTAAAACTGCGAGTCTACACTTGTGTTGGGTTCAGCAGTCAGTGTGTACCTATGTTAAATTATTTATTTTTTCTAGTCATAGCCACAACTTTCCTGTTTACGTTACAGTTCTTGCCAACTTATCTTTTTTGCCAGCAACCACCAGGCTGACCAGTTGCTCTTCATAGACTCTCATTTTGCAGTTGGACCGACCCTAAAGACTCAGTGTTTCCCAGCCACTGTGCCGCAGCACATAGGTGTGCCGTCAGAAATGATCAGGTGTGCCGCGGAAGATCATATGGTTCCACCTGATTAGTACTCTAATAGTGCTAATAATACACTAGTTAACAATACATTAGCATAATAGTTTGCACGCTATATTTTCAAAGAGGAATTTGTTTTTCTTGATGTATTGATTCCCCTGAAACAGCTCACTGCATCAAATCCTGCAGGTTATAGAGGGGAAACATGTTCTGTAAGATCCAGTGTTGTTCACGGCTGCTTCAAGCAGAATCTGGCATTTATTAGCCTCAGTAACATTACCCCTGTTGAACCGGTCTTCTTTCTGACCAAAACCAAATGACCATTGATTGGCCAAATACTGCCTAACCAAAATCCACTTGGCGGCAGTAAAGCGGCTGCAAACCTGCACAGACCATAAGTAGTGCTGAAAGAGTAATAAATGTTTCAGGAATACACTGCAATAAAACAAAAGCCATCAGACTTGGGTGAAGGTTGTCTTTCGATCTATAACATATAACTGAGTCAAGGCATTTATGAAGGACAAACCATTTGATGTGATCTTTAAGCAAAAAGGAGGTGCCTTAATCTAAGATTTGAATTGCAGTTTTGGAATGATTTCACAGTCATGATTCATATCGATCAGCAGTAGAAAAATGGTGAGTAATTAATAACTAGGGTTACTTAAATGATTAGGACTTAAATTTTATGTGGGGGGAGGGAAAGCCAAAGTGTGAGACAAAGCCACAGACAGCAGGGACAGAGAGGAATGAATGGCAGGACGGAGCTGCAAGATGCGTTTCCAAAGAAGGAAAAGTAAGTCTGCAGAGTCAAACAGTAACACGCTCACATAAAGAGCGCAGAGGATAGAGATTGATGGTCAATTCTAAGAGGGCTGAGGCAGGTCTGGATACTGATGGCCGACTGTGAGCAGGCCAATATAAACATGCCCCCGAGGAAAGGTAGGTGTGCGTGACAGAGAGGAAGAAAGAGCACGAGGAACCGAAGAACAACAACAAAAAGGCCGTGTGGAAAGACTGGAAAGAGGAAAGACTTGAGAAAAAGCTGAATTTTCTCACAAACACTTCAAACATGAAGATAATACCTGCAGGAATAATTTGCTACTTTCAATAAACTTTGAGTTGACATTAAAAACCACAATTATAACTAACACAAGCAGTTTTCCGTATTTAATTTAATTCTAGAGTGTCTATAAAATGGTCAACAGCAGTTAAAAACTCAAAATTCATGTCTTTAACCTTTCAAAAATCAAAAATTCAAAAATAAACCATCCAGAACACAGAAATCAGCAAAGTGCAGAAAATGGCACCAGTGTCACATTCTTCAGTTGCCACACCAGAGGGAAGATTTTAGTTAAAATGGATGAATCTTAAAAAAAATCTTAGTGAAAATCCTCATTACAATATATTTTCTACTTAAAGTATTTTCTATACTCAAACATCTTTATTGACATCAGCTGGGTGAGTACTGAGTTAAGTTTTGAGCTCATACCATAGATGCTTATGCTCTGAAGCTACATAATCCAGCTTCAGTGAACGTATCATCTAAACCATCTTAAGTGACTCCATCTGTAAAGCTCAGGAAGAAATAACTAGGAGCAACGCAGTGCCATCTTTCAATTCAATTTTATTTATATAGCACCAAATCACAACAACAGTTGCCTCAAGGCGCTTTAAACTTCCCTTCACCTCTCAGGATCTCCCTGTAAATGCTCACATAGAACGAGGGGCCATTTAAGTCCAGTTCAGTCAGTCAGCGGCTCTTTATGCTCACATTAGGAACATTATTTATTAGGCTAAAGATTTTTGGGTGGTTAGGTGAGCATTCCCATTAAATATCATTAAACTATTAATTTGACAAGCCTCAACTTGCTAGCATGTTGTTTCTTTCCTTTCTCATTATTATTAAAAGAGCTGTTTATGATACATGAGTAGTTCAACGACTTTTTCCTTAATCACTTCTGTTTTCCCTTCGTATTTAAACCTGTGAACCAGATCATCAAGATTTCCTGATTGGGGGCGGGGGCTCAGGATCGTAGGTCACCCTATTTACAGAGTCAGGGGCTTGGACCAATAGCACGAATCCTTTGAGACCTCTTCAGCTGTCAAATGCTAAGCTCCCCCGAGGCTCTTAATTCCATAGATACATTGATTATCACAGAGAAGCTACGACATACAATAGGCTTTGAGGGGTATATGCTTTAGGAGCAAATCCAAAGATAAAAAAATCTGTTTTTCTTTTCTTACAAAAGATAAAAATTTAACCAATATGTTCTGGTCATCTGTTTGATAATGCTGACGAATAATAGTGAAGACAATATTAAACATCTTCTTAGAATAAATGTTTGTAATAAACATGCTGAAATAAATTAATAAAAGTAGGGCTAAATCACCCTTGAACTGTAAGTTTCCAGTGACTTTAGGATGTAAATATGGCTAACATCCCTATATTTTAGTTACATGTCATGAGCCATACCCCTGAGGTTTACTAAGGTTTAAGATAAGATGTTTATATATTCTGGTTTGGGAAAAACAGAGGGGTGATTATGCGCTAGTAACTCTAGAGTATTTACTAGTGTAGGATTGGTGGTGTGCTATGAGTGAGATGTCAGTATTATTAGCATCAACCTTTATAGGCATGCTGCACTCGCTGGGAGATAGGGTTCAAAATTGTGGCCAGAAAAAGAAAGGTGGTCTCAGAAGAGCAGTAGGGATGGACTAGAAGAGAAGGACGAAAAAGGAGAGTTGTAATGAATAAAAATCAGAGGAAAAAAGAGAGAAACACTGAAGTGAAGGAGGGAAAGAAAAGATCTATTTGAAAAGAAATCTGGAGAGGGCAATCCAGACATTGCATGGTGGAGAAAGAAGCAGCATGTATTCTTGTGACTTGTGAATATCAAGTCAGCAGTTGGCTCCCAACTCAATCCATATAAAAAAAATTCAAACAGAGGAGCTGTTCATGTCCGGAAGAACACACACAAGCATTAGACCAAAATAGAGGGATGTGCTTTGAGGGCACTTGATTTGAGTGTGTGTTGCTTGAGATGCTGCTTAGCTCGGGAGTCAAAAAAGGTGATAAACTGATAAAAAAACTACTACTCACATGATTCATGAACACCTGGATGGGAGGTATATCCTAAAAGGCTTTGCTTCAATGAAAGGTTTTAAAAAATAAATAAATATATATATATATATCTGATGAGAAGGTTAACTTTATTCATATGAGTGATTCAAGAACTATAAACACAGTCACGTGCCTAGATTTCAAAAGACACCTGTACAGCTCTTTCTGCTTAGCACATATATATATGTACACACATTTTTATAAAGCCTCCTGTCATGAACAGCCAGCTGCTGGTTGTTGTTTTGTTTTTTTTGCCCTATTGAAAAGTGACTCATGTATTCAATTGTTATATCACCAAAAAACACCAAACACCTTCTAGTTCCAGCTTCTCAGATGTGATGATTTGCTGGTTCTCTTTCTTGTTTGGAGTTCAGTATTGTGTGTTGGGTTGAATAGGATGATATCAGATGATTGATTTGTGGCAGCAGTTTCCTTCCCTGAACAGTACAATCAATTGTACCTAACTTGAAGAGCTATCAAAGAGCATTCTTAATATTGGCTTTAACCACTCAGGTTGGTCTTATTTCAGTCAATCAGTCGAATAGATTGTTAGAATAAACAGTAAAAGTCAGTGTCAGTGCTGCTTTGTTGTAATCATAAGAAAACAGACACTCAAGGATTAGATCAGTTAAACTGAGAGTAAAAAAACAGAACATAATTTTGTCTAACAATTAACCTGATTTATTGAATTGTTTTCATCTAATAAAAGTGCTGCTAATTAAGTCTAAACACATTCATCATTACTGTCAGATTGCTGTTTAGTCCACACTCTGCCTTAAAATTATTTTTCTTCCTTTCATGTGTTATATTCAAACATTTGCCATTATTTAGGTCATCTGTCTTCATGAGAGTATTTTGTTCTGATGGATTGTCCTGTTTATTTTCTAAAATGTAGCCATGTAACTACCTTTGGCTCATTTTAATTACATTAATAATTAATACTTTAATTATTACTTTAATTAATTGTGATTTAATTACAATTAATAATACTGTGTGGTATAGCTCGCATCATACACATTGGGTGTTGGCAGGGGGATATCATACCATCCAAAAGCTCTCCAGTCTGTTTGTGTGTGTGCATTTGTCACCAGGGGGTGTGGATAGTCCCTCGGGATGAACTGACCCTGGGGAGGATGGAAAATGTCTGCAGTACCATCTGTCATTCACACACGCGCGAACACGCGCACACACACACCAATTAAGTAATCTTCACTTCAACTGTTTTCTCTCAAATTATCTATCAGTGAGCTGATTTGGGTGTTACATTTAAACCAGAGGACCCTAACCTCATGTATTAAACCTAGGTTATGTTAGCAAGACGGAACCAGTGACTCAATGCAAAACAAGCAAACTAAAGATAAAATTCAATGGCCAGTCTCTGGGCCTGTTTGATTAGGGCTTTGGCAATCAGTTTCACAGCTACTGCCAACAACCTCTATCCTCCACAAGCAGTCGAAGAATTGATACCTTTCCCTTCAAGTGGTTGCAGATGGCCTGTAAGTAGTCTGTAGGCCTGTGTCGGTGAGGCTTCATACTAAAATGAGGAAGTTACAACGAATGTTTGAATGTGTATCTTGCCTGCATTCACACTGTGGAAATGTAAACATTTTTGATGTGAATTGTGGCATTAGGTGTATCTAAAATGTCTCAATAAACTGTACATCACATTCGTTTTTGAGGTTAATAGCCGACTGTTTCCAGAGGACCAAGGCAATGCAGGGGGTAAAAAAAGAAAAGAAAAGAAAAATAAACTTAACTAATTCATTCTACTTGGGATATGGTTACCAGGTCTCCACTATGGACCCAAGCCTGGGGAGGGAGATCGAGGGAGATCTTCAGCTGGTAGCTGGTCTTAAGTCATGGAGCCTGACCAGGCACAGAATAAAGAGGTGGGTGGTGAGCCCATAGGAGGGCAGGCCCATGCCATATGGATTGGGTGCAGTGTGTGTCTACCAACTGTTGGGGCAGAGGGTCTGTCGGTTCAATCCCCAGCTGCTAAAGCTGGCTATTTGGACATGGGACATTATCTCTCTGCTGGGGAAGGAGCCTGAGTTGCTGTGTTTGAGGGTTAATAGATGCTGGCTATATATAATTCGGGCTCACCTTACCACATGGTTCGAGCTCTGGAACTAGTGTCCCAGAGAGGGGTTGCACCCTGTTCTGGTTCTGGTGTTTGCCTCTAGCATCTGCAGTGTGGACACTGTACTGGTCTGATGGGGTAAAGAGGGAGATGAGAGTAAAAGCAGTCTAAGCCCCTAACCTAAGGTAATGAGAATAAGATCGCAGATTCAAGCAGTGGAACTGGGCTATCTCCAAAGGGTGACTGGAATCAGCCTAAGAGATAGGTTGAGAAGGAGTCCTTCAAAATGACTGAGCTCCCAAATGAGAGTAAAGCTGCTACTACTCCGCATCGAAAGGAGCTAGCTGAGGTGGTTTGGGCATCTAATAAGAGTGCTTCCTGGTTAAACCATGTAAGTCAGGTAAGGGTGGGGAGGGGGAGGTCTGAGCCTCTCGGTTATCGGTAAAGGACGGATGGATGGATGTCATACAGTGGATTCATGGCCCAGCTATTATTTCTACAAAATATTTCATATTTTAAAACTGTTGCTTAATAACTTCTTCATACATGCTAAAAATGTAAGGAATATGTAGGTTCAAAGAGCTGCGAGGGGTATCCCTAACATTTTAAATCAAATGCACTTGTAAACACTACATATGAATCCCAATCAGTACACAGAATGATGAAGTGTGGTGGTTACTGTAACACTGAATTAGAAAGCTATCCTCACAGTGAGTGAGAAAGAGCATCTGACACTTGATGACCCACAGTCACGAGGGATTTATCTTTGCTGCAGGGATCAATATGTGCAAAAGGATTAGATCTGACATAGAAGAACAGATGACTGTTGCACGCTGCAGGAGATATGGTGGACCCATAAACAGGGGAGATGGAGGATGTACAGTATAAATTAGAATAAGATAAAAGAGAGGAAAGGAAACTCAGAGGTAAAAAGAGAGGCAAACAGAATGTTTTAAAAAAGTAACTATCAGAGAGAATGTGAGAGATGTGTGCATTAAAGGAGAGAAAGAAAGGGAGGATAAAAGGGAAAGATGATAACAGGTGAGAACCAACAAAGCAGATGTTAGCTGTCACCTATGCTGTGTTCACACGCAGCTATGACCCCACTATGAGCTGACAGTTCAAAGCTTCAGAGAACTTGAACAGCATCATGTTGTCAACCACCAAAAACTCAACCAAAACACAGATCAGCCTGCATATCAAGATATGGCAAAGATTCAACATTGTGTATGAGTTTCAGACTCAAATGAGTTTTTCTCTCTTTTTTTCTCATTTCCCCTGTTTCATGCCATTCTGTGCATGAAATGTGTAGCTGCACTAAATATTTTAAGACTTATGCAGCATGTATAGCCTTGGCATTGGCTGATTATTTGCTCCAATATGAGAAGCCAATTAAAGTTTGATGAGGATGTACAAGCTTGACCTAATTTAAAAGAACCCCAGGATGATTTCCACCAAACAGTGAGTGGCAAGCACAGTATTAATTGTTCCAATGCATATGTAACAGTATGCTAAATAATAATTATATTAAAATGAAATGAAAGCTGAAAGCACAGCCAAATATATCATGATGTGCGTGGCATCACATCTGAAGGCTATTTAACTTGACTGGTGTCAGTGGGAGCAATTCAAAAATCCATCACTCATTTATCTTTCCATCAGTGCTGTTAGCAGAGGCATAGCACTGACTGTACACTGACATCAGTGAGGAACCAGGCCACTCTTACATAACCAATCCAGCAGACGAGAGATAACACCAGCAGTTACAGAACTAAAATGATTGGCTCCTGGCTTCCACCCCCTACATTTTGTATTGTGATGCAGCTTTAGAGGTCAGATGCACATGTGACATAACCCAACAACTGCAGGCAGAATTATCCATATTATGCACCCCAGTGTTTTGTTGTATCATCTTATCTTCAGGAACCATCACAAAACACCAGAACCACACTGATATATCAATTACAAACTGGTACTGCTACATGCATTATCAATGCATGGTATAACGTTCTGCAATTCATGACAACCGCTTATTTTAAAAGTTAAAGTGTAGAAAAACAAAACAATAAATAATCCAGACATTTTCTTCAGCTTATCTGTAGGTTGCGAGGGAAGCCCTGACCTCTGTCTTGCCAGCCACCTCCTCCAGCTTATCTGGTGAAAAACTGAAGTTCCCAGGCTATGCACAGCTGGAACACCTTACCCAGCATGCGACATAGCTGGCTCCTTTTAATGTGGAGAAGTAGTTGCTCTACTTTGAGCCCCTCTTGAATGACTGAACTCAAAGCTAAGGATTGAGTGCTCATTCACCCTTTAGAGAAAGCTAATTTCCACTACTTGTTTCTGTGATCTTGTTCTCTTTTCATTCAAATTACATGATGTCTAAGTTCCTGCTTCTAAATTTAGATAAAATTAAGGGTATTGTACTCTGCCTTTAAAGTTTTAGAAATATGGTATCTAACCAGATGCTTACTGCGGATGGCATTACCCTTGGCCTCCAGTAACACTGTGAGGAACCTTGGAGTCATTTTTGACCAGGACATGTCCTTTAATGCGGATATTAAAAAAATATGTAAGACTGCTTTCTTCCATCAATGCAATATCTCTAAAATTAGAAACATCCTGTCTCACAGTGATGCTGAAAAACTAGTTCATGCATTTATTACTTCTAGGCTGGACTACTATAATTCATTATCAGGATGCCCTAAAAACTCTCTGAAAAGCCTTCAGCTGATCTAAAATATATCGACAGGCACTAGAAAGAGAGCACATATTCCTCCCATACTGGCTTCTCTTCTATGGATCCCTTTAAATCCAAAATCGAATTTAAAATCTTTCTCACCACATACAAGGAACACCCCAAAAAAGCACTTCGACCTCAGACTGCTGGCTCATTTGTGGTTCCTAGAGTTTCTGAAGGTCGAGTGAGAGGTCTAGGATGCTGGGGTGTCAAACCCTAATGCTAATGCTAAGATTGTGGCCAGCAAGCTCAAACAAACTTTAGCCTACTTAAAAAAAAATACACTAGATATGAAACACAGGCACCAAGACCATTATTTAGACTTTAAAAAGAAGCATATATAGCTGAGTAGCATCAAACCAGAGCATAAGGTGGTGCAAAGTCAA
The DNA here is from genome assembly GCF_056152115.1 of Neolamprologus brichardi. NCBI lineage: Eukaryota > Metazoa > Chordata > Actinopteri > Cichliformes > Cichlidae > Neolamprologus > Neolamprologus brichardi. Next base: position 24,464,161 of record NC_142110.1, read on the forward strand.
GCTGTGTCTTCACATTAAGTAGCTACATCACTATATAGTTAATAACCAATGACTTTACCATTTTACTTTTTCAATATATCACAATAGACAAACTAGAAATTCAATCAATTTCAAATATGTCAAATCTGCAAAACAAATTTCCTTCAGGGAGTATTACAGCTCTTCCAACTCATTTCAAAAACATACTTAAACAACTTAAATCGCTTCACTATGAACTTGGCACATTTTGTAAACAAGAACGCTCATGCGTCTTTATGTGCTACTATGTAGACTAAAGGCTGATGGAGGCCTATAGCAGTGATATTTCACACTCTGTGGCAGCATCACTCATATTTAATGAGCTCCGCTGACAAGTTCAATGAAAGTTTGATAAAGCAACAGATACTTTAAACTATATGTAGATGAAGTATTTCATGCCAGCATTTCTAAAAAAAAGAACCTAACCTAAAAAATATTTTTTCAGCAAATCCCTTCATCTCTTCAATTTTTCCATGTCTCTCAAAATTAAATCCGAACAGCATAACCAAAGAAAAAAATCAAAGTCAAAGGAAAAGTCTATAAAAAAAGACTTTCAGGCTTCACAACAACACACCCACACAACCCTACACATTTGGAGCCGATTAGCTTGTCAGTCACTTATATGTAAATACTGTTTTTAAATAATGTAATGTGAGGGAGGGAAAAAAAAAACTCCAGACATAACATACTGAAGAAATGCTTCAGAGAACGCCCACAAACATACATTTTTACTAAATCATGCACACGCACACACACACACACACACCACATCACTTGCGGCTGTGTTTAAGGGTTCAGCTACGCAGTAAAGTCAGCTCCTTACATGCTATTTTTATCCTCAATGCCACAGTAAACCAACACAGGGCTGCTGCTTGATTAAACCTTATAGTCCCTGTGGGCGGGAGCACAACAGCTCCCCCCCCCCCCCCAAACATCTGATAGGGCCGCAAGTGTGTCTATTACTTACTGTCTGTATGTCTGTGTAAATGTTAGTTTTTTGGGAGAAGTCAGGTGCAATGTGTCAGCACATATCCAGCTGATGAAAGGAAATCTTTCAAGCAAATACACATAGATAAACACACATAAATTCGCAAAAAAGACACTTAGCATGCATGCACACTTGAAGAAAGCGATGTCGATGATACACTCCTCAGACTAAATGAAAAATGACTGGACACAAATGATCACAAACACATACACAGACACACATTTCTCAACACATAGAAGCACTCAAAACATACTAAATGTGTGTATTATCACCAGTTTTGACAAGCAAGACAGAATGAAAAAGCACCGAACACAAGCCAAAGGGCTTGTGTCCAACAGCTCCTCTGTTAACACACATCAGTTGAAAATCACAGAGCTCAGCAACCCTGAACACTTGACCACACACACACACACACACACACACACACAGTAATGCTGCCCAATCACAAATTATGTCAAATGCAGATGAAAAACATGCTGCAGGCATTGAGTCAAATTGTGAAAAGGCAATAGAAGACCATAAAGGCAATTTCACTAAAAAAAGAAGAACAAAAGGGAGATCCAGTGGTTACCTAAGAAAACACATCCACAATCAAATGTTTTTTTATAGGAGACTTTTTATTGCTTATCGTAACATCAATCAGGCTAAGTGGTCACACAAAGCTGGTTATCGACTAAGATAACCCAGGGTTCCCCCTTTGTGGTCACAATAAAGGGGTGGAGCTGGCAGCATTTAACGAATCACGGTTATGGATCAGTGTACTGGCAGTAGAGCAGCTGATTTTACTAAGGAAGAAAAAAAATATTATGGGAAAAATATGAAGGCAAACACATAATACAAGCAACACAGACGCTGCAGACAAAGCAAAGTGTTGTATGAACGCATGGGTGCTTTAAACTTGAAGTAAGACTTGAAGAGACTCAATATTTTTTGGGAGTAAAGCAAAAAAAGACAGAAATTGTACGTTTGAATATCACAACTCTATTAAGACATGAGAAAATCTGATGCATTATAATCAAGCAGCATTATTTCATAGGCTAAATTAGTTTAAGTTTTAAAATACATTTCTTGTCTTTCTTCTTGACAGTATTTAATGGTCTGAAAGTAAAGCATAAATATTAAAATGGAATTCAAACATGGTCTATGTGAAAATATAAGATCAAATGATGTCTCACTTCAGAACCAAAAGGCTTATAGATCAATAAAATTGTTTTAATTTGCGGCCAGCAGCAGGAAAAAAAATATCAATAGTTGAGTTTAGCAATTTATATTTATTACTGATGCTGATCAAGGACAAAAAAAGACTTTAGACACAACTAAAAACACTTTAGACTCTCCTGCTATCTGTGCACAGATGTCAGAGGGATCTTCCAGGAATTGTAATGCATTTTCTACAGAACTGATTAGTAGACTGTTTCATACCCGCTGATGGCTAATCTCGAACATAACCTGCTCCAAAGCAGGACAGGACAGTTTGCTTGGGTCCAAAAAATAATCACCATTTTCTCATCACCACCATGATGAAAATGTCAGCATAAGTGAGTGCCAGGGTTCGTGTGGGTGTTTGTGTTGTTGTTTTTTTTTTTCTGACAACATGGATGAGTCAGAAAATTTACATTGCCATGCACCAACTATGCGTGTGGCCCAGGTGTAAAGAGGACTTCTAATAAAAATAAAACGGGACTGACTACTTGGCTGTAGTGTCTCCAGCTGTCCATGTCTAATACAATACAAATACATATAAGCAAGGCACAGAAAACCCAGGGTTAACCTTTAGGTTATCTACATAAGACAAAATCCTCCACAGGCGTCTGAGAAACAGGTTTGTTTCAAACTACCACTTATTACACACATTTCTTTCTCATGATTTGTTTTAGTCTACAACATTTTCCTGGCTGACAATTTAACTTGGCAACAACTTTATCAGGTACGCTTTAAAGGAGTCCGTTATGGTCATAAAGGGATGGACGTGATCAGTAACAACACTCAAGTAGACTGTGACATTGATAGTTTCCTTTTCTTCAAAAGACAAACCAACATTTTAAAAAAAAAAGATCCAGAGAGAAAGAGGAAAAAAAATTCTCTTTTGTGAATTATTTTTCTTATTTAAACTACTAATTCAATAGGATAACAATGTACAAAAGCACAGATCTCAACAACTTCTTTAAAGAGTTCACCACAATAAGAAAATAGTGAGAATATTTATTTTCATTTGTGTCATTTGTGTCATTTATGCGTCTACTTCCAGTTTCTAATAAAAACACAATGGTTGTGACCCTCACAAACACTCAGTCACATGTAAAGTTAGTGATGTAGGAAATTAATTCAGTCAAGTGATGAACATTGAAGGACAAAGTCTAACAAAAGTTCAAATGTCAAAAAAAGCTAAGATTCTGTCTCACAGCTGAGTAAGAGAAAGGCAGAAAAAAGGCCAAGAGCTCTCCCTTCCATCTCCATCCATAGGCAATGATTTGTCTGGAGCGGCGGTTGAGAGATCCTGATGATGTTCCCAGTGACTAAGTGCCCCGAGCAGACAACAACTCCACACACTTGTTCTGAGTTGGTCTGCCTGCATAATCCCTCTTATGAGAACTGACAGGGTATGTGGCAGCATTTTACATTTCAGCCTTTGTCTTTGTTGTTTTATTCAGTGATATGCAAAGAAAAAAATGCAGGTGGGAATTCAGGCCATTGGCTATTGCTCAATTCAATGCTGAGGTTAAACAAATATCATCAGATCCATAAATATTTCGACAGTGAGAGTTGATAGGTTTGTAGCTTGAACCTATTCGCTGGAACGTTGAAGACAATATAATTACACAGCAAAGGAATACACGAGTAGGCAAAGTTCTTCATGTTTCTTGTGCACGGGAGAGAACCGGACAAACGCCGTTCCTTCGCTTTTAGCGAGTTTTCAGACCCCTTAGCGACTTTTTTTTCCCTAAAAAGCAACAAGCGACAAATCTGGCGGCTTTTTCTGGTGTTATTGGAGACATATTTATGACAACTTTTTGATGTGAAAGCGCGTATGGCTCTTACTCTCAACAAGCAGCAGTGCTTTGGCACGGTGCACCTCACCCGTGCCAAAGCGCTCACAGGTGGAGGATAGTCCTCCCCCAGCTGCTATCAGGGAAGGAGATGTTCACACCTATGCGTCCAAACTGCAAATGAATCGCGCATGAGCGAAACCGCTGCTCCCGCACTGACTGTAACGCAGTCAGTTCTTCTTTTACTGTTATGCTGTTTTGTGGATCACAAGGTTTAAAACTACTAATAAACACTCACACACAAAGTAACTCTCCCAGAGTCTGCCACTGAAGGTGCTCAAGAACTTCTACTGCTGCACCATCGAGAGCGTCCTGACGGCAAACATCTGCACCTGGTTTGGGAACAGCACCAAGCAGGACAGACGAGATCTGCAAAGAGTGGTGCGCTCAGCCGAACGCATCATTCAATCAGAGCTCCCTGACCTGCTGTCCATCTACACCAAGCGGTGCAAGTCCAAAGCTAGGAAGGTTATGATGGACCTCTCCCATCCCAACAATGGACTCTTCTCACTGTTGAGGTCTGGGAAGCGCTTCCGCTCCCTTAAGGCCAAAACAGAGAGAATGAGGAGGAGCTTCTTCCCCCAGGCTATTCGGGCCCTGAACCAGGTGTAGGACTGGACTCTCCCACACACATCACTATAAGACTGGACTCTCACACACATCACATCACCACACGCACCACCACACATTTCCTATAATTTTCTATAATTTATAATCTTTATAATCTCTTTCTGCTGTTTGCACATTTTCATTTATTTATTTATTTTTATTTTTATTTTTACTGTAAATTCCTAAGTTAATTTGTAAATTTTGTAGTAAATTGTAAATACTGTAAAACTTTTTTCTGTCATTTAATGGTCGGGCATTGTACAGCTACAAGCATTTCACCCCCATGTCATACTGTGTATGGTTGTATGTGTGTGACAAATAAAATTTGAAATTTGAAATTTGAAATTTAGAGTGTCATTTTGCGTCACTCTTGCCGGTCCAAGCCCAGGTAAAGGAGCAGGGTTGGAATTGTGACATTAAAAAAACAATAATTGCTAAAATAAATTTAGTTTGTAGTAGTAAATAAATTCTAAATGTATTTAGGATGTTTTTTTACTCACTTTATGTCTCTTCCACGATGTTATTTCTCTCTCTAACAACGTAGGTTACAATTACATTAGCATGACCTATTGTGCAAATTAGGCGATGACATCATTTAGCGACTTCTAGTGATTTTTAGGACAGCCAATAGCGATTTTCCTTACTGAGGAGTTGGCAACACTGGAGGCCTAAACTCACCAACTCAAGTCCGTGTGAAAAAAAACAACCCAAAAAAAGCCAGAGCCTTTAGTCAAGAAGAAAACTGAAAATATGGTTTACATATGTGGACCTGCAGAAAAATAGAATCACTAACTATTTTTGTGCAGGTTTTCTACCTCCAGACAGTCGAGGGTTTGTAATCCTGCGCTTCCAATAGTGCACTACCACGGTTTCAATCTTCTCTGTCTGCACCTTCAAATCCCTTGACTAAATGGTTGAGCCTATGAGCCCCCTTTGTGTTGGCCTCCACTTCCAAATGATGGTTTTTTGTTTTGGTTTAGTTTTTTTGGAAGTTGACGTTTCTTCAGGTTGGTTTAGTTTGAACAGATTACCTGTTACTGTTTTCTGCAGGTGCTCTTTAAAGTGGAAGTTTCAGTGTTTAAGAGGTAGAAAAAAGAAACAGAAAAAAGTTTTTCACTCTTAGACAAGGTGAAAAAGAAAAATAAACATTTGACATGCTTAGTTAAGATGAAGAGAACACAGGTACTTTCATATGTAATAGCTAAATACAGTTTTGCAATGATCAACAATTATTTGCTCTGACTATCACAAGGTTTTGAGAATGCTGTGGAACTGTATTTAATTCCAAAATTTGTATTAATTAATTTATTAGTCCTGTCCATCCTCAGTTGTTTACTATGTACACACATCATACAGTCTATAAATTTTGGCAATACTTAACCTTCATAACCTTTGCATACAGTTGTGGTCAGACGTTTGCATGTACTCATGGGCATAAATGTCATACATTTGGGGTTTTTAATGATTTGTTTTTGTTTGTTTTAGGGGGTTTCAGGAGGAAATGATTGTATAGCATGCATATTTAGTGGGTGTATTATAGAAGGTTTTGTGGCAGACGTTTGAATTCATTTTAGATTTTCTCTAAATACATAACACACATAAATTTATACAGATAAGAGGAAATTAGTTATGATATTCAGTAACAACCTAGGAACCGCCAAAGCTCAAGCCTGCTAACTGGAAACTGCTGGAACACCAGCAGGCTAAAATATAAAGAAAAAAAAAATCATAACAAGATCATAACAGTGTATCAGTTTGTGGCACAAGCAACCAACATGACCGGTCCACTGGTTATAATGTCTTGTGTGTAATTTTATATATTCTGCAAGTCCATGCTAATGTTTTAGCCATGAGTCATATCGAACTTCGGCTGGAGTCTGTTTTTTTGAAAAACATTTTTGGTATTCACCCTGACAAAAAACCTTATAAAACAGTTATAAGAATAATTTTGTTCAATCAATTTAAATGTACATTGAAAGGCGTCTAGTAAATAGCTGCTATAATACAATGACTTGTCCTATTTCTAGGCTAAGTAATTAATCTTTAAAATATCACAACGAGGCAATAAACCTTTTTTTTTTTTTAACAAAACATCACGTTTTTCAATGGACAAAAACAAAAAGAATACATAAAAAAAAACTTACTGTTACAGTTTTTTTCTTGAGACAGCTAAAAATATTTTACCATTTAACAAATGATCCTGAATGAGACATTAAGAATAAGACCTTTGAAAACACATAACTGTATCTCTAGAAATCTCTCTGAACATTCTCATTCCTTGTAACCTATAATATTTCCATTTTGCCCCATCAAGAATTACTTTAGCAGTCTTTTTTATTTGCATTGTTTAAATCTAAAGTGTTCAGAAAAAGAAGTAGGTTGTTCATAATGACATATTCCAGAATGGAAACTGTATACAATCCATCCTGACCTGGCACCTCTAGTCCAGTCCTGCCACGTGGCTGGTTGGAGAGGTGAGAACTGGCAAAACAGAGAGCCAGTGCCACAGCGTCAGGGCCAGAGCAGCAGGTAAGCCCTCTAATTTGTTAGAGTCATACCGAGATGAGCTGGCACTCTATAAAACAGTTATTCTCAGCCCTGTGCCATTAAAACCCTGGAGTCTGCTGGTTTTCATTCCAACAAACCACCACAGTGTCCAATTTTGCTGATTAGCAAGTCTTTATCCAGGGAGAAAGAACTAATTAGTGCATTGAGGCTGGATGGAAGAACAAGTCTGCATCCAATCAGGTTTCATTGGCACTGGGATAAAGTGGCGCACCGAGATTTGTCCTACTGTACAAAACTGTTATATTTCCCCTAAAAAGAGTAGACATTATCTTGTTTTACTACATTTTATTATAACTGAATATTTTCCTGGAATGCATTTTAGTGATGTCAATATATATATATGTATATATATATATATATATATATATATATATATATATATAAAGATTTCTAATTAGATTCAAAAACACTGACTGAGATTATCCTTTGAGGACATTTAATGTTGAAATATGCTGTGAACCACATTCTTGCAACTGAGACATTTAGGTTCAAATTGAAATACGTTTAAATCATTTTTAAAACCTACTGAAATTCTACATTTCTATGAGACATTAGCCGTTAATCTTCAGATTACACCGCCACAAACGTAGTTCCTCTTTTGCTCTTCACAGTAACTGAAACTGGCCTATTTAAACATGACGAGTGACTGACTACTCTGAGTAAATCTTTCAGGAAACCAGAGTGTTTCCAGTGCCACAGAGCTGGTCCCTTGCCTACAGAAATTCACATAATTTCTATTGATTTACTTTAAGAAAGCAACAACAACAACAAAAAAAAGCTCTGTATTGATAACTCAATGAATTTTTTTTTTTTTTTTTTTTTTTTTTACCAGATCTATGATTGCGATGAGCTAGGCCACAAATTTATTATCTGCACCAACAGATTGTGTGATCAGCTGTCACCCGTTTCAAATGTCAGATACAAACCGCCTTGAGAGGAGAAGACACACACACACACACACACACACACACACACACACACAGTCCATTTTCTACACAGAAACCTTGTTTTCTGCTGATCTGACCAGAAATTGCTGTCAAGGATGAGAACAGAGCTGCCAGTGTTACTCAGGAACTTGACATCTAACAAAGAGGTAACTGTGCTGAAGCACACCCACCCCCCAAAAGCACTTTCTTCACCCACATCAGTCACGACCTCCAGCCCCCTCCCATGGCAAAGTACTCAAGTTCACCCCAAACAAGATGACACCATGTAGGAATTGAAGATGAAGGGAGGGCGGGGGGGTTTCAGGGCTGTCGTCTTCGTGAGCACTGACAAAAACGCAGATGGAGTGCTGCAGTAGATGCTGAATGCTGGTAAATTTAATTGCTTTGCTACAATGCATTACTGTGAAGCCAACGGGAGACAGTAAGCTGTGCTGGAGGGAGGCACGATCGATTAATGGCTGAAGAATTGAAGGAGGTAGAAACCCTTATTCCCACACTGAGTCAATTCAAACTTCAAGCACTTGGCAACATTACAGCAAACATGCATGCTTTTAAAGGTGCAGTTATCCAACATTTATTTGCTTTTAATAATGTGCATGCTTTTAACCATGTTACATGCTCGGTTTTAGTTGAATACATTTTGGTATTACAACCAGTAATTTAGGAAGTAATTTAACAAATGTTGTGAACATTCACTATGATGTCAAATTTTTCATTTGTCTGCCTTCACATGCATAAGAACTTGTGATATCCCATTCTTAATTAATAGGGTTTCAAATGTCACCAGTCAACTCTTTGCAACGGCTTCAACTCTTACGGGAAGGCTTTCCTCCAGCTTTCCCTGGTCTGGGCTTCTCTGCTGAGACTGGTGCCCCCACGACCCGAGCTCAGGCAACTGGCAGGAAATGGAGGGATGGTATCTGATGTAAAAATTTAGGAATAACAATTATAGCTGTATAACTCTGACCTGATGACAACTGGAAGTTAAAATCAATCACCGTCCAAGTCAAGAGATTTCATGGCATCATGTGGGGAGAAAGAATCAGCGAAGTCTGTTGGCTTTTTTGGACTTGATCAGCCACCATCACTGTCTTGAGGCAGCTTGTATGGTTAAAAAAACTTCACATAATTGGTGCAGTCTCTCCAACATCCTGTGATAAATTGGCACTGGCCCACAATCCCACACCATCGACATCTTGGTCTGAACAGCGATCCATTTTGTAATGACTCAGAGGCGTTCTTTGACATTTAGATTAGAGCGTCTCTTCCGCTCACAGCCTCTCACACACCTCCTCCCTGTTTCGCACATGTTGAGACTCAGCCGCCATCTTTCTGTCACCATCTCGCACAGTAGCTCGAGGAATCCAATTCTTGGCAAAATCCCTGAGACACACATACAGTACATTCACCTAAAGTGTTAGACTCTACCAACCCTGCCAGCCCTGAGTGGGCTCTCTCTGCAGCAGGTAGGTGTTTCAGCATTTAGCTATAGGGCACTTAAGCAGGGATGAGTCTGAGTATTTGAACCTGTGAGATAAAAGTTGCCAAGTTAAAGATCTTCCACAGAACTCTCTTCCAGTTTGTGTCTATTTTAATCAGCTACCTGAAGCACTTTAAACATAACAGCACCATTACAAAGTGATCGCTTCAAAGAACAGAGGAATAAAAAAGCTAAGTGGAAATGACTGGAGAAAAACACCAATTTTTAAAAATGACTGACAGATAAAAAGAAATGGTTTTTCTCCTTTATTTGGGATGTCAAGTGTAACTGCGCTTCCCTTCACCACTAAGATGTTCCTTTTATATGACTTTGATTTGTGGACTTGTGGAAAATTAGTAGTAGCAACACTGAAGTCTTGAGAAGCTTCTTTTCTCTAGTTTGTTTCACCACATGATTTTAAGAGTCACGTTCATTTTTTTAACATATTAATAATTTATGCTTACTTGCTAAATAGTTTTATCATGGCACCGGTTCTGTCATAAACGGTAGTAACCAGACCGAAAAGCAGCGCACATTTCGGTGCTTTTTTTTTTCTGAGCTGTGATACACTTTAGATTCTAGCCAATCATTTTACGTTTCCGAGGATAGTAGGCGGGCCCAGGTACGTACGTTCTTTTAGAGCAGAACTACAGATTAAAAATGCCCAAGGTGAAGCGGTCAAAAGTCTGGCTGTACTTCACAGCGAAATATGCAAACTCAGCAGCCTGCAACAAGTGCTTTAAGCTGATACTGTGATACTGTCAAAGGAGCTAACACCTCAAATCCGATGAAACACCTGGCAGCGCATAGCGTTTTTTTTAAAAGCCGAGAAATGAGCCGTATTTGATAGCTTGCTGCGAGACCTCACACCGTGCACATCTACTGCGGGTGTGGTGCCTGTTATCGGACCCGGAGTTTGCAACATCCCCCAAAAACCCGAAGAGTAGAGTCCTGGCCCCTAGCCCTGCCAGTGTAGCAGGAATGATGATGATGGCAGCAGCAGCCGTTCTTCTCTGCGTGAGTAGCTTAATGTTGTTCGTGTGTAATTTACGTTGAGTAGGCTAACCACATTATTACATTAATGCATGTAAGGTGAACTAGCAAACATCATCATAGCTACATGCGGCTGTCTTCTTGTTTGATGGCAGATACTCCCTTCACCCTGGCCAAAAAGGCTAAAATGACCAAAAAAAAGTGGAAAACAGCTAAACATGAGAGGTTTTTGGACAAAGTTTGTATTTTTTCCATTGATTAAGCACTGCTTCCAGCCAAGAATGATACCATATATGCCCCATAGCTGCAGAAAAGGCTAACATCGTTATCTTTTTACAAAAAAACAGCTGAACATGAGAGGTTTTTGGACCAATTTTGTGTTCTCCATTCTTTAAGCACCGGTTTGAGCACCGTTTAAGCACCGGCACCGTTTCAAAAGTACCGGTTTGGCACCGGTATCGGATAAAACCTAAACGATACCCATCCCTAGTAATAATGGACTTAAATTGGGAAAAGGCTTAAAGAATAGGTTGGTTCCTCTACTGTTTTACTTTAAGCTATTTAAGAAAAAACTAATTATCTTACTAGCAGGCAAATATCAGTCAATCTGTTATTTATAGCAATTTTATTTGAAAACAATGTTAAGCCACAGAAAAGCTGCTTAAAAAATGAAAAAAAAAAAAATCAATTAGACACCTGCGCTTGCAACTCGTTTACCTTTGAGCTTAATGTGTGCTAATAATCACATTCAGAAAGCACTTTGGCTACATTAAACCTCCTTCAGAGTGTCACAACAAACATACTGTAAATGTCATAGACAATGTTATTTTGCAGACTGCATTAATTACTCTTTTTTTTTCTCCTTTCTTTTTTCCTGTTATGTTCTTGTTGAGCTGCTGTTACAACTGGAAGACTCCCACGCTCCTCTCTGCTGCCGCTGGCAACGTCAGCGGCATCGGCAAGAAGCAGGTCAACTGGCTGGACAAAAAATAAATATTGTTTCATATGTAGAGATTAAAAGAAGGAAAAAGGATAAGACTGAAAACATTCTTTTAAATCTCCTGCTTTTTGGTTTTTTTTAAGCAATCCCCTCTTTTTGTCTCTCCCTCTTCTTCCCTCCCTCTCTCTCTATGGTAACCTGAAGTCGACCACTCACAGCTGCTGCTCTCATTCTGCTCCAGCTGAACACCCACACTCTATTAAATGTTGTGTGTCAGAGACACACATACACTTCAACAGGGACTGTGTGTGTTTGAATGAAAGCAAATTTTTAATCTACTGTATGTGAGACCAGCAGAAAAAAAGAGAAAAAGTCCACTGACTATAGACTTATGCATATCAATTTTGCTCTTACAGCTTCTTGTTTCCGTTGTTATACCATCGCCTTCACTTAACTTCGGACTTTGCTGTAATTTCATTTAAATTCTAGTGTTTCACACAATCATAGCAAAGTGAAAAAGTGTGCTTGAGTTAAGCAATACAAAGAGGTTTACTGTGAAACATTCAAGCTTCAGCTCAGAAAAGAGTTTTTTTTTTCTTTTTGAGCTGTAACTCTAATGTTTATTCTCATGATTAAAGACTTTTGTGGGTCTTCAAAATGCCAAGAAAAAGAGCGGAAAATGTGCCATAAAATTTCCAAACGCCCAGGTTTACAACTTTGGTGGTGTTTTGCTGCAAGCCCTGACAATAAAATGTCACTGATACTATATGAAGGGGGCTTGTTATGCTTTTTTTCCCCCTTCTTCAGTTCATCTTCTGTCTAAACCAAGCTGTTTTACCCCATCACCTTTAAAAACAATTTTATGAGCTACTACTTTGGGCTGAATGAGGAATAGTGTGTGCCTGTATCCATCGGCGGAGTGGAGGGGTGGCTTACTGGGCTTAAGCCCATGTCATTTTTTCAGAAGCCCGGGTCTTTTGGAGTGTAATTTGTTTCATAGTTAGTTGCCTGACTGACAACTGTATAAAACAAAAAATTACACACAATATTCGAAGCACATAGCGTGCAGTCGTAAATTCCCCCAAATTTTGGTATGATCCGAGCTCAGGTACTAGGCGACTGAGCAAAGCACTTACGCCTGCTGCCTGCGAGTTTGCTGTAGGAGAAGCGCAGCCAGGCAGACAGAGGAGGGCTAAAGTTTGACCAGGTACCAAAGCAAATCATTGGTACTGTACAAATAATGTAAATATGACGGTGTATCACAAAAGATTGATATCAAACTGATCACTTGACCCATATTACGTTACTTGCTCTTTGAGTGAATCAACAAATGGCAAAATGAAAAGCTGCTGTTTTTAGAGAGAAAAAACAACAACATTTAGTCTGATTTGATGTTTTACAATTAAAAAAGTGTTTGTGTTTTTATCTGAAGAGTATGTAAATATCTGGTTTCAACTGTATATTTGATGATGTTGGTGTTTGGCTTGATTGTCAGCACAAAGAGGGAGAGAGAGGAACAGAGAGGGAGATGGAGAGGAGAATGAGGACAGAGCAGAGATGGAACAAGAGCAGGTGAGACAGACGTGTTAGTCAAATGGTTGTTTGCCAAACCTCATCAGAACATGCATCTAGTACCTAGTGTAACTTTTTAGGTTTGTTATTTTTCATATTCTATATTTATTAAGTTATGCAGGCTTGTTTTCATTGATAGGTTCGCAAAACTCAAGCCTCGAAGATACAGTCTCATGTTACCAGAATAAAGAGGTGTTGCCAGTGTAGTGCAGGTCTATGATGATTTTTAGTGCTACTATCATCTAGTTTTGATTCTGGTTCTGTCTTGGTTAAGTCCTAAGTAGTCCTGATTTTGAACTGTTGTAGTCCTGTTTTAATTCCGGATCAGTTCTGGGTCTGGTTGAATTGGGGTTTAGTCCTCGTGTCTTGATACAGCCCTGATTTTGTTCTGCCTTGCTGCTTAATTAAGGGCTAAGCCCCAAGTGTATAAAATGTCTGGCTTCCCCTCTGCCTGTATGTCCGTTTTAATGACATCTCTCAATCACATCATAAACAGTAGAAAACTCTACAAGTAAGCATGCACATACGTTCACCTGCCACTTTATTAGTTGCACCTTGCTTGTATTGAGTTTGATCCCTTCTCTTTTAGAACTGCCTTAATTCTTCATTGCATATCAACAGGATTCTGGAAACATTCCTTAGAGATTTTTGTCCACATTGACATGACTGCATCACACTGTCCACAGCATATCAACGATGTGAATCTCCCCTCCCACCACATCTCAGAGGGGTCCTGTCATCATGATTCAAGAACCGAGTTTGAGATTATTTTAGCGGTGCAGCACGGCACACAAATTAATCCATTTGCTTGTTTTGCAGAACCAAGAGTCCAAAACCCAAAGATATTTAATAAAATAACATTTGTCAAAAAAGGAAGGTTTCCCATTGATGTCCCATTTTTAGTTTCCCAATCAACTCCCTGGTAGACAAAGTTGTGACCCACCCCCCCCAAAAAATCTGTTTTTTGTAGCTCAAACCATAAAGTCAGTTGTGAAGACAAACAGTTTTGCGCTGTTGATAAGTTTTGTTCTAATAATGCTTTCATACAGAGATGATTGGGTCAGATAAGGCAAGCAGATTTTACAGTTTTTGCAATTGTAGCACCAACTCTGATTCTTTATCCATCTCGTCATGTGGGCCAGTGTTCATAGAGCTTTCAGCCCACATCAAAGAGCAGCCATGTCATCAAATCAACTGACCGAGAGAGAGAGAGAGAGAGAGAGAGAGAGAGAGAGAGAGAGAGAGAGAGACAGACAGACAGACAGACAGACAGACAGAGAGATATTTTGGACTGAGCTGCTTCAGGCATGAAATAGTAAAATTTACTGCCCTAAAAAACATTTTTTAAAAGAACATAAAGTACAAGTACATACTACAAAGTACATACTAGTGCTGTCAGCGTTAATCTCTTTAAAATGATGTTAATGTCATAACCGCATTAACGCGGCAATTCTCCGTTAGCGAGTTAATGCAGATCGCCCCGTGCGCTGGATGGCGCTAACGCGTTAACGAGCTAACCGCGTAAACGCGTTGACGCAGTACAGCCCCACCGCGTCAACGCGGTATAGTATATAGTATATACTACTATAGTATATAGTAGTATAATATGTCTACACTAACCAAAGAGAAAATGGTTATTTCTGAGATTGAAAATTGGCATCATTATTGTGTCAGCTTCTTTATAAACAGGGAGATAGAAATGAATGACATGCTAATGGAGTTGCAGAATGTGCACAAAAACTTACCTTCCGGCTGTTTTTGTCACAAAATCAAGGAAAAGGGGCACCCAAGCAGCCCACCCTGACTAAATGAGACAGCACACATCTGAAAATCTAACCATCCAGAGAAAAGCTGACTTGCCAGCATGGGGTGATTTCTTCACATATCCTTCCTCCACCCTTATAAGCTTTGCAAATCAGCAGAGACAGTAAAGCTGCAGGGTTTCCAATATTAAAAACTGAATTCAGTTACTGTTCACTTTCAAAATGGAAGGAAAGCTGATTATGAAAACGAAAACCGTCAATCAAGCATTAGACTGACAAAACTTTTAAATGAAAAAAAAACAAACCCATTGATCTTACTTTCTCAAATGGGAAGTGATATTCTACATCTTTGTAAATCAAACTTCTTTCAGCAGATAAAGAACACAGTCTAGAGATTACACCACAGACTTGGTAAAATGAAATATTGCCACTTCCTCGCTGACAGCACAAATATCAAAATAAACTGTCATTCCACATTCCCAGTGGCAGGAACCAGGTTTAAATATATGCACTCTTAGTGCTGTGAGGCACTCTCTATAAAAGCAGTCTATCTTATAAATTTATGTAAAGAAAGAATGGAGAGAAAAAAAGACTAAAGGGTGAAATATAGGCCCACATAAGCAGCAAGAGGAGGGATATACGGGAGGGAGGGAGAGGATTACGAGAGGAAGATAGTGAGAGGGATGGTTGCTATGACCTACTTCCACAGCAATTCACAGCAAAGAGTTTTACCGATTAACGGGGCCACACATAGCACAGACATGCTAATGTGCAAATATTAAACAACCAATTTATAGAAGAGCACTAGGGATGGGTTGATATAAAATTATGGTTCCATTTTCTGGTTCGGCTGCTGAACCACCAGATAACAATGTTTTTAAAAAATTAAATATATCCTTTTTTTTGGTAATTTTGCTTCAATAAATCCTTTATACAGGGTCGGATAATACAAGTAGAAGTTACTGTTATTTGTGTTTGCATCAGCAGCTCTTGTTGTTTCCAGTATTTTGTCACGTGATGCAATTTCCAAAAAAAGGCCATGTGGGATTTGGATGCATAGAAAAATGTGTGTCTATGGATAGCCTAACAATAACGCAGCAGGAATGAATATATATATATATATATATACATACATACACACACATATATATATATATACATATACACACACACATATATACATATATATATATATATGTATATATGTGTGTGTGTATATGTATATATATATATATATATACATACATACACACACATATATATATATATACATATACACACACACATATATACATATATATATATATATGTATATATATATATATATTCTGTGAACAGTTATTAATTATTTTTACTTGGTAGTTTTTCTTTGACATTCTGCAGCTACAGTAATACATCCCCCTGCAGGAGCACACGGACCAAATATAGCTAATAAGTCCATCAACCTTTCAGCTCAGCAGAATTCCCTGAATATAGTGCTACCAAATTACAGCCCCACAGGACAGACAACAGAACAATACTTAAATACAGTACATGAATGGCCCACAAAAAACACATTTGCATGTCCTCCTTCAACACGTCCATGAATCTTCTCTGGGGACTCCCTCTTTCTTTCCTACCTGACAGCTTCATATTCAAATTGTTTGTACATTTGTATCTATATCCCTAAGCACCCTGCTGCAACCGTTGGAGCTTTGACTTCTTCAAAGACACCACAGTAAGGACCAAAGGGCAGACATCAGCAACCATTATACATGACACAAAAAACTAATAAATGTTCTTCCCAATTAATATTTGACTGATAAGATTAATCAGTTATCAGCACTACATATTTTTCATTGATAAAGGAATTAAATCTGAAGGCTATCCTTATAGGAGCCACTCTTCTCTGTGACCATATCCTGGCCCTACAGGCTAGAAAGATCAGCGTGTTTAAAAATACATGGCACTGCAATGACATAACATTGCAGGCATGTTGAAATAATCCACAAAGTGCGGTTAAAACAATCGAAGCAGAAGTCTAAAGCCTTGTCAGACACAAAGGTTTTTTTTCTTCATAGATGAATTAGTGACCAAATGTTTGCATATGTGGTGATAACATTTTTATTCACTAATTATATTAATATGGGTTTCATTGGCTCAAGTATAATGCATATATTTAGTTGATCAAATACTAAGAAATTTAAATGGAATAGAAATTTCCTACTTAATCAAAGAAATAAAAGCCAAAAATATAAATAATTTAAACGATCCTTAGCCGACATGCTCTTTCAATCCTGAGACAGTCCACCCCCACGGGACTGGATCCATCTTCTGCAATGACTGACAGCACTTCAAAAATCATCCCACCCACAAAAAATAAAAAGCCAAAAGAAAGAGGCTACACCCGCTATCAGGCTGTACCATTTTCCTTGAAACGGGGGTTGGCAGTTGTGGCTGTGTCTTTGCAGCCTCATTCCTAAGCAGCATATCAGCGGACGGTGGTGTAATACGAGTCGGGGGAGTGAAGTAAGGCTGGAGAAGTGGGGAAGGTCTGGTTGTTAGGCAGCAAACAGATCACAGCCTGATGCTGATTGGCTTGTGGATGTATCTGAAACTGGAGACAAAGGGTTAACCTACCTGACTGCAGAGCATGGACAAGCACAAGCCTGTCAGTGCTTTATGGCTAAACATTACCACTATGTCACCATGCCACTTTAGAAGGTTCCAAATTAAAGCGTTTGATAGCATGATGACTCAAATAAGCAAAAGGCTGAGGAGAAAGAGCTAAATGGACTGGTTCGTATATAGTGCTTTTCTACTCTCTCAGAGCAGTCTTTACAACATGCCTCACTCACCCATTCATACAAGCACTATTCCTATGCAGAAGTGCATTCTACCTAACATTCACACTGTGATGGATGCATCAGAGAGCAACTTGGGGTTAGTATCTTGCCAGAGGGTATTTGGCATTCAATGGGGGTTGACAGTCAGGAATTGAACCACCAACCTCCCAACCTTCTGATTAGTAGATAACCTGGCTCTACCTCCTTACCTATAGCCACCCAAATGTAGCTAAATGCTTAACTCCCAAAGCCTTTGCATTAGCATCACTGCTTGCCAACACTAGGAATACTTGAAAAACTTGTCACATATAGTTGATCTGTTATGCTAGACAGTTTTTAGGATGCAAGTAAAACTCTACTGCCTAGAGGATTCATAGCAGCAGACCAACTACCACTCAAAATCAGTAATTCTGAGAAACCTTTCCAGATTATTTAATATCTGCTATATCTAATATCAGTAATTCAACAATTAATCGACCGTTAAATCACTCTGTTCTAAATTATGAAATCTTCTGTTCTACTTACAACCTCCTAGAATTCTGTGATGTGTGGTTGAATGTTAAATACGTCCACATCAGCTCAAAAGCAGTTATCAGTTCATAGTCGCTCTTTTGTTGCATCAAGCCTAATTCTAAACAGTCACATAAATCCCTGGCAATTATGCAGCACATGCTCTGATAGCACAATAAAGAAGAAAATGAAGTAATTACATGACTTGTCTTTTCTCATCATAATTTCATTTCCAAAACCTACTAACCCCACCAAAAAAGATGGGTCAGGTGGACATGTTGATGAAGCTTGGTCTGAATAAAAAAAGATATTTCCATTCATTGATTTATATTTCTTTGCACAGCAGTAGGGGAAGCTCTCTGAAGCATCTCTCAGTGAAGGGGAAAAAAGAAAATTGCCGCTTTCTGCAGTTCAGAGTGCGCACTCTGTTTTTTTTAAATACACATTTTGGATTAACTGTACAGCCCATAGAGAGAGATGCAGAGAGTGGGATGCAGCAAAAGAACAGAAATTCAAAGCTGTATGAAGAGGGAGAGGGACTCCATGAAAGACAGTAACGATGAGTAATGAGCTGCCCTGCTGTCTGTCCAAACAGATAAGAACAGAGATAGAAACAAAGAAGCAGCAAGTGACAAAGATCAACAAAAAGGGAGGGCAGGATGTCTAAAATACAAGATTTACATGAACAAAAAGGGAGATAAAAGAAGACGTACATGTCAAACACTACTGAGTGAGTGGATATGTAGGAGGGGGAGCTGGAAAAGCCCAGCAACAGGGCATGCCTTAAATAGCTAGATGGTCTAAGATAACGTGACGCTGGAGAAAGCTGATGGCTCAGGGCATGTGTTGTGTTGTGCTAAGCATGTATGAACCCATTGCTGACAGCAGATTCATGGTATCTATTAGTCATATGGTAAAATCACATGACTTACCAAGGAAGCATGCCTGTATGAGGCTGGATGGCGCCAATGCCGGCTGCCCGTCTGGATTAACAAACATCACATCTAGGGCTGCCACAAACGATTATTTTGATAGTCGACTAGTCACCGATTATTTTTGCAATTAGTCGACTAATCAGATCATGCATCCATTGGACGTACAGAATACAGCTTATTGCACCAGCATGCATCTGCTCTTATATAACTATCATTAGCTTACAGCTTTAAGTGTTTAAGGTATGTGCTAACTAAACATAAAGACAAGATGATGGTTTATTAAATTTTAATGAAATTTGCAGATTGTTTCGGTGAAGTTTAATAAACTCCTTGCTATCTAAAATATAACGGGACACCGGAGTATATTCTCGAGCATCTCACACTTCTGATAATCAGTTGTCTGCTTGACGTTTATTCAGCTGTGTAAAAACTATAACTTTAATCTCAGCCAAACCGATTTACTCAGGAACAAATAAAATACTGAAAAAAGCCAAACAATAACATTTTAAGTTATCTAAGTGACTTATATATGTTTAACCCGAGTAGTAAAAGACGGCGGTGGGTTTGAAAACGATTTGCCGGGAGTCCGGTGTTCTTACGGGCTCTAGTGAGCCTCGCTCCCGGCTAGCTATCGAGCTAGTGGGTAACCGACATCTCCAAAAACATCGGAGCGCTTTTGAAAATATGTGGTGTCTTGATAAACTGAGCAGATATTTGAGGTTTACACAGCTACATTCTCACCTGAAAATATGTTAAATGTTTATTTTGTGACCCAAAAAGAATAATAAGAGTAATATTAAAACTAACTAGCTGCCGCCATTGTTGGAAACTGAGCTGGGCCGCGCTATGAATTCTGGGACAGAGCTGCTTCTTCTTCTTCGGGGTTTTAACGGCAGCTGGCATCCTTGTACATGCAGTGCTGCCATCTTCTGTTTCAGTCCGTTATTACACTCTTAAATCCTACTACTTATTCCTGCGTCTTTTGTGATCTTACAAAGCTTCAAACAACACGTCGACTATTAAATCAGTCGTCGACGATTTTGATAGTCGACGTAATCGTGACTAGTGGACTAATCGTGGCAGCCCTAATCACATCTATAAGAATTTTATTCAAATTCACCTCAAGAGGACAAAATTCATGCTAAGACTAATGCATTAAACTGTCAGAAAGAGGGGCACACAATTACTGGGCCGCAGAGCAAGTAGGTGCACTTTCAAAAAAAGGGACATATTCGTTCTGAAGCAATAAAACAGATAATTACAAATTTTCGTCTAGTTTTTAAAGTGTTATATCACAAAACAGTGGGCATTTGACCAAATATAAAGTGAAAGCAGATAAGATTAATTTACTCTAGAAACTTTATTTTTGTTGCGTCCTTTAAATTAAATGAAAAGCATGAGCTGAGCCACCAGCTGCAAGGCTGCCAGTGACACTGGTCTATGCATTTTTCTTTCTCCCCCAACCCTCCACCAACCAAGCTAACCAGCCACACACCCACACCCACACACACACACACACACACACACACACACAAAACATACATTATCCTTGTAAAAAAAAACATGGAAAGGCATTGGCTGAGTGATTTTCCATTCATTATAAAGTACTTGTAGTTGTATTGTGATGTATATTTTTCATTGTTTCTGTGAGACAGTGTTCTGTACTTTAAACTATTCTGTCTAAATGTACGTATACATTTCTGCATGATAAGTTTATTAGCTGAAGAAAGAAAGAAAAAGATGATCATCAAAAGAAACTGGTTAGGGCCCACCAAAACATTTGTGCACAGGGTATGTAACTTGATCTGGGCACGATTCTGCTGGGTGATCTGGGTTCCTCCAGCAGTCCAAAGATATGTTACACACCTTCATTTAAGTGTTGATTTGTAGTTGGCTGCTGATTCAGATGAGATGATTGATAAAGCTTTGTGAGTAAGACTACCAAATGTCTGGCCCATCATATTAACATACAAGACTGTCAGCAGAGCACAGAACTGTCTAGGCTGCAGCTATTGTTTATTTTAGTAATCGAGTAACCTAGCAATTATTCCATCGATTAATCGGATAGGAAGTACTTTTCTCTTATTAAAAAGCAATAATAAAGATTCAAAAGAGAAAAAACATTCTTTCTGAATGAACTGCTCCTTGGTTTTTGGTTTATCTGTCAAAAAAGCAACAAACTTTGTATTTACCTGTCCAATTAAAATGTTATGTTTTTAAAGAAAACATTTTAACACCACTGAGCAACCACTGTTACATTTTTGGAGGACTGCACACAAGTTTGTTTTCATAGCCACTGTATTGGTTCCCATAACCAGTCGCAAGAGCCGTTCAAATGGAAACAAACATGGGACTGTAAATCTGGCTTGATGTAGCCGGATGGAAAATTTTTAATGCATCACCCAACCTTAAAATGTCAGCAACCAAGTCAAGATCATGACTCCATTCATCATTTCTCCAGGCTCAAGCCCTTCTAAACTTAAACTGCATATTCCTCCAACTGACCTAAAACTGCAGTAAACAGCAAGGAGGAAACAATTTCCAATCATTAATGATGTCTTCAGAGATTTGAGTAAGAATGATGTATAAATTGAATTTTTTATTTTTTCATTCAATGCCAGAACAGACATAATGTAATATAACTGCCAACTTCAAGATGAGCATTTTAAAATGACTAATTACGTTACTTTTCTGTATTTGTATGTGAATAGACAATAACGTTCATTCAGAGCTTGTCTGCAGTGTTTTAAAGGCATCTTACTGCGATGTTTTCCCCCAATGGCCTTGCACATAATTGCTTCTTGCCAGTGAAATCATCCCGTCAAATCTTTTTTTCACGACATCACAGGCGTCCAATCTGCACACTTTCCTCCGTACAATCTCTCTGTCCCACTGAGACCAAGAACATAACAGCGAGAAAACGTCTGACAAACTGTCCGACTGTCCAGAGCTTCTCAGAGCACACAGTGTTTGGTTTACATAGTGCATAGTGCTCTGAATTTTCTCGACAGATTTTTTTTTACAACACTGATCACAACAAAGAAGGGAAATACCTCCAACAGGCACAAACATTTGACCACACAGCATGCAATTAATTTGCAGAATGCATCGTCCTTGATATGCTGCTTAAAAGCGAATGAAAGCTCAGTGAGAATCGATGAAACAAGAGATACTGATAATAGAATCAGAATCTGTAAATTGTGTAAAATAATGCTCATTTTAATACTATAAGTCTATCTGTGCAAATAAAACAATATAATAGTAGTATTGCATGGTGACACTCACACTCATGTAGTGGTTATCTGCCTCTACACTTTGCTGTTTCACAGCTAAAGATGACTCTCAGAAGCATCACATGGATACCTTTGGAATATTTTTTGACTAATGTACCACAGTTTCAGTAGATGCTCATTGTTATGCTAATAACAAAGTCAAACAAAGTATTTCCTCTGAATTTAGGAATAACTTGTAATTGTTCGTTTGATTACAGAAGAAACAAAGTATTGTGCCTATCTACATGAGTTTCTTTCTTCGTGTCGTGCTAGTTTTCTTCAGCTAAACTCCAAAGATATTTGATTTCATAAGAAGAAAACACACAATCAATGGTGAATGTACTGCAGGTGTCAAATAATATGAGAATCTATGGACACTGACTGATGAAAAATTAAATTAAACACAAGTGTCATTTGCAAGAAAAATTTAAAACGATTATTCTTCATGCAGCTAATAAGAATGAACTATAGATTTATGTCCAATAAAACTGCAGGTGGGCAACAACACAATATGATGTGAGCCCTGTGAGTTGTGAATGGTGGGGGAAGGGGAGGCAATCCTCAGTGATCTATCACAACCTCTTTATGATGATAATGTGTTATCAGCATTCACTTCTCGTGACCAGAAATCTTTTATCCTTCGTAGTAAACACATCCAAACAATATGAGGAGTGTGTTACTTGTGCTTGAACTTGTTGTGTTTTGATTGCTGATAATGATGTTGCAATGGAGGATTTTGTAGTTAAATGTAAATCATGATTATAACTCAAATGCCTTTTTCCTTCGTGGTTGTATTTATCTGACAGTTCACACTGATGCAAAGAGAACATCTGAAAGCATAACAAACAAAACTAAGTGACTATTTTAGTATCTAGTGTGAAAGCATTTTTTTCTTCTTCTCCTTTCTTTCATTCAAAACATTCATTTCTAGCCAGTGTAGAAATAGAGACAGGCTGTGAAATGTCAAGAACATTAAAGAGATTTAACGACCTTGAGATTTCCTACATCTATTCTCTCGTCAATGCTAAAGAGGCTTTAAAAACGGTGTCTTTGTAAAACTATTTCTTTGTGTTAGTGGGAAAGTACCACTGGCTACAAGCCAAAGACTTCAGCTTGGTTCTGGCTGGAAAATTTATCCATAGGGACTCAAGTAGCTTCTCAGTAAAAATGGTGAAAGCAGCCACATCATTCTGGAAATGGACCTTATGTCCATGGTCTGTGATCACTGACCAAAACAGTTTGTTTCCTGCACTGAGAACGGTGTAAAGATGCAGTTTCCACATGCCCCCTGAAAGGCTCCTGGCACAGAAGAATAGGTGACTTGTGTAGCCGTCGGCTGTGGTAATCATGTGATATCTCTGTCGTTTGGCTAATCTCTTTACAGCCTCCTTTCTTTTTCTCCAGGATGAAACCAGATATGGCAGCTCAGCCAGCTTTAGCCACACGCTAATTAATCTGCGCCACCAAAGCCTCTTAATGACACCCAAACACCACAAATGATCACTGTACTCATGCCAAGCCAAGGAAGTTTGTTCCAAACTTTTGGTGTGGAATCAGAGAAGTACAGTAGGGAATTTGCAACACATTGAACCTGTGCAAAAAACATTAGGAGCCGAGGGTTCAGCTCTCTGTGTAGCTCTGTAACTGAGCCAGTCTAAGGAGCTTTAGGGATGTTGACCATTAAGGCTGGTTAGCTTGATTGGTGGATGGTTGGGGGAGAAAAATAATGCACAGTCCAGTGTCACTGGCAGCCTTGCAGCTGGTGGCTCAGCTCATGCTTTTCTTTTGGTTATTTCAGTGGGAGTGGGTATAATCCACTCTGTCACACTGTCCTGCTTTGTCGGAGATAATATGAGGGCTCCATTCGTCTTTCTGCATCTCCCCCACCCTCCATTGTCTTTGCTTCAAGTTGAACTCACAACGAAGGGCGTCTCACTCTAGATTTACTTCTATTAACTCTTTAACTCTGTCTCTTATCATTTCTCACTCTCTTTGTCAGTGTCCATTCCTTCCCCTTTAATCTCTCTCTCTTGGATGGGGCTCATCTGTGACAGAGCAAATAGGCTCACTGTATCTGTGAGAGTTGTGAGGGTGGCAGAGAGGAGGCTTATTTCATTGAAACCTCCATAGAATATCCATCCACAGGGGAGATAGGGCCTGCAGGGACTCTTTATGCCAGCAAAAAACATGGGTGAAGTGGCAGCAAGGGAGCAAGACAAAAAACAAACAAATGCCAGCAACACAAAGAGACACAGAACAGGTGGCAGACTTTAAATTTAAAGAAAGGGCAATGGCCAAAAAGACAGACGACCCAGAGAAAGTCTGAGTTAAACATATTAGTAAACTGCAGAAGCATAGATGCTGAGCTGTTTAGAAGCTGTTCAGCAACAACCAGGTTGATAACTGAAGAGCTGTGAGAGAGAGAAACTCAAACTGTGGAAAAGATTAGCAGCTTGCTAACAGCACATACACACAATAGCAACAGCCCTCTCCTGCAGCTCAACCTTGTTTTGAGTGTCTTCTTAAAAAAAAAAAAAAAACTCCTTAAAGTAGAATGTGGACAAACAGTGATGACCCAAATACTGAACTGCAGAGAGAGAGAGAGGAATAATAACCCAGCCCCAGCAGACAACGAGCAACCTCCAGCATGAGGGTGACACAGGTTCATCATTTAGTAACCACAGATCAATATGTTGTCCCATTAACACTCACCCCAACCTTCATCGGCTTGCCATTATACATAAACATATAGGCACAAATACAATCACCGGTGAACGCATTAGAGCACATAACTGAAAACCTCACAGTTTGATGGCAATTTGAACAGAGTTGTGGCTCAGGAGGTAGAGTTGGACGTCTACCAGTCGCCAGGTTGGGGGATCGATTTCCCAGTGCTCCTGATGCATCCATCAGGAGCGTGTGAATGTTAGAAACTGCTTAGGTATAAAAAAAAATAGCACCTAAATGAATGTGAGTGGGTAAATAAGGCTTGTAGTTAAAAAAAATTAAGTAGAAAAGCAGTTCATTTGGTGTAATAGCAATAGCATTACTCATCCGGTTATCATTGCTAGCCTAGCTGGTTCCCGGGTGCAGACAAAGAATGTGATAACCCCGAAGGGTCATGATCATTCATAATAACTGATACCAATGCAGTTCTGGATCACAATTACAGCTAATAATGTCACTTTGAAGCCTCTAACAAAGGCAATCTGCTGCAGTCACTTCAATTTAACCGAACAGTCGCATAGACAGTAAGAGTGTTATGTATGTGTTGTTTGGACTCACTCTCAAGGCCTCTATGACCAGGTCTCGGGCTTCCAGCTCTCCCTCCATGATACTCAGCAGGGTGAGCAGCTCCGGTTTGCTCAGGTTATCCATGTTGAACTCACATTTCTGCAACAAACACCATAGATAACACATGACAGTCAGAGACAATAGGATCAATTAAGGCTGCTTAATTGGTGCAAAGATCTGACTTATTTTGGTCAGTACTGAGATCATGATCACTAATCATTTTCAGATTTAAATAGGTTGAACGTTTCATTTTCAAACCCTTCCCTTCATTGTAGGGTCTTTACCTAACAATATAAAGCACCTTCAGGTAACTGTTGTGCTGTGGTGGCACAATATAAATGAAATTTAATTCTAGCTTTTCTTTTCCTTAACAATCACCCTTTACACTAGAGCTTTCTTTCCTTTCACCATGGCCTTTCTGAATAGGGCTCTGTGATATGATAAAATATATTGGATGACAATATGGTGCGACCGTGGCTCAGGGGGTTGGGAAGCGCATCTGTAACCGGAAGGTCGCCGGCAAGACACTTTACCCTAATGCCTACTGGTGTTGGCCAGAGGGGCCGATGGCGCAATATGGCAGCCTCGCTTCTGTCAGTCTGCCCCAGGGCAGCTGTGGCTACAACTGTAGCTGCCTCCACCAGTGTGTGAATGAATAGTGGAATTGTAAAGCGCTTTGGGTGCCTTGAAAAGCGCTATATAAATGCAATCCATTATTATAATATCTTGACACACTGTTCACTGCAATATTTTTTCATTGCTTTAGATGACAGTTTGCAATAGTCACCACGGCACCACAGAAGGACCAGCCAAAACTAATGGGGGAGCTCATTCCTAAATGAGAGGCTACTTCTGAAGCAAGGACATGGTTCAGTTATGAAAAGTCTGATAGGCAGCAAAAAACTGAACTGTGCAAATTATCCAGCAAACAGATCCCATAGACACTGACACAAACATCTTCTACCAACTATGCAAGACTCATGAAAGAGTATGGACAGAGTTTAAAAAATAGAACCAAAAAAAAAAGTCAGGTGCTCAAAATAAACCTCAGACTCAAACGTTAGAACAGGTTTTTTCCCTGCAGCATGCCATATAATAAAGACTCACGAAGACAACAGCAGCAACTACATCTTATATCTCTAAATATATGATTCTGTGCATTGGTCAAAACACTTGACTCCAGGTACACAACGCCAAGCCGAAAACACTTCACACAAGCCGAGTTGTCTTGTTTATAGTATGAGTGTTGGGCCATATTAATGGGGGAAAAAAATCTGCAACATAGCATACTAAGCTGCAACAACAGATACATGGACATCACATCCATTGCAGAAAGTATAATCCCCACGTAATGGTGACCTTCGTTTGGTCCATCTCCAATGGCAAACGCATAGACCCAAATATTTTTTCGCCATAGCATTTTCTACATGTTTGTCCTCCAACTGTGCAATTGAGTTCTTTGCAAACAGGTTTCTATATTAATATCTGTAACACACTTTATTGGATTTCTCCTTTCCATCCCCACTAGGTGCAGGTTTCTTATTACTGCATCTTGTAATAAGAAATCAATTGTATTGGAATTCCAGCTATAAAATTAACGTGTTTACAACCTGGGACAAAAAAAGTTTAAACCTTGATGGATATTTTACTTTTAGCAGCCAATGGCAGCGCCTTTTTTTAGTCTATGTAACTAATGTTCTACTTGCTCCCAGTCTCCAACTGGTCTTATTAACCCTCTCAAGGCAGGTGTTGCCGATTTGCAACAGTTAAAAACTAACAACCTGATTACCCCGCATACATATTTTATGAGGTTTTTTTACTCAGAAGTACCACTGCAGGGCTTGGTTGTGCATTAGCAACAAAAAGTTAATTTGAGCCTGAGAGGGTTAAGTGCAGTTCTAAAGTCAGGCTAGCCATCCTATCTCCAACCCATTAAGGTCTGATTACATTTGGGTAGGTCATTAAGCACCTATTTGGTCAGTAGTAACTGCAGGGCCAATGGGTGGAGATAGCTGTAATTGTGAGCAACCAGAGCACTTCATGCTTCCCTCAAGCCTTTTCCGGTAACTTCTAAAATTGCTATGTACTGCCTCTGCCCTCTTTTTGAATTAGTCCACTTGTTCTCTGATCTTCTTGCTTTGCCTGATGTTGAATCATGTTATTTATGCTACAAAGATCAAATAAATATTTAAGAAAATTAGAACTTTATTTTTGGAGTTTACAAAATACAGTTATGTTCCAGCCTTTTATTTAGAGATTGATAATGCTACTGAAGAGATCATTGTGCCAACAAAGTCCTTTTTAATCCTGATACATTTTGCTAATAGTAATTTTTTTTCTTTACATAACTTCCTCTGGGATTAACAAAGTACACTGATTGTGATTTTACTTGTGCTTCATCATATGTGATGAACAATTTTGGGAGAATTAAGTCAGCACAGTGACCAAGATTGCCCTTCGTCACATGTAGCACACAGCAGGAAATACTGATTAAGATGTGTTCTCAGTACAGTAAAAAAAAAACATTCATTTGGTTTGTGTGGGTTGCTTTGCTTGCACATGACTATAATCAGACTTCATATTAGGGAGCAACTGTGAGCTCTCACATGCAGCTCTGTTGACAGCAATGTTTGGGGCTTCAGTGCACGGGAAAACATTTTTAACATTGCATTGTTGCTTTTACTTTTACTTTACTCTCTGGTCACGTCCCCGAATAACCCAACAGATCTGACAGCATTTCAAAGCAAAGTGTCAAAATGTCTTGTTAAGAAACCTTTAAAGTTACTGTCTTCTTTTAAAGTCAAACCAATGTGAGAAAAATGAGCGGCATTTTTAGCCGGACAGCTAAATAAATACAATGATGTAACTTCCCAGGAAGAAGACAGACCGAAGAAATTCTAATTACCTTGTTGGCCTCTTTTAACCAACTGCTAAAAAGCACCACAACCAGTTGCAAAATATAGAAGCTTTTCACTAGGCTATTTGTTCAGTGCAACTAACGAATGAGAATAGCAAGAGTGTTTCAGCTACATCAGACTGATTGCTGCTCTGCTCTTTCTTGAGGTGTCAGTTGTCAGACGGCCATTTAAACCTGATTTAGTATCCTCCTTCAAAACCTCCGCCAACATTTCTTCATTTCATCAAAGTCTTGCACATGTCTACAGAGCACTCTCACAAGGATTATGACTGAACATCAGAATCAGAGATTTCTGTAACATACTACCTCTGTGTGTCTTCTAATGGCATTGTTTATAATAGAGAAAGTTCAAGCTCGAACAACTGACAAATGAGCTAATGTTGCCTTATAAAGGAACGCTCTCGTCTTTTAAAGCTTTTAGATAGGCCCGTATTGGTGAGAAGAGGCTTTCTCTTCTCAGAACAAGAAGCTGAAAAGTAGTGTGTCAATCACATCACAGTTTAGTCAAAGCATGTTTTTATTCTGAAGACTGGAAATAACAGCAGAAGAGATTCTGTGGGATTGATTCATTCGCATCCAGGCTTCCAATCGATCCTCAAGTTCCCCTTTCCCAGCAGTGTTTTCACCGCTCAAAAGAATTGGATGAGTCAGGGGCCTTGATGGATGTCCACCCTTAGCTGGTGTCCTCCTGTCACAAGACCTTGGGTTGTGGGTGGTGTGAGGTGAAAGCAGTAGAGTTAATGGGGGGGGTGGGGGGGGGGGGGGGGGGGGTGTTAGTCTGGCATCTGTGCACAGTGATCAGGTGAGGGAAGAAGCAAACTCTAATTTGTTCCATGAGCCGTGAGCCATGCACCAAGGGCATGAGCAGCCTTGCCAGCATTCATAGGCTTGTTCACTGTTAGCCCCAGTCCACTTAATAAGGCCTGTGTCATTTCACTTGGAGCCACAAGGGAAGGGAACTGCTCGTTCTGAACGCTCCTCAACTGTGCTCTGCTGGCAAAATCCTGCTTAGTCCTGCAAGTTTCTCACATACTCATGTCCTGCAAGCACAAAACTATATGACGTGACAGCCATTCCATGCATGCAACATGGAAATGCCGCCAAACTGGGAGAATCACAATTACTAGTACACTTATTTTCAAAACAAGAATTTTCTTATTATTTTTGACTGTGTAAGGCTCCAACCTGTGTAAGTTTACTTGACTGAAGTTTTTTATGACTGAATACCTCCAAAGGAAAACATGAGAAGAGGTATTTTTGTACTGTAATTTGAGTGAAATGACCCGCTTAATAGGTTGTAAAAATATAACGTTTAATCTTTTCTGATGACTTCTCCAACTTGTTTACATGGTCATTTGAACTCCCCCATATCAGAGCACAGCAAATTTGTTGTCAGGAAGAAGCTTCAGCAGTGACATTACAGCCACTCATGTTAATGGCACTCGTCCAACATGGCGGCATATCCCCCATAAACACCACTGGCCACTCTTAGGCTGCTGTTATGCAACAATTCTGCCAGACAACAAAGGCAAGATTTAAAGATGAGGGACAATCCTGTGACAGTTAAGGGAATATTTTGCATATTTCTTTAATTAACAGCATTATCAGATTGTAACAAAACAAGTAATCAGACACTGATGCTGAAACCATACACTGTATGCAAAAGATGGTTATAACCATTGTGACATCACCTACTGGTTTCAGACTCCACATTTTGAAGCCTCCGCTTTGGCAACATGTTAGTTCTTTGGTACCGGAAGTTACCATATTATTAGCTAATGCTAGAAAGTGGCTTAGCAAGTTGTATCTATAAACTGCACCACAGCAAGGCACTGACAAACACATCTTAAATGGTCAGTGACACACAGCAAGCCATATTGCTTTTCAGATAATTCCATTAAAATGTTTCAAAAGGCATAAATATAGTGAAGAGGTCCAGTTTAGTGACTCCAATTAGTAGTGGTGATTCTAAACACACACCAACTGGCTATACCTGTGCTATAAACGCGTTTTTACTTTTGTAAATTTGGACCTTTTCATACGCAAGTCTATGGGGATTGATTCGCTTTTGGAGTCAACCTCAGGTGACCTTTTGAGGAACTGAACATTCACGCTAGCTTCATTTTTCTGAAAGGATAACACATTATAAACTAACCTGTCAGAGTACTCAGGTTACATCTCTTGTTGTATCAGGTAATGTGATACCACAGCTTTGCAACTGAAGTAATGTGATAATTAGTTACTTTTCAAGTCTGTGTGTTTTCTTTTTATTGCTGCAAAAAGAGGAACGAGGTGAAATTGGTTAACAATTCTCTCCTACCAGAATATACAGTATTCTGAACATGGCAGCTGCAAAGATCTCCAATTAACAACCACACCTGCAGTACAGCATCTCCACAACAGTGTTTGCTGATTACGAGGTGAAAGATACAGTTCCAAAACAGCAGTTAGCATTAAAGTCAACTAAAGCTGTCAGTCAGAAGGAAGCTAACAGGATTGGTGCTTGTTATTTGGTAAAGGAAATGCTACCAACATCAATCAACTTTTCCTTCAAGTCATTACATCATTTAAAGAAAGGTCTAAGTTAGAACATCTGGACAACATCCACAAGGAATTGCAAAGGTGTATATCTGGTAACACAAAACTATTCTACAATGACACTTGACCGTCCTCTGTAGGCAATGTCGTACTTTTCAGTGACAATCCTGTACAGTTACAAGTTTTTTTTAAAAGCAAAATTTCCCAGCACTGCCCAATTAAGTAGTTCACTCTGGATTAATCAGGTTTGTTTATGTGCTCATGTTTTTTTATGAAACATTTAAAGAATTCAGTTTCTAGACATACTGTCTGATTCACTAACATCTATTAAATGGGTGGGAGGTGACAGGCAGAGTGCCTTTCACTGACCTCTAAAGCCTCTCTGAACCACCCTCATTTCAGAATCCTCACAAACGAGAAACTTCCCCCTGCTCAGGCCAACAACAGAGTCTGACAGGGGTAAGCAAAGAGCAAAGTGCTTTATTTAACCACTGCAGGCATGGTGTTGGTGTTGGTGGTGAGAAGGGGGGAGTGGGAGGCCATCAAGGCGGAAGCCCCCTGGAACCTGGAAAAGGGAGAGTGCACTGGTACTGAAGAGGTGAGGTGGCTGCCTGACTCCCATGTCTCCGCCGCACCTGTTCGCCTCAACGCTAAATGTAAAGCAGCTTCCAGGCAGTACTGAGCACGCTCAAGAGGGGGTGGGGGCTGGCTGACACAGTACTCCCAGCTATGCCAGCTGAGTCACTGAAATTAAGACCAATTTAGAAAGGTGTATGGTGAACAGGGCCAGCACCCCCTCCTCTTCCTTTTCACTGGCTCTGCCCTCCACTCACCCCCACAGCTCTTCTCCCACCATCTCCTCAACACCCACACTACCACCCACCCACCTCAGGGACTGTGGCTGCTGTTCTATTATTGCAACACCACACATTTCCACTAGCCTACCTCTTCAAACTTTCATCCAAAGAGGTATTTTTTTCTTCTAAACTTGCTGTATGTGTAACAAAGTTGAAACGAGGACAAACTAAAAAGAGTGTCACTGCTCATCCTGCCTCAGGGTTCCAGTCAATAACAGCAGTCAGACAGGTTATATCATGGAACAAGCAAAAGGACGGGAAGGTTTCATGGCCTACTGCCGGATGGGGCAACAGACCGATCCATTTGCACATAGGGGGTGCTGAGCTACTGTGACCTGAGAAAGGGCACAGAGAAATCACAACTAGGTGCTTGTACACATGTGAAACCCAAAACCAGCTGGTGATAACAAAGGACTGCTTGAAGAAAAAAAAGAAAAAGAAAAAAAGCTTAAGCCTTGAGTCCTCAGGTCTGACAGTCTGAATCTATGGAAGCCTGTGAGGTCTCCAAGGACTGCCAATTTAAATAAACCACTTTCACACCACACTTAGCTCCACATGCCAAGTGTTCATCGTTTGCGGAAAAATTTAGACAAAATCAAGATGGAATGAAAAAGATTTCACCTCTAGCGGCGGAGCTTTGGGGGAGCAAACGACAGCTTTAATAAATCTATACTCAGTTTTAAGTCTCCTGCAGCCAGGCGAACAGCTCGCTCCAAGTCTCTACGCATTAACTCATTTACTGCAATGTAATACTGTATATCAACCTATACAACCACCGACGCTTTCTCTTCCATCAAGCACACAATTACATTACAACTGAGGGATGCCTGCCTTTAAAGCAGCCGCTAGAGGAGAACAAAAGAATTCACTGCTGGGGGGAAAACCAACACTGTTCTGGCTTTTACGGAGGCTACTGAGAGTAATTATGGGTTATTCATCAGCCCAAGCAGAGACGAAGCCCTTGTTTTTCCCCAGACATTGTCGCGAGGCTCGCGCTGGCCACCGCTGTTGCTTCACGAGCCCGTGCGAAAATAGATGCGCGCGACATTTCGCCCTCTTTCCCGGGTGACTGATAAAGGAACACGCCGATAAAAACACACGTGTGGCTTTCGCTTTTTCCTAAAGCTTCCTACCGTGTCAACGCTGCCCAGCACGGTGGTTGCCAGTGTTTGTACCGGGGGAGGCTGCTCTCCGCTGGCTCCCTCCGACGCCATCTTCGTACTGTAGCGGTCTGCTGGAGTGAGGGCGCATCCGGCACTCATTAACTATTGCACTGCTGAACGCAAATCTCAGCACGCGCGGCCATGGAAGAGGAAAGACAAACGAGATTTGACAATCTGAAGTGAGGGGAAAAGACGACAAGTGTCCGTCGTTAAAAGCCTACAACTGAATGCGTGCGGGCTGCTGCAGCTGGGAGGGGGTGGGCAATGTGGGCGTGGACCGAGCTACGCGTAAAATCCAGATGAGAAGACCCGGTGCGCTCCCAACTGGAAAGGAGGTGCTTTCTGACAGGCTGATTGACAACAGCATTTGTTGACCACTGTAGCTATAAAATCAACAAATGAGTGCTTTCCAAACTTTGATCAGGGGCCTTTTGTGACTATAATAAACATTAAGATGTTAAAAATGTCTTTATTTACTGTAAACTGTTATGTCAAAATCATTTAAAATTTGCCTTATCTCCAAGACATGTATGCGATGCATTACAATATCACCTGACAGTCATAAAGAGCTGGGTGTTCATGTAACACCACAAACTAATGCAGTGAGTCAACAATCGTTAAAGTACAGTAAGTATTTTTTTAATTCTTTAATACAAAAATAGAATATTGTATTAATAAATATAGTTTAATTAGTATGTAAATACATCTTTCATCAGCTAATACATTATCATTAACTTATAATTAATCCATTAAAAATACATAGAAGCGGCGCTAATTTGTGGAAGCCCACATATTACCCTACGATCTTGAATATAGCGCTTTAGATGGACACTGGCTAAATACTGGCCAGATACGAAGCACACAGAGGCCACCATAGATGGAATTATGTACTTGAATTAGGAGGGGTAAGAAAACAAATTCCAGCTGACTGAAATATGCAATCTACTGAATCTATCTAGCAGTGAGGTTTTACACTCTGTACATTTAACTTAGACTGCAAGTCCGAGTTAAAGGTTTTTCCATATTTTTGCAAATAAATAAAGTTTGACAAAATTTGACTGAAATATATCCAAAATTTAAAGGTTTAAAGTCAAGGTCACTGAAATCACAAAACGTACATTAACAATTCTTATAGTTAGTCTACTTATGGTGTGCAGTCTTTATAAATAATCAACTTCACTTTGACATCATAATTTTCACTTAATGAAAAGCCTTCTCAATCTTATAACGTCCAAACAGAATTTCAGGTTATTATATGCTGAAAGGCTACTGCTTAAGAGATTCACAGATCAGTGAAAGTCTCATTCTAATTTTTAATAACTCTACAGTGTTACACTATAGAAAAGCTTCATAAAGAAAAAAAACATGAATAAAACATAAACAGCTTTCAGTGAAATTATCATTATTAACACTTTGTATATGTATTTCAATAATGTAATTTATTAATTTCTTTAATTAAACCTAGCAGTGATGTTGCCTTGATGCTTGCTCAATCATCCGGGTAAGGAAATCCCCAAAAAGTTGATTCTCTTCATCTGGTTGTAGCGTAACAGCAGTTTGAAACACAAAAATACAAATGTGGAAGCAGAGCAACTGAGGATCAAAGTTTTATCCTTTCTCAGCAATGTAAAGCCCCTATCATCCAACATCAGCATGGAGGAGAGGAAGGCTCTCACCTCACATCACTTTGTAATGACATTAACATTAATGTCCTTCTGGCAGACAAGGGTAGGTGCAAAGTTTAGCAAAACCAGAAAGACTATCATGAGAAAATTATTTCACTGCTCAGTGACAAAAATACTTATGAACCCCTGAAATGAGACCCATCATCACCCATCAGTTATTGGGACATTTAAAAGCTGATGTGTACCGTAAACCAGCGCATACAACTCAGTATCTAAGGTTTGACTCATCATCTACTAGAGCACAAACTGGATGTCATCAGGACACTACAACACAGAGCGAACACCATCCCCACATACTGAGCGGCCAAGAAGGCAGAAGAACGTCATATCAAGAAGGTCCTGAGTAAATCTGGTTATTCCAGGTGGACATTTGTCAAAGCTGGGAAGACACCTAAAGAAAGCTCCAGGCGATCATAGAGAGAAGAACTGCTGCCTAAGTGAAAACCCTTAGCGATCAATTATGTGTCAGGAGTATCAGAACAGTTAGGATACATTTTTTCTAAACACTGAGTCTCTGTGGCTTTGAAACCCCAAGACCCGCTCCGCCAAAAAATGGTCCTCCCCAAGGATCAGGTCCCCTGACACAAACAAAGTAATATAGTGTACGCTGTTAAGTTCCTGGAGGATTCCCTTGATTTATACATTGGGGAAACCAAACAACCTCTGTGAAGTGGATGGCACAACACAGAGGAGTTAACCCTCTGTGTTGGCCAGTGGACACTCTTTCAATGATGAGGATGTACACATCCTGGACAGGGAGGAATGCTGGTTTGAGAGCGGAGTCAAGGAGGCCATTTACATGAAAAAGGAAAGACCATCTCTGAATCAAGGAGGGGGCCTAAGGCCACAATGCTGTTATTGCAGCCATTCCCCAACTCTCTGTGAATGGTACTCATAGCAGTGACCATAGATTAATGGTTTTTGATCAGTGGTTGTTGATCAGTGGTCATGGCAATTTGCATATTAATGATCAAGAAACTGACCTCACAGTCCATTGTTCATCAGTGGTGCTAGTTTCAGTCATTGTGCAAAGGTACTGTTTATAAGGGTGGGGAAACCTACAGTCAGCTGAGACTGAAGAAGTCACTTGAATGAGTGACGAAACATTTCTCCAGCTAAAAACGCTACGTTATACCAGTTGACAACTTTTACTGTCAGTGTAAATGGAGAATTAATGGAAAGACCTCTAGTACAACTACTTAAAAATTGTACTTTAGCACAGTGCACTCCTTCATTAAATTAGTACAGTGACTCTTCATCCTCTTGTGCCCTTTACAAACCATCAAAACCTCACATGCTCATTCGTTCCTGCAAATACTTGCATGACAAGTGGTTTGCAGCTACGGACAAGCTTTTAGTTGTTTTCTTAAGTGAACTGCACTTTTAATGACTTCTTGCTCAAGACTTAAAAAGCACCCATAGTCAGTGTTGGGGAGTAACAGAATACATGTACCGCCGTTACGTATTTAAAATACAAAATATGAGTAACTGTATTCCGTTACAGTTACAGTTTAAAAAGGTGGTATTTAGAATACAGTTACTTTGTTGAAATAAATGGATTACACGGCGGTACTTCCCTGTTTCATATTGTGGCGGGTCAGGCTTGTTTGGGTTTTGTTTGACAGCTACGTTCTGTTGTTCCAGGCGGCAGCGTTACGGTTGCCATGGTTACAGGGTGATGCTCTCTCTCTGCGTGTTTCCTGGGTGAGAGAGGCCTTTTTGTTGTTGTTGTGCTAAGCTAACAGGCAGAATGCTACAGGTATAGCTCTGAAGAATGTAGCATCATGGGCAGTGTAGTCCGTGCTGCAGGGAGAATGGACTGCCATACCCGTTATGTGTCTGTGAGCGAGGGAGGGAGAAAAAGGAAAAGTACGAGCTGTCATCGAGCAGAAACGGGAGCTGGAAGCATGTAAATATAATAATAACCACTGCAGCCAAGAAGAGAGCCTGACGAGCCCAGTTGTAAGTAAGCTATTAAGACTCGACTGTACACCGTGTTGTTTTTTCCTCCAAAAACAATAAGTTCCGTTGGAGCAGCCTTTCAACGCCTCTCTCTGTCTCTGCTAGCAAAGTTGACCCAGACAACAAAGTAAAGCTAGTTTTCGGCTACGAGCCCAACACAGAACCCACCGTATTAGCCAGAGGTCCCTTTACTACGGTTCGGAGCCGCGGACCTTCAGTAACAGTAATAAATCACAGCAATAGTACATTCATGTAGTTGTAAACAGCATGATAATATATTAAGTAATCCAAAGTATTCAGAATACGTTACTCTCATTGAGTAACGTAACGGAATACGTTACAGAATACATTTTGGGGCATGTAATCTGTAATCTGTAATGGAATACATTTTAAAAGTAACCTTTCCAACACTGCCCATAGTTAGCACACTACACACAAATAAGTGCCAATGTACATTTGAAATGTTTCTATAGCTGAATGTAGCTGCAAACTTGAGCAAAAAAAACTACAAAAATGAACCTTAAACAGACAATCAGGCTTGTATTCAATAGCCATGAGAATACACACCAACAACAGCCAAAAAGCAAAGAATTTCTTACACAAGTTGATGCTCGGAATTCAAATGTCTCAGTTCTGATTCTGTTTATCCCAGAAAAACAGAGGATAGAGGATGGGGCTCTCCCAGCTCCCAGATGTGGCGTTTAGGATTAACTGATGCTGATCCAGCCTGGACTTCTGGAATGAGGCTATTAAATCTCCATTTAGGTCACGTGTTGCATGATTGACGTTTGCTGGCTTCATTGAGGGCTTGACTGTGTGTTGATTAATGAGGTATATTTTGTTTTCACCAGAAGTGCGACAATGTGCTTAACTTGCAAGTAATTTTAAGGAAAATCTGGGAATTGTTAAATGTTGAAAAATAATTCAATTCAGTTGCAAAACTATGGAAAGAGAGCCAAATTTCAGTAACTGCAGATGATTAAATAAAGCAGTGACATATAAACACACAGAGTGGAAGGAGATGAGAGAAGAAGAAATACTTACATCGAACCCTGTGGTAAGCTGTGACTAACTTTTGTGTGTGAAGGAGACTCCCCATTTATATGCACACCATTTATATGGGATCATTTCTATCAGAGAGATATGATTCAAACAACTGCAGTGCATTTTCTTTATTACCAATGTTTTTTTCTAATGTCTGCAGCAAAATATTGTGGTGAGTGACATTGAGTGCTGCACATAACATGTCGGTCTAGCAGGATCTGTCCACTGTCAGGGGACATAAGATCATTTGGAACTTTTACTGGTGCTGTTTCTGGGCTGTTACACTCTAAACCGTTTCCTCTATTCCTTCGCAAAGGATCAGTTAATCATTTAACAACTACTTTTTCAAGCATTCCTGAAATAAAACAAAAGTTAAGAATTGGTTTATAAGACAAATCGATCAATTATTGACTTTTTTTAAGTAGCGATTTGATTACTGCTACCTTAAAAGCTTTTGTGTAGGCAGTTAATAAACATAGATTCCTGATATTTAAAGACAAAGCATGAAACTTCTTTAAGCAATCTTTTAGAAATGGGAGAAATCTCAACAGTTCACCTCAGAACTTTAAAAATCAGATTCATTCAAATATGATTTAAAAATGTTTTTCTTTGATCTGACACGCATACAATTTGCACCACACGTTTCTCACTTTTCTGTTATCCTCAGGGAAATTTACACATAAAATTCTCCCTTTCCTGCTGAGATTTTTTTCCTCTTTTTCTTACTCTATCTTGATATGTCAAATGCCAAACTCATGTTTCACTCTGATGTAGAGCAGCACACATGGAGCTCTCATAACTACTCTGGAGATGTTATTGAAAGTAACCATTTAAAGAAATGGTTACATTTAAACCATGGTTCCATGTGCTGTGGATTCAAAGTATGCTCTTCTCCATACCTTGGATGTAATATGTGGTTATTTGAGTTACTGATGCGTTCCCATCAACTCAAAGCAGTCTGACAATTCTCCTTAGGCTATGATCACTGGCATCAGGGGAGAATGGCTGAGTCCCAGTGAGTGTAGACAACTGACATAACTTGAAAAACATTAGAGGAATGTGAAGATTTTGCTTGTTTCCATAGATTACATATCTGCTGCAACATCACCTGTTACTTTGTGGACTCCGGATTGTGAACCCTTGATTTTAGATTTATGGCTGGTGCCATGTTGGCTTTTTTGGAGCCAGAAGCAGGTGCATTTGAAAATGTGTAGGGTCCAGTTTGCTAATCATATAAAAGAGAAGAGAAACAAAACCTAGTTGACCAGTGTATTATACTGACAAACCAATGTATAACTACTTTTTTGGTCATTTTTAACATCGAGGAACAGTACCTTAATGTGAAGTACTGCATGTTATCTGTTAAGTTACATGTTAATAAAATAAAGATAATACATTTAACATTTAGTAACATTTAGTATTTCTGGCACTGACTATCAAAGCCAGCAAAATTTAAATGTCTGGTTTACTAGTTGCCAGCATAACAGTCTATAGATCCATTTTGAACACTGATTTCCATGATAGCATTATGGTTGCGTTAATGTAGTGTAAGCTCAGAGCCAAAAGATCATGGGCATCCAGTACTGCTTTTTAGCCTTGTCCCCGAAGACATTTTTCCACATTCTCAGAAACTTATAATGATATTATGTACTGTAGATGATGAGATATTCAAGGCCAAATTTATTCTTGAATTGTTCCACAAATATGCAGAAACTTTGTCTCCATAAGATTTTTCTTTTGTATTGAATAATGTTTCTGACCTGCTGCCAATTAACCAAATTAGTTACAAAATATCCCTCCAGCTGTAAGTACCACTTATTTTATCCTAACTTTTTTGAGACGTGTTGCCATCAAATTCAGCAAGATATATTTTTCGTGAAATATTAAAATGGCTTTGTTAATCATTTTATGTTTTCTATGTTGTATTGCGAA
The DNA here is from genome assembly GCF_056152115.1 of Neolamprologus brichardi. NCBI lineage: Eukaryota > Metazoa > Chordata > Actinopteri > Cichliformes > Cichlidae > Neolamprologus > Neolamprologus brichardi. Next base: position 24,504,020 of record NC_142110.1, read on the forward strand.
TAAAATATATGTTTATACGATTTAGAAAACATTGCATTCTGTTTTTTATTTAGATTTTACACAACGTCCCGACCTTTTTGGAATTGGGGTTGTAGAATACGAAGAAATAGAAGACGTAGAAATAGCAGTTGAGGAATCTTATTATATTTTGGAGTATCAAGCAATTGGCAGCTCACTCAAAGAAAACCTGCAAAGAACATGGAGAAAAAAGCTAAGAGGAAGATTTCAACCCCAAAACTTTTTGTTGTGAGGTCATAGCATTAACCATTGTATTATTTTGCCTCCACTGAAACAGAATGAAACTTTAACTACAGATTGTAAAACTTTAAAATGGGAGCATAAAATAATACTTATTTTATAATATCAGTTGCCGGTATCATAGTATGAATGTATACCTTTTTGTATCTCAGAAAGGTAACACAGTTATCTTTAGGTCCAGTAACTGGCTTTAGGCACCACAGTTGTGTGGACTGTACCTACAAGGACAGAAATTGACCCATATTCCTAAAAATAAGTAATATGTGTGTGTTTTTCTCCTCCTGGTAATAATTAATTCCTATCTTTCTTATTTATCTATTTAGTTTAAATTTCACTCACATAGTTCCAAGTACTTTAAGTGCTGCTATTCAGGACCCTGCATGTGCAAGGTCATGTGCAGACTTTATCATCTACAAGCAGCTGAAGGCAGCTCAGTTAGTTTGCTCACTATATCTAACAGAACACTGACTCAGTGCCAGATTGGTCTAATTATATTTTCTGTAATTGGCCTGACTGGAGCGTGGAAGGGAGGCCTGCACCATCACGGGGGAAGTCACTGATATGAGGCATGAAGTATATGGATAACACTGCCTCCAGTTCAGCCTCTGTAATGATGTTAGGACCTGAATAACATCAGTAGCATATGAAAACATGTGAATACTAATGCATGAAAGTCTCTTCAATGTGAGGAACATGCAAGTGTACAAAGTACAAATTTTTACATGTGAGTAGAAAGAGGGTGGAGTAACATTTAGTCCTATTTTAGGGGCTGTTTTTATTTCAAATAGTTGCCTTGGCTGCCTGATTATAATTCACATTTAATGTGAGTACAGTGTCATATTATAGGTTAACTGAGTAAATTTTTTAGCCTCAGCCGTACATGATCATTTGTAAATGTATTGTGTATTTACTGGAAAACTACCTAGTATATTTTAAAAAATACAATGGGGAAGAGGCTGTGTTTCAATGCTTCTTCTGTGTGCTGGATGTGGCAGCGGCCTCATTACTTACGTGTCAATTTGACCCATAAACAAGGACCAAGGGTTCTATTACAGGAAGGGAGATCATGGATGAGAAGACAGTGCAGCAGCGTAAATGATGATCATCAGAATCCCTGCGGGAATACATGGCTCATATTAACTTGCTTATTGTTGGGGCACACAGTAAGTACAATGACTCCCTTTTTGTTGATGATAGCGTAATGGACTGACAGGCCAGGCCATCACCGGAGCCTGTGTGTTCTGAGGCATTGGTCGGCCAGCAGGGAGACAGGAAAAAAAACAAGAAGACGGGATACAACGAGCCCTGGATCCCATATCCTGGCCATCGCTTCAAACAGGAGGACATGGAAGGTTTAGATAGTGACTCTACAGTCTGCGAGAGGAAATGGAAGGAGGAGGAGGTGAGCATGAAGCTCTGGGATCTAGGCCACATCTCTGTCTGATTGTCCCTGAGGGGCTGCCAGTAGCTGAACCAGACCTCTGTTCAGTCACCATTCTGGCTGAACTGTTTTTCTTCTCTCTCTGAGCTCCAGTCTCTCCATTCACCTTGCATCTTCCCTTCATTTTCTCCCTCACACTGTCTCCCTCTGTTTAATCTCTAGCCCATGGCTCATGAGTGGATGGAGCAGGTGCTTGTACTAAATAGTGAAAGGCTCTATTCTCCATGGGTTTTTTCCCCACTCTTATTTTAAAGACTCACTCAGCAAAACTAGCCAGAGAGGAAAGGTATAAATGAATTTAAATCTGAAGCAGAAGAGTGTCCTTGTAAGGGTAATATCCTTAAAGGCCTCTTTCACTAGAAATGGATGAACTTGTGCTCTGACGTTTGTCCTTCATTGTCTACAATGAGCTATTTCGTACAATAAAACTGACGAAGACTGTAACTAAAAGGGTAAAATGATGATAAAACATGGGAGCGGGTGCAGGAGCATCAGTAGCTACAGAAGTTTAAAACAGTTGCAACACTGGTTATGAGGTAGCTGAAGCTTTATGGCCAATAATGACAGATAAAGATGATAAGATGAAATTTAAATGTATTTTTGGGCATTAGCTTGACCCATATAGAATATATATATATAAATCTTATAAAGTTTGTATCTGTCTTGTGTGAAACTTGTATGAAAAGCATACAAGAGTGAAAACAGATATAAGATCACTTGAAAAATCATATAAATGAAACTTGTATGTTTTGGATACTTACAAAAACAACATATGAAAGTGGCCACTTTCATGAGAAAATCATATAAGCCTTATGTGATTCACTATATGAAGTAGGCCACATCTGATGCAAGTCTTTTATAAATTTTTTCTATTTCTTTTCCATATGGGTAGAATGACCACAGTACCTGCACAGGGATAAGAAGGCTGATAGGAGTGTGGATTTAGCATTGGTTCAATGATTTGTACCCTCCCCAAATACTATAGATAAACAGGAGAAGACTTTTCACGCTGTAACAGTTGCACTAGAAATAGATGGATTTTGATTCAGCAAAGCAACTTTGGATGATTTTAATAAAATCATTCCAGCAAAGACAAACTGAAAAGAAGGTCTGTGATGAATGACCGAGAATATCTTCACATATATGTAACAGATTGGTTTGAAACATATGAATGTGTTTTGTGATAGCTTCTTTGGTGCTATCATGTAAATGTGTAAAACCACAAATATACTGGATCACATTTTCTCTTTAATAATTAACACCACAAGATCAGATTATGATAAATAAAATTTAAAAAAAAGTAAAACCTCAAAATCTAAGAGTAAAAATAATAATTTGTGTAATTTGTTTATTCTATTTGGTCAAATTCAGGCCATTTCCTGCACCTAATGCACAATGGAAACATTGGAATTAATATTGCATAAATTACGCTATATGAGGTTTTCAATCCTTATAAAGGTGCAGTTACTCTGAGGACCAAAAAATAGACCTAAGGAGGACCTTTGTGTCGATTCTAGATGTAGGGACACACTTTCCCTGAATCCCTCTGAGAATGTGCTGCAGCTGCCATACATACATATGTGAAAGACTCACATAACAATATTTGCATGCATAGCTTATAATATTCAAACACAGACATTTCGTCTTACTCACTTTATATCTTTTCAGTGTTCAATATTTGGGCTGAAATCTATGACTGATGACTGATCTATATTTCAATTTTATTGTTGTAGAAAAAGACTTACAGTTGTCGGCAGTAAAGAATTTAAATCCAAGTTTTCCAACTTTAGTGTGATAAAGAGTTATAGCTAATGTTAAGATGTCCTGTTATTAGACATCGTAAGTACTATGGTTAAATGTAAAATATTAAACTGAGTCTCTGTAACAAATGCCTTAATGTGAGAATGTGTCGCCCTCTGCTGGAGTATAAGTAGGTTTCAGTGAATTTTCAGCCATACATACCACACAAGCGCCTCTAAACTCTAATATTATGACATCATAATTAGAAAGTGTTGCCCCCTTTCTGATTCAACTCAAAGTATCAAGAAATTGTTTTTTCTTCTTCCTTTTCATTTTTAAAATTCTTTGTGCAACAGCTTGCAATCATTCAGCCATACACCCTGCTCAGTGGCCTTTCCCACTGTTTGGGGAACAGGGTCATAAAAGAAAGCAGCATAGCTGCCTCAGAGAAGGAAGTTGACCGATTTTTTATTTATTTATTTTTTTAGCTTTTAAGTCTTTGAGCTTTCTGTGAGGTGTTTGAACTCCAGTTTCTCCTATAGTCCAAAGACATATACCTCAATTGGAGGTATATGGAGCCTATCCCAGCTGGCATAGGGCGAGAGGCGGGGTACACCCTGGACAGGTCGCCAGTCTGTGGCAGGGCCAACACACAGAAACAAGCAACCATTAATGCTCACATTCACTCCCGCATTCACACCTATGGGCAGTGTTGGGGAGTAACGGAATACATGTACCGCCGTTACGTATTTAAAATACAAAATATGAGTAACTGTATTCCGTTACAGTTACAGTTTAAAAAGGTGGTATTTAGAATACAGTTACTTTGTTGAAATAAACGGATTACCCGGTGGTACTTTCCTGTTTCATATTGTGGCAGGTCAGGCTTGTTTGGGTTTTGTTTGACAGCTACGTTCTGTTGTTCCAGGTGGCAGCGTTACGGTTGCCATGGTTACAGGGTGACGCTCTCTCTCTCTGTGTGTTTCCTGGGTGAGAGAGGCCTTTTTGTTGTTGTTGTGCTAAGCTAATAGGCAGAATGCTACAGGTATAGCTCTAAAGAATGTAGCATCATAGGCAGTGTAGTCCGTGCTGCAGGGAGAATGGACTGCCATACACGTTATGTGTCTGTGAGCGAGGGAGGGAGAAAAAGGAAAAGTAGAGCTGTCATCGAGCAAAAACGGGAGCTGGAAGTATGTAAATATAATAATAACCACTGCAGCCAAGAAGAGAGCCTGACAAGCCCAGTTGTAAGTAAGCTATTAAGACTCGACTGTACATCGTGTTCGTGTTCTCCTCCAAAAACAATAAGTTCCGTTGAAGCAGCCTTTCAACGCCTCTCTCTGTCTGTCGCTAGCAAAGTTGACCCAGACAACAAAGTAAAGCTAGTTTTCGGCTACGAGCCCGACACAGAACCCACCGTATTAGCCAGAGGTCCCTTTACTACGGTTCGGAGCCGCGGACCTTCAGTAACAGTAATAAATCACAGCAATAGTACATTCATGTAGTTATAAACAGCATGATAATATATTAAGTAATCCAAAGTATTCAGAATACGTTACTCTCATTGAATAACGTAACGGAATACGTTACAGAATAGATTTTGGGGCATTTATTCTGTATTCTGTAATAGAATACATTTTAAAAGTAACCTTCCCAACACTGCCTATGGGCAATTTGGATTAATCAATTAACCTATCCCCACAAACTGCAATTCAATACCTTACTGGAAATTGACACAAATTTGGGTTCTAAGATGATGGAGATTTTAAGGGGAGTGACAAAAAGAGGAAATGCAATGTACAGGAGACAGACTATCAAAATAAGACAGGTAGAAACCCAACTCAGAAACACCTACGACAGTGACAAAGATTTGATAGCAAACATGCTAAGAAGGCCAGACTAATTAAAACCATAACACGAGTGAAGTCCAAACAGAATAATGAATCTAACAGAACTCAGAATGTGAGAGTCACTATTGAAACAATAACCAAAGTCGACTATAGTCATTGAGACTTGGACCTAGGTTTCGAGTTTTGTGGATTTGTGTTTAGTTTTTGTATTTTACTAATAATGCAAGTTTAGGATCTTCAACATTGTTTAAGTGTGAATATTAGTGCACTTCAGATGCTGATCCATTATTCAGCTCTAAGCAGCCTCACTTCTTACCTCTAAAGAAGCGTCAGCAGCTACTTTGAGAGTTAACCTCCAGTCACATCTGCTGCTCGCACATATGTGTTTTAACTTAGTGTATGCTTTGAGGACACACACTGGGTTGAAGTTGAGGGTAACCCTGAACATGTTATGGGACATTATTCAGACCCTTGTTCTAAAGTAATTGGGGTTATTTTTGTGTCCACTAATATCCCAAAGATGCTTTCTGTCATTATTTTGGGTTTAAGGAGTCACCTTTTAGATAGATTTGATTTTAATTTCTTACTTGCTATACAATTAGGGTGCAACGTCATGATGCCAGCTTTGATTGGCAGCTGCTGCTACTGAGAAACTTGTGCATCTCTGTTCATGAACTGCAGATAGAGTCATGCATAATTTTTCCACTGAAGAATTTTTCAGCACTGGCTTATTATACAATTTTCCAATTTATTTTTATTGAGAGTTTGTTACAAATATTCAGATTAAAAAACAATTTGAATTATTCTTAGTAACATATTGTTCACAAAGAAACATCAACAACTCCAAGTTAAAATATTATAATGGACAATCTGTTAGGATGTAAAGCTTTGTGTTTTTCTAAAAAAACAAAAACAAAAACCAACCGAACAAACAAAACTCCACACTTGGCTTAAATCAGGATTTTCCAGGTTTTGAAATGGCTTTGAAATGCAGGCCTGTTAAGGCATAGACAAAAAACAGTTGTATTTCAAAATTGTCCCAAGTGTTTCCATTTCTGAAAGTTGTGGGTTTAATGGATTAGTCTTTGTATGAAAACAAATAAAACTGAACATCAAATGTCATTTTAAACCAACGAAAGTTTTTAGAGAAGAACTAGAGTTAATATCAGGCAAAAAACAAACCTTATCAGCTCACACTTACACCACATATACTGAATAAGTTGGGCCAGTGATTCTCTGCAGCTCCGTAAACAGTTCCTGTGAATGATATGAAGTATAAACACACCTGCAACAAGCGATAAGATTGCTTTACCTTGAACCAACATGCTTGTTCCCAAAGGAAGCAGCAGATGGGTTAAGCTTTCTCTGAGGTTAGTGCCACCATTTAAAAAGTAAAATTGTTCATAAACCAGTTTACCTATGAATGGTCAAATTAACCAGTGGCTGCTTTTTGCATTTACCTGTTATCCCTGCAATATTCATTTATGTCCTGTTTGTCATTCAGATGAATTAATTATTTGCTAACACACCAGGCAGCTTTAATGCTGCTTAATGTTTCTTTAAGTCAAAGGGAAAAAAGGTGTTATTGTCAGATATAGATTTTACTGTATTTGTCTGTGTTGGAAAACATTTAATTTCATTTTTCTTTTTTTTTTTTTTGTACCTTTCATAGTTTTATTTTGATAGTTTTTACTGTCATTATACATGTTATACTGATCAGGAAACATATGAAGTTTCACAGGAGAGAAAACCCATATGCAGAAAATGGTCTAAAGAAAAAAAGGTGAACCTTTAATGGTTGATATAAAAATAACAGAGATACAAATGGTCTAAAGTACTAGAAAAAAGGAACCGGAATCCAGGCAAGATACAAAAACCATGACAGAGCCAACAGATGAAGTGACAGCTGAAAAGGGGAGAAGTGAAGCCATATCCACACAGCCTGATCAGACTAGTAAAAACCAATGAAACAAGTGAAACAAATATGAACAGGCTAGACGGTCACAAAGGAAGGAAAGTAACTAGAGTCACAAAGAAAGCAATGACAAATTAAAATGTCATGATTTAAACAATCACTCATAAAGATAAAACACACACACACAGAGGTGCTTTATTGGAGGTTTATTGAATTATTTTAAAATCTTTATTTTGTTGATCAAGTGACTGTTCACTGATGATGATGATATTTTTCAAAGAACAGTTGGATTGTTTGCATCATGCTGGTCATCTGTCTGATAGAAAAACATTGAGATTTATTATGAGAAATTCCCGACATTTTCAACAATACAGTGTGAGGAATACTATACGATGAACTTAGGATAATAACCTGAGATTGTTCAGCATCCATACAGCCTGTTGAGCCTGAGGATGTCCATCTGACTCATCTCAGTGGCATACCCAAACTCGACACTGGAATTAGGGATAGCCACCAAAGTGGGCTGGTTGTTCTTGGAGAAGGCGTACCTGAAAACACAGGGTGTGTTTTTTTTTCCAAGGGAAGTTACTGAAAGCTATTACGCCTACTGTGCAATAAATATATGCCAAATTGACTATGAAATTTTACCAAGCCAGAATAAACCATAAAATATCAAATAGAGAGTACAAAAATATTTAAGAAATACACAATCCCGAAAAAAAAAAGCAAGAGAGAACAATATGAAAAAATCTGATTCACATTCACTCAGTTTTCATTGCACTTTAACACCTGTTTGAACATCTTTCATAATTTCCAACATGATGACGGCAGCCACAGCTGTAACATGGAGCTGCTGGTATTGATACCTACTTGTGGTAATGCATAACAGAGCCATAGTCATAGGGGGTTCCCTGGTTCAAAGTGTTGATTTTGTCAAAGTTGTGCTCCATTCCTAGAGACAGAAATACGATGAGCTCCATTATTCATTCTTTATCTTGTTTCTGTGGCCTCAGTCCACTCTACATTTCTATGAGTGTTCAGATAGTTCGGCATTTTAAGATGTATTGCATTTTGCTTTCTTATAACGCACTATGAAGGTTTGTGTGCTCGTCGATTCCAATACTGGTATTTGCTCACGTGAAATAAGTGGGTTATAGTGGGTTAATGATGATCGACAGACATGTTGGTATTATGAATTTGCTTCTTGTCCGTCGACATTGTTTGTGCAAAGCTAAGCAAAGCCTGAAGTACAGAATAGCTGTGACAGCTGTAGCTGTCTTTGCATTCAACCTTTGGTTAAAAAAAAAAAGCCAATCAGCACATTTTTCAAAATGCCCAAGTAATCCTATATTTTGTGCCAGTAAGTATTTTCTTTCTGTATTCTATTTATATTGCTGTCATGGATAGTGAAAAGTGAAAACAGACAAACCCGGAGTGATGTTCTCCCACACAACGCGGATGTGTTGGTCGCGGTCAGAACGTGTCTGCTCGTGATTGAAACCCAGAGCGTGGAGCACCTCATGCTGGACAGTGTCGTGGTAAACACAGCCTGATTTCTGCAGGGACAGTTCCTGTGCATTATATCGACGGCCAATGTAGGAGTAGCACCTACAAAGGTACAAAATAAATCTTGTTACAAAAGCTGCAAAAATGTCTTCTTTTTTCACATCTGTAACTGCACAAACTTTTTTGAGATATGTTTCATGTTAACACAACAGGAAATAGTTAACCAATTCTGCAAGTATTAAATATGTTGCTAAAACCTGTTCTATGGGAGATTTCTTTGCTTTGTTTTTTCACCATCTAGTGCAACTACCATTTCTGGAGTTCTACCAACTCCAGAAATGTGGTGCTTCATTAATTCATACACAGAAAAGTGTGGTTGCACAGCCATTTTTTGTATGGATGTAAACGGAATTTTGGGGGACTGCAGTAAACTTTGCCATTATGAATATTTTCTTTTTTTACTCGTTCTGATTGGTTGAGAAAGTGAAATACCTTGACCTGGATTAATCGAACAAAAGTCTCCGCTGCATGATTTAGTAGTTACATTTAGTCTTATGGACATACTATTATAAATCCTTAACTAACCATTGAATGGACAAAACATAGTGATGTTAGTGAACATATTAAAATTAAATACAGGTTTTCTTGAGACAGATTGGGCAAAGAAAGAACGTGTTTTGCTTATGTTTACCCATTAAGACTCTGGATATTCAAGTAGTCTCTTTCGTTTGTGCGTCTGATTAAATGGATACAAGAAAAAGAACTGAAGGACTGCAGAGCACGCTCGATGACTGCCACCTCTCGAGAGGCTGGAAAAATGGAAAACACATTTTAATCCACCACTAGACCAACAGGATCCTGTGATATTTTGCAGGAAAAATGTCTGCAGTGCAACACACCATGTTCCTGGTGATAAGTGCAGAAAATAGCATTCATAGATGAGTTTACTCCTTACTGTACACGCTGGAAAGGGTGTAGGGCACGTAGACACGTCCATCAGCGGACTTGGGCCACATGCAGCCAGAAGCGGTGCAGGGGTCAGCGTTTCTCTCCGCCTCCGAGCCATATGCAATATCATCCACTATGTAGGGTTCATCAGGAGAACGGACTGCAGCAAACACATTGATCAGTTCAATTGTCTGATTCACTCTTACATCACTCTCCCTTTTTCTGAGATCTAAAATATTTGTGATAGTCCAAAGGATCCGAGTACCACAAAAGACACTGAGATTCTGAGAAAAGGTGAGGGAGGAGAAAAGAGGGTTAAACCTTTTTATGGCTTTAAAAAGTCTCACCAATATCTCTGTTGGCTCTCTCAATTCGCTCTGAAGTTGACAGAACCTTAGCACCCTGCACAAAAAGGAACGAAGAAGTGCTGTTGGCATACTGATGATCTACCAGCAAGGATCATAGAAGTAAATAATTATTTGATAAACGTTTTTATACTTCATTTTAAAAAGAATATTTTACAATTAAAGGATGGATTCACTGTCAGTAAATTTGTCTTAAAGCAATAGTCAGATGCAAGTAATTATTCCTCCTTTTCATACTGGCCAACGATGGGCTCTTAATGAGCTCTTAATGGAAGTGACTGAGTATCACAACAGATGTCAGTTGTGATACATTGTATTACATGTGACTCTAATATATTGCATCACCAGTCTTAAAAATATAGCAAACATGTTCCAAAATTAGCCTTTTGTGCAAAACAAAGTCAGGAAAGCACTTCAGAGGAGAAGCACATCAAGTGGGAATCTGCAACATTGTCTGAAAGAACAATGGTAAACTTACAGATTCCAGAATTTTCCAGGAGTTGTTTACAGACAAAAGGGAGAGAGAAAGAGAGAAAAATGAAATTTGTTTCACATTTATTACACCAAATCAGTCAAGATGTGCTAGAAAAGGAGAATTCCTTACCTCACTTTCAGCCCAGACAGAGATTGCCAAAAGGGCCACAAGGCCTAGAACACACCTAACCCCAACCATGTCAACAAAATATCTGCAATAATGATACAAAACATATTTACCCAGTTATTCCAGTTCTTCAAAATTCAGTTTAGACGAGGATCCTTAAAGCAGAACAAAGGAGAATTTATTGGTGATACTTACAGCGATCCCTGAAGTGACAGAAACGCATCATAATGCAATGTGGTTGAACATCACTTTATAAAGCCAACTGCACCGGAACAAAAAAGTCCTTTTATGGACATTTTGGAGGAGAAGAGGGGAGTGAAAAGCCCAAGATAAATACGTGTCACCTTGATGCCATGTTGCATATCCCCACGATTCCTTGATAAGAGCAGTTCATCGTAAACTTGTACAAAGGTTGTTTCTTAACCAGTCTTGTGTTGCCTTTCTTCTTTTCAGTCAATTAACACAGCTGAAATAAAATCATTGTAGATATGTGGGATTTATTGGGAATAGCCACAAAATTTTGAACATGAGCGAAAACTTGCACATCGGAACTATGAAAGTCCAGGGATGCACACTTAGGTAGCCAACGTCCCCAAAAACAAGTTGCAAAATTATTCCGATATTAGACAAATTCATCTTCATCATCATCATCACTTTACATTCTGACTCTCACATCTGTATCCATGCACACTCAAAAGAGGAAAGAAGAGTAATGTCACGATTTCCTGGCATGATTTCCCAAATGCACGAGGCAAACCACAGCAGCTTTATTGGGGTGATAGAAAACCTAAAGCAGCATGATACAGAATCTCTGAGAATTTCTTTACATTGTACTCCAGACACTTTCTCAAAGAGAGTATGAACAAATTGTTTCTGAAAATCTTCAGGAGGATGCCCAAATCTGCGGCTTTACATGCCCCTCACAGTGCTCAAATAAAATAAAATAAACAAAATACCTGGAAATGCAACAGATCATTTCACCAAAACTTGCATAGTCTGTATTATAAAATCAAGGTTACTGCAAGACTGCAATAACAACATAAGTAATATGTTCATTTAACATTTTAATTTAAACTGGATGGTATTTAGAGAAAACCACCTTTTTTTCTATCTTTTTTTTTTTTTTTTTTAATAAATTTCTTCTGGAACCTGTGAGTACAGACAACAACTTAAAAAATAATTCTGAATTTTTAAAATGTACAGGACATTTATATGACCCGAGATGTCAGTTTAATCTTTAATTTATTTTTCCTGGAGTGGAAAAGGTGTCTAAAATGAAATGAGGCAGATTTGTAATGGAAAAAAATAGTAATTGTTATAAAAACACTACATTCACCCATTTTTTAAAAGCATTTTTCTTTATACATTTCTGGAGCGGTATTTGTGTATAGACTGGAACACATTTGTGAATAGTCAAAATTTTTTAAGTCTTTAATATACATTTTTCAACCTCTTGAGACAAACTTCTCTCCATAGTGAACCATCTGGAATGGCGTTTCCAGATGTTACAGACATTTCCACAAATTACACGTTTTAAGTGGCAGCTAATTTTAACATGTGTCCAACAGCTCAACAAATATCTGCAAGCAAACAGTTTTTGTTCAGTGTGTCACAAAATGTGTGTGCTACCTAGAGTTTCAGCTGCTTGATTTCCCAGGGAGGGTACAAAAACACTCATGGGTGACAGAACTGATCAGTGATATTTAAAGTGGAAATGTAAAAATGAAATATATAGTTAGGTCCATGTATATATTTGAATACTGACACAAGTTGTTTTTTTTAACCCATTTACTTAAACATATTCCAATTATAGTTATATAGTGGACATGGGCATAATGTGTAGACTATCAGCTTTCATTTGAGGGTATCCACATTCAAATTGGATGAATGTGCCACCCTCTTTTTAAAGAAACCTAAAGTAATTGGACTATTGACTCAAAGGCTATTTCATGGGCAGGTGTTGGTAATTCCTTCATTGTGTGATTATTAGTTAAGTAGATAAAAGGCTTGGAGTTGGCCTGAGGTGTGCTGTGAAGACAACATGCAGTCAATTGATCTCTAAAGTCAGGTGAAACAAACCATCCTTAAGCTGTAAAAACAGAAAAAAAACATCAGAGAATTTGCTACAATATTAGGAGTGGCAAAATGTACAGTTTGGTACATCACAAGAAAGAAAGAAAGCATTGGGGAACCCAGCAACACACAAAAGAAACCCTGGACCTCCACAGAAGATGGCAGTGGTGGATGATTGCAAAACAAGAGTATTGTGTAAGTGGAGATTGGACTAGATTGGACTTTGGTGAAAAGCAAAGAATGGAAAAACATTCTTTGTAGAGATGAAAGCAAGATCAACCTCTACCAGAATGACAGCAAGAGTATGGAGAAGGTGCGGAACAGCTTATGATCCAAAGCAAACCACATCATCTGTAAAACACGGCGCTGTGATGGCTTGAGCGTCCACAGCTGCCAGTGGCACTGGGATGCTTGTTATTATTAATGATGCGACAGGACAGAAGCAGCTGAAAGAATTCTGAGGTATTCAGAGACCTATTATCTGCTCAAACTGAGCTGAATGAAGTTAAATAATTGGGCCATGTTTCATAACAGAGATGGACAATGACCCAAAACATACAGCCAAAACAACCCAGGAGTTTATTAAAGCAAAGACAGTGTCACTGTTGCCTCACAGCAAGAAGGTTCTGGGTTCATATCTCACCTGTGGCTGTTCTGTGTGGAGTTTGCATGTTTGCCGTGCAAGTAGCCCTTAAATCAATTCAATAGTCAGATTTGGGGTTTAAAAAGTCAAACTTGCTTCTACAAGATTAATTTTTCTTTTTTTTTTTTTTTTTTTAAAGTTTTTTCAGATGATTGTATATTTTGTGCTTGTTGGGTCAAAAAAGTTAGCTGCTTCTGGGAGAGGATGATGATTTATGTAAATTTGTTCAAAAGCTCTCTTCCATTTCACCCAGCTCATGGGTGAAAATTCACTGCAGGACTCTCTTTACACTGTAAGTTGTCATTTAATGTCATTTATACAACTTCTGCCATTTAACAACTTTATTTTTTATCAGCAGATTTCAGAAAGAAATTCTTAGTTCATGAACCTCTGGCACAGTACATAAAAAGTAAAGATTCTGTGAACGGGTCAATGAAGATTTATTTTTAATTCAATGTGTTAAATTGTACGAAAGAGTGACAAAACAGTCTTGGAAACAGCTGCTCTGATGTCTGAACGGTACCACATTTCCAGGACTGCTATTAGCACCTATGAAGACAAAAGAAAGAAAGTGTGAAACTAAGGTTTAATATGTGTTGCCCAACACACAAGTTATATTTAGCAGCATTAGCCTGTACGTCCATTTAAAAAACACCTTTTTATGACACCTTTGCGATGCTTTATAATGTGAATGTGTGTGAATAAATTGCAAGTTATTAAAATGTCACCATTTTGCAACAGTGATAAAAAGCTTACAATAGTTTCCTTCCTTCATGTTCAAAGCACACTGCCTTCTGGTGCTAGTCAGGTAGCATAGTTAAAGAGTTAAAAAGTCGGTAGTTGAAATATAAATGGATGTTGCAACTTTTTCCCCCCATTATTTTTATCCATCACCTAAATGCAGTTTATATTACTGTAACCATAGTGATGAAGCTCCTCTACCTCTAAGTACAGATTTATACAGAAACCCTGATCTTTCATCAAGATTTGTGCATAAATGTAACCAAATCATTGCCTTAGCATTGTATTACAATAGAAATCTCAGTTATTCATTTATTTAAATTAAATTATAACATGTTGCACATTCAAAACTTATGTTGCATTTCTTACTGTTTAACACTTGTACAGCCTGTTCAGTCTGGTGATGTCATTCTGGCTCATCTGAGTGCCTGTGCCAAATTCAACATTGGGATTGGGAATAGGCTCCATGGTGGGCTTGTTGTTGCCAGAGAAGGCATACCTGGAATAATGCACAGCAGGTTTGTTTGTATTCAAGAAATGAGAAACTGTTGCTTTATAATTGAAATGGTCTCTTTGGCTCTCATTGGAAAAACAAAAAGAAAAGAGCAAGTAAAAGTTTGTCAGTTGGCTCTCATTAAGAGGATGATGTCTTCATATTTTCTATATTCAGAATCACTACGTGCTGGTAAGAGGTGCTTACATTTGTTTCAGCGTGCAGAAAAACCCTTGATTAATTTTGCATAAACAACAAAAAAGAAAGTTATCAAAAACAATAATAATAAAAAAAAAACCTGAACTAAATCTTAAAACTGAATGAACAGATGTCTGATGAAAGTGATCCAGACCTGTGGTACTGCATGACTGAGTTGTAGTCATAGGGGGTGTTCTGGTTCAATGTGTTGATCTTGTCAAAGGCATACGCCCAACCTGAGAGAGAGAAAGTGTCATATGCATCAGAAAAGGCTGATGAGAGTTAATGTTTGCATTTAGAGCCTCAAACTCTGTTTGCTCTATAGTTAAAAGGTTAGTGTTATAATTTTACACATTTGAGTTTATAATATATTTAATGACTTTATTGTCACTTACCTCACTTTATAATTTAAAGTATGACATTTAAGTTATTTCTTATAAAATTTTGTAAAATCACTTCGATCCCTAGTTGAGTGCATCCTGTCCTGCTGTGTTGCTGTTCATTATGGAAAATAATTTTAAAGATAAACTGTAACCCGAAACACACCAACAGCCCAAAGAGACCAGAGAGTGCCACCACAAACAGAAATCAGGGTTACAGGTGTATGACTGAATGGATCAGGTTCTGACCGGATGCAATGTTCTCCCACAGGATTCGGATGTGCTGGTCCCTGTCGGAGCGACACTGCTCATGGTTGAAACCGAGGGCGTGGAGCAGCTCGTGCTGGACGGTGTTATGGTAGAGACAACCCTGACGGTCCAGAGACACTGACTGGCTATAACCACGGCGACCGACATAGGAGTAACACCTGCAATAAGAAATTTAAAAAAAATAAAATAAAAATATTATTATTATCCCTTACAAAGCAAGACAAAAAGAACTAATTTAACAAAACTAAATTATCTGAACGAAACTATAATAAGGTTCTACAAACAAAAATGTTTTATTTTAACTAATAAAAGACTATCACAGTCATTTAAAATGATAAAATATAATGGCTTTGTCTGTCAAGTAAATTATTATTTATTAATTAATGTAATTATGACTCTGATTATGATTAAAAGTCATACCAAAGAAGATTTTAAATTCTTGCTGAAATTGGAAACTGAAATTAACTCTGATATTGGGATAACTTTTGATTTGATTTGATTTAGTTTGATATACCTTTATTAGTCCCACAAGGGGAAATTTCATAAGGCTGCCGACCTATTGCACGCAATGGCGGCGCCATCTTACCCTCTGACCATACATACATTACACAAAACATCACATGGGGAAGACAGGTCAGAGAGGTATAACAATGGAAAAATGCACCACATGAGGAAAGATAAGGAGAAAAAAATAACTCCCCCCAGACTGAGCTCCAACAGGGAGGTCAGTTTGAGAACAGAAAAAAACACCTCTGCACATAGCACATGAAAAAACTCTTAATACACCAATGAAACACATGACAAGCAACAGGGGTGGGTAAAGGGTGGGAGACAGCCGATTTAGACAGTACATCCGGGCCTGCAGCCTGTGCGCGATAACTGTGTAGAATAACACAAATGACTAGCTAAGCTTAAAGCAAATGGGGAAAAGCAGGAAGCACAGAGGGTGATGATTTTATGATTTATGATTTTAAAAATGCATAAACAGTTTAAAAACATCCAAAGACTGCAGTTTCCACACACACACACACACACACACACACACAGAGCGAGAGAGAGAGAGAGAGAACAACAAGAACACAGATTATCACCCATTGATGGACTGGATGTTCAGGTAGTCTCTCTGGTTGGTTCTTGGGACGAAGCGAATGCAGGAGACGTCTTGGAATGACAGCAAACCTCGCTCAATGATGGAGCGCTCACGAGAAGCTGAGAAGCAGAGGGAAGAATACATTTCCACCTACTGTCATCTGCTCAGTATCTGTAATTACAGAAATACTTTGAAATCTACACTAATTAACATGGAAAATGCAATAAGGATTCACCAAAATCAAAGGTTTTTTTTTTTTTAGCATTTTTGTCGTTTAAACTTTGAGCTCCATTTTCAGTCTTTAGTTTTTATGTAGAATTTAAAGTAGTTGTTGCTGGGTTTTTTTTTAAGTGTTAAGCCAAAACTTGTGGCAAAGCATTAAATGAAGATGTACAAATCGCAGGTTTATTCCTTTTTCAGTCTCCAACGGAGTATAACTACAACACAAAGTTTAACTTGTGAAACAAGACCTGACACAGAAAAATCACAGTTGATTTATTAAGCTATTCACTTATTTTCATTCAGATTTGTTTTCTGAGCTTTTGCTGTTTTGTGATATTTTTTTTGTTTTATGAGCTTGTTTCCCTTTGATTTTACAGTTCATTAGTTCATTTGATCAGCTGCTTTATTTCAATTTAAAAACTGCCTCAATAATTCTTGAGTTACTTACAGTAATGAGAGGCGATGACGTAGGGGACATAGACGTTTCCATCGCTGGATTTTCCCCACATGCAGCCAGAGGAGGTGCAAGGATCAGCATTTCTTTGATTCTCATTTTCATAAGCAATGTCATCAATGATAAAGGGCTCCTCTGCTGTATGCACTGTGAAATGAGAGCACTGAGTGATTTGATGATATATCAGTGTATGGTAAAGTACATCAAAGTACTGTTGTGCAAATGAGCAAAATACCTTCTTGCTCTGAGGCGACAGTACTAACCACTGCTCCGCCATATGGAAAATAATCAATGTATCATTTTGCTTCATTTTAATCTCAGTGAATGGACTACAACAGGATCTTATTTCCTTTACAAAATGTATGCTCCAAATTTACGTAACATTGAAGGTCAGCAGTTTTGTCATCTTAAGCTCAGTGGTTTCATAAAATATTATTATTGATATATCATTAATCTCAAAAAATCTGGAGGAACCTTGAGTCTGGATTTTAACAACAAATCTGTAATATTGTCCTGAGATATTTCACAATAGAAATACAGGATTCACACAAGCAATGTTCAATCTCAGAACGAAGAGTGGAGCAAAATAAATCTGGAACCATAAAGTGAGTCTGAACTAAATAAAATAACAGGCCGGAAGTTGGTGTAAGTGAAGTATAAATATCTTACCTACATCCTTGTTGGCCCTCCACAGGAGCTCAGCGACAGACAGATCCTAGCTCAATCAGATGGCATCATTCATTAGTGAGGGTTTACATGGAGAATCTTCAGTTTTCAATTGAAATTTGTTTCCAGAAAGATGGAATAAAGTCTTTACATGTTTTACAAACTCATGTGTGAATGTGGTTACTTGAGGAATGATTCTTGGCAGATGTCATTTCAGCAAATTCATTGCATTCATTGCTTGTCAGTATTTTTCTTGGATCATTCACTTAGTCACGGCTACCCAACATGAGGTTTTCCTGCTTTGGTGAGTGACTTTTGAGTATTTTGTTAGTCTGTTATTTAGTATCAATTAGCAGGTATTTGTGTCTGTATAGTCTATGACTGCAGCTTGAAAACCAGCAATCTAGAAGGCCTGACAATCCACCATCTCTTCTGGCTCCGAGACTTAAGAAAGTCTTGAGAGCTTGGAAACAAAAGTGACTGGACTTTTTTAAGTTTCTTGAAGATGTTTCATCTGTCATCTGAGAAGCTTCTTCAGTTCTACAACCAAACGATGGAGAGTCCCAGATAATTAAATCCTAGTTGGGGTTATTCTCATCGACCCACTATTAATCACGTGACTCATCACATGAGTCAAAGCGCAAAAAAATGCATGGGTCGTTATGACCAGAGGTTTCAAGTGATATCACACTCGCCTCTTAAGGCACCATTGGATCAATTCTTTTCTTCTCTTGTATGCACAGTGTAATGTTGCATAATTTCACCTAACACAATCATGTCTGTCAAATCTGGAATTTAAACAAAGCTGTCAGATAAATGTAGTGAATTAAGAGAGCAATATTTTCTTAATGAAATGGAGTAAATGTAGCATTAAGTGGGATTTGTAAGTTCCATATTTAGGATATCCTCACCTTCTCATCAGCCCAGCAGAGGACAGAGGCTCCGAGGAGGATCAAAAAAATGAGTGTGCATTTCATGAAAGCCATGTCACACAGTGTTAACACCTGGATCCTGCTGCCGCTCCTGTTTATACCCTCCAGTATATCTGCTGACTTGTGGAAAAACCAAAAAAAGCAAAAAAAAACCTCATTGATGTTGCTTTACTTGGAGATAAGGAGGAAGTTGCCTTGAAAACATCCTGTCCTTTCCCACCTTAAACAAACCAATATATATCTATACATATATCTGCTTCCAGCAGCGAAACTATACCCATAATGCTGTGTGAGAATGCTGCCCCAGAACACCTGATCAATGTTTTTGGGGAGTTTGAATATTTTGTATTTATCAGCTGTAAGCGGTTTGGTTTGTCTGTTTGTTTATGAGAGCAGGCATGATTGTTTATGTATGTCATACATACATAAAGAAATTATGGGCAGATTTGGATGAAAACTTTACTACAGTTAGAGCTTGGCCTGCCTGACAGATTATGTCTTGGAGACAATTCAAAGCCAAATCGGGCAAATTTGCACCTTTTTCAACAAATTGTTTTAAATACATAAAAGACAAAATAAATATAGGAGAGTGACATCCTCTGTGTTAATTCAGGCTTAAATGTAAATGTATCCTAAGCTCTACCTCTGGGTGATTTTCTGATAGATGGACATTACAGCATCAAGTATTTTGCACAGATTACAAATGGACATTTTGTCAAAGTTTTACATTTCGTGTGACCTTACATGCTCTTCTTGACCTCTTTCAACAGATGCCATGAGGACAAATTGCCTGCAGTGTCTTGTGGTGTTTCACTCTTTTAATGATTTCACTCTCTAGGGAAGCTGGTTGGGATATTCAACAGCCATAGAAAGATAGGGCCTGGATTACAATTATACATTTTTATATATATACACGTGTGTGTGTGTGTGTGTGCGTAACTAAGCAGTATATATATGTATATATATGCATGTGTGCAGTAAGCAGTTTTTAAAGCTTTTACATATTTTTGAGCTTGACTTGAAAGGCAGACTCTGTTTCACTATCTGGCTTTCTGACTTTCTCTTTTGATAAGTAGTACTGAATGTTATACAAAGTATTTTAACTTGACAAGGCCAAGGTCTAATAACATCTCATTGGTGATCATGACTGACTGCATCTGGTAGTTTCTCAGGATAAAATGGATTTGTTTGACAGCACTCAGTGGACTGACCAATACCTGGAACAGAGGGGAAATCTAAATTGGAGCATTACATAATCACACAGGTTGACCAGGTCCCTTAGAGCAAATTCTAAACAACTGCAGATTTCAAGATTAGTTCAAACAGTTGTATGAAATTATGAGTTATTCAGATGTATCACCACTTTGCTATGACATTAATAAAAAAAAAAAAAAAAAAGAAAAAAAAAGAAAAGAAAAGAAAAATGATGGTTAGGATTTTCAGTTAATGCCCAAGACCCACCAAGGTTAGAGCCTGCCATGAACTGGAAAATGCCAGAACACTAGTGTCAATGTCCACAAAGACACAAGTTTTACATCACCATGGATTGAGAGGGTGCTGACAAAGTAAGAAAACTCCTGCTCCAGATTCCACACCATCATGCTCAACTGAAACTTGAAATTACTGACATGAACAAGCCAAATTTCTTCAGCCAAATTTCAATGACAAATGAAAAGAGGTATGTTCGGAGAAGTAAAGGTGACGTTTCAAGCAAGGTGGTGGGACTGTCATACTTGTTTTGCTGCTAGTGGTACCAGTATATTGCACAAAGTGGGTGGAATAATGAAGAAAGAGGACTACCTCCAAATTCTTCAACTCTGTATCAAAGAAGGTGGCAAGTGAAACTTGAGCACAGTTGGGCTTTCCAACTCGACAAAGATAAAAAAAAAAAAAAAATTAAAACTGTTTTTTGGAATGGATAAAAAATGCTAACATTAGCCTCCTGGAATGGTTTTCCCAAAGCCCTGACCTCAAACCTAACCCTATTGCCCTATTGAATATTGTGGGCCATGCTGGAAAGCTGGGTCCCCTCCAGGAACCCAACCGATGTAAATGAACTATACCAATTCTGCTAAGAACAGCAATAGAATATCTAACCAGAATCATTTCAAAAGCTTGTTGATGTCAAAGGTCACCTCAATGCCCTTTTTCTTGTAAGGTTTTTGTTGTATTGTAAACCCCTATAATAACACAGAGAAAGCTCCTAAAGATAATTGATTTCCCTATAACAGGGGGGTCCAACTCCAGGCCTCGAGTGCCGGTGTCCTGAGGGTTTTTGATCTCACCCTGGTTCAATACACTTGAATCAAATGATGAGTTCATTACCAGGCTTCTGGAGAACTTCAAGACATGTTGAGGAGGTCATTTAGCAATTTGAATCAGTTGTGTTGGATCAAGAACACATCTAAAACCTGCAGGACACTGACACTCAAAGCCTGGAGTTGCCTACCCCTGCCCTATAAGCAGGCACCTGGCAAAGAAAGAAAAATCCCCCTTTAACAGGAAGAAACCTCTAAAGAAAATCTATTAAGTGGAAACCTTTTCACCAGAGGAAAAGAAATAACCCATCACCCTTCAATATGCATTCTGAAAGGTCTGAATGCTTTTTTCAACTATAGTCTAAAAAGTAATGAAAACATAGCAGGCTTCGTCATAACTGAGTGCAACATTGAACACTGAAAAATGAACGAGAAAAATAGTTTTCAGTTCAAGAAATTCACAGACACAGATGTTTGAAGCAGTTTGTTTAATCTTTTCATACACATGCAAACAGCAGTGATATCATTTTCCCACATTCATCTTCACATTTAATCTAACAACAACAGGTTGTTCTTCTAGTTGATGTGCTTCATGTCAAATTTGTGGGTTTTTGGGGGACCTTTCTTGCTCTTTTAGACCTCCTTCAACAGAAGACCATAAGGGCGGATGGCCTGTTCTACTATCTCCTGCTCTTCTTGAGCTGAGAACACAGACGGGATGGGAACCAGCCAGTACTTATCGTTGTTGTGTTTCTGCCTGTACTGTGGGTTGATCCGATTTTGCAGAATCACTTGGTAGCGCTTGCCATTCTTTTGAGAAGTGAAGGTTTTGGCATAAGAGACAGCTTCATTGACGTAAGGGGTAGAATAAATCCCTCTGCCATAGGCCTGACCTGGACCTGGCTGTTAAATAAAAGTAAGATATATATATATTATATTATTAAACACTGATACGTTAAATACAGGCCTAATATGGAAATAGGACAGAAAGAGCACTGAAGTGGCTTAAAGGGTGAGCAGCTCTTAACTAGATGTGGCATAAATACGTTTATGTGCCATAACAATGGACATGCTATGGAAAAATATTCTGACAGAGATAAATAACAATAAATAAATAAATATACAAAAATCTGCAGCTTACAGGTTTTTGACATTATTCATAGGAAAAAGCTTTCTCAACACTTTTGCTCAACAATGCTCAACGAGTATAAGTACAACTACAGTTTGCTCCGAGGTCCTAGACATGCAGGCGTCCTCTCACAGTCACATAACTGCTATTTACTGCATTTCCTTTTCTTTGTGTTGTGCTGAGATTTTCATAGCTTGTGACTTGACATGTGACAAAACCATTTAACTCTCTTTTTGACTCTTTTCTCAACCCCGG
This sequence comes from Neolamprologus brichardi, assembly GCF_056152115.1. Classification (NCBI taxonomy): domain Eukaryota; kingdom Metazoa; phylum Chordata; class Actinopteri; order Cichliformes; family Cichlidae; genus Neolamprologus; species Neolamprologus brichardi. Next base: position 24,526,448 of record NC_142110.1, read on the forward strand.
GATAAAATCCAGACTTTAGAAAACTGAAGTGCTGCATGGGACACAGTCTCAGCATGTGGAATAAGAGACCAGGGATATACATAAAGTCCATGCAATTTCAAAATATTAAATATCACAATTATACATCATATAAAATGTAACTGTAAAGCAATTGTACTGGGTAAAATAACGGGTTGAGATAATAACATAATCAAACCTTGTAGAATCCTTCGATGATGCCTCCAGCTCCTTCCTTAGATGTCCCATGGTAGGACACAGGCCACTCCCCTGGCACTGACGCAGTGCTTCGGTACCGAGTTCCCAGCCATGTATTTCCATCATACTTATTCAGGACCTGTGACAAAATATGAGTATAGGTGATGCAGGTGTATCTGGACCTGTATTTGTTTCAGACAGTCCATAGTTCATCTCTGCAAACTGTATAGCATTTTAGAATTAAGTGCTTTACCTTTGGGACAAACTATTCTATTGATCTTACTTTGAATGCGGAGAGTCAGATATTTGGCTGTCTTTTATTTTCTACTACTTAAGAGCATCATGATGTACCAGTTATGCTTATAACACACATATGATATGTAATATGCTAAATAACTGTTTAACTATTCTTTTTCAAACCCAGTTCTAGTTCCATTGACACTGTTCACCTCTCTACATTTTTATTTTGAGGTCAATTAATTTCCAGTGCACTACCTGGAAAGCACTCTGGAAGTAACAGACTGAATACAGTTAATTAAATCAGTTAATTAAATCAGGTCAAATTAGTTTTTTAAGGTGTGAGTTGAGACCAAATACGATCTTATTTGTGTCACTTAAAACAATTCTTTGCAGAAAATTCTTTACAGATGATTTGTTATATTGTTTTCTTATAATTCTATTTCTGTAGTTTAAAAACAAAAATGCCTTGTATTTGATATAAAAGAGAGGACTAAATGCAGTTATTGATTTCCAAGAAACTGAAGAAGAAGAATATTGTTGAGAACACTAATGAACTTCTAGTTTAGTTTCAAAAATGAGCTGGAAGGAACCAGAAGTTTCAACTTTCTAATGATTGCAAATATCGGAAGCCCAAAAAGTATTTTACTGGGATGTCATTGAATTTGTGCTCTATAGCCCAGCCTAAAGATCAAAGCAGCTTAGACTCTAAGTAATGAGCATGAATAAGATGGTTGATGCTGATCTCAATTCAAAGGCAAATTTACCTTGAGGGCAAAACGGTACCAACCACTTGGTCGTTCATACACCTCTCCGCCTCTGTAATAGGTCTCTGTGTCTTGGAGACCAGAGAAATCGTAGTCAAATGTGGGATCAAAGAATTCGCCCTCATCGATAATGAAAGACCTTTCTTGCGGTGCAGTTCGAAAACAGGTGTCAGAGCCTGAACATTGCCCTCCATTTTGCAGAACACGTTGAATTCTGGCAAAGTTGTTTCTTGACACTGGGCTGCAAGTTGAGAAAGACAGCTGAGATTAGGGTCAGAATAAACCTTTTGACCATCAACAAAAGAAAAGAAATGCTGCTCTTTCACTGGATTTTTTCTCACTCTCTGCAAACCAAACTGCAACATTGTTGTCAAAATTCTTTGAGCTTTAGAAACTACATCCTGACTGTGAATCTCAATATAATATCCCATCCATCCTCTTATCCTTTTCAGGGTTGTGTGGAGGGGGGTGCTGGAGCCTATCCCAGCTGCTTTAGGGCAATTTAGAGTTTCCAGTTAACCTATGCCCACTAACTGCAGGTCTTTGGATAGTGGGAGGAAGCCAAAGTAGAACATGGGGAGAACATGCAAACTCCACACAGAAGGACCCCAGATGGTGGAATTGACCTTCTTGCTGTGAGGCAACAGTGCTAACCACTGTGCCCGATGTTGCACCATTACTCCAATATATTATACTGCTACAAAAACAATTTGAGAACTCAAGTTCCCTTTTTGAGGAATGACATCAGCGCAAGTCTTAAGAATAGTTTATAATATTACAATATTTACCAGGTTTGATCTCCATCTGCGATTGCACAAATGAGACTGTTTATAGACAGCGTTGGTGCTGCTGAGCCGGGAAAGGCTGCTCTTTGGAAAACTCCATCGTGACCTCCTGCTCTTTGGTTTTGAACAGAAGTGATCTGGGCATTGCAAACTGCACCCAAAGCTTCAAGTGCAACGTGTCTGTCCATCTTGAAGTTGTCTTGATGTTGTAGTCCTTTGCTCTGCTCACTTCTACCTTCAAGTGTTGTGGCTTGTGCAGAATTGGGCTTATATGTTAAACTGTTTATGACGTAAACCCAGTTTGCATAATTTCTTAGATAAATCAACTTTTGACTTTCTGACCTTCCAATAGGCGTGTTTTCATTGGAACTTTCTGTTCTTCTCTTTTTTCCAGTTGCAAAATTATTCATCATCTCTTAGACTTTCACAAATGCATCCACACCCTGAATCTTGATACAGTCACAGTTTACCATTTTAAAAACAAAATACAATTATTACAATTATTCAGTAACCCAGGTTTCATTTGCAGAAGTTGGATTCAGCAAGCCTGCAAGAATTAGCTCTTGTTTTTTTTTAAAAAAAAAGAGGAAACTTTGAATGCAATGTTTTTTTGGAGTGGATGATAAATGACAAGAGTGGGCAGGGGGATAAAATAAAGGTCCAAGCTTCCCTTGGCTTTTGCCTACTTCTCGTGCTCTGACTTCTCTTGACCTTCACAAAAAGAAAAGGACAGTTGCACTTCTCCCGAAATTTTTTGCTCTGTACCAACTGAATTAAAGTGAAAAAGGATGTACATATTTTTCTCACCCTGTGGCCAAACTGTTCCCCTTCCTGTGGTCTTTTGACGCTACTTCTTGCAATTGCAGATTTATGTTCAACAAAAATTCAGTGGCATCAATTACAGCCTGCAACTTCTGGAGTACTTTCCATGGTATTTTACTTAAATTATAGTGCTTTGAGTTCCCCAAATATAGTTACCAATAGAAAGTAGAAGAAAGATGTCCCATTTGTAAGTGTGCGCCCAGAACAGGTGGAATCCTTTGTTCATGTGTGTCTCACTCCCCTATGTTAACATCTGTGGCCCCACATCACTAGATGAATTACATGGTAGGGTGTCCTCTCATGTACACATTCTCATTTAATGTTTTTTCTTTATTTTTACTACTTTCTACATTGTAGATACAAACTGAAGACATTAAATGTACAAAACAAGATATATGGAATTATGGAGCAAAGAGAAAAAAAATGGATAAATAACTCTAAATATGTTTTATGTTTTTTGTCTCAGATTCCTGAAAGTAGTCACCCTTAGCTTTGTTGACAGCGCTGCAAACCCTTGGCCTTCTCTCAATAAGCTTCATGATGTATGACGACTGTTAGAATTCATATAATGGCAAGAATCAATCAGCTAAGTAAAGACAAACAACGGTGCATCATTATTTTAAGAACTGAAGGTCATCTGTCCCCAAGTTCAGCTGCAAAAACCATCAAGCGCTATGATGAAACTGGCTCACACGAGGACCACCCCAGGAAAGGACGACCTCTGGTGCTGAGGATAAATTCATGAGATACCAGCCTCAGAAATCACAAGTTAACAGCACCTCAGATTAGAGCCAAGAAAAATGCCACACAGAGTTCCAGTAGCAGACTCATCTCTACATCAACTGTTCAGAGGAGACTGTGTGAATCAGGCATTTATGGACAAATAGATCCTGCAGCGACATGCCATCCCATCTGGTTTGGTTTAGTTGGACCATCATTTATTTTTCAACAGGACAATGACCCCAAACACACCTCCAGGCTGTGTGAGGGATGGAGTGCTGCGCTAGATGGCCTGGCCTCCACAGTCACCTCACCTGAACCCAGTGGATATGGTTTGAAATGAGATGGACCACAGAGTGAAGGCAAAATGGCCAGCAAGTGCTCAACATCTCTGGGAACTCCTTCAAGTCTGTTGGAAAACCTTTCCAGGTGACTACCTCATGAAGCTCATCGAGAGAACACCAAGAGTGTGCAAAGCAGTAATCAAAGCAAAGGGTGGCTATCTGAAGAATTGAAAATATGAAACGTGTTTTGAGTTATTTCACATTTTTGTTTACTAAATAATTCCATATGTGTTCATTCAGTTTTGATGCATTCGATGAGAATCTACAATGTAATTAGTCATGAAAATAAAGAAAAACCAATAAATGAGAAGGTGTGTCCAAACTGTACATGTACAGTAAGAAAGAATGTACAGTAATCCTGCTAGGTACATTTAAGTAGCTGTGAATTACAATAACTAGTTATAATTAGTTACTATTGATTTTCTGGCTCTTTAGTCCTGTCTTCCTCACACACCCACAGTTGGTCACATTAGATGCTGGCCCTCCCTGAGCCTGGTTGAGCTGGAGGTTTCTTGCTGTTAAAAGGGAGTTTTTTCTTCCCACTGTCATCAACTGCTTGTTAAAGCACCGTGAGGCGATTGTTGTTGTGATTTGCTGCGATATGAATTAATTTAATATGTTTTTTAAGGCTATACCAGTGTTTATGTTTATAGCCAAGCCATTACACAATTAGTCAAAAATCTTAGAATGTAAACTATCAGTCAGGTTGTCACATATTAAAATTGTGAATGATTTAATTGCCATTCATTAATAAACTGGTGCTTTCTGGAGTGCACAATATGATTTGTTTTCTATTTTTATTATATTAATGTCACATTTGGTCTTTGTGACTATGAAAAGGTCTGCTTGCATGTGATACTCAGGTAACTGGGTGGGTCTAATGTCTAAGATGATTTTGTGTGAATGTAGCTAGGAGCTGAAAACTCTCAATGAGCAAAAAGGGATTTTAAATCTTGGAATATCTACATACACACTATATATAACAGCCAGAAGCACCTTAAATATGCAAAAATAATAAAAATAATAAAAATAAAAACTTAACACACTCTTTAACTGCAATTTAATCATAATAGGGCAAGCATAACCAATGCTGATCCACATAACCACGCTTTATCATGATTAAAGCTTGTAGCAGTGTTGATATTCCAGTCCATTTTTGTTTTGTTAAAGGCACAAAATGTTGTTTTTTTTTAACATCTCGGTAGCTCTTCCCATTCTCTGCCATAGAATCAACTGTTACCTGGCTGGTAAATGTGAGAATTTTAACTTAGTTAACCAAGAGTATTAGTTTACCCTGCGAAAAGGAATATTTTAATGCCACTTTAATAAATACATCATCTGTATTTCTATATGCAGAGTACTGTTAATGTACTAAAACAAAAAAAAAAATCACCTTACATGACCTTTTTGTGCGAGTTTATAAAAACTGTATACAGCTATTTTGAATAAAGGCAGGAAGTCACTTTTTGTTTCAAACGTCCACTTTTAATTGTTTATTGCCCCGTGTGGATAAATAAAGTCTTTCTGATTCTGATTTTAGCTCAAATCCAAATGTTCAGATACTAAAAACTGACTTGGAGTCAGTAAAGATGAGTGAAATTAACTGATGTTTACATAAAATACCAGGTAACACCAGTGAATTTCGATAGTGTATGAATATTGAAGGGATTTATTTAAACAATAAGCAGCAAAATCAAGAGAAATAAAAGTACAATTAGTTGTAGAGACACTTGAGCAATTTCAGAATATTTTCTGTAAAACATTTATGTTTGTGTACTCCACTGTAGGAAAGACTCCACTGATTAAAAACTCAGAATCAGTTGGATTATTAGAGTTTCTGAAGACAGAGAGGTGGTGGTTCAGTGATATGCACAGATCCAGTACTTGAGGATGACGATCAGAAGGACAGGTTGATGAGGGGAGCATTGTTCTCAGTCTTGTCCTCAGGACTCCACTTGATAAGCGGAGAGCTCAAATCAATCAGCTGAAAACAAAACGAAATGCAGTTACAGAGCTGCTTTGTGTACAAGCTTACTGAAATCTGAAGCACCAAAGGAACAAACTGCATCCCAGTGAAACACAAATCTGTTGAAATACTACATATTCAAAAAACCCTTATCTAAAATATTTTTGAGGGTCTTGAAAGGAAGATGTAGCCGTTACGTTTCTGTTTGACTTCATCTTCCAGAACACGTTGAATTCTGGCAAAGTTGTTTCTTGACACTGGGCTGCAAGTTGAGAAAGACAGCTGAGATTAGGGTCTGAATAAACCTTCTGACCATCAACAAAAGAAGAAATGAAATGCTGCTCTTTCACTGGATGTTTTCTCGCTCTCTGCAAACCAAACTGCAACATTGTTGTCAAAATTCTTTGAGCTTTAGAAACTACATCCTGACTGAGAGTCTGTAGTCTTATATTCAAATATAATATACTGCTACAAAAAAATTGAAAAACTCACGTTACCTTTTTGGAGGAATGACATCAGACATCAACATAAGTCTTAACAAGCGTTTATAATATTACAATATTTACCATGTTTGATTTCCATTTGCGACTGCACGAATGACAGTTTTTACAGACAGCGTTGGTGCAGCGGAGCAGGAAAAGCTTGCTCTTTGGAAAGCTCCATCGTGAGCTTCTGCTCTTTGTTTTTGAACAGAAGTGATTTGGGCATTGCAAATTGCACCCAAAGCTTCAAGTGCAATTTCTCTGTTCATCTTGATGTTGTAGTCCTTTGCTCTGCTCACTTCTACCTGCAAGTGCTGTGACTCGTGTAGAATTCGGCTTATAGGTTAAACTGCATCATGGCACCTCCTGAGACACGCTGCAGTTTACATCATTTCTTAGATAAATCAACTTTTGACTTTCCAACAGATGTGTTTTCATTGGAACTTCTTGTTCTTCTTTTTTCTTGTTGTGAAATTATTCATCACATCTTAGATTTTCACAACTGCACCCATACCCTGAATCTTGATACAGTTCTCCATAAACTACAATTACTGCCTTGCAATTGTTGCAAAAACTCTTCAGAAGTCTGCATTTCATCACTGCAAAGATGAGTGAGATTAATTTGTTTCTCATACACAAACACCTTTTAGCCTAAATCAAACGTTGTCTGATTTTTACATAAAACACCAGAAAACTCCAGTGACTTTTGATAGTGTATGAATATTGAAGGGCCTTATTCCCTGCATTGCAGAATGATATGTTTATATACCTCCCTTTCATAGGTCTCCAGGTCTCAGTCGAGTGACACCTTTGTCACTTCAAGGAATTCCTCCTCATTGATAATGAAACTGTCCTGTTTTTATATCTAAAACCATGTTCTGCCAGTCAGCTGACAAGTCCTTATTCTGCAGTGCAACTCTGACTTTGAACACATAGTAAAGTTGATCTATATTATTATCTATGCATATTAAATAAATATTTCTTCTTCAAGTGAACTTCAGGAAGCCAGGATCACTTGAGTGTTTACAACATCATTAACAAGATTTATTCAAACAATAAGCAGCAAAATCAAGAGAAATAAAAGTACAATTAGTTGTAGAGACACTTGAGCAATTTCAGAATATTTTATGTAAAACATTTATGTTTGTGTACTCCACTGTAGAAAAGACTCCACTGATTAAAAACTCAGAATCAGTTGGATTATTAGAGTTTCTGAAGACAGAGAGGTGGTTCAGTAATGTGCACAGATCCAGTACTTAAGGAGGATGACGATCAGAAGGACAGGTTGATGAGGGGAGCATTGTTCTCAGTCTTGTCCTCAGGACTCCACTTGATAAGCGGAGAGCTCAAATCAATCAGCTGAAAACAACAAATGCACAGTTACAGAGCTGCTTTGTGTACAAGGTTACTGAAATCTGAAGCACCAAATGAACAAACTGCCTCACAGCTTCCCAGTGAAACACAAATCCGCTGAAATATTACATATTCAAAAACTAAAAATCTAGTGGAGTTTGTCTTTCCTGGATATCGGACTGAAGGCATGGCTACTTTGATTGATAAATGGTCTTAAAAGGTAGCTGTAGCCATTACATTTCTTCACCTTCGCCAGCTGTAGTCACTCAACTGGGCCTCTCTTAAATTATATTTGTGTTTTGGAGCATTATTGCTGAGACATCCAGTGGTGTAGTGGTTAACAGTGTCACTTGACAGGTGAAGTTAAGGGCAGGTGAAAGTAGCCATTACAGGAATTCTCTCAAAAATAATTGAGTCTGCTATGTGGTACAGGTTATAAATTTGTTCTTCAGTTAAGGTGAGAAAATTTGGTGGGAACAAATGATTCTGTATTTCAGTTTACAGGTGTGTGGCATATCACTGATCACAGGTTATAAAATTAATAATAGTCGGTGGGAAAAGTGAGCATTCAAACAATAACTGAAAACACCATTAACTATTCTCTTAGTTAATGGTGTTAAAATTCCAATTAAAATATCCCAATAATTCTTAATGGGTATATGAACAAATTTAAATAGACTGAGATTCTAAAAAGGACTTGGAGGTTATCCCCAGATGAGGTGAAAGTTACCTGAGCTGCACTGCAAGTCTTATTATTGGTCCGGATCAGGTCAGGGGTGTTGGTCAAGTCAATGAGCAGCTTCTCTTGAGGCGGCAGGATGGGTGGTGGAAGATCCAAAAGGAGAACCTGAGGAAAAAAAACTGAGTGTGAGATGATCATCTCTGAAGTTGCTCTGCAGCTCCAGCAGATCAGACTGAACAAGTGATGATGCAAGAGTTTGACTCTGGACAGCAAATGAATTTTGATTGCGTGGCAACAATTCATTATAATTTTTGTTGTTTTCTAAACCACTATGAAGCAAGTTATACAGCTACAGAGCATCTGAATCATCTGGTCATCTGTCAGGCTCCAAATCATTTTAACCTCAAAAGGAGTCGATACTAGAAGATAACCTGGTATTAAAGCAAAAAAGGAGACTTGTGTAGTTTAACCCTTTGATCTCATATGGTGATATAACCAGAGTACCAGTGCTTGTTCCTGGAACATGTGGAGGAAACTTTGGCTAAAGAAGCAGCATGTTAAGGTCTTGGAGTGGCCTAGTCAGTCTCCAGGTCTTACTCCCATAGAAAATCTATGGAGGAAGGTTCCAGTTGCCAAACATCAGCCACGAAACATTAATGACTTTGAGAGGATCTGCAAAGAGGAGTGGGACGAAATCCCCCCTGAGATGTGTGCAAAACTTGTGGCCAACTACAAAACAAGTCTGACCCATGTGATTGACAACAAAGGTTCTGCCATCAAGTACTAAAGTGTGTTTTGCAAAAATCAAATACTTATGTCCTTCATGAAAATGCTAATTAATTTTTTGGAAATGCACCTTTCTGGATTTTTCTTGCTATTGTTCTTTCTCTCACTGTTCAAATAAACTTACCATTGAAATTATAGAAGGATCATTTCTTTGCTAGTGGGGAAAATCACAAAAACAGCTGGGGTTCAAATAATTTTTTCCCTGACTATAACTGTTGTATTATGATGATGTATACTGTGTGACCTCTGACCTCCTGTGTCTTGCTGTTGCTGTCCTCTTTAAGCTCCAGTTCAATCAGGTTTTCATTGGGCACCGATTCATCCAGAATCTGTGCTCCAGGATCCATGGGCTCTGATTGGTCAGTCTGTTGGCTGTTTGAGGGTGTGGTGGTAGGGGGATCATCCTCTAGACAGAAGGGCTGAATTTCAGGTGCATCAACAAGCTCCTCCTCCTCCTCCTCCTGTGCATTGGTGAGGGTGGGGCTGTGCACACACACAAATATAGACACAAATAAAGAATGACACACCTGCATGTGGAGTCAAAGGAGCAACCAGGTGATCTGCAAAGGACCAGTTAGAAGGCAGCCTCTAGCATCTTACCTACAGCTGTGCTGCTTGGTATATGAGGTGGGGACAGAGTCAGAGAGGGCTGGAGGTTTGGGCGTTGGAGAGGGAATGAGTGAAGCCTTGCGTCTAACTGGAGTGGGGAGGGCAGAGGGGCGTCGTGGCTTCATCTGCAGTGACTTGCATGTGATAGCGGAAGGTGTTAGTGGACCAGCAGATGGCTTTTGAGGAAGACTAAAAGAGAAGGAGTTTACAGTATCACTGATCTGTCAGGTAACATTCAGCTCCAACATCTCGATCAAACACTGAAGGAATATAGAACCCAGCAGAGATTTAACAGCGTCAGGAATTATATGTGTACTGCCATCTACCTGTCCATGCCGTTAAGTGACATCAGCCTCTTTGGCTTCAACGCCTTTGAGACATCTAAAGACAAAACAAAGACAGTGAGACAGACATGTCAGAGTGTGAAAAAATGAAGCTGAAGCTGTTTTGAACTCAAATCAAATTAGTTTTCTCAATGCATGTTATTACTGCAAGGCAAACACCTGACAAAATTAAAGAGAAAACTCCATCAATCAGTAAATCCCCTACAAGTAGCACTTGGAAAGGAAGAAGCCCTTTCAAAGTCTGGTTTATAGTCACTACACTGGTTGTTGCAAAAGCTAACTAACATCACCAAAGCCATGACTCTATTTATACTGCCACTGAGAGCACGCTGATCCATCGGTGTTACCAGTGAAGAAAAAAAGCCCACATTAACAATGGTAACTTAGCAAAAGCCGTCAAAAAGGGAAGGAAAAAAAAAAAACCTGAACAAAACAAAAACTGGATTTTTTTTTTTAACCCCGAGACAGAAAGTCAGTTTCACTCAATTTATGAGCACTGAAATCTGAGTTAGATGTTAGTCTATTATTTGTCATTTTTAACAGAGTGAACATGTCCAAATATCTCAGAGTTAATCATCACTTTCTCACCATTTGCATGGCGAACACCTTTGCCTCCTGTGCTTGGTGTAGGCAGGACCACCGCCTCAGGTTTAGATTTGGCCTTCGGTCCGCTCTGCAGCCGACTTGTGGAGGTGGTGAGGTTGGAGGCAGGTCTTTTGGGGGGCGTGGCTTCAGCTCTCTTGTGAGGAGTGGATTTGGCATCATTGCCACTCTCCGCCTCAGACAGCTTCTTGGCCTGTGTCGATATTGAGCGGCGGCCAGCAGCAGTGGAGGACACCGACTCTGCAGCACTGTAGATGGTGGACCTGCGTGGCCTGCTCAGGCTGTTCACGTTGCGGGGTGCTGGGCCAGTGGAGCTGCTCAGATTCCCGTTAAGAGTAGACTTCACCTTGCCTGAAAGCAGCAACAGTTGGTGAAACAGGGTAGATATTTAACCATTTAGCTGTACAGTAAATCTTTAAACTATCATCCAAATAAAACCTTTGCACGTACTCATCCAGGCCAGAGATCAAATCATTTTCATGCTACCAACCAGAACCAATCTAAGCTAGTTGGAGAGAACACCTTATTCCAATTTACTCTGACCTAGAGGACCTCCCTCCACAAGCCTATTTATAGCACTCATCCTACTTCAAATGCTGCATTCAGATGTACCCACCACATGTAAACTCAGAGTGCAAGTTGTCTGAAATCAAATGTTAACCTTTTGCAGTCTCTCTGTTTTAGTGTTGTTGCACTGTGTTCTAGTGACTACAATATAGATTCTGGGGATTTTAGAGTAATTCATGCTTCCATCTGATAAAAAGCTTTACGGAGATATTCTTTCCAGCAGGACCTACGTACAGTGCCAAAACTACCAACAGATGGAGCCTGAACTTCCTTGCGACAATACCTCCGACTGTCTATGAGATGAGGATGAGAAACAGTCAGCCCAAAACTTCAGACAAACTTAAAGCTGCTACAATAAAAAAACCTGGGCTTCACCAAAGCCTCCACATCGCAGACTGATTCAAAATCTTTTTTTCCCCAATTAAGTTTATTATAAATAATAATAATAAGCGTCTAATAATTTTAGACGATTTCTGATTTTCATGAGCTAATAATAATAATAATAATAATAATAATAAAAACAAATTTTAAAGCTTAGCCTTTTGAATTAAACTAGAGGAAAAATTAGCTCTCACAGTATTCCATTTTTTTTTTTTTTTTTTTTTTTTTTTAAACGCACTAGCATGTAGCTCCTGTTACCATTGTGCAGTGAGCATACCTTTAGCCGGGGAAAGAGAGATGCTGGAGTTGAAGCTGGATACAGACGAGGATGATGAGGACGTGTTCTTTCTCCTGGTCTGAAGAGGCTGTGCTTTCCCACCTGACAGGTTCCTCACTCCACTTTGCTGGAAGGAAACACAATCATGACCAAAACAAATGAGTGATTTTACATATTTATCCTTTAACCTTTGTTTACCTTCTACAGACATTGCAGTGGGTTTGTATTTTAAAGGTCTTTGCTTTGAATTGTTAAAAGTGACCTACGATAATTCTCAACCATAAAAAAGTCCTGTTAATAATAGAGATGGCACGATATCACTTTTTTATGTCCGATACCGATATCATAACTTTGGATATCTGCCAATAACAATATGAAGCCAATATAGTGTATTTTTTTAATCAATAAAACTTTTTTTATAAATATGTTGTTGCATTTTGTATAAGTTCATACTGAAGTTTTAAAAAACAAAACACTAAAGCTATTCTGTTATACTTGTATGCAAAAAATACACTGCACCTAAAATATTTTATAGTTCAGCAAAACTGATCAATCTAATAAACTTAAAGCTGCACCATCCTCCCTATTCTGATATCTTAAAGAGTACTTAGCAAAAATATTAAACAACCTAACTAATAGCGTTGCCAACTCCCAGCAAAAATATTAGAGAACCACCCCCCACCTCACAATGCTTAATCAACTTTAATTTTATGCACGTGTAAAACAAATGCACAGAAATCAATTATTTTTCTACAATACTTATATAGATTCAACATCTTTCTTCAACAGAAGAAAGATGTACTATAGCTTAGTAGGATGTATATTAGACTTAATAGTTACTATATACAATAATGATTTCTATACATTTAATCAGATGACCCCTTTGGTTGTAAGATTCAGATATCCATCCATCCATTCACTTCCGCTTATCCTTTCCAGGGTCGCGGGGGGCGCTGGAGCCTATCCCAGCTGTCATAGGGTGAGAGGCAGGGTACACCCTGGACAGGTCGCCAGTCTGTCGCAGGGCCAACACACAGGAACAGACAACCATTCGCACTCACATTCACACCTAGTGGCAATTTGGATTATCCAATTAACCTATCCCCACAAGCTGCATGTCTTTGGACGGTGGGAGGAAGCCGGAGTACCCGGAGGGAACCCACGCAAACACGGGGAGAACATGCAAACTCCACACAGAAAGACCCCGGCCTGATGTTGGAATTGAACTCAGGACCTTCTTGCTGTGCGGCAATAGTGCTAACCACCGTGCCAAGATTCAGATAATTATTTATTAAAAGTTAGTCATTTTAAATGAAATAACAAAGAAAAGTATTTTTTGTGCCCCCCTCTCCCTGTTAATGCCCCACCTGGCCCCCCTGGCAAAACTTTGCTAGACCCGCCCCTGCACAGTTACCAGCTGTCAGCTACGTAGAAAAGGATCCTGGTGTTATTTGTCTCTCAGAAACAGTTCATAACTTCCCTTCAACTCATCCATGTCACCTAAAAGGTAAACCTGTTTCTCCATCACCTGTTCAGCTCTGATGATTCAGTAAGGACATCTCCTGGTTTCATCTTCATGTTTCCCTCTCACCACATATACAAACCGATATCATGAGCAGCACTTTTTACAGCTGTGGCTCCAGCAAACATCAGCTGATACTAGAAAGTAATATTAAATCAAGTCTAACAACTGCTTATCAAGCTTAAATGTGGAGCTGTTGTTTATCCGCTGGTTTCCTCTTTCTGGCGCAAAGTGGGTGATAAACAAACAAGTAAGACTGGACTTGTGACAGAAAAGCCGATCAGCTGATCATTGATCAGTTTCATGATTGAAGTAGCAACAGGAGAGGGAGGGGAGAGAATGAGAGAAGAAGAGGCAGCTGTGCAGCAAAGACAGAATAACTCCTGCCTTTTTTTGTGCCTTTTTTCCCATTCTAGCTGAAGTACGGGACAAATTGCTTCCTTTTCGCCTCAATATGGAACTCCAATGGCCAGTCCAGCTGTGGCTTCATATATCAGTTGTTAAGATTAATGTGGAAATACTATGCAAACATTCAGAGATGCACTTACACACTTTACTTCTCTGGGATAGTTTTCTCTGAGATGAAGTGCTGCGGTTTCGAAGCACGTAGCGAGGCTCCAAATGCTCCACCAGACCACCGACAGGTCTCGCAGACAACAGCCGCTCTATCAAGTGAGAAATACCGCTCGAATGCGCTGAGCCGGGTTACGCGAAGCAGCATGTTTTGTGAGGTGATTTTGTGATACTTCGGATCGGATTACTTTTTTTTTTTTTTTTTAAATTTCTCTCCGATATCCGATCCAGTAATTTAGGTCCGTATCGGACCAATACCAATACGTAATATCGGATCAGTCCATCTCTAGTTAATAATGTTATTTTAATTAAGTTTTCAAAAAATTGATGTGTTCATAGTAAAACGCATTAAAAATATAGAGGAGTGGGCACTGGTTTGTGGAAGCTGCTATGTTTGATCATAACTACAGTGGGCGAGGTGGACATCTGTTCCTCCTAATCGTGTTTTATGTATGTGGCTACAGACTGGCCACACCCCTTATAAGTTACTTTTAATTTAAAAATCCTGAATGGCTCTTTCAGGATATTTGACAATTTAACATTTGTACATGTGGATAATCACTTTCTCCTCCTCCTCCCTCATTTCCACCTCATCCTCTTTTCCTAAACTGAAGTCAAAGCTCTCAAAATATCCTCAAAAATTCACCTCAGTATTGCTGAGGTGTTGCAGTATTGCTATACTATTTATGGCCTCCTCCAGAGTAAACAGACATGGAAACATTGACAGCGGAGGTAAGCTGATAGCCTACTCACTACAGCTGAATGGCAATGACAGTTGCTTGTCATACAGAGGCCACCATAGCTAGGATTATGCATTTGAATTGGTAGGGGTAAGAAAACAAAATTCATTTGATATACCTTTATTGATATTGATATACCTTTATTAGTCCCACAAGGGGAAATTTGAATGCAATCTACTGACATCTAGTGATGAGATTTCACACATTATTCTTTTAATGATTCATAGTTAAAAAGGCTATGCTATAAAAAAAATGGGGGAAATAAAAAAAAGCTTGAACTCCAATTTACTGTAGACTCAGATGCTTCTACATAACTCCTATCAAAGCGCTTCGGCTCCATAATTATTGTTTTTTGTTAACCTCATTTACAAAGTGAGAAATAAAGTCAGCAGGTAAATATCACTCAAAGTAAACTAAATGTTTATCCCAATTCGAAAACACTGCACTGAACTATTTGAACATGCAGACAGTTACCTTTACCTTGGTTGGCCGAGGCAGTGTGCGTTTTCCCAACAGACTGGAGTTGAGGGAGCTATCACTGATGTCAGAGGCCACGCTCGCTGAATCGGAGAGCAAATCCTCAGATGACTCCGCCCTTTTAGGGGGACAAGAAGACG
Source organism: Neolamprologus brichardi (assembly GCF_056152115.1). Taxonomy (NCBI): domain Eukaryota; kingdom Metazoa; phylum Chordata; class Actinopteri; order Cichliformes; family Cichlidae; genus Neolamprologus; species Neolamprologus brichardi. The sequence continues at coordinate 24,541,820 of NC_142110.1, forward strand.
GGCTTTGCCTCCAACTGCCCACTGCCTGAAACAGGTAATAGGCAACAGATCATCAGTAATCTGTTGATAGGGTGCTTTTAAGCCAACAACTTCTTACTAAACTATCTACACACAAAATAAAAATTTTAATAAAAGGACAAAAGCTCATATAAAGTCAGTTCTGGTTGTGTTTCTGTTTTTGTTTATTTTATTACATTTGCTTCCTGGTTAGGAATCTGTTTCATCTATTTATTTTTGCTACTTTAATAAGTCTTAAGAAGATTGTAAGTTTTTCTAGGAAGGATCACTTTATGAACTGGTTTAATACAAATTTATTAATCTGTTATGTAACTGTAACATCACACTTGCATCTATTGAATGGTTCCGTTAAAACAAAGATAATGTATAAATATAGCAACAAGCTTTTTAAAACAGGAACAGGAGTGTTCAGTTTGTATCTTAAAGTATTAAGGTGTCAAGTACTTATTCGAAAATGCAACTTATCCATTTTAATGAAATTAATTGGAAATGTTTACAATCTTTTGTTTTTTTAAATGTTGCTTTTTAAAAGCATGTTCAACAAAGATATCAATCATAAACATTTTCCATGCAAGGAATAAAGCAGAAAATAAGTACTGCTTGTATTCTTCGGGCATTAAAAATACCCACGATTCTGTCATGGAAACTGCACGGGCTCAGGAACACTTCCAGAAATCATGGAACCATTTGCTGTCCCAAATCCAAAGTTACATTATGCAAGGAGGAATACATATGAAGACATGATCCAGAAACGGGGCTCTCTTCTCAGAGCCAAAGGTATACAGAGAAGTCTTTAAATCATAGGTGTCAAACTCTGGCCCGTGGGCCAAATTTGGCCCGCAGCCTAATTACATTTGGCCCGCGAAGCCATACCAAATTACTATTAGAGCTGGCCTACTGGTATTATACAGCTAATATATATATTGTTTAGTATTAAGCTTTGCTTGTTCCATATTCAGTTTTTCAGCAAAACGTGTTTGAGTCCATAAGAAAAGATTCATTCTTATATCTGGAGGAATAAATATATTTCAATAAATATTAATGTTAGCCCGCGACTTTGTTCCGGCTTTGAATTTTGGCCCACTGTGTATTTGAGTTTGACACCCCTGCTTTAATGTGACACGCTTCCACACCGCCATGAAAATGTAGTGGAAGTGTGTGAGGAGAGGCGGATTCGGAGAAGACCGATTCAGAGAAAGCCTATTAGGTATCTGTCAAAGGCTGCTTCCAGAAAACAGCGCTAAGCCTGAGGCTATTTTTATAGACCGATACTGGGTGAATTAAAAACTCAAATCTTACTCTGTTGGGTGGTTGCAGTTTGGTCTTTTCCACTCTGCTCTTGTTGGTTGAACAGGAAGTCACTGGAATGGTTGGTTTGCTTGGCAGCACAACAGCAACACCTAGTGCAGATTTCCCTCGGAGTGCAGTTCTGGGCTGAGCTTTGGCTTGGATCACAGGGCTGCAGGTGCTGAGTCTGCTTTTTGAAGTAGGGCGGGTAGACGAAGCTGGGGTGATAGTGGGGCGGATAGATGAAGTGATGCTGGATCCGCTGCCTCTCTGCAGTTGGCGCTGGATGACGGGCGGCAGCTGCTTCAGTGGACTGTCCTGCACACAGAAGGTCTGTCGTTTGTTTGGGCTGACTCCACTGGTGGTCTGAGCAAGGAGACCAAGTCTGGTCTCAGCATCCTCGACAAACTCCTCTTGCTCAGTCATGGTGTCCATGGTCACACTGGTGGTGTCTCTGTTCTCATCGTGTGACACAGTGCTCTGCAGCTGACTTGCTAGTCTGTGGGCTTCCTGACACACAGCCTCCAGCTGTTCTCCCGTCAGCGGGCTCCAGGTTATGCTATGGTTCTCGAGGGGAGATGCCACATTAACGGAAACACACTTCTCTTTATGACCGACTGGACCAACAAACACCTCATCTTCATCTTCATCACCCCTAGAGCTGCAGAGCACAAGGACATTAGTGCATAAGTGACAGCAAGAGTAACAAACAGTTCACATCAATTAAACTTTAAACAACAAGGAGATGACTACACACAGTTTTAAAAATAAAGCATTTCTTAAAATAAAGCAAGAGTGATGTGGAGCAACCGTTTCATGCCGACATAAACAAAGAAGAGAAAAAGAGTTCAAGTTATTACTAAAATTAAATTGGAAGCTATAAAGGCAAAACCAAAGTAAGAAAACTTATTTTGCTTTAAATTATTAAGATATATTATGCACTTAAGTAGTTTGAATTAGAAATCACATGCCCAAACAAACTTTAGAGGGATTTTTTTTTAAAATCCAATAACTCATGGTCTAATATGATACATTACAGAGCTTAAATCTCAAATGAATGATGGTATTGAGAGTATCCTTAGATAAACCTGCGTGTCCACGTCAACTGCCATCCTGCCTGGCCAGCAGGGTGACGACAATACCCATCCGCATTTTACAGTTGAGGGCTAAAATGCCGAGTTCCTTGACGGCTTTTACTCAGTTAAAACTGACTTTTAAGATACCTCAGGATGTTCAGAGATTTGCAAAAGTTGTTGACATTCACTTAAACTTATTTACACTTGAAGAAAACAGAACTATTGGGACATGTTGTTTTACTAATTTTATACTGTTCGATAGTTTTAATGGTTGTTTTATATTCCTGTTAATAGTTTATTACTTTGTCAATTTGACTTTGTGTGGGTTTGCTCATTTCAGTTTAGTTTTCATTAGCTTACATATTGTCCGTTATTATACTGTGCTGCAGATCAAATCCTGCATGTGAACCTTATTAGTGCAAGATCATATGTCAAACACGTCTTCTGGATGTTGGCAGCCGGACAATTATAGGATATTGTGGGAATTTAAATGCGGATATAAAAGAAAAGTGCGTGACTGAACTCCTGGCAGTATCTCGATAGAAACTCTCGTGTGATTTTTACCTGGCAGGCGACAGAGAAACATCAAAGTCAAACTTCTCATCAGGCAGAAAGAACACATCTACTGAGACACAATCAAAGTGATTAGTGATGAAACGCTTAAAAACAGAGTATAAAGGCCTGATGTCTGACGGTCACTGAATGCTTACTCACCGCTGTTAGCTCGACAGTCCATCCGTAAGCTTGTTCGTCTCTGAAAACAGATCAGACGTGCAGGTTTACTATCACAATAGTCTAAAAACATTCAACTTTACACCAACACTGACAAACAGCGAAACCAGTGAATTTAGAAACGACCATTTTGACTATTATGCTAACTTTAACGTTAGCTCTTTAGCACTCCACCTATGTCAAACAATAACAGACAAGAGCGTAAAACTCACAATTTAAAGATTCATTTTCGATGATTTTATGGTCCAACAATTTCCATGGAGATAAATGTTTTATTCAAGTTAAAATACAAACCTCTATTTCCTCCGAAACCTCACAAATCTTTTTTGCTTCGCATTCAAACAGCGACGTGGAAGCAGAGAATTTCACAAATAATTCAAATCTGCTGCGCTGCATGTCACGTGACTCATAGATACGCCACTATTGGTTTAAAGACTATGACGGAGTCTTCGGTGGCGTCCTGGGGATTGTAGTCAAAAGCTAGCTAAACCTTGTGTCTGAACAATTTCCATTTACCATCTATGATTTTGTTTGATTTAAATTCGATTTTAAAAATTTGTATCCCAACAAAACAGCTCATATGAAAGTAATACAAATGTAATAAAAGTTTAAAAAATGACTCTTAGCAATTAAATTCGTTCATCTTTGTATATTTTTAAATTAAAGATATTCATGCATTGAATAAAATGTAGATTAAAAATGCAATTCTTTTACAGTTCTTTCATTACAAGCTCTACGGTATTCATTGGACTGCTACATAACATGTAATGGTACTCTACTGCTTTTTAAATTGAATAATAGACTACAATAATAAAATCTGTGGATGAAGACTCTGTCTTCTAAATTTGGTCTGCCTGCTAGAACCACTCACATATAGACCACAGTGATTCAAATAACCACTGCTTACAACCAAGGTGTCCAAAAGAACATCTCTGAACACAACACACAGAAACTTGAAGCAGATGGGCTACAGCACCAAAGCACCATAGGGACCGCTCCTGTCACTTAGAACAGGAAAGTGAGGCTCATACACATGATCTTGCCAAAATTGGATAATTGAAGAGTGGAAATAGGTTGCCTGGTCTGGTGAGTGTCAATTTCTGTCGTGACAGAAGGTGCTAGTGTAAGAACCACAACATGAGAGCATAGATCCATCCTGGCTTGTATAAATGATTCTTGTTGGTCGTATAATGGTATGAGGGAAATTTTCCTGGTACACTTTGGGCTCCTTAATGAGCCTCATTTAAAAACCACAGCCAGCACCCAGCCTCAAGCGGACTGACAGGATCTGCAAAGAGTGGTGCGCTCAGCCGAACACACCATTCAATCAGAGCTTCCTGACCTGCTGTCCATCTACACCAAGTGGTGCAAGACTAAAGCCAGGAAGATTATGATGGACCTCTCCCATCCCAACAATACACTCTTCTCAGTGTTGAGGTCTGGGAAGTGCTTTTGCTCCCCTAAGGCCAAAAAAGAGAGAATGAGGAGGAACTTTTTTCCCCAGGTTATTCGGGTCCTGAACCAGGTGTAGAACTGGACTCTCTCACACACATCACATCATCACATGCACTGTTTGTTTGTTTTTTTGCACACTTCTTAAAATTTATAATTTATTTTTATTCATAATTTCTTTGGTAAACTGTTATTTGCATATTTTTACTGTAAATTACTAAGAATTTACTGTAAGTTAAAATCTGTAAATTTTGTAGTAATCTGTAAATCTTACTGTCAGTTCTTACTGTCATTTACTGGTCGGGCATTGCACAGCAATAAGCATTTCTCCACATGTCATACGTCATGTCATGTGTATGGTTGTGTGTGACAAATAAAATTTGAATTTGAACAGCCTACCTGAGTTTTGTTGCTGACATACTGAAGCCCACATTTTCCTGACAAATGTAGCACAATGTAAGGGGAAATAAACAGGCTTTCCTGTATAAGAATAACAAGAATAAACAAGAAGCAACAAAGAAATAATTTTACTGTTTGTGGTAAGTTTATATTGAACAGCTGCAATAAGCTGAAGTTCTTAGACGTAAGAGCATATCTGAAAACACATTTCAGTCACTGTTTAAAGAGCAAGAGTTGTGCTGTAGCTAAATGTATTACCATTAGTGTCCACGATGACTTTGAAAACAGAATGCACTGGAAATGTACGTACATGAAAATTATACAGAGTATAAAACCATACAGAACTATTATCTCTGTAAAATTGTTTTATTTTTAGGCCATCTTTTCATTTACAGTGAAAGTCTACAGTTACTTATGCATCTGATCAATATACTTTAAAGTTAAATTAAATTAAAAGTGACTGGTATCGGACTATTATGTACACTTGTGGCCTTTTTAAAAAAGATATCTGTGGTAAGCCAATATATTAGAGCAAAACATTTCTGGCACAACTTCACCTACTTCCAAGGTGGAGGGAGAGGACGAAAGAATTCACAATGAAGGAACTCCAGAAACACTTAAGGGTTGACCCTGATGAAGGCCACAAGCCAAAACACGTTGGTCAGTCAATAAAGTTGTTCATCTTTCCTTAAGTGTTGCTGGAGTTCCTGCATTGTGAAGCCGATATATTAGGCACGAATGTGATGCCACCTAAAGCATGATGCAGGTACTGCACTAAAAAGCCGCACACTGTTAAGGTACCATATTTGATTTTACTTAAACACATGTACATCACATTTCAACAATAGAAATTACACAATTTAAAAAACATTACACCTATCCATACAAGAAACCATTTTATAAAAACCTCAAATCCAAAAGACACAAAAGGAGGAGAGAAAAATGTTCACAGTGACGTCAACAAGGCAAAAATCAAACCCGAGCAAAAACAGGACACACTGAAAGAAAGTCAGGAAACTATTTTTAAAGAGTACTTGGCTGAGGCATGATGGTATTAGCAAGTGGCATCAAAAAAAAAGAAAAGAAAAAAAAGAAACCCCACAAAAGAAAAAACATGTGGAAATTAAAGTGAGATCAAACTAAAGTGAAGCTGTCCACTTCATGTGCAATTTTATTTTTTAAAATTTGTCAGAATTTATATTTAAAAGAACATCTTATTTTGGAGAGTTTATTTTTTGTGACTGAATTATTTCAGATTAAAGTTTTTTTTAATAAGACATAAACAAAACGAAACAAAAAACACCACAATCAAAAGTCATAAATCTGAATATTAAATAAAATGGACATCAATTTGGGATTCAAACTTTTAATTGAACATGTAAAATACAAAACAAAAAAATAAAAAACAAAACATTCAACCCAAAATTAAAAAAAAATACAAAAATGTTAGTCTGAAGTTTTAAGTCACTTACAACAGATTACAAAAAACAGACATTCTCAACCCCCCCCCCCCCAATAAAGTTATCAGATAATAGAAATGAAAGGAAAAAGTGCTTTTTTTAGTGCTTTAGTTGATTCTTCTTTAAGCTTGATGAAAATCGAATGACAAACAAATACAAAAATGTAGCATTTGTAGTTCCCTGTGGGATTTTGTTTCGTGGCTCATTAATTGTAAAACAGAAAGCATAAACTGCTAAACTGGCATTAGCTTTAGCCACTTAGCTTCTGGCTAAGTCAAACAAAGCTTAAGAAAAAGACTAACTCTGTGGTTTACACTAAATTCCATGTGTCAAAGACTGCTCACATAACTGCTGAACATTGATACAGAATACAAACACTTTACACCAACATATTAACTGTAAGGCTTAGTTGCAATAGTACAATACAGAGTCATATGATGATACTGTTTACAAATCCCTGAAGACACCAATGTATAATAATGAGGTTTAAACACATTTGTTTGCCAGTGGTTTAATACACAGTCATGAAACCCTCCACCTAAGTTTGCATCGAAAGCTATAAAGACACTATTTAACAATAGTATCAGTTTCTCTTAACATTTGAAGATTTGAACTGTCAGCAAGAGACTTGATGGACCTTTTGCTGTTCTTTCATACAATTAGACAATATTGAGTCAGAATCAGGACAAGATTAAAAACTACTTTTTATATTTTCTGTTTCCTCCCTTTATAATTTGCCTGCAGACAGACTTCCATCAGTCAGTGTTTATAAGTCAGATTAATATGTTTGGTTGTAAGTAAAGGCCAAATTAAGTCTACCACTAAGATTAACTGTATAGTCATTAGAAAACAGTAAATACATCCATTCCAGTTTCTCAAGAGTGCACCGTGTCATTTTTTTTTAAACGTTGTGTTTTGTCTGATTAACAGTTCAAAGCCTGAAAATGTTCAGATTACATCGATAAAGACACAGAAAAGCAAGAAATTAATATATTGGGAAAGCTGCAGGCAGAGAATAACTGTTCTTATTAATTGACTAGCGAATTAAATTATTATTCAATTTTTTTAGCACAAAAACAAAATGTAGTTAAGTTTCCAGTTTAATTTGCTGCTACTAAAGTAAACTAAAGCCTGCAACCGGTCATGTGACAAACTTGAACCAATAAAGTGCAGGTAAAAGTAGCTGTGGGAGTAAAAGTAAGCTTTTGTAAAACTTCTTCTTCTACAGGCTTTTACTATGTGAACCAAAAACGTCCAGTAGATTTTTCACAATAAAAGCCTAAAAACTATGGGAGGGATTGAACCCTTTGAGCTATCAAGAGGCTTTTAATTTAATATCAAGTCTGCGCACGTGAAATGCTGAGATGTTTACCAGAGATGAAAAAACAGAGACGCAATTCTTGTAAATGTTTTTTTCAGTAAACTAACCCTTAGAGAGGATGTAAAGTGCTCTCATTTGTGGATGGTATTGTTAATTTGTTATCAGAAACAGTGATTGATAACAGACTGTCTGATTCTGACAAAAAAAAAATAATCAGTGATTAGTTGGAATCAGCCGATTTAATATCAACCACTAAAATACTATCACTGAATTATTTTCATGGGTGACTGATGGGGGAAGACCAGCAGCTCAAACTGAAGTCAGCAGCCATCTAAGAACCTTCAGGTGCTTGTGTTTAAGGCAGCCATCGCAAAGGTCTTACTATGTCTCAGGGTTGATAGCTGTAGCCTTAGTAACGATCTTCATGTACTGAGTGTAGATGGCTTCAAATGCCTCATCTCTGTGCATCATTGCGCCGAAGACCATAGGCTGCAAGAGAACAGAGGAACATCAGAACCAGACTCCACACAAAAAGAAAACAGAGCCACACTTGTTACACATCAGTGTAACAAATTCATACTGTATAGAAATCTGTTTATTTTAGAGTACATCACTTGTCATACTTATTAGTGGTACTTTTACTTGTCAGAGTGTATTCTTACATCTGTGAAATGCTTCTTCTAAATGAGTAAAAACAATTTTAGTTTCTTTGCTATTCTGAACTGAGCTCTTACTTTTTGGGTGGATGGTGTCGCAATGGAGATCCCCATCCCAGACCCAGGCAGCACTGACAAAACTTTGTACTGTGAGAAACAACAGAGCAGATCAGAGCAAATTCAGACCAATGCAAGGGAAACACATGTGCAAGAAGAGCAGACACGAGCGAACGTTAGAAAGGTTTTAAATATCTGATGTTAGAAAGTAAAAGACTGTTTCCTGAATAAATGAAAACAAAGGGCATGCTTCAGTACCTGCAGCACTTTTTGTTTCAGGTTTTTACTCCATTAAGACTGTTCTAAGAACTAACACTGCAGTGTAGTGAAATGACATGTCTGCTTTCTTTCTTTTTTTAAAAATTAATTAATTAATAATTTAATCTAATCAAAGACACTCAAAGGTTTACACAGGCTAGTTACAGTGGCTTCAAAAACACAAGCTAATCAGGAAATGACATCACAAAGTAATCTAATTGAATATTATAAACCTGGGAAGCATCAACAATATTTCTAAAGTGAACACTTACCTTCTGGATGTCAGTAATGTCGAGCAGTTTGATGACTTTGTTCCTCTTTGAGGACCCGGACCTGGAGCTGGAGCTCTCGAAACACAGGTAACTGTAAAGACAGCAGAGACTCTGTTATCTCCCGCTCCTACAACGCTCTGCAATGGTGATTATAAGAGATTATAAGCACTCAGAACATTTATGGCACCCATCCACCAAGGATCAGCAACACACCCTAATGGAAACTTACATACTGCTACCTGATAAGCCAAACATAAGAAAAGCCCAGCTCTTTCATCAGACACCCTGGCAGTTTATTTTCTTCTCAGAAGTCTGAAGTAACTACTGTTCATTATTTATGGTCTTTATTATCCTGCATCTCTCACACCAAACCCTAGTTGTTCGGGGAGAGACCCTTCAGTGTTGGTACTCCTACACTCTGAAGCCCTTTCCTCTGAGATCATTTTCAAACAGAAGTTTACTCGTCACCTATTTACCGAAACCTTTGGCCAATAACCTTTTTAACCTTTAACTTTTCAGGTAAAGCAGCCTTAGGCTATTCAAACTTTACGTATAAATGTAAAAGTGTCATATGAAATACTTTAGCAAACGCAAGTTTACTGTTTGAATGTTCATACAAAGACAGAACCAAAAATGCTGCAGAGGCTGCGCGACGTCAGAAAACAAATACGGGGCAAATAAATGATGTACTCAACATGTTATCGCTCGCTCTGCTTATTACTACAAGTGCCAAACTTATAGGAGGAAACATTCTGTGTGTGATAAACAGAGATGTGCCACAGTGTCTCTCTCTGCTCATTCTGTCAGATGACTTACTTCTCGGTGACATAAAGCACTCCGTTGCGGATGTAGTCTGTCGGTGTCTTCCTGTCTCTGTTGATGAGGCAGCAGCGCCAGCCAGTCTCACACACTGAAACAATCATTACAATTAAAACATTTCTGGTAAGAAAACAGTCAACATCTAAAGTCCTTTCTATTAAACTGCATTAGCAAATAGATAATTCAGTTTTAGATTCTTTTATGCATCTGTAAAACAATTTTTTGTCCTTTTCAAGTAGAGTGTACATAAACGTCAAATTTATCTGTTTAAATTTACAATAAAATAATAATATGTGCAAAAAATGAAGGGTCTGAATCCTTTCTGAATCTACTGCACATTACCCACAAAGAATGATGGGCCAACACTTCAGACTGAGTTAGAAGGATTCATCTATTAATTCATTTTCTCCTGTAGTTCCTTTCTCACCTGTCAGAGGGCGCTCACTCTCTGGCAGGTTAAACACCTCATGAAAAGCTCCTCTCTTGGTGCTGTAGTATCGCCCTCCATCCTCATCCCGATTGACACCCACAGGAGCTGCTGCGGTGAGGCTGCCTCGGCCCCCAGCAGCTATCACCTGAGCAGGTAGACAGAAGCAGGTACACAATTTGCTAATCACTACAAGTAGCAGTGTCTGAAGCATCCCTGCAGTCAGATGTATAATCCAGTGCAAAATCACCCCTTACTTTACATTTTTCTTCTAGTAAGACAGACTTTCTTGTAGCTTTTAAATTGGTCTTGAGCAACAGTTCTTTTCAGATTTTTCTTTGGACACTGCTTGCTTTTTACTCTGTCTCAGAGCAGTCCTGGTACATGATCTTTTTCACTGGAATGTGTTTCAGCTCACCTGATGCTGTCCTCCAATACTGCTACAAAATTTTTTATAAGGAATCCGTGAATCGCAACCTTATCGTGGTGGAGGGGTTTGTGTGTCCCAGGGATCCCAGGGGCTATGTTGTCTGGGGGCTTTTGCCCCCTGGTAGGGTCTCCCATGGCAAATTGGTCCTGGGTGAGGGACCAGACAAAGAGCGATTCAGAAGACCCCTATGAAAAAAACACCGAGGGAACAGTTTACCCTGCCCGGGATAGGGTTACCGGGGCCCCGCCCTGGAGCCAGGCCCGGGGAGGGTGCCCGAGGGCGAGCGTCTGGTGGCCGGGCCTTAGTCCATGGGACCCGGCCGGGCACAGCCCGAAGAGGAGACATGGGCCCATCCTCCCGCAGGCCCACCACCCGCAGGAGGCGCCATAGGGGTCGGGTGCATTGTGTGCCGGGTGGCGGCCAGGAGCGGAGGCCCTGGCGGACTGACCCCCGGCTGCCAAGACTGGCAATAGGGACATGGAATGTCACCTCTCTGGTGGGGAAGGAGCCTGAGTTAGTGCGTGAGGTTGAGAGGTACCGGCTAGATATAGTCGGGCTCACCTCTACGCACGGCTTGGGCTCTGGAACCAGTCTCCTGGAGAGGGGCTGGACTCTGTCTCAGTCTGGAGTTGCCCCTGGTGAGAGGCGGCGGGCTGGGGTGGGTATTCTAATATCCCCTTGGCTTGCTGCCGGTACGTTGGGGTTTTTCCCGGTGGACGAGAGGGTTTGTTCCCTGCGCCTTAGGGTCGGGGAACGGGTCCTGACTGTCATCTGCGCTTATGCGCCGAGTGGCAGTTCGGAGTACCCAGCCTTCTTAGAGTCCCTGGGGGGGGGTGCTGGAAGGTGCTCCACCTGGAGACTCTGTTGTCCTGCTGGGAGACTTCAATGCTCACGTGGGTAACGACAGCGAGACCTGGAGGGGCGTGATTGGGAGGAACGGCCTCCCTGATCTGAACCCGAGCGGTGCTTTGTTATTGGACTTCTGTGCTAATCACAGTTTGGCCATAACGAACACCTTGTTCGAACATAAGAGTGTCCATAAGTGCACGTGGCACCAGGACGCTCTAGGCCGTAGGTCGATGATCGATTTTGTAATCGTATCACCAGACCTGCGACCATATGTTCTGGACACTCGGGTAAAGAGAGGGGCTGAGCTGTCAACTGATCACCACCTGGTGGTGAGTTGGATCAGGTGGCGGGGGAGGACGCTGGACAGACCTGGTGCACCTAAACGCGTAGTGAGGGTGTGCTGGGAACGACTAGCAGAGGCCCCAGTCCGCGAGATCTTCAACGCACACCTCCGGCAGAGCTTCAACAGCATTCCGAGGGAGGCGGGGGACATCGAGTCCGAATGGACCATGTTCAGCGCCTCCATTGCCGAAGCTGCTGCATTGAGCTGCGGCCGCAAGGTGGTTGGTGCCTGCCGTGGTGGTAATCCCCGAACCAAATGGTGGACACCAGAGGTGAAGGGAGCCACCAGGCTGAAGAAGGAGTCCTATCGGGCTTGGTTAGCCTGTGGGACTCCGGAGGCAGCCGACAGGTATCGACAGGCCAAGCAGAATGCGGCTCGGGCAGTGGCTGAAGCAAAAACTCGGGTGTGGGAGGAGTTTGGAGAGGCCATGGAAAAAGACTTTCGGACTGCCTCGAAGAGGTTCTGGCAAACCGTCAGGCGTCTCAGGAGGGGAAAGCGGTGCTCTACCTGCACTGTGTATAGTGCTGGCGGAGCGCTGCTGACGTCGACTGAGAAAATTGTCAGGCGGTGGAAGGAATACTTCGAGGACCTCCTCAATCCCACTGACGCGTCTTCCAAGGAGGAAGCAGAGTCTGGGGATGAGGGGAATGACCCGCCAATTTCTGGGGGCGAGGTCACTGAGGCAGTTAAACAACTCCTTGGTGGCAGAGCCCCTGGTGTTGATGAGGTCCGCCCCGAGTTCCTGAAGGCTCTGGACGTTGTAGGGCTGTCCTGGCTGACACGCCTCTGCAATGTTGCGTGGAGATCAGGGGCAGTACCCGTGGACTGGCAGACCGGGGTGGTGGTCCCCATCTTTAAGAAGGGGGACCGGAGGGTGTGTTCCAACTACAGGGGGATCACACTCCTCAGCCTCCCCGGTAAAGTCTATGCCAGGGTGCTGGAAAGGAGAGTTCGTCCGCTAGTCGAACCTCTGATGCAGGAGGAACAATGCGGTTTTCGTCCTGGTCGCGGAACACTGGACCAGCTCTTCATCCTCTCGAGGATACTTGAGGGTGCATGGGAGTTTGCCCAACCAGTCTACATGTGTTTTGTGGACTTGGAGAAGGCATTCGACCGTGTCCCTCGGGGTGTCCTGTGGGAGGTGTTGCGGGAGTATGGGGTGTCTGGCCCATTGCTACGGGCCATTCGATCCCTATACAACCGTTGCAAGAGCTTGGTTCGCATTGCCGGCAATAAGTCGGACTCGTTCCCGGTGGGTGATGGGCTCCGCCAGGGCTGCCCTTTGTCACCGGTTCTGTTCATAATTTTTATGGACAGGATTTCTAGGCGCAGCCAAGTGGCGGAGGGCTTTCGCTTTGGTGGCCTCAGGATCTCATCTCTGATCTTTGCGGATGATGTGGTTCTGTTGGCTTCATCGGGTGAGGGCCTCCAGCTCGCACTGGAGCGGTTCGCAGCCGAGTGTGAAGCAGCGGGAATGAGGATCAGCACCTCCAAATCTGAGGCCATGGTTCTCAGCCGGAAAAGGGTGGAGTGCCCACTCCGGGTCGGGGATGAGGTCCTGCCCCAAGTGGAGGAGTTCAAGTATCTCGGGGTCTTGTTCGCGAGTGATGGGAGAAGGGAGCCGGAGATCGACAGACGGACTGGGGCTGCAGCTGCAGTAATGCAGACGCTGCACCGGTCCGTCGTGGTGAAGAGGGAGCTGAGTGTAAAAGCGAAGCTCTCAATTTACCGGTCGATCTACGTCCCTACCCTCACCTATGGCCACGAGCTGTGGGTAGTGACCGAAAGGACGAGATCGCGGATACAAGCGGCGGAAATGAGCTTCCTCCAAAGGGTGGCTGGCATCTCCCTTAGAGATAGGGTGAGAAGTTCGGCCATCCGGGAGGGGCTCAGAGTAGAGCCGCTGCTGCTCCACATCGAAAGGAGCCAGCTGAGGTGGTTTGGGCATCTGGTAAGGATGCCCCCTGGGCGCCTCCTGGGTGAGGTGTTCCAGGCATGTCCCACCGGGAGGAGGCCCCGGGGCAGACCCAGGACACGCTGGAGAGATTATATCTCTCGGCTGGCCTGGGAACGCCTTGGTGTTCCCCCGGATGAGCTGGAGGAGGTGGCTGGGGAGAGGGAGGTCTGGGCCTCTTTGCTTAGGCTGCTGCCCCCGCGACCCGGCCCCGGATAAAGCGGATGAAGATGGATGGATGGATGGATACTTGAGTTCAGCCTGGAGGTAAAACGAGCACGTTTCCACTCAAAAACAGAAAATTGAAGGCTCTGAATTGAATCTGAATAAAAATTCTGCCAAATCAAAGAACTTAACCATAAATTGTCCAGTTAGATATTAGCTTCTAGCAGAGGTATCAGTGTCTTTGACATGCAAGCATAAATATCTAACTTGCTGTTCTTTACTGCAGGAAACCTTCCACTGACCTTTACTGTAATCACCACACAGGACCAGAGCTTTTAAATGTTTTAAGCTGCTGCATCACCCATACTCCCCCCAAAAATGTACTCAGGTATGCTGGAAGATAGGCTGAAATTCAGTGTATGTGCAGCTCAAGACATTAGTTGGGAACAAACATTAACTGTGTCTGTTAACACTGGGTAGGATACATCTGTCAGCAACATTAAAAACGCCTGTCTAACATTTTTAGGATCTAGTTCAATAAAAACAGCTGTGATAAGTTGGAGCAAAAACACTTCTAAGGTGTGTTTGGCACTGAGATGCTGCCAGAGGATTTGGTCGTGTCAGAAGCGTAAGCAGAGCGCCCATGGGAAGGTCACAACTCAGCTGAACAGCACATTTTAACCTCTTAACATCTACCAGGTCATCCACAGCCTGTCTGGGGTTAAATCTTTTTTGGGGTGTGTGTGTGTGTGTGTGTGTGTGTGTGTGTGTGTGTGTGGAATATTTACCTAATTTGTTTTGCCAAGTAGAAATGTTCTAACAGAGGATCTATAACAGTGTAAATACTCTGGAAATGTAACATCTTCAACTTTCTTTAGCACATGGCTTAAATACTCCAAAATGCTAACCCTCCCCCAGTGAGCTTTGCTGGTGACTTGGTGTTTGTTAAGCAGTTAACAAGATGATCAATCATTATCTCACCTGTCATGTAGTAACTATTTTACACTTAGAAAGAGAAGACAACAAAACTTTATTCATTCTTACCTGAACTTTGGCATTAGATCTTACTTGGAGGTAAATCACAACATTTGTGCCAGATCTACATTTGTTAAAAGGGTGAAGCTAAAGCAAAGGTCACAGGGTCATCTGAATATAAAGTGGGAAAATCTGACTAGTACGCCAGGTGTAACGTTACGATTCAGGACGTCCCACTCTAAGAGGATTTTAACCAGATAGACCAACACTTCAGCAGCTGATTGGTTACAGCCAGTGATGTCAGTCAAAATATCTGATCACAACTCTCACCACAGCACACACTATGGGCCTCTACACTGTGATTGTAAATATAACACACACACACACACACACACTCAGCGCACAATCCTACCTGTTCACATTCAGACAGCTGGGAGAGAAAAATACAACCAGACCAGTAAGAACCAGTAACAAGCTGATCCAGTCTGTGCTGGTTTTTCCAGCCTATGATCTCACTACTGCAGGGTTTGTTCCTTTACGTCATGTAACTGACACAGACTAACATCAGCCCGGTGCTGAGATCTCTGAGCTCCGTGTGTAGATGTATGCAGGAGTTTGGACTCACTCGTCGGCCCAGCATAGTGTTGCTGCGCTCTTTCAGCTGCAGGTCGGTGGGTAAATTTGTCCAGATGATGTAGGGGGTGTCATAGCGCTGCCTCAGCTTGGGACAACTCTTAAAGATGAAGTCAATGATGAAGAACTTGATACCTGCGTATACACCTGAGGATTAAAGAGTAAAAATCTTTTATAGTGCATATACTGGACAAAAAAAAGTTGAATATGAAGCTGCTAAGCAAGATGCAAAGAGGAAGAAGAAGATTCATGGATGTATTGAAGGAGGAAATGCAGAATGGTGCTGTGACTAAAAAGATGCTAGAGACAGGAGAGGACAGAGGCACACAATCTGCTGTGATGACCCCTAAAGGGACTCACCACAGCCATCCCACCCATCCCCAGCAGAAACGTTCATTTCCATCAAAACTATAAGGTTCCTTCAAAATGAGCATTCATCTACATTGTTGGACTTAATAGACACTTGTCCGAAATCTTTATCACAGGTCTGCATGCCTTTTTAACAGGCAGTAATCAAGAAGAATCACAGGAATATCTGGCCTGTTATATATAGCTGTTTTCACAAGTGTACTGGATTCCTCACCTTTTATAGTGCACATGTGAACACAGATATCTGATGCACCCTTACACCCTTTGTGTAATGTTGGATTGTGCTGATGTGTGAATACAGGGCTCGCAAAATTTCAAAATCCCTGGTAGCCCTTTGGGCAGAGACTCTTCAGTTTTTGGTAGCCCAAAATAAATTTAAGTAGCCCGAACAAAAAAGAGAGCAATTTTTTGATTGATGTTTTGTTTCCTGTTTTGTTTCCGTTACAATATTATACATTAAAGTATAATATTGTAACGGAAACAAAACATTAATCAAAAAATTCCTGAAACACAAATTACAACATTGTATAAAAATTACAATCATCAACTCAAATACTTGGTTCTAATTGAACAGAAATTTCTATGAACTTGTAAAAACTGTGTAGGACATGAATCAGTCTGTGTCAGATCCTGAATTTGAAATTTCCACTGAAGTCACGGGTAAGAGGTAAGTGGAACCAAGACCATTTTCTTTTTGAAGTTTGCAAAGACTGCTAAATTTTGCCAGTGGGAAAACCAACAACACACCCGGCAGAACATTATGTTATTTACACGGGTGCACATAAGTGGTCCGCATGTGCGCATTCGCTGTCAAAATAAAAGACGCGCACCAGATAAGAAGTTGCAACGCGCGTTTGCATCCATATAAAAGGCAGTGTTTTTGTCCCCTAGAGTGGGATTTTCACGGCACATTCCACACCACATCTGTGTGAGTTCATCATTTGTTTGAAGCCAGCTCACCTCCTGCAACCACTTTTCCGAGAATACGCGCTTCTTTTGTGGTTCGGACTCCTTCTGACATTTCTTTGGAGGTGGAGGAACACCAAAGTAATTGCTTAAAGGAGCTTCTTTGACATCTTTAAGAGTTCTAAACAAATGTCTGTCCTCCTCCTGAAAATCCTATGTACGCAAACACACATTGCAACTTCTTATCTTGTGCGCGTTTTTTATTTTGACAGCGAATGCGCACCTGCGGACCACTTATGTGCAGCCCTGGTTATTTAACTCGTCATATTGCAGCCACAGAAATTCTTTTGTCCATGAAACCATAAAGCTGCACTTTCTTTTTGCCTTATAGTCTGATTTGTCATAACTTTTCCGTTTTGTGGTAAGCTTTTCTTTGGCTGTCACTTCTTCACCCTGACCTGTCTTATTTGGCTCAGCAGAACTAAAATATATATCCTGCTGCTTTTACACACGCACTCACATAACGCTCAGCGATTCTCTGCGCGATCAACCTCTCACATGTTTAAGCTTGCTGCGGGAGATTTCACTTGTCATGTTTGCATAGTAAGCTAACGATTGATAAGACGATGTCAGAGGAATTGGTGCGCAAATTATCGTCACTCACCAATCAGTGCTGTCACTCTCTATACACAGTTCGCGCGATTGCAAAGTGAAAGCAAAAAACAAGCGCAAATTCAAACACGATTTCAATATGTCACATATTGACAGTGGCTCACCGATGCCAATGACATAATTACCCAGCTACACCTCCGAAAGAATGCAAAAGCATTGACATAAATTTTTCCTTCCTATGATAGCCTGACGGGCAGGGCAGAGATAGATTTTGGTAGCCCGACTGGCAAAATCTCTAGCCCCGGGACGTCGGGCTAGCGATTTTGCGAGCCCTGGAATAGCACAGCTAATATTTCAGTGTATTTTCTGCTAGTGAGTGGGCACCATATGTGTTGCCTACTGCACATTATTTCCTAACCACATTCAGTGTTTCCAATTGTGTCATGATCTTTGAAGGAGACCGTTTGCTGTTGTAATTATATATTGTTAGATTATGAAAGTTTTGAACTTTCAAATAATGTCACCTTGTCCCCAAGGAGCTCATCAAAAAGCAATAAAAAAAAAAAAAGCTTAATATTAGCTGCAGCCCTATATTCAATGAATTTATGAAGGTATGACTGGAGCCAAACGTTGGACATAACATTAATGTTCAGCGCTCACACAGCTGTCGTGTTTTTAGACATGTGCATAAACAGAATATCTTTTCTCATCCATTCTTTTAGTGGATGATATATATTCTTTCATTCTGATATTTACTGAGAACAAGTGATTTAAATCTCAATAAGGGAGGGAAACAAGAGCACAGAAGGTGATCAACTTTTTATTTATTTATTTATTTTTTACCTATGATGAATCCCAGCAGTTTGTACGGGAGCAGGCATGAGGAGATGAAGGTCAACCACAGACCAACGTACAGCTTCTGAGTCAGCTCCGGCTGAACCCACATGAACAGACTGCGCACACACACACACACACACACACACACACACACGCACATGCACACGCACAGTATAAAGAAGCACTGTAAATGGATCACCAGTTCTTTCTGAGCTGAAACATAAAACTGTGTGTAGAAAAGCTTACTTCTTTATTTTCTCCAGTATGTTGGCCATCCTTCCAAACAGATTCTGTAAGGACATAACAATAATAATTAAATGTGTCAAAAAGAACCACTTGTGACCTTAGACCTCTCACTGTCCATCACATTTCACCTGAGCTTTCTGAGCGACATCCAGGACCAGCTGGAACTTCTCAGACACAGTCAGGTCTTCCTTAGGAGGCTCCTGAAAAAAGAAAATGAGAATCCCGAATATCTGTTATTAAAGAACTTAACAGTTTCCATTTGGACATCAGGACAGTTTTATGCGAGTCATTTCATAATAAAATGTTTAGTAATGAATATGAGGAGGCCAGAATAAAGAGAGATTTCTCACCACTGGCTCTGAAACTTCAGGTACAATGCTCCACTGGATCCTCCAGCCTCTAAGAGCAGAGAATCATGGGAAAATATGAGCTACACAATTAATATAATGAACTTCATTGCCTTGTATGCCCTTAAATGTGTCTTGTTGTATCAAGACACATTTAAGGGTCCCTCATCAGACCACTGTAACCAGATATTCAACAAAATTCTGCAGTAAACTTTTGCTCATATTGAACAGCTCTGATCCAGTCAGCTGATCATCAAGCGACTGGCACTTTAACGATTTCAGATTCTTACAATGGTCAGTATGTTGACTTTAAGAGCCAACTGTTCACTTAACACATAATTCATGACCCTGACATATGAATACACTGATAAGATATGGAAAAAAAAGTATGTAAAAAGATGCTAACTACTGAATTTGCACTAGATTTGCCACGGCACGACTACATGCGTCTTAAATTGAAGAATCTACTGAAGCCATTTTCCTAATAACTCTAAAAGTAAATAACATATTTGTCCAGCAAGTTAAAAAAACAAAAACACCACAGACAAGGGAACAAGTATTCCTGATAAACCTTACCTACACTGACTTAGTACTGAACCTTGACCTGGTTTAAAACTGTTGCCTTTTGTCTGGTTCTGATAAAAGCGGTGTGACTAACTTAGAGAGAGCAAAGGTTACACTAACTTGGCAATGAGGTAATTCAAGGACAGGCGGAGAATGGCGAGGAACAGGAACATGGGGATGACCCATCCATTCCACGCCACATACATGTAGACCTGTGGAGATCACATAGGTGTAAACACATTTAGCTTTGAATCAGTCTGTCTACTTGTGTTATATCTGTTGTGACTGGTGGATCCAATCCATGTTTAAAAGAATTGACTGTTGACCACCTGAACTGTGTGTGTGTGTGTGCACTCACAATGAAGGCAATGGCTGATGTATAGATGGAGTACCAGCTGGATAAGGCAGAAAGGTTCCTCATGAAATTGGTAACGGGTCTAAATCCTCGTTCTGGAAAGTAGACAAACTGACATCAGCTGACTTAATCATGACAAAGAAAACCTCAGCTCTATAAATGCATAAACTTATTTGAATGTTTATGCATTTGGCTTGGGTTTAGTATATCTGATGTCCTGGTGATGTGAATGGGATGCGTGGCTAACAAGGAGATGCAGTCTGTCTCAAACCCAGACTCATTAATGACTATCACATGCTAAATGTCCCCTTCTGTTTCCTTATTTGCTCTGTGGAGCACATTTTGAGAATTCCCTTGAATTTAAACGTTTTAACTTCTTACATAGTTATGAAATAACAACAGGGTATATCTATGCAAATGTTCCTTTATCCTTGAGCTACTGAAAACTAAATGACTCTAACAATGACTACACTGCTGCCTAATCAGTTAATGCAATAGTTTTAACCCCTTGAATCTAATCTCTTCAGTTAAATTTTTATATTTAACGTAATGATGTTCTGTGGGACGTACAATATTGTCTACTTATTGCATATGGTCTAATGAACTATTTTACCGTATCCCACAAAGATCTATTCTTGGCTCTTCACTGTTTCACTTGCTCATGCTTCTGTTTATAGCAAATACATGACCTGTTACTGTAGTATTATTGCACACTATACCCAGCAGTGCAGCTCACTGTCTTCAGACAATGTTGCATATTACATTTGGTAAAAAAAAAACAAGCAAACTTACTGAGCCGTCTCATGTTTTCAGTCAACCTGTGGATTATAAAAAAGATAACATGATAAAGAACACAATGAAAACCTATGCGGCTATAATAACTCCACAGCAGACCTGATCCAATTTTCATACTTTTCAGTAACTTTATTGTTACGGTTGCAGTTTTACAATTACAAATATAAAAGGTTTCAGATATGTTTGCATGGCTGGAAAAACTGTGTGGATTAGGTGATAAGTTCTTGAAAAGCTCAGCACTGCAGTGTGTGTGTGTGTGTGTGTGTCTGTGTGAGTGTTTAAAGATGTCATTTTTTAAGTTAACATGATAATAAAAATGTCAGTTCAAACAATGTCAGTTTTCAGTTTTCTACCATTACAGTTCTGCTAACACCCAGAAGTCTGTCACAGACAGTTACAGAATGTTTTCTGACCTTTTGGCACTCAGTGGTTCCTCCGTCTCCACTGTCATCTCCTCTGGTTGGAAGCGGAAGTCTTCGATGTAAACACCAAATCGATCATAAAGCCATTTCAATAAGTTGTCAACCAGAGTCTCCTTCTGTTTGTCTGAGGGGAGAAACAAGGCAATTGTGATAATAATTAAAGGACCATTCAATTAATTCTGTTTCTTTTCACGTCAAACAAAGGTGAAAAGATGGAACATCTACAAAAAGTGAAAGAGCATAGATCAGCCATACCACTGCCAGCAGCTGAAGGAGCAGATGGAGCTTTAGGTGTCTGAGATGGTGAGTCTTCAAGTCTGCAAGAGGTAGAAACTGTGTCGTGTCAGTCCAGCATAAAGCATAGGAGCAAAGTGGACTCAAAGTGCATATAACGGGCTCCCTTTAATATATGAAAATATATATATACAACTAGCCTGGATCTCAGGGCATCGTTGATTTTCTGTTCCAGCTCGATGCGTCTGCAGCGCTCCTTTTCTAACTCCTGTTTCAGCGAATCCACATTGGACTCCTCTTTAAGTTTTCTCAGCTCCTCCTCTGAAACAGACAAACACTGGAAGTTAAAAGTGCTAAACTTATAATAGTGAAACTGAAGCATGACAACGTAGGTGACAGAAACTTTATTTTATTCCTATTAATACGATTAGTATTTTTTTGAGGATGCGGGCACAAATGGCTTATTCACCAAAATCTCTCTGCATACGTGTCAAATGAGGTCAGCGGGGTTATTAATAGCTCTGTGTGTGTGTTACATAAAAGGCCAAATATTGACTGATTACAGAGCGCTATCGGGACTGTACTGGGGGATGTTTGACGCTTACAATGAACTGACAACTGAAGAGCTGTGATGTCGACTCATCAGTTTCTACAAAGCTGATGGATGGAAGACTTGAATGACACTTGTTTGAATGCGATTCTGACAAAATCATTTCAACTGATTTGAGTGAGAGGAAAGAGACCTGACAAAAAACCTGGCACCTGGTCTGCTTCGTCTACGTAAATCTGACCTTGCTGAGCTAAAGTTCATTGGTTATTTTTCAAAATAAAACTTGACATATGAAGATAAAAATCATAGAATACTCACGCAAATAGTGCTTCTCCAACAAGGCAATTTCTAAATGACCTTTAACCTCATTTAAATCTGTCCTGTCATCCATAGCTGCAGAAAAAGATCCTGGACCAGCCTTAGAGAGAGCAGAAGAAAACATAATAAGCAACATAACATAAAAAAAAGTAAAAATACTGATTTTCTCTGTGTGGTTCTGCACCTGAGCATCACCCTGCGGCTCCACCTCTGCCTCCCTCACCTCCTCTGTCTCTCTGACAGAGGCGCGAGGTTTAATCACAATCTCCTCGCTGCATTCTGTGTCGGATGTGTTGGGCGACTCAGCCAGATCCAGGAACTCATCCCGCCGTCCCCTGAACCGGATCCTGTCCAGACGCTTCAACATGGTGGGCACCACAGAGTCGAGTGTCTACCTGAACATGACTAGCCCCCCAGCTGCAAAGACTAGAACAAAAAAGAAGCAATTTGCAAATTTTTTTTACTGGTCCACAGTGGCAAAAGAGAGAACTGAGTATGAAAGTGAAGCTACCAGCCAATCTACATCCCCTCCTTCACCTATGGTCACAATTGGAAAATAACCTTCCTTCCCAGGATGTCTGGGCTCCCCGTTAGATATAAGGTGAGGAGTTTGATCATTTAGGGCTCAGAGTAGAGCCACTACTTTTCCACGTCAAAAGGAACAGGTTGATATGGTGTGAATATCTGAATAGGATTACTATTCAGATAGCTGATGTCTGTGGGTGCTTCACAAATCCAGGAGACATGGGCCTCTCGATAATAATAGCAACTTCATTTATATAGTACTTTTTAAAACAGTTACAAAGTGCTTCACATGTTACAACATACAGACACATAAACGCATAATCAGCCATACCAACCAGACAGCGGTCAGAGTTATATCTTTCACACAGGCCTCCGGACAGCAAAAGCTACGGCCACCACACACTGCCACGCGATAAACCATTGAGATGCCAACAACGGGCACCGTAGGCAGACGCGGCCTCGAAAAGGTGGAAGATGATGGGCAGCTCTGAGGCATGACTGCATGTGAGCGCCAAGATGCAGCTTTGGGGGCAGTAGTAGCAGCAGCAGCAGTAACTGGCAGAGTTAAACGCAGATGCCCGGCTTCTGGACGAGGGAGATGACTTAGGGTCTGTGCTCGAGCCAGGCAGCCAGGAGGAGTAGTGGCGAGGAAGCCCAGGTGGGGACACACCTGTGACAGCCAGTCAGTGAAAGAGCAGCATCCCCATCGGGCATCAATCCCAGTCCAAACAGTCCCCAGTGTCGCCGGTCTGAGGGACATCTCCAGTAGCTGGGAGGCAGAAGCATTATCCCACTCTGGACCAGATGGCCACTCAGGCTGTCCCGCACTTGAAAGCATGGTGCATCCACATTTTCCAGTGTGTAAAATTTGTTCACCAGTCGAATAGCCTCTGGGTATAGATGGAATGGGTGTCACCAGATACCCTTGTTACCCTTTACTAAAACCCTTGGCTCTGAGTTGCAGGACATAGAGCAAACTTGGGATTTTGGCGTCGTCCTGAGGTTAAGCCACATCTCATCAGCCAGAGCCAGGAGATCTGCTGAGATGGCTGGCTCTTCTCCAGAGTTGGCCGAACTGGACCAGGGGTGTGTGTCAACACAATGAGCTGCTGGGACCGAGCACTGCAGAGTAGCTGCCAATTTCCCACTGCAGAAGACGTGTAGGGAAACCAGGTGCTTTCCTTGAAAACTCCATGATAAGCTCCTCCCTCTACCTAAGAGCCTATTTCAGTCGCTGGATATCCTCTTGTAACTGCGAGCATGCCGGTGGGCAATGACAGACAGCCATGGCTTGAGGGCAGCAAACAGCTGACAGACAGGCTAAAAACAAGGCTACCCAGGCTAGGCTTGGTAGCAGACGAACCAAGTCAGGAGGCTTCAGGGCGTGTTGGTTAGCAGCGGTTGTACCATTAGAGTTGAAAAGGGTGTCAAGCAGGAATTACAAATTTCAAAAACCATTTAAGATTTAGTAAATCGAGAAAAAACATTAGAAGTCGCCAAGATATGCCGAGAGTGGTTTGAAAAACGGTGGTCCGGAAGTGACATCAATAGATGGATGGATGGAGACAGCTGTTTATCACCATCTGTCACCATAATCAGTGATTTAGCAAAGCAGAGCCTTCCCTCCATGACAGCAGTACTGCAGTGCACGAGCATTTAAAATGCCATTTAAAACCAGCTGTGATGTCGACTCT
Source organism: Neolamprologus brichardi (assembly GCF_056152115.1). Lineage (NCBI taxonomy): Eukaryota > Metazoa > Chordata > Actinopteri > Cichliformes > Cichlidae > Neolamprologus > Neolamprologus brichardi. Next base: position 24,566,177 of record NC_142110.1, read on the forward strand.
GAATGGGTCATGTTTGTACAGTAAAGTTTATGTTAGCCTTCCTGTGATTAATAACAGTTTTTTCTAATTCTGTTTTGTTCTTTTTTTCTAGCATTAAGCAAAGGTGTATAGATGAATTTGTCCTGAAAAGAGGCTTGTGCACCTCTCAAACTGCTGAAGTCATGACAACGAGCGAGGTACTGCAGCTTAGAACAGGAAGTTTGCCCACAGGAAGCAGAGATAAGGGCTAGTCGTTGACTAATAGACTAATCGAAGAAAATTAGCAGATTAGACGACTACTAAAGTAATCATTAGTTGCAGCCTATTTATAATTAGGAACAGCAGTTTTTGGTATCCGGGAGGTTTACAATATTCAACATATCTGTTTCAGCATGCTCACACTTGTTGAATCAAACGAAATCAAAGTGGATTGTTTAATTTAAAAATAATAAATAATAAAAACGATCACATTTTATTTATTTTTTAAATCTAAACAGCAAAGAACTCTTTAGTCATGCCTGGCACGGAAAACCCATGCGACTCTAAACTCTGGGTTTTTTAGCAATGAGGATGGAGAGCACAGCAGGGCCGCAAATTAAATTAAACCAAGTACAAGGAAAACATAAAGACGCACATTTGACACACACTGAACATGTTCGCTTCCGCTCTACTTTTAACTGTGATAACTGACCTGTGTGTGAAGCTCCTACAGCACTTAAGTCATCACAGTCTACTGCATGTTTATAAAGGGAGAGTCCACTTCATGCTACTGACATGAAGTCACAAAGTTAAATGTTTGTTTTGGGAGGAGGAGGAACGGTTTCATCATCTGCTCTTTAAAAACAGAACTGGCTGCAGATTTTGTGCCATCTCTTGTAAAACTTGGACTCTTGGTTTATGCTCACCACCAGCTCAGTCAGATTAAAAACTGGGATTTAATTCCATGTCACTCATATTAATTATACAAATGTACACCAACATTATGACCAACCAACTCAGTATTCTAACGTTGTGTCTGGACAGTGTAAGAATTTCTATACCTATTACATGTCATAAAACACATCATTTAAACATGAAGACTTCAAGTTTACTACATACTAATTGATAAACTGACTGATCATTTTGCCTGGCTCAACACTGACTGTCTTATCTAAGCCATAGACATGTTTCTGTAAATGTTTAACTAATCTTTTAAGCCGCTAATTATGATCTGGGTCCATTTGTTACTTTTGAAGCCAAAGAAGATTGTCGATATGCTTTTAAAGAGAAATGTCCATCACAATATGTCTGCTATGCAGGAAGAAAACACAATTAACTGGGACTTTGTTGTTTCTATAAGAAGGAAGCCCAAGAACATCCATCCATCCAACCTCTTCCACTTTTTAATTCAGAGTATAAAAAGGGAAGACCGGAACTTATTCCAGCTGTTCCAGGGCAACCGCTCAGAGACAGACATCTGCACACTGACATTCACAATCTAGACTCACCACTTCACTTCACTTCACGTGCATCTCTTTGGAGAGTGGGAGGAAGGCAGAGAAAACCCACCCTACCACAGAAAAACATGCAAGCTCCAAACAGAAAGTTGAGAGAGTAATCCTTCAGAGTTTTTCTACTCTGAGCACTAACTGCACTCTCTTCACACACATATTCATATAAGCACTTTTATCGATATCTAAGCACTCTGACTAACATTAACACACAAGGATGCACTGGGGGTAACTCGGGGTTCAGTATCTTGCCAAGGATTCAACATGCAGACTGGAAGAGCCAGGAAGTGAACCACCAACTTTCCAGTTGGTAGACAATGCACTATATTTTTCATGTTTGTTATTTATTCCTGCTGTCTTACTATTCATATATTATTCCTGGCCAGTTGGTGTGGAGCACCCACAATTTCACTGCACATATAGAACGACAATAAAGGGCTATTCTTTGCTATTTTCCACTGAGTGATGTGATTGGTAAAAACTATTAAATAATCCAGTGAATCAAAGACATAAGAAAATGTGGTCCTAAATCTGACTGGTTGTAAATCACTGCTTGAAAATCTCAATGTAGCCAAAATCAAACTAAAATTTACTCCGTTTTTGAAGTGGTAAGGTGCAAACACACATCAGCCTCTTTTCCATTTCAGGGTCCCAGAGCAGCTGGAGTCTATCATTGCTGTCATAGGATCAGAAGCACCCTGGACAAGTCACTAAGTAACAACAAAGTATCAGCCATCCACATTCAGAATGTTCCAATCAGAATCTCCAGTTAACCTATCATGCATTTCTTTGGACTGTGTGAGGAACTGAAGCAGACATCAAAGAAGTATAACAGGAATGAGCTACTCAGCTGTCGGTCTCCAGCTGTACATGTCTGTATCATCAACAGAAGAATAATCTAGGCTTTACTGTGAGGCAACAGTGGTAACCATCACACCACTCTGCCACCAAGGAGTAACACAGTTAAATCCCACACAGCTTTGCTTCAGCTGATTTTTTCTCTTTTAAAATGCAAACATCTAATAAAAAGTTTCAAACTTAATAACAAAAATTTTAAAGCATATTATTCTACATGTAATATTAAAATATAATATAATAATATTCTAAATCACCTGCAATAATGTCAAAGCTCAGCCCATGATGTGAAGCACTACCCTCACAGAAATCTAAACTGAAACCAGAATCTCCTGTGTGTGATCACAACACACGAACGTCCTCAGCAGAAGTTACAGTCCTGCTCTAAACTACAGCAATGGCTGAAGGTGTGTTCAGCCTGAAGATCACCGAGCAGTCCGACCGGTCTGCCTGCTTCTGTTGGTTACTGTCTGAACAGGCAGTACTGACTGACAAAGGCACTGACTGCTGTCTGGGAGCTTCTAATTATTACCGCACAGATTAGCACCTAACAGAAAGCAGGAGCAGAAACAGACTTTTTCTGACCCTTTGCAGGTAACACAGAGATAAATTTAACACCTTTAATACTATCCAAAAGATGAGATTATAAAGGAAATCTGTTTGGAGTGATAAAGCCTAGATTTATTTATTATGACATCACATTTTTCAGTACTTCTAATCAATGTGACCTGACCTGGATAAGCAGTAGAAAAATTAATGGATCAACCCATAATTCCTATTCACTGCAACCTAGTGTTTCCCATGGATGTGGTTATTTTGTCTCTAGGGGACATTTTGCTAACTATGTACTCTGCACCTTTTTTATAGATTTTCACAGGAAAAAGTAAAGTAGTGACCAGAAGATGTCATGTGCTCATAATAGGCATGAAAGTCATGTAATTCATGGCTTTTGATGATTTCTTTGAAATGTCCTTTTTGTGTAATGGAACGATAATGCAGCATTCATCTTTAATTACTTTAAACAAAATTAAGTGCACAAATTTACATTTATTTTGGAGCTTCTGTAATCTACACAGGATCAAAAGTATGCATGAAGGCTCAAGTAGACAGCTACTCTTTTGGAAGTCAACAGAAAATACAATGAGCCCTCTTTATGTGTTATTTTTATTATCTTATTGCCCCGTGACCCGGGCAAGGATAAGCAGAAGCAAATGGATGGATGGATGGTATTTCATTATCTTATATATTAGATTATTTTGTTGAAATGTAACAGTAATGTAAAATGAATTCATTACAAGTAAAATACTCATTTTTGAATTCTGCCAACAGAGATATAATCAAATCCTGAGAAAATGATTTCCTTCCTAATCTTCCTGCACTTACAGCGTAAGTATTGTTTGTTAATAACCACCATCCAACTCTGTAAAAGAAATCTACTTCCAGCTTGCCCTAATGTGAATTGATTTCTTTAATGTGCTTATCAGCACCAAGTCTTATGTTCAGCGATAACAATGCAAACTTTTTTTAAGCTCCTGATGGAAAAGGATTTCCCCATTACCATGCAAATAGATTACATATTATCTTGTTAATAATATTTTACACATATATCAAAAATGTATAGAAATGTTTTGATGATGAAAACAAATCGGGTATTTATTTTTCCATTATCCTACATTATATGCACTCACTTGTGGCCTGAGATTAAAGTTAAAGGGTATGAATCATGACGGTGTAATCTAGTCCTCAGTTCATTCTATGCTTCATAGGCAACCGAGTTGGCCATCATGTGCTAATCAACTGGACAGCGCACGATATTGTCTGGTTGTCGCAGATTGCTTGGATGGGTGGCGTTTTGTTTTGTCAAGCTTTTGAATTTTTTGGCCCTCCATTAAACCCACTTCACTGTGGACAGTGACACTGGTGTTCCAGCAGTTTCCAGTACATGCCAGGCATGAGACCTGGTATTTCCGGGCTGGTCCCTGAACATCCAAACCAATTTCCTGCATTCTGAGAGTAACAGACAGAACAGGCTGCCCTCCCAGACCTTGGCAAACTGATGACACTTTAAGTTGCCATGATAATACAATTCCAAATTCATTTGCTATTCATTATTGCTCACTAATAAGACAAAATTATTTCTTATCCGATTACTCAATCAACTGATGGAATAATCGGTAGAACACTCGATTTCTAAAATAATCAATAGATTTTCAAAACCACGAGGAAGATTTTGACTTGTAGTAATGGTGATGAAGTCATATCTCGAAAAGTTAACTTGATCATTTTCAACTCATTTTCCTAATTAAAAATTAGATTTAAGAAAATAAGTATTTAACATCAAGTTTAGAGATTTCATTCATTTTTCAAATTATTTAGAGCATTTGGTTGATTTCATTACTGATCATGAAGGTAAATATATTTTAGAGCCCATTAAAAAAACAAAGGGTACAACAAACTACACAATATCTAACATGTAAATCGTTTTATTTTTATAGAAGAATAAAATGTGCTCCTCCTCAGTCTGCAGCAGTTTGATCTGGCAAGTACTGTAAGTGCCCATTAACAGAGTCTTCTCCTCTTCTAAAATTGTGTGGTCCTTTCAGCCTGACTGAAGTCAACCTTAACAACATTCCTATCCCAACGCTCTAAGAGATCTTTGAACTCATGTAAGGAAACTCTCCCAGTTTGGGGTCAAGAGCCAGACACACTCTCCACTTTTAAAATTAGTCTTAAAACTTCTTTTTTTGATAGAGCTTATAGTTAGAACTGGATCAGGTCACCCTCAACCATTCTTTAGTTCTCCTTCTAAAGGCCGAGCTTGCTGATAGAGCTCCATTTCTTTTCCACAAACTTTTTTTCACTCCCCTGGTGTTTATATACCACTGCTCTGTGTCATTAAATTGCATCTTCTGTCTACCATAGTGTGTTTTATCTCTCTTCTCCTTCTATTCATGCCACAGCTAGTCGCAGCAGTTGGCTACTCCTCCCTGAGCCTGGTTCTGATGGAAATTTCTTCCTGTTAAAAGGGAGTTTCTTTACTACTGTCGCCAAGAATAAGTTCAAGGGTTAAAAAGCTACAAATTACTTCTATCTAATAAAGTATTTTTATATCATCATCAAGTTTCATTCCAGTCTTAAAATGACATTCTTATACCCTTTAAGACAGATTTCAAGGAAAATTAAATAACTCCTTTACTACATTGAAGGGTCTAAGTAACAATCATGTAATTATTAATTGGACTGTTGATTATTTTCTCTGTTAATGATTTTTATATCATATACAGGGATAAAAAACAAACAGCCCCAAACAGGTGCAGTCCAAAACCAAATATTCATTTTACTATCTGTACAACAAAGGAATATGACAGATTTGCACATTTGAAAGTTGAAAATAAGTGCTTTGTGCAAATGACTACAACAATAATTTAATAAGAAAAAATAGCTGCCTGGTAGTTTAGTACCCATGTAGTAGATTAAATTACTAACTTGCTGTCTAATTAAGTTTTTTAAGACTTCCCATTACCCTCCCACCTTAATGTGTGACAGCCAATTAGCTGCAGTCTACAGAAAGCGCACCGGTCGGTCCGCGGAGCACAGGTTGGGCACACCTGGACACTCCAGAGAAGATATAAAGAGAATCCTAACAGTGAAGTGCGAAGAAAAGAAGCAAAGGGCGAAGAAGTGTCTCACCATGAGAGCAAAGATGAAGCAAACTTTCCCTTCTTTCTGTTTTTCCCGGCGATCCAAGCCCACTGGAAACCGGGTCAAACCCGCTCCTAAGCCGATGTAAATCGGACCAGAATCCACTGAGACACGCTCCACGCCTGTCTCTCTCCTCCGTCCTCACAATTAATCCAGATGTGGGGGGCTGTGAGGGTGTTTAACCGAACCGCGTTGCTCCATCGGACACAATAATCACTTCTGTGGGCGGGGTGAGCAAGCGGCACCCTAAGAAGGAAGTGACGCCATCACGCTGTCCTCGTTAAACCTACGTCGAGGCGGAACCAAAACTCTGTTCTTCGTTTCTGGGGGAATTTAAACTATATTCATTTGAGTTTTTGCTGTAGTGACAGCGAGCGGGGTGGGGTACTCAACTTAAAAAACACAAAACAATCGAGATGGTCTCCACAGACCAGAAGACCGACGTGAAAGAGGTAAGACTCACTCGAAGAAGTATATTTAACATTTGCATGTCCAGACAGGTAATGCCACAAATTCACCTCCCACCCAACTGCAACACTAGAAATATCTCATTGTACTGTATTATATCTGTTTCTTCTAAAAGTGTTTTTCACCAGTCAAATGAACACGTATTTTAGTGTAATCTCTGACCTTTGCAATAAAGCGTTGAGGTAAATGTATATGTCATTTGATATACAAAGGTGTTCTAGGATTTCCTGGCTTCTGAGTGGCTGGTGAAGTGTCAGTAGGGCTGTACACGGGAAGTGTTGGTGAAATTGCGAAGAGTAAAGGTGTTGCTAAGAAAGTTGTCCGCCTGCATCTTGCTGTTTCTAATAGTTCAGAGAGATTCAGAACCGCATAACGAACCCTTACGTTACACATAAATGCACCACATAAATGTACTTTGTTAAAATCGAATTTGAAGCTTGGGATTCAAGTCATTTTTTTCATTATTTATATATTTGTAATTTGTGAGTGAATGAATAAACGAATGCCGGACCACCTTATAAAAATGGAACATATGCACTCTGTCATTATTGTTGTTGTTATTATTTATTTTACTTATTGTTCAAAATTTCTCCGTCTTGTAATAAAGGCTTAAATCACAGATCAAATTAATAACCATATAAAAACAAAAAGAAAAAAGAAACTAATTCTGCAGTGACAGTGAGGACACGTGAACATGGTGCTTCCCTACATACATTTATCTGCATATAAATATTGATATATATATATATTTTAATGGAAAAAGTCATAATCATATTGTCTCACATTCTTGTGTCTGTCTTCTGGTAACTTCATATTGCTTTTTGTCAGTTAGTTCTATGTTTATTAAAGTGTTGAAAAGCAATATAGTGAAACAGTTTCGAGGTACTTTTGTTTCCATGGTATTTACACTATCCGTTACCTCATAATTCATGAGTTTTACTTCCAGTGTGAAAAACACAAGCCACCCTAGCTTATTTAAATGTGAATTAAAAAAGATAAAGGTAAACATTCTGTCTCTCCTCTGCAGAAAGAGGCTGACTGCCCAGTGGTTGTTGCAGTGACGTCCCATGCAGTGTTTGAATCAGGAGCTGAGGACCCCGATGGCTTGTACGTTGGGGGCATAGCTTTTCCTCTGCTGCAGGTCAGAATCCAGCAACCCACATTCATTTATGTTTTTTTTTCTAATTAGTTATTATAGAAATTATAAATTATTATAGGAATAGGTGCAAATTGATTATACATTTTAAGAACTAGATCCATTTATTTGATGTCATGTATTTTAAGTGTGTCAACATTCTTAGATCAAAAACTACAAAGATGACTACACTAGTAGTGAGCCCTAATTTATCCCAAGAGTAACAAATGCCATGATGAATGGATAATCAGTGTTATTCACTTCATCTGTCAGAGTTCATAATCTTATGCCTGATTGGTATATCAGATAATTTTAAACTTTTAATATTGTTGTTGAACTGTTTTGTTTTTCCCGAGGGTTGATTGATTGCACAGCACGCATCTCTTAAATGTCACATAATTTGGGGCTTTTAATGATTTCTTTAAACTGTTTTCTTCTGTAATTGAATGATTGTACAGCATCTTTAATGATTTTAAAAAATGGGTGCACACATTTGAATTTATTTTTTGGATTTTCTTTAATCCACACAGGGTCAAAAGTATACTTAGAGGTTCAGCTATACACATACATGCAGCTAATATTTGGTTAAATATCCCTCAGCTAGTTGCACCTCGACCAGATAGTTTTGGTATCAACAAGCTTCTGCTTTCTGTCTAGATATTTAACCAGTTTTCTCAGCAGACTTGGTAAAGTTCATTGGTAGAGTAGAGTCTAAACCAGGAAACCAACGAAACTGTCTGCACCCTCTCAGTCCAGGGTGTTATAAAACTCTACTGTGGACAGTGACGGTGGTGTTTCAGTAATGCAGTCCATGGCAGGCTTGAGCCTTATTGGTTTGTGGGTTGTTCCTAAACATCCTAACCAATTTTCTATATTCTAAGAGTCACAGTTTGGGCCTTCGCACAGACCCTGGCAAAGTGATGACATAGAAAAGGGACTTGTACATGCATACAGTTATTTAAACTGGCCTTATCACATGAAAACTATATAATAATAATAATAATATATAATACTTTTGATCCTTTGTGGATTACAGAAAATCCCCCCAAAATTCAAACCTGTGCACCAAATTCTTATTTGTTTTTTTGTTTTTAATTTTTAAGTGATGAAAATGTATGCCATGCAATCATTCCACCCTGGCAAAAGAACATTTCAAAGAAATCATTAAACCCCTAAATTCCCATTGCATTCATGCCCGTGATGAGTGAATGTAAAGTTCCGACCACAACTTTACTTTTGAGGACTTTTATGTACTTTGTCTTCTGTAAAAATTCACGCGATTGGAGCTGAGACTCACCATTCAAAAGTATTAAAAGATGTAATTTATATAGAATATGAATAAAGTGGTACTTTAAAGTCGACTCTCAGATCAGTTTATGCTTATGTTGGCAATACAGGCACTACAGAAAGTGAATGAACGTCTGCTGAAGGAAAATCCTGCAGAGTCGCTCTTGTTTGATGTCATTCTGATCACCACTGAGAGCCAGCAGCAGCAGGAGAGCTCCCGCATCACGGAGAGCATCAGACATCATGGTAAACGCACTTCAACCTTCAGGAGAGAGATCTGAGTCTGATCTGTAGGAGTTTTGCTCATACTTTCTCTTGGCATTATCCTGCAGGTCTCAAGGTCAGCAGGTTCTGTTTTTCCAACGAGGAGGATTTTATGGAGAATCTGCTGAACGATAACGTGCACCTCTTTCTGACAACGAACAGGAACGAGGCATTGCAGGGTTCACAGAAAGGTCAGTACATTTTTTTCACTTACCCCTTTTCAGCTAAATAGGTTTGGAGTCAGTGCTTTAAGCTCCACAGCTGCACAAGTAATGTGCTACTTGGAACTTTTTAGAAATGCAGTAATGCATGTAAATATTTGAGTCTCTTTGAACTGTTATTTTGCTGTTTTATGCATATCTATTCAGCCTGCCAGAAGCAATGAAGAAATATTTCAGTTTCATCTTGAAATTTTTCCAGCCTTTACCTTCAGCTTTTTCTTGCAATTTTGCCAACTTTATGTTTTTAGGACACCGTTGTTCTGTTCCAAGCTCATATTTTTCTGATTTATCAGACAGTAAATAAAGAGTATGTGTGTGCTGTGATTGGTCCAGGTGTTCTCTCTGTGCTGCTGGATGAGCACACAGCTTCCTGTCCAACAGAGCAGCTCAGAGTTTTATTCTGCGGGGACGCCGTGGTCCAGTCGGAAGCTGGACCAGCACTGGCAAGCAAACAAGCTGCTCAGGTACAAACAGTGGCAACCACTCATGCTCCCCCTGTACCTTTTGTTTTGTATTTGGTGAGATTTTAAAAGGATAATTCATATTCTTGCCCTGCAGAGCTTCTCGGCTCAGATCGGCAAGATGCGGGGGAGGTTTGGTCCATTTGACAGCCCCATCAGCATCGCCCTGGTGACATCGCGGGGAGGCAGGGAAAGCTGCGGGGATGCTCTGCGGACGCTACGCTCCCTCGGTGTGAATGCAGATGAAGCATACTGCCTGGCTGGGGTCCCACGTGGTCCCATTAAGCGCCTCCTCCGACCTCACTTCCTACTCAGCGAGTGTTTTAGCAGTAACTGAGAAGACCAGACTGATGATGACTTGGGATTTCAGAAAAAATAAAACAAACTTCACTGTGTTTTGAAATACTAACTTTCAGACTGATCTCAGAGTTAGCAGCTTGAACATGTCAGTCTCATTCAGCCTTAAAAAGCCAGAATTTGAAGCCTTGCTTATCACCAGAAGTCTTATAGTTCTGGGAAAAAGTAGCAAACAGTTTGTTTAAACTGAGCTAAAAGAGCTCTGAATAACTTACGGTGTTACTCAGGGCTTACAGGTCTTATATATATATATATATATATATGAATGACTATGCTGCCAGAGTAACACTTTGACATACCTAAGAAATAAGAAAAAAAGGAACCTTTAAGTCTGTTACCCAATTTTTTTGACATCACTGAAAGTCATACCGTTATAGCATTTTCAGAATCCATCATGTCCCTGATTACTGTTACTGTTTTTGGGTTGTGTTTCTAAGGTGCAGGGTGGTCTGCTCTTTGTTCTGTGACTGATTGGGATGCTGGGCATGCTAGTTCTCTTATTTGTGTTCATGCAGGGACAACAAAAATTTCTTTAGTTTGTTCTGTTTGCTTTTTTTTTTTTTTTTCAAAATAAAAGAGTGAAATCAATGTTTTCTGATGTTATGAAAATATTTTTAATTCAAATCAGCCTCAGATGTTCCACTAGACTTCTGATATTTGTGGAAATCATTTTGAAAATGATTTGAATCATGGTGTGGTACGCAGTACTCAAGTAGTTATTTAAACAATGCTTCGTTGGTACTAAAGAGCCCAAATTATGCGAAGAAAATATCCCTCACACCACACCAACACAAGGCAGGATGGTTTCATGAGTTCATGTTGTTTACACCAAATTCTGACCTGCCATCCAGAAATCAAGGCTCAGACCAACCAAATTTTTTTCTACTCTTCTTGTGTCTAGTTTTGGTGAGCCTGTGTGAGTTTCCTGTTCTTAGCTGACAGAAGAGGCACGTGGTGTGGTTCTCAGCTCTACAAGGTTTGACGTGATGTGTATTCAGAAGTGTTCTGCATCTATGAATACACTATATTTTTTTTGGACCCATCTCTATAAACCCTACTGTGGGGAAAATCCCAGCAGAACAGCAGTTTCTTAAATGCTCAGCTGTCTGGCAACAAAAACCATTAAATGTCAAAAAAGTGCCTTAAATCCTCTTTCTTCTTCATCCTGATGCTTGAACTTAAGCAGGTCATCTGGTTTGCACTGAGTAACTGCTGTGTAGTTCATTGATTGGATATTTGGGTTCATTAGTTGAACACATGTATCTAATAAAGTGGCCAGTGAGTCAAATTCTTAACATGTAAAAATCTGTGCAATAGCAGACCTAATGTGTTCCAGGCATTTTATCGATGTCTTATTGATGCTGAAATGTAATATAACAATTTGACTTTCTACAAATATTTTTTTAGAACCTCAAAACTGTAAAAACATTAAAGAGTCTGTTGTAAAGGTTATTTGTCACACCCTTGAAAGTATTAGTCAACACTAATAAGTATATTCATACAATTAAAATAATTAAAGTTGGACTTTAACTGGAAAATACAACTTAAGCAAAGTGGATTATTCTTCAACCTGTCAACTCAATACAGGAAGTCATGTTAAATAAAGCTCAGATAATGAAGACTAAGGAAGGACCAAAGGGCTTGTACCTATTGGCTAGGCAGAGAGATCAAGCTGGAGTGCAGCAGGTTATTCTGATTAAGGTGGATGGTGATGGACAGGCCGACAGATGAGGTCAGGCAGGAGTCTCCATGGAGTATGATGTTTGCAGATGGCATTGTGATCTGTACTCGGAGTAGGGAGCAGGCAGAAGTGAGCCTGGAGAGAAGAAGAATGAAAGTCAGTAGAAGCAAGACAGAATTCATGTGTGTGTGAATGAGAGGAAGACAGGTGTAACAGTGAAGCTGTTAAAGTGAAGGTCAATGAGTTTAAATATCTGGAATTACCACTCAAAGCAACACAAGAACATTTTCTGTCCGACTGTCAGAGCTGATTTATGTGAGAAGGATAGCAGCAAGACTGAAAGAGAAGATTTACAAGCTGTTAATGAGACCTGTTATAATATATGGGTTGGAGACTGGCACAGACAAAAAGAATGCTGAGCTGAAGAAATGAAGATTTTGATTAGATGTAACCAGGATGGACGAGATTAGAAATGAAAGCTCAGGTTTAGAGATAAAGTTAGTTGTGAAAAGGTTTATTTGGACAAAAGATTTTGAACACGGAACTGCCAGACAGGAGGAAACAAGGTGTAGGAGAGTCATGACTGTAATGCAGGAAGACAGAGGGTTGTGTGACAGAGGAGAAAGCTAGGGATAGGGCGAGATGGTTTCACCTTTGCAACCCCTAAAGCAGGCGTGTTCAACTCCAGGCCTCGAGGGCCAGTGTGTCCTTGAGTCAACACAGCTGATTTAAATGGCTAAATTACCTCCTCAACATGTCTTGAAGTTCTCCAGAGGCCTGGTAACGAACTCATCATTTGATTCAGGTGTGTTGGTCTATGACCTGCTGGACACCGGCCCTCGAGGCGTGGAGTTGCCCACCCCTGCCCCAAAGGGAGAAGCTGAAAGAAGAGGAACCTATAATGTTTAATTTTGATCAACAGGTGGCAGCAGACAGATAAGAAGAGCTGATGTTGAGGCTGATTGCAGGGAAAGAAACTGACATGATACCCACATTCAGGGAAGCACCAGGAAGGTGGTCTTTGAATTGAGGAATCAGCTTATTGACAACAAAAAAACAAACAAACAAAAAGTTCTTGGAAACTTAATAGCACTATATCTTTATTGAATGTCTCTATACCAAAATAAAAGTGTAATTTCAGTGTGTGGTCAAGCAGACTTATTATGAGCCTGCTGTTAGCTGACTTTCTCCTTGGTGTAGTCCTGGTCACTGGGCGTTGCTGCAGTCTGACTCTCAAAGCGGAGCCAATGAGAACCCAAATGAGAATCGATAACTTATCCTGATCATGGAATTGGAAACCTTAAATTCTTAAGATTCTTATCAATCTCCATCTGTGCTCATATGTGCCCTTTTCCATGATGGTCATGGAACAAGTGATAAAAGTAAGGTGCTTAGTGATTTCCTCTTTCACTGGTTTTGAAGCTCCTAATTTAGATTTTTGCTCTTTTTTTAGACTTAGTATTTGAACACAACACATGTAGATAAGTGAATGGAGCTGATCAGCGATTGGTAAGGCTAGCTAGTAATAATAATTATGATGCTAGTTTAGATGAACGAATAGGGTTAAGGCAAGACATATTAAACAGCTGACTTCCTAAAGTGTCTTTAAGTACAATTGAACACTAGTCAATTAAGAGATGGATCCGACTGAGAAAGCACATTTACTGAATGTATTGATTGAGAATTAAAACCAGTAATTTAGACCATTTACGCACCAGGAAACTGAGGTCACAAATGAAGTGATAAGTGTTTCAGTGTGCTTCAATAAAAGCATATGTGTTTTTGAACCAGCAGATTTACCCTCTGATCGCCATTAGAGAGAACGCAGTTTATTGAACTTCCATGTTGGCTTCCTTTTCAGATTTGGACACGTCACCCATCTTTTATGTACAATTCATTTTCCTGGTCATGTCACCTCTGTTGCTTGTCTGGAAAGTGAAAAATGTCATTCAGTTTTTACCAATTACATGTAACAATAACTGCTTTTTTGTCTATTATAAATGCTGATAAGAAAGAATAACAAATATATTTTTGGCACGTCACCTAGAAAATTTTTTTTCTGGTATTTTGTATGATTTTCCACGTGGTTTGAAAGTTGCATTGTCTTACTCCATTTCTGCTTGTTGTAACAGGAAGCAGAGGGAGTCCTGGTGGTCTCAGCCTTACCAGCCACACATCTGCATACAGACCTGTGAGCATGCTCAGGTTTTCTGGCAATGATTAAAAGAAAAGATTAATAATTAAAGACACTGCTGTGTAGCTTCACAGATGAGTTTTTCTTTGTGGTCTGCCCCACGATGATTGAAGTGAGCACTGTAGAGTAAGATAAGAAGAGACAACATTAAGCAGAAGTTTATAGCAGATCTGGCTTTAATAAACTGTTTTTCACCCACAGAGGAAAACTTGGTAGCTATTGATGACAAATGTGTGGAAGCAGATTAAGTAGTAGTTCCATTTATTTTTATTTATCATTTACATGCATCTGTCCTTGTGTCTCTTTGTAGTTCCTGCTTCCTATTTTATCCGAGTCCTTCAGGTTTTCCTTCACAGCAATTGATTCTTATATAGCGCTTTTCTACTCTAACTGAGCACTTGAAGCATTTTACACAATTTGACGCAAGTGCTTTCTATCACACACATACACATTCAGTGGATGCATTGGTGGTTGGTATCTTGCCCAAGTATATGTGGCACATAGACTTGAGCAGAGAGGGATCGAACCACCAACCTTCCGATTAGTAGGTGCCCCGCTCCTGAGCCACAGCCACTCACTGGTCCATGATCCTGGCTAGGGCCTACCAGGGGCAAATTGGACAACATAGCTCCTGGAATGCAGGAACCTCTCCACTGTGATAATGCTGGGATTCACAGAGGGGTAAAGAAACCTAAGTGCAGTTTTAGTCAAAAGACCGGTGGTTTTATGTTGTGTTATTTTTTTATCTGACCTTTGTTCATTTGTGTGTGTACTGGGTGTGTGCTTGCTTGATTATGAATGTTTGATTTTCTCAGGTCTCTGGAAAAGGGACACGAGTAAGACTAGCTGAATAAATAATTAGGTGGTCCCAGTGAGACTCAGTAATAATGAGTTCCACAGCCTCATGTGATTGCCTTAAGTGATCAGAGGACGAAAAACAAATGGTGGCTGGACTGATCATCTGTGCTGCATATTAAAACATATTCAGAGAAATAAAGCTGCTTCGTACTTTCCTGGATGAGAACAGAAAACATTTTGTCTTCATTATTCTGAGGACGGCTTCTGATGAGCACTGATTTCATCATCTCCACCTCCTGAACACAAACACATCTTTAATTAAAAAAAAACAAACAACAACAACAACAAAAAACGCTGAATGTTCAGGAACCTGGTTTTATGTTCTTAGTAGAGCTTTCCATCTAATGAACACTCATCAAACCAAAGTCTTGATATTCTATTTAAAAGACAAAAGGAGAGCTGGATACATTTTGTGACAATTTTTAATTCTTCCTTGCACTTGAGTATATTCAAGTTTTCTACTCTACAGACCTTGGGGCCATGAGAAGACATCATTGGTTCTCGAGCAGGTCCCAGAGGTCCTGGATGTTCTGCCTCATATAATATGGTTCTCATTATCCTTGAATGACTTACAGCAACTCTTGAAGTTTTAAAGTCCCTTGAGTGAATATAAAGGGTCACCTGGGTTGGTCCACTGGCCTGTACTGAGTGTTACCTACCGATAAGTGAGGAGGTTCCTTTAAAGAACTCTGTCCTCAAAAAGGTTTTAGTTAGGCACCAGAGGCAATTCCCAGTATCCACTGTTTTGGGGTTTCTGGCAGCTTTTGCAATCAGAATTATGAACTTAATGCATTGTGGAGTGTGACTGTACAAAGTGTACAGGATGAGTAATACTGTATGAAAACTAAGGTGCTGTTAAAACCCAGTGACAGTTGCTCCCTCACCTGGACACCCCACCCTACCCAATGGGCAAGCGGGCAGCCACGCGCCAACAAGGTGCAAACCAGACATCCCAGCATTGGGCAACCCACCCGACACAGCGAGGCAGCCAGAGGGACTTTTCGAGAGGAAAACAAAACAAAGCGTTTTAGGTCATCGCCCATTAAGATCAGCCTTCCTTTGAGTCAGCATTTTGGATTGCCAGTTCCTGTCAATAAGAAAATTTGAAACAGCAGGTGGGTGTCTTTATTCTTAGCCAGACCTTTGTGCCTAAGATCACTATATTAAGAATATCTATTTTTACTGGCATCACACCCCCAAGGATTAACTCTACAGACACCGACTTCATTATTTGAAACCTGAAATTCATATTTAATGTGAGCATGAGTCAGTGGTGCATACACTCCCAGCCACGTCACTGGGCACAACTTTGTGTGGCTGTGTATGTGTCTGTGCCATAATCCTAGTCTTGCGTTTCAGGGCCAGAGTCTGTTACTGGGCTTCCATCCTCTGTTTCATATCGCTTGTCATCTGCTGCCTGATTGTTGAACTGATCCATTAGTGAAAGTCTGCCTCCGAGTGCGCTGCATTTTACCTCTTCTGTTTGCTCTTTGTCTTTTGTACTTACGCATCTCTCTTCTGTGCAGAAACTCTGGTGAGAAAGTTGGAGAGATTGTTTGAGAGAGTGAAAATGTGAATCTGCCTGATTGCCTGGGTTTGGTCCTCACTGCGTAAAAGCCTTCAGCCTTGATTCCTTGGATTCATTTATTGTAAATAGACCTGTGAACTGTGATCTCAGAATCCTGCATTTAAGTCTATCCAAGTCCACTGGTTTTGACAGATTCCGCTAAAGAAATGGGGAAAAAAATGTTTTTGTGACAGGCTACCAACAACAAAGTGTCTAAAGGTACAATTTAAAATTGGTTCTTTGCTGAGATGTCTTTTATGTGTAGACACAAAACTTGTATATCCATTGAGTTAATTGCCCTTTTTATAATAGAATGATTTATAGGTCAGTGTTACGTAGCTTACCAAGGAAGACATTCTTCAGAAAATGGTCAGGTACAAGAACTGGTCTGAAAAAGAGAGAAGAAAATATTTGAAGGTTATTGCTCAAGACCTCAAAAAATTGCAAGAAACTCAAGTTCCTTGTATGCAAAATAAAAAGAAATGATGGGTGGGTCAAGACTTTTGCATGGTACTGTATGGGAAAGATGCCTTTTTGCAAGCTGGAGTTAAAAATCAGCAACAAACTGGGTCACAGCTGCTGGTCAGCTGATCTAAACTACATTAAAAATTGACATTTCTGAAGTCTTTCCAGAGACAGACAGGAGGTGTGTTCACTGCTCCCCCATCATCTTCCCCCGAGTGTTGGATGGCGTCAGTGCTCAGCTGATCCATCATCACTGTAGACAGCAAGACCTCTAATTAAAATTCACCTTATCACCTCCAGACCCAAGTGACATGAGAAGAGATTCTAGGCAGTCATTAGTGTTGGTAGAGAACAAAACGGTTCTCAGAAAAGCAACACAGACTATAAACAGTGCAGGAAAAACTAAAGGGAGCAAATTAAATTACAGAAAAATAATAGATTACAACGCTGTAATGGTGCAAATTGAAAACGATGAAGCTTTCTTAACCATCTACCTGCATTAGGACATCTGTTTTTTAGTACTTAATTTTTGTCAAATTGCACAAAGGAATTTTTGAACCACTAGTGATAACTCTGTCATCTGTTCTTGCACCTGTTCCAGGCACAGTGACACGGTGACAACTTTTAAAATGCATGGTTGCAGGTGATCCATTTCAGCTATTGCGAAGGATTCCCACTTTTTAATGTTTAATGCCAACGCACTAATACACCAGTGATCACATAGTAACACCTGAGCAGTCTGTTAGCAAAAACAAGCAAGCCACAGCAACCAGTGGCTGAGTGTTTGTGGTGGTTTCATATCTCCACTAAATGAAAGCTGCAACCAACCCATAAATGTATGGGGCCCTTGTACCCACAACACAATACTGAGCGTGTATCAGCGCCATTTTGCTCAATATGAACCCCCCTGTGTATCAACACCAAAACAGTAAAGTTTAAGTACTGAATTGAACCTGAATAAAATTGTTAATAATAAAATGCCTTCACTGATCAATTATTTTGATTGAACTGAATCCAGATGCTGAACAGCAGCAGAGGATTCCTGTAGTTTTCTGTCACCCTCTGGGCCCCTGTTGCACAGCTGAACCTTGTTCATTCACTTAACACTGCAAGAAATGTTCCCCCAACGTTCAAAACACTTCAAGGCTTTAATGTGAAAGTGGCCTCTTGTGGTATAAAACTGCAAACTGTATATAAAAAGATGGAGGAGAGGTGACTCTTACTCAGTGGTGCTCCTAGCCTGTTTGGCGCCCTGGGCGAACACTCCCTCTGGTGCCCCCCCCAACACACACACACAGACAAAACATATTAAGTATTGTACATAAAACTGTTGTACACACACACATATGAAGAGAGAGAGAGAGTATGCAAACGGCTACCAAACAGCCATCATAATTCGTCATACAATGAGAACAGGACAAATCAACAACTGACACTGACTAATTAATATTAAAATCTGTAACATAATGTATTGTTTGGAGTTCAGTCTGTTACTGTTGCTATTTTTACCATTTCTTCTTGGAGCAGCTGTAACCCACATAATTTCCTTAGAGATTAATAAAGTATTCTGATTCTGATTGTTTCAGGATGACCTGCCATTATCCAATAACACATCTGCTTACCTGTATCTTTTGCTCGTTTCTCCTCTTCTTTTCTCTTTTTTTCTAAACTGAGCACCTGATGGCTTTGAACTTTTCTTGTCCATCTTCCATTGCTTTTAATTTTGCACTCCAGTATGAACACAAATCCCCCAACTCGAGGATCCACAACATAACCTAATAGACCTACACCTTAGTTCACAGATTCACTTTGTCTAGGGTGCTTTTCTGAGATTTCACACAACCCAGGATTCAAATCATGAATACATAATGGTCTTGGATTTACAACATTATAAATGAAATGTGCTCTATTTGGAAGCAGCCGGCCCCCTCCCCTTTCGACGGGTTGTGTGAGACTTTAAATCATCAAACTGTAAATTTTAAATTTTAAATTGTTATTGATCCCTTTACCCCTGGTCCTTAAGTGCATATTTATTTTCGTACTCTTCTTATATATATTGTTTTTTACTTGCACTGCTGTAACTGGAGCCTCGTCGTCTCGTCTCTCTATATACTGGACTGTATGTAGCGGAGATGACAATAAAGTTTACTTTGACTTCAGCAGCGAGCAGGCGCACCGAGGAATTTCGAAAAAACATCGGTGCAAATTATAAGTCTGTATCATAATGTCTGGTGTTTTCGTGTTTGTTGGTTTGTTTTTATTTTGTTTTATTTTGCGAGTTGGTTATTAGATGCTGCTCCAGCCGGTCAGAGAATCCCCCGCCGCCCCGCCCTCTCCTCCCAGTGCAGCAAGCAGCAGGCGCACCTCGCAAACGAAGGGCGCCCTTACTCCCAGCAAATGGGTGATAGAAAACCGATCGGTGCCTATGGCATTCCCAATATGCGCTGGCATGACGTCGGGGCAGCATGAATGAGCATTTTTTTTATTTATTTTTTTGCTGATGCCCGTGATGCCGCCCCCCACCACGATGCCCCCCCGGGCAACCGCCCGTGTCGCCCGTATCTAAAACCACTACTGCTCTTACCCTAGGCATTATCACTGTAGTTGTCCCAATGTGATTCTCTCTCTCTCTCTCTCTCTCTCTCTCTCTCTCTCTCTCTGTCTTTTAGATACAGTCGTAATCAGATTAGTTATCAGATAAGGCCAGCAATTCTAAATATCAAGGAGTATCCAAAAGGTGTATGAGCTAATTAATGCTGAGTGATAAACTAATGCTACAACAGAAACAAAAGAATATTTTTTCCCCACTTAATTTCATCAAAACTTGCTCCAAAATGCACCAACAGCACAAATACGGTAGCGAGGTCAAATTCAGTGGATATTTTTATTTAATTAATTAATTTTTATTTTTTTTTGCAGTGGCCACTCCTGTCTCCCCCCGTCTCCGTGATACGCATGCACGCAGATGAACAGACAGATGGACAAACTTCTGCTGGAGCTCAAGGGCTGAAGGACACCGTAAAGCGCAGGTGATAAGCGGCTTTAATCGGTTAATTTGGCCTCGGTGGCCTTTGTGCTAGCGGGCTGCAGGCAAACACTCCGGAGCTGGAAACATCCACGGCACGACACTTTCTCTGCTGTCTGACCCCAGAGTCCTTCGGCTATCTTCCCAGCATTAAAGAAAGAAGCAGTTTTCTATTGATATGAAGATTTTAATGCGCCAAGAACGGCATCTGTATTCTTCTGGATTTTTTTTTCATCACTAAATATTCTTTGTGACAAAAATCTGACTTCATCACCATATTTTTAATATTTAAATAAAAGTTTAACTTTGTAAATACCAACTTGTGTTTTTGTCCATCTGCTTTTACGCAGAGGATTTTTGCGTAAAAGGCGCAACGGTGCGCACTGGAGCTCGTCACTACAGTCTGCTGCAGTCTAAGTGGAGTCTGTGTGACAGCATGATAAGGCTACAGTGTGGCAGTCGGACTCCAACCCGGCCTTCATGAGCCCGTTGGCCGCGCTGCTGTGGCTCGGACGGGATCTGACCGACGCGGCGCAGATGGTGGCAAACCTGAGCGCAGCGCAGGAGGCGGGGACAGCGACCGCGGCACTGCACAACCTGCCTGCCCTGGTTTTCGGGGTGCTGCTGATCGTCGTCATCATCTGCGGCAACTTGATGGTGTGTCTGAGTGTGTTCGTCGAAAAGGCACTGAAAACCACCACCAACTACTTCATCGTGAGTCTGGCAGTGGCGGATCTGATGTTGGCGGTGCTCGTGCTGCCGCTCTTCGTCTATTCGGAGGTGAGATGCGACGGAACATAACGTCTTTGGAGATGTTAATTAACTGAGAAGATCCCATAAATGAGAGACACAGCTTCCAGTTATGTCTTAGGCTCCTAATCTCACAGGAGTATTTAGATTCAGGGACCCTAAAAACGGTTGGATCTCTTTCTGAGTCTTTGGGCACCAGATGGCAGGTCATTGCAGTAGCAGTTCTGGATGGCGTTCAACCAACAAATTATTTGAAAAGGCATTAAAAAGTTCATTAAATGTGCAGAATAAATCCTAATAATAGCAGAATCCATTACCTCTTTAAAATCCATGTCAAACATAAATTCACAGGAGCTGGTTGACTTGAGATATTTAATTCCAAAGTAAACCAAAAACATTTTGCTGCTACATAAAAGGTCAATTTTCACAATAGAAATTCCGTGCTTACATTTTCTGATCTTTGAGTTTTATTTCTGTAAAAGATTATATAGATTTTGCATAAAATATTAAACAGCAACAAACCAAAAAACAAACAAACTAGGCAGTCAATGTTATTAAAATTGGTGAAAAACAGTAAGACCCATGCAGAAACCAGGAGACAGTTTGTGTAATACACAAATTGATCTTCAGCTATGAAAATCACAATCACCCCAAAACTGCTTTTGTCAGCAAAGATATTCTCTAATGACTCCATATCACCGCCTTTCATTGTTCCTTATTGATCTTCAGAGTTCAGAGTGATGTTTTTATGCAATGCTCTGCAGGTTTGAAGCAAAGGTCAGTGGTGGTTTGACAGGGTTATGACCTGGTAAAGACGCTGGACAGGACAGCTCAGTCTAGGTCAAACGTCCTGTTTACTCAGTGGCACATCACTCTGCACGAACATACAGTGACTTGAAGGTAATAAAACAAAATAAAGAAAAAAGCATTTTTTTAAATATCAAAGGCTGCCAGCAACCTTTAGCTGGTGGAGTGCAGTTCCTTTTTTAAAAAAAATCTCAAATCACCAAAGTTTCAGACCTTTTTATGCTCAACCATCTCTGATTTGCATACAAATTTTATGGTCCAAAGTTTGGACAGGCAGAATAATTGCTGTGAAATTTTAGCTTCATATGTCAAATACTTATTACAGAAAAATGACAGCTCTGGATTCATTTTTATAATAAGAAGGGGAAGTGAAATGTTCAGGTTTTATCTTTAATAGTTTTCAACTTCCTGTTCAACAATTGACTCTGATTTCAATGTGTGGAAAAAATGGTCTGAAAATACAGCCTGAAAAGTATTTGATATATGAAGCTAACATATCATAGGAATCATTGCATACGTTCAAACTTTGTATCATAAAGAAACTATAGAGAAGAAGGCCCGTTTTGATTTCAGATTGCGTGTCAAGGTAATTTTTGGTATGAGTAAACATTAAACGACAAGCATTTGTCTGCCTCTCAGTTCCAGGATGGTGTATGGACCCTCAACACTACCATCTGTGATGGTCTCATGACGATGGATGTTATGTTGTGTACTGCCTCCATCTTCAATCTCTGCGCTATCAGCATTGACAGGTCAGTACTCACCTGTACAGGTACACACAGCAGGACCTTGTGTTGTTCCCTTACAGTGAAGCCGCACTGCAAGAGAACAGCAGACAATCAGCAGTTCGTTTGATGGACGGTATTTAACAAAAATCTCATCCTGGTGGTGATGATACAGGAAGTGCCAGTAGGTCAGTGATCTTGACAATAGGAATATGAGCTGAATTTCTTGGAACAAAATTTTAAGAACAATTACAAATTGTTCTTGAACAGTTGGGTCTCATTGAAAGTTATATTGCTTTCAAGAAGACCATACATCTGCAGCCTCTTCCCTTGAAGTTCACATATTGCTGTTTTGAACAGCAGTTAACACCAGCCTGTTTAAATGCTCTGGACCAGTAGCTGTGTGAAAGATTTTGTTTTTCTATGTTTATGGCTTTCAGCATATACTGAACATAAAGAGGTGTGACTTTCAATCATTGGTTAGCACGGGAATTTGAAACCTGCCACAGCTTTCCACTTGGAGCCAGGTCCTTCCAAAAGAGGAAGGTTAGGCTTTTTACACTCTAAAAACTCTTCACTCTTGTTACACTCCCATGACAACACAAAAAAAGAATTCAGAAACCACAGGGGTCCTAAAGCCTTTTAAAGTATTAATCACTGATGTCAAAATAATGCAAAAAGTACCTAAGAATACCTGCAGCATTTACTATAATGTAGTAATGTATATTTTTTAATGGAGCGAATACTGTAATATGTTTTACAGCAGTAGGTTCTGTGAAAGATGCCACTCAGATTAGGATTGAACTTTCCACAGAGGACTGTGGCTGTTCTGTGTCTGTTGTCCTATTATAGCTGATGTTCCATACCTTACAAACCATAGACGTTTGACACTTTAAACCCTTTGTATTTCTTTCATTTAGTAACAGTATGGATCTGAATTATTCCCCCTCTTAAAGCTGTTAAAATGCCTAACAGCATCCAGTCAGGGTATTTTTTTCTTCAACACTCTAACTAAAAAGTAGACCTGTGCTTAGAATAAATGGAGACAGCAGGAACCAGAGATCTTTTTAGTCTGATCTGCATGATTGAACTTTAAGATCAATTTCAGGGAGCTGCCATGTTGCTCATAACGTTGGTGCTATCAGGCTATTAGAAGATGCTCTCCATGTTAGCTTGCAGACATTTAATCTGTTAATGAAGTGCTAAGTTCAGTTCATTAACTTCGCAGTTATTCAGTTATTAAACATGACATTAGAAAATGTACAAACCACCAAGGTAAGTGGAAGGTGGAATTCTCACTTAATGTCATCCTGTGGGAAACAAGATGTTAGCTTTTCATTTAAATCCACACATTCTAACCTTGTGGTGAAATTAAAAGTTAAAAGATCATCAGATATATCTTAGTACTCTCCATTCTCTCGGAACTCAGGAATGTATCTATACAAACATACATCTTGAGATACATCACAGGAAACACTTTGAAATGCTACTGGCCAGTTTAAATGACTTTCAGGCCAAGTTGTTCCATCCTCTGTACAAAAAAATTAAAAGATCATGACTGAAAATAAGAGAACTGAGAAAATGAGTGAGTATGACTCATCATCTGGGTGTTATGAATGTCCCGACTAGATTTTGTGCAAAACTATAAAGTAGATGTTGAGATAAATATCAAGAAAACAACTAGAAAATTCAAACAGACGTCACAAGACTCTGTATCCCATCAAAATATTTTTGTGTAGATAGTACATCGATAGATACTAATGAATGATACATGATCTTATATTTATCTTATACATTCTACTCTACTGAAGGGCTCAAAGCATTTTATACAACATTCCTCATTCACACAAACACTATTCTATGTTTAAGTGCTTAAGCGTTAACTGAGAGTCACACACATTCATATAATGAACGCATCAGAGACTAACTTGGGGTTCAGTATCTTGCCCAAGTATGCTTTGGCATGCAGACTGGAATTGCCATCAAACCACCAACCTTCCGATTAGTAGATGATCTGCTTTATCTCCTGAACTACAGCCACTCCGTTGTAGCTTGGACCACAATACTGGAAAAACAGATACAGGTTTAAAGTGCACGTGTTCATTCCCGGAGTGGACTCCTAGAGAAAATATGTGAGGAAAAGCTGTACAGTTGATGAAAAGAATGAGGTAAAGATTCACAACTAATGTAGAGACTCAAGAGTTTTAACTGGCCTCTCGTGATTCAGGAACATTCAGGGACACCATCAGATCCAAAGCTTGTCAGGGTCCGATGGTTCTGATATGTCGGCAACCTTTTGTCTTTGACTCCTGTAAAAGCGCCAAAAGAAAACCCCCAGAAAAGACAAAAATAATTTAAATCTCCAAATGAGGGATGAGTCCACGGCTGATGAACCGCCAGGTTCGCTCGGCGCTTGTTAGTATGTCTCAATGAGATTATCTGAACTCTCAGCCGATGTTGAGGGATGACAAAAATCCAGGATGCTCTTCAAATCTGATGTCCTGATTCCAGAAAATATGATTACATCAAAGACTGATGGGGAGCAGTGAAGTTAACGTGGACTGATGATGATGATTTGAAGCTTTTTGAAGTAGCCAGCAGCGTTTAGAGGTTTTACTGGATGACAGTCTGAATAATTCAAGAGGCTGGTCAGGAGGCAGAATCTGAAGGTCTACACAGAGTCCACCTGCTGTTAATGTTCAGGTCTGAAGAAGGAACTCTTCTAGTTTTTAAAAAGCTGCCTGATAAGCAGCCGGTTTGACAGAGTCACTTTAGAGGGCTAGGGGCTTCTTTCAAAGTTTTATTTATTTACACAGGAAACATCCTACAGCTACAGCATCTTTCAGTCCCAACTGTAACTAATCACATAGTTACTGGCTGCAGTGTTTGAAGAGTACTTAAATTCTGCACTAGTGTGAAGATTCAGGTTAGTTTGATTTTATTTCCACAAAAAGATAAAATTGCCTTCAGTCTTAAAGAATTGTTAAGATAACATTTTAGGTGTTCTCAGCAGCAGACAGCCTTCCTGTGATGAGCACTCTGAGTGTGGAGAACTACAATGTACAGTGCATTCTGATACCAGAGGATAAATCCTTCAAGCCCACCTTGAGACATTTTAAAAATAGTTTTAGTTCTTCTGCTTGTAGGGTTAGCAAAACAAATAAATCATCTGGATGGGTTTTGTTCTTTTGTGGCTGTAAGACCACTGCATACTTTTGGACATACTTGGACAAGAAATAAGGATAATAACACAAAACACCATCAGTACCAAATTAGAACCATATATCATAAACAAAACCTAAACCTAGTGTAGAAGCTCTAGGCTGGCTGTGATGCCATATTTCTGGCACCTCTTGCAGGTTCATCGCTGTGTCAATCCCACTCAACTACAACAGGAAGCATGTGGACCTGCGGCAAGTTGTTTTGCTGTCGGCCACCTGGATCCTGGCCTTGGCTGTAGCCTCGCCAATCATCTTTGGCATCAACAATGTCCCAGGCCGCGATCCGAGGGAATGTAAACTAGAGAATGATGACTATGTTCTGTATTCTTCCGTCTGCTCCTTCTTCATCCCCTGCCCTATCATGCTGCTGCTGTACTGTGGCATGTTCCGCGGCCTGCGACGATGGGAGGAGGCACGTAAAGCCAAGCTGAAGGACAGCATCCAGGCGTGCCGCAAGCTGCAGGAGGCCACAGCCACGTTGCCTCCTCTGGCTTCGCTGCCACCTCTGCTGCCTCCCATTATAGAGCGAGACCCAGCAGATACTCTCGATGAAGCATCCACCCTGCAGTCCCCAGACCTGCCCCCGAACTCAACAGAGAACAAAGACGGCCCTGTGCCAGCGGTCAGTTTTGCAGAGATTAAGTTCAACCACGACCCGCGCAGAAGAAAAAGGGCCAAGATCAACAGCCGCGAGAGGAAGGCTATGAAGGTGCTTCCTGTCGTTGTGGGTGAGTTCACTTCCTTCAGCAGCATTGAGGAAACATTTTAACTGAAAACGTTATAATCTAAAACCAAGCTGCCTTTGTAGTGGAAATTGGTTTGCTGTTGTTATTGGCCCTGTCGCTGCTGTGGCATTGGTTGGACTCTGAATGCTGAGGAGGCAGGCCAACGGAAAACACGGAATTGAACACTTTAACTTTTCCTTGATGTTCTGCTTAAGGAAATATATATTTTTAGAGCTATATTTGATAGAAGTCCTGTTATAGAAATCAACATCATTGGGCTTGTTTTCAGTAACATCCTAACCACATAAGGCTGAATTAAGAACTTGCCCTGGGCTTACAAAAGCCCAAAGTGCAGCAAATCTTGTTGTACTAAGAACAACACTGATGTAACACAAACAAATGGCACAATTTAAGTGTCACACAATAAAGGTGGGCCCTGCGGCTGGTGTAGAGTCTGGATTTCAGGGATAATTTTACCCACTTTAAAGATATAAATGGTGTTGAAAGGTCAAAACACCAAAACATAATGGATATATATATATATATATTTTGATTGGTTAACAAACACTTAAAATCATTTAAGTCTGGTGAGCAGCTGAGGAAGAAATACATTTTTGTTTCAGCGCAGTAGTTAAGCAATAGATGTGATGACTATTATCAATGTTCAGCCTCAGCTCTAATTCTAGCTCATTTTTATTTGAATGTCAGTCGAGGCTTAATCTCAAATTATGGTGTCTTAGGTGGATGTTCTTCCCAACTCCAAAAAACATCAGACTCACCTCTTCAGAGTTAAAATCAATGACACTGTCAATTTGATTTCTGATGTTGATTAATGGTTTATATCTATATGAATTCAAATCAACGAAGATAAAACGCTAGAATAATAAAATAAATACAATAAAAGAAAACTTGAAATCAAACAAATACAATATCATGCGACAAAAACAAACTAAAACAAAGACACCACAACATAAAAAACACGATGGGACTCAAACTGAGCTTGAATTAACAGCAATGGTATAAAAGTGAATTTTAAGACGGGATGTAAAAGACTGGAGGGACCCTGCAGTATGAATATCAAGTGGCAGAATATTCCAGAGTCTAGGAGCCTGATCCTGACATGAAAGCCTGATCCCCTCTAAATCAGGTCATTGAAGAAGCTATGCATACTTACTGATATTCAAAATATATATTGTCATTTGAAAAACAATCAACCATCATTATTTTTCTTCTTGTCCTTCTTGCTAAAACTGTTGCTGGAGATTTGATTGTCGGTGAACCTTTAAAGTGGATGTTGTTATGTCAGACATCTCTGCTCTGCAGCTACCTGAACTCTTCACCGCCACCTCTGATGCCTATCCCGAGGCACTAACAGATCAATTAGAAAGGGGTCAGTCTATTAATAGCAGCCAGCTTTGCTCCCTAATGCGAACAAGTGCTTTCCTTTAGCACACAGCAGCCAATCCTTACAGCTCCTTAATCTCAAATCCAATTATTGGTTAAGGCCATGTCAGGTGCATGTTTAAGTGTGCAGGTAAGGCTCATGTTTAAGTGACAGTCTG
This sequence comes from Neolamprologus brichardi, assembly GCF_056152115.1. Lineage (NCBI taxonomy): Eukaryota > Metazoa > Chordata > Actinopteri > Cichliformes > Cichlidae > Neolamprologus > Neolamprologus brichardi. Next base: position 24,593,976 of record NC_142110.1, read on the forward strand.
AGCAATATAATCCAAATATATTAGGTGGTTTATACAGTACTAGTCAAGGAAAAAATATTTTTAGAAAGCTCATTGCGAGCACTGTTTTATCAATAGGTATAAATTGTGTTTGGGTCAGGTGCTCTCCGTTATCAATGGGATCAATGAGAGAAAATATGAGAGAAAGAAACTCTAAGTTACAATGTCCTAAGTGGACTTTTACCAAATTAAAAAATGAATTTTTGGTACAGGTAGCCTGAGAAAGATGTATATACACCGAGTTAGTTAATCAGAGAGGCTCGGTGGACAAAAGCGAGTGTTGGTATAGTCTTTTTGTGACCAGAGGTTATAGTGATGCACAGTAATTAGTTTTTTCTACTTTGATGCAATGGCTCCATAATGTGGTGGTTTAAACATTTATTTAACAAGACAAAGATCCAAAACATGCAGAACAACACAAATACTAGGAATAAATCCAAAAATCATAACATGAGAGTTAGTGTTCAATCCCAGTAGGTAGATAGATATGAAGGGCACTTAGTGGGTTAAAGTAACCAGGTGTCCCACTTTAAACCAGACTGTACAGCATTTTCAATCTTCATTATCTCCATCTTCATCTGCTGCTGTGGTGACTCGTCATCAACATTCCAGGCGATTCAGTCCTAAATCCTGTCATCCTGTCATCATCAATGGTTAATTGCCATATAGCGGGGGAGATACTCCTCTACTTGAACAAGCTTGATTATCTACATTTTTGTTCAGAAATTGACATACAGACATCATGGGCATGCATGCCATGGTCATTTTGGTCCATCATTTGAGTTATTCTTTTTCCAGGGTGGAATGATTGTACAGCATATATCTTTCATGACTTAAAAACAGATTTGGGTGCACAAATTTGCATTCATTCAGGATTTTCTTTAATTGACACATGGTCAAAATAATATATACAGGCTCAAATATATACACAGATTCTCATAAATATAATATAAGTGGTCATGAAGGTTCTATAATTTGCTAACTTGACAAAACCATGACCTAATTTCTTGTTAGTGACTGTGATTGAATAAAACTAGTAGTTTCCCTTTGCCAGCATAAAAAGGATTTGTTTGAAAGCACTCATTGGACTAACTAATATTCAGAACAGTGTGAAAGTCCATAAAACTTAGTGTAGATCAAACAAGGAGAACTGTAGATTTACATAATTTGGGAAGGTCTCTTGAATGAATCAATTTCTAAACAACTGCAAATTCCAAAATCATCAGTTTAAAAAATTGTATGCAAGTACAAGTTATTTAGACGTGTCACCACTTTGCCAAAGTCTCGAAGGAGACCCAATCTTTCACCCTCAAAAGATAGGAAAAGGATGTTCAGGAACAATTCAGGAATCACCAACACCCAATCCTGCCATGAATTGGAAACTGCTGGAACACTAGCATCAGTGTCCACAAGGAAGTGAGTTTTACTTTGCGATGAATTGAGACCGTGCTGACCAAGAAAGAAGCTGTGCTCCAAAATTGGGACTTTCAAGCTTGACTGAAATTTGCAACTGCCCACATAGACAAGCCAAATGCCTCCTGGAGAAATGTTTCATGGTTAGACAAGACAAATATTGAGCTATTAGCCAGTGAAAGAGGGAGTAATGATGAGACTTTAAAACCTAAGAACACTATAACGATTGTTATACGAGTGGTAGTGGTGACATCATGCCCCAAGGCTGTTTTGCTGCTAGTGGCACTGGTACATACACAAAGTGGATAGAGTAATGAAGAAGAACTACCTCCAAATTCTTCAACTTCACCTCAAGTTGGAAACTTGTAGATGGTTAAAACTTGGACACAACTGAGTTTCACTCATCTGCTTGCTTTCTTGAGTGTGCAAAGAATCTATTCTTATCATTACTTCAACTTTCCCTTAACACCAAACTCAATGCTGACACCATTGCTGTAATCCAGTCGTCGCCTTTGAATCCTATCACCAGTGAGATCTGTTCTGCTATCATGGGTCAGTGTGGTCAAATAGCTTAAGTGAATTCTGTATCTCAATAAATGCTGTTTAATTCTTCCAAACAATCTCTCCTTATTGAAATATCAGTGGGGACGAATGCATATATTTTTAGCCCTGGATGTATACTTTTGACTCTGTGTGGATTCAAATTTCTGGACCCTGAATTCTTGTTTTTTAGTCATTCCACCCTGGAAAAAGACCAGTCCAATCAAATCACTAGAAGTCCAATGACATTCATGTGCATGATAAATGTATGTAAACCTCTGTCCACAACTAAATATATTAATACTATGTTAATATGCATAATATGTGAATGATATCTGTTTTGCTTAACTTTAAAATGAAATGTAAACACTGACTTTTTGCTCTTTAGGATCAGCAGTATTGATTTCACAGAGATGAAGCATTCATCTCCTGATTCCTGTTTCTCTCCCAAAGGTGTCTTTCTATTCTGCTGGACTCCTTTCTTTGTCCTCCACACAATGCGAGCACGCTGTCAAGAGTGCCACATCCCGCCAGCCCTAATGAGCGTGGTGACGTGGCTGGGCTATGTCAACAGCGCCCTGAACCCCATCATATACACTGTCTTCAACACTGAGTTCAGGAACTTCTTCAAAAAAGTCCTCCAGCGCTGTTGCTCCTAGAACTACTGGAGTGGACGCTGCTCCATGGACCATTCTTAAACGCACAACAGCTGCAAGAGATGCTGCTGACTGTTGATATACTGTCTTTAGTCTGTTTATGTTGCCATGGTTTCCTTCCTCTGTGAGGTTTTTATTTTTCTACATTTGATGACAGCAAAGTCTGTTTGAGCTTCATGTTTCATGTGAAGAAGCTATTCTCTTAGTCTGTAAGGTGGATCAATAGCATTTTTGCCATATACAACTTATTTTATATGTTGAAACTCATCTTTTCAGAATAAATGTTTTTGCTAAAAATACACATTAATAAGAATAGTCTCTTTCAGAGTTTGAGGCCCGCTTGAGAAAATGTTGACGAGTGCACAGATGAATCCAAGATGTAGGTGGAAGCAGACGGGCCACCATTACATCGTCATAAAATCATTTGTAAGCCCTTTTGCCAGGAAAGTAGTTGAAAATGTAGTCATCAAATGCCACTGAAAGGTTTTAATCTGCCATGGTGGAGTGGGATGTAGTGAGGACCCAAATGCAGATAGAGTGAGCTGGAGTATGGACAAAAAGCCAGCTGTTTATTTAGGCTGGTAACCCAATAGCAAAACCAAATGGAAATCAGCATGATCAAAACTGGAGCACTAGGGATTCTAGGGAATACATGGGATTTAGGAATTTTTACACACAAAAATAATCTCATTAATAACTCAAAACACCATAAATACAAGAATCTAAAAATAAATCCAACACTTGAGCAGAAACCCAGGGTCCATGGCAATAATCCTCTTAACCTCCCAAAGCTAAGTTGTTTTTGTTTTTGTGTTGTTCTTGAGTGTTAAACTGTTCACACCACACATTACACATCTATTCCATTAAAGTCATAACAACAGACTTTATGATTCAAGTCATCAGGTAGCAGGTAATTCCCACTAGGCTGAATGAGCTAATCCAGTCAATGCCTTTACATTCAGACTGAGGTCAAATGAGTTCCCTCTGCTCAAGACTTGTTCTATTACTGACTAACTTTTTTAAGACTGAAAGCTGGGGGCGTGGCCACTTCGATCAATATGTGGACACTGTGTGTTGAACTTCACTTCTTGTTGGATTCACTTAATTGGACTTCTGCTGTGTTTGTGTTGCTGATGCCTTTTGGAGTTTTTTCTTTGTTTCTTTGTTTTTTTATGGAATTATCTGATATATAACATTATTCTTCAGATTTTAAGAATGAAATTCATGTTGCAAACATATGTGGTGTTTGTAGATGAAGATCAGATCCCCAGCAGCTAGAACACTAACCCCACAGCTTTAAAATGAGTGCACAATCCAAATGGTGACGCCAAGGTGGCTATGTCCATCTCATATATACAGTCTATGGTTATTTTGAGTGGAAATGGTCACATGTAGGTTAATATTACTGCCATGACCCAAGAAAACAATTTCTAAGCAACCATATTCAGACATGGTAAAAAGTAACAAGTACACTTTCAATTCTTAAGTTTTACATAGTAGGACATGAAAAACAAACAAACAATCATAACATGAACATGACATATTACTCCACAATGTCATTATGTATTTAAGAATTAATTGAGGTTTGTGGTTTTATGTACATCTCTCACTTTGGGCCAAGCTTTTGCTGTCACAGAGATGGTCACACATTTGACTCTGTAATACTTTAGGAGTTTATGACTGAGATCATTGCCCTTCCACAACCCTGCTTGACAGCTAGTGTGAGATGTATGTGGTACTGCTGGTGAGAAAAAAAACATTACTTTTAGTCTCATTGCCCAAAAGGACGTTGTTCCAGAAGTCTTGTAGTCTGTTTAGATGCAGCTTTGCAAAAATAAACTGTGCTGCCATGTTCCCCCTGGCAAACCTTCCAACCTTCCACAAGCCATACTTGTTCTGTCTTTTTCAAACTGTACTGCCATGAACTTGCAAAATGTCTGCTTTTATAGAGGTGGACACACGTGTTGGTGATTCGTTAGTCAAGTGCATTTGATTTAGCAGCACCTGGCTGCTATATAATCTCTTAATTCCTATGGAAGCAGTACGGCTGTACTTAGGTTTTCTCATTGTTTTTGCATTTTTCTTAAATAAATAATGATACTGAGTATTTCTTTTTCAGCCACCTTTTTCACTCACTATGTGTTTATACACCAAACTGCATTTAATTATTAGTTATTATTAACCCCTGGCTCTCTTCCACGCACGTCTTTGTCCTGCCCCCCCCCAACCGGTCGCAGCAGATTGGCGCCCCACCCTGAGCATGGTTTTGCTGGAGGTTTCTTCCTGTTAAGTGCTTGCTCATATGGGGTCATATGATTGTCAGGATTTTCTCTGTTTTCTCTGAATTATTGTAGGGTCTTTACCTTACAATATAAAGGGCCTTGAGGCAACTGTTGTTGTGATTTGGTGCTATATAAATTAAACTGAATTGATATGAAATACAGACTCATGTGTTGTTCATCTGAGATTGCTTTTCCTAATGTTAATATCTGATAAGGACCAGATTATCTTTATTATGTTTTATACACTCCTTAGGGTTGAAATAGGTCATTCTTCCTTTTTGCTATCGCTCTATCTTGATTTCACAATTCAGGTGTTTTCAAGTCATATTTTTTCATTATGGATAGATTATCCATAATGATTACCAAAAAGAATTTCACTGCGGCACCACCATGTAATTTATAACACTGCTACATCACTGCAGCACAGGGAGATTGTAAGCCATTATGTCAGCAGAAGTAAGCTTTATAACTAGTGTTTAAGTTGCTGACTGAATGGGGTCCCTACAGAACCTTGAACACACAAAAGAACATTATCATTATTTGATAGTGAAAAGTCAAGAAGGCCAACAGATTACATCAATCAAAACAGGCCAGGCCAACAGGGAAGGCGATTTTAAAAACCCCTCAACTCTACATTTACAGTTGTGAATTTTGGCATTAAGTCAATAAAATCACCTCACTGTGGTTAGGCTAAGCAGTAAGTGCCAGAAATGGCTCGTTCCTTCACTATCAGTGATCAGCAGCAGACACCTGAGTGCTGCTGGGCCTGAGACCCAGCAGAATCAAATGTCATGTCCAAAATGATTAATCAGGAGTCACTCTAATATAGCAGGTAGGCTACCAACTTGTTATTAAAAAGCAAAACTCTATTTAGCTGCACATCAGGGAAAATAAAAAAGCTAAATGTGCAAAAAGAAGAGAAGCCTTAATGTATGAAATAAAAACCCAAAATAAACAAACAAACAAACAAACAAACACTAGTAGTTTGCTGAACTATTTTTTTATTAATCAGTGAAACACAAAGAAAAAAGATCTTTACCTTTATATTTACAATTGCTTATAATACCTGTACATTCTTTCTGGACTTCAAGGGCTCTATAGCAACAGAATAACACACATATACAAATGTAAGAAAATAATAATTTACATACATAGTTTTTGCCAGAAAAAAATCAAAACATTCAGGACAGCAGTTTTGTTTGTTTCATGTTCAAGTCACTTCATCATTCCGAATTAAAGAAAGCTCCTCAACTTTAAATTCTCTAAATCCTCATCAGTGATAACCAACCTTGATTCTTTAATATCAAAATATGTCAATTCTGTCTGCTGAAAAATGTTCTGCAAAGTTTTGGCATGAGGGGACAAAAAAGTTCAATTTGAAAAATATAAAAAAAAAACCCAAAAACAACTGAAAATTGTCCCCCCAAACACAATGTTATTTAACTCTAAAAATAACTGGCTTGCTTTTCATCATCAACACGTAGACGTCAAAAGATTGACCAGCTTTCTTCTGATTGGCTCTCCCTTTCAAACAGAAGGATTTAATAGCAGGTTGCAGCAGCCAAAGCTGATTTCCTGAGATGACCATATAAGCACTTTGAAGTCTGAACTTTTGACTCACAGGGATTACTTGTACATACACTGAACCCAAAATCTGGCCACTGTGCTCATGCATAAATAACAAAAAAGAAGATGTCCTCTTTAATCAGGACTGTTTTTAGAGGATAATGAGGTAAACGAGGTAAAATGGCAACATTGGAGAGGTAACAGTGGCTGACGGAAGATATAGACCATATGACAACTGATGACACAATGTAATAAAGTCGCTAAAATATGATAGAATTAGGGACAAGATAAATTTATGATGAAAATATTAGTTAGAACCACCACTTCATTGGATACTGCTGCAATAACACTCCTTAATACTTTTCAGAAATGCTAAGTCAGTCTAGTCTAACTTCAGCTCTCACTCCATCAGTGACCTTTTTTACATGTCAACCTGAGAAAAAACCTTCACACTAAAGTAAAAATACTGCTATTTTCAAGCAGGTGTGTTCTCCCAGTTTAGGTCATTCAGTCTGCAGCAGCCGTTAACCTCACTGAAACGATGCACACGCTTTTTCTTAAACCGCTACACCTTCACTTCACTTTGTCCATGTCAATGGCTGTGATTGGCTCTTCCTGCTGGACAGCCATGCCCCCTGCTGACTGAGAGCAGGTGTGTTGATGGTCCTTCCAGTCCTGTGGACAAAAGAGACGGATGTGTGAAGTGACTGATTTTGAAAATCAAGTAGCAACCTTTTGGCATGAAAAATGAAAAGAAAAATGTCAAAAACTGCCTGCAAGGCCTCACACATGTGTTTACATTGTTAGTGCCTTTATGAGCATTTTAACTGAATGATCTGATAGTATGGCTTCCTGTGTGGTACAGATCATCTAGAAGTCTGTGCTTCAGTTTTAGTGGGTAAAGTTCTAGTATTTCAGTATAGTCTGACTCCATCCAATCATTTACATCACGATTAAAAACTCACTTATTTAATCCTTTTTTCCCGGTTAGTTAACGCCTGAATTTTTTTACTTAATTCCAGTTTTATCTTTCTTTATATCTTTTTCTACTTAAAACCTGTGTGTTTTTAGCAAGTTTGATTTGATATTCATTTTTATTCTTGTGTAATTAGTGCCATTGACCTGTTAGCATATTCAGTACTTTGTTAATGGTCTTATATCATTCATGTTTTAACCTGCTGTTTTATTGTGAAGCACTTTGGTATACCGTTGATTTTTAAATGTGCTATATAAATAAAGTTGTATTGTATTGTAGTCTATAGTCTGTTACTTTGTAAAAAATTATAGTGTATCTATGAGGGGATTAGTTTATGAATGCAGCTTGCTGACAATATTTGTTAACTTTAGCTGATAACTTAGGATTACCTCCAAATATGGTCACCTCTGAAAAAAAAAAACATGGCTGCAGCCAAAACACTTATATTAAGGCTTTAAAAACCAAACCAGTAAGTTATAATATTAGCTATTTGCAAATATATCAGTAAGAAGAAACAGCAGAAACACTTTACAGGCATGTTATGAGTTTGATTTTGCACAGTTTGAAACTCTTCAACACCCCAGTTGGAAACACGTTTGAAACCCAACAAATCCAACTACCAGTTGATTTGAATGTAACCGAGTAATCAACGACTGCTGTAACAATAAATTATTTTTTAAACTGCACTGTCATGAAAAAACATTAGTAAAGACTCATAACAAATGTCAGGGAAATCTGTCTATTTTTTGTGTGTCTGACAGAAAAAAGACAGTTGAGTCTTACCTTCCTCTGGCAAAATGTGGAGCAGTAGTTGACTTTGTGACAGCCCGTGCACTCACTCATCGCCACCCGGCCACAGTTTACACACATCTGCTGCAGAAACAAAGCAGGAGCCTGTGAACATGAAAGCTACAGCATTCAGCTCTGCAGATGATTCATCAAGAACTTTGTCACTGAGAACTCTTGTCTTGATAACTCGTTATATCTATATGCTTCACAGTATATGGTATAATCAAAAAGCTTGATTAAAAAAACAAAAGAAGACTAAAATTCTCTGCTTCCATGTGGTTTTTTTTTTTTATATTTACACTGGAGTTTTAGATACACGAGGTGTTCAATGCAGTATTTGAGAGCCTCAAACTTTTGGGGTAATTTGCAAATCAGAATTTTTTAACAATAAGATGTAAATAATCTTAAAACATGTATTCATTCCATGACCCAGGAGCTAGTTTCTATAATCACTACATTGCACCTGACCCTTTTGGCACCTCCTGCAGATGATGGGCCCACAGAATGGCTGGGCCATGTGACTCATTCGGGCTAAGCCCCATGGGTTAAAGACTTTGATTACTAGGACCCTCAAAACCCTCTAACATGACAAGGTGGCAGCTGCAGGCATGAGGAGTTCATTCCATGTCAGAATAGAAGCAACAAATTAAAGTATCTCAGGGTCTTATTCATGAATGAGGGGAAAGTCACGCGGGAGACTATTAAAAAAAACAAACAAACACCTAATTGCTTTTTGTGAAATGTAGTGTGCTTGGAACTAAAAGTGTGGATGTCTCAGGTCACAATACTTCTTTAAGACTTGTGCTAAATAAGAAATGTAAGGAATTTCAATAATACTTTGGAGCAAGTGAGTGTGTATGTAAGCATGTCATACATTGATGATGATCTCAGTGATTTCAGTGCCCCTCTTAGCTTCAGAGTCATCTGGCTGCTGAAATGAGATCTGGTTCTGAAACGGCTGGGTAAGACCACACTAAACACATACACACACACACACACAAACACACACACACACACACACACACACACACACACACACACACACACACACACACACACAAAACAAAGATTAAAGTCAAATCAATTTGTTGTTACTGCTGATCTAAATCTCACACCTTTTGTGTATGTGTGTGTGTGTGCTCACCTCCTTCCTGCCGCCATTACTTTTGACCCCTACAGGGTCCCCTGCAGAGTTTTTGGCCTGTTCGATCAGAGCCTTGAGCTGCTGGACATTGTTCAGCAGTGTGTTGGCCATCTCCTCCAGGTATATCCAAGTGTTCTTCTGCCCCTCGCTCACTATTGGCTCTGCTCCCCCAATAGGCCCCACATCAAGCCCAGCCACAAGCCCTGCCGATGGAGACGCCGCTGCAGTTGCCACTGCGACTTTGGCCTGAACTGGCTGATGAGCAACAGCTAACGCTGGCAATGCCGTTAGCACTTAGAGAGAGAAGAAAAGACAGCTGTTGATCTTTTTCTGCTACACTGTCTGAAATTTGCTGTTACAGTTTCATGAAAATCTGGTGTATCCTATTATTAGAATATTTCCTAAGATCAACTAAAAAATGGATTTGCAATAAAGAAATGTCCAACGTCTGAAAAGTATCTTTATGTACAAACTCAGTATTTGGCTGAATCTCTTTGTCACTAACTGGTGATTCAGCATGGTGTGGCATTGAGGTGATCAGCTGAAGTGTTTTTGAAGCCTGGGTTGCTTTGGTATCTCTCATTTGCATTTCTGGGTTGGGTGTTTCTCATCTTCTTCTTGACAATCTTCTTTCTTCTTCCTAGCGGTTTATATCCCGCGATGCAGGGTCCGCTATCTTGCATGCCTTCCTCCATTTCTTCCTATCAAGGGCGTCTTCTGGTGTAACATTCACAGCCTTCATATCATCCTTGATTCGGTCCATCCAGCGCTTTTTTGGTCTTCCTTGTGGCCTGTTTCCATCCAGATCTAATTGCTGGGCTGTCTTTGCGATGGAATTTTTATCACTACGGACAACATGGCCGTACCATCGGAGCCTCGCCTCTCACATCTTGTCTGTGATCGGTCTCACTCCCCATTGTTTCCTGACATCTTCGTTCCTCGCTCGGTCAAGTCGTGTGAGACCCAGAGGCCACCTCAGCATCTTCATCTCCATGGTGTGAAGAGCTTGTTCGTGTTTGGTCGTCGCTGGCCAGCACTCTGACCCGTAGAGTGCCACTGGGCGCACAAGTGACTTATAGACTTTTGCCTTAAGATAGATTGGCATTCTCTTGTCACATAAGACTCCAGTCACCTGATGCCACTTCCTCCACGCTGTGTTGACACGGAGTCTGGCGTCTGGTAGAGTTTCGCAGTCCGAGGTGACAAGGGACCTGAGGTACTTGAATTGGGCAACTTTAGTCAGCGGCTCGCCGTCGATAGTGATGGTACTGTTGGTCTGGGGGCCGCATTCAAGGTACTTGAAGGTTCAGGCGCATGCCGTTTTCGAAGAGCCGGTCTTTCCATGCTTGTGTTTGGGTTTGCAGGGCTAGGCAGTTTTCTGTTTCTGATAGGCACACATCATCTGCATACAGGAGGCTCCATGGATGTGGTGTCGCCGTCGCGGTGTCCATACAGAGAGTGAACAACAGGGGCGAGAGGGCCGAGCCCTGGTGGACACCAACGGTAATCGGGAAGGCTGTTGATGTTCCCGCTGAACATCGGACCTCGCTTGTGACATTACGGTAGAGCAGATGAGTCCATTTCACATAGGCTTCCTGGGTACCATGAGTTCGTAATGATCTCCAAATCAGCTTGTGGGGGACCCTATCGAATGCCTTTTCCAGATCCAGGAAGACCATGTGCACTGTCTTGTTCTTTTCCCGGTGCTTTTCCATCAGCAAACGGGCCGCGTGTATGGCATCGATAGATCCACAGCTCTTAACAAAGCCGCATTGATTCAGGGTGATTGTGACCAGTTGACGGATCCGATTTTCCAGGACACGTTCGAAGATCTTCATTGCATGGCAGAGTAGACAAATTGGTCGATAGTTGGTGCACTCTGTGACGTCTCCCTTGCCTTTCCAGATGGGCACTGTGATGCTCAATGTCCAAGCTCGGAGGGCTTTGTCTTCGACCGTGATATGGTTGAAGAGTGCTGCAAGGTATGTTGTACCGCAGTCGTCCATCATCTTCTAGATTTCAGCTGGGATGTCGTCCGGTCCTGTGGCTTTTCCGTTTTTCATTTTCTTCAATGCGTTTTGGACTTCGGCAGTGGTGATTGGTGTGACAGGCCCTGCGACTGGGTCCGTGGGCGGGATAGGCCGCTTGACAATTCCTCTTGACAATACCCAACAGATTCTCTACAAGGTTCAGGTGAGGGGAATTGGCTGGCCAATCAAGCACGGCAATAAAATGATCAGAAACCAATTTGATAGCAGTTTCAAAATAAATGCGCTTTGAAATCATTTATCTAAGGCGTTTTTTATGTCTCACTTTGTGAATGTAAAAACCCAACAAGGTACATGAGTTGGAAATTACCCGTAGCGATAAATATGCTAAAGCAGGCAAGACTCCAGCACCTTGAACTGCAGTTTACAACAGTAGTCTTCTGCTCTGCAGCCTCAGAGAGCTCAGCTTAGGTTGAACCAGCTCTCAAACAGGTTCTGGTTAGAGTGATTGACCAGCTCGCAGACAATAATCAGAGCAGAAAAAGGACCATTGTCACCAGCTGTAGTCCCAGACAATGGATTATGGATTGTCTACAGAAGTGGGCAATGAGTCTCCACAGGTAGTCACACATGTGAGCTGTCTGAACTGCCTCTGTGTCCTTCACCACAAGGTTAACGAAGCAACCCAGGCCTCAGTGCTTCTGCTTGTAAGCTTTGTCATAATTTTAAGTCCACAGAATAAAATTTAATTAGATTTTTTGTACCTTTTTTCTGTCAGGGTAGTAAGAAAGTAAGAGTCTACTAAAGTGTTATAGTGTAAAACACACCACCATTTACCTGTGAGAGCACTCACACACCTTTTTTGTTTCTCAAGGTTGTGTTAAAACACAGTGTGTGATAGATGTCTGGTTATTTTTAGACTTGGACCTGTCTGTACCTCAGCTGGTGATGGTTTAAAATGGCCACACATTGGAAGTGTTGGAGTGATTCACTGCACTTCCTTTATTAAATATCCTTGCTTTAAGTGCAAACAGACCAAATTGTATTTTGGATGTTGATTAAAATAACTACATTCTTCTTTAATAACAGCTTTGCACACTTCATAGGCCTGACACCTGGAGGTTTTTCATTAGTCTTGAGGTTCCCACATATTCTGAGCATGTTTTGGCTGCTTTTCCTACATTTTGCAGTCAGACTCCTCCCACAGTATCTGAGCGTTTTTGTTTATAAGCTTTTAAAATGTCAATGTTTTCAAGTTTTGCTGAGGTACTTTTTTATTAAGTTAACACACAGACTACTTCAGTAAAAGAGCCACAACTGTGACATTTACTGCCATCAAGCCAGTCTCCAGAAAAACAGTCAAAGCAGGCTGAATTCTGAATGCTATCAAAAGGAAACTTCTTGTTTTTTTGGTGTTTTTATGAAATCCAAAATCAGACTGACTTGATATTGAATAAGTAACACTGTGAAGGTGTATATTGTCGATCTAGAGTGAAATGACTTTCCATATAATAGGGTTCAAACACAAAAATATATACATATCCTGCATGGATGTTGATTAAAATAACTACATTCAAAACCATGCAGGATATGTATATATTTTTGTGTTTGTGGAATTTCAAGGACCAATGGGCTGATTCCCACACTGAGAATTGTGATTGTTTAAGTGCCTACTCAAACAAATGCACTACAATGTACGACTGAATGAATTCTCAGTCACTCAGGGGATGGTACCTGCGGTGCTGGCAAACACCTCGCTCTGTGCCGAGCCCTCTGAGATGATGGCAGCAGCAGCGTCGCCTGTTGGCGTGCGGTCAAAGGTCAAGGTCCCAGAAGTAGTGAACTGCCCAGATGGGGACACTGTGACTGTAAGAAAGAAACAGAAGTGTGATTCATGTTTGGACAACAAGTAGTTTAAAGGTTGGGCTTACATTTTTTACTTTACAGATCTGATTTTGAGAACTTGAGAATAAACTTTTAATTAATTAAAATTTTCAGGAACACAAATTTAAGTACAGGAAATGATTTGAGAAGGAAGATGAATTCTAGATCAAAACAACTATCCCTGGCTGTAAGTGCACAAAGTTACAAAATCATGAGCTGTGAGCACATGTGACCTACATGTGGTTCCCGGAGTCAATGTAATGTTCTTGGTAGCAGGAAGTTCCTTCTTGGCAGGAATGATCACAGGTTCAGTGTCCTTCTTTCGTCTCTTGTATGGGACAAAGAGGCGTACGGGGCCGGTCTGAGTCAAGCAGAAAGAGAACAGAGATAAAATCAATGCAACATCTAAGAAATCAAATGAAAGCAGAGACAACAAAATGACTGCTGATACCGATAAACCATTACTGTTTTAAAGTCATGTCTGTTTTAAGATAGTCATCACTAAGTACTTACAGTTATATTTAGTTATATTTCTATTAATTTAAGTAACAATGTAAAAAAACAAATAAAATAAAAAATATTGTGCAGTAACTAAAATTATTAACTAAAAGTGTACAGAAAATGTCTTTGGCAGCAAAATCTGCATAAGAAGGCTTTGGTGCAAATGTTGTTGTTACTGGGATGTCTAGTGAAACTAAACTGAACAGAAAACAAAAATTCAAAATGAAGTTATTATTATTATCATACATTACTGTAAAGGGCTAAATGTCAGCGGTCTAATGTGCAGCTGTCATTCCATAAGTAACAGCAGCACAGAGAGTGCACTTGTGCTCCTGCGATGACCAAATCACCAGATTCTGGTGCAGCCCTATTTGATGTCATAGAGCTGTATCAGCTGTTCCTTTGAGTAGCTGGTGCTCAACTGATCCATTTGATTTTGCGGTACAAGATTAGAGCAATGTGTCACATGCTGCAATCTATGTGAGCATGGAGGGAACCCGAGTTAACAAAGAAAACCAATAACCATCGCCCGGCACATGTTATATATGTTTAGGTTTTGAGTTTTGTCGAGCCAGTAAGGAAAGCCCAGACTGCTTTGATTTGCTTTGTTGTATATTTTTGATTCGTAGAGACTTAATCAAGAAGCCTCAAAGCATAAATGATGCCAAATGGGGCGCTACTAAGCAACAAATCAAGGGTATATTTTATCTTTAAATCTTCTTTTTAATGAATTACAATTTACATTGTTGTGTGTAAGTTTCTGAATTTAGGAAAAATGCTAATTTGACCAATTTAAAATGATTATGAAGCATTTAAATTAGTACTATAAAGAACCCTATATATCTGACCCTCTCAAGAAAAATTACATGTGAAGCCCTTGTGTTGCAGAAGAAGGAGCTCCCTTCTGTGTTAAAACTGGGGAGTAGAAGAAGGCCTAAAAAAGAAGCCATCTTGTTTATTAATAGGCACACTGCTCTAATATTCACCCTGAGATGCGATCACAGCACAGACTGAGAGAATCATTTTGTTTAATGATAATGTATCTCCATATAGATCGCAAGAGAAAGCATCTGGAAATGAAGTTGTAGTGATGGACATTAACAAAAAACAAAAAAACAAAAAGAAAAAATTATTTACCATGCTGATATTTTCTTCTCCCAGAGAGTCTCCCTCCTTCGGACACTAATGATGCAAAAAATAAGACGAACACAAACAGATATTATTCAGATATTACGTGCAACATCTCAGATTATCATGATTTAAATAATTTCTAATTAACGGACTGATTTAAAGCTCATCAGGACTTGTCCACTTCACTCACCGCTATCAGGTCATCACAGCAGGCTGCACAGGTACAGGAGGCAGCATGGGGGTTCAAGATACGCTCCTGCAAACACAGGTTTACTGCATGAGGTTTTGCATGGACTTGGCCCACCTCCTTTTATAAACAAAAGACTAACTAGAAAAAAAAGTTTTAGAAAAGTAATTGTTTTCTGTTTTCTGGCTCACTCTTCTTTACAACGTTGCTTCAGTTCATTGAGGTTTACAGGGATTCATTTATGCACATCTCTCTTAATGTCAAAGGCCATTGCAACATCTTGATACTTGATACTTTTCAGCTATTCTGTTTCATATTTGTTGGTGTTCTTAGGACAGGGGTGGGCAACTCCAGGCCTCGAGGGCCGGTGTCCCTGCAGGTTTTAGATGTGTCCTTGAACCAACACAGCTGATTTAAATGGCTAAATTAGCTCCTCAACGGCTGTATCCCAATTCAGGGTCTGCAGCCTTAAAGTACGCAGCCTCAACGATCCTCAAGGGCCGCGTACTTAAAGACCGCTAAGGCTGGAAGTGCGAGGCTTGATACTAACAGCTGGAAACGTTTCATAGAGCTTTGTTTGACAGAAATGAACGAGAAAATCTTTTGTTCATTTGTTTGTTATTTCTACATGACCTTTGATCATTCTCTGTAAGATTAAGGTCAGCTATTGAACGGCGTATATTTTAAAGTAAAGGCTGTAAAACCAAGTTAGTACAAACGTCACTAATGTCACATAACTTTGCCGACATGTGGCCAACAGTAATGTTTTAATTTTCTTTGTTATTAAACATTTGCACATAAATAAGTGACATGATATTCAGTACTTACTTAAAGTTTACTCTTCGGGCGCCCCTCATCCGCCGTTTTTTTCGGCAAAATTATCCACACCCACCGCCGCGCTATGCATTCTGGGATATGTTGGGCCACGAAGTCTACACCGCCACGTCCTTAAAATTCAGGGAAATTAAGGACGCATTTGAGGGCCGCATTTCGAGCAGCCTTCGAATTTGGACAGCCTTCGTCGCGTCGCGGTGACGTAATCGGCCTTAAAATGCGGCCTTTAAGGCTGCAGACCCTGAATTGGGATACAGCCAACATGTCCTGAAGTTCTCCAGAGGCCTGGTAACAAACTAATCATGTGATTCAGGTGTGTTGACTCAAGGTGAGATCTAAAACCCGCAGGACACCGGCCCTCGAGGCCTGGAATTGCCCACCCCTGTCTTAGGATCATTGTCCAGCTGCATGAGCCAATCAGTCAATTTTTAGCTATCAGACAGATGGTCTCACATTTGACTCTAGAATACTTTGCTAGTTTCGTGGCTCAAGATTAGCTTAGGAAAATCCAAATTCATAAATCGGAAATGCAAATTTCTTTGCATCACACAATACAGCGCAGCACTGCAGTAGTACGATAGTGAGATAGTAGTGAAGCAGTATATTTAATTACCTGTATGAGGCAGAGCAGAGGTCTGCCAGCATATCTGATGCTCCTCTTCCAGTCTTTGCTGCTTGCTCGCCCTGCGAGACCTTCAAACTCAGTGGGAGTGTACCACTGCTGGTTGTGTTTGATGCAGCGACCTTTGCCCCCTGACAGAACACAACACTGTGAGTGTGGGCAGCAATAAAACAAGTAACTCAAAATATACACAGTATAAAAGAGTCTTGGCTATAATATTTCACTCTGGATAGAAGTACCTTTGATTTTATCCCAACTACTTCTCAACACATTTTAGTGTTGGGGGCTACACCCTCTTAATGGCACAAAAATGAATTGCTCGTCCCCTGTAGCTCAACTTCATGTTCCAAGCTCCCATCAAAACTCTAGCATAAAAAAAAATTGTTCTTTTTTTTTTTTTGGCCACCTGTCCTGTTTGGTTCTTTTGCCATCAGAATTATTGTCTGAAGGCAAAGAGAGAAGCCCTTACTTTACCAAGCGGACCATCCCTGCCTTGCCGTATTGGTCCATTTGATTGACCTTTGTTATTATTATTTATTTATTTTATTTTATTTTCAGTTGTTACAGACGGGACAGACATGACTGGGGGGAGGGAGGGAAACAAAGACAGCGGGGAAGAGAAATAGTGATGAAGGGCCAAAAATACATATTTTTATATATATCACCTGGATCACCTGTTGAGAGAGAAAAAAAAGAGAAAACAAGCAAACAAAAACAGCAATATAATAAACAACACCATCGCGATACTCTATGTGTATATAGCAGTAAATATTAAATATTGAATATTATTGTGCAGCACGTAAGATTTACACCGCACAGTGTGCTTTGAGGTAGGAGCCAAAAAGGGTGTAGTTTGTGTCTGTGAACACCCGTATGTACACCTGTGAGCATGAGCACGCTTGTATTTAAAAGGTTCCTTCATGTAATGATCTGCTATGTGGGGAGCCACAGCCCCGTCCTCCAGGGCATGAAGCAGGTATGGCAGAGATACCCCAGGTCTAGGTACCCTTGCCCCTGGAGGGGGAAACTGCACCCAGGTAGTGAATAAAAAATTGTTCTGCACCAGAACTTTTAGGCAAGCTTCTACATCATTTTGTCTATTGTGCCTGTGCTCCTCTGTATTAGCAGTGAGACAACAG
This sequence comes from Neolamprologus brichardi, assembly GCF_056152115.1. Taxonomy (NCBI): domain Eukaryota; kingdom Metazoa; phylum Chordata; class Actinopteri; order Cichliformes; family Cichlidae; genus Neolamprologus; species Neolamprologus brichardi. The sequence goes on from NC_142110.1 coordinate 24,611,646, forward strand.
TGCCATCATGAGGTCAAACAGGCAAAAGCAACACTGTCACTTGTATATAGCAAATTATAAAAACAAATATAGCTGAAGGAATATAGAGTGCTGTGAAAATTATTGGTAATTACTTATTTTTCTTATTTTTAATAACATATGTCACATATGTTTCAGGTCATCTAAACTAATTTTAATATTAGACAAAGATAAAAACAGTAAATACTGTAAATACAAAATGCTGTTTGCAATAATGATCTAATTTATTAAGGGGAATATATCCAAAACAACCAACATGGTCCTATGTGTAAAACGTAATTGCCCTTTCTTGTTAAATAATGAATTAACTTTGGTTAACCACTTTTTTAGAGAGCTGAGTAAACTTTCACCAGTCACACCCAAGTATTACCAGGCCAGTTGAATTAAAAAAAAGTCACTTAAATAGCACCTGTCTGACAAAAATAGGCTACAAGAAAGAAGAAGTCAGAACATTTATGAATTGCCTCACATGTCTCAATTATGGTCAGTGATGATAATTCAAGAAAAAGAAAGAAACTGGAAAACAATGGTGGGAGAATATTCTGTGAACTGACCTTTGAAAATCGGAATTTTTTTGAATTTCTTTTGGTTTGTGTTCTGCTGTAAAACTAACACAGCATTTCATAAAAATACGTCATAGCAACAGTCAAACAACGTGGTGGTGGTGGTGTGATCATAGGTTTGCTGCTTAAGGATGGGAACAATTTGGCATAACTGACGGACTCATGAATTCTCCTCTCTACTTGAAAATCCTAAAGGAGAATGTCCAGTCATTAGCTTATACCCTGAAGCTCAAGTGCACTTGGGTTATGCAGTAGGATAATGATCTGAAACACACCAGCAAGTAGAGCTGGGCCATATTATACCGTTCACGGTAATACCGGTATAATGTTGGGCAACGATAAGAAAATGAAATATCGCAATGGAATATGGGTAAAACGCACATGTGCAGTGCCTTTGTTTTCATATGCACATGGCGGAAAAAGCATGGCGACGATGCAGAATGAGAAAGGCGAAAGCGGATCGTTGAATGAAATGGATGAAATGAACCAGAACTGGTTTGTAAAAATGCTGCAACTTCAGTGGTGTGGAACTGGTTTAGCTTTTGTCCGTCAGATACACAACAAAGCACTATTTTTGGTAGAGCATGCTAACGGGCCGTCGTTATTACCGTGTTGTTTGGAAAATACGGCACACTTAAAATCAATCCTTTGATTTTTCTGAAAATCGGCAGTGCCCCTTATAATCATGTGTGCCTTATGTATGAATTCTGGTTGTGTTTACTGACCTCGAAACGATTTTATGTGGTACACGGTAGTGGTGTGCAGATTGATACTGAAATATCGATTCTTCCGATACCAGCAATTTATGTTCTAGAATCGATTCTCATATTATAATATCGATATTTTAGTACTCTGGGGTAAATTTGAATGAACGCAGTGGAAAGAAACTATATCATTTGGATCGTCTAATTTGGAAGGAACTACTTCCTCTTACGCCTTTCATAGTCATATGCGAAATACGGCTGTATAAATGTGTCGCAGCCCCTTGGCGTGCACACTCACAACAATGGCTGAGCACAAACAGAGTCATGTGTGGACGTGTTTTACCGCCACAAACAGCCAAGACGCGGTTTGTGATATACTGTTAAATTTTATATAACTTTAATGCACATAAAAAACAGCTGCTTGTTTAAGTGAAAATACATTGATGGGGTTTTTTTTTGCACTAATAAAGTTGTGGAGTTGTAAAGTATTTTGTCTAGTGTCAATTATATCGTCAGTTATATCGTTATCACAAATTTTCAAATGTATATTGTGATAAATATTTTTGGTCATATCGCCCTGCTCTACCAGCAAGTCCACCTCTGAACTGCTCATGAGATAAAAGCAGAGTGGCCTACTCAAAGTCTGGTCTTAAATTTGACTGAGATTGTTTGGCATGTCCTTAAATTGGCCCTTCACACTCAAAAACGCTATAATGTGGCTGAATTAAAATAATTATACTAAAATAAGATGGGTAAAATTCCACCACAGGGATGTGAAAGACTCGTTGCCAGTTTTTGCAAATGTTTGATCGCAGTTCTAACCTACTACAACCAGTTAATCTGGAGTTTTACATCTCCAAAGTAACCTGAATAACAAGATCAGCTTGACCATGTGATATAGCATGCATAGGTGTGATAATCACCTGATCCCAGTCTGTTTTTGTACAGAAGTCCGCTGGTATTCCTGCAGCGTACCGGCAGCTCATTGTTGTAAACTGAGGGATCCCAGTTGTACTTGGAGCAGGAGTCTTTGTCCTGGGGTGGAGTCAGAGGAGTGGGTGGGGTCTGCGAACCTGGGAGAAGCACAGGAGAACATAAATAAATGTACAGATCAGACATTTCAGATTACCAGACACCTGTAGACACCACACACACACACACATACACACATACACACACACACACACACACACACACACACACACACACACACACACACACAACACACACACACACAGGGGTGTACCTGATGTGATGGTGGCAGCGGACTTGAGGCCAGCTGCTTCCACGATGCTGCCGTCAGTATGAACCACAATCAGAGTAGCCTTCTGGGTACTGAGACCTTCACCCAGCTGGAGAGTGGTCCTGCCGCTCTGTGACAGATGTGGAAGAAGTACATACACTCATAATCATGGAGCAGCATAAGAGGTATGAGAATATGTTGATGTTTTAAAAAAACGACTCGAGTAGTCAGCAGGGAAGCCCATGTGATTTTGTGAATCAGGTTCTAATAATTAACGCTACAGTGCTAACGTGCGCAAATGAATCAGTTCTGTGCTGAAGACATTTGACATTAATTGGTTTTTATTCAACGTCATGTCAATTTTCTGTAAATAATGTCATAAGATACTGTTTATCATCATCAAAATGTAATAAATGGCAAAAATAGAAGGGGAATGGATCTAGTCGAGTGTGTGTTAATCTACCAGCACGTGCTCAGGGAGACTCCCAGATGTGGCGACTGTTGTGGTGAAAACATTGTCCTCTGTCGCATGAACGCCACTCACTGTAACTGCCGTCACATCTGATCAACAACAAGAAATTTCATCGACACATAAACCTCCAGATTAGCAGGAATACAGTATGAATAAAAATATAACTACAAAGGAGGATTACAATAATAATGACATAAAGTAGGTAACATAGAAAATAATAAACACTGGTATTACCAGAATCAGAAGACTATTCTATTATGTGCTTATAAGAATGAATGATTTTCCTCTATATCAGTCATGGTACTGGATCTCGTTTTGTTTTTTAGTCTTTGTTGCTCCGTTTGCTTCTTGTTTTTCTTTTGCTGCTTGAACTTTTTCTTCACAGTAATTCAGCATTTTGTTGTGTTAGTTTTGCTATCTAGTTTCTGTTCATTACTACAGTTTGCTAGTACTGTATTTCTCTTTTTTCATTCACCCCCCTCCCCATGTTCCCTGTGGTCTGGTTTAGCTTCCATCTCTGTGCCCAGTGTTCCCATGTTCAACTTTTTCTGTTTTATTTTGATAGTCTCTTGCGCATTGTGTTCGGTTCTACTTCCTCCTCTGTCCCATTGTGTGATTGTCTACACCTGTGTTAGTTTAGCTGTCTCTAATCCCCCCATTACCTTGTGTATATACATAGTTTTAGTCTGGCTGTATTCACTTGTCACGTTGTACTGTTTTCCTGCCTGCCTCAATCCGTATATTTTCTTGCCATTTGGATTCCATTCTGTGAACTCTGTTTTGATTTACTCATTCTAGCCCAGTAAATAGTTTGTTTTGTTTTTGAATCCTGCCTCCAGGTCCTCACTTTTCACACTCCACACCATAACATTACTCTCAGGCTTTAAATAATAAAGTTTAAGCAGAAGGAAATGAACGGATGGATGAGGGGAAATATTATACTTGGGACAAATACATGATGACTCATGTCTGTGGTATATGTTACTGATATGTTACAATTTTAGGATGGAATTTGGCATCACACACAACGGTGTGTCCGTAGGAGGGACATAATGAGCTGCCAGACCCATACACCCTCACCAATTCCACTGGACTAGAGTACTGTTAATCTCCCAAATCTCTCATCATGACAGGGAATAAAAGGCTGCATCTAAAGAAGAGATTTTGAGTGTCCTTGAATAACTACTCCTGAAGACTACTTAAAGAAGTTAAAAGAAAGCTTCCTTAAAGATATTCATACCAAATATTGACTTTTAAAATCATCAGAATTATAAAGACTTTAGTTTTGCCTTATGTACACAGTATTTCCATGTTTGTTTGCATATGTTTCAATAAACTACTGCACCCATTTTCCAAACAAAATATAAAGAAGGGTTGGCTCAAGATTTTGCACAATCGTGTAGCTAACTGGAACTATTAAAGAAGTAGAAGGTAGAAGGACAACTGTTTACTTTTAATCATTGATAACATGGTGAAAAGATCATGTTACATGTTTGCTCATGTACACTTGGCTGAAAATCAAGTATTTTATTGTAGTATCCATCTGAAGCTTTCACATTTTTACTTTTTAACGTCCCATGGGTTTCACCAGATCAGGGTAACACAGTATTTTCATACTAAACACTAAATATGCTTTTACAGTATCTACTGCTGAATTTAAATGGAATTTAAAATGTGAAATGTGATTGAGATACTACGTTTTATTTGTTTGTTTTTTGTCTTTAGCATTTGTATAAATATATGTGTATACATTTTGTATTTTGAGTTTGCATTGCTGCTACATTGGCTGAGTAGCTCTTATGCAGACTCAGTATATAATGCATATAATTCTAAATAAAGAAACTTTATTAGATGAAGTATGTTTTGATGCTACCACATAGTTTAGCACTTTGCAATGCAATCTTTCCACTACACAAAGACGTTTAATCTCATTAGCAGGGTTAGTTTCAACAATAACAACATTTGTATGAGGGCAAAAGGATGTACGTGAGATTGAAAATCAGTATTTTCTATACCTGTCTTCCCCACTGGATTTATTATTGGTTTTGTGTTGGCCCCTATCCCATGTTTGTGGTTCCCTCGGTGTTTGCCACCTGGGCCACCCGAGGCTTTTTTTTAAAAACACATCTTCAAGCGTCCCTCTTATGAATCATTAACTTTTCTGAATAATAAATAATGTATTCAGCAGATAACAATGTTCTCTCCGTTTAAAGCAGTGCCCGTACATAAACAGTGTTTGGTTTAGAGGCAGCTGGTGCTAACGTTATTATCTCAGTTTGTGTTTTAGCGCCACCCCGCACAGCAGCGGCCTGCTGCTAACTGTAGCTGTTACCTGCAAAGGCTGCCTCGGCCTCGTCTGGGTTCGGTAGGGACTCGGCTCCTAAGCCGATGTTTCCCGGTTCCGCCATCACAGCCATCGTGGTAACTTCGGCCTCCGATTCGGTATCCGAGCCCACTCCCTCCACCGGCGGCTCGCCGATGGGCGGTTCATCCAGCCCGAGCGCTTTCGTTGCCGAGTCCGCTTCGTCCATTCCTCCCTCGAACGACAAGAGCCGAAAGTCACCGAGAAAGGACGTCGGGCAGAGCGGGTTCGACCTCACCCGAGCCCTGTACGGAGCAGACAGAAATCTCCGCAAACGGAACTCTTTACAGGTAATCTTTAAATGTTCTAAAAAAATTCAGGTAACCACAAAGGACTCGACTCAGCTAATACGGAGAGAGGAGGGCTTCCCGTTCTTTGTATTTTCATCAAGTCTGAAGAAGGAGATAACACCGGAAATTGCCGAAAGAACACGAACCAACCCGAAAGGACACAGCAACACAGCACTACAGGCACCCCATACAAATGTTTATATTAGATGTGTGTTAATGTTCTTGTTTTGCTCAGAAATTCTTTTAAAAATTTACATTTTTTGTTCTTGATGTAATTGCATTTGGTGTACTGTTGTTCGTAGTGTTTACCTGCTGTGTTTGTGTGCTGCTGACTATTTTATAGCAACAAAAAAACTACTTAAAATATTGTGAAGTTGTCTAATGAATGTTTTATTTATTTTCATTTGATCATTAATTTTTTACACACTATGATTCTGAAAATATGCGTATTTAATTAAAATAGTATTATTAATCTGTAGTAGTGCCCATAACTACCAGAACTTAAATAAATTATCCTGAACATTTTCTACAATTTAAATCATTTATTAGATCTGTATTAATGATTTCTTTCACCCATGCTCAACTATAAGAAAATAATATAACTTTCAACTCTTCAAGAATTCCAAATATCTGTTTCAGTGACTGAAAGTGGAATAAAAAAGAAACAAAGAAAATGGTATGAATATTCTTGTAAACCATCAACAGGATAGGATAGGTCCCAACATTTCTTATAATTATAAAAACAGTCTGGATTGCAAACATACTGAAAGGATGGCTAATAACATATGAACATGTCAAAAGTCTTTAAGAGCTATCTTTCAAAATGCAGTGCCAAGACCAAACCAAAAGCAGATGGTACCACTTTTTGTACTCGTGGGGTGGACTGATTAGTTTTAGTGCCCCAAAATAATGAATATATGCGTGTTTGACCTTCATATGTTTGCCCTAGCAGTAACAAACACAATTAATTTTGGACAAATTAAAAATTTCTATATTTTCCACATATAAAACTTTTTGACCTCTGCCTCGTCAGTCATTTCCTTCCTTGCACTTCATTGTGAGACAGTAGGAAACACCAAACATAGATAGAGAGAAATGTCAGCATTGCAGAGCATTACACTGACTAAAATCTCAGATTATTTCCCAGCTGTTGACTTTAGTACAGTCGGACTCTTGATTCAGATTCCCTCTTGTTGTGACTCATTTATGCAGGTGAATGTGGTAATATAGCATAAATATAGACCACAAATCACAGGACAAGTCTTATGTTAATGTATTATGCATGTAATTTTAATGTGGTGGCTTACTGGTGTTTGGACTAAACACAGCACCACCATTTCTATATTTTCTGTATTTTCTCCCTCCTGCATGACAAATATGTGCCTAATACTTGCAGTGTTGTATGTTTGTGATGCATTTTGGCTGTTAGATGTTTTTGTATGTGACAAGAACTGAAACAAGATGGAAAAAGCTCTAAACTCTCACTGACAGACTCGGGAGAAGATAAACAAGCTCTAGGTGTGAAAATTCATAAACTGATTTTTTGGAAATTTTCTCCTGATTGACAGGTTCATCAATCAATTAGACTTGGATATGGTGAATGACATCCCCACCTCCCGAGTGTCCGGGCTCTGTTGTCTTCCAACCAAATCAGGACTTGCTGCTGCAGGATGGGACGTACTCATAGCCAACTCAAAGATCCCAAAGTTCAGGTGTCTCATTGATATGACCACGCCCACTACAGTTTCCTCCGGTGGGCTGACTGACACCTCCAACTCGTCAAACCAATTTTGCCTACGTTGTGCTTTCTTTCTTTGGTGCAAAATAAAAAAAAGTCTTTATTTAAATCAGTTTTGACATTACAGTCTAAAGTCTCAGCTCCATATCAGAGCCTGGTTGATCTTGTTTTCCCAGTTATTGGTGGATCCTGGACACCAGGTAGTAAAGAACAAAGAAGACCAGGACCATCCCCATGGAGACGTAACACAGGATACGGCGGTTGTCTCGTCCTGATCGGACCATGGTGGAGAAACGTTTCACGCTGCCAGTGAGCAGGCCTGTCGCACTCATGAAGTTTGAGTCCTAAAAGAAAGAGGAGATAATTCTTTAATAATTCCCAATAAATTGACCTAAGAGAAAAAATAAAACAGCCTATATTTGAGATAGTATTGATTTGTACTTATATAATGTGCACTCTGTTTACCAAATGTATCAATCCACACAGATTCTGACAATCAACACAGTGCTTATTTTTTATACTGGGACTTTATGAAAATGTTTCCTGAATGTTAGGTCCCAGTGAAACCTGTAGATCAAACAATTCACTAAACAGTTATGAGGAGCCATCGTGAAAATACAACAGGGTGAAACTCAGTGAATATTTAAAACAATATTCTGATTATAGACAAATGGGAAAAATTAAAATGTCAGTTCTTTTTTACTAAAAGCTTAACTATATTTGTGTTTAAGGCAGGAAACGCTCACCATGCCATCCAGGTACTCATTCTGATCGTCCACTTCTCTGTCGATGTCATAAGCCAACTGCGAGATACAGAGACAAGAAGATGATCAAGTTAGTTGTAGAAGTCTGACTGTGGCAGACCAGCAAACTGTCAAAACGTTTGCTTTTATGGAGGCCACTTTCTCTTTCACCCGGGTGCTACTTACTCTCTTAATTCCTATGACATATGTTCTTGCTCACCTGAGGTTGAATTTAAACCATTTTGAGACCTGTAAGGACTATTATTTTCTATTTTAGATTATTTTTTATCATGTCCTAAAATGTGAAATCTCATGCAAAAATGTACTAATAAGCAATCACTTGTAACAAGTGAAGTTTTACATCATCTCAGGGTTCGACTACAGGCAGAAGAAAGAACATGAGAGCAGATTCTGAAAAGCGAATGGCACAGCAGAGGAAAATGTAGAACAGGAAAGCAAACATCTTCTTGGTTACCCTTTATCCTTTTAGGCTGTTGCTCTGTCACTTAGTACCTAACCAGCTTAAGAGCAGATTGGAAGATGTCCAACTAAACAGGACGTTGTAGGGATTTAAAACACAACTCTTTGCTAAAAACAGACACGACTCATTTGTCAAAGTCTGTGAACATGCATAAAATATTTTCTGGATCCCCAAAGAGGTTTTAATCAGGGACAATTTCTACAAGATTTAAACCAATTATGAGTCATTTATTTAAGCATAACAGAAATTTTGAATCAGTCTAAAAAATAACAGTAATCTTTATAGATGTCTTTTCAGTATAGTAGACAGACTAATTGTCTTGACTCTATGTAAACAAGTTGTTTTCATTAGTGTACAGTGAATGCCCAGAGGATTGTTCTGAACCAGGAAGAGTCTGAAGCTTGGTGTAAGAAAATCTTAATATCATGTAACTATGTAGAAGTGCCTGATGGTGTCCCATCTTACACTGGAGGCACTGGTTGTACAATTTTCAAATTTTCACAATACTGTACATTTATTAATAAAAGACAACCATTACACCAGTGATGCATTTGGTTACACATGTGCTGTGTAATGCATTTGCTGCAACAACTTCTACTGTTATAACGGCACATCACTTTTTCTCAGCTTATATATACACTAACTTACTGTAAGTTACATGTCTACTTTTTAATGCACAGGTACAATACACAATCTGCACTTTTCTAATTATTCTAAATATTCTTAACTATTTAAACATCTTTCAGTATCCTGCTCTGTTTGCACACTATCTGTATGCTAATTTTAACAACTGTACTGTACTCTGCTCTGCTAACTATTGTCCATGATGTAAATATGTAAAAATTGTGTTTTCTGTTCTGTGTCCTGTTCTTTTTGTATATGTGTGTTTTTTGCTGCTGATACAACCAAATTTCCCTTTGTGGGACAATTAAAGGATTATTCTATTTTATTCTATTCTACACCTGAAATTCTTACAAGCAATAAGCCATGTATCAGTACATTAAATAACAAAACTGGTTGTGTTTGGCATAATTAATAATTCTGATTCTGTGAACTGACAGCTTTACTTATAATTAAAACTAAGTACATTCGACAGCAGTAACCTAGTAACTACAGACCAGCTGATTTATTAATCAGACTGGTCACTGAAGGGGACGGTTGTTGGTTGTTACGCACAGATTTCAGTCTGGACACTTTGTTGGCCAGGTTCTCTGACAGCCGTTTGTTTTCAGCATCGAGCACATCATCCACAGAGCCATGGCCTAGACAAGCACAAACACTGTGGATTAGATATGAAACACAAGATCTGAATGTTCCTTGAATTGTTATGTTTCTGTTGAAAACCGCAGATAGACCTCATAAGATACAGTTTTTGCCAAGCACATAGTTCTGAACACATAACTTGTTAAGGAATAGGTAATGTTTCTAATTTTCGGTTTAAATCAACAGGAAGCAGCACGTTTTTATCAATGATTTTGATATCAGCATGATCTGAGTGTGGTGCAGAGTCTCTGCTGAAAGGATGTTCTTTGTAAATCCAACCCTTTAAGCTAAGCACGGAATAACGACGTGAAGTAAACTTACAACACTGCCAAGGAGTATTACTTATCCCATATTTAGGAAACTAATAAGATACTACTACTACTACTAATAATAATATCACTTTTTAATCACCCTTCAGAGAGGCAGATGCTTCTTTAGAGGGCGATAGCAATTGATATAAAACTTACAAGGTAGCCTTGGTTTTTGCTAATATTTAAGTATGTCAGAGCTAGTTAGCTTAGCTCTTGAGATTTGGGTGTTATACGAGCAAACGATACTTAAAAATAACATTTTAAAATGTACCACCCAGCTGTAACATCATCTCTAAGCTGACACAAATAACACACAACTGAATATTTGGAAGTGAATACGTGTCAAAACATTTACCTCTGTTCCACTCCGCCATGTTGCTTGTTGCTGAATGACGTCACGATCAGCTGTTCACGTGGCAGACACGTGACCGCCTTTCTTCTTCGTCGACAACGTTAAGGTGTCATAAGTATCACCGCTTCAATCACGACAGAATACTCTAAAATAGTTCTCGCCTTCTTTGTGTTAATGCATTACACTAGCTGAGTACTGATGCCTTAACAAAGACTTTAAGCATATACCACACAAAAAGGGTAATAAAGGAAGAGTGGAAGAACAAACAACAACGCCGCCGACAACAATAACATCAACAATAATAACTTTATTTGTGTATCACTTTTTAAAGAATACAGTTCTTAGACACCACACATATATGTCCTATCATACAGACTCATTATTAGCCATCCAGTCAGACCATTCTAACATACATACTTAACTTACACACAAATAGATGCAAACTAAGGTCCGAATAATGGTAAATGGGCTGTATTTGTATAGCGCTTTACTTAGTCCCTAAGGACCCCAAAGCGCTTTACACTACATTCAGTCATCCACCCATTCACACACACATTCACACACTGGTGATGGCAAGCTACATTGTAGCCACAGCTGTCCTGGAGCGCACTGACAGAGGCGAGGCTGGCGGACACTGGCGCCACCGGGCCCTCTGACCACCACCAGTAGGCGACGGGTGAAGTGTCTTGCCCAAGGACACAACGACCGAGACTGTCGGAGGGGGAAATCATTATGAGCATGACCATTATCCTGAAGGTTATTACAAAGTTTGGGCACTATTGCCTCAAAAACGCGATCGTCTCTGATTCTGATTTTAAAGTAAAAGCGTGGGACATTTAGCAGACTTTGATCAGGTGATCTGCAACGATAGGGTCTCAGTAGCTCCGATAATATAAGCAAGGCCCTCCTCATGTGGATGTTTAAGTGTTACAATTATCAAGTGAAATCTGCAGAAGTGCCTGTTTTATCCACAAGAGGTCGCTCTTTCTGTCCTGCTCAGGGTAGTTACTTTACTACTTGTGTCTCACAGTACCTGTGTTCAATTTACAAAATGTAGATGTTTGTAATATAAACATGATAAAAACTACATCCACACAAAGAAAAATATTAATGTATTTTAACAGTTTTATGGTGCATTCCATGCAAAATACCCCAAATTACGTGATTGTAGTTTATCTAAATGTGAAAATTTATAAATATTTAATTTATTGTTCACCATTATGAGCTGTATACTGTCAGTGTAACAAAATAAAAGCACAATGGTGTCACTTTGGGAAACTGTAGAGATAGCCATTCTTCAACACAGCCACTCTCTTAGGCAAGCTTTCTTGTAATTTCTTTAAGTAGTCTTCAGGAATAGCTCTCCAGTTTGCTTGAAGGACAGGCAAAGCTTTAAAAATTGTGTTGAAGTGTTAAATAGCTGTCAAGTCTTTACTGTACGGCCTGTACGCCCCGTTTCTGTTCAGACATGAATGCACACCAGTGCACAAAGCAAGGTCCACAAAGGCATGGATGACAGAAACTGATTGGGGAGCACTTGACTGGCCTGAACAGAGTCCTGACCTCAAAGATAGAACATCTTTGGGATGTTGCTTCCAGGTCAATTGTGGGTCATCATGCTAAGCTCATCAATTGTTTAGGGCAAGGTTTCCTCTTTCAGTAGCCTCTTATGACTCATGTTAAGACTACTGGATGCACTGTCATATTTATTTTCAGTAATCAACTTTGATAAGAATAGGAAAAATGTGACCCTGCCCCAAAGTAAGGTTTTAAAAGGCTTTTCCCACTCGAAGTTATTGCTCTGATTCCACAGTGCCCCCTCTCCCCCCTCCCTTTTTCCTACTGGTGAGTGTTTCAAGTCACCTTCCTGGTTGGATGGGCTGTGGGAATTTCTGAAATGTTATTTTTAGGGCTGCTATAATGAAATATAGGCGTTCTTGAACGCCACCCAAAAAGCTCTAAACCACCCAGTGGTCTACATAAATCTTAGTTATAATTGTTTTAGCAATTAGCATGACTAGCATAACTTTGAAAATATTATTAAAGGAGGTTTAATTTAAAAAAAGAAAAGAAAAATTATGTATTCAAATGACATTTTGCTTTATGTTTGTAGCAACAAAAACACGAGTGACAAAACAATATTTACAGTATTTACAGGCTTTTTCTAAATTAACTTTAATTTCAACAGTCACCAGGGCATAAAAACTTTGTGCTTAGAATTTCAGTCAAATTTTATTAAACAGTGTCCCCAAATTGTCATGTTTATTGTTACAATGATTTTTGTTTCTGGTTTTGATTTTTAGTGTTGTTTTAGTACCTTTAACTTTTTGTGGTATCATTGCATTTTTGTTTTTCACTTTATTGTTCCAGTCTTTTTAGGGTTTCTACTGTCTCTGTATCATGTAGGATTCTTCTTGTCTCAGTGTTTTGTTCCTGTCTTATAACAGTTGGTTTTTTGGTGTTTATTCTCTGGGTTTTGCCTTCTTTCTGTCTGATTGTTGTTTATTTCAGATCTTTCAGATGTTTACATACCTCATCATGGGCATTAGAGTCACAGGCCTTTGTGATTTCTCTGACTGCCTCTTTTTCCAGGATGGAATGATTGTACAGCATACATCTTTAATGACATAGCATACATCACACATCAAAAATTGATGGTACAATTTTACATTTATTTGGGATTTTCTATAGTCCACACAGGGTATACATACAGGCTCAAATATATAAATATACTCAAATATTTCAAAAGACGGAGTTCTGGAGAATAGTTTTATGGTCAGACAAAACAATGTTGAGCTATCTGACTAAGGTACAAGAGGTCAGAGGAGTAAAGGAGTAAATTATGCTCTGACTTTTTTTTTCAAGCTGCCTGTGGTAGTGGTACATTTCACAGCGGATGAAATAATGAAGTGGGAAGACTACCTCCAAATTCTTTAGCTTCACCTCACACTTGTACATCCATTTCTTATTTTTTAAAGCCCTCAAAGATATATGCTTCCTCCCCCCCAAAAAAGAAAAAAAAAAGAAAAAAAAGAAGAAGTTCAAAGAAATAATTAAAACCCCCAAATTACCAAAATGCCCATGCTCTTCATGCTCATGATGGGTAAACTTCTGGCCTGTACCTTCTGCATAGCCCTGGTTTTGCCTTTGTCAAAGTAGTCTTTGATTTCTTTTCTGTGTGTTCTGTTTGTTTTTTTCTTTCGTGGCTCGTCATGGTTGTATGCAGAGAATATAGAAACATTTTGATCAACCGTGGTTTTTGTTAAGCAGTGAATCCAGAGCTTTGGTCTTAGTAGTCCATCACTGATCTGTCGATCCAATCCTTAAACTACTGCCGTGTAGACCTCTTTAGAGTGTGGGGTCAAAGATCATGTTAGATCAAAACAAAAATACTAGAACATAAATACGAAAGAGTGATATTATCCTGTGTGTGTGTGTGTGTGTGTGTGCACACTCAGTTAATCCTTCTATGTCATTGTGTACTGTAATCCGTGTGTGTGCGTGTGTGTCACATGACGTCATCATGCATCATTGCTGCTCAGGGTGTTGAAGTGTGTGTAACAAAGTGAAAAGACCACAGTAGAGCAAACAGTTGGACTGTTTCATGGAATTCTCCATGAGAAGTCGTGTTGATGGTTAGTTATGTACTGAACTAGTTTCCTTTGGGGCTGCAGTTGGTCGTCAGGCTGTAACGTCCGACCACTTGCATTCACCTTCACAGTTTGGTCTGTTTAGATCTAATTGGTTCATCTCAGCAGGAGGAGTCTCAGTGCTATATGTGGACCCAATGTGCACCCTTTCTGGAGTATGAAGCACAGCAGCAGCAGGTTTAGATGGGGTGTGTGTTGACCTGGTGAGTGTACGCCTGCTGTGTGCCTTTCAGTCAGAGGATGCAGCAGGTGTAGACGTAGTTTGTGTGTGGACTTGTCGCTCTCAGCAGGAGGAGCTGCAGCAGCGGACTCTCTGGCACTCAGTGAAGCCACAGATTGTCTAATTAGATTAAGCGAGGCTTTCCTCAGATAATCATTCAGCCAGCTCCTGTTTTTTCCTCTGATAAAGAGAGCTGTTTGAAACTGCGAGCTTGCTGAAGGTCACACTGAAAAAGGACCAGTTTGGGTAGTAAACTGGGGTCTTGGTGCTGTTCTGCAGACTGCCCGCTGAGGAGCTGTCTCCGGGTTATGGGCTGTTTCTGGAGCTGTGAGTGTGTCGCTGCTCACAGTAATCGGACCACCACTAATACCTGCTGCTGCTAACAGGAGGTGATGGGGGAAGTTTCTGTAAGTAAATCTTTTCTTCTTCTCAGTGCTACAGTAATGGATTGTTGTTGTTTTTTTATTATTAGAAATGGCTTCAAGTTGTGTTTTTACCATAAAACCTGGATGTGTTTCTGTTTTTTTGTATTTGTGTGGATGACTTCCCATGGAATTTATTCATTACTTATGCAGTTTTACTTTGTTTTGCTTCTGATGGTTAATTAATTAATAATAGATAATTTGAGATTTCCTCCAATATCCAATTCTAGATCATCTTTTTCAGCTTCTAATGTGAACATTTACAGCTGCACTTAGGTTTATATTTTACAGCATGAAACCATTTGTGGTTCTTAATTGTTGGTTAGAATTTGTAGTAAAGCCATACTAAGGTACAGTGAGCAGCAAAACTTCAATGACTATTTTGACTTCTGTTCATCCTGCTCTTCTCTCAGTAGCTCTTTTCTTCCTCTGCCTCAGCCTTAAACAGATAGGCTGTTTCTCCCTCTCTCAGATTAAGCCCAGGCTGACTGATTGACACAGATTACAGCTAAAGGCACAGAGGTCACAACCTGTGAGGCACAAATATAAAGGGTTTCAGTTCACATAGGAGCAGGGACAAATCTCTACTCCACACACTGTTACATATTCAGTCTGAGTTCCTGTTAACCATTGAGGGAAGAACATTGTGCTTGATGGAAATAAAATTAGCTCTACTGGGTCCTGCTTGGCTGATTGGGGTCTCATGGAGCTGGTTTCTAATGTAAAGTACTTAAGACAATCTCGTAAGCATGCGGTTGAGTAAATACTGGATTGTAATGAGATTTTAATTGTGAAGAAGCTTAAAATACTGTTTTCATACTATTGTCCATCGTGTTGTTGCCCACTAGTTTTCATATCCTTGCCTTTTTCTTTATAAATTATAAAACATTAGGAAGGGCCTTTCCATGAATGGCTGATCAGGTACAGCAGCTTTAGTGGTTGCAGATATTTATGTTAATTGCTTCTATACTATTCATGTCACTGAACTAACCTCAATAATAACTTTATCTCAGACAGTTCAACAAAGCCTTAGCATTAATTTATGCTTTGATAATAAATGTGATCAAATGTGATGTGATCTCTTTTAACAGGCTAAAGACCACATGCTTTTATGCTGCTGTAGTTAAACCCTCCCTTTAAAAGCCCTTATTTGATCCAACTGGTTTACTTCATTATAGAGTGATTAAAAAAATATATCTAAGGGGTTGTCGTAAAACAGCTAACTGATTAAATACAGAGTAATTATTTATTTAAAAACTTTTAGTCAGGATTTAGAGTTCAGTATAGCAGAGAAACAGCTCAAATTAGCACCATCCTGGCTGAAAGTGGTGCTAAAAAACTGGTTCATCTATTTGTTAATTTAAGGACTTTTGTAGCTCTTTATTTTCATTGTGGTGAACCTACCTGAAATGAATGAAATTATTTCAGGTGATCCAAAAGGTTTCCGTGAGAGCACTAACAGGGACTACAAACACAGACTATATTGCCATATTGCTCCTTCACAGCCCCCTAATAAATTCAGGGCTGAATTTCAAATCAATTTCAACTATGATTATATCTTAAAGACCTTTTGGTATCATAGTATACCAACAGAACACTTTGCTTTCAGACTGCAGGATGGCTTGTGGTTCTAAGAGTATTTAAAGGAGCATAGAGAGAGTTTTCAGCTACCAGGACCCTCAGTTATGCTGTTGTAGGACTTGGAGGACTTCCCATTGTGCACTGAGCATTCCTTATGTACTTGCATGCTACTACTAGATGCCATTAACTTTTCTGCTCTTCTGTGTTTTGTATGTGTTTTTTCTCATAGTTTGTCTATGCCCTCCTTTCTCCTCACACAAATCAGTCATGATAAATGGCTTCCCCTCCTTGAGCCTTATCCACTGGAGGCTGCTCATCTGATTGTTGGAAGCTGCACCCAGATTTTGTAGAGTTTCTATCTTTTAAAATACCTTGAGGTGGCTTCTTTTGTGAATTGGCAAAATACAAACAAAACTGAAATGAAGTGAAGTAAAACTTGTATTGCATGATGACAATAATGATATTTTGAAATGAACTGCTTGGGATTGCAAAAAGTACTTTTTTGACATCATTTATTTATAAAAAAACCCCCAAATCTGAAGATGTAGAATCATAAGAAGTATACGAATTAAAATTCATCATATGCAATGTGTAGAATGTGCAAACCTTTACTTTCCAAGAAATCATACCAGAGATGTCACCGTCCTGTCCAATCCCATCTTTTTTGTGGTAATAAGTGTATTATTCTTTCTGCAGTACAGCGTATATCCTGATGTTATCAGGACTTATCTTTCTCTCAACAGTCACAGAGTCCCTGTCAGGCTACATCGGTACCTCAGGCCTACCACTGAGTCTGTTTGAGAAGGCCTCTGCTGAGTCCCCAAGAAAGGAAAAATGACCAACAACTCTTTTAGTGGGTCCAAATATGTCCGACGTGGCGAGGCCAACCACGATGCAGAGTTCAGCTGCTCAGTCCAGGAGCTGCGCTCCCTCATGGAACTTAGAGGAGAGGAGGCAGTTGCTAGAATCCAGGAATCTTATAGTGAAGTCAATGGACTGTGTGCCCGGCTGCGGACGTCACCTGTCGATGGTAAATATGTTCAGAAATTGTATTACCTTCGTGTCCTTACAAAACTGACTCCTAGTTGCAGCGTCACAGTATCACAGATGTGAATCTAAGATTAAACTTCAGATTAAATTAGGAGCTCAAACATTTGCACAGGCTACTCAGTTTGCTTCATTTTTAAAAAATCATTTAAGGAAAGTAACAGTGCATTAAATGTTAAGCAAGCACAGGGTGTGCAAACTTCTGCATACACCTCAAAGTTATGATTTTGAATAAATTTAGAACTCTTCACTACTGACTCACTGACCTCCCCTCCCGGCGAGGGCATCATTAAAACAGCAGAGGACATACTAGGTTCATTAGTCTTCAGGGACTGTTGACTGTGTGATGGTCAAAGTCATCTGTGACCTGCAGCTCCTGTTGCTCTGCTCTCTGTCAGTTTCTGGGCAGAGAAAAGCACATTGTGTTCAAAAATATTCAAGTACAGGATTCGTTGCAGTGGGGATAAAAGTGTTTTTTTCTTCTATTGTTAGCTGTAAAGATCAGAATCAGAATCAGAATCAGGTTTATTGGCCATTTATATGCACAGACACATACAAGGAATTTGGTCCAGGTAGATGGTGACTCTCAAGCACAGCAATGTACATCTCAACAATGTAAGCAACACAATCCCCCCCCCCCCCACCCCCCCCCCCCCCCACACACACACACACACACACACACACACACTTGTGGACATATACAGCTACACATGCATACACAAACATACATAAATGTATGTTGTAGGAGGTGAGGGCAACTCCAGTGTAGCTCGGACAAATGGGGAGAAATGTCTCTGGAAGGGCATCTGGCAATAAATCTTTGCCAAATCAAACATCAAGAAGAAGAAGAGGAAATAACAGTGTGTCTTAAACAGGGATTGGTTTACTTGCTCACAGTGAGGGTAGCTCAAATTATTTATTTGTGGATCGGATGTCAACAATCCATTTTACATGTGTGTTTTTTCTTCTTAATGTAATTGTGAAATTTCTTTCTTCTGTGAACAAGTATATTAGATTGTTCACTGGAAAATCACACTCCTTGCCAGTCCACTTTTACCAGTTAGTTAGTGTTCAGGTGTGTTTAGTAGTTTTATCTTTCACTTTTATTTTCCTTTTCTTAAAGCACCCACAAGTCAAATCTACTCATTTACTCAAAATATTTGCTGACTTTGTTCTAAAATGAGAAGCTTGTCTCCTCTGGAGCTTTCTCTCAAGTCAGCGTTTCTTGTTTATAATGCCTCTGCTTCTTTTGCTTTTTTGTGCCTAAGTTGGACTTTTAAGGTTTCCTATTAAACTTTATCTGAATACTGACCCACACAGGGTGTCTTATAGTGACCTACAGACACCGCATTCAGTTTATCTTTGCTGAGCTTGTCTCATACGTCTGCCCTTTGACATTTTCCCCCCATTATTAATTCATTCAGTCTGTCCGTCTTCCACACGCTCGGTAAACACTTTCAGTGCTTCGACTCCTGCTGAGAGTAAAATGTCAGCAGCAGGTTGAATTGACTGGAAAATCCATTCCGCTGCTTTATTTCTCTTTGTATCAACAGCTGGGGACAGATGACATAAACTCTTAGTGTAATCCCACTTACCTAAACATTCGGAGAATACACAGCACTCTGCTCACTGTGTTTCATTTTCAGACAACATCAAGAGAAATGTTGGGTTAAAAACCAGTTACAACTGACGGAGCCAGCTGCAGCCACGCAGCAGCTGCAGTGTCTCTTAGGGGATCGGAGTGTGTCCTGACATGTTGTTCTACTCCACAGAGGGGAAACCGGTCTGCTCTTTGCTCCCGCACAACACAATATTACTGAAGAGACACAAACACCAAGTGTGATAACCGATGTGTTACATTTAGAACAAGAGCCATCTGAGACTATAGCTTCTCCAAGGAAGAAAATTTCCTTCCACGACATACATTAGCTGAGGCTCTGGATCCAGAAGGAGATGCAAATCTGTATTAGTTTATGATACTTTCTTAAGACATCAAGGCAATACCATCACTGTATATTTCATCAGTTGTTTTTTATTTTTATTTGATTTTTGAATGCATTCTCATCGAGCACATCAAAGGCCACAGTGTTGACTTATTACATCTTTGGCTACCTAGATCAAATTCATCTTGAGTGTGCATTTAAAAGATAAATCAGAAAATGTGATATTGATGACACATTTGATCAAGTAATATTACACTGTGAACTAACAGTTGTGTTTCACCCCTCGTAAAACAGACAGCAAACAGATCAATTAGTTCTAAATACATGTCAGGTTGAAGGTGTGATCCATGTTCAGCTGAACGAATATGGAGTCATTTTATCTTTGTGTCTCCTACTGCAGGTTTAGATGGAAAATCGGAAGATATCGACAGAAGGAAAGAGGTGTTTGGACTTAACATCATCCCTCCAAAGAAGCCAAAAACCTTTTTGCAGTTAGTGTGGGAAGCCCTGCAAGATGTCACGCTCATCATCCTGGAGGTGGCAGCCATCATTTCACTAGGCCTTTCTTTCTATCATCCACCAGATGCTGAGAGACAGAGTGAGTAGTTCTCGTTACTTGAAAAGAAAACTAGTCTATGAGTATCCAGGTGTCTCGCTGGTGCCTCAACATTTTTAGTAGTAGAGCTGTGACGGGTCAATATCTGATCATTAGAAAAGTTAGAGTCCATCATGTGATCAGTGTAATGAGCTTGTATGAAGGTGAACTGGTTTCCACACCAACATTTCAGCAAAGTAGTCTTCCTGGAACTGGTGTTAGGCCAGTTCCCATTTTGCCTGTAATTTGTCATGAAGTAGATTCAACAAGGTCCTGGAAACAATTCTCAAAGATTTCAGTCTATATTGACATGATGGCATCACACATTTGCTCCAGATTTGTGAAATGCTTCTTTACTCTGCTGGAAGCAGCTATCAGATGTTGGCTACACAATGGGCATAAAGGGATGGAGATTATCAGCAGCGAGTCTCAGGAAGGCTGTGGGCTTTAAATTATACTCTGTTTGTGCCAAAGTGTACCAAGAAAATATCCCCCACACCATTACATACCTTTCCTATTATTTATGCAAAATTCTGACCCTACCGTCAGAATGTCTCACCGGGAACTGAGACTCATTAGATCAGGAAATATTTTTTACAGTCTTTATTTGACCACCTTTGATGAGCCTATGCGCATATAGTCTCAGCTGTATTGTCTTCTGCTGCTGTAGCATATCTGCTGTGTTGTGCATTAACAGATGCTCCTCTGCATACCTTGGTTGTACCTTGGTAGTTATTTGAGTTACTGTTTCCTTTTTATCAACTTTAAGGAGTCTGGAAATTTTCTCCATTCTCTGTGAACCCTAGAAATGGTTGTGTGGGAAAATCACAGGAGATCCAGCTAAAGTCATTGAGCTGTTGCAAATCTGCTTGGTTAAATATTTGCGTTAATGAGCAGTTCAGTGGATATACCTAATAAAATGTCCTGTGTTGTATATGGAGTACAGTGGCACTACATGAAAGCTCAGCTTGACTTTATTGTGCAGAGGGACAAACACGCGTATGCATTTCAAAGGATATACCTGGTTCATCTGTCACTGTCACTGTAATCATAATAATAATAATGCTGTAATAATTAACATTAACTTCATCTAACAAGCTGCTGCTTCTCCAAACTAGCTCTGAGCTTCAGTTCTAATAAAACCCTGAAAACTCCTGACAAGTTGATCCTACGATGCATCTCCAAACAATGTTAAGTGCTGGTCCTTCCTGGAATTTCTGTTATGGCTACTTTCACTGTGCACTCTGCGATTTCACCATGGTGCACCCAACAGTTGAGTAAACGTCAACTTGTGTTTGAAACTGGCATGTGAGGCACTGTTAACAGACAGAAGGTCATTTAAGACTGAAACTGAAAAATGTTCATAAAAGTTCTAGCTGATGTGTCTCTGTTTAGACTGTGGCAGTGCAGCTGGCGGCGTGGATGATGAGAGTGAGGCAGAGGCTGGATGGATCGAAGGCGCTGCCATCCTCTTGTCTGTGGTGTGTGTGGTGCTAGTGACGGCCTTCAATGACTGGAGCAAAGAGAAGCAGTTCCGTGGCCTCCAGAACCGCATCGAGCAGGAACAGAAGTTCACGGTGGTTCGAGGGGGGCAGGTGATCCAGATCAAAGTGTCCGAGATTGTGGTTGGTGACATTGCACAAGTCAAATATGGTGAGGAAGCAAAATCATGTGTGTAATAATTCACTTGACTAACATTTGGTGACATTTAGTTTGGTATTACTAACAAATAAGCAGCTGATACTATTAAATCCTGACTTCTGCAGTCAAATATAAAAATGATTGTATCCTTCTACATGTTGTCTTTGTGATGGTCGAAGGTTTAAACCCAACAACAGCGTTATTAGTTTTTTTAAATGGTTATTTTCAAATAATAACTAAACATTGTATGACTGCATGTGGCAAGCAGATGACATAACAGTGATGTAACATAATGACCTGAGTGTTTGTCTTCCAGGTGACCTCCTCCCTGCTGACGGTGTCCTGATTCAGGGCAACGATCTGAAGATTGATGAGAGTTCTCTAACCGGAGAGTCAGATCATGTCAAGAAGAACCTTGACAAAGACCCCATGCTGCTGTCAGGTGCATCACTCTGCACTATTTCACATTAAATTACAGCCAAGATCATTGTGACCTGTGCTGTCATTGTTGGAGACGATTTCGGCTGATGATTTTCCAGATGATTTTAATTCTGACTACCCTCTCTCGTTTTCTCACCTAAATTGGGAACATCAAATCTGTTCTTACAGCCTCAATCCAATACATATAACAAACTATTATTATTATTATTATTATTATTATTATTATTATTATTATTATTATTATTTTAGTCCTTATAGTGAATAAAAACTACAATTTGAAAGCAAATGAACTAGACCAGAATTCTCTGTGGTACATACTGGGCTTCATATGCCCACAGAGGCTGATGGATATAACATTTCAAATGCAGTCTAATTGTTGATTACTAGTCAATTGAGCTGTATAATGGGATACCAGTTGGCTAATAAAATCTTCTTCTCTCTCCATCTAGACAAGTAGGCCATTAAAAAATGCACTTAATTTTAAAGATGTGAAGAACATTCCTTTTTTACAAAATACCATACTCAACCCTGTTAAGCGAGATACAACGTGACTTGTGTTTTTTTTATTTTGTGAAATATTTCATTTTCACTTTCTCAGGTACCCATGTGATGGAAGGCTCTGGCAAGATGGTGGTCACTGCTGTGGGTGTGAACTCTCAGAGTGGAATAATCTTCACCCTGCTTGGTGCTGGTGATGAAGGTGACAACGAGGACAAGAAAGACAAGAAAAAAGAGGAACACAAAAGGAAAGATTCAAAGGGGAAGAAAAGTAAGTTCAGTAGAATTGAATCCTATTTTACATGACAGTGTGGTTCTACTTATATCTAAAACATGTTGTCCACATGTGTTTAAATTTGAGTGTTATTGCTATGGAGCTCAAACCCATAGCAAAAGATTCCTCTCCTGCTCAGGTACTACTCCTTTGTTTATGTGTGCAAACCTGCTAACACCAATCAACACCTAACAATGATAACAGTTGACTTCGGAGGTTTTAATAATTTATTAATCATTCTTTATGTATGAGTATGTGGATTAGTCATGTATGTGTGTAGGCATGGCTTTAATAAGAGCAACAGAAATGCAGAACAATGCATGGTCTTCTCACAGAAAAGTGTTAATTTCCTGCATTCCCATGAATTTATTTGCACCAATTTGTGCTGCTTCCTCATATTTACACAAAAATTTATATATGGCCTGCAAATTGAAATTAGCTAGTAGCTAAACGTGGTACAATGCATATTTTCTCTTAGAAGATTCATTTTTTCTGTTTATACATGGTCCCTGAAAAATGGAGTGGAAATGGAAGATGAAAATGAAATTCATGCCAGTGATAAATGAATTATGTGTTTTTTAATTAATTGATTAATCGATTAAGTAATTTATTTAAGAACACCTTGGTCTTTAATAACTACGTGTGTGTATATATTGGGGATTATGTAGACTACAGCTCACCTGCTGAAAAGAGAATACCAAGCAACATTTCCTTGGGATTAGCAACAAAACCAGCCAACGAAATTTATACACAACCTGTTCATTTTGGAGACTCAATACTTGCATTTGCCACAGCAGACTTAGTGGTTTATAAACTCAAATTTAAGAATATTTTTTGTGATGAAGGATAGAAAAGATTTATGGATGTAGTGAAGGAGGAGAAGGAGGAGTGCTGCATGACTAACGGCTATTAAATGTTTCTTCTTTACAGGCAAAAAAGAAAACAAAGGCAAGAAAGGTAGGAAAACAAATATGCCATGACTGTCTGTGTGAATGAGTTGAGGTGAAGGTTGTATTAAACAGCAGAGCTTCAGTTTGTTTTTAAAGCTATCTCTGGTTTGATCATCGACTTCTTGTGGTAGTGAACTCTAGAGCATCCATACCTCTATCTGTCCATGCCGAATGTGTCAGCAATAATGTTAACAGTTAATATGTTTTGGCCGTATGGGTGCTGCTGTGCGCTTCTGTGTTCTGTGGAGAATGGAAACTGAGGAGCCACGTAGAAACCAGCTCGTTCCTCATCCTCTTTGACTGGACCCAGTTCTCTTGGTCAAATGTGTGACATCAATGACATTTATGAGGGTCAAAGACTTGAGGCCTTTCCCAGTCTGTGCTCCTGTGAATCATCATTAGTCATGGTCTGAGTACTGTCCCATATTTAAATTTCACAGGATGATGTGGATAGAAAAATTTAAGGGCATGAGTCTTAAATGATATTACAAAAATACAGATATCTGATATTATCCAATTATCCCGTATTAACTTATCAGTTAAAGAATCCACTTAGTTTTGGTTGCTTAAGGCTGTTTAGGAAAGGCTGAAAATCATGGTTACCTTTCCTACAGTTCTTTGAGTGAAATCACATGCAGTCTTTGAATATTAGACTTTGGAAAATTATCATCTATTGTTGATGTGTAGTTTTATGTACATCATGTCCAATTCACAACAGTTGTCTCAAGGTACTTGATATTGTAAGGTGAAGACTCTGGGAGAGGTAGCCATCTGCTGCAACCAGTTGGGTGTGAGGGGAAAGAGAGGAGAAAAAGCAGTCTATAAATAGACAGGACAAAACAGTGGAGAAGAAATGTTCACTGTATCAAGTCCACCAGCATCCTGACCTTACAGCGGTATATTTAAGGGTTGGTTCATGGTGACCACATCTAGCCTTAACTAAGTTTTAAGAGAAAGGAAAATTTGAAGCCTAATTTCAAAAGTAGAAAGGTCTCCTGAACCCAAACTGGCTCCACGGAAGAGACATGATTGGGCCTGACCTTAAAAGACTTCGTATGGGAGGGAACCAATGGGGAAAAGCTAATGTGAGAGAAATATGATCTCTTTCTCATCCCTGTGAGTACTCTCACTGCACAGCCTTTTCAGGGTTTTTTGGAACAACATACAGAATTGTCCAGCCTAACAGTATCTGTATTTGATTACATACCATAATTTCAAGATTATTTATGGACCAATGCAATAACCTCAGCTCTGAATTCAGAAGTAGAATTCTGATCTTTATTTTTTGCCTCTAGTTTAATTTATCGATTTATGTCATCTTATTTCATAGATAACTATTATGGGGTATCATCTGCATAACAGCACAACACATTTAATTAGCAACTCAGTGTTCAGTATGACATGAAAAGCTTCTATTTTCTGGGCAGGTTACTTCAATCATCCAACCCCTCAAAAATACTGTTGGAAATTATAGCTTTATAATAGGTAGTTCAGTTAGACTCTTGTTTCCTTTGGAGTTTCCCATGGTCGCTGGCAGATCCTCCTGTCTCCCCGTGGTCCCACATGGTGTAGTGTGTTTGGCCCTGTGGTCTGAGCAGTAGCAGCAGGTGCTCCTGACTCTATGATTAGGCCCAAGAAGATTATTGGGCTTAAGCTTGGCAGCTGCTTTCTTCTTCTGCCTACTGCTGGCTGCCTGCCTGTCCACTAATAACCTTGTTACGAGATGGGATCAGCACCCTCACATATATATACACCTGCAGATATGCTTTCTGAAAGGGGGTTGTTTGATTGTTGGGGTTTCTCTTTATTATTGTGCATTAAAATATATAGCACCTTGAGGTGACTATTGTTGATATTTCGCACAATGTAAATAAAATAAAATTGAATGGAATTTTAAATTTTTATTTAATAGCGTATTAGTAATAAACATTGTTTTCTGAGGGCAGTTTATGAGAGAAAAACTGTTTTGACATTCAAGTGTTTGGATTTCTTTTGTTTGTTCTTTTGGATTTCCTGTAGAGGAAAAGAAGGACGGACCCACTGTGGAGATGCAGCCACTTAATGGTGAGGGAGAACCAGAGAAGAAGAAAAAACACATTGCAAAGAAAGAGAAATCCGTCCTCCAGGGGAAGCTAACTAAGCTGGCTGTGCAGATCGGCAAAGCAGGTACAAACAGAGTCTGATTATTGAGATTTAATTTAGATTTAGAGACCACACATCACTGTGCTCTGAAACACTTGATGCTGATTTTTGACGTGATGTCCATATTTGGCAGACATGGGTTGCTACAGCACGTCGCTCTGGATGTTTGAAATGGGAGAGTTTTGCACCAGATGTCTTTCTGGATGCAACCCAATCGGATCTGTGTCTCCTTACTGGAGATGATCCAGGGATCGTTTACTTGTTAGGCAAATATGTAAAATGACTAGCTGCAAAGCTACTTTTTTTGTACAAAAATCCTTCAGTGAAAGCTCGCATGCAAGGGAAGCTACTAAGATTACGAAGAACAACTACAAACAATAGGAACAAAACAAAGAGTTCTAACAGAACACTAGAATCCATGGCTTTGATGAGAACAACTTATGTGATGATCATGTTGGATTTGATTTATTAAGTATCTCAAAAAAGGAAGTAATTCCTGAAAAATCTCCTTTGATCCAATATTCAAGATCAGAAGTAACAACAAACCTAGATCTCCAAGAGAGTTTCAGAGCAGATGCAAAGTTTTTCTACGTTGCAGCAGACGTCTGACTAATTTTGTAAAGGATGCAAAAACTGCACCTTTGCAGTAGCACTGGCTCACATCCAAAGATTCCAGCAGAAATTAGTTAATCTTCCCTCATGCGAATCACTGTTTATACATTTCCAATTTACAAGTCTTTTAACTTACGAGTGTCATTTCTGAAAAAGACATTTGTATTCCTGAAGTGTATTTTCTCACAATGTGAATGTTTTTGTTTGAATCTTTCACTTAAAAAGGTTCAAAGGAGTTGTGAAGCTAAAACAACTTGTTTTAAACAAGGACTATATTTTGTCCATAGTGAGTGTGACCACAGCCTGTGGAGCCCTTGCATTGTACATAAAGGATGTGATTATATAGGAGTGACTGTATAGGAAGAAATGTTTTGTAGATGCATAATATTTGTCTGGGGGCTGATAAAGCCTGAACATATGAACGCTGTTGTATGCATTTTTAAGATGGTTCAGTGGAAATGAATGCAGATCTATAGATCCAGAACAAATTTGAACTTAACTCACTGTTCACTTAATCTGTTATGGTCACAATTAACTCTACAGATGAACTAAAGTCTGTGCCTCTGTTCTCTTCGCTGCCCGTCTTTGCCTTCAGGTCTGTTCATGTCAACTCTCACTGTCATCATCCTCATCACTCGCTTCCTGATCGATACATTCTGCATTCAGGGGGTTGTGTGGATCCCTGAGTGTGTGCCCATCTACATACAATTTCTGGTCAAGTTCTTCATAATTGGTGTGACGGTGCTCGTGGTAGCTGTACCTGAAGGCCTCCCTCTGGCCGTCACCATCTCCCTAGCCTATTCAGTCAAGGTCTGTTTATTTTCTAAGGGAAATTAAAAAATGTTTGCTATAATAAAACTAACATATTTAGCCTGATGAAACATGCCAGATAGATATTTGATCTATTCTTTTTTTGCAGCACGCAGTATTTGTGCAACTTTTACAGAATTATTTATTGTCCACCTCTTTCATTGTAGCAATGACCCGGACTTCAAAAGTAATAATGGAATATTTCAACCCTCGTCAGACAAACTTGGATCAAGCCGAGCTCTTTTGATTGATTCAAAATAAAACCCACAGACTGGTAACATGGCTCTTGTCTTTTATCAGAAAATGATGAAGGACAACAACCTGGTCCGCCACCTGGATGCCTGTGAGACAATGGGCAATGCCACTGCCATATGCTCTGATAAAACGGGCACACTGACAATGAATCGCATGACAGTGGTGCAGGCCTACATCGGGGAACGCTACTACAAAAAGGTGCCAGAGCCAGACCTTATCCCTCCCAAAATCCTGGACCTGCTTG
Source organism: Neolamprologus brichardi (assembly GCF_056152115.1). Taxonomy (NCBI): domain Eukaryota; kingdom Metazoa; phylum Chordata; class Actinopteri; order Cichliformes; family Cichlidae; genus Neolamprologus; species Neolamprologus brichardi. The sequence continues at coordinate 24,639,511 of NC_142110.1, forward strand.
TCCTGGGCATCGGGGTCAACTGCGCCTACACCACCAAGATTATGGTGAGCTGCAAAAATAGAAGTTCAGTCAGGAAGCTGAATGGAGTGCAGTGCAGGTTGACAAACATAGCAGTTCAGGACTCATTGGATTACTGTCTCCTGGATCCACTGTATAGCACACAGACAGAAAACCGATTCAGCTACACTATCTATCTATCTATAATATATCTATACATACATACGTGTGTGTGTGTGTGTGTGTATATATATATATATATATATGTATGTATCTATATATATATATATATATATATATATACATACATGTGTGTGTGTGCATGTATAATATTCTGAATCGGGATAGAGACCTAGATGTGGTTAGTTATACTTTCAAATAAGACATTATATGTACATTTCTTTTGCTGACATTTTGTTTTCTTTGCTAAAGGTATCACTATAAATTACATCAATTTGTCTGACAATTATTTCAAGCTTAAAAGATCAGCAGCATAGCCTGGGGTTTGGAATCCCCAAGCAGTCGCCCAATGAATGGGAGAGCCTGTGAACTGACAGATAGGTTTAAGTTATCCTTTATTAATCCCTTGGAGAAATTCTTTGACTTTACATTGGGCAGCCAGCTGGTTCTGCCCAGGAAAGCAGATATAGCGCTCAGCCTTTGCCATGTTCAGGGCTGTCTTGACAGAAGAACTAAGTACACTAAAAGGCCACAGAAAGCTACCCTTGTGAAAAAATTATAAAATCTTCTATTTACCCCGGAAAACATTATTGCAGGCTCTTTACCTTACTATATAAAGTGCCTTGAGGTGACCGTTGTTGTGATTTGGTATTATATAAATAAAACAGAATTAAACTGAAACGAATTAATTTTAATTGAACCTCAGACAGTGATCATTATTTGACTGTTAAGGATGAAATATCTAGTTTACAGCTGCAGCTACAGTTGTATTGATAGTGACAGACTGTTTTTCTTGTAAGTAGAATAGTAAGTTTATTGATATCTAATTGTGCTTAGTTTTCAGACTGAAAACAGTCTATTATAAAAATTCATGTGGTTATGTTATAAACATAAAATTTAATTAGAAAGTCCAATAAATACCAAATTAACAACAGATAAATACAACTAAATGTTTTTTCTCATACCTGTACACTGTATTACACTGTATTAAAGTATTAAAGACTAACATGCCACAAGACAACTCTTGAATTTACAGTTTGGCAGGCATGAACTAGTCGTTTTTAACCAAAAGTACTAGTTTCAGCACAGTGTGTCCTTAAAAACTTTCAGGAAACTGGATAAGTGGAGGACAAAATAAAAAGTGTCAACCCTAAAATACCTACAGCAGACAAACAGTATCTGAAAGCCTTTACTGCAGTAAATTACAGCAAAGAACACAACATGGAGGGAAATTGGACACAAGTCATACATAAGCACATATACAAGATAAAAAGGCTATACATGAACTGACTTTTTTTTAAAATTAACTTTAAAATCTTGTTGTTGAAAGTTGTGTATTGAAGCTTTTGATTGTTGTGTGTGCTGTTGTCATATTGTGTACATCAGACTTCTCATTAAAGACTTAACTTCCCGATGTTTCTTCTCACAGCCTCCAGAGAGGGATGGTGGACTCCCTCGCCAGGTGGGAAACAAGACTGAATGTGCCTTACTGGGATTCACCCTCGACCTGCGCCGAGACTATCAGGCCATTCGCAACGAAACCCCCGAGGAGAAACTTTTTAAGGTCTATACCTTCAACTCTGTGAGAAAATCCATGAGCACTGTGCTAAAGAACCATGATAGCAGCTACCGAATGTTCAGCAAGGGTGCCTCTGAGATCCTGCTTAAGAAGTAAGTTTACTGCTTGTACTCACACAGCCGTACACAGTAAGATGATGATCACATGACTATCTCTGTGTTTACAGATGTTGTAAGATCTTGACGGCCAGTGGTGATGTCAAAGTCTTCAAACATAGCGACCGAGATGATCTGGTTAAAAAGGTGGTTGAGCCAATGGCGTCTGAGGGACTGAGGACCATCTGCCTCGCCTACAGAGATTTTCCTGTGTCTGATGGAGAGCCTGACTGGGACAATGAAGCCCACATACTAACAGGTCTCACATGCGTCGCTGTAGTTGGCATTGAGGACCCAGTACGACCTGAGGTATGCCAACACAGAGACAGCAGGCAAACCAGTCTTTAGAATAATTGGCTATTAGCAAAAATCTCTCTATTTTAACATTATTGTGGCATGTTTAATAAGACAAGGATGCCAAAGTAATTTTACATCGTGGGCCAAAAATAGAAACCTCTAAAGTAGATAGTTAAAAAAAGGGACTTCTCTGTGTTTTAATTGATGTTGTTTATCTATTAGTTAATTACTTTGGTGTAATATGAATTGCTGTTGTGGATGTCCTTATCAGAACAAAACACTGTAAAACCAATGAAAATATGGTTAAAAGTCCCAAATCTGCCTTCCTTCAGAATTTCCAAAGCCATCCAGTGGTCTGGTTTGGGCCCTTTGCTGGGTAGATTCTGTCCCCCACCTATTGTTTGACACCCCTGAGCTAAAGTACAGATGTCTGAAAGACTGGATCATTGGCTACAATAATTCAGAAACTCTGTAGACACCATGGGACCGGTATTTTGTCAGCAACATTTCATTGTTTGTAAAACTATGATGCAAAAACTAGCTGTGAGTCAGTCAGTATTTTTCTTTGTTCGAACCTTTTATTTTTTGTGTTCCAATGAAGCTCATGTACTAGATGCATGTTTTTTCTTTTATTTTGCTCCGTAGGTTCCAGAAGCCATCAGAAAGTGCCAGCGGGCTGGAATCACTGTTCGCATGGTGACTGGAGACAATATCAATACTGCCCGCGCAATTGCCATTAAATGTGGCATTTTGCACCCTGGAGATGATTTCCTGTGTTTGGAGGGCAAAGAGTTCAACCGACGCATTCACAATGAAATGGGAGAGGTCAGACAAACACAAAGAAAGAGGATTTGACTGATCAGTAGATGACTGTGAAAATAAGAAAAGTGACACAATAAAAACACAAACATTAGAATGCTGTGTGAGATGTGCATTTATGCATTTACTTACCATTATGGCCTGGCTCACTGTTACAAATGTGATAAGGACTAGTCTATTGGTTTGTTCTCCATTTTTATGCTTCGTGAGCCAACCAGTGCTGCCTACACTGGGCAGAGGTCACAGTGTGTTTTTTGAGAGTCACTGCTTTACAGTGAGGTTATACATTTTATATATTGTAGGGCCTCTACCCTACACATTCTAAGCATCCTTAGCTTAACTTCAAATTTACTTGATATAACTTAACTCTGACCATGAAACCACAGCCACTAAGCACCAGTCACACACACTTTTCCTCACTGTCCTTCACTTTAAATCAAAGGTACAGCAGAGTATTTTCATAAAGCCTTTAATAACACAGTTTGTCTGCATTAGTTTGTTTTGCAGCACATTTCACAGTATGAAAAAAACATGATGTCACGTGTTAAAAACATGAGGACTTATATGTAAGCTTTAAATTTAACACATTTCCCACGTGTGGGACTAATAAAGGTTATCTTATCTTATCTTAAATCTCCATGTTATGCCACTGAGCAGTCCTTACCTTATGATCTTCCAATTCGGTCCTGTCTTTCTTATCTTTCTCCATCTCTGAGTGAAGTTAGCTCTCATTCTCTCCCTGTGAAATACAATCAGCTGGACCTTAAGGCAGCAGAAGCACTGTGTGACAAAATGCACAGACAAACAGTTGATAGAAGTTGCATTTGTTTATGCTTGTTACTCTTTTGAAAGGGTAGCTGGATGCTTAAGTACTTAAGGACATCTGCAGTTGTTCTGGTGTTGTGCCAAAAACAAAAAAACACTGGCCCACATTAACCCCTGACCATGGCACAAAGTTTTGCCTCATTCGTCTCTTTTTATGCAACAAAAAATAACTACTCAAGTGAAGTACAGATATATGAAAATTCTATTTAATTACAGTAACAAAGTAATTTTACTTTTTTACTTCCTACCTCTGTAACTTTAATTCAATTTGATTTGATCAACATGGCCTCAGTTAATGATAGTTATCTGAACAACAACAGTTATTCTATGGTAGGGTAGAGGCCCTACAATATATAAAATGTATAACCTCAATGATCTGCTCATCCCCTTGAAAATTGTGAGGAAGCATATGCTGCATCTGGTTGGAAGGTCAGCACAATTAGTCGGACAAACAGTAATTTAAATCAATATTTTGCCGTTAAAACAGAGATTTTTTTTTTGGTCTTCTCTCTCTTTTTGTTTTGCAGATTGAGCAGGAACGTCTTGATAAGATTTGGCCCAAGCTCCGAGTCCTCGCTCGATCATCTCCAACGGACAAACACACTTTGGTCAAAGGTTAGACACATCTGGATCAAAGAGGGTGGGTGGGGCAGGAGACAGTTAGTGACAAGGGGTAGATTGAACCATTGAGAGAAGGACAATTTATGTTTACAGGAAAATTTGTACACAAGAAGGTTCATTTTGAGTTACATAAATATGAATATTAAAAGCAATAAAAATTAAACCTTACAAAGTAAATATAAGTACATGTAGAAAGAAATTGAAAGGCAGCTTATGTTAAAGTTGATCCTTTGACACTATTAAACATTAGTAAGGTATTAGTAATTATTGAATTCATTATTTGTAAAGCATTTCGTTTTGTAACCAAGACTCTAAAAGTCAAAAGAAAAGAAAAGCAAACACCCATTTTTAACATTTCATTTATCAGTTACATCCAAATCCAAGGAAATATTGATTAAGCATTCTAAAAACGTAATTTTGAAAATGGATTCTATCAGGAGTAATGCTTTACAAATAATGAATAACGTATTTACTCATACCTTATTAATGCTCAAAAATGTGTAGTCATTATAACACATATCACTTGTCTTTTCAGGAATTATTGACAGCACAGTCTTTGAGCAGAGGCAGGTTGTTGCAGTAACTGGAGATGGAACAAATGATGGTCCTGCCCTAAAAAAAGCAGATGTTGGCTTTGCTATGGTAACTTCAGCAGTCATCAAAAGTCAATGTATTTTAACATTTAGTTACATGTTGTTATAGCATTTTTGCAATGGTGTTTAATATTAAATGCTATTAAATATTGAATATTATTTGCACTGATAATAACGATAGGTTCGTAAACTAGCATACATGCTATGATCTGCAGGGCATCGCAGGGACGGATGTGGCTAAGGAGGCGTCTGACATCATCCTGACAGACGATAATTTCAGCAGCATTGTTAAGGCTGTTATGTGGGGCAGGAATGTCTACGACAGCATATCTAAATTCTTGCAGTTCCAGCTCACCGTCAATGTGGTTGCTGTCATTGTGGCCTTTACCGGAGCCTGCATCACCCAGGTCAGAGCCACCTTAAAACCTCCACTGTCTATCTGTGACTGACTTTAACCGCATGTACTGTACATTTATTTAGCTAAATTTTAAAATGCAATTTTCTTGGCATTTCTGTAAATACTTTGGAGTAAATGGCTAAAACCCAACTGGGTCTGCATAAATATAGAGGGTAAACCCCAGTGCAAGAAGTGGGACAGTTCTTGGTGCATGAAATATCACTTCTTTGATGAAGAATGACCCAGAGCTTGAGAGTGAGAGATACTAGCTAAATATAATTGGGTTTACCTCAATGTATGCTCAGCACTTGAGTTCTGGAACCAGTCGCTTGGAGAAGCTTTGTACTCTATTCAGCTCTGGACTGGAGGTGGAGACTGTGTATATTTGTATATCCCAGTTTAGTGGGCAGTCACTAAACTGAGACAAGTTGCTGTGTGTGAGATAGAAAGAAAGTGCTTGTGTACCATTGGGTTGTTAAAAAACTATCATTTCTGCCTATATAGTTATTGAGAGCTCAGAGTATTTTTGACTCCCTGGGTGGGGTCCTGGAAGGTGCCCCTACTGGGGACTCCATTGTCCTGCGGGTGGACCTTAATGCTTATGTGGGTAATGACTATGACTCCTGTAAGGGTGTGACAGGGAGGAATGGCCTGCTGGATCTGAACCCAAGTGGTGCTGTTATTGGACTTCTGTGCCTAACTTATATCATGTCTAACTATATGGTGCTTATAAGTACACCTTGCACCAGGAATTATGATCATGAGCCATAGCTCTCATATGGGGTAAGGGATGGGTGGGGCTTAACACACAAGATACTTAACACTGTTTTTTCTGATATGTTCATTAAAATGTGAATATATATGAACATTAGAAAGCACTCAGACATAGAAAAAGTGCTTGTGTGAATAGATTAACAAGAGTATCCAGAGCCAGAAGTATCCCATACTTCCTGTATAACTGGATATATTATATAGGAGATATAAGTATAAGAAAGAACCCTTTGTCGCTTGTACTCTTTGTAATATTTATGGAAAGAATTTCTAAGTGCAGCCAAGTATCAGACATGGCCAGTTCCATTTTGCAGATGGTACAATTCTATTACTCTTACTGAACAGTACCTGGGTCAATACCTTGCAGTGAGTATAAAGTGACTGGGGTGACAATTAGCACATCAAATTCTGAGACCATGGTTCTCAACTGGAGAGCCCGCTCTGGGTAAATGCACTGCACCTCTTATATAGTGCTAGTTCTACTCTATTTGAGCACTCAAAGCACTTTATACAACTTGCCTTATTCACCCATTCACACAAGTACTTTCTTTGTAAGCTCTTTCTATCTAACATTCACACAGCAACTTGGGGTTAGTTTCTTTGGCATGCAGACTGAAGCAGAGAGGGATTGGACCACCAGGGATTGGACCCGCTCTGTCTCCTGAGCTACAGCCTCCCCAGAGGAGCTCAAGTATCTTGGGCTCTTGTTTACAGGCAAAGAAATACAAGAGTGGGAAGTGGACTGAAAAACAGGTGTAGCATCTGCAGTGTTGTAGATGCCCATTGCCTGTTGTGGTGAAGCATGTGAGTGCAGAGTGCAATAACATTCTTACCCTGCCCCATGGACACAAACTATGGACTGTGTCAAAAAGAATGAGATCATAGATTTAAGTGGGAAATTAGCTTTCCCTGAAGAGTGTCTGGGATCTCCCTTAGAGATGTAGTGAAGTGTTCAGTCATTTGGGAGGGACTCAGAGTACAGCTACTACTAATCCACAATAAAAGAAGGATGATGACCCTGGGGCAGACCCCTGACATACTGGTGGCTTGGACTGTGTCTGCCACATATGTGCAGCCACATATAAAAAAATATAGCATATAAAATATAGCATATATCGCATTTTACATCATAAATTCAGAATGAGAAAATTTTGAGGTATGGTTTTTACAATTGAGGTTCATGGTTTTGTGTATTTTAGTGCATATTTATTCCTGACTTAGTGACCGTTGTGTATAAGCTATATTTTGTGTAGCCTGTACATAATGTTGGTCAGGTAAGCTTGTTTTAAATGTCCTATAGAAATAAGTACAGAAGTACTTGAGTTGACTTTATTTTGACTACAACAACCAGACGAGATCACTTGAAAAGGATTCAGACAAACTGGGTGAACATTTTAATTTGGTTGGATGCGTAGAAATGAGTAGACATGATATTACTTCCATGCACCTATCAGAGTTTAGCAACGTTTAAATCTTAAGTTATTGCAGAGATGGTTATGGGTTTACAACATGAGTTATAAATTACTGAAGGCATTGGAACCTCTTGAATGTTGAGTGCTTACATGAAGAACATCACAATCAATATCCTTCCTGAGAATTATCTAAGAAGCCTGGAAAGAAAATGCCTGAGAATTAACAAACTAAATTCTCAATACCAATTCCCATCCTAATATTTTTAATTGATGCTTTGTGTATATAATCAAAACCATAATTTTAAATTCTGTTTGTAAATGTTTATTCATAGGTGTCTTTTCTGTCTGTTTATGCTTTTTGGATTTAATGGATGATTTTCCTCTTCTAAATACCATACAAAAATGTTTCCAGGACTCTCCTCTGAAAGCTGTGCAGATGTTATGGGTGAACCTCATCATGGACACATTTGCTTCGCTGGCCCTTGCCACGGAGCCACCGACTGAGGCACTGCTGCTCAGGAACCCATACGGCCGCAAGAAGCCACTCATCTCCCGCACCATGATGAAGAACATTCTGGGACATGGCGTCTACCAGCTGACCATAATCTTCACCCTACTCTTTGCTGGTCAGTGAACACATCACACAAGACCAGCTTTACCCTTCTTTGTTAGGGTGGCCATATTAGGAGATTTTATAGTACATGGCCCCATCCATAATTCTGGCTGGGTTGTAGGGTATGAAATACTTATTTCACTTAATGACATGCACATTAATTTATAACTTAAGGTGCCTGCAGCAATAGTGGTGACACAGCGTAAGTCAAATCAGGACCAATCAAAATGGGAAAGATACAGATACAGGTGTAAATACACCCAAGTTATACTGAGGAAGCAGTTTGATCCAGATTGTTTGGGTACATGTGACCATATTCTTTTAACAATGTGTAAAGGTGATCTGGGCACTTTATTACTGCACAAGCAATAATAAAGGGCAGTATGATGAATGACTTGGTTTAATTTTGGGTCAGGTTGCGGGTCTGGTAATAATAACTGGATTATTGGTTAGTTCCATAACCCGACTGTAGTTGGTGGGTTGGTAGGTGCGGAAGGATATAACAGGACAGCTTCTTGCTAATGGAAGTAATGCATTAATAATGCATGTTTATTTGCATACAGAACAGGAATGTCAGCTTCAGTTCCAAATGTGAAGATACCTTCCAATGCCAGGTGTGAACTGACACACTTAGGGCTCTCCACGTGTGATCAGATCAGCCAAGATGAATGTTAATGCTGAGCGTTTATCACAGCTCTCCCTTCAGTCACACATCTTTGTACTGTATTTTACATTATGTCCATATATGTAATAATCTTATGTCTTTTTGCTTGTAGTTTGTTGTCCTTGTAAACAAACTTTACGAAAGCTGATTCTTAGAGGGATTTTAATAGGTTTTGTGTGGCAAATGTCACTAAAGTATTGCTTGAAAATGTCTCAGTATTTACTTATTTTTTAAAAAATTAAAATTTTTGAAAAATATACAGACTTCATGTTCAGTGACCTTTGATCCTCCTTACAGGTGAGACGCTGTTTGACATCGACAGTGGCAGGAATGCCCCGCTTCACGCCCCGCCCTCTGAGCACTATACCATCGTGTTCAATACTTTTGTCCTCATGCAGATCTTCAATGAGTTCAATGCCCGCAAGATCCATGGAGAGAGAAACGTTTTTGAGGGTGTCTTCAGAAACCCCATCTTCTGCTCCATCATCTTCGGAACCTTCATCTCACAGGTAACCCTGGAAAAAAGAAGTCGTCAGCAGAGATGGGCAGTAACGCGGTACTTGTAACGCGTTACTGTAATCCGATTACTTTTTTCAAGTAACGAGTAAAGTAAGGGATTACTATTGCAAAAACGGTAATTGGATTACCGTTACTTTCCCGTAGGAACGCTGCGTTACTGCGTTACTAAAACCATGATTTTTTGCGAGAATGTCTCATGACAGTGACGTAAGCAAGTGCGACGTTTGTGAAAACAGCTGTGTACAGAGCAACAATGGATAATATATCGAGTGCGGGAGAGAGTGTGAGCGTGCAGCGTTTAAAGCGTGGAAATACTGACCTTACTTTGAGTTTGATTCCATAAAAAGTGACATAAAAATTAGTGTCCGTTGTGCGTGGGAAGAAAACTTCTTTTTACAGCGAAAAAAACCCCTAAACTTCCGTGCAAACGCCGAGTGCGCTATGACGTAATGGGAAAGTCACAGAGAAACTCGCGGATTCTTCCACTGACCGCTGCGGCACACCTGCACCAAGGTAAACCTCCGCCCACCTGCTTTACAGGTGAAAATAGAGCAAAAGGACCGCTGAGTCTTTGACTTTATTTATTTTCTGCTGTGTTTTACTTGCATCTATTTGAAAGAGTGAGTGTAAACACAAAAAATATTTTATTTTATGTGCTGGAATGTGCAGAAAATAGGTTTAAATATTAAACAAATTTCTTCCAGTCAGAGAATGTTGCATATAATTAAATTTTTGCTTGATGCATAAAGTTAAAAGACTAAAACTAATAAAACAAGTTTTAAAAAGGGACTTTTCCATTTGATTACATTTTGTATGATGGATTATGTAGAAAAAGTAGAATTGGGCTGAAAGATCTATCGTTTTATCACCTATTCAGGTTGTAAATCGTGTTTTTAAAAAGTAACTAAGTAACTAAGTAACTAAGTAATTAATTACTTTTGAAAATAAGTAATCAGTAAAGTAACGGGATTACTTTTTGGGGGAAGTAATCAGTAATTAGTTACTGATTACTTTTTTCAAGTAACTTGACCAACACTGGTCGTCAGCCTGTTCAGACTCGATGTAATTAAAAGAATTTTCATATAATGTTGTTGCTCTGTCCTCTTGTAGTTCATAATTGTACAGTTTGGAGGTAAACCTTTTAGCTGTGTGGACCTAACCCTTGAGCAATGGCTTTGGTGCATCTTCTTGGGCCTTGGCAGTCTGCTGTGGGGACAGGTAAGAAACTGTTTTTGCTAAAATGATTTTTTTTAAATTGATTGCTGTTACAATTATTTAAAAAGAAAGCACACTTTTTTATTTCTAAGGTTTTTTGTATCAGGACATTGTCATGGTCCTGGGTCATTTGACCCAGTGTTTTGAGTTTTCCTGTGTTTTTGTTATTTTATATTATGATCTATGTATAAGTTCTCGTTGCTAGTCTTAAGTTCATTTCCATAGTGCTTGGTTATCCTGTTTTGAGTTTTTTATGGTCCCAGTTTAGTTCCTTGATTATTTAATATTTTTCCCTTGTGTCGTTGCCCTCTGTGTCTCCTTCCGTGCGTTTGTGTTTATGTGTTTCTATGAGTTCCTGTGCCTTGTTTCCCCTCCTTGTGTTTTATTCCATCATTTATATCCATCCTCCACTCCTGTGTCATGTTCCCCAGTTTCCTGTTTTATTGTGAAGGTCTCGTGTTCCCATGTTCAGCGTATTTTGTTTTGCTTCCCCTGTGGCGTCATGTTCATTTGTAGCAGCTGTGTTCCTCGCGGGTCCTCACTTCCCCCGTTATCCTTCTATGTATTTATCTCAGCATCTCGCTCGGTCCTGTGTTGCGATCTCCCTCATGGTTGTGTGTCTCTCCTTTCTCCCAGTTTAGTTTTTGTATTGCTGGCAATAAAGCTGTGTTTTTTTTGTTTTTTTTTTAATTTACTCTTTTTTTCCGTGAGTCTGCATAATCTGTAATCTGGTCCTCAGTTGGTTTAAAAAATTATTTAAGTACTTGACGAAGAACAGCGATACATGACATATTACACTGTATCATGATTAAACTAAGAACACAGAAGCACTGTATGAAGTTTACCCTTATAAGGTAAGTAGGAGCCAAGTGCTGCAAATCAGTTCCTTTTTCTTCTTCTTTTGGCTGGTCCCAAAGAAGACCAGCCACAGCAGATTGCTTTATGCCTCTCCTCCTAGTATCCTTTTCTGATACATCAACCCAGTGGATGTCCTCTTTCACTACATCCATGAATCTTCTCAGTGTTGTCAGCTAGTAGCTCTATATTCATGGTAAATGGTAAATGGACTGATTCTTATATAGCGCGGTAAATGGACTGATTCTTATATAGCGCTTTTCTACTCTTCTGAGCACTCAAAGCACTTTACACAACTTGTGCATTCACCCATTCGCACCAGCACATTTTCTAACTAACATTCATACTCCGATGGACGCATCGGAGAGCAATCTGGGGTTAGTATCTTGCCCAAGGATATTTGGCATGCAGTCTAGAGGAAGCCAGGAATCGAACCACCAACCTTCCGATCAGTAGATGACCTGCTGTACCGCCTGAGCTACAGCCATTCAGTTTCCTTTGTCCAGTATATCCACTATCCCTACTCTGCTCAAACAATCTGAGACTTGCGAGATGGTTTAGAAATGGTTTCAAACATTCCAACAGTAACTAAAGCTTCCAACAGACCTTAAAGAAATAACCACTATGACTTCATGCCTAAGACATCTGCATAATGTGTCGAAGAACTATCAACTGACACTAAAGTACAGTGAATCAATCAGGCAAGTCATTAGGAACTCTTTGTCTTTTACAATGGGAGTGGTGTTAAAAAGAAATAAAGTTAAAAGAACAACTCACATTCAAAAAGACTCACACTCACTGGCATAATTTTACCTGTGCCTACATTATGTTAACAGAAATAAAAAAGCAGACTAGTAAACGCATCAATAATAGACCACAAAAGTAGGATGCTCAATACCACAATACTTGAATAAATAAGATAAATAAGAGAATGAATGGATGGATGAATGAAGAAATAATGACCTCTTTGCAGATAATCATCATGAGACAATGGTTGCATTAAATCTTCATATTGAGGTGTCCAGGATGCGCTGCTGCTATCTTTGACAAGTGCAATATTTTTTTTAATTTTGTCAGTTGGTGTCAAGTGTCCCGACAAAGTGGCTGAAGTTTCTGAAGACAGCAGGTCATGCCACACTGCAGGAAGAGATCCCTGATGGGTCCGATGAGGGTAATGATGTGGTTGACCACGGAGACCTCGAGCTAAGCCAAGGCCACATCCTGTGGTGCCGCGGCCTGAGCCGCATCCAGACACAGGTACGATTTCAGGCTTAAAGATACATTTGTGTCTCATATGTTTTGCCAGATATGTTTTGTATAATTATCTGGTTAAAAATTCCTGAGGAGATTTAAATTTCAACTGTTACCATCAGAAATCATGATGTCATCAATTTGTGAAGTTTAAACTACAGAGTAAATCTGTCAGACAGGAAATAAAGTAATTGAATGATGTAGGACCTTATGTTTGGGCTTATTTTGATCAAACCCCCTAAGGGTTTTATTTGTTTTTTGTCACGGTCTGCCGGGGCAAGCCGTGTGGTAGTTATTTAGGACCCGGAAGCGGCAGCTCAGGTGCAGATGAGTATTTATTTACAAAAGGGAATACAACAGCAATGGCGCGGGTGAAGCAGTAACAGAAAACCTAAACTGGGCAAACTAACAAAACAAACCAGAAACGTGGAAGCAGGGAAGTCCGGGGAAATACACACAGAGAGACGGATGGAGAGACGCAGGGAGACCGAGGGGAAACAACACAGACGAACCAGCAACAACTATGACAGAAGACACGACTTAAAAACACTCAGAGAACACAGGGAGATTACACACAGGTGGGGGACACAGCTGGGAGTGATAAACGTGACGAGACTAGGGAGGCAAACTGAAAACACTCACATGAGACGCAGACCTTCACAATAAAACAGGAAACACACACACGCAAAGACACAGACTAGGAAACGTGGACTTAACACAGGAATAGATGGCAGAACAGAATACACTAAACAGGAGGAACAGAACCAAAATCACTAACAGAAAACACAAAACGCTGGGTCAAAAGGACCCAGGATCATGACAGTTTTTAGTGTTATTTTGTTATCGTTTTTATCGTTAACTCGGTTTTCCTGGGTCTTTTCACGTGTGTTATGAATAAATCTTATTTTTTTCGGTACTGGTACTAGTTTTAATTTGTTGTATTTATCCGCGACACCTTAAAGGCCGGTCCGTGAAAATATTGTCAGACATAAACCGGTCTGTGGCACAAAACAGGTTGGGGACTGCTGCTGTAAATGATCTACCTGAGTTGACTCACTGTCTCTGATCTCCCAGATCCGTGTGGTGAAAGCCTTCAGGGACAGTGTGTCTCCCTATGAAGGTCTGGAGACACCTGAATCTCGCAGTTCCATTCACAACTTCATGAATCATCCCGAGTTCCGTGTTGAAGACTCAGAACCTCAGATCCCCCTCATCGATGAAAATGAGAGTGAAGATGATCCCCCTACCAAACGAAACTCTATTTTCATCCCACCGCCACTTACTGGATTGTCCAGCCAGCCGCCTCTCCCCTTCACCCCCAACGAGAACAACAACGCCTTGGACCGTGTCATCCCGTTACATAAGGACATCTCCAGGTCTGCACTGGTCCCTCCCAACTCAGCAGGACTACCACCCTGTCCAGGAAGCCCCTTGCACAGTCTGGAAACCTCACTCTGAAGCCCCTCCCCCTTACCTGAACACTTCCTGTTACTAAAGTATGTTCGTACTGTGTTTTTTATGGTCAGAATTCTGGTTCTTCTGGGAGCCACGGAAGGGAAAAATTAAAAAGAGACTCACCAAATTGTTCCAACCAAGAGTTCATCTGCAGAAATGCTTCCAGATGTGCTTTTGTTCTGTGACAGCGACTCACACAGACTGTTTCCTTTTTTAATAGAAATGAACTTCTTGTTACTTAGGAGAATGTTGTTTGTGCAGGGAACAATGAGTAATCAGTTCTGATTGTGTACATATTCTGTTAATGTAGTTTTAAATGTGGGATGTTGCAGTTTTTCAGCAGACCAGCTGATGGGAGCCAGTAGTGATGGTTCATGTTAGTGTTTTGTTAAGGATCTGTCACTGAAATGTTTAGTATTTTGTGTTGTAGAGAGAAAGTTTTGAGGGAGATGTTTAATGTTGAATTTTATTTTAGTGTGGTTTTAGATTGAAAAGGTTACAAAAAAAGTTATTAAAAGTTTCAAAAAATAGACTTTGAGAACTGGATAACTTTGGTAAAGCATTACATCAGACAAAAGAAGAGTTGTAGCAGTTATCAAAAGTCTCTTCAAATATTTTCACAATGAATTCACTGGATTATAGAGCCTTCCAGTCTCAGGCTTTACTTCACACACATTTCCTAAGATACGCCGTTAGACAGTATGTGACAGCACAACACTGAAATGTCGTCATCATTCTTCATCTATGTGTCAAAAATTTAACAAAGAAAAAGTGGGATTAAAAAAAAGGTAATGCTACTGAAATATGTATGTTTTGTTTTGTTTTTTGCAAAAAGACGATTCTTTACAATATTTTAGAAAAAATACAAACATGTAAATAAGGTTACAAAAATGTAATATTTCAAGGATAACATTACACTTGCAAAAAATAAAAATGGGGGGAATTTGACAAACAAAACAAACAAATAAAACATGTTCAGTGTAAAAATAAAGCTCATATTTTCATCTAGCCATATTTCACTCTATCCTATAGCATGTCTGTGAAGGTTCTCAGTCATCCAGGTCATTGGACCATGGTGCACCTTCCCTTATCAGCTGGTAATATAGTGATGTTGTGGTCTTTGCTCAGGGAAGCGACGGTGCACCGTGCCCCTGAACGCAACGGATTACCACACAAAGATTACTACTCTCCTCAGTGACAGCAATACCTACGAAGCCTTAAAGCGAGACCCCACAAGCAGCTACAAAAAGAAAGTTATAACTTGCCTTCAAGACCTTGAAAAGGACAAAATCATTGACCGCCTCACATATCACCGGCTTTACCCCGGGGATGCCATACCCTGCATTTACGGACTTCCTAAGATCCACAATGAAGGTGTCCCACTCAGACCCATAGTCAGTAGCATAAACTTAGCTACTTACAACATTTCAAAACACCTTGCTACCATCCTGGCACCTCTTGTGGTGAACACCCAACATAACATCAAGAACTCCACCGACTTCAACGAAGAGGTCCAGAAACTTACCCTGGATCCAGATGAAACCATAGTGTCCTTTGATGTAGTCTCTCTCTTCACTTGCATACCCACCACGGAGGCCATGGAGACTGTCAGAAAACAACTACAAGAAGACAGCTCCTTGGAAGACAGGACCAACTTCACACCCGATCAGATCTGCACACTGTTAGACCTCTGCCTTACCACTACATATTTCAAATACATCGATGGCTTCTACAGACAAAAACATGGCTGCGCCATGGGCTCCCCCGTGTCACCTATTGTAGCCAACCTTTACATGGAAGAAGAGGAGAGAAAGGCTCTTGGCTCTTTTAAAGGGAGAGTACCCAGCCACTGGTACAGATATGTAGACAACACCTGGGTCAAAATCAAGACACAAGAAGTGGAATCCTTCACTGCGCAAATTAACGCCATGGATAAAAACATCAAGTTCACCAGGGAAGACACAAAGGACAACTGTTTGCCTTTCCTGGACTGCGCTGTGCACATTGAAGAGAATGGCAACCTCAACATTGAAGTTTATCGGAAGCCCACACACGCGGACCAGTACCTCCTCTTTGACTCCCATTACCCTCTGGAACACAAACTTGGAGTAATCAGGACCCTACACCACCGGGCAGAACATGTTCCCTCTAAGCCTGAAGGGAAAAAGAAGGAACACACACATGTAAAGGAAGCACTTAAAACATGCGGTTATCCTAATTGGGCGTTTATAAAGTCAGCAAAGATGCACAGAAAAGAAGATCAGACACCAGCGAGGGAGGATAAGAAAGACAGACACAACAATGTTGTCATCCCCTATGTAGCCAGTGTATCAGAAAAACTTAGGAGAGTTTTCTCCAAGCATGACATCCCGGTGCATTTCAGACCCAGCAACATGCTCAGACAAAAACTGGTTCACCCCAAAGACAAAACCCAAAAACACAAACTTAACAATGTGGTGTATGCTGTACAGTGCAGCGAGGAATGCCCAGACCTCTACATTGGAGAGACCAAACAGCCACTTCACAAGCGCATGGCACAACACAGAAGAGCCACCTCCACAGGACAAGACTCATCTGTCCATCTGCATCTAAAGGACAAAGGACACTCTTTCGAGGATGCCAATGTTCACATTTTGCACAGAGAGGACAGATGGTTTGAAAGAGGAGTGAAAGAAGCCATTTACATCCACTGTGAGCGACCATCTTTGAACAGAGGCGGTGGTTTACGACACCAACTGTCTGCCATCTATAATCCAGTTTTGAGATCCCTTCCCAGACACCTTAACGCCCACTCACATCCTGGGCCATCTGACCTCAGGAAATCACATGATAGGGTGGGGCCAGGTTTCACAATGAGCGCACCCGAAACCCTGGCTGATTGGGACCCACACCCATTTTCACACCTTGGCTCAGGTGATCAGAGGATCATCAGGGGGTCCTTTTGTCCCTCTGTGGGGGGATACTCCCACTAGGTTTAAATCTGGGACTCTCCACCATTTGACCTTAGAACTGAAGAAGCTTCTCGGATGAGAGGTGAAACGTCTTCAAGCAACTTAAACAAGTCCAGACGCTTTTCTTTCCAAGCTCCTTAGACTATCCTATAGCATGTGGTTCCGTTACACTGAGCATGTTCTCCTTCAGTACAACCAGAAATCTTCTCTGTCGTCTCTGTGGTTCAATATATCCATTATCCCACCTCTGCACATATCCAAACCATCTCAGTCTTGCCTCTGACTCCAAATCACTCAGCCTGATCTGTCCATCAGATATACTATGAACCCTGACACTTGTCTCCACCCACTCCACTCCGACTGGATTCTCTTTCATCTTTTGCAATGCTCTTTCTTCACTAGGAGGCATACTCCTGCTCAGAGATTGTCAGTTCTTTCCCATAGCTGTAATGAATGCTTGATCAGCTTGAACCCTCTGTGCAGCTCTGCAAATCAGCAGTACGCTTCTTCATTCCTCAGGCATCCTCACTCTCTCCCTAACCTTAATTTTGTTTAAAAGTTCCACTGCTCTCTGCCCCCAGACATGTCCATACATCCATAGTCTGGATGAATGTGAATGGACCAACCGCTTTTCCACTTCATCCTCTGAGCTGCTCTCGCTTCTGACTTAAAAATTCACTGCACTTCCTCACGTTTATCCATTGTTTTCTCTATTCTATTCATCTGCTCCTCAAAGTACTATTTCCATCTTGTCAACCCATGCACTTCACTTTATTCATTTCCATCTCTATTCTTAATCACGGGTGCTGCACATCCTCTCCAGTGCAATCTCTCTGCCAAGCCAGTCGATCTTCTGTAACCTTGTCTTCAACTCCCCCAACACTATTAACATTCATATTCAAGATTACTCCAACTCCATTTCACTTCCTATCTACACCATGGTACACCAGTCTGATTCCATGAAATTGTCCTTCTTTACGAGCCCTATATTTGATTTGGCCAACATCTTACATCAGATCCTCTTGCTGGTGCAACCCTTTTCTTTTATCCTGGCTTGGGATGAGCACTAAGAGTCCCCTCATTCAACTTTATTGTATAGAACATAGAACAGGAAATTATAACACACATTTCACCAAAGAGTTAAAGAAATCTCTTTGTCATGGACATAGAAAGTTGTCCCAGAGTGATCCCTGTGAGACACCTGGTGGGCAAATACAGACTTGACAAAAAGAAAAAAAAAGTCAAGAGGTTGACCTGTTAAACTCCAAGAGTCAATTCTGAGGTTTCTGCTCAAAAATAACATGCCCAAAATTAATACAGTATTTCTCTGCATGACGTCATGTCTCATGATGTGGGAGGTCAATGCCACAGGCCTGTAATCCAGGGGACCTGGCGTCTTTGGTACAGGGACGAGGCATGATGTCTTCCACAGCACTGCGACCCTCTGCAGACTCAGACTCAACACGAACAGTTTATGAAAGACTCCACAAAGCTGGGGCCACAGGCCTTGAGGAAGCGGGGACTCGCCCCTTCTGGTCCAGCAGACTTGCCTGAGTGGAGTCTCCTCATTTGCATCTGAACCTGGTCGTGAGTGAAAGTGATAGGTGGGGGAAGGGTGCCAGGATTTTCACCAGAGGCAACAGTGCTATGTGGAGAGAAAGGGAGACACAGTGGTGTGGCTCTCTCTCCCTATATATATGGATCGATGGCTCGATGGATGGATGGATAGATAGATAGATAGATAGATAGATAGATAGATAGATAGACAGACAGACAGACAGACAGACAGACACAGACAGACAGACAGACAGACAGATAGATATTTTAGATATTGACTTTCCAGGTTTTTTATTTCTTGTATGATACTTCTTAACTAAACAATAAGAACAAGTAGAAATAACAAGGTATAAATTGAAAATCTTCCAAACACATAATGTTTGGAAGATGAAACTTTTTTAAAAAAGGCACGTGATTTTGAAAGGGGTCACCTGGCTAAATACAGCTGTAGGTGGAACTGTCCAAATTAAGATCAGGATATGGTGTCACTCATGGGGCATTGGTATCAGTGACAAAAGAGACAGATAGAAAATAGAAAATCATGGAATTTCATTCCCATTCACTATGGCATTTAACTGCCATTCACACTGCTACTAATAATGAGGATAAAGAAGAAGGCAATAACAACATATGTTGACGTTGTTTCTTTGGAAAAATCTGACCAATTAAAAAATAAATACAAATTGTGTCTTTAAGCAAAGCCAGCTATCAACAATAGTCCATATTACTTTTTAAAAAAGTAAAACACAATCTTATTCGTAATCCTTTCTAATAATGCAAGCCCATTCATGCTACAAAAACATGTGGAAGGTAGAAACTCATGGAAGCCTTTTGAAAATGTGTTATCAATAAGGAGAAGAGGAGACAGGGAATGTCAATTCTTTCATGAAAATTCACTGGTTCCTATTTATTCACAGAAGTAAACACAAAGCCTACATGTTTGCTGTATTCACAGAGCTCAAGGAATATAATATCAAGTGACACTATGACACAAATCACACGAAAAGTACAACAACTTGCAAGGCCAACCGAGAACAGAAAAGATGAGTTGTTGATAGGTTTGAGGAAGCAACAAAAGGATCAGCGATGCAGCTGTGAAAGCTGGCCATATTGCTGTCAGCAAGATAACATCGGCTCCAAAAGCATACTCCGACATGTAACAGGCATTTGCCAAGATCAACTTGACACGAAGCTCTGTGACGGATCGCTCGCTGTTCTCACTATTCACAGTCAGTGCTTTTATCTGCCCACCGACATCCAGCTTGAGGTAATGGACATGCAATGTGAATGTGATTTAGAAAATGAAGGATAAATTTGGACGCATTTGGAACTACTTACCTTTGTGAACATTTTTTTCTGTAATGAACCATAAAACTGCCTTCCAGGCTCAAACAAAAGCACCTCAGTGACATTCTGGCAGCTCCACAGGAGTTCATTCATAATATTGATGCGTGTGTAAAGGCAAAGAAGTGCCAGGTTTCAGGGGCAAGTTAAACAGTAAGTACTGTCTTCATGCAGAAATCTGCCTCAGAGGGTTTTCTTCCCTTACTGGAAAACAGTTCTCTAACGTTTCCTTAAATTTTCCTTGAGCTGCATACATTTAACACAGGAAATTTATGTATTTCTATATTTTGACAAGTGTTTAGTCCATACGAAAACAAAAACATATCAATTTCCAAAGACATGCTGTTAGACACTGGCTTGCAAAAACATAGCTCACTAAATGCAAGTTAAAAAAATGTACTTGCACTTCTTTACATTAAAAAAGGTGAACTATTCGAACGCATTGTTTAAAAAAAAATGTCCTTATGGTTGTCTGGCTCTCTTGATATCAAATTAGGCTCTTTGTAGCCCGCAAGTTAAAACGAGCTAGGTAAAGGTAAGTAGGTTAGGTAAAGGCTGGGTAAAGGTTTCCAGTTTGTTTTGAAGCAACATATTCCACTGATGGATTTTACTGATATCTGTGTAATTATTTAATTGAAGTTCAGAGTCCCTTTCGCGTCTGTCATAATGTTTTACAGTCTCCAGTATCAGTTGGCAGTATTTTTTTTTTTAATCACTAGCGGTAACAGTAGATTATGTGTGTGTTTTTCTCTTGCTGTTTCCCTGTTTCCCTCTGACAACGTTTTTTTCTGCTAACCTGGGCTAAATTACAAGTTAATAATTAACTGTTAAAGAAGTGTTCATTGTTCACTGACACCGCTACTGCAAAAAAGGGGCAATAAAACTAGAGGACAGGGGCACAAGATGAAGGCACATAGTGAATCAAAAAATCAAATTAAATGAACAGCAGGGTGAGCAGAGGTCCCATGATTTTCACTCCATAATTTCTACCACATTGATTTCATGAGTCACAAATGCCTCACTAATGTATATAATAATGTTTTTAATGAATTTATGACACGTTGATTAACTATGACACATTTACATTAAGAATAGATGCTACAATATGTTGCATTTATATAAAATCTAAAGGTTCAAACTTTTTAGCTTTTGATTTATACTTGAAATTTCTTTTTCCATAAGGTGTACGCTGTGCTGGTTCTGTGTGACGGCTCCTTTGTAATAGGCTGATAAGGCTGAATATTACGTGCTTTACTGATAAAAAAAATCATTCGATTTTATTATAGGTGCTTTCCACCATGTTCTTGTCTTTTTGCTACGCTTACAGATCAATGTCCAGTCCGTCGTCACCATCTGAGTCGTCGCCCGGTTCCTCTATTTTCACGCCTAGGCCACTGTCCAAATCGGTATCAGCAAACAAGACCTTGGAGTTTTTTTGTGGTTTTCCATCCCGTTCATGTTTTTTGCTGCTTGAGGGTGGTTCCTCATCTTCCTCCTCGCTGTCCTCCCTGTTGTCTGGGAGAATGACCACCTCTTCCTTGGCACTGGGGTCAATGTCTGCCTTAAACCAGACAGACTTGTACCCCTCCTCCGCACGCCTCTCCTTTGTCAGGATGGGTTTTACTTCCTTCTCGCTGTCAGCCTTATCTGAGCCTACATCACTGGTGTCATCAGGCAAAAGGTCATGCAGTGGTGCAGAAGACCTTTCGATGGCCTCTTTGGTTGGGATATCCCATACTGGTTTTGGTGTCTGTTCACTTTTTGTCTCTGGACCACTTGAGCCCGTGCTTCCTCCATCATCATCATCATGCTGAAAGGCTTCATTGGTGTACTGGATGCCCTCTTTTTGGCCTGGGCCTTGACCCAGCTGTGGATAGAACAACAGAAAGGGGAGAACATTTATAAACAAGAGGACTTGAAAGTGTTATTCACAACAAGCTGCTACATCAGTCTATACAATGAATATATATTTTCATGGAAAAGCATCAGAAACCCTTCCCTTCAGTCTTTGAATCAAGGATTCACAATGGAAAAACTGTGTCCTTACTACGACTTCCAGTAGACATTTTCTACACTTAGCTTGCTGTTTTGAATCTCCTTTAATGCTGTTTCATAAAGTGAATACTAATGATGAGAAAAAAATTACCTCAAATGCTTTAGTCAGGAAATATATTTATTCAGCTAACAGTCTTTATTGTATTCTTACTGAGACTGACTGACTGACACAAAACGCTGTCTATTCATATTATAAATGCTTTTGTCCAATTGTAGCTGTTGGACTGTACTGTAACACAGATTCAACATTTGCCCTAAATCTTACTGTGAACTATGCAGTCAACAAGAATTCATATAAAAGAGAAAGGGGAAGGGAAAGGGAAGTTACCAGCCAGAATCAAAGCAAATAACCCAAAAGGGCCACCGTGATTCAGGGGGTTGGGATCCCCAGATTTGTCTGGCCTGGTTGTTGTGTCCTTGGGCAAGGCACTTCACCCTACTGCCTACTGGTGTTGGCCAGAGGGGCCGATGGCGCGATATGGCAGCCTCGCTTCTGTCAGTCTGCCCCAGGGGAGCTGTGGCTACAACCGTAGCTGCCTCCACCAGTGTGTGAATGTGAGAGTGAATGAATAGTGGCATTGTACAGCGCTTTGAGTGTCTAAGTGCTATTTAAATGCAAGTTATTATTATTATTAAAAGCTACAGGTAAAACATTGCACACTGCTAAATCAATGTGGACTTCTTTATAGAGTGCAGAAAAAATGAGCTAAAACAGAAGTGAGCCAAGAGAAATAATCAGAAGGAGGAGGACATATTTACACAAGATTAGCAAAAAGGTCTTGATTTATTTTTTTTTTACTGTGGGTTATTGTTGAACTAGCTTCAGAAAACGTTCCCTGAAGGACTATTGACACAGAATCTGATGGGAAGTTTCTTTCATCCACTGAAACAGACACTCTGACTTTGCATGTAGCATAACTGGGCCCTTCCTGTAGCTTCCATTAGATATTTGTTTCCCCAGTTTATTGTAGTCTTCCTATTGCTTAAAATTATCTCAAAATATTTTTCATATTTATGTTAATTCATCTGGCTGTTGACTGATATTCTGTGGGGTGAATATTGAATACAGAATAGAATAAGTAATTGATCCTCTGCTGTTTTTGAAAGTTTGTTTACTTACAAGAAATGAACAGTCTTTAATTGTTATGATAGTTTAACATTAATGGAGACAGAATATCAATCAAAAATCCAGAAAAACCCCACACCCGGTGTGGGGATTTGGTGTTCTAGTTACCAAGCAGCCAAGTTACCTACAGGATTTTGAGTTTCTGTAAAGAGCAGTGGGTCAAAATCCCTCCACAGGTGTGCCCAAACCTGGTGACCAGCTACAAGAAACATCTTACTAATTTCTTAGTGTGAAATTATGCTGTAATTTAGCCTGAATCTCAAAGGTCACAAGGTGTATAAACATTAAACAAGTGAAAATAGTACAAATAAAATATTTCATAAGGAATCTTTTATCTTGTCCGTAAATCTGTTTAACTGAAACCAAGGTGGTCAAAAATGAAAATGTGTGAATAGTAAAGACCAACGTGTTGGGAAGGGATGAGTCTGGATGAATGTGAAAGTTCACCCACACCTAAACCTTAAACTTACGGAGCTTCGAAATATGTTGGCTTCATAGATCTTCTTCCAGTCTGCCTTCCCCTTCTGCATGCGATGGGCAAGCACACCAATGACCACCAGACAAACTAACAGGAGAGCACCCAAGGTTGCACCCAGTGCTGCCATCTCCACTGTTCCATATTCACCAGATGGGTTGATGACTGCAGAAACAATAAAAAACCCTCATTAAAGAGTCTAAACCCTTTCTGTAAACTGAAGTGTTTTTCATCAAATGTTAATTCTAACTGTAAATGTCAGATTAATCTTTGTTACTTGGAATGGAAATTTTAGGCGAAACGTTTAGCACACTAAAGCTGTGGTTAAGTAACTTTAACACAAAAACTGATAGATTAAGACTGGTTTGATAAGGGTTGACTGCACATAGCTTAAGAAAAATGAAATGACAGATACAATATGTAGATTATAGATCTGCCACTTACTAAAAATGCCATGCTAAAATTCCATACTGAACAAGTGGCGAGCTCAAAAATCAAGACAAAGCCAAGAACTGCAGTTCCTCAAGTGGCCACTTGAGACTTGCTAGTCGAACCCCATAAACTCCCCTATTAAAACGCCTAATGCAGAGTTTTCTCCTTTATAACAACTCAGGAGAAAGTGATTATTTTTTAATATCTCATCCACCTGGATAGTGGATCTGGGTGCTTGGCCACTCGATAAGTGTCCACTGCACCAGACTAGCTTCTCCTAGATAATCTTGTCTACTGTAAGTCATTAAACCAGACAACACCATTGTGTTTGTGCTGTTGATGCCTTTTGAAGGAATTTAAATGGATTATCTAACTAATAATAACTAATAATATGGCTTTCTCATGTATCCAAATTCTAGGGAAACAGCATGGCAGTAGCTGACATGCTAATACTAGTTTCAAAATGCATGGACAGATCAACATCCATCTATTATGCTGAGTATGAACTTGACATATTTTTAAGCTTTCAGAACATATTGAAGATTTATTTGAACTAGCCTTTACTGCACTTTTTTTTCTTTCTTTATTATTTATTTATTTAGGAATAACTGCTGTGATGAATGAGAAGTATATGGGCCAATGCTTAATACCAACAATGAGACTTTTAAGACATTTTTATAGCTTTGGAACAATGTGAAAAAAGCCTTTATAGGAAGTTAGAAGTATATTCCTGTCTAAAATAAGGCTGGATGACAAAAACAAATTATTATTATTTTAGGAACTTTTCTCAAAGGTTATCCAATTATTTTTTTTGTTTCCTGTGAATTTCATTTATTTTCCATGTACTACCCCTTTCCCCTAGGTCATTTCTAAAAAAAACAAAAAACAAAAATAACAACAAAAATATGTGTGTGTGTTAAAATATGTGTTGGTAAATCCTTTGTTTGCCTGGCAATGGTTCTTCTTAGAGTTACTGCTTGTTTGTGTGTGTGTGTGTGTGTGTGTGTGTGTGTGTGTGTGTGTGTGTGTGTGTGTGTGTGTGCGCGCGCGCGTGTGTGTTTTTTTCCCCAAAGGACCACATTTGATCTGATGAAGAGTAATGGGTAAGCACCTGGTGGTGCCTTGCTGGGAGTGGAGAAACTTTCTTCAGGGGTCAAAGTGGGATTAATTGCTGAAGAACTGTCTTCAGTGGATGTAGCCAAGTTAGTGGTGCTCTCACTGGGACTGGTCGTTGAGACGCTGGTGCTGGTTGTGGATTCACCTGTGGTTGTTGTGGTCATAAAGTCTGTAGTAGTCTGAGGTAAACTGGTGGTGGTGAGACCTGGGAGGAGAGCACACTTTGAAGCTTAGTGGTTTTACCTGTGTCTTCATTTTCTGCTTTAGATGTCCATAAAACGGCCATTTTAGCGTTCTTTAAAGGTCTTTGCAAGCCACATGGACATGAATCTTGATGCATGTAGCTAATCCTTGTTCAGTCTGGGCCAGGATATAGCTGTTATTCTTCTGCTTTCTGTCTTAATGCCACACTCCGCTGGATTGGCCATGACAACTCAAGGACACATCATATAGCCAGGTTCTGTGGCCTCAAATCAACAAGACTTTCTTCTTTGTTGGAGTTCCAAACATTTTACTGTGCACATATTACTTCCATATATTCCATTTGGGTTGGTTTGTCGAGTGCAATTGCCATTAAGATCAGTGCCATTTCAAGAAAGATTCCTATTTGGTGGGCAAGTAGACATATATCATAATTGCAGTCGCACTGCAAGATGGTCATCCTAAACTTCTGACACCATCAAAAGTTCATCCAGGAGTGTCTTTGGTTGTAAACCAACTTTGAGCATAAGTATGGTGTGATAGCCCATGGTGTGGGTCACTGTTTTAGAGTCCCAATCTTTTCACATTGTCCCTCTCTCATCTGGGACATTCAAAATTACACTCTAAATATTGGTATTATAAGTTATTCAGATTGGGTGCAAAGTAAATTTTCATCATAATTTTTGCAAGACCTTGAATCATGTTTAAGGCAAAGTTTTTAAGTTATTGACACAAAAAGAGAAAATCACATTGACAGGGGGTAAAAAAATAAAAGAAACTTGCATTTTAAGTTTAAAGGGGTACAAATCAACAAAGAACACAAAGGAGAACACAGCAGCAGTGAACGGAACAATTAACATTGTGTCCTTGGGCAAGACACTTCACCTACCGCCTACTGGTGTTGGCCAGAAGGGCCGATGGCGCGATATGGCAGCCTCGCTTCTGTCAGTCTGCCCCAGGGCAGCTGTGGCTACAACTGTAGCTTGCCTCCACCAGTGTGTGAATGTGAGAGTGAATGGGTGGATGACTGGACGTGTAAAGCGCTTTGGGGTCCCTAGGCGGGACTAGTAAAACCGCTATACAAATACAGGCCATTTACCATTTACCATTTACCATTTCAGTAAAGACCAGGAAAAAACACAAAGTAGGGACAGAAGGGTAACAATGTACAGGAGAAATCAATCCAACAAATAAAAGTGGGAAAAAAACAAAACCACAAAGACAAAGAAACCCTCCTTAAAACCAACCTTTAAAAAAAAAAAAAAGACAAGAAATAAAGTGAAAGAGGCATAAATTCATAGAGACATAAAAATGCTGATAGGGAAACCCAGGAATCATAGAAAGGGACATAAAGAAGATTAACTATTACATTTACATCTTGGTTCTTCTAGATTAATTTCACAAATTCATAAAGCGATTTTTTGGATCATTGAAAATCAGTTATATAAACATTAGACGATCTTTCAGTTGACAACACTTAAAACAAGAAGATCTTGATTTATAAATCATGTTCGAATGTACTTGATGAACACGCAGTATGCTGCAGAATATTGAGGGGGGCTGTTACTCAGGAGTTAGAGTACTTCGTTTGCCAACTGCAAGGTCAGAGTCTTCCAGTGCACATGCTGAAGTATCCCCTAGTACATCTTCTGGAGAGGGAGTGTGTGTGGATGTGAATAGATAATACTGTATACATATGTGTGTGTGATTGGGCGACTGGGACTTGTGGTAGAGCTTTGAGCTTTGACTAAGTAGAAAGGTGCTATACAAGTATCAGCCCATTTGTTGCATTGACAGAACAAGTAGAGTCAGAAGCATATTGTGGAAGGTTTCATTTACCTAATTTCACCTCCACTGACAGCTGAGCTGTGGCTGTTTCATCATTGGTTGAATCTACTGCCAATACCTGAAAGTTCAAAGACAAAGTTAAATGCTTGATAAGAAACTTGCTCACTTCATCAGTCATCGTAACTTTAACTAGACTTGTACACTCACTTCCAGGGACAGGGTTTCCTCTGGGAGTTCCTTAGTCATGAATAAGAAGCCGTTAATGATGGAGAATTCGCTCCTCCCCATAATGGAATAAGTGATGTGGGGATTCAGATCCTGTTTCAACATATGTAGAAAAAAGAAAGTTGGTGCTGGGCATGATGTAGATCGAAAACTCCCAAAAGACTTTGTTAGTAATCAAACAAACTCACAATGGATAAGTAGTTTGCCACTAAACTGCATAATGTCATGAAATAATGTATAAGTCTCTCCATCAGTGAAAATAACTACATCATGCCTGGAAACAGTTGACAGAATGGCTGGACATGCACCACTGCTGGCTGTTACCAAAATGAGCTTTCACTTAACAAACTTGTACATAACAAAAGTCAAACATTCTTGCTGGAACATTCTTTTGTTTTTAAACAAATAATCAATACAAGCATTTGTAAACTACATTTAAATGGCATTTCAGGAAATTTACAAAAGATGCTAAGGAAACATTAGGAAATGGATCATCGAGAAATAGAACTGTTAGCTCTAATTTCCCACTTCCATTTCCATAAAAAACTACAGAGAATAAAGAAACATAAGTCAAACCTAGAAGAAGAATAAAAGTTTGGGAACACAGCCTATGAGCAGGTATCATCCATCCATCCATCATCCATCCATCCATCTTTTCACCTCAACAAAGCATAAACACTTGTTTCACCTAGTCACATTGGTGTTTAGGGGTTTGAGTAACTGCATTTTACCGCTGTGGCAGCATAATCTTCATCTGTGGCAATAATCTGCAGTGGCGTGTCCTTGTTTGTCAGATCCATCGCCATGGCACCTACTGACGAGATGACTCCTTCATAATGATCTTTCTGAAATTTTGGGGGGTGTAAGCTTTTGACTTGGACACTGATTGTGATGGTAGTGGTGGCAAACTGATGAGTGTTCACTTTCTGACTGGCCTGTCAAAGAAAAACACAGCTGAAAACATCAGGATTGTATAATACTGAAATAAATTCCCTGAGATTAACCTGACAAAGAAATTCATACATTTAAATTATTGATGTAATAATTTAATAAGATTTTCTGCCAATTTTCTGTCATATTTAGGGACCAACAGACTGCCTGTCTGCTCTTTGTAGGCAAGACGATTCTCGCTTCAATTTGGGAATGAGAATCGGCCTCAGGTGGAGGACATATAGCAGAATGTGGCAACATTGGAAGTAATGCAGATGTTGGAGTGATTGATTTACCAGACTGTAAGAACAATGTGCATGCACAATGACAGTAAAGGGCTATTCTATTCTATTCTATTCTATTCTATTCTATTCTATTCTATTCTATTCTAAAATTAATTTTAGTTCAATATCAAAGGATATATTAAATACATGTTGAACTAGGAATGAAGTAACTATTTGTAACTTTGTTTTAGAAAATATATTATAAATGTAAATAAAGTAAACCTAACTAAAGGTTTTTCTCCTGTTCATTAAATTTAAAAGTCTGAATTGGCCAGAATCTGAGTGATCTTGTGAACATCAACAATAGGCCTGTGTGGGAGAGTTCAAGCTGGGTTTTCTTTTTTGTTTTTATTCTTTTTTACTGTTTTGGTTACATCCTACATCTATTTACTTACATCTATTTTAAAAAATCCAGTTTGATTACAGTTTTTAGCACAGATGACACCATCATCATTCGATAACAGCAAGAGAATATGTTGTGTTTACCAGCACTGTCAAAGTGATCGTCCCCAACACATCAGCTGGCTTCAGCATGGTAATGTTCCCCGTGTTTGAGTTGATCTCGAACAGACCAGCATCATTTCCTGCAATCACAGACAAACTAGGCTTCTTCTTTGTGCTAATAATCAACAACTTTACAATTGTTTGTTATAATTCAAGTTATATACCACTTAGGAACGAATATGTTATCTCCTCATTTATTCCAGAGTCTCCATCAATGGCGTACAGAGGTCCTGGTTTCAGTGGTAACACTCCAGGCTGCGAAAGCAAAATCACAGTTATGGCCTCAAAGTGTTTATCAGGCATTTAAAACCTTCTCATTCATTAACAGTGTTAAAAGCTAAAATACCACTCTATATAATACTTTATATATGTATATAATACATAATTACTATAGTGGGAGTAACTCACCTCCTGTTCATTAAGGACAACAAATCCAGTATAGCCGGTACTCTGGCAAATCACATTCTCGCCCATGTTATGTGTGGTGCATGGCTGGAACCATGGCGGTCTGTTGTCCTCATCTAAGATAGTGACTGCAATAGTTGTGGTGGCACTATATCTTTCTGGTTCTTGTGTGTCCTAAAAATGTCGGAAGAAGAAACATCCAAATGCCAGAAAGAAAAACCATAGGTATCCTCCAGAGTTAGGAGGAAACTATTGTTGTGTATAATCAGAAATGTTGACTACTCACCAGAACTTCCAATACCAGCTGCACATTTTTGACTTTTTCATAATCAAGGCGTGCATTAACAAGAATAACTGCGCTAGTCGGTGACTGCAGTCTAAAGTAATCCTGCAGATATGAAAAAGGAAATAAAAATGTTTAGATCACTGTGTATCTTTGACCTTACTCTGGTCAAAGATGCTGGAACTAATATCTACTGTCTCATGTGAGACAAAAGAAAAAAGTCTTACAGATTCAGGTGTGAGTGTATAGTAGAGCGTGGGGTTGTCCAAGTCATTGGCAGCGAATTGACCCACAGTGGTCCCTATAGCTGCTATCTATATATATATAAAAAAAGTACCACTAAATAAGGTACATTCAAAAAGAAGATATGAGGGCTATCTACTCGTGCCACAACACAAAAATTAATAAATAGATTAAAGAATTACAAAGACAAATAATAACTTCTCTAGTATTTCAACCCTTACCTCACTGACTTGAACCTCGTACGGATTTTTATCAAAGCTGGGAGGGTTATCATTCAAATTGCCAATGACTACAATGATGACTTCGTTTTTCTGGAAACAGATTAAATTGACATTAGTGTGTCAGATAACACATGACCATTAAGTACAAGCAAAGTCTGAGTCTGTGAAAAACACACAGCTGAGTGAAAAACTGAAGACTTTTATTGTTAAACCTGCTCAGCGTGTTTAAAGGCAGTTTTACCGTCAGTCCTGCAGTTGTTTTACACGTGATGGGGACCGGAAAACTGTTTTTAATCTGCAAACAAAACAAGTTTTATGCTCAAGAGATTTTACTGTAGAAATGACACAAAGATGAGTTTTAATCTTATTGGTATTATTAGTCATGACTGACAGTACCTCATAGTCAAACACCTTTGCAGCTGTCAGGTTGTTTCCATTAAGTGAAAATGGGTTTGGGTCTGCAGCTGGAGGAGTAAATTCAAGGGTCACATCTTCCTGGACAGCTATTGTCACAACAACGTCACCTATTCTGTTGTTTTCTGGAATCTGCACATTTGAAGGAGGAGAACACACTGTTGGGGCAGAAGGAAAAAGACAGATATTCTAATTAAAGACACAGACATTTGTCTGTTAGAATATGTCTGTTGTTCCCCTCGTTCCACAATAATTGAACCCACTCAGCTCCAAGAAACATTCATTTCTGGGAGCACAGTGGAAACCGCTCTGAGCGAAAGTGGTTTTATCACCTTGCCTTCACCTTTGTCTCAAAAGACAGTTTACAAAGAAGTAGAATTTGGAAAACCTGTGCAGTTTATTGAAATGTTGAGGAGTACAAGGAATAAACAGTCACAATAAAACTAGCACAGTTTAAAAAAAAGTTAGTTTAATAAATGCATAAAGATTACAAGCTATTAAAAAAAATAAAATAAAAATAAAAACTATAACTACACATGGACTAGTAGAAGTTACTATTAAACATATTACAGGATTAGTGGAATAATGCATTAAACATCTGCAATTGTAATATTCCTTTGCACATTTATTAATGATGTTTGTTTGATGAACTTGACAATGACTTAAGTGAACCATGAACAGAACGAACTAAAAAAAATGCACCAAACAGTGTGACAGCGTGTCTGTTGGCTTCTAGACTTTTGACCCCCTCCCCTTTCTTTTCTTTCATTCGTTTCTTAGCTCACAGGCTTTCACTAGCTGCCCAATTCACTCTGATGATGATAACAACAACAACAACAACAACAACAACAACAACAAAAATAATAATAATAAACACAAAAAAGACTAACAAGAGGAGCTTACAGAGAGTCTACAGTGCTCCTCTAGGCAAAGCAAATATGTTTGACACGACACCGCCTTCAGACCATGATTCTGCTAAAACTGCCTTACATGGCAGGTTATTGGACTCAAGCCTTTGTGTAGTGTGACTAGCACATAAGCATGATTACTCTATACAGATTACATAATTGTTCTTTTTGACAATCTGATTATTCTGTGAATGAAAATCACTGGATTGATCTAAGCAGGAAAAAACCCAAGGTCCAATATTGTCTGAAACCCAACGGGGCAACCACCGACTGTTACTGCTATTTTTAGAATTTACTAATATAATTTATTTGACTCAGTAGGATATTCTCCATCACCACAGCTTTGGCAAAAGCTGATTAGTGTGAGAACTACGTACTGGTGTTGAACCCTTACCTTTGCAGAGATAAACATGTTTAGGATCAACATTTAAGGTAAAATATGTGACACTTGCTTATATATGAAACATCTTAAAACACTGTTAATTGTATTTCTTTTGAGACAGTTGCTTTGTGTGTTTTTTTAACCCACTTTTTACAATACTTTTTTAAATGGCAGAAGTTAAGTCATTTGTATGTGCCATAGATACCACTGAACACACTGTTACGCAGCCCATTATTTTTTTGTAGGAACAGAGATCAACAGTCAGGTAAACAACAGGTGAAACAACAGAGATGGATACTCACTGGGGGTCTGAGCCAATGTCTGAAATGGAATCAGAAGGATGAAACAGAGGAGTGTTGTCGCAGTGAAGTGTGGATAAATATTCTCCATGTCCGACTGTGTCTTCGTCAGTCCCGACTGAACTGCCTCTCGTCTGTGCCAATCTGCTTGCGTTTATGGCTGCACTGGACTTTTACCCATCATAAAACCTGTTACATGTATTCCTGTTTGCTGTGAAGTCATATAAGGTCTTTTTCTGTGACTAATTGCCTTTTACTTGACAAGATTGACATGACGATGCATGTTAATATTGTTTGCACATCTGCAGAAGTGATGATAGTATTTGATATCATTAAATTAAGTATTCCCTCATCTGTTTTTCCTTAACTTTAGGACACTCGATGTGTCCTATCGCAAGATCATGTGTCTTGATTTGCATTTATGGTTGACAACAGTGGGATAAACATAACACATACAACACTCCTAGTACAGAGGCCAGTACAGTTGTTAAACACTTTATACTGAATTTGACTATATTATATGAATAAAAGCCTTTTTTGTCCCTATTAATCCATACAAACCCCATAATTAGACATGTTTGTACTATATAGGAGCCACCCTTTGCGAACAAATGACTCTATCCACTTTTATGTGTTAGATGCCTAAAAGACTGTAAGTACAAGAAAGAATGAAGCAGAATAAAAATAAAAACAGTTCTTTGAATGTTCACTTGATTCTGACTTCAAAAATACGTCAGCCCTCATAGACTCGCATGATAAAATGTCCAACTTTACAGCAGCAATAACCACATTTATACCCTGGTTTTTATGGCTGACTATCCCCTTTATGGCAACTGGACAGTGTTGATTTTTTTAATAACCCAACAGTTTCAATTGCATTTAAGCTTGAAGTTAGGGTGTCCTGAAGGGTGGCGTTTGACAGGAGGATGTCATTTAGGCTACTATTTCATATAAGGGCTTTGCCTTGGTTCATTTCAGTCACACAGCTGTACCTCTTGCCTGTGTTTGCTATATGCAATTTGGAATATTTAATATAGTAATTTAAAATAAATAATAATAGTAATAAATAATAATAGTAATAATAATAATAAAAAGGAGAGGAAGGAGAAAAAAGATAATAAACTCCAAGATACACTATTTTAAATTAAAAACAAAAAATATTTTCAACTGACTGTTTTTTTTGTGTGTTAATATGATCATTAACATATTATTTTAAATGCTATTAAAAAGAGAATGCCTTGGAGTAATTTGCTTTTTGGCTCATCCAGATAACAATCAGATCAGTTTCTGCATTGATGACGCATCTATCCATCAGTTCATCCATCTGTTCGTGCCTCTGCAATTCACAAGAATTTCTACTCCTCCTAGAGCAGAGGTCAGCAACCACATGCGGCTCTTTAGTGGGTAAAGAGCCACATGCAGACCCACTGGTTAGGGTTAACCTGACCTTATTAATACATATACTATATGTGTGCATGTAATATCCTCTCCCAGTTACACCCATCATCCACCCGTTGGTCTCCCATTACATCGTTCCTGACACCTGTGTGTGTCTGTTGTTTGGTAGAAGGAGCTATATAATATTTAAGAAAGGAATATATAATTGTGCTTTATGTTTTTCATAGCGCTTCTCAAAAAAGACTCCTGCCATTAGAACTGGTCCTGTTACATTTCAGATGCATTATTTACCGATGTGTTCCAAGCATTTTTTCATATCCATACCTTTTTTAATATGAATATTATTTACGCTTTAAAGATGAGAGCTGTTCTTACTGAAGAAACTTGAAGTTGGAGGTTGAAAACAAGCTGCATTTTTGAATTAGAAGGGAAATTTAAATTCAAGTTGCTTGAGTTGAGCTATGTGTAAATACAACATGCACACCATGACTTGGATGGTTGGAGGAATTTTTTTCTATGGCTTTGTGTTCAGGAACTGATCCTTCTGAGAACGGAGGTAGAAAAATATCTTTCAATAAAAATATCTTTCTTTAATTTTTTGTGATATATGTGTCCACCACAGAGGACATAAATGAACAGGCTGGGTCTCAGCGCGATATCGCACAGACTTCAAAACCCTGACATGAGCCTTTAAGTTTTCATTTAGCGCCACCTACAGGACAAGTTATTGTGGCACAATGCATTCTTGTATGTACAAATATCAAACCCTCCATATAATTATGAAACACACTAGTCACTGAAAAGTACTTCATAAAACATATTTAATAACAAAGTGATGTGTTCCCACACTAAATAAGATAACAGCTGCATTTACACACATTTATTCAGATCATCAGTATCGTTGTTTTTCCAACTAACATCACATTGGATCTCCTCATCTCACTGAGAGTCTTCTACAGGTCGGTGGGCCAGTTGTTGTAGACAGATGGACACATGTACTGTTTCAGCAGCAGATTAACTTTCTCCGTGTCTGCTCCCACCACACTGTGAACAAACACGGCATAAAAAACATGCTGACACGTGTGGATAAAAACACAAAAAGCCATTAATGAAGAAAATATAAACTCTCTAATGATGTCTGCTGAACTAAAACCTTCAGTTATATTACTTTGTAGTAGCAGCACACCGTAACTAGCTCCAGTTTTATATACTAGTATGTATCTAATTTTACATCCCAATGTTTTATTAAGAACAACACTTCCAATTCATTCAAACCATGTCATACACTTTACTCTGCTACACCATAGTGCTTTTAATATGAAAATACTACAGGAAGTCTGAAATTTCACTCAAAACTTTCAACTTGCCACTAAGTTGAAAATCCAACCAGGTAGATTGTGACAAACAAAAACCCAAACACTTTATTTCATAGTTTTTTGAGAATTCTACTCAGCTGTTTTCTTCCATTGCTGATTAACTGTAGTCAATGAAACTCAGCACTTCACAATAAAAGCCAGTCAGGGAAAGACTGTCAGTAAAAGATCAGAAAGTTAATTAAATTGGAAGTGAGGTGACATTAAAACCTAAATGAAAACAGTGTTACAGAAGAACGACAGCAGAGCACTGAGTGCAACACAAACCTGTTGTTGGAATTTGTGCTGTGGAGAATTATTCAGTGGGCGTATTACTTCAAACTGTTCCTGTTTCTGCTTTATTTGTTCATCTCTTCTATGCTTACTACTTTTATTTGAGACCTATCTTTAAAAAGTTGGACAGAACACTCTTGTCTGATTTTGATGCATAAAAAGAGAAAAGTCAGCTTAGAGGGACTGCTGTGTATGGAGTCACAAGTTTTTCCATCGTTAGTGTTAGAATATGTTTCACTGTTCTTATAATGTGCCGGTCACATGTCGCACCTCTTCTTTATGCCTTGCATGCGGCGCAGAAAAGCGCAGATCGAGGTGTGTTTGGCTTTAGAGCGCAGAAACTCTGAGTATCTGTTTGAGAACTCGATGTCTCCCAGCTGCCTCCTGCGGTCTAGACCTGAAGACATCAGCTGCCTGAAACACAATCACATTATCATTCATCTCAGTTTTATGTTTACCTGTATATGATTTTGAATGTGCACAATTTTATCTACAATAAAAAGGAAATGCATCACTTATTACACAAATACTGTTGACGCTTTTTGTAAAGTGGAAAAAAAGATGTTAGAGCTGACACTGAGGCCCCTCGTTCACTTAAAGTAGCCCAATGTTAATGGAAGACAGTTGTGAGAGTCATGTCAGTGAGCTATACAATAAGCTGAAACTCATCACAAAAATGGCTCCAAAAATTAGAGTAACAGCAGCAACAGTTAGGTCTTATTGCAAAATCTCACTCTGTGTATATGAGATCCAATCCCACATTTAAGTGAAGAATCACTTTTAATGTAAACTCACCTGAGTCTGGCCTCAAGCAGAGCATCTGCAGAATTTGCTGACAGAGACCATGGTGCGTTCAGGGGTCTGATTTGAGTCAGGAATTCTTCCACTTCATCCTGGTCCCTGAGGTTACATGAAAGGAAGATGAACATTTAAAGAACATTTCTGAACTCTGTTGAGAAATCATAAATCTTTGTATAATAATTATAACTATTATCTTATAATTTCAGATTATTGAATTTTAGCAAAATCTGAAAGATTTGTTTGGGAAAGGAAAGTTACCTGACAGGAAGTGATGTGATGAGGTGGAGGAAGGAAAACAGCAGGAAAACCTGAGTGACGCTGATGGATGGCATCATGAAGATGGTAAAGATGATAATCTCCTTAGAAGGCAAGCAAATGATTCAGACTTTCTTCAGTAAACTTAGGTTTTTTTTAACAAAGTTCTCCTTGTGACCTGCGTCTCATCCAACACATCTGGAACAAACTACAATATCACCCAACCAAAATAATCCTGATTCAGAGCAAATTACCTGTTTATTTCTTTCTTCATAGCATCCTCTCATTCTTTCTTTCTGAAATCTAACTTATTTTAAAATATTCTTTCAGTGTATGTCTCAGACAGCAACAATGTTTAAAACATGCCTGTTGATTACTGCTTTTATTTACATGCGCAGTGGAAATAACTGGGTGGATAAAACAGGAATATAAATGCAAGTCTTATTGAAAAGTGGGTACTTACAGGATAGGTACTATGGACAAAACTGAAATTTAGGAAAAACTGACAATCCTCTCCAGTAACACCTTCAATTAACCAACACATCTTTGCGTGCAAGAATATCATATGTTCAAGTCAAAATGTTCAAATTGAGACAAAACAAAACTGCTTTAAAATGCTGCTTTATCAAAAACAATGATGTCTCTTTGAGCTTTGTGGTGAGCGAGAAGCTAAACAGGCATCGCTGTTTCAAACAAAACAGGAAAGCTAAGAAATTATTTGTGGCTAAGATGGTCCACATGATCAAAACAAGGCAAGACAATGAAATTACAAAGGAAACAAATCAAATGCAGTGACTGTTACTTCTGTAAAGAAAATCCAACTTAAACTGCATTAGATCTATATTTAGGTCTGGCTCAGCATTAATAGATCTCTTTCTTTGCACTTCTAAAAGCAAAGCTTAAATGAACACACTCGGTACAGTCAATGCCTTTTGAGACTCACCTGCACTGATCCTGCTGAAATCAACCCCGCAGACTGATGTCGAGCTCCGCACCACATCCTTTTGTACCTCCTCAGGTATCGACCTCTGCCAGACTTCACTCTGATTTTACAGTTCTGATTATTTATTCTGTCAACAGATTAAGTTTGCAGTCGGATTTTCCAGCTGCGGGTAGGCTTGTTGACATCCTGAAATGTTAATGATATGGGATTGACCATCCTTAATGAGCTTTAATCACCTGTGAGAGCTACATCCTGTTTGCTCACATGAAATTAGCAACACGTCATTGCTGAGTATTGATCGGCAAACACACACATTTCAATCTTTTTTATTATTGGGATTTGTGCTTCTGTTTGCTTCAGAGACAACTAGTAATTAAGACTTACTCCAATAACAATGTACAAACATTCTTGTTGTTGCCCATCTTGAAGAGCAGTGACATCATGCCCAGGCCTCTGGTCAATTATGCTTCTGTAAATCTGAGCTTTTGGAGTTTTTTTTATTCATAGTTAAATGCAATAAATTTGAGATGGGAAGTAGAGGCCTCTCTCTTCTGGAACCACACCCCCTTTACGTTTAGGCTTAAAACATTTCTTTTTGATAAAGCTTTTATTCAGGAGTGAATCATGTTCTGCATACTAATGTACTCCTATCATCATTATGCTGAGCCTTAGCTACTGGAAATCATTTACTAGTGTCAATCTTAGGTCACCAGCTGGAACTGGCCCACCAAACAATCAGACCCACTCCTCGTAACTGTGACAATTACAGATTTATTTGAAAATAAATTGCAATGACTCTTTTCTTTATCTGTCCATTGGGTGTTACAAATACATAATAAGAATAGCAGAAACATCGAAAAGCTAGAAAGTCAAGTATGTTGCTGTTCATGGAAACCTCTTAAAAATCAATAAGGAGAAAAATGTGTGGATTTTTTCCATGAAAATGGATAATATCCTATTTGTTCACAGAAGTGAATGGGAGGCCTCTGTGCTTGGTGTGGTCACAGAACATTTCAGTGCTCAAGGAATATAATATTAAGTGACACTATGAGACAAATCATGGCAGAATGCTTTTCGCCATGATTTGTCTTATTGTTTTCTTATTTATGAGGCAAAATGCATATAGGTACTTTACACTCCATTGTTAAAGTCCTGTGATGCTTAGCTACTGTTCACATGAATTAATAGCATGCTGTCTTCATGTTAGTCTGTACATTTGGTCTGGATCTGACACTACAGACAAGATACAGGCACATCTTAAAACTTCCTTTCATTACTGAAATAATGGAAAAGGCTGTTTGGACACAAGCAAAGAAGGCACTGGAGAAGCATAATATTCTTGACAACTTTCAGTCGGCTTTTAGAAAGTTACACTCTGTCCTTAAAGTTTCACCATTTCAATCATATGGTAGGGATATCTGGATCTGTCCTAAAATGGTTCACCTCATTTTTTGGCAGAACACTTTTGGTTTCAGTGAGAAAATTTTGGTGAGATGTAATTGAATTTTCATGTGGTGTTCCACAAGGATCGGTGTTAAGCCCCTTGTTATTCTCATTATATATTTTGCCATTAGGCCTTATCATTAGTCATTTTAAAATTATTTCCTATCATCTGTATGCAGATTATATCTAACTGTACATTTCTTTTTAAATTTGTGAATTGGAAAAATGATCTGTTCTAATGGACTGTCTTGAGGCAATCAATGGTTGGATGCCAAACAATTGTCTGCAGCTGAACACATACAAGACTGAGTGTTTAATTCTTGCTTGAGAGAGTATTAAGCCCCAAATTATACAACATCTAGGTCCCTTCTCAAGCTACTGTTTGGAATCTTGGGTTAATTTTTGATGAGTCTGTGTTTTTTTATGCTCATACCAAGTCTTTGACCCGCTCCTGCTTTTTTTCATTTAAGAAAGATCGCTAAACTCAGACTGTTGTCTCCAAAGTTAAATTGGAGATGCTTGTTCCTCCCTTCATCTCCTCTAGATTAGATTCTTGTAATGCTCTTTACTTGTCT
The DNA here is from genome assembly GCF_056152115.1 of Neolamprologus brichardi. Classification (NCBI taxonomy): domain Eukaryota; kingdom Metazoa; phylum Chordata; class Actinopteri; order Cichliformes; family Cichlidae; genus Neolamprologus; species Neolamprologus brichardi. Next base: position 24,678,873 of record NC_142110.1, read on the forward strand.
GTTAAAGGCTCCTTTATCCTCCTAGGACCTGACGTCCACATATGTGGACATCACATTTTGGGCTGTCTAGACCAAAATACTAATTTTTCTCTACAGGGGCCTGATATCCACTTGCGAGGACATTATACTGCCACAGTTCTATTGAAATGTAAAACGAATGTCCTCTTATGTGGCTCTCATTTATCTCAGAAACAAAAATTAGGCAAAAAAAAAAGAAAATCAGGTAATTCTTTGTTTTTATATTCATCGGATCCCATTCATCCCAAATAGCAAGGAGAAATTGAGGAGATTAAATTACCTTCAACCACCTATGTACCTGTGGCTTCTTTTAAAATACACCTGAAAACTCATATTTAGACAGGCATTTGGGTAATGTTCTTGTGTAATATGATGTTTTTGTCTATATATTAATTCCCTGTAAATCACTTTGCAATAGATTCCTGGCTTAAAAAGTGCTACACAAATACATTTTATGTACCATTATGAACAAAACAGTTTCATAATATTTCACATAGCCATACTTTTTTCCTTTGGTTGCAATATCAGAGTAATGTGTTGCTCAAAAACACAGGGACGCTTTTTTTCAGGTTAACTATGGGTGACTGGCTCTACACACACAGGTTGTGCTAACCCTGACAGCAAAAGCACACTTTCCTCTACACGTCTATATGATCAGCCATGTTAATTCTGATTTGTTTCCTAGAGTCCAAGACAAACTGCATAACTCTGAACATGAAGTGTTGAAAATATTTTATTTGTTGATAATGCAACAGCTACAGCAGAAGGTATAAGTTACAGCTCAGATTACAGCTAGAGGTCGACCGATTCACCAGATCAAACTAGTGCTCAGTGTCAGATTGAACAACAGTGTTGGAGATTATAGTAATCCCTGTAAGCAGGAGAGCCTTTAAATGAAACAGTGCTTCACATAACTGGAACAGGGCTGGTTAAAAGAATGCTCAAAATAGACTCAGTGATATGAAAAGAATGGACACTTAGCTTTTATACACTATTAATCAGAAAAGTAAATAAGATTAATAAGTGCTAAAAATACTGCTCGCAGTTCATTCTACATGTGTAACAACACTACAGATGACATGGTTACATCTGCCTCTATAGATTCAAATATAATCACTTTCTCTGGAACTCCCAGTTACATCACCATTTTATTTTTCTTTGCAACATTTTGATCCCTGTGGCATCATGCAAATTTTACATGACATGTAAATGAATTTTAATCTTTTAATAGTATTAAATGACAGACACAAAGCAAAACATGCACTGATGACCTGATGTCTTCATCAAAGGCATCAACAAAAAAGAAAGAAATGCAACACATGTATTCCAGATAGATACTTGTGAAATCTATCTGCACCAACAATGCATCCTCCACTACTGGTTTGTTGATGAGGGTCAGAGGTTTCACACACAGCTTCTTGACCCCATTCAGGTACTTTTTTAGTGCACTGATTGTATTCACAACTGTCTATGTGCATACCCTAATAGGCCCAAATTAGCAAGTGTAAGTACTACTAAGTTGACAGATAAAGTCCTATGATGACAGATTCAGTGCTCACTACCTAACCAAGCCTTTCTGGAGTTATTTCTCTCACTGTGTTTGCAGTGTAATCCAGCATTGTGCTAGGTTGGACAGTTTTGCTACATTGCTCGTTAAAAACTATGCTTGCAAGACTAGCTACTATGGCTGGAGTGTTAGCAGTAAGCTCAGCGGCTATAGCATCAATCCAGTACTTTAAATTAATGAAAACAAGCAAATTAATTTACCAATTTCTACTTTGACTAATAAATAAAGCTATAATTATGGAACACATTTTAATAGTTGGCTAAATGCAAATATATATTTGTTTCAGTCATCAGTCGACCTCTGTGGATACGTTTTAATGTATTTGGTTGGTGGCTTTTTTAAGGGGGTGTTACAGCAGAGTGACTATTGATTTATACAACTTTAAAAGCTAAATCAGCATGTGAAAGGCAGCTCAGCTGAAGGTCTTCAGAGGTCTATTTAATTCCAGTTAACACAGGCCTGTCCTTATAACCCAGTTTACCAGCTTTCCTAAATCATGGATGTTATTCCATGTATTTTGGTTGGTTTCAAAGGTTGTGGAGCTCTGAAGACCTCTGGCCTGAGTTACATCTATCACAGACAAACTGCTACATCAGTGATCCCCTGCTGGTATTCGGTCCGATTAACAAGAATAAATCTGAAAGCTGATTGGTAGGTGTTGCAGTTTATCATCAGCTGCTACTGGTTCCCTTCTCCATCAGTTTGAGTCCAGCTCAACATGGGTGGAAAGGAAACACCATCTACAGTCTGAGATTCCAGTGCTGATGCTCAGCTTCCTCTCTCTGTTAAATTTCCACATTACTGATTCAAACAGTTATTCTCTGGGATGATCATGATGATTCAATACAATAATAACAGAAATATGTCTATATAAGAATTAGGCAGACCTCTCTTGAAACCTCACAAAGAATGTCACCATGAAGATGGCTAACATAACAGTTAAGGCTGCTACATTTCTTCGTTTTCTACATCGATTAATCTTGTGCACACAGTGAGCAGTGGCTACAGAGGCTTTTGGGCTACGACATGCTCAGCGATGTTTGCTGAAGGTTTTTAGAAATGAAAGAGACTGGTGTGTGAATGTTCTCTTTGTGGCCAAATTGAACTTTACAAAGAAGATTTCTTCAACACAACCACAGTTTTGAAAAACAAACCATTTCTCACAGTAAGTAGCGCATTTAACCACAATTTTATTTACCAAGAAAACTCAAGTATGTGTGGATTAAACACTTACAGCCTTCCCTTTCTTTAGGGAAAGCTTTTGTTGCAGTGTTTCCCTAACCTTTTCACCTGTGATGCTGTGAAAGAAGACACTCTTAACAAAATACCCCTTTGCCAGTATTCCAAAGATTGTGCGTTTCTATTAGGCAGTGTCTAACAGCAATTCAGATTTTTCTTAGGCATAAATTCTGTCTGGAATTATTTCATGTTCCTGCACTTCAGAAACAGAAGTTTTTACAGAGCAGATTTCATCTGTGACATTTTGACTAGTAATGCTGACATCAGAGCTTTAGCATATCATCTAAAGCAGGGTTGCAACGGCTCATACACACTTTAAACTAACTGAACCCATAGAGTTAAGCACAGGGTGCTTAGGTAGTATAGAAATGGTAGTTTGGCCTTTATAGAGCCTCTCACAGGTTAAATGCAGCACCTAAAATGAGTCCGACCTTCATACAATATCAATACGGGATTCCAGTAATGCTGTTGTGACTTTCAATGGGAACATACTACAGAGAGTATTGCAGGAGATTAATGCCTGTAGCTTTGGACTATGTGTTTCATCCACATGTCATTGTTTTTTAGCTGTCTGCATTCTTTTGGCCATTTAATGTCTCACTGTGAGGAACAGTTTTGAAAAAAACAAACCAAAAAACCCCCAACATAAAACAAACAAAAAACTGCAATGGCTATAAAATGGTTTTTTTTTGATTTTTGGAAGGTTCAGATGACCACCTTGAGATTTTGATGAAGCAATATTAACCTGACAAAAGAATTCAAAATGATGCTTTACTACAGAAAAACTGATTTTACAGCTACAGCTTGAGCTCACATATCACAGACATTACATATTATTGTACAGTTAGTGTGTAAAACTGCTGTTAAAGCATCATGTTTTTTTCTTTCTTTGTGTCTGTACTCAGACTGAGTTGCATATTCAGCAGAAATGGAAGATAAAAAGGATTTATTTGTGCGCTGCTCAGTTTACCCAGTCATGACCAGCTTGACTGAAATGAGACTGAAAAGGATCTTTGAGATTTTTTTTTCTTAAGTCTCAAGTCTCATCAGAATTATTTTCTGTAAATACTGACCCAATTTCCTTCAACCTTTAATGAATGAGCTAAAACCTCTAATGATCAGATGACTCTGGGAATGATTGTAGGGTGTCTGGCATGTAACAGTTAATTCCGAACATCTGAAACTGAGAAAGTAGACCATAACAAGAGCAAGATATTGAAACACTTGTGACAGATCAAAATCAAAGCCCACATGTTTGAACACTTTAACTAGCTTAACAGTTGGAGCTTTGACTGAAAACGATTAGGAACAGTACCCATGACTGGTCAAAACAGACAGAAGATGGAAGCGAGACTGGACAACGATTTGTCACAAAACAAACACCAATAATGATAAAACAAGTTAGCATTACTTGTGATTAACACATGTTTCAACATCAAACGTGAAGCTGAACACATATCAATCATAACAAGACAAGATTAAAAAAACAAGTCAGTGAGAGAGTCAAATCTGAGTTGATAAGTAAAATAATGAGACAAACAACAAAGAAAGAATGAAATCAAATCAAAACAAGTCTGAGTTAAGAGAAAATAAGACTGGCATAGAGGGGCAGGACCTCACTATCGCAGGACTCAAGAACTACAGGACAATTTAGGCTGTGCAGACATGGACAAGTTCATTGTGTGAGTTTTGGTTTCTTTGGTTTTGAGTTCACTCTAAAACTGTGCAAGTCTCAGCTTCAAGCCCGAGTTCAACATTAAATAAATTTGGTACCAAACACCCAACAACCATTCCAAACAAACACCAACAGTCATCTAGCAAAAAATCCAAAATCTGAGGTTGATGTTTTACTTTCTGCATCTAGAGTTTCATCAGTTTTAGCATCACTTCCCACCTGTGAGGAAATCACGTTAAATCCTCAGACCTGGAAAGTAAAATTTCATTTCTGACTACGCTGATGACATTTGTTGAGTAACAATGTAACTTAGCCAGTTGAGTTTTCAAGTGAAAGATGTGATGAGCATCACATGATGGAGGTGGTAGCAGTGCTTTAGGCGGCGGCAATAATCAGATGGCTCCAATGCCTGGGGACAGACTGGTGGAGATCTATATTGCACAGGGGTTGGTGAGATCCTCAAACACTGGCAGTTCTTCAATCCCTCGAGCAAACAGCTTGATCAACTGGCCGTGCACTCTGAGAAAACAGCAGAAGTTGTTTTTAAAGAGAAAACTTAAACCAAGTTTTGATATTTGTAAGGAAGAAGATCCCACAGGGTCATCATACCTGACGTCAATGGCTGTGTGGGTCAGGATCTCGCCATCGCAGTTCCAGCTGCTGTAGGCGGGTGCACAGCCACAAGCTGGGTGGTCTTTGCAGATCTGGCTGAAGATCTGCCGCTTGCTATTCTCATGCAAGTCCAACTCCAGGTCCGAGTCGCTTTGGCAGTGACGTGGCATGAAACGAAAACGCCTCACTCGATGGACCTCAATGAAGGTAAGGTCAAACTGATTGAGCGAACAGAGAAATAAGTATTTAGTTGTGGACCAAAATGTCTAAAGAATATCAATAAAAACATGTTTTTTTTGTTTTTGTTTTAATTTAGACTGGAAATATACCTGGTCATCTTTGCTGGTGTGTCGTAGGAGGTGTCTAAGGAAGTTGAAACGGGAACATTTTCGGACGAGGATGAGGTCTGTGGTGCCGTCAGCCAGGTGGGCAGCAGGCGAGAGGCCTTTAGGGCTGCGAGGACAAGCACAGCTCATGCTGGCAGCGTTTATAGCGAGGAACTTTCCTCGAATCGTCCTCCACTCGCCACTACTCTCTGGATGAAAAAAAAACAGAGATTTAACTTTACTTGTTACTGCTGCCAAAGCAGTTCTCACTCTGTGCCAAAAGTTTGCACATTATTTATTATAAACATACAAAACAAAACAAAAAGTTCCATTCACTACATTCAGTCCAGTGTTTCTCACATAATGAATTTAGTGATGCAACTGCAGGTTTACACACACTTTGGGATTAATGGTTTCTTTCAACTGTTCTTTTCCCAACCTTAAATAACTTAAAAAAAGGATTAAATGCGCAAGGTTAAATTTATTTGGAACTTTCTTTTATCTACACAAGCTCAAATATATACACTTACTTAAATCTTTCAATAAGTAGTGCTGAAGTCTCTTCAGTGTCTTCTTACTTGACAAGGCCAAGGCCTATTAACTTCTTATTAGTGATTATGATTGACTACAACTGGTAGTTTCTGTCACAGCTCTCAGAACAATGGGCACTCGGTGAAGATCGAGAGGTTCAGGTTTAAAGTTTAGGCTCAGTGAATTTGCTGTGAACAAGAGCCAAAATAAACTTGAAGAACCTTGAAGTCAACTTGGACAATAACTTCTCAAAGTGTTCAGAAATAATATGTTGGTATTAGGTTTGGTATTGGTATGGAATTCAATAAAAACTAGAAAAACAAAGCCAGCTGATGTCTACCAAGACTACAGAACAGCCATGGGTGGATGGACGCTGTTTTATCATTTTTCAGGAAGTGTTACATATTTGTCTTTAATTCACAAATATAAATATTTTCTGAGATTTAACAAGAAAGAAACATGACAAAGCCAGACGAAGAGATTTAGGAATGGAGTAATGTTCAGTGAGTAAGACCATTAGAAACTGTTTTTGGACTGACCAGAGTCCGATGCTTCATCCATCTCATACTTCTCACTTCTCTCTGAATTTAGCTGTCCATTGTGCTGACAAATTACACACCTGGAGATTTACAGAGAAACCAGAATTACTTAAATGATGCAATGAACAAGGACTTTAAAGAGAAGCCATTTTACATTTAACCTCAGCGGGTTATCATTTTAATTTATATGACTGTGTTTGGTTGCAACATAAACCAAACGCTTCAGCTGCAAAACTGAAAGTCAGATAGCCAAAGAGTTAATTAACTAGAACAGGATTTATAAAATGTTTTGGTGGTAACTGAGGTCACAGGTTTATGATCAGCTTTAAAATATCTATAGATTCAAAAGAGTATTTATATATTTAAAGAAAAAAGGGAAAAAAAAGTTGATACATGTTTGGATCTCTCACCCAGATCGACACCTGGTCGCGTCTCGTGGCGTTCCTATGATACCTCTGGCTGGCAGGTAGGACACTGTTCCTTCGTAGTAATGATGAGTCAGGAACATCTTCAGACCTACAGACCATTATCAAAAAAAGAAATACTTATGAATAATGCACACATGCAAGCAAATGAAAATGACTGGAAGGACTGTGGTAGGCTGATGTGACTGAGTGGTGACATAAAAACAACCTCTCTTTGCTAATATTTAGAGTACCGGGCCTCTCTGACAAATCAGACATCAATAAATTTATCTGCTTTATCTGTAAAACATTATAGATAAAATTAAAGGATATTATATATTTTCCCACCTGAGAAGTCATATCTTGCAGGCCCCATCCATCTCTTCCTCTCGCTGTCTGATAGCACATCGCCATAAAAACCATATCCAAGCAGCGAGACAGAGTATCGCAGGAACATGTTGTTGTGATGAACTGAGCACACATCCAGCGGCTGAGAGTCTCCTGCACACAGATATAAAAAAAAAATGTTATGTTTGCCATTTTTGAAGAAAGACAAGCAGACACGTACACCGAGAATTTAAAACAAATCAAGCTGTGGTTTGTTTTACATTTTAAAATAAGTTCAGTTAAATGTATCAAATATTCTATTAAACTGTATCAAATTCTCACTTCTAATACCAATGTTTAACATTGAAGTCTACTTTAACGCTTGCTTTCTCAGCAAAATAGTTAGATATTACCCCAGGAGTGTTTGTCCTTTTTTTTTTTTTTTTAATAGTTTCCATGTTAACATTAACTTTAGACTTCAGACAGGTTATGTTGCTGGAATGGATATTATGACCGCTGATGTCATGGAGATGATGTGACTGACCCACAATGATGTGTAGTGTAGAGGTCACGGGGTCATTTGTGCCCACAGTAGCAAAGCAGATGCAGTCTGTGGAACCTGAAACAGACAGAAGAAACAATGAGCTGAAAGAACACAAACACCATCCGCTAACAGTTTACCAATGTAGAACATTCCAGTGAAAAGAGGACGGTCATCACCGATTCTGATTATTTTCTTAAACCTTTACAATGTGATTTTACATTGTAAAAGCACTGCTGCTCCTGTTGTGCACACACAAACACCTGCAACCATTAATTGCCCAGGTGTGCGGTTTCACTTTTGTATCTGCACAGAGGAATAATGTCCCCCAGGTGACTCTGTGTGTATTTATAAGCACAGCAGCAGAAAACACCAAGGACACAAACCAGCACAACTGAGAAATGAGGTCACAGTGACTGCCTGTATTTATACTTACATACTTATTGGCTCTCACCTGTCATTAAAAGCTAGATTACCTCTATCACTGTCCAGGTCAGAAGCTAAAACCGTCTTTCTAAATAAGGAAGAAGTCTGGCTATTTTTCACTCGGGATGTTTTATATATAGCAACAATGCTATTTATGTCTTAAAGAGGGAAGAGCTGAGAAAATCAGTTGAAGCATTGATGTGAGGCTTTCATACAAATAATAGAAGGAAATATTATTTACAGACAAAGAAAGAAAACTTTCCAAACAATTTGGTCTTTCTTTTCACGGTCTGTCTTTGTAGGTGTCTATTCTACATGTTGTAAGTGTTGTATGTACTTTTTATTTATAGCAGTTGTTTGTGATGAAGTACCAGAGTTTGTGCTAATAAGAAGATGCTCTTCATATAGGTTAAGGACAGTTTAAAAACTAGACAAGGAGAGACCAAAGTGATTTGTTAGCTGGCAAAACAGCGGACTCCAGAGAGTTGGAGGTTTCTGGAACAATACAGCAGGCGCTAGAGTCTGTTAGTTCAATAAATAATCCCTTGAGGCTTGGAAAACCTTTACATAAGGCTTTGGCCCCAAAGAAACCATGTAATGGTTCCAACCTGCTGAAGGACACCTGTGACACTGTGCTACACTGAAGGATGAAGTCAGAGTTACCTACATTTTTTCTGTAATCCAACACAAAAAGAAAAGCAGTGATATTTCTCTGAGTTTCAGACCTGCAGGAATGATTCCGATGCGTAGGGAGCAGGGAGACAGTGCCTCCTCTGGACTGTTTGGATCTACGCCGCAGTCGATCTGTGTTCTCCAGATCAGTCCGTGGATGATCTCACTAAACATGCCGTCCCCTCCAACGCACACCACACTAAGCAAGGGTCGCAGTGAAATATTAGCATCGACAATCTCTCCGTGACCTTTTCTAAAAGATCACATGTCTAAATGTTGTGCGAAAAACACAGATATTTTCTGTGGTGCTTTTATTTCGGGAAGCTCAGGGATTTTTTACTGTCCTACATGTACAATCAGATCTATGAGCATTTGCATAACACCACCAACAGTTGCAGTACTTTTAGTAAACCTGTGAATTAAAGCTGAAAGTCTGGTTGAAAATCATCATCATGTGTAATTGTCCAAAAAAGTTTATAAATCTGAATTACATTGTGCTCGGTTTCTTTTTTATAGCATTTAAATAATTAATCTTCACTGTACAGGGTGAATCACAAAGAATCTTCCTTTTTGAAAGTGGTTGCATTCTAACACATAATGTTACAAAGTGTGAGTTTCAGGTGGTTGCTGGTAGGCAGAATAACAACAGCAATGGCTGCAGTGACTCCAGGTATGCTCACAAAACTGTGGGACGAGTTTGACAATTGCTTGGACATATGCCATGTATCTGGAGGACTACAATGTTGTTTTGTATGTAAACTATTAAAAACCCTTACTTCAAGCTTCTTTGTCCAGTCTTTTGAAATCTGATGATTGTTTTTGATACACTCTGTAGCTTATGGGTGAACTTCTATTATGGACAAACAAAACTCACCCATCAAATTTCTTCAACTCTGCCTCCATCTTCAAGTGATCTCTGGCGTGATTGGCGTACTCTGTCACTATGACAACAAACACACAGATTCTCAGTGTGTTACATGTATAATTCTGACACAGGAAGTTGGAGACTGGGTGGTGAGTGATTTGGACGTACCAATAACACTGGTGGAGATTCCAGCCTGTGTGAACAGGGGGGCAACTTTCTGCTCGTAGATCCGTTTTCCCTGACGCTTCCCACCATATGGATTTATGTAAACCAGCAGATGTTTTGGTCTGCTGGCTGTTTACACAAATAACAACAACAACAGCAACTAAGTCACAAATAGTTTGTGGAAACGGCATGAGTTATTCAGACAGAGTGGGTTTTTGTAAAATCATACTGTTACTGGCGAGTTGCTCTCTGATGCTGCTGACCCAGTGCTGACACACCGCCTCATCCGAACAAGTGAAGGTGACCTCAGCACACCGCCAGCGGTGCTGCCGACACCTCTCCACGTACAACACTAAAAACAGATACAAGTTAAAAAAAAAAATACTTATTTAATAATCAGCCATCTTTGATTGCCAAGGTGCTAGAGTGCAGATCATGCAGTGTTTGGATTACCTGTGAAGGCCTGCCTGCAGTCCTTTCCCTCTCTTTCTCTGATCTTTTTCCAGCTGCCATCGTCTCTTTGTCTGCTGCCATTCTCCTCCTCTTCCTCTCTGACAGAGATGATCTCTGACACTGGGACACTGTGGCAGACACCTGAACAACACACACATGCACACAAAGCAGTTAGTGTTGCCGACCAGCAGCCAGCTCTCAAATTTCAGAGCCTCCCAGCAGCATGTGAAGGCACCACCAGGGGTATTGTTGCTTTTGGCTGTTATTTTCTAGAATGAGGTCATGATGATGTGAAGCAAGTCCACATATTCAGAGTGATGCAGCAAGTTTAACAATACTCGAGTGTGACATGACCCACATATTGGCATTGTCATCTTTCGGATTCACTTCTGACTCACTTATCTGTATCTGCAGCTCACATCACAATCACTCTTCTGCTATTCTGTCTCCACATGAAGGAACTTACGGCACATTTTCATCTTAAAATGGTTTTAATCTTAATTCTGACTTCATGAATAACAAATAAGACTGAGTGAGACCTTGGCTCCATTTCAAACAACAACACTACTACATCACTAGGCTGTGATCATTTCCACAAACGCTCAATTCATTTTCAATAATAATCATCAGGGCTCGCAAAATCGCTAGCCCGACGTCCCGGGGCTAGCGATTTTTCCAGTCGGGCTACCAAAATCTAACTCAGCCCTGCCCGTCGGGCTATCATAGGAAGGAAAATATATGTCTATGCTTTTGCATTCTTTCGCCAATGTAGCTGAGTAATTATGTCATTGGCATCGGTGAGCCACTGTCAATATGTGACATATTGAAATCGCGTTTGAATTTGCGCTTGTTTTTTGCTTTCAGTTTCATTTTGCGATCGCGCGAACGGTGTATAGAGAGCAGCAGCACTGTGACATCGTCTTATCACTCATTAGCTTACTATTCAAACGCGACAAGTGAAATCTCTTGCAGCAAGCTTAAACATGTGAGAGGTTGAGTGCGCAAAGAATCGCTGACCGTTATGTAAGTACGTGTGTAAAAGCAGCAGGAATTACGCAGGTATTTTAGTTCTGCTGAGCCAAATAAGACAGGTCAGGGTGAAGAAGGGGCAGCCAAAGAAAAGCTTACCACAAAACGGAAAAGTTATGACAAATCAGACTATGAGGCAAAAAGAAAGTGCAGCTTTTTTGGTTTCATGGACAAAATAATTTCTGTGGCTGGAATACGACGAGCTATATAACATGATGTTCTGCCAGGTGTGTTGTGAGTTTCATTTGATTTCTGAGTCGACAAGCGCCTTTGTTACTGGGACCAGTAATTTTAAGAAAGACCCCATCAGAACCCATGAGAAATGCAAGAAATGCATTATTGCCCAGTCTGCAGTATCTTTCCCAGAACAAACAGCAATTGCAAAAAAACATACTAAAAATAAACCAAGCACAACAAGAACTCCTGAAAAAGCTGTTTAGAACAGCGTGCTATGTTGCAAAGAGTGAACTACCATTGGTAAAATTTAGCAGTCTTTGCAAACTTCAAAAAGCAAATGGCCTAGATCTTGGTTCCACTTACTTCTTACCCGTGACTTCAGTGGAAATTTCAAATTCAGGATCTGACACAGACTGATTTATGTTCTACACAGTTCTTACAAGTTCATAGAAATTTCTGTTCAATTTGAACCAAGTATTTGAGTTGATGTTTGTAATTTGTATTTTAACAATTTTTTTTGATTAATTTTGGAGGTGAGAGATTAATTTTGTTTCTCTTGTAACAATATTTTGTCACAATATTATACTTTAATGTATAATATTGCAACGGAAACAAAACATAAAAAAATTCCTTTATTTTTTATTCGGGCTACTTAAATTTATTTTGGGCTACCAAAAATGGAAGAATGCCTGCCTGAAGGGCTACCAGAGATTTTAAAATTTTGCGAGCCCTGATCATCATGAACTCCAACACAAAGCTTTGTAAAAATCCCTGTTTACTATATTTATATTTTATTGACAAAACACAAAAAAAACCCAAATCAGCTTTTCACCATTTCAAAACAGCATTATAGCCAGAAGTAGCATATTTTTAAAAATACATTCATAAACTTTTAATATCAGAGGTGTCATCAAGATCTGTGACTTTGCCAATAACAAAAACAAAACAAAACAAAAATTAGACCTGATTTAAATCCCCCCCTCCCCTTCAGGGTCACCTCCTTGTGCATCTCAGGACTGATTCCATTGTTACTGACTTTTTTTATATTCACTCCGTGGAAGTCCTTGATGAAGTTATAGGGAGCCACATCTTCATGTTGAGTGAAGACTGTGTTGGTGAATAACAATTCTGAAACCAGAGCTGGAGCTGTTAATTGGAGATACTTTATCAGGAGAAGAACCACACTCCATGCACTTCTCCTCTGGTCATATTTCTCCTTCTGTTGGTCAACCTCTGCCAAAGGAATGAGGAGCCATTGATAATTCTTAATGAGGCTTTCCTCTAATCTAGTTTGTTGCTTTATTATTAACACAAATCGACCTACATCACATTTAGGATTAGGGTCCTTGCCATAGAATGTCTGGTTAAGGCATGATAATTTAGAGAAAGCTGAATATTTAAAAAAAATAAAATAAAAACTCCTTTTTTGCCATTCATGCCATTTAAAGAAATACCCAGGTGTTAACCAAAAGTGTGATTTAAATATGAAGGGATGGTTGGTGTTTGGAAGAACTGTTACACTGCTGCTACTGTGATCACTAAAGGTTTTCCCTCAAATGCCTCGAGACTTTGAAACTGAACCCCGCATCGAGAGGGGAACAGCCATGGTGAATGGTGGTTCTCCTTCTGGTCTCATTTCTCACCTGATCCACGATCTGCTGACTTTGAGAGTGTGTGTATTATTCCACTGAAAACGAACTTTTGGAGGGTGGGCTGCAGTCACCCTCCAAAACTTTGCTCATCAGTGATGGTCCATGATGTGAAAAACACGGTCAGTTTGACACAGAAGTTGATGTTAGCTTGGTAATAAATGAGAAATACGTACACACACTCCAGCAATTCAGAACAGGACTTCCATGGAGCACTGGAAGCAATCCAGAAAAGGACAAGGAGATGATGTTTAATGAGACAGTGGCTAAATTTAGTTCAGTTAAGGTTTTCCTTGTTATGAGCAGAATCACAATACTTTTTGTTTTCACCGTGTACTTTTGATCTATACTATATTTCCAAAAGTATTCGATCTTCTGCCTTCACACACAATAGGATTTGTGTGACTACCCACACTTAATCCATAAGGTTTAATATATTGATGAGCCACCCTTTGCAGCCATCACAGCTTCAACTCTTCTCATAAAGGTTTTCTGCAAATTTTATGAGTGGGTTCATGTGAATTTTTGACCATTCTTCCAGAAACAACTTTGTGATGTCAGACACTGATATCAGATGAGAAGGCCTGGCTCACAGTCTCCATTCTAATTCATCCCAAAGGTGTTTTATCATTGAGGTCAGAACTCTGTGCAGGCCAATCAAATTGTTCTACACCAAACTTGCTCATCCATGTCATTATGGACTTTGCTTTCTGCACTGGGTCGTGTTTGAAAAAGAAGGGGCCATCCCCAAACTGTTCCCACAAACCTGGGAGCATGAAATTGCCCAAAATGTCTTGCTGAAGTATTAACAGTTCCTTTCACTGGAACAAAGGGGCTGAAACAAACTCCTGAAAAACAACCCCACCCCATAATATCCCTTCCACCAAACTTTACACTTGGTGCAATGGAATCAGACAAGTACTGTTCTCCTGGCAATTCCCAAACCCAGGTTGTACATCGAATTGCCAGATGAAGAAGTGTGAATCCTCACTCTAGAGAACATATCTCCACTGCTCTAGAGTCCAGTGCCCGCATGCTTTAAACCACTGCATTTGACACTTTGCCTTGTGGTTGGCGATACAAAGCTTGGATGGAGCTGCTCAGTCAAGGAAACCCATTCCATGCAGTTCTCGGCACACTGTTCTTGAGCTTATCTGAAGGCCACATGAAGTTTTGAGGTCTGTCATGACAGACACTGCAAAAAGTTGGTGATCTCTGCACACTATGCACCCCTGCATCAGCTAACCCTGCTCTGTGAGTTTGTGTTGTCAGTACTTTGTAGCTGAGGTGCTGTCATTCCCAATCACTTCCAATTTGTTATAACACCACTAAAAATTGATTGTTGAATATTTAGTAGAGAGGAAATTTCACGACTGGACTTATTGCATAGTTGGTATCCTATCACAGTACTACGTTGGAATTCACTGAGCTCCTGTGAGCGACCCATTCTTTCACAGATGTTTGTAGAAGCACTCTGCATACCTAGGAGCTTGATTTTATACACTTGTGGCCATGGAAGTGATTGGAACACTTGAATTTGATGAGTTGGATGGGTGATGAATACTTTTGGAAATATAGTGTATGTTTGAGCATCTTACTCTAAGAAAGAAAAAGAGGAATATCAGACTATTCCTCTACATAACACTTGACCAAAGAGTGTTTTCTTGAAGCCAGGAGCATGTTTATCTCCCATATAAAGAAACTCAAGCAAACTACAGTAGGTCAGCTAAATTAGCAGAACTACAAAGCCAAACTACACATCGAACACTGGCACAAGAGCTACAGGGAGGGCAACATGTTTCTGTTGGATCTGTTATTGATGAACAGACTGAACACAGCATTAAACTGACACGTTTTACTCCTAAACGTGGTTTATTCCAAAATATGACTTCTGACGGTACAGGTTATTTCATGAAACTGAGATTATTTAATTACTCTAACTATAGTAATGTTAGGTTAGGAGGTTGCTTTGTTTTTATTTTTCATCATTTTGGAATAAAACCACTTATTTAAATTGGAACAACACAAACAGAGCTCACACTTCAGCCATCAAACCCAGAAACATGTTCTAACAGCAGAACCACTAAACCTCCACACAATGGGGTGGAGGTGGCCCACTGCATTGTGGGAACTAAATCTCCTACCTGGATCAGGTCGACGAAGAAACAAAGGAACACAAAATCCTGCAGGAAAACCATACAGGTAATACTGTAATAAGCAGATATAGAGTAAGTTAACCTAAGACAATCAGAAAAAAATGTAACTTTGGTTTCAGATCAACAAGTGCCTAAATGAATGAGGATACTAAGTCACCCTTTAACTTTATAGTCTACATGTTTTTAAATCAGCCTTCCTTTCTGGCTACTACAGGTGGGGGTGGAGAAGAAAAAAAATCAATTTAATAAAGTATTCCAATATTTTCCACGGCAACATCGGATCAATATAGGGACAATACAGAGATAAAGTTTGCATGGACTGCAAATAAAAACTGAACTTTTTAGTTACAATAACAAACTCAGCTGCTTCTTCAGTCCACCAGATGGTGCTGTCGACTTTTTCTTGTGAGGTAAACTGAAATGTGGGGCAAAGCTGGTATTGAAAGAAATCAGAAAATGCCATCTGTGTCTAAATCAAAAATGGACTTGAAGTGAGAATTGACAGCTCCTTTCGCACCTTACCATGATGGAAGACTGTTAGCCAAAGACAACAAAGCTAACATCACATGCACTTAAAAGAAAACACAACAGACACTGGAGACAATTTGAAAAAGTTACCTCCCAGTTCTTTCCACAGACACAGTCTGGCTCAGAGAAGTGATGCATAAAGCTGAGGAACGTTTGAGTACAGCTGAAAGGATAGCAGCTCATCATCTCAGAGGACAACTGCTGACTGCTGTCTTACATACATAATACCTGTACACTATGTGTACGCTAGTCTACACATTTGCATTAAAAATGAATTGGAATAGACTGTAATACAAACGGTTTAGTCTGTCAGGTGCATGCAACATGACAGGTTTTAATGACACTGTCGATCATTCTGTATGCTTCACAGTCCGATTTTGCAGCAATAAAATGACAGAAGTGAAAGGAACACACTAAGACTTCTATCTTATTAAAACAGATATGAATATAATTTGCATTTAAAAAGGCGATAAACCCCAATTTATGCCAATGCAATACTCAGCAAGTGCAAACACACAATAATCTCACAAATCAAAATAAATTTTTCAGTATGTGAAGAACCCACACAAGAACTGGGAAAGAAAGAAACTCAGTGGAGTTTACAACTTCCTCCCGCAGTGCAAAGACATGTGTGTTAATGGCGATTCTAAAATGGCTATAGGTGTGAATGGCAAACTGTCCAGGGTGGACCCCTTTCTATGGGTATAAGCTGAAGTTGGATGGATGAATGGATGCCTGGAAAGCATTGTATTATGGGCTCTCTGGTGAGTCAGATCTCTACATAGAGTTCCTTCAGCCTAATTTACTCAGAGCACTTAATCTATAGGTCACACATCGTCAGGTATAAAGATGCATTTACACCATATTTCATGCCTACTCATAGTTACTCATAGATTTCTTTTTCTTTTAAAATGCTGCCGTTCTGCTGGTATGTCTTCATGTCTATGATTAGTCATATGCTGCAAACTACCTCTTTTATGGCCACGTGCTTTTAGCTAGACTGGAAAAAACCCTGGGTTGACTTACTGAGTTGATAAGAAGCTACATGTGACTGCTTAGCAGGACTGCTGATTCTAAGATGAGTGAAGCCAGATAAGGAAAAAGATATCCTGGGCATGCTGAACTTGCTTTATAATACAGGCGTTAGGAGGATATTACAAGCTACAGTTATATTCTTAATATTCACTATACTGTTCACCCATTCAGTTCTTAAATTCAAATATCTCATTGTGCACACTTTGCAAATAATGCTGCACTGTATTCAGTGTTGGGGAGTAACGGAATACATGTGCCGCCGTTACGTATTTAAAATACAAAATATGAGTAACTTTATTCCATTACAATTAAAAGGGTGGTATTCAGAATACAGTTACTTTGTTGAAATAAATGGATTACATGGCACGGTCTTTTCCTGTTTCATATATTAGGCTATGCTCTCTCTATTTTTGGTAATTCCACACCAGAGGAAAAACAAACAAAACGCGCATTAAGAGGTTCTAATGCCTGTGTGTCAATCTCACGGCCCATGTCACCTCTATTTGTGGCCCGCAGAATGACGTGAAGAAATATTTTTTAAAAATTATTGACAAAAATTATTTAATAAGAAGGCAATAGGCAGAGTGTTACAGGCATAGCCCTAAAGAATGTAGCCTCATGGGCAGTGTAGTCCGTGCTGCAGGGAGAATGGACTGCCGTTATGCATCTGTGAGCGCGAGGGAGGGAGAAAAAGGAGAGTGGAAAAGTATAAGTTGTCACCGACCAGAAACGGGAGCTGGAAGCATGTAAATATAATAATAACCACTGCAGCCAAGAAGAGTGCCTGACGAGCCCAGTTGTAAGTAAGCTATTAAGACTCGACTGTACACCGTGTTCGTGTTTTCCTCCGAAACAATAAGTTCCGTTGGAGCAGCCTTTCAACGCCTCTCTCTGTCTCTCACTAGCAAACTTGACCCAGACAACAAAGTTTAGCGTTTCAACACCCCCAGCAACAGACAGATAGAAACTAGGACACACATAAAAAATTCACAACTGAAATACAAAACACATGCTGGTGTGTGTTTCAGTTTTACACACACAGCTGTTGTCACCATGACACTGGAAAAAACTGAACCCTGACCAACTCGGATGAAACAGAAGAGAAGTAACCTGCTGACAAACACTGTCATGCACCTCCTGCAGTAACCGTTGGGATCATTTTAACAGGCAGTGTGAGGTGAGTCATTGATGATCCACCAGAGATGTCCAACTCTTTAGTTAAAATTTTAAAGATTCAAGTTCTTTGGTGTAAAAAGCAAAGCTTGCCTCCCAATGTGCAATTCAACCTGTTGAAAAGAGTCTCCCCCTGCTGGCTATTAGAAAGTATTACGCTCACTTTTGAGATGTTGAAGCTACAGACATCTACACTCTGGAGATGAGTAAAAAGTCCAAAAAAAGTGTGTAAACAAACAATAGTTATGAACATTACAGTAGTTTACTGCCCCCAAGTGGCAGTAAATGGCAAAAACATGTAGACTATCACACTGAAACCTTAACACAGAGTACACAGGGAGGTTAACAACAACAAATGCAAACCACAAATTTGGCTTATTTTAATATTTTAACTCCCAAAATAAAATAAAACTCAGGATTATGTTAAGAAATATTGAGGTGAATGACTGTGGTAGTGTCTACTGAGGTTTTAACTGGATTCTAACCGAGACTAAAACACTTCTGTTTACCATGATCATCTCAAATGATTCATCATTAATGTGTTCATGTATTAGACAATCTGACTGTCCACGAATAATACATATTATCAATCTTTGCTATGTTCAATGATACAGGTTTACACTACAAAAGGTTTGTGTGAGCAGACAAATACCACATTCTGATGACTGTAAAACAGTCTGTCCTGACTCCATGGTATTTATAACATAAAGCAATGATTACATCCCTGACCCGGGCAGTGATGCATATCAGACGGTTAGCAAGATCCACCCAGCTTTACAGTTATGCTGATTTGAATATGTCACTGATAATGTTAAATTTGAAATAAAGTATTAAGAAATATAAAACTATAAAACCTTTGTTTATGAAACATTATTTTGTTTTTGTTTTTATTTATTTGTTGTGCTCACACTGAAGGGTACATCTACATTTCAAACGACAACACAATGATCGGGTGATCGATTCGTAATATGTTACAGTCACAAATCAACAACAGAGAAGTAATTAAGTACATGAGGTTAGCCAGTAACCTTTAACACAAACTCAGTGTGACCATGTTATTCAACACACACTGGTTCATATGTAAACCAGTTAATTTGGGACTGACGGTGTGAGAGAAATGTGAGTAGGGGCTCGCTTTCACATCTGGAGATTTTGTACTTACTTTGAGTACTCTTTTTGATACTGCTGTGGCATTTAAGTGCAGTATCCTTCTTTAAAATCTTGTTGTGGAAACTGTAAACAAGTCTCTGTATTCGATGAACTTCCTATGTGACAATGCCATAGCTTTCAGACGAAAACTTATAAAAATGTTACAGATTTTACAGCAAAACATCAAGTAGCCAGTTCCATTAAAACATAGCATGATATGTTTTTAAGGAAGTGGACGTGTCCAAAACGGATTTAAAATAAAGTGAATGGTGCAATTGCCTTCGTCAGCTGGACACAATGACTCACAAACAAAAGCACGTCTATTGAATAAATAAATCACTCAACCCTCTGCTACTTGAAAAACTGTGATTTTTCATTATGTTGTTTGTGGTTAAAATATTCTAAAATTATGCATGAGGTTTGTTGTGTTTGTTCGTCCCTGCAGCTTGCAGCCTCAGTGACCTCCACTGTCAGACTGGATGATGAGTGTTATGTAACCGGATGTATCATATCTCATATGGTCCTACAGTCCGGATACATTGTGTTCAGAGCTGAAAGTTAACTGCATGATATCCACAGGTCCAAACACTGCTGTGTGTCCCCTTTCACGTTTTCTCTGAGTTCTTTGTTTATCACACAGGATGTCGCGGTGCGCTTAAAGGCCAACAGAGAGATATATTAAGACACATAGACAAAGGCATGCAGACACATTAATCACGGATCTTACTGGGTCTGAACGGGTGGTACACGGGACTAGAGGCCCGTCTCTTCCAGATGAGCAGTAACCGGCTCAGGCTTACATCGTACGCGGCATTTCTGACGCGGAGCTCCGACTGCAGCAGCAGCCTACCCGGCCTCTCCATTGGCTTCTAGCCGTCTTGCTCCGTCCTTTAGCCGGATGAGGAGGCAGCAGCACTGCGAGTACGGTTACCTTTCCCCGGGCATGTTGTCTGTGAGTTTCCCTTAGAGGCCCCGAACCTCGAAAATAAGTACTTTTTTAAACAACGGGGATTTCTGCTAATGTATACCCATGTAACGGACTCCAGGTCGGTAATATTTTCTGGCTGATAGCGGTTTCTCACCGGATATAGGAGGGGCTTTGTGGTGCATTCAGGTGCCTTCAGAAAACCCGATCTCTGTGTTTCGTAATTCAAATATTTTGGCATTGAAATGTCCAAATTGAATATACAGTTTAGATGCTCTAAGTTAAACCTTCCTGGAAACCTTGACTCTATTTTGATTGTTTTTCAGGACGAAGTGCGAAACAATTAATGAAGCTGATATAAACAACATAAAAATAAACTAAAAATTAACAGATAAGATTAATTCACTATTTCATTTGTCACTCAGTAAAAGTATATTACAACACACCTCTCCAGTCTTAAAAATATGAAATCTGTCAGGATT
The DNA here is from genome assembly GCF_056152115.1 of Neolamprologus brichardi. Classification (NCBI taxonomy): domain Eukaryota; kingdom Metazoa; phylum Chordata; class Actinopteri; order Cichliformes; family Cichlidae; genus Neolamprologus; species Neolamprologus brichardi. The sequence continues at coordinate 24,699,536 of NC_142110.1, forward strand.
ACGGTTTTGTTTGGTTTTGTTTTTTTTAAATCTCACGGTCTTATGGTCAAACTGGTATGCTAACAAGTTACAAAAAAGCAAAGTGAAATTTAAGTGTACAGATAATCATTTTATATTTAATTTCTTTACATATTAAACACAAGGAAAAGAAAATAAACTCATGTTATGAAATCAAATGAATATTATCTGTGTGAACACCCACGAATGTCATTATAACCATTCCTTCATTGTATACTTCACGAACAACATGTTTGTTTGTTTTGATCCACGATTTAAATTGCTGAATACTTGGGCATGGCTCAAAGTTATGGAAGAGGATTAGGGCCACTAGGGGGGAAAAAAAGTGGAAATCCATTAATTCTCTTCTGCTTATCATTGTTAGGGTCGCAAGAGGGCTGGAGCCTACCCAGCGAGAGGCAGGGTACACCCTGGACAGGTGGCCCGTCTGTCGTAGGGCATGGAGACAGGCAACCATTGACACTCACATTCACACCTATGGCCAATTTGGAATTACCATTTTAACTTAACCCCATTAACTGCATGTCTTTGGATTGTGGGGGGAAGGCAGAGAAAGAACCCATGCAAACATGAGAGAACGAACTCCAGGCCTCTGGAGAACTTCAAGACATGTTGAGGAGGTAGTTTAGCCATTTAAATCAGCTGTGTTGGATCAAGGACACATCTAAAACCTGCAGGACACCGCCCCATGAGGACTGGAGTTCCCCTGCCCCTGCTTTAACTCCACCTCTTTAGATGGCATAATTTATCCCACTTTAAACCTGTGTATAACAAACAAATAACAAAACAAACAGAGAAACAAAAATCAAACGTCAACAAAACAACGCCCCACCCCTAGTATATTCGGACTTTTTTGTTTTTTCCAAAACATAACGTTGCCAAAATTAGAGAGTTTGTTCTTCCATTTTTAAAGCAAACCAGACAACCTCACTCAGCAACAGCAGGGGGCGCTGCTGTCACGGTTTAAGGTTACTTGCCATCTCCATCTTCACAAACACTACATTTCTTTCTTTTTTTGTTCAAACAAACAAAGAAACTAAACACTACAAAATAAGTAATGCCAGCACAGCTAAAGCTACGAGGAAAACAAAATACAAGAGGAAGTAACAATCATTCTTAATTGCATATTTGATCCTTTTTCAAAACCTGTTTTGGTATGAGCTTTAAACAAGGGTTTCAAACTCAAACTGAGTTTGTCTGTCATATGCAACCTGATTTGATCTTGTTACAAAAAAGGCAAAAAAAGGTTCCCTTTTTCCTTAAAAAAAAAAAAAAAAAAAAAAAAGGTTAAGTATGATGTGGTATGTGAAAGAAAATCATTAACATGGGCCCTTCAGGTCACCCTATAAGAAATCTTAAATGTAACCCCCCCCCCCCAAAAAAAATAAATAAATAAATAAATAATAAACAAAAACAAACAAACAAAAAAAACTGGCAGCCCATATAGACTTTGTCCCATAAATGAAAATAAATAATAATATATAATAAAATCAGAAAATGGATAAATAAGAACAACATTATTCATTTATTTATTTGAGGTGCTTGGATCCACTGTTAAAAAAAATGCACAAAACACAAAATTAAAGAAAAGGGGAATAGGAATACTATTCATTAAAGGTGTAAATTTAAGTATATAATTCATCCACTGTCCATCTGCTTCAATGCCATGTGCCAACACAGTACAGAGCAGCGACCTGAAAGCTACTCCCACAGAGGCCGATTGTCTTGTTAATAATTTCACATCTTCACTCCATATGACTGTAGTGTAGCTCCTGAAAAAGCAAGACTCCGATCAGAGTCACTCGACTCCCTGGTATAATGTGAACCTTAAAACAGACAACTCATAAGCTGGAGAAGAAAGTGGCATCTCACTCATTTAGAATACTATCATTTAGCCTGAAAAAAAATAGTTTGCGTCTTTATTTAAAACAAGACACACACACACACACACACACACACACACACACACACTTCATCACGGATTGAACCCTAGGTTTCTCTTCAGCACTGTAGCCAGTTTGACAAAAAGTCAGACCACTGTTGAGACAACCATTCCTTTAGCGTTAACCAGTAAAAACTTCATGAATTTTTCACAAATAAAGATTTAGACATTACAGAAAAAAATACTCATAATCATCTCACAGATATAACATGTACAGCTACTTCCAGTATCATTAATATTTATTTTACACTAATTTTATCCAATTGATCTTTCTGAGTGAACTTCAGTAATTATTTTCAAAATTATTTTTTGACCAAGATTTGTTCTGCAATGCACATATTACACAAACATGTAGAACTGCTTATAATGATAAAAAATAATTTTCCCTAGGGATCAATAAAGTATTCTGATTCTGATTCCATTTGTGCAATATCTCTAAAATGAGAAATATCCTGTCTTAGAGTGATTCATGCATTTATTACTTCTAGGACTACTGCAATTTATGATTATTAGGATGTCCTATAATAGAGAAAAAGTTCCTGAAAAGTCTTTAGCTGATCTACAATGCTGCACCAAGAGTACTGATGGGGACTACACAGTGAAAGCATGCTTTTCCAATGTTGGCTTCTCTTCTTTGGCTCTCTGTTAAATCCGGTATCTAATTAGTGTGAATGCTTGTAAAAGCATTCACAGTATTGTTCTTCTACATCTTTATTAGTGTGAATGCTTGTAAAAGCTCCTACTCCTTCAAAACCGTTCAACTTATAAAAAACCATTCAAACACCGTTAGATTCCTCTTCTTTTGGACATGACTGCTTCTATTTTTCTCATTTTTAACATTTATATTTTTAATTTTATTCAACTTTTTTCAACAAAAATTTCCCATGTATTTCAATGGGGAGACCCTTCAAATCCTCATTCAACTTACTCATTTTTAAACTCTTACTACTTCCACATACATTGACATAGAGCAACCATTCAAACTTTAAAACGAAGACAAGACATTCAACTATTCAACTTGTATTTATCTTTTCAATATCTATTATACTTTTTCTTCAGTTCCAGTTTAAGTTTCATGATGTTTTTTCAGCTGTTTCAGAGTTTATAATGGGTGTGTATGGGACGGAATGTTGGGGCTAGAGTGAGACAGCTGAACTGCTAGAGTGAGAGGAGCAAAAAAATTAATCTTGAAATCTTCTCTTTAAACTGCTGCTGTGTCCACAGCGTTTGCTCTACAGGTATGATTTTACCCTCAAAATGTAGCCATCGCTGTCCTCTTTCATCCAATGTGTTTATTATTGTACTAGGTGTTATGGTTCTTTCATAAATGTCACCAATGCACAGCCTCCTCCCTCCAACTCCTCCATAGACTCCAATGTTAAAATGGCTCAGAAAGTTTGTATGAAAATCAGAAGTACAGGCTGCCTTTACACTGTCACCACATCCATATAATAAACTCCACAGCCATGAAAACTGAGAATTTGGTAGACTGGACATTGCTGCCGCTCACGGTGAAAGAATTTTTTCAATACGACCTGTACTTTTCATTTGGGAACGATTTGTTTCGGGCTGACTTTTCTGTTCATTTTAAGCAGCAAAAGTGAGGCGCATGTCTGTGTGCGTGTCACACCTGCCTGCCTAACGAGCTCTGCCTGCCACTCTGCCAAGATTCATCTTAAACACTTCTCTTTCAACTGCTGCTGTGTCCACAGTGTTTGCTCTACAGCCATCATTTTACCCTCAAAACGTCGCCATCGTTGTTCTCTTTCCAACACTGTGTCTTTCAAAGCTCAAACATTTAAAAATTTTAAACTGTGTGGATCCAATTGGAGGGATCACATTTTAGTCATTCAGTGATTCAAAGAGTATGAGTAACTTTTAATATTCATTCAGATGTTTTCTGACTCTAAATTTTTTTTCTCATTACTTAGGTTTTTCTAATTTACATTTAAAACATTTTCAGCTATTTTCCAACTTTTTCTGTGTAAACGTCAGCTATAATAATTTCTGCACTTTTGTTTTCAGGTTAAATTCTGTTTTTTGTTTTGTTTTTTATTTCATTCAAACTTTTTAATTTAAAATTCAGCAATTAATTCATTTCAGTGCATACATTCAGATTCAAGCATTCACACCGCAGTTTCTTCAGAAAATGCACTTTCTAGTTTTTCTATTTTATTATTATATATTCCGTACGTTTTTTGTACTCCTACTCCTTCAAAACCGTTCAACTTAGAAAAACCATTCAAACACCGTTAGATTCCTCTTCTTTTGGACATGACTGCTTCTATTTTTCTCATTTTTAACATTTATATTTTTAATTTTATTCAACTTTATTCAACAAAAATTTCCCATGTATTTCAATGGGGAGACCCTTCAAATTCTCATTCAACTTACTCATTTTTAAACTCTTACTACTTCCACACACGTTGACATAGAGCCACCATTCAAACTTTAAAACAAAGACAAGACATTCAACTATTCAACTTGTATTTATCTTTTCAATATCTATTATACTTTTTCTTCAGTTCCAGTTTAAGTTTCATGATGTTTTTTCAGCCGTTTCAGAGTTTATAATGGGTGTGTATGGGACGGAATGTTGGCGCTAGAGTGAGACAGCTCAACTGCTAGAGTGAGAGGAGCAAAAAAAATTATCTTGAAATCTTCTCTTTAAACTGCTGCTGTGTCCACAGCGTTTGCTCTACAGGTATGATTTTACCCTCAAAACGTAGCCATCGCTGTCCTCTTTCATGCCCTGTGTTTACTATTGTAATAGGTGTTATGGCTCTTTCATAAATGTCACCAATGTGCAGCCTCCTCCCTCCAACTCCTCCATAGACTCCAATGTTAAAATGGCTCAGAAAGTTCCTTTGAAAACCAGAAGTACAGGCTGTCTTTACACTGTCACCACGTCTATATAATAAACTCCACAGGCATGAAAACTGAGAATTTGGTAGACTGGACATTGCTGGTGCTCACGGTGAAAGAATTTTGTCAATACGACATGTACTTTTCATTTGGGAAGGATTTGTTTCGGGCTGACATTTCTGTTCATTTTAAGCATCAAAAGTGAGGCGCATGTCTGTGTGCGTGTGCAGGGAGCCATTGGGTGCAGTCACTATAGCAACCAGGCTCACACCTGCATGCCTAACGAGCTCTCTCTCACTCTGCCAAGATTCATCTTAAACACTTCTCTTTCAACTGCTGCTGTGTCCACAGTGTTTGCTCTACAGCCATCATTTTACCCTCAAAACGTCGCCATCATTGTTCTCTGTCCAACACCGTGTCTTTAAAAGCTCAGAGATGTAAAGTTTTTAAACTGTGTGGATCCAAGTGGAGGGATCACATTTTAGTCATTCAGTGATTCAAAGAATATGAACTTTTAATATTCATTCAGATGTTTTCTGACTCTAAATTTCCTTTTCTCATTTCTTAGGTTTTTCTAATTTACAATTAAAACATTTTCAGCTATTTTCCAACTTCTTCTGTGTGAATGTCAGCTTTTAGCAGTTCAGCACTTTTGTTTTCAGGCAAAAATTTCTTTATTTTTCATCTCATTCAACATTTTTAACTTAAATTCAGCAATTAATTCATTTCAATGCATACATTCAGATTCAAGCATTCACACTGCAGTTTCTTCAGAAAATGCACTTTCTAGTTAAATATTCTTCTCCTCACAAGGTCTTGAATAATCAGGCCCCATCTCATCTTAATGATCTTCTAGTACCATATCACCCCATCAGAGCACTTCGCTCACAGACTGCTGGTTTACTGGTTTAATTCTGAGGGTATTCAAAAGTAGAATGGGAGGCAGGGCCTTCAGCATCTAGGTCTGTCATTGTGGAACCAGCTCCCAGTTTGGATTTGGGAAACAGACACCCTATCTACAAACTAGGATTAAAACTATTTGAAAAAGTATATAGTTAGGGCTGGATCAGTGACCCTGAATCATCCCTTAGTTACACTGTAAAAGGCCTATGCTGCTGGGGGGTTCCCATAATCACTGGGTGTTTCTTCTTCACTTTTTTATTCTTATTTTTTAAACTCACTGTGTTTATATGCCACTCTGCATTTAATCATTAGTTATTAATCTCCGGCCCACTTCCACAGTGTGTCTTTTGGCTCAGATGATTCATAATATAATTCATTTTTAAGGACAAAACAAAGGGAAAAGTCCAAAATTAATGTCCCCCTTTGGTCCATTGGACAGCTTTGCAAGATCTGAAAATGGCAGAGTGTAGCTTTCGGCATTTATTCATGTAAGGATTTACACATCACTGAGCCTAGTTAGGGAGGATATTTATCGATAAATTTAAGATGAGCAAATTTAGTAGCTCGACTGTAGCTTACCATTTATTGTAAATACTGACTAGCTTATTAGGTGAAGTTGTCACAAATTCAAATAGCAAAGATATTTGAGAATTCATCGGGCTGTATCAGTTAAACATTTTTTAAAGTAAACTAAATTTTCTACAAAGTTCACCAATATTTTTTTAGATCAAGTTATTTGGTCAATTCAGTAAATCAGCTTTAAATTTCAAGACTTTTGAGCCTGACCTTTGTTTAAGGTCAGTCAGCAGCCATCCTCTTCTCCCCTGAGAAACTGAAAGCAGAGACTGATGACTCAGACAGGTAGCTCCCCCCTGGCCCATGATGGATGCTGATGTCCCCACAGCTCAAGCAGTGATGAGGAAAGGTGGCTTGAGGGTGAAGTTGATGGTGTAGGTCAGGAGAACAACCCTCTCTGATACATGGCGACAAGGCTTTCCCAGCTGTGTCTACTCAGGTGATGTCATTCAAAATGGATAATGGTGGAAGAGCAGAGTAGCTGGCCCTATGCAGCACCAGTAACTGCTGAATGATTTGAAATACACTGCATTGCCAAAAATATTTGCTCATCCGTCTCACATGCACATGAACTAGAGTGACATTTGATTCTTAATCTAGTATTTACCATGATGTAGGCCCACTCTTTGCTGCTACAATAGCTTCAACTCTTCTACAGTACAAAGTCTTCCCACAAGGTTTAGGACTCTGTACAGGCCAACAAATTCTTTCACACTAAAACTGCCAGATTTCATATTCATAAACAGTTTAATCCTGAAACAGCATTTCCTCTTAGAACAAAACTAAGAATTCACACCTAAATTAAACAAACAAAAAGCTAAAACTCAAAATTGGCTCCGTAGTAGAAATGACATTTCAAAAAACCAAAAAAAACCCAAAAACAAAACAAGTTTCCTACAAGTTTTCCATTTTTTTTGATTTAATTCCAATCTTAAAACAAACCAAGGACACAAACTTGGGCCTAATTAGTGTAAAAGACCTTTATTATTGAATAAAGTCCTTTTTCATCTTAGAGGTTTCTCCTTTACTGTGATTGGTCCAACAGCCATTTCCTGTTCCCACTTTGTACCTTCAACAGATAAACAGTGTGACATCAACCTTAATATTTGTATCGATTTTCATATTGGAACTGAGAAAAATATTTATTCGTGTAAATTTTATGTGAGTGAGTGTGTTGCTGCTTACCCTTTACAGTCAGGCTGCTCTTTGTGCCTGCCCTGCAGTCTGTGTCACAGCAGGAGCAGGCATGATGGATACCACTGGCCTCCCTCCACCTGTCATTCAAAAAGGTTCCTCTTACTTACTCGTCGTACTTGTTAGTTAGCTGAGTGCACCAAATACAATGAGCATACTATTATTATTTTTATCTTTCTAATCAAGAAATTGTAGTATTTTAGCACTGGTACCAGAGTTAAAATTAAAATCCTTTTAAGCAACTGAAGATGAAATTTGAGGATGGGAGTTTTGTAGTAATACTGCTAGTGTCTTACCCACTGGAGAATGAACAGGCTTTGTTGGTGGCATTGACATTCGCAGCAGCGTCCGTGGCCCTCAGGCTGCAGGTAATGTATATCTAACGAGACATATACAAAGAAGCAAAATCTACATTTCTGAGCAATGATGTGAAACCAGCATCTGCCTGGTAGGAAAGCTGTTGCATATCTTACCACACCACTGTTTCCGTGCTGGAATCTGAAGGCCTCCAACTCAAATTGTAGTTTGTCTTTGTGAGACTGAGGCAGGAAGTGAGAGCTGGATCCTGTCAGCTGACTGTCAAACATACACCTGTACACAACACAGAACTATCATATTAAACTCACATTTAGAAGAGCAAGGCTAAAGCATACAAGTAACAATATAAACATATTTTTGGGTTGCAGAGTACAGTAAACTGACCCATTATTTCCCAAGAATGCGTATCGAGGGACAGTGTCCACGTTTGGGACCACAGTTGCCACACAGCTGTCTACAGTTACTCTGAGAGGGATGTGGTGAAATTGTTCAACTGAAGCTTCAAACTTCATCATGTCTCCCAGAAAAAACTGAGTACTTGAACGAGGGAACTGCCAGTCATCTGAAAGATACAGCACAAAAAGAAGAGAACGTACGCAATCAGAGGACCTGAAAAGTTACTGTAATATGTGAACAAGAAAGAGGCCCACCAGTCATTAATCTGAGGGAGAAGTAGAGACTTTCCTCTGATGCTTTGGTCTCACTGAAAGGAGCCCAAGTTGGCTTCAGCACATCACTGCTCACATCATTCTTCCTAAAACACAAAAAAAAAAAACCCAACTGCAAACACCTGAAAAAGAAAAACTTTGACAGAGTCTGACTTCAGGGTCCAGCTTTATCAAAAATACATCCTTTTGGTTGAGTTAGAAAAATAAAAAAGCCTGACCTCCGGTAGTGACACTCGATGCTGACGGAGACATCTATAGTTCGGACGATGGGACTGCCCCCCGGAGGGCTGGGCGTGTAGAGCAGTGTGAACACATAAATGAATGACTCCTCAGACATCTGAAGTATAGTTTTAAGAACATTTCAAGTTCCATTAATGTGAACTTTCACACAAACACTAGTATGAACACATATTCCTATTGATTGGTCTGCAGTTCTAGTCTTGACTAGTTCCTAAGTCAAACACAATTAAAACCCAAATACCACTATTGATTTATGCCAACATAATTAATTATTTTATCAACTGAATACCAGAGATGGTGAAGAATCTAACAAAGAAACAGGAAAAGGAAATGTCAGACCTTGGTGAAACTGCATATTAATTTGAACATTTAAGCCTCACCAGTAACTGGCTGCCACAGCCGTGAAGCTCTGACTCAAAGATTAGAATCTGAGCCTTAGGATCTTCCTCTGTAGCAGCACATCCTCCCAGTGTGACATCTGTAGTCTGAACCAGAACACCAGTCCCCAACAGGTCTCTCTTGGCTTCCACTCTGATAGAGTTGTCCCCACAGATGACTTTGATGCTTTCAGGTGCCATTGGAGTTCTCAACTCAAAGTTTGGAGGGAAACGAGGTTCATCTTTAGTTGGTTCCTCTGGAAATCTCCAAGACAATGGTTCAAGGAAAGGTGTTTCCTTCTGTTGGACAGCTTACAAAGAAATATGGCTTCTCTCAGTTTGTTTTGTTATTTTAGTGCTGAACAGTTGTGCAGTTCAACAACAGCCAGCCCATTCTCAAAAAGGTTTTTGTTTGCAAAACCCAAAGATATCTTTAATAAACAAAACTTTCAAATATTTTAGTAGAGACTGTCCAAGGATTGTTTCCTTACCAGTATAGCACCAATGAAAGTCATTTGGTATTAAGCCACAGTGAGCAGTAGTGAGAAACTTACAGCTTCTGACTACTAAACTGAGAAATTGTGTACGACACCATACACCATAACACCTATACTGTACTATACGTACAACACAATGAAATTCATAAGATTCATCAGAATTAGAAATGATGCAGAAAGCATAAATGTTATTGCTCTGATGATTGATTTGACCTCATTGTAGATCAAATTAAGAGATTAAGATTATATTTATTTGTAATATACAAAAATACATATTTAACTTCTAGAGAAATGAAAGATCATCATTTCGTTTGTTGTGTACCTGCTGGTCTCTGGACTTGCTGGTTTGCTCTGTGGTTTCCAAACCTGTTGGCTGCAGGATGGAGGATCTGGTTGGACTCCTGAGCTGCTGCTAAAGCACCACAAACGAGAAAAAAAAAGATTCTCATCATTTTGTCAGACATGTGTTTGCTGTGTTTCATCTGTTTGAAACAGGTTCACCTGTGCAAAAGGTGGCTTTGTAGAGCTGACTCTTGGCCCTGCCCACTATGTGATTGACCTGATGATTCTGCAGCTGAGTCATGTTTACCTGTTCTGAGACCAGATAAATAAGATCCCCAACTACACTGACTGAAATGCAGCCCCATAGAGTCCACATTGTTGATAGACGTACACACTTCCTCCTGACCTTCTTTATTTGTTTTGTCATCAATTTTCTTTTTAAACACATCAGCTTTTCATCGGCACTGCTCACAACTGTAACGAAATGCTCCCAGGCAGGAAGGAGGCAGATCAAAGCCATGGCACTGGCACCACCTCCAGAATTGGATTAGCTTGGCTCAGTGCAAATCAACACCCCCAAACCCAGAAAGTATTATTTCTAAGACCTGTACTTGTTGCCAGTCCAAATCCAAGTCCAAATCTGATGTTGTTCCCTTTTTCCTTTGGGTTCTGTGTGTACGTTGTATTATTGCTGCTGGTTGGTATTTGAGTGAAATTAAGGTTGTCTTTTACAACGTTTTGGTCACCTGTGGTTGAACCAGCTTTACAACAATGAAGTCAGTATCATATACCGCAAATTCTGTTTACCTCTCTCAAAGGGTTTCTCCGCCTTCCTGTCAAAGTCTCACCTACCATTTCTGGTCATCAAGATGGTTTCTTAAGACTGAAGCAGTCATTGCTCTTTTAGAAATAACCTCTGTTTCTGTGCAGACCTCTAAGCATTTTGGATACCCTCAAGTATGTGTGATAGCGTGTGTCTACCCACTCTGGGAACCAGCAGCATTACAGACAGTGTTTTTTTCTTGCCTTTTTGACACATCCTGTCAATAAACTTGTGCTAACCCCTTTCAGTGTCCTGCAATTGAGTCCATCATTCTGAATGTTCATGTATATCTATCTACCAAAACAAAAATAACACATTTTGAAATATTTAGCAGTAATTTAAAATCATTTAATGCAATATTTTATAAACAATAAGGCCTTTTGGAAGCCCACAGATATACAGAACATTATAAAAATCCTATTTGAATCTATATGAATCAATGCTTATGAATGAATACTGCTTACAAAAATGTGTATGTCACAGATATTGACATACACATAATTAAATATTATGTGTATTTAATTATACTGATCATGCATACTAATGTTTAGGCTGGCTCATCTTAAAATAAAGTCTAACAAGACAGTTTGGTCTTAATTTAAATAATTTGCTATAGGACTCCATTCTACTGCATCTACAGGACATGCTGGCCACCTGGTCTTGCTTGACAGGGCATTAAAAAAGAAAAAAGAGGAACAGAACAGTCTGATTAAACACTAAGTTGTCCAACTATTTGAATTGTTAAAGAGTTTCCAGTTTAAGGAGCAAAAAAATCTTTACAGGTAAAGAAACATTTTTGTATTGTCTTCATAGTGTATTATACAATCACTCAGCTTTTTTATATGCTAAATAAAACTGCTGCATTGTTATCACAGAGGTTCAGTTGTTACTTTGAGAAAGAGAGAAATCGCAGAGAGAAAGCACACTCTCTTGCTCTACTTTTAGGGCAAAAAAGACATGTTTCAGCAATAAGCTGTCATCAGTTGCTTCTCGTTACAGTTGTTATTTCGTCATTGAGAAATAGAATAGAATAGAATTCAACTTTATTGTCATTGCACATGTCACAGGTACAAGGCAACGAAATGCAGTTTGCATCCATCCAGAAGTGCTTTAGCCATGATACAGATATATTACAAATGAGTTCAGACCCAGCTCTGTGTGCACGTAATATAAATATATTTAACGTAAGACACAACATATGTTCTATGTTTGCCATATTAAAATGAATTATACACACACACACACACACACACACACACACACACACACACACATATATATATATTAGGGGTGCAACGATACACAAAATTCACGGTTCGGTTCGGTTCGATACTTTGGTGTCACGGTTTGATATTTTTTCGATACAAAAAAATGTTCATGCCTTTTTAATTTGTCATTTATTACATTTTCACGGCACATTCTGCGCCACATCTCTGTGCGTTCATCATTTGTTTAAAGCCAGCTCACCTCCTGCAACCACTTTCCCGAGAATACGCGCTTCTTTTGTGGTTCGGACTCCTTCTGACATTTCTTTGGAGGTGGAGGAACATCACAGTAATTGCTTAAAGGAGCTTCTTCACATCTTTAAGAGTTCTAAACAAATGTCTGTCCTCCTCCAGAAAATCTTATGTATGGAAACACACGTTGCAACTTCTTATCTTGTGCTCGTTTTTTATTTTGACAGCGAATGCGCACCTGCGGACCACTTATGTGCAGCCCTGGTTATTTAGCTCGTCATATTGCAGCCACAGAAATTCTTTTGTCCATGAAACCATAAAGCTGCACTTTCTTTTTGCCTTATAGTCTGATTTGTCATAACTTTTCCGTTTTGTGGTAAGCTTTTCTTTGGCTGTCACTTCTTCACCCTGACCTGTCTTATTTGGCTCAGCAGAACTAAAATATATATCCTGCTGCTTTTACACACGCACTCACATAACGCTCAGCAATTCTCTGCGCGATCAACCTCTCACATGTTTAAGCTTGCTGTGGGAGATTTCACTTGTCATGTTCGCATAGTAAGCTAAAGATTGATAAGATGATGTCAGAGGAATTGGTGCGCAAATTATTGTCACTCACCAATCAGTGCTGTTGCTCTCTATACACAGTTCCTGCGATTGCAAAGTGAAAGCAAAAAACAAGCACAAATTCAACCACTATTTCAATATGTCACATATTGACAGTGGCTCACCGATGCCAATGACATAATTACCCAGCTACATTTCCGAAAGAATGCAAAAGCATTGACATAGATTTTTCCTTCCTACGATAGGCCGACGGGCAGGGCAGGGCTAGCCCGACTGGAAAAATTGCTAGCCCCGGGACATCGGGCTAGCGATTTTGCGAGCCCTGTATCTGATTGAGGAATCACTCATCTTTGGAAAAGAGAGTTTATTACAGAGAAATGGCTCTTTCCAAAATAAAAGCTATACTATACGCTTCTTCTGGGCTATATTCTCAGCAGCATATTAAACATATCAGGTCCCATTAAGGAGAATCATGTGCTAACGGCTGTCTAAATGACTCGGCTAAAGTTTGTAGCATGCGTGCTTGTTGTTTTTGTCTGCTTCCACTTGTCTTTGCACTAGGATGATGTCAGCGTAAATGTGCAGTCATATTCATTGTGTTCCCACTAGTGCTGTCAGCGTTAATCTGAAATGGGGTTAACGCCACAACAAGGCAAATCTTAACGAGCTACCCGTGCATGGGGCTAACTGTGCTAACACACCAGTTCCCACCCATGTAATTGAGCATTGCTGGCACATCCAACATACTGTTTTACTTTAGTCCATGATGCGCTTACCTTCAGGGTCATACATCACATGAAAACCAAAATAGTTCCAAACGCCAGATCTGAATGAGGGTGGGGGAGGTTCAATTTGCCATGTTGCAAGGAGCGCTTAACTTCTGTCTCGCTAGCTTGCCCTGTGCTCAGTGAATCTGTGTTCGACTACTCCGCCTAGGCTGCACTGTCGAGCGCAGATCCACTGAGCGCTCAACACAGACAGCACCGTCAGAAGAAAAGTTGATAAAATAAATTAAAAATGCTGTATTGTTCGATACATATGCGTACCGAACCGAAAGCACTGTATCAAACGGTTCAATATCGATAAGAGTATCGTTGCACCCTATATATATATATATATATATATATATATATATATATATATATATATATATAAACACCCAGCACGCCCCTGCGGGTGGTTTATCCTTCAAGCTCGGGTCCTCTACCAGAGGCCTGGGAGCTTGAGGGTCCTGCGCAGTATCTTAGCTGTTCCCAGGACTGCGCTCTTCTGGACAGAGATCTCCGATGTTATTCCCGGGATCTGCTGGAGCCACTCGCCTAGCTTGGGAGTCACCGCACCTAGTGCTCCGATTACCACGGGGACCACCGTTACCTTCACCCTCCACATCCTCTCGAGCTCTTCTCTGACCCCTTGGTATTTCTCCAGCTTCTGGTGTTCCTTCTTCCTGATATTGCTGTCATTCGGAACCACTACATCGATCACTACGGCCGTCTTCTTCTGTTTGTCTACCACCACTATGTCCGGTTGGTTAGCCATCACCATTTTGTCCGTCTGTATCTGGAAGTCCCACAGGATCTAAGCTCGGTCATTCTCCACCACCCTTGGGGGCATTTCCCATTTTGACCTCAGGACTTCCAGGTTATACTCGGCACAGATGTTCCTGTACACTATGCCGGCCACTTGGTTGTGGCGTTCCATGTATGCCTTGCCTGCTAGCATCTTGCACCCTGCTGTTATGTGCTGGATTGTCTCTGGGGCATCTTTACACAGCCTGCACCTGGGGTCTTGCCTGGTGTGACAGACCCCAGCCTCTATGGATCTTGTACTCAGAGCTTGTTCTTGTGCTGCCATGATTAGTGCCTCTGTGCTATCTTTCAGTCCAGCTTTGTCCAGCCACTGGTAGGATTTCTGGATATCAGCCACCTCCTCTATCTGTCAGTGGTACATACCGTGCAGGGGCCTGTCCTTCCATGATGGTTCCTCGTCTCCCTCCTCTTTCTTGGGTTTCTGCTGCCTGAGGTATTCACTGAGCACGCTGTCAGTTGGGGCCATCTTCGTGATGTATTCTTGGATGTTCGTTGTCTCATCCTGGACTGTGGTGCTGACACTCACCAGTCCCCGGCCCCCTTCCTTCTGCTTAGCGTACAGCCTCAGGGTGCTGGACTTGGGGTGAAACCCTCCATGCATGGTAAGGAGCTTTCTTGTCTTTATGTCAGTGGCTTCTATCTCCTCCTTTGGCCAGCCTATTACCCCAGCAGGGTACCTGATCACGGGCAGGGCGTACGTGTTGATGGCCCGGATCTTGTTCTTACCGTTCAACTGACTCCTCAGGACTTGCCTGACCCTCTGCAGGTACTTGGTGGTTGCAGCTTTCCTAGCGGCCTCTTCATGGTTCCCATTCGCCTGCGGGATCCCCAGGTACTTGTAACTGTCCTCTATGTCTGCAATGTTGCCTTCTGGTAGTTCAATCCCCTCATATATATATAATTTATTTCATATATTAAAAATTAGACAGAAAATGTTCGATATGACTCTGTTTGTGTGTCAAAGACTAATTAATTGCTAGAGTTCATCCTCGTAAAACTGTTTATGAGTCGCTGCTGTACCTCTGTGTTCTGCATAGAAATAATTAGTCCAGCCAAGGTCACAGTAACACCCAGGCCAAAACAAATGCTGAAACACATTCATGCACAAGGACACAAACACAAAGACCTCTGTTCTTTTTGTAACTGAGAGCCTTGAGAGACAGGGGAGACTACATTGAGAGGACCAGAAACCAGAACCAGATTTCAGCTATCAAGTGTAAACCTGGGGCAGCTCATCGGGCGTATCACAGCTGATCACACTCACATTCAGATTCATCCAAAGTCAAACCCAGGACCTCCAGGCTATGACATGAAAGTGCTGCACATAGTGATGTAATGGAAATATCTCAGGAATGGAAAAAAGGAAATATTTGGAACTCTCTTCATACACGGTGGAGCAATGTCAATGCAGTGCCTATGTGCTAATAATGCATGCGTGTGTAAAAGAAGAGAAACTGACAGGCTTTGTGGTGCCGGCCTCAAATGACCATTAGAGGAGTGGCATTGTTGTTTTATTTTTTTAGCTCTGGAGAACACCCTCACCACCCACCACCACCCCTCTCTCCCTCTCATGTATAAACAGTAGCAGTCTCCTGGGGCTGTTAGCAGCTCACCTTCACTGATATTAATGAGCTCTTTCTGCTCATTTCCCTTATTTATTAACTGCTGATAGCCAGAGGAAAGGTAGGTGTGTGTGTCCCTGTGTGTGTGTCCCTGTGTGTGTGTGTGTGTGTGTCCCTGTGTGTGTGTGTGTGTGTGTAGTGTTGTTTGAGTTTAATGTTAAATGTTATTTTTTTGCACATGTGGCTGTTTTTTTAATGTTTCTCAAAAAGGAGCAGTTTGTTAATGATGATGTCAGTGAGTTTTAGGAATGACCTTAATGGAGGAAAATGTTTTTGTTGTTTTTTTTTTCTTTTAGAAAGTAAAAAAGCTTTAATGGGGCACAGTCACTCACAGCCAAAGGGACAAATAGGGACCACATCCTCATTTTAGTTTTGACACCACTTCTAGTAGATAATGGCTTGAGCATGAATCAAGGCTGCAGTTTGGGAACGGCTTCAGGCAGATCCCCAAAGAAGTCATGCACTGGAACCAGTGATGACTGTATGTTACAAAGGTCAAAGATTGTTGCGAATATGTAACTGGTAGGCAAGCTTGGGACTGGGTGGTCAGGGATTCTATAGAGTCAAGGGAACGTGCCAGCAAAAAGGAATGTCAGGAGAAGAAATCAGAAGAAATTCTGGATAATGAGAGAGGGGGAGTGAGGGGACCCTGAATCAGGTAGCGACGTGGCTGGACTCTGAACAGAGGCTCTGATAGTGAAGCTTGCTGGGATATTTGAGGCCGGAATGGCCCGGCAGCTCATAAAGGCTTAAGGGTGAGTTGTTGTTTGGCTGGTTAGTGTACATTATTTGAGTAAAGTAGCAATGAATACTGTATAGATTTTGCAAATGAACAAAGGTGACGGAAAGCAGTTTTGGACACACAATGTGATTTTGGCCATGAAAGCCTGACGGTTCCGTCCATCCTACAAACTCTCAGCTTTAGTTCTTTACATATATTTTCAATTGGATTCAGGTCAGGTGATTGGCCGAGCCATCTTTTTTTTTTCTTTTTTGAAAGCCAATTGAGAGTTTCCTTGGTTGTGTGTTTGCGATCATTGTCTTGGTGAAAACATCCACCTCCGTTTCATCTTCATCATCCTGGAAGATGGCAGGATGTCTCGATACATGTTCACACTTATCCTTCCCTCAGTTATATGAAGCGTGTCAGTGCCACTGGTTGAAAAACATCCCCACTCCATGATGTTCCCACCTCCAAACTTCACTGTTGGTGTGGTGTTTTTGGGGTAATATGCATATGTTTAGCACCAATAAGGCTGCGACAATCTTGAAAGGGCCTACTGGTTTTACCAATCATGAGCTGGTTCTTGTGTGACACGTTGGGAATTACACACCTTTTTACAGGCCTTCAGTTGGACTGAACTGGCTGATATTAATTTGCACTAAGTGGCAGGCTTGCTCTCTAATTACTGATAGATTTCAGCTGTTGTGATGACTTTTTGCACCTCTCTATCCCTGTGTCATTTCTCATTATTACACAATTTGTTGGTTTGATTTTGCTGGTTTGATTACAAAGAAAGGATTTGATTTCTTTGCATGTGTGGATTGGATGGGCTGTTAGCAATATCTGGGGTTAGTTAGATTTGGGGACGGGGTTATTTAAATAGTGTTGTAGATAGATTTCATGCCAGTAGCACCTTTAGAAATATATTTACCTAGAAAGTCGATGACGTGTTCAACACTGTTTTTACACGGTGTGTGTGTGTTTGTGTGTTCGTGCGTGTCCACCACGTTTTAGGGACGTGGTGGACACACTTGCTCGGACAGATTGGGTTTGAGGTCATCAGAAGACAAGCGAGTGCTGTTGTAGAATCTGCTGAGCAGCACATTTCTTGTTTGACCTTTGACCTTGGGTGTCCATTCCAGTCACCTTGCTGCACTCTGTCTTCTGTCTCTGTTGTGTGACTCCTGCAGTTACAAAGAATCAGAAATAAGCCAGTCGCCACTTGTTTTATGGGGAGAAAAACAAAATTAAAACAGACCAACACTATTAATCTGTATCATCCAAAATAAACTGCAGCACATTTTTGTATATGAAATCTAGAAAGGTCACAATATACAGAGAAGCTGATGAAAAGTAAACACTTGATTCTTTCTGAAATTTTAACTATCAATAAAATGATCTGCTTATTTCATGGTAATACGTGGCACAAAGAATTTGTCACATCCTCAGATCAGTACAATTAGAATTATATTGACTGAGGTTGATTTGGTGCCAACAACTAAATCTTTTCTCAGGAACCCATCTTTCCTACATCTTTTACTTTACCCTGGTTTCAGTTTGCCTCTGAAGTGTGTGTTTTATTTCCTGTCCTACCCTCATCCCACATGGCTTAGACAATGACCCACACTTTGATTGGTTCTTGTTTGCTAAAGTAAGCACAGTCTCACAAGAAACTTGGCTAAAAATGTGCTGGTCTGTGCATCCATATTGAAACCTAAAGATGATGCAGACAGCATCTGAGATAACAGCTGGGTTTATTTCTGGAATTAAAATTTTGCAATGTATCAAAGTGTGCTTTGAGGTAATTTGGGAAAATCTGACCGCAAGTTGTTGAACCAAAAGTGGACTTTTTAAAAATGACAAGATAATCACACTACCAACCAAGAACTGCTTAAGAGAAATGAGTTTAATGAAAGTCTAGAATTTAATGCCAGTGAAATGTTGTGCAGGGATTAGATCAAAGAAAACTTTTGAACATCGTACAACTAAAGGAATTTTACATTGAAGACTGGCAAAGCATTTAAGCAAATTGAGGTCAGATACTACTGAGCAGTAACGAACTGTACAGAACTTCTGAGTTCAGGGTTATACTGTAATAAAACATTACATCTATTGACATGTTTAATAAATGATTGAAGAAGTGGTTTCAAGTGTATCACCTTTAACTGTAGGCACTGTGGGAAGATGATAAAACTAAAGCAATATTTTTTTTTCTTAGTTATTGAGATAACTGAAATTTAAAATGAAACTTAATTTGTTGTGTAAGAAAGAGGGCTTCCTTACTAGTATGATGGTAACTTGTACAGCACCTCAGGAACATCTTTAACCAGCTGCACACAAGAGGTTTATTATTTGAGTATGTTAATAATTAGTAGGTAGCTTTTTGTTCCAGGTCCTGCACATGGAATTGCTTTTGTTTTTGCTTTTGTGTTTCACTGTTCTTTGAAAACTTCAAGTAAACTTTGAACGTGATAGAGTTTGAGTGAGATCAGTGGGTAGATAAAAATGTATTCTAAAATCTGATTTTACCAGCAGTGATGCATGCACCTACTGTTTGTCTATCCCGACAACACACACAGTGAGCTTCAGATCAGTGTGATGTTCAAAAGAAAGCCTTGTTACATGTTGCCTGGTGAGTCGTTCACTGAGCATCTACGGTACATAACTCCCTTCAAAGTGAAACCAGAAACCCCATGAGTTCCTTTGCCAAAACGTTCTGCTGTCAGAGAGAAAGACGTACATGTATCTAAAAGCTTTCTAACATCATAATCTCGCTGTCAGATCCTTTCTCCACCAGCACTGCAGAGGGTGGAGCAGAGCGCAGACAGGTCTAACATCAGTGGCATAAACTGGAGAGCAGCTCAGGGCAAGCAGATGGACATAGGAAGTCCAGGAGGTGCCCAAGAAGAATAAGAGTGTGATGTTTATCTTCTCATAGCCCTCAGCTCAGCATTATTATTTTCTAGAACAGATGATAACGTCGAGGGGAGAAAGTGAAGCAATTCAATGTTTAAAGGACAGAAAAGGTTTTACCATAAAATAAATAATTGAATAAAATATAATTTTAGAGGTAATTTATGTTATAATATTAAATGTGTTAATTAACAAGAGGATATTCATCCTGTTTATTATTGCAGAAATAACAGTATAAAAAAATGTAATAAAGGTATCTGTACTCATCTGTGCTTGAGTATTTATTTTTCTGACAACTTTTTCCTTTTTCCTCCCTACATTTTAACACAAATATCTATACTTTCTACTCCTTTTATACATTTTCAAAAGAGTCTCGTTGCTTTAGGTTCAGCTGTATCATTTATAGCATTTATCCTCAGGGGTTAAAGTGGGTGAGTGCAGGTGTCCTTATGTTGTAGTCAGCATCTAGCTAGTGCTACAGAAGAGGAAGGTTTCAACATTTCTAGCTCAAAAAACATCAGCAAACACACAGACTGTCTAATGGACTTGTATATTATATATTGTGAATCTATACTAACTATATACTAACTTTGTGTTATTCAAATGTTGCATGAAAATACTGGGTAGTTTTGTGCAGGATAAAGAGGTTAGCTTGCATTAATGTGGTGAATTCATAGTAAAGCACTGTGCTGGACTAGAACACAGTGGCTGTGGTGGCCATTGTTGGGTTACATTGTGCAGTAGTGTAGCAGAGATTAATTTACATTTAAGATGATGGAGCTTAGATTCATTCACTGAACTCAATTCACAATCCACAAAGTGCAACAGGTGAGCTGATCACAACCTGTACACTCTGGTGTGCAGGCTGTAGCTCATATTAGAAATGATTGTGAACCGTTAGTATTTTCCCTATGCTGAGCCACAGCAGATCATATTGCTGTGGCTCACTTTCACCCCTGACAGACAATATTTTTCTTTATTCTCTTTTACTGCTTGTGTCTGAAAAAACTGATTCTGGCTGAGTACATTCATTAGAATTAGATTTTCGTTTGGAATACCATTTATATTCTTGTGTACAAACATTATTTTTGTATTATGTTAATATGGCAGAAATTCCAGTCACCTGTGCATAAAATAGATGGTAGAATTGTCCTTGAAGAAGCTACTTTTTACTTTGAGTACATGTCACAGCATGTACTTTTTCACTTGTACTTGAATAAAGAAGTTGAATCAGTACTCCAACTTTCAATTGAGTGTTTTTTTTAATACAAGTGTCTGTACTTCTACTTAAATACAGAATGTCTGTACTTAGGAGTGGAGCGGACAGCAGACACGCTCGCTCTGCTCTATCATAAAACCAGCTGAGACAAGGAAGAGCCTGCAGACAGAACACAGCTCTTCCCCTGTCTCTGCCTTTTCTGTATAAAACAGGTTAGTAGTGTGAGCTAACTAATTTCAATGCACATAAAAGGTCTAAAACCTTTTCTTGTGTGTTAGTCTGATGGACTGAACAAGAACTTTCCTGCCAGCTGTAATGAGAGTTGCTTTTCCACTTGCAGTGTAATGAGATGCCGAGTCTTACTGCGTATGTTTTATTTTGTGGCAAATGCAGCTCCTGGACACACCTTTAATCCTGAAGTCACTAAAAGTTTTATAAGTACGTGACTGCGTCCCGGGTAGCTCGCCGTGAGCGCATAGTGGTTAGTACTCTGCGTTGTGGCCGCAGCAACCCCGGTTCGAATCTGGGTCACGGCAGAGAGGTGCACCGTCATTGGGACATTTTATTTTACTGAATTTCTCGGAGAAACAAACCCAAGGGATTAATATAATTCTATCTATCTATCTATCTATCTGATTAACAAGAGTTCTACATAACCTAGATCTCACTCAGTATGCTTCTACATGTAAACAGAGTCTCGTATATTTTGATTTTTGGGAGATTGTGGAATATATTTCTTTATTATTTCCTGATGTGATGTATTGTTGCACGTGTTACGATATAAAGAAAGGTTACAACGGTAATGCTTAGCAGGTTAATCTCAGTGTTAACGCTACTGCACAGACACATTTTTGAAGCTAGACAGCAGCAGAATTTAGTTACAGATTTGTTATAAATAAGAGGATCTATAAGGGATTTTTCTTTTGTAGACTTATACATAAAAAACACAAGGCAACCAAAGGGATTTAAAATGTGAACCTTATTGAATGTGATCCTTTTGTTAGAAGAGGAATGTGTGGAGAAAAGATGAACGCATGTGTAAATGAACAGAAACCAAAGATGTAAACTTCTGTGTAGTAAACAGGAGAGGGAGAGCCTGCAGTCGAGCGCAACTCACGTCCTCTGTCTCTGCTTTTTATTGGAGCAAAATAGTCATTAAAGCCACTACTGAATCCCAGCTGCAATATTTAATGTAGCCACAGATGTTAGGCAGTGTTCTGCTGACTAACATGCAGCAGAACACTGCAGTATGTGTTCTGCGCCCGTTCCACCTCTTCACAGGCACATCACTATATATTTAGTTAATTCACGTTTTTCATTTAATTTTGCTGGGTTTTTTTTTTTTGGGGGGGGGGGGGGGGGGGGTAACAATCACTCTCCATTTATACCGTTTTAATCATGATGCGTATCTTTAAATAGCACGGCAAAGTGTAAATAAGGGAAACTTACACAAAATACACTCAAATGAAGCATTCATTCATTTTTGAAGTAATTGACTGTATACATACACCACATATTTTACTAGGTTTAAGCACAGTGATACACTCTTGATTTTTGCATGGTCATATCAACATTAGATCTTTTATTGTGAGTCATCAGAACTTCTAAGTGAAACATGGAGTATCCCTCTGTAACCATGGTTATTCACTGTCAGGCTTGACATTACTGTGAGCAGCATACATGATTTTATGAATCAACATTTGTGGGTTTGTGGTTATACTCACTCTCTCCCTTGTAGAATAACTTTGTTACAAGTAATACATTTGTTTTGCGATTAGGCTGACATGAGAAAATTGATGTGATGGAGTGTGACAAGTGTGTCAGAGAAAGCAGCCCTAACTTGTAACAACTTGAAGTCAGTGTGGAAAAATAAAACAGTTACTTGTGTGGGACTGTAGCCTATAGGTTTATATTATTAACTGATAATTATAAGACAGGTAATGCAATAAGTATTATAGTGAATTAGTTTCTCCTGGGAGTAATTCATTAACATACTGCATTATTTTAAGAAAAGTATTCTGTGTAATATGTGCAATACATTATTTTTTGAGTAATGACCCAACACTGATCACCCCAAAGAGGGGAAATACCTCCAACAGGCATAAACATTCCTAACACAGAGAGCTTGACCCTTTGCTAGGCCTCACCACCTCTAACAAGGTCTTTCTTTCACAAACACCACTCAAGATGGGTAGTATTGTTTCCCCTGTGTCTAAATACGCAATGTTTTGTCTAAAAAGTTCACCATGGCAACTTGAAAGTATGTGAAATTATGTGTACAAGGCTGGTGTCTGCTCCTGTAAAGTGACAAAAAGCAAAAAAAAAAAAAAGAAAAAAAAAAAGCTTTTTCTGAACCAATGTCTTCATTTGAGGCTCTTAATAAATTTCAGTTTTGTTTTCTGTGAATCTTCTGGACCTGAACTCAGACCTGCATCTCTGATCTTCTTGGCATCTTCACTATCAGCTACGACAATGTGGAGGAGCTGATCTTGTTCTGCTGAGTTTAGCACAGGTGGAAATGCTGCTGAGAGGTTGTGGGTGGAGTAGGCCAGCTTGTCAGTGAAGAGCTATATGTTCACATGAGCCTGTATCTCTTCCTGCATTTATAGTTAGCTCTGTCTGTAGAAACGTTTGTATCTGAATAAATCTTGCTCCTTCTTCCTAAATCAGACTGCTACAACCTCTGTTGTACAGAGTGTGCTACTTGACTGCAAAGCTGTCATTTAGTTGAGTTTTAAGCTGGCATTTTGAGGAAGTGGTCCAAAGATAAACTTGTTAGTTATTCATATACAGAATTGTATATGAATGACCTAGAGTAACTAGAGTTTGAATTTCTGTGTTTGTATTGCTGTGAAACTTTGACTTATGCTAGTAATTCTTAAACTTCCAGTGTTCTTTATCCCACAGGCTGAACTCTCCTCCCTGAGTCTCTGAATCCAATGAAATGAAAATGAACATTCAGTTATATAATGAAACATGCTGTAATTGAGGGGTTAGCTCATTATGCCACATTAGTCTGATATAAATAGTGAGCTATTAGACTTAATTTATTAGCCAGCTTCATTTTATTAAAGAGCTTGGGGCCAAGTATGCTATGGCTCCTCATTTACAAAACTGCTGCTTAAAATCTGATGGGGACACCTGTGTGTTAGAAATTCTGACCATTGGTAATTTATCTTCACTGGTTGTGGACAATGGAAGCTACTGTGGTATCGGTTATATTTAAATTGCTCTATCTTAAATATTTTAAAAAAGAGTGGACTTCATATTTAGACTTTAATGACACTCCCGGAACATCAGCTTCTGTTTTATGGGAAGCAGGGAAAGCTGTGATGAGAGGTAAAATAATTTCTTTCTCATCACATAAAAAGAAAAAAGAAAACAAAAATATTCAGGAATTAGAAAAAAACATCAAATCACTAGAAGAAGCCTACGCGTCCCACCAAGATCAGGAAACATTGAACAAAATACGCAAAACAAAACTAGAATTAAATGAGATAATTGATAGAAAAACAAAATTCTTAGTACAAAGACTACGCTTACAAAATTATGAACATAGTAATAAATCCGGTCAATTTCTAGCAAACCAGCTAAAAATAAATAAAGAAAAAACAACTATATGTGCTGTTCAAGATTCATCTGGGAACACAATATATGAACCGAAACAAATAAACAACATTTTCAGGGATTTCTATAAAACGTTGTATTCACCACAAATAAACCCATCTAAAAAGGAAATTGATCAATTTTTAGACAACATAACTCTCCCACAATTATTAGAAGCTCAAGCAATGGCACTGGATTCGCCACTGACATCAGGTGAACTCCAGGAAGCCCTGATAAGTATGTCCAATAATAAGGCTCCAGGTCCAGACGGCTTTCCTGCAGAATTCTACAAAGAATTCTGGACGATTCTAGCACCAGTTTTTTACAGAACGTTGTTAGAAATCAAAGAAAAGGGCAGACTTCCATCAAATATGAATTCTGCAAACATTAATCTCCTGCTAAAACCAGGCAAAGACCCTGTATATCCCTCAAGCTATCGTCCAATATCCCTTATTAATGTAGACCTCAAAATAATCTGCAAAGCTCTCTCGAAGAGACTAGAGAAAATAACCCCCCTCTTAATTCATTCTGACCAAACTGGTTTCATAAAAGGTAGGCACTCATCAACAAATACACGTAGATTACTTAATTTGATAGACTACTCATACAGTAAAAACCTTGAAACTACAATATTTTCCTTAGATGCAGAAAAAGCGTTTGACAGAGTTAACTGGAAATTTCTATTTGCAACTTTACACAAATTTGGTTTTGGATCTTCTTTCATCAACTGGTTAAAAATATTATATAATTCCCCAACAGCTTGTGTCAGAACAAATGACCAGACATCCTCCAGCTTATGTCTCCTGAGGGGCACCAGGCAGGGATGCCCACTCTCCCCTTCACTGTTTGCAATTTTTATCGAACCACTAGCAGCAGCAATTAGACAGAATTCAGCAATTAAGGGCATAAAATGCAAGAACGTGGAACATAAAATCAGCCTTTATGCTGATGATGTGTTACTCTTTCTCCAAAATTCACAAACCAATATCTCTGGGGTGATTGAATTGATAAACTCTTTTGCAAGAATATCAGATTACTCAATTAACTGGTCAAAATCTACAGTCCTTCCTATTAATTGCTGCTTCCATAATTCCTCTTCTACTCCACTGCAATCGGGAAATATAAAATATTTAGGTATTAATATTTCTCCCAAGCTTGCAGATCTAACTAAATTAAACCATACCCCACTTTTAAAGAAAGTAGAAGGTGATCTGGCTAGATGGAAATGTCTACCCATATCACTCATGGGAAGGGTTGCTGCTATAAAAATGATGGTATTACCAAAAATAAATTATTTATTCTCAATGATCCCAACTAAACCGCCGCAAGATTGGTTCAGATCTCTAGATTCATAT
The DNA here is from genome assembly GCF_056152115.1 of Neolamprologus brichardi. NCBI lineage: Eukaryota > Metazoa > Chordata > Actinopteri > Cichliformes > Cichlidae > Neolamprologus > Neolamprologus brichardi. The sequence goes on from NC_142110.1 coordinate 24,725,291, forward strand.
ATGTCCAAATTCCTTTGGAAAAATAAGCCCCCACGTATAAGCTTAAAAACACTACAAAAGACCAAGGATAAAGGAGGATTAGAACTACCTAACTTTCAGCACTACTTCTTAGCCAACAGGCTTCAGTTTATCTCAGGATGGCTAAAACATACCCTTTTAGATGAACCTTGGCCAGATGTAGAACAAGCACTTTGCAATAATCTAGAGATTTCAGATCTACCATTTATCAGCTCAAACATCCAACGACATGAATGCTTCAAAAGCATCAACATCAGCTCTTCTCTGACAGCATGGTGGGAGTTTCTGAAGTTGACAGAGTCTTCATTAATCCCATGCAAACGTACACCTATCTGGAACAACCCTGACATATTACAAAACAATAATATGATAAACTTTTCAGATTGGAATGGTAAAGGAATCAAATATGTAGAACATATACTAGAAGGAACAGAATTTATTTCATTTGACAGACTAGTTACACAATATGGGATCAACAAGAAAAGATTTTTAGAATATCAACAAATTAAATCCATAATAAAAAAGAAATTTAAACCGGGTCAAGTTGAACTACAAACACCACCAAGTGTGGTTCAATTTTTTACTCTTAAAACCCCCAAATTACTATCCAAAATATACAGAATGCTTTCTAAAACAGATGAATCAATATCACTTCCTATTGCAAAATGGGAAGCGGATTTATCAGTTAACTTAGACCAAAACTTCTGGTCTCAGATTTGCTTAAAAACCTTTCATCTAATCAAAAATCCCAGTCTTCAATTAATTCAATACAAAATACTACATAGAGTGCACTATACAGGTCATCGGATGTTCAAGATGGGCTTTGCATCTACCAACAACTGCTCACACTGCCAAACCAATTCACCGGACAATTATATCCATGCTCTTTGGTTCTGTCCACCAGTTCAGAAGTTTTGGCACGAGATATGTGAAGACTTATCAAAGTGTCTGAAATGTAACATTCCAACTTCCCCCTTAGTGTGTTTGTTGGGCAGCTTAGATAATGTCACTTCAGAAAAGAATATAGCCCATATGGTTTTCACTGCCCTATGCATAGCCAAGAAAACAGTCCTCATGAACTGGAAAAATAAAAACAATCTTAATTCTAACCAATATAGAAATTATCTATTAGATTACATTAGTCTTGATACAGCCTCTGCCACCACATCAGATCAATCGCTCTGGGCTCCTCTGATCAGCTCCATCACCTAGTGGGGGTGGGGGGTCATATTTTGGTCTCGCCTTCACTGTTGTGATTGGTGTGGGGGTAGGGTCAGGCTTAGGGCGTCGGGGGGTTCCCCGGGAGCATCTTCCTTGGGGGGCTCAACCCGGGGTAGCGGTCATGGCCAATTAGGGGCTCTGTTGGCTCTTAGGTGACGGTTTCCTCGTGGCTACGTGCAGCGGGGCTAGGGGAGGGTCTGTGCTGACGGACGGGGGTTACTGACCTGGTAGCCTGGCTGCCCCTGGGTGGGTCCGGGACGGGCGTGAGGTTCTGGGGGCGCTCCGTCTCTGGCTTGGGGCCCTGGCCGGGCCTCGGGGGCCTGGGTCCTGGTTGGTGTGTTGCCGGGGTTGTGGGCCGGTGGGTATATGGGGGCCCACCACTGGCGCGGGGTGCCGCCGGTGCGCCGAGCCACCTGGGGGGCTCTTCAACTGGTGGGGGGGGGGGGGGGGGGGGGGGGGTTGTCACATCTTGCAGGAGCTTTCCTCTCTCAGGAACTCTCTCTGCAAGAGGGGGAGATACAGGAGAGGTGGAGGAAGATCTCAGCCTGGGCGTCTATTGTCTTATGTAGTCTGGAAGATGAGTGGATGATGGGGTGGGTGTAGTTTTCTCTGTGGTGGGGTTGGGTGGACTGCCCCGGGCTCTGTGGGGCCGGGCGGCGCCGCTGCACTGGGCCCCGGTTCGGATGGGCATGGGCCCCCCTTCCCTGGCGGGTCGCGGAGTATGGGGGTGCCTACTGGGGTCAGCGGGGGAGCTGGCCCCAGGGAGGGGTCACTTGCCCCTCCCTTCCTTCCCTCCCCATCTCCAGCTGCCTCCCTCTTCCCGCTCCACCACAACCACCCACACATGCAGGGCCTTGGAGTAGGGGTGTGTCACCAGGGTGCAGAGGAGGTAACCCCCCCTTCTGTCCCCTTCTGGCTGCCTCTGCCTCAATTTTATCCCGCAACTTAGACATTCACATTACTCACACTCTCATTACACATACATATAGGATCTTGGGGGTGGGCACGCTACACGGAATCCCAATTACCATCAGGGTGTACACCTCACCCCTGGCGTCGTTGCCCACCTCTCAATTTTAAATACACGTAGACATTGAGGGCTAGCAGGAGGGACTATGCGCTTACCTGCTGCTCTCTGGCAGGTAGCTCCATGCCCTCCTGGGTTTTAAATGCACCTTAGAACACACATACATCAACACTACAATGAGCGGGTGGAGGGAGGTTAGGAGTCTTCTCTCACCCTCGTTCTCTGCGGTCTGCTGGAGCAGGGGGGCTAGGAGGAGGAGTTGGCCGTCCGACTGGGGTCCGGAATGTGGGGCCTCCCTGCTGCTGCGGAGTCGGGGCGGTCTGCTTCTCCCCACCGCAGGGAAAAAGGGTAACACAACCTGGGTCTGGGTGCAGTTCCCCCCTCCAGGGGCAAGGGTACCTAGACCCGGTTCGTAGAGTACGCTTGGGGAGTGTGATTGTGTGTACAGCGTCTCTTTATGTCTGTCTCCACGTTGGTTAAGTGTGGAGTAAGTGCATATGAGAGCATGAGGGTGGGAATGGATGTTTGTATCTGTGTGTGCCTGTATGTCTGTGTCCATATGTCAGGTTGGGTATCAGACGCCACCTCTCTGAGGACAGCTCAGGCCCTCCAAGGTTTGGAGGCCTATCTCCCCCCACCACTTCCCCTGCCGGGGGCGGACTCCCTCAGACATCGGTGCATTGGTGGTTCTTTGTGTCCGGGGGTGGGCGTCCGGGTACACACCGGCTCACTCCTTGGCGGCTGCTTGTCGGGGCCTGGAGCCTGGGGCTCGCTTGGGCCACTTCGGAGGTGGGGTGCCCCCGGCCTCTCGGCCTGGGGCTCGGTCACTCAGGCACAGCTGGCTGCCAGCGGAGCTCACGGGCACGTCGCTGCAACCCCCCCTGGCTTCTGCTCCGTGGCTGCTGGGTGACCCCTCATCTGGGACTCTCCTCAGCTCTTTCTGGGACAGTGGCACGGCTGCCCCTCTGTTGGTCTTCCTTGGTCTCTTGTGTTCTGGGGGCCTCTGGATGTCTGGAGTTTTGATCTCCTCCATACCTGCTTCATGCCCTGGAGGACGGGGCAGTGGCCCCCCACACCCTCTAGCAGATCATTACATGAGGGAACCTTTTAAGAAAACAAGCGCGTCCATGCTCACAGGTGTACACACGGGTGATCACACACACAAACTACACCCTTTTTGGCTCCTACCTCAATGCACACTGTGCTGTCGATCTTACGTGCTGCACAATAATGTTTAATATTTAGTATTTACTGTCATATTCCCATATATCATTGTGATGTTGTTTATTGTATTACTCTCGTTTTCTTCTGCTTGTTTTCTTTTTTCTTTCTCAACAGGTGATCCAGGTGATCGATAAATGTATTTTTTTTTTTTTTTTTTTTTTGCTTATTCTGTTGGTTTTTGTTTTTTGCCCTTCTCCCCCGTCCCTCTTCTCAACTGTTTTTCTTTCCCTCTTTCTTTCTCCCTTTTCTTTCCCCCAGTCAAGTCTGTCCCGTATTCAGCAAGTGAAAATAAAATAAAGAATAAAAGGTGAATCAAATGGACCATTACGGCAAAGCTGGGATGGTCAATTTGGTAAAGAAAATCCGTTGGGCATCTTTCTTCGCCTTTAGACAATAATTCTGATGGCAGAAGAGCCAAACGGGACAGGCAAGAAAAAAAAAAAAAAAAAAAAATTGCTCTTATCTTCAGTCTAGACCCAATGAAAATATATATAATCAAATGAAAACATGTTCTTAGAGTACTAAAGTTTGATACTACTCTAAAACTTAAATCTCTTTAATGCAGAACTTTGTAGAAACCCATTTGGCAGCAGACATCTCTAATTTTTCTTTGTGAAGTCTGTGTACACCAGGTCATTGTTATATTGACAAGTTAACCATTGCTCCAGTTTCCTAATTAAAGCAAATAGGACTCACTGGGTATTAATCTGGAGCCACACTAACAAGCCTGGATACTTTTGTGAAATATAATAGGAGTCAGATTTTCAAGACACTGTCTAATGCTTTATTTTGCTTTTTTTAAAAAGAGCAAAATAAGACATGCTGTACAGAATTTGTATAATCTTACCTTTTTATCTTATAATTCTTGTTGTCTGAAGCATTCCTCCCTTTTCACTACAGACATTAAATAAGATAGAGAATCTGTATCATCAGTGAAGACGTTAATAAAATAATACTGTTATAAAAAAGCTTATAATTTTTTCAAAAATCTTTAAAATTTTCTGTAGTTTCTTATCAGACATTACTTTTGGGCGTTGAAAAGTGCCTGACAGCAGGCAGACAGCATTTTATCTCTGATGTCCACACTTTCATTTCTCCAGAGCACTGCTTTCTTCCGTTTCCACCGGTCCTGTCTGATCGGGAAGGCTCATCAGTCATCAGAACGACTTGGCTTTACTTGGGTCAGAACAATAATATCCCTGCCAAGCGTGATGGACAGCTGAGGCGAGGTTGCGAACAGCAGCATGGTGTCAGGACACAGACTGAAGGTAGAGAGAAGACAAATGTTGACGTTTCCATCAGAAATCTGCTCAAGGTGATGTTTGGGGTGGCTGCACCCTCCACCTGCAATAAAACATCCTCCAAACGTTTCTTCAAGGCCTCGGCTGTGATTGCACTGCAGTGTTGCTCACTGAAAAAGCAGTCACAAGAAACACTTCAGGTTCATCCACACTGGGGTTTATTGGATCAGAGAGGCTTTTATTTCCATTTTAAAAATTTTCTTCACACTCAAAGTGTGACAGCTGAAGTGGGGTGTGGGGAATAAACTCACAGAAAGCATGTTGCTGCTTTCAATTCCCTCATGACATGACAGGATTGAATCATTGTAAGATGTGGTTGTGCCCTGCAGTGTTAAAAAGTCACATTAATTTTGTTCCTAGATAGGCTGCGACGACTGTATTTGTTTTAGCCTGGACTTTACCGCAAATACTTTTTGACTGCTTGATAGTTCCCAACTATATACCCAGATTTGAAATGAATCAATTGGTGCCACCCCCAACCCTTTTAAACAAATGTGCACATAGCCAGACTGTGAACGACTGAGTTGATTTCCCAAGGTGATCCCTTGCTGTTCAACCACTTAACATAACTCCAGTGGTTAGATCTACTGAAGCCCGGTATCGAAAACATGCTGGGAATTTGTATCATAGTCCACTCGCTTAAAGCCCCGCTGTATAAACAGGCATTTGTTTGAACAGTCAGATGAGGATCCTGGAGATGTTGCTGCATTTTACAGGCTGCAGTATCTCTAACCATCTGTCAGAGTTCATTATTTAAACCGACATTTGTCATGGTGCTCCTGTGTGATTGTTGATATGCATCGTGTGTTCAGAGACTTCAAACATGCACACTTACACAAAACCTGCAAATACCAATTGCTGAGAACAAATTAAGAAGACAGGAGCTGTGCGCCGTATTTGACAGTGATGTTTATACAGTTCAAACTTTAATAAACTCTAAATCAGAAATAGTTTGTGTGTAAACTCAGTAAATGCCACGAGTCACCAGTATCAGTGAAGTGATTATAATTCAGATCACTGGTTGATTTTTTTTATTTTCTCAGTAAGGCGTGGTGTACTGTAGAGAGGCAAGAGAGTAGCTTCAGACGGCTTTCTATTGAACAGCACGCTGATCTGAAACTCACCGTGTGTGTTGTCGGGTTAGACAAACAGGGAGTGCGTGCATCACTGCTGGGGAAATGATCTCATTGCAGTTAAAGACTCACTTACAGACCATCATGGGATCAGATTTTAGAATACATTTTCATCTACCCACTGATCTCACTCAAACTCTATCGTGTTCAAAGTTTACTTGAACTTTTTAAAAAACACTGAAACACAAAAGCAAAAAAAAAAAAAAAAAGTAAACTGAATTAAGATTTTATATAACACCGATTTAATAGCAATAACTACAACAGACAGCCTGGAGAGATTCTGTTAAAACTCTTGCCTAAACCCTGTCAAATGTGGCTTCAACCTGATCTAAACGGATCAAAATCCAAACTAAGTGTCACAGTCCTGGGTCGATGGTGTTTAGTTTATTATTATTGTTCTATTATTTCTTTGCTGTAAGTGACTTGCGTTCTGATTTGATGTTTGGTTTTCATCATTGTTATCACTATTAGTTATTTAAGCTTCTTTCTTTGTATTTCTAGTGCTCTAGTTCTTTGTTATGTCATTTCTAGTTCTTAGGTTTTCCATGTGTCCCTTTTAGTTAGTAAGCCCTGTGTTTTCTTGTGTGCTGGTTCATCTGTATTTTTCCTTGCGTCATTTCCCTGCCTCTCTGGTTCAGTTCTTAGTTTTTCCCATTTAGGTTTTGCTTAGTTTTCTTCCACACCTTCGTTATTTCTGTTTGTATCACCACCTTATGAGGAAACTCACTTGCATCTCAGCTGCCTGCACCTTGGGTCCTAAACCTCCACCTCCACATGTCTGCTGTGGCAGACATGACACTAATATTGGTGAAATATTAATATTATCCACTGTCTTCTTGTTTTATTTTGTTCAGCTTTCCTTTTTCACTGCCTTAAGACATTGTAAAGCTAAGGCTTTCAGCCCATTTGAGTAAAATAACAATAATTCAGTAATTCTCAAATGCACATAAGTGAAGCTGAGTTATCCTGCCCTGCCAGCTTCACTTTGATTATTTTGTATATTAACATTCAAATAGTGTTAACACTGAGTTCAGGAAGCTGCTTTGTCGAGGTTTTCTGAATCAGCTCAATCTTAAGATTCAGAGTGTTGTCCAAGATTTTGCTCCTTCTTTACATTCAGATTTTCTGGGAGAACTCATGAAACACATGGTGAGAAAATCTTGTGATTCTATAGTCATTCATATCAATCAGCTCCATCCTTCACATTGTGACATTTTGATTGGATCCTGCAAGCATCTGTGGTAATAAATGATCTCCAGTAGCTGCGTCACATCGTCTTCACTAGTCAAACCATCAGCTCTGTCACTCTCTGTGAACGGGGCCGAATCACAACAGTAGCTGCCTCAAGGCTGAGTCATAGATGGAGAGATGACCCAAAAATGCACATCTTAATGATCAGCAGGCTGAATGCTGGATCCAAAACAAATGAATCCACACACCAAAAGTCTCCCACATCAAGACTTACTTATATGAGGTCTCATATGTGAGGCTCTTCTTCAGATCTTTTCATGTCCGCTCTAGATCTGCTTTTCTTTTTTAACATCAGTTACAGGAATATCTTACAAACACAGAAAATTCAAACATCAGAAAAAAACTGCAACTGATCCTTATTACTGGGAAGAATAGGTACAAATATCAAGTGTATTTTACTTTAGAAGAAAAATACTTGTACTTATACTGGATATACACCTGAAAACAACTGAAGCATATGCATTTTGTCAGACACTAACAGTGGATCAAAGACAACCAGTTTATAGTTTTATAGCTTGCTGTTGAACATCTTATATGGATTATTACATTGTGGTGAGTTTTACTACCTGCTGGGACAAACAGTTGCTGCAGGATGAATCCATAAATCCCTGAATAACAGTCGTATTAATTCAGCCCTCCATAAAAGTGACATGTTTGCTGCCGCTGACTTGATGATGTGCCATAAATATCTTCTGCCACCGAGGCTGATCGCTTCATCCGCCACTGATGGAGGTTGAGCAGCGCACACATCCTGCACACATTAGCAAAATCCATTCATATGGAAAAACAGTGTTGTTATTTGTTTCCCTGATTTACCAGTAATAAATTATTTTTTTTAACCGAGAGTCTTTTCTTTTTGAAAATAATAATTTTAATTATTAAAACTTGTTCTTAAGTAGAGCATGAAGCGTTTTTTAATTCCAGATGTTTCAGTGTTGTATCACTCAGCCTCAGTTTTACCTGGAACTGTCATTAGTATCATTTTAATAAATGAACACATTAACGTCCAGAGATCATTTGGTTTGAACCCTTATCATGGATTATGGGCCTAAGTAGAAATGAACATATTCTGAATATGATGAGAAAAGATTTGCAGTTGGAAATTTGTTTGTTTCAGAAATCTGCTGCATTGCACAATGAATCCCATATGTTACACTGTTGTTGTTTTTTTAATTCAATTTATGGAGTTAATCAGTGTTGGTAAAAGAATTATCAAGGGCACACCTTTTCTGGGTGTTATAGGGTGTGACCAGCTCCCAAGACGTACAATTGCATGGCTGTTGTCAACAGAGACTAGTTTACCTGGCCAGGTAAATCACAGAGAACAAACTAAGATATTTCTTGACAGTTTCAGGAACCATCTGGACATTTTTTCAGGGTGTTCTTTGTGGAAAATCTGCACCAGTGCATATATGTTTTTTTGTTGAAGACAGGTTCAGAGTGACCTCCCCACAACCTGCTCTCAACAATGTAATGCGTGCTTTTTTTTTGGTGCCATATAGAATGCAGGATAGCTTTCACACAGCTGATTAATATGTCTATATATATATATATATATATATATATATATATATATATATATATATGATTAATATTAATATGTCCATTCTTCATCAATGGAAACCTCAAGGCCACTGGATATTTGAAATTGCTACATGATGATGTGTTTCCCTCTTTGTGCACTGAGGCTGGCACGTTCCCTGAGTTTTTCTAGCAAGATGGTGCACCACCACATTATGAGTGCCAGGTCCGAGCATTCCTAGATGAACAGTTTCCTGGAAAGTGGATTGGTTGTCGTGGGCAGTTGAATGGCCCCCGAGGTCTCCCGATCTGACCCCCTTAGACTTTTATCTTTGGGGTCATCTGAAGGCAATTGTCTATGGTGTGAAGATACGAGATGTGCAGCACCTGAAACTACGGATACTGGATGCCTGTGCTGGCATTTCTCCTGTGGTGTTGCTATCAGTGTGTGAAGAGTGGGAGGAGAGGGTTGCATTGACAATCCAACACAATGGGCAGCACACTGAACACATTTTATAAGTGGTCAGAAACTTGTAAATAACTCATGAAAGAATAAAGTTACGTTGAAACCAAGCACACCGTTGTTTTTCTTGTGACGTTACCAATAAGTTTGATGTGTCACATGGCCCTCTTCCTATTGAAAAAACAAAAGTTGTATCCAAGATGGCCGACTTCTAAATGGCCACCATGGTCACCACCCATCTTGAGGAGTTTGCCCCCTCACATATACTAATGTGCCACAAACAGGACTTTAATATCACCAACAATTCCCATGTTATTACGGTGTATCCATATAAATGGCCCAACCTGTACTTTGCAACTTATCTCCCCGCGTGCAACACCATTTAAAAATTACATGCTACTAGTGTAACCTTCACTAGTGTAACCTAGACACAAAAGTAACTGAGTTTGAACATATTGGGTCTGAAACATATTGATCTAATATCAGAGGAAACCACAGCTGACAGGAGAAAACACTGGGTTCTTTTTAAAAATTCAGTGGTACGTTGGAGATTGTGCACCATGTTCAGAAGGTTGACTTCAGAATTCTGCAGATTACCAAGAAACAGCCTGAATTTATGCATCAGCCAGGAGCTGCTCTAACATCAGTATGTGATAAATGATGAATGACAGTGTGGTTTATTAAACACAGAAAACCTCAGAGCGAAGGAGCAAATCATATGAGCCACAGCGAGTAGAATATTGACTGCAGTGTTACTGCACAAAGTTGCTATTTTCTTATTTGGGATCACTTTAAAAAAAAGTCAGAGTTGTATGACAACTATTTTAAAAGAAAACCTAAAAAGATGCACAAAACAATCACAAAGAGATATAAAAATGACTCAAAAGAGGAACAAGAACAAGATTCCACAAAGACGTGAAATATTGCCACAGAAGCAGTTAAAGGATAAATAAACTGTAGCACTTTCTAGTTACTAGGGAACCCAGTACTACACACACACAGGGACTGACAGGTTTGTGATTAAGTGCAATTGTTTTATTTACAGTGTTCTCTCAGACTGCAGTATCCACTGCGTCTACTTTCTGCCCAGCTTGCTCCATCACTTGCTCATTGCTGATTGACTGATTGACAGATGCTCCTTCTCGACCATATTGTAACACGTCTCGTGCGCCAGCAGTTTACGGATGGCGTAAATAACATATCCTAACTTTAAGAATATTTAAATTAAGATATGACTTGGGGTTTATGTGAGCACAGTGGTAGAGAAATGGTCGTGGAGTTACTAAAATATGAAGCAAGAAGGATACTATTAAAGACAATCCATAAAGACAAATAATGGATCAATTAGTAGAAGCTGACAGATATAAGAGCAGATGAAGAAAAGAAGCAGCAGAGATGAACCTCGATGCCTCGCATCATATAAAAGAAAAAAAAGGATAAAAGGCAAAGAAAGTATAATAAAGGCTTGGAGACACATACAATGGATCTGATGAAGGGGGATTTTTCCAAGCTTGTGTTTTGTTTTTTGTTTTTTTCCAGTTGTGCACAGAGAAGAACACAAGTGACACAGTGCATGTGCGTCTCACAAAAACATATGCCTCAAAATAATATCCTGATATATTCTGTCTGAATAATATTAGCACTTAAAAAAATATTAACTGTTACTGAGATAAAAATCTAAACTGAAAAAATGATTTTAACAAGACAGTACAAACAAGAAACAGACAAATGTTAATGTTTTAATACTTGTCATATTTACTTTACTTCTGCTTGGTTTTACTTGTAGGTGAACACCACTGCGTGATTTCTAAGAGAAGAAATATCATGTCGTTGTTCATACAGGGTCCAAATGTTAAGGGGGATCTACAAAATAAGTCCACTGGTAACTGGCACAGTGATTGGATTTTTACCTGCCCTTTTTGATAAATCTGGCTCCCAACATTTCTTCTAGTCAAGTTTAAGGGTGGAAGGAAATCACAGACAATCACTCATGTGCAAGTACAAGTGGTTAAAATAGTAGTATGAAAGAACAAGAGCTCCGAAAGCTCTCTTATTGTTAGGATCAGGATGACTGAGAACCTTCACAGACTCTTATTATTAGATTATTAGTAGTAGATTTGTTTTAAATTTCCTGATACAGCTCATGTCATTCTCACAGGTTTTCTCATTATTTTCAGCATCTTCCTGCCAGTGTAGTGTTGCCAGGGAAACCGACCTTGCCAAAAGAACTTTACTATGAAGCACTAATGAGGGTAAATCACGAGGGAAGAGAAGAGGAACTCCATCTGAGATACAAATGTAACGATCAAATGTATGTGAGTGTTTCATTGAAATAACCTTATATCACCAGCAATATAACAGCTAAAATACTTTGGTTAAAATATATCGTCTGTAACTGTAAGATGGGGGTACAGAGTGGAGAGACTCAAAATCCCTGTTTCAGGATATCATTAAATTTTTAGGGGGTTCCAGGTTACAGTAATGGGATGACAAAATGGCAATCTTGCAAAGATGAAGTACAGCCTCTTCTTTCATTTTAAAATCTAACTTTGACCTAGAATACACAGATGTATGTCAAGTTGTTTTACAGAAGGTAGGAATTAAAGTAGAAATATAACCCCTCCTTCCATTTTAACCTCAGCAGACTTGTGATACCACTGCACAAGTTTTTTCTGGTACAAGGCCTCTTTGGATGGTTGGAATTACCACACAGGAAAATCAGCTTGGAAAAAGCCAAAGGTTAAATCTGACCTGACAGCAATGACCAGGCGAACATGCTTTTGTACTGACAAATGTGTCAATAATGGAAGGCGAACAGCAAACTTAGAGTGACCTCTTGCTTTCTCCCAGAGTTTGGCCTCCTGGCAGATAAATGAAGCAGAAACGAGGCTGTGTTCTTAAACAGAAAGATGTGATATATTATGAATGGACACTGCTGTTGTGTGTTCACCAGATCCATTGTCAGACATCCTCTGTGTTGTTCACTGTTAGAAAAATGTCATGTGAAGCAGAAAATGCACTCTGCATGAGTAAACACGCTCCATATGTTAGAGACAAACTATGTGTGTCGATGACAGGTCACATCTCAGAAATAACAAGCTGGGATAACAGACTCGATCACACACCATAGCACATCCACCTGCACTGGAATAGAGTTTAATGGTACTGCCACATTTTGTACATGATTAGTTTATTGGTTAGCCATGGATAAATCTGCAGATTCCAAATCAAATATGAATCAACAACAGAAAAAAACAAACAAACTTCTAAACCTTCCAGGCCAGCCATACTTGTTTGATGTTTTTCTAAATTTATTGTCATCAACTTTAAGATTTAACATGCTAACTGAGGTTCATAGAGTCTGAGATGTAGTTCGTTTCTTTTTTTGTTTTTTTTTTTGCTCTTTCTCTGAGCAAATTCACCATCGAGTGAATTTGCTATGGGGTACACTCCCGGGAAGATTGGGTTACAACACCTTGAAGCTCCAGGTCAGCAAAATACAAAATTACTACAATTATAGAAGTAGTCACACATACTGATAATCACTTAATCAAGTCTCGCACAAATGTATTATGATCTGGGTGGATTATCCATTGGGCTTTCTAGGCACATGCCCAGGGGCCCATATACATTTGGGGGCCCATCCAAGAGGCAAATGGAAAAGAAAAGACCAGAATTGTATTATCTTAAATATTATCAAAACACAGATATATATATATATATATATATATATATATATATATATATATATATATATATATATCTATATCTATCTATCTATCTATCTATATATATATATCTATATATAGATATATATCTATATATATATATCTATCTATATATCTATCTATCTATATATCTCTATATATATCTCTATATATAGAGAGAGATAGATATCTCTATATATCTATATATAGATAGATAGATAGATATCTCTATATATCTATATATATATATAGATATCTCTATATATCTATATATAGATATCTCTATATATCTATATATAGATAGATATCTCTATATATCTATATATATATCTATATATATCTATATATATATATATATATATATATAGATATATAGAGATATCTATCTATATATAGATAGATAGAGATATCTATCTATCTATCTATCTATATATAGATATATAGAGATATCTATCTATATATAGATATATAGAGATATCTATCTATCTATCTATCTATCTATAGATAGATATATTATCATAATAAATAAACAATTGGTAGAATCCAGTAGTCTGTGTTTAAAAAACAAAACAAAACTTCTAAATGGCTGCATCCTAAAAGTGCTTTTCCTGATAACAGCTCTCTGGGCTTCATTATTGTTTCAACACTCATTTGGGAGTGGGACTGTGGTACTGTCAGGAGCTGCAGGAGGTGCCAAAGGAGGAGATCTGCTGGAAAACAGATGTATGTGTATGAATGTGCTTTAACAGCTTTAAATAATGCACTTCAGAGGTTTTAGCAAAATGTTACGGTTATGGCTACTTTTCTCTCTTTTTAAAAAAAATGTATTTATTTATTTATTTATTTATTAGTAAGTTATGGTCTGTTCTGTGTAAGTGTATGGGGTTAGGGTTAGGCATTCCTGTACAATATGTCTGATTACTGAAGAAATTGTGATCCTTAAAATATGTTGGCTAAGGTTCATTAAACATTTGTGCCAAGGGGTCTGTTACTTAATAATCCAAGCATGATTATGACCTATAGTCATAACTAACATTAAAAAAAAACACCAAATCTTCTCGGTTTATTTTCTGATCGATGCAACCAGGAGAGATAATCTATTGACCTTTTTTTTTTTAAGTTCAACAGAGTTTGCCATTATGTTGTCCCTTCTGTGTTTTTCCAGATGATCTAATGTGTAGTGATCAATATTCCCACAGTTCATCTGGAAAAACCAATACTACTGATCAATTTCCACTTCCATTGTAATTTGAGTTAATGAAGATGTTTGACTCCATGAAGAAGTCGGCGGTTAAATGCTGGAAGTGATGAAGGGTTAGAGGGGGAAGTACAATGGAGAAGTGTGGAGGATAAAACATATTCAGTAAGTGTCAATATATTTCTATTAGCTGGGGAAAGAAGAAAATAGGGAAAACACTAAAAATAACAGATGACTATATAAATTGTACACAGGACCCTAAATTAAATCTTGAAGAATACCGATAAATGTTCAGTAAGTTAAATTAAACTCTAAGAATAAAACATTTTTTCAAACCAGAATTAAAACCACAGTATCAGAGAAAACAGGATATATAAAACCAGGAGATTCTGGAAAGATCATTGGATTAAAAAATATATGTGTAAGGAAATAAAATGACGTGAGAAAACTAGGAAAAAATTGAGAAATAGTAAGGTTATAAGAAAATCAGTAGCAAAGACTGCAGTTTTTGAATTTATCAGTTAGTGAATAAAATGTATCATCTTAGTATAAGGAATAAAAAAAAATAGTGGGACACAAGGACTGATGCACACAATTAGATTCCAAAAACGTTAAAATGAATCTGAGGAAATATAGAAAGAAGTGGAAAAACTTGAGGAACAAATATTTTTGCCTCGGAAAATAAAAATAAATAAATTTTTAAAAAGACCACAAGGAAGGTGGGCTCAGGAGAGAGAGAAAAGTCCTCCTTCACCCAAGCTTTTTTTTTCCCCCTATATGCTACATACTCTTTTAAATACCTTTCTCAAGCTGCTGAGATATAGTAAATACAGTGATCTTCTGGAAAAAGAAAAAAAAAAGTGTTCTCCTCTGTGCTCACTGAACTCTACTGAGTGCTTGTCTCCACACAGCAAACTGGCACAGCATGAATCTGAGGTGAAGGAGAGAAATTCACTGATGTCTTAAAGAGATGAAAACAGCAATTTGAGAGGAGAAGCTCAACGGGAGGCAGAGGAATCTTCAGAGACAGAAAAATATCTTCACTTCAGAAAAAAAGAGAAGTAGTCAGCAAAATCCTGCTGTTTAACACAGTGCTGAGACGGTGAATACAGATGTCACTTGATCCAGAGCAGGAGGGTCGACAGAGAAAACTGAGCCTCAAAAACATACACAGAGGAGCCAATTATGGTGTCTTGGCTTCCTCCTACTGTCAGGGCTCTGTGTGCGGGCAGGCGGAGATGAGGATCTAAATGCAGGACTCGGACACTGAATTGCAACTCAAAAAACCTCAGCATTATTGCTGGTGATGAAACAAAACACGAACTGACAATGAACCACTGGCAACAGAAACACACGGGCAAATATGAGGGTACAACGCAACAGAGAGCAAAGGAAAACACAGGGGTTATATACACAGAGGAGTAATCAGGGAATGGGAAACAGGAGGGAGACACAGCTGGGAGAGATTAGGGCTAACAGACAGGGGGAGTGAAGTTAGACACACTGACATAAGACGTAACCCTTCAAAATAAAACAGGAAACAATACACAAAGACGCAGACTAAGAAAACACGGACTTTACACAGGCAGAACTAAACCTAAACCAAAATAAGCTGGAACATACTTATTAATGATAATCATCATCATAGCTTGACAAGAAATCAAGAAAATAACCAAAAAATACAAAAGCCAACCAAAACATGAGAAACTCAAAATGCTGGGTCGAAACGACCCAGGACCGTGACATCTACAAAGATTTAACTGGCAGCAGTACAATGCCTTTGCTTTTCAAAGATGCTCTAACTCAGTTGTCTGGTCATAATAATCTGATCATTGTCAGAGTTCTTTAACATTTGCTCATTTCTCATGAGTCCAACTTATTACAGCTAGAAATACCTGTTGTCAACATTTCTGTGGATGCATTAGATGCTAATAGTTTTATAGCTTTATTTGAATTTTGCTGATCTCTCATTCAAGTTAATCTTCTCTTGCATTACACACTTGCACAGATACTGCATTACCACTAGTAATTTTAGATAAAAAGAGATTTTGAGAGAACTAACCAGTTATGCTGTGCACTGTGCAATTTTAAGCTTTTGTGAATGATCGTTGCAGGTGATAAAACCTGGATCTCTGACTATGGGCAAACAGTTTTCAGTCCAGACTGAAAGGTACTGAGTCAGGTTTTTTGTTTTTTCCTGTTAAGAGGACGTTTGGATAGTTTGGTTCCTGTTATAATGCCATATGACCATGTCTGAGATGACAGTGATTTGCTGGGATAAACATGAAACACATCAGAATTTGAATTTAAATCCTTTGTTTCATAGTTGTCATAGAGCTGTAGCTAATTTTACCTCTCTTAACTGTGGAAATGGGATAGTTCTGTGGATATTAAATTAGGGGCATGGCTGCTTTGACAGATATGCCAATATAGACGACTCTATCCATCACCTCTCTGTGAAGCTTTATATTCAATAACTGAAGGAAACGTCTTAACCAAGTTTGTAGTGTTGATACCTTCTGGACCGGTTTGATTGTCTGATTAACTTAACTGTCAAAATATAGAAGCAAATAGGTTGGTCTTAATGAAAGAAGAAGAAGAATCCATTGTGCCATAAGTCGGAGTAATTAAGCTAAAGAACAGTCTATACAATGCAAATCTTATTGTGATAAATGTCACAGATTTGTAATGATTATTATTAGCTATTCATTTGAGGTAACCAATATATTTTATAGGTAAACATTATCCTCACTGCCACCATTGCTAAGCTACTTAAATGGCTGATGACCAAAATTAGATCATGATTAATTTTGGGTTATATTTAGAAATACAAGACAACAATGTAGCCATTCGGTCACCAGTTTTTAGTTTGTTTGAGGTTTTTTTTCCTAAACAGTGGCCTAATACAATCTTAGCATCACAATACTGATTTTTATAACTGTAAAATACTAGAATCCATAGATGAAGGAGTTTAAACTAAAATCACATATCTTGTTATCTTTTCAATAAAATGTTCTACGTGTATTCTCGGTCTTTTGATCTACTGCCAAAGAAGGATTGCACATATGTATCCAGTAGCAGGGTGTTACTCTTGACCTCAAACAAAGATGAAAATTTTTTTTTTTTTTAAATCTCTCTGACCTGGAAAATTCTCTCTGAGGTGTTCACCACTGCCTGTCTACCCTTGACGACATAACCTTCCACAACCACTGCTGCCTGGAGAAAAGGCCAGCACTCACCCGCAGAGAGTGCTTAGCACTGGTGGTAATTGGATCCCAGTTTTCCTTTGCCCCCCATCCCTCCCTAACTTCTCTCTGTCCTCTCCCTGCTGGAGGTGTCATCATCAGTGCTCTAATAAGGCGAAGGCTGCAAATGCCTTCAGCAAGTCATTAGTCACAGTAATGACTTCCCACTGAACACACTCTGCTCCTAATGTGCAGGACAAGTTGTATCTGCATGTACAGTACAGAGCTGGATGGAAGTTTAAGGACTGAAGTCAAAAGACAGGAAAATGCAAAGTGAAAAGTTGTTAAAATATTTTCCATCCAGCAATGAAACCCAGTGACAGTTTAACCGTTTTTTTAAATTTAGCAGATTTTTTCATATAGATTTTACCAGAGATTGGTCATCAAACATGACAAGTCTGTATGAAAAGCAAGCCAGAGGGTTTTTGGCCTCTGTCTGGGACCACTTGTGGCTTTAAATAAATCCTTTCTTAAAGGCAAACTTCTCCCTTCTGCAAAAGAAAAAAGAAAAAAATGCTATTCTGAAATTCGCTTGGTTACTGCAATACTCATACTTCCTTCATTACTATTGTTACATGTTCAGCAAGCGTGACATTACCAGCAAAGAAATTCTATGTATGTTTATGCCCGCTACATTTATAGACTGAAGAACTCGATGTGATTTCTGTTGATCTCATCTACATGTTAGGCAATAGGCAGTGCTTCACAATATGAGCTCAATGTGTCCTGATCCAGTATCAGTGTTTGAGGCTACCCTGTGTTTATACATACAGACATACATGTTGGTTACAGTTATAATGATCTCTACACATTTATAAGAAATATTTTTTGTGTTACTTGTAGACAGGAGTTAGGATTTTTGTAAAGACTTGACTTTTGAATGAAGTCAAATTTTAATGCAAAGAAAAGAAGCAGAAGAAGAAGGCTCTGCTTTGTTGGATGAGTCATTGACCAGTAACCTGCGGCAACACAACTGCTTATGTGTGATTGCTTCATCCTTTGGTAATTTATACTTCAAGAGTCTCTTTTCTGCTCTAAACACACATACATGAGTGAAAGAGGAAAATGTAGCTTGGCGTTGGATAGTAGTCTGTAGGATGACTTCGAAAATTGGAAAAGTGATATAAAATGGTGGAAGTTCAAGGAGAACGAATGCTGCTCAGAGTTCAGGAAAGACTTGAAAGGCTCTTTAGGGTAGAGTTCCAGATGATTTATGACTGCAACGGTACAACTGAAGTGGTTAGGGAAACTACCAAAGGCATTCGGTGTATCCTCTGGACAGAGAAAAGAGGATGAGGAGACCTGGTGAGGATGTACAGGGAAGTAGTCAAAGGAATTGACTAGCAAAGAAAATGTGGGATAGTCAGGGAGGTGAAGAAAGAAGGCAGGAGAACTGGGAGGTTAGGCATACAGCAAACACAGGTAGCAAAGGAATAGGTTATATTGAGTTGTATGTGAGGTTAGATACTAAGGAAAGAAGAGGAATTGCATCAGTTGGCAGAAAGATCAAGCCTCTGATCAAACCTCAGAAAGACCCTTGGGGCTCAAGAGGTAAATAACAATAATTCAAATCAATTTTATTTATACAGCACCAAATCACAACAACAGTTACCTCAAAGCACTTTACATTGTTTCGAGACCCTACAATAATACATACAGAGAAAAACCCAACAATCATATGACCCCCTATGAGCAAGTACTTTGGCGACTGTGGGAAGGAAAAACTCCCTTTTAACAGGAAGAAACCTCCAAACCAGACTCAGGGAGGGGCGGCCACCTTCCGCGACCGGATGGGGTGAAAAATAACAGTCGTTTAAGATGTTTACATGATAAAATTAAAAGCAAAAATAAAAGAATAAGAGGCAAAAGAAATACCAGGAGTAACAAGAGCACAACTCCCCCAAGGGGGGTGGTTAAAGTAAAGTAAAAACTTTGAAGGTTTTATTACAAAATTCTGATGTTTGCCTGTTATGGCGTTTTGTTGTGTACACCTAAAAGCAATATTTCAATACCCACACACTCAACCATACACACAGATACCAATCATGCTTTGTTACATGCTTGTGAATTCATGCCAAATAACATGTAATTACGCTGATTCCTAAACACACATGCAACACAGAGTACTAAGATAGGAGCACCACGTCCTGTGCTGTATAAATCAAATAAACAAATAAGAATATTGCGCCTGATGTATCCAACAGACATGAGAGAATTCAATAATGAAATAAATTATATTATAATGCACATAGTGTTATGAGATTTATTTTTACACATGAACGGTGTGATGCAAATATAATAGTTAGTCCTGAGATTAGGATGATGTAGATGGTGAATTTGAGTGTTTCTGGGAGTTTAGTACAGTAACGGTTCTTGGGAAGAAGCTGTTTTTCAGCCTGGAGGTGTCTGGGCTATGAATGGCCCTGGAGGTGGCAGTAAGAGGAACAAAAGGTGCTGATGAAAGGTCAGTTCCATCTTTCAACAGCTTTACGGAGGCAGCAAGTCCTGTGTCATTCAGTGTGGGGAGTGGGAGTCAAATGATTTTCTCATCTCTGTGGATGGATTGACTTTCTTAAGTGTCAGGAAGTAATAAAGCTGCTGTTGAGGCTTGTTTTAATCAGAGCAGTGGAGTTGCCTGTCCACGTGAAGTCCTCCTAGACATCCATCACCAGAAATTTAAACGAGGAGACTCTCCCTATTGTTGCTTCTTTGATAATTAGTGGAGGGAGGTCTTCTTTGTGTTTTCCCCAAGTCCATAGTGATTTCTTTTGTCTTTGATGCTTCGTGTTAGGTTGTTTTCTGTTCTGTCTATTGTGTTCTGTCCTTCACTTTACAGATTTTGGTTAGTGTACAAGCAAACACAGACAGACAGACAGAGAGAGGTGGGTCAGCCAGGAGCACATATACAGGTTAAACAAGGCTTGCATAGCCTAACATTTGGGTAGGAAAGGTGACCTAAAATTCTGATCACTCACCATTTAGACATATGTCTGTGAAGGTTCTCAGTCATCCATGTCATCGTAGTCTAAGGAGCTTGGAAAGAAAAACGTCTGGACTTCTGGACTTCTTTAAGTTGCTTGAAGACGTTTCACCTCTCATCCGAGAAGCTTCAGAACTGAAGAAGCTTCTCGGATGAGAGGTGAAACGTCTTCAAGCAACTTAAAGAAGTCCAGACGCTTTTCTTTCCAAGCTCCTTAGACCACCTTTTAGACACTCATTAGAGTGTCTGTTTTCTGTGTCTTATTAGTATACTCTGAATTGGTTTGACTGTGTAAAGACTGTGGTATGATTACCAGTAGCCTAACTTTACAGGAAAAATGGTAGTCTTGATACAGGTGCTGTGTCTCTGAGTAGACTTTATCAGGTCAGTAAATCGCCCTACCTAGACTCTAATTACAGGCTACCAATGGCCCAGTTGCCATAGTCATTTAACTTCCTAAGCCCAAGGCTATTTTTTTTAAAAATTTCCACAAGAGAAATCTGGTGCAAAATAAACAACCTTGGGCTTTGTGGATAAGAGGCACAGGGGAGAAGAAGGAGACAATCTAGGAATGGTTCTGTCATTCGTGTTTATCCTGGTGAACACCTTTTAATATTTAGGAGCTTTTATTTTGACAATCTAGCTTGCAACCAAGCTAGCGTCCAAGAATTATGTAACAATTTGCTTTTTTTCTTATGCAAGTTTAAATAATTATTATGACTGTGCCAGCTCTTCCTGGGATCTCTACACAGGATCTTCACAATTTTCTGGAGGGAAGAGAGGCCACCATTTCTATAGAGTAAAGCTAAGTCAGTACATGGTTTGGTATAATGGCTAATGGTGAACTTAATTTTTGGTGATTTTGTTGTGGAATTTATATGGGCAATCTATATATATATATATATATGTGTGTGTGTGTGTGTGTGTGTGTGTGTGTGTACAAGCTTGATAGCATTCGCTGATAACTTGGCACACCACCCTTTATCTATATACATGTAATTTTTTTGCTTCTATTAAAATTTTAAACTGATTGTCTGTGATAATTATTTTATTTCCGTTCTGTTTTCACTAAAATCTTGGCCAGGAGGGAAAAGAGAAGGAGGAAGAGTGATGCTTTGGGAGCAAGCATGAAGAATCTGTTTGCTTCAGTAGCGGTGCTGGTGTGAGCAACAGACAGCGGCAGGGGATATTAGGAGCTGATATCTTGCCTCCTCATTCATCCCTGATAAAACACAGCAGGATGACGGCTCTGCTATTTCTGCTGCTGCTGCTGAGATGATTGCTGTTATTATCTGGCTGCTGGAAGCTTCTGTTTAGAGCTCCTGGATTGTCACAGCAGACCAATCAGTCAATATCAGTGATAGATTTATGGAACTCCTGCTGGGTAACATTAGTGTTTGTTCAGCTATAGTCAGCTGATTATACACAAGGACATTTATCATGTTTGCATCAAATGTTTTAAGTAGAAAATAGATAATATTATGGATAAGGCATTGTGTCTTTTATCCCAGCATAAATGGGATGATGGTTTCTAACAAGTTTAAACGTCAAACAGACTGATTTCAAAAGTGGCTAAACGATATATGGAGCATTAGTTCCTTATAGTATGGTTTAACTTTATGTCAAATGGTTTTTAGGCTCAAGTTTTAGTTTTAGATGCTATTATTTACCATAAAAGTATTTTGTTTCCCTGCTTTGGGTAGCAAAGCAGTGCATGAACATACAACTCTGACTGGTTTTAGAGGTCACCAGTGTGGATCATCTACCTCCATCTCACGCTGTCTCTAGCATCCATTTCTTTCACACCAATAGTCTCCATTTCCTCCTTCACTACATCCATAAATCTTTTATGTTGTCTTTCACTTATTCTCTTTTTCTTTTTCTTTTTGCCTGTCCCATTTGGTTCTTTAGCCATCAGAATTGTTGTCTGAAGACCAGCAAGAATACCCAGTGGATTTACTTTGCCAAATGGATCATCACGGCCTTGCCGTATTGGTCCATTTGATCAGCCTTTGTTGTTATTATTTATTTTATTTTATTTTCAGTTGTTACAGACAGGACAGACATGACTGAGGGATAGGAAAGGGAGAAAGAAAGAGGAAGGAAAAGAAAAACAGAAGAGAAGAGGGACAGTGAGAAAGGGCACTTAAAAAGAGAAAGAAGAGAAAAAAAATCTCCTGGATCACCTGTTGAGAGAAAAAGAAGAGAAAACAAGCAAAAAAAACAGAGCAACATACTAAACACAACACTATCACGTTAATCTAGCTAAGTGTAAACAGCAGTAAATACTAAATATTGAATGTTGTTGTGTAGCAAACAGGACCGACAGTGCACAATGTGCTTGGAAATAGCAGCCAGTAGAGGTGTAGTTTATGTCTATGAACAGTGAACACCCGTGTGCACACCTGTGTGGATCAGCGTGCTTGCATTAAAAAGGTTTCCCCATGTAATGGTCTGAGGATGAGGATGTAGAGAGCCATAGTCCTGTCCCCCAGGGCATGAAGCAGGTATGGAGGAGATCCAGGCCCCAGACATCCAGAGGCCCCAGAGTGCGAGAGCCCAAAGAGGACCACCGGAGGGGCATCCGTGTCACCCTCCTGGGAAGAGCTGAGGAGAGCCCCAGATGAGGGGTCACCCAGTAGCCACGGAGCAGAAGCCAGAGGGGGCTGCAGTGGTATGCCCGCCGGCTCTGCTGGCAGCCAGCTGTGCCAGAGTGAACCGAGCCGCAGGCCCAAAGGCCGGAGGCCTGAGGGCCCCCTTTGCCCCGGAAGAGGCCTGACCGAGCAACAGGCACCAGGCCCCGCCAAGTAGTCACCGGGAGTGAGCTGGTACATACCTGAGCGCCCAGCCCCGGACACCAAGAACCACCAACGCACCGACCCCTGAGGGCATTTCACTTATTCTCTTGCCTGGGAGATTCATCATCCTTTGTGCAGTATATCCACTATCCCGCTTGTCCAAACTATGTCCAAGCCTCACTGCCTTGGTCTCCAAATTGCTCAAGCTGTCTCTGTGATGCACTCATTTATAGTTTTTTTCATCTTGGTCACTCCCATTGAAAATCGCCACATCTTCGAATCTACCACCACCACCATCTCATCATAAAAACCAGCACAGAGAGACTTTAAAGTGATCGTTATAGTGATTTGACTTTAGAAACATGAACAGGTAGAAACAGAGGCTGCAGCCTGACTGCTTTTGTTATATGTTGAAGTTCAGGGTCTGGCTGCTGGGCTGGTCACCATTCACTCAATCTTAACATGATCTGGATTCTTGGCTAGCTTAGTGTTAGCATGGTGTCTGTGCAGGTACTTGCAAAGAGCCCGTTAGAAGCATAATATTGCTGTCAACTGAGCCCTCGGTTATCTCTGTCCTGAATGCAGGACAGAAACAACTTCAACTTCCACTTTACTATTGCGCTTTCATCTATTTGTGCAATAAAACAAATGTTTATATCCACGTTGTGGACTGAGCCACTATTTTCCTCCCCTGGCACACAAACTGAAATCAGCTGATTGTAGTGCATGTGAAACCAATAAGCAGGACCAATGGGCAGGCAGACTAACGATCCCAAGGAACTGAACCAGTGGGACCATTCTCGATTCCCATCCCTAATCATATTCCATGGAAACTCCCGCCTAACCTCATCTGTCAACCTGTCCATCAGCACTGCAAGCAAAAAGGGCCTGGGCTGTCCCCCCACTCTTCCCATGATCTCTTTCACTCCTTATTCAAACTGTCTGTTAGAGTTACTTCTATCCTCTAAGAGTCTTGTCCGGTCGAAGTAGCCCCTCTGTATTGTGCCATTTTTTGATGGAGTGGCTGTTTGGTTTGTCCCAGGCTATTTTTTGCTTGACAAGATCATTGTAAAAATGATCTTTGAAGCTACCAATGTGCGATGTAGGACTACTGTTCTAAAGCCATGACTAAAGATATTACAGCAGATCTTTCAAGTTGGTCATTATTTGTTTGGGACTAGCCAAAAATCCATATTCTAAAGCCAGCTCTAAAAGATACACTGCTGCACTCTCTATGGTGGAACTGATTTTGCATCAATGTGTAGTCATTGATGCAAATCAGTTCCACCCAAAGAGTCTTAAAAATATGCAGAACAGATACAATAGAACTCCACATTTAACTACAAAAAAACCAGCTCATGTCCTTGATGGATGAATGCACAAAAGTAGCAGCTGCTCAACTTAAGAAAAAAACTGTACTATACATGTATCTGCCTTGCCATCATTAAATGTTGCCTACAAATTTGCAAAATACCCAGAAAGATGCAATGCGATAGGCTTGATGAAACTGAGAAATATTTGGAATAAATTTGTGAATGGTAAATTGTATATTTTCATAAATGTAGGTATGTTTATAAATATAAAAAATGTAATGTTTACAAATTTTAACATTTGCCTTACCGTCCATATTGCCCATCATATTATTCTAAAGTAATAAGCAATTATAATGTGCCTCATTATAACTAGAGGTTATTATAAATAACATAGAGGTTTGATCGTGTACAGCAGTTTTATGTATGAAGGTTTGTGATATAGTTATAAAATCCTGAGCTATTTAAGTCTTGTGCAGCAGATGTGGACCCATCCTAATATCTGCTCATTACTGTGCTTTCACTCTATTTTTGAAATGCAACATTTTTCACTTGTTTCATATTTTATCTGTAATCTGATTCAGTCAGACTATAATGGATAAATTTGCCTATTTAAGCATGCTGTCATCTTCCTTCAACATCTTTTAACTTCAATGATTTCTGTACATTTATCTTTCCACAAAAACCTTCCCCTTCCTCTAGTCTAAAAATCTTTAGTCAAGACATGCTTTTTAAAAATCATTTTCACTTAACAAAAACCTTCTTTTTTAATATCTCTGAATTTAGTTACTTTCTTCGGTTTTAGGCTTCAACCTCAAACTGTTGCATCTCACCTACACCTATGTAAACACTGAGAATTACTGTCTGTCGCACCCTGGAAAGCATCAAGATTCATCACAGAAAACAGCTCGATGATTTTTCTTTCACCTTTCCATGCTGGCATTTGATCAGTGAACCACCTGCTGCTCGAGGCAGTTTAACCCACACCCAACTGAGGTTATATACTTCAACGGAGCAGAGAACACAGATAAGCTTAGCATTTTTTCACTTCCCAAACCAGTTAATCCATGCTGACATTTATCCTGATATCTTATTACAGCAAAAATTTGAACACTTTGACTTCAGAGTGAAACTTTTAAAGAAAGCTTTTTTTATACTGAGTTACGTTAATCTGTCCTAGCTATACACGTTTAGGCAATGAGAAGTCTGTGAATATAAAACAAAGAAGACACCATGCTCCTGCTGTCATAAATAGAAGGACCACTATTGAGTTTTGTTTACTATCTGGGTTTACATAAAGATTATATTTAACCAGGATTGTTTCTAGCTGTAGAGGATTCACCATGATATGATCGCTTTCTTCTCTATAAGGCTGTGGGTTGCATTGTGAAAATATTAAACATTATTTAGAAAGGTGTCAGTGCCTGTGTTTCACATTTTGGTTTCACAATATGGAATAACTTATATAACTTATAACTTATAAATATTTACAAAGCATGACTCCTCCTTAGTATGTAGTTTATAAATACAGATATACGTATCTTAATTAATAAGCTCATATATAACATGTTCATGGTATCATTTATAAACTTGAAATAAGTTATTAAGAAAGTATTTAGATGCATACACACGTGTGTGTTTGCGAATGTGTTAATAGAGGTTTTGTAAATGCTTATTCAGTAGTGTATTTCATGGTAAATTCATGCAGATATTAGTTGTTACTTAAATGTTTTGTGTGGCCTCATCTAAACTGTGGGCAATGCTTGCCTTATAAAGCATTAATAGATGAAAATTAAAGTACCTTGAGACACAAACAAGTCTCAGCTCTCTTCACAACAGCACAAAGCACAAAAAACAGCAAATGGCAGAGAACCTTGCAAAGGATTATTATTGTTTAAAGCATATTTTTATTATTAAGAAAACTTCTTTTTTTCTGGCTCTATTCTGTTGCCCTAATGCACTTCTGATATTCTCTCAGTGCTGCAGACTCAAACTGTGTTTTCTATAACCACAGTCTGTGTGTCTGCTGCGGAGAATGAATTGACTGCCTTGTGATGTATTGCCTATGTGTTTCCTTTAATTAATCCTCCTCTTGTGCAGTAAAGTGAGCATAATAATTCCACAAAAGCTTCTCTGATCTGCCTAATGTGCTGCTCTACCTTTGACTTTAAAGCCAGCCTAGAAAACCATTACCAGTAGAACGTTGGGAAACCCTACCTAAGAGACCCTATGGGGTCTTTTATAAAATACCATTTGCGCTAAATAAAAGTTGTCATGTCACCTGCATCTTCTCCTGAAAACAAGGTATCCTTTGGCTTTCTGACTAACAACAAATATAGTCCTATTATAAAGACGGTGCTGTGAAAAAGTACCTGCTTCTTTCCTGATTTCTTTTTCTTTCTGCACATTTTTTCCAATTATATGATTGATTGATTGATTGATTGATTGATTGATCATACTTTATTCATCCCGAGGGAAATTGGGTTAAGGCTGCCAGCCGTGCCAGCGCCATCTTACCCTTCCGACCATACATACATTACACAAACATCACACGGGGAAGACAGGTCAGAGAGGTATAACAGTGGAAAATACACAACAGGAAAGATGAGGAGAAAAAAGAACTCCCCCCAGACTGAACTCCAACAGGGAGATCAGTTTGAGAACAGAAAAAAAAACACCTCAGCACAAAAAGCACATGACTATTAATACACCATAGAAACACAAGACAAGCAACAGGGGCGGGTAAAGGGTAATAGAGAGCCGGTGTAGACAGCGCATCCGGTCCTATGTTTCAGATAGTCTAAGTTTTAATATTAGAAAAAGAAAACATGAGTAAATACAAAGTGCCTTTTTTCATTGATGATTTCATTTATTAAGATAAAAAGCTAATAAATGGTTGAATCACCTTTGGCTGAAAGAACTTGTCATTTGCTTTTTTCACATAGCTACCAATCGTTATATTCTAAATAACTGCAATAGATGTAAGTTTATTGAGAATTGCTAGGGAACCTCCTCCACAGTGGATATTTTTGTGGAGGAGTTATCCCTTTGGGATGCCTTCAAATAACCATGACCAAGGTGAACAACCATAGCGATCCCAACCTCAGTGCAAATTGTTAGAGAGGAGGTGATAGTTTTGGGTTTCCTCTCTTCAGAGCCATAAGTATTTCTGAAGAGTGAAGAAAAATAAATTAAGGCTGCACCACAGTTTAATAGGTGATTATTAATGTAAATACCGGTATACAAGATGTGTACAATAAGTTCTGAGGACAGGTTTGTGAAAGCTAAAAATCTTACTTCAGTAAGCTCATTTCCTGTTCAAGGTCATCTTCTCAGGCATGTCCAGGCAGCTTCTGGTATCTGAAGCTCTTTTAAGATTAGCCACTCAGTGTGACTGAATGAGAAAACTGGATCTAAAGCTGATGTGGAAAGAAAATATGTAGCAAAAGGTGGAGGGCAAGGAGCAATTGATCTGTCAGCCTGCGATGACAAACTCATTGCAATAAAAACATTCATACTATTCAGCTGATAACAGCAAATTGGACTAGGTCCACCAGAACCAGAAATACTTTTTAATGATTTTTTTTTTTTTTTTTTTAAAGATGAGGACTATTTGAATATGTTTGAATTCAAAGGTTAAAGCTTACAGGTTTCCCTTTAGTATTTTCTTTTCTTTTCATGCAGTTTTTATTTTTATTTATGTAATTCTGAGAATTTTTGGATTGTTATTAATAATAGTAGTACAGTCAGAACAGATTTTAATGATATTTAATGATAAAATTTTATTGTTAAAAATGCATTTTTTAAATATTGAGAAACAGTCAGAGCTACAATAAATTGTTCAGGCACATGTTCGGAGGTCTAAATTGTTTTGTAAATTACAAATGCCTTGACACATATATGCAGCTCCAACTGACCCCTTTCCTGTTTTCATACTTAAGTCAACACCAATGCGTGAATTACTCCATAAAATGAAGGCAGATGATTAAAGTGAGACTTTACTTAAGTCCAGTTGTATAATTAAGGTGACTTATTCTTGAACGTTTTTTGTTCCTGTTATTGTTTTGAACATTGCCAGATAACATGTGGGTCCATTTCTGTCATTATTATTGTTTCTTTATTGGTGTATCTAAGTTTCTACCCTCTCCACTGGCTACTCAGGTGCTACTGTTACTGTGATAAAAGCAGGATGTGTGTTCAGTGACATTTTAAAAATTAATACTTTTTTTATTTATTATTTTTGTTTTTATTTTTCTATAGAAGAAACTAGTAAAACACATGCTCAAATTGTGGCGTGCAAATGAATGCAGAGGTGCTCCAAGTGTGGAAGTGTGCACAGAGATGAAGAATGTTGAGATGATTTACAACATGAATGCTGGAACACTGGTAGGCAACATGTCACCTATGGGAGCATCGAGGGAGGGACCAGAGAGAGAGGGCAGAAGGGGTGAGAACAAAATCAGAGGAGGAACTTGGTTATATTTTGAGTGAAATATAATTTGGATTGGGGACTTCAATGCACAAAGCACTTTACTGGGTAATTGCAATGAAGGGTAAATATTATAGCAGGTGAAAAATCAACAATTCACACTAGTCTTACATTCATTGGTTCGTGTTTGTTATGGAGGGTACTTAAAAAAGACATCGGAGGTGACCACTGTCCTTTAAGGGCTGATAAACAGTTAAGTGTAGAGGAGAAGGATGCACCGAGTGTACAGAAGTGAGCCTTTTGGAGTACCATTGAATCCTGGTATCTCATTCACCCCTTCGTAGTCCTATCTATGTTCCTAACACACATACACCAACACACATGTACACGTCTTACTTTACATGTTTAATATTCATTAAGCTATTTAAAGAGCACTTTTGCTCTGTTTCAGGTAAATTGTAAATCTGCACCACTGATTTGTGTGATGAAATTTTCTCTTCATCTTTTTTCTGCTGTAGCAACCAAAGTAAAACACAAGTATTGTCCCAATTTGTTTGGTGCAGGACTCAATTGCAAGACTCCAAAACTAGTGAAAAAGTGAAGAGATGGGGATTGGGATAATCAACACTGTGGAAATTGTTTGGATTGTTGTTGCAGATCACCTTGTATATAAATCCACTGAACGTTTGAGTGCGTCCTGCTTGCCTGGCTGCACCTTGACACTGATGAGTATCATCCCCACTAACATTAACTATTAACAGGTAACCCCACATTTGCCTGTTAATAGTTAAAATTTTACCGCTATGGGGTTAGCACGCTTTGTTTATCATTTATAGCACTGCCACCTCCTCAGGTGCTGCCTTAGTTCATACTGACTTGTTTACTAAGACTTTTTACTTGAATCATTTGCAGCACATTTGGTTCACCTTGGGTGAACCAAAGTCAAGTTTGAACCCTTCCATAGGATGGTCATTGTAGAGACACATGATATTAATTCTGCTATTTACTGTCCTATAGTACATGTAGTATGATTTCTTAATTACTTTGTGAGTGTGTATCCTTTATCCATGTATCTGAACCATACCCTTTTTAATCCTTTTTTGTGAGGGTGGTGGGTTGATTAGTTTTAATTTTAGTACATTTCTGTGGCTGGGTTCTGGCCCTAGTGCTGTGTCTTGTCCATGTGTGATAATGTGTTGCATTGATACATACTTTCAGGATCAGTCAGTTCTCTACACAGCTGCAGTAATAACTTATTTTCTGAATATGAATCTGAGATGGCAGTGAAAAAATGGTCTTTTTGGAAAAATCCATGCCAGATATGTTTCCTTCCGACAAATGAAAACTTAATTATGCAGCATCTAGGTTCTCTGGTGAGACAGAACCTTTGCGCACAGGTTGAATTTAGACCTCTGGTTGATTTGATTGACCTCATCTCCTCAGTTCCTTTTCTGTCAGACACTTTTCATTTCCTGTGCTGTTACACACACCAGATAGGTCCTGGCAGCATTCTTGTTGATGTCTCTCTCTCTGTAGATTCATCTCATACAACACCTCTGACTGACAGTTCTGTGGAAAGCTAATCGATGGCAGGAAAACATCAGCAATAATCACTGCCGGCAGAAATCCAGAGAGCGTGACCTGATGAAGACGGATCTCCATCAGAGCAGTAGGGCAGCTCTGATGGAGTCTGTCTGACAGGACGCTGAGAGCTTTGATAAGAGTCTTTGAAAGTAACCTGGAGCCTCTGAAGCTGAGCAATCAATCAGCGGGATGGATTCATTCAGAGAGGTTGAAAAACTGATGCACTGCTGTTACTGTCTTCAAATGTTTCCATCATCAACCAACAATTTTATTAGTCCTCATTCATCTCTAAATACTGAACACAAAGGAGAAATGTTGCTGCGTGATATTTATCAGGCGAAGTTTGGAAAAAAAATATTGCTGCTTAATATAAGAAAAATGATTTGATAAATAACTCTCCCCCGAGATAACTTCAGGCTTTACTCCGTTAAATAGAATCATTCATTCACAAACATTCATATTTGTTTCTTTTTCTTCTTTTTTCTCCAGTTATGAAGACACTTTTGTGATTCATGAGCTCAGCTAAATCAATGAAATTTGGTTGTCTGCACTGTTTCCCATTAAAGCTTTCACTAATTATTTACTGAAATAGGTTTGCAGTGTAGCGTTCTTGTGTTGTCTATATAGGTATATGTATATGTGTTCATTACAGATGTTTGTTTTAATAATTTGCTGTTTGCTTTTTTTCTGTTTCCTGTCATTTAACTGAAACTAATCACTTAATAAATCCATGATGTGGAACTGAC
Source organism: Neolamprologus brichardi (assembly GCF_056152115.1). NCBI lineage: Eukaryota > Metazoa > Chordata > Actinopteri > Cichliformes > Cichlidae > Neolamprologus > Neolamprologus brichardi. The sequence goes on from NC_142110.1 coordinate 24,756,447, forward strand.
CTCTCCTTAAAAAGAGAAAAAGGAGCTTCCTTGGACTGTTAAAGCCTTTTTAGCAAGTTTTAAAATGTAATTGATCAGTAGCGACATTATTAGTTCATATGACACAACATGATCAGGGGTGCAACGATGCATCGAGTTAGTTGAATAATTCAATTATAAAAAAGATTTTAGGTATATTTTTAAGCTATTTTTTTGTCTTCTTTTAGGCTATACTTGTTATTTCTTATATAAAGAGTTGGCAGTTCGTCTTGTAACCAGAAGGTTGCCGGTTCGAGCCCCGGCTCGGACAGTCTCGGTCGTTGTGTCCTTGGGTAAGACACTTCACCTACTGCCTACTGGTGATGGCCAGAGGGGCTGATGGCGCGATATGGCAGCCTCGCTTCTGTCAGTCTGCCCCAGGGCAGCTGTGGCTACAACTGTAGCTTGCCTCCACCAGTGTGTGAATGTGAGAGTGAATGAATAGTGGAATTGTACAGCGCTTTGAGGGCCCCGAAAAGCGCTATATAAATGCAATCCATCATTATTATTATTATTATTTGTAGCTGTCCATCCTAAGACAGCAGGCTAAAACAGACTCTGATCCTCAAAGGAAGGACTGAATACTGGAATATATTTGATGTCAAGATGTCTGCCGAGAAAAAAAGGTCTATCTGTATATCCCACCTATCTGTCTGTGACTCTTAGGTACATCACTGTTTGGAGAGGATCTCAAAGAGCCACCTAATCCCAAAGACATTCATTCATTCATTCAAAGACTTCTAGTTATTCTAAGTTTTTCTTTAGTTCAATAAAGCTGGGATTCATGTCTACAGACTACTTTTGACTACTGCCTTGCCCTAAGAGGTCTTCATAGACAGCAGTGCTTTTTTCATTTGGCAGACTTTAATGCCAAATACACTTCCTGGCACAATCCTCAAAGAGGGTTTGTGTAAAGCAGATCTATAAAGAAAGGGTTTGTGAATTTGATGATTGACTAAACAGAAAAAAACTCTCTTGCAACCAGTGACTTTAATGAGCAGAAAAAAATGACATTCTTTATTGAATTTTTAATTTATTGAATTGAATTTATTATTAAAACCATGGTTTTAAATAAAACTAGTTTTGATTTTATCTAGGATGTTGTTGCAGTGTATCTGACAGCTGGTACCTGGGAAACCCTACAACATAAAAAAAAAAATCCTAAAAAAACAGTAATATTCCGGCAGCTGGGGCGCCAAAATAATACCATAAAATAACAGAAAATAACTTTCCCATGAAAATACGGTTATTTTCAGTAATGACAATACAGTTTGTTGCCCTAATTTTACATGGGATTTTGAATTTTTTTAAACTTTAAATTAGGAACAATTGAATGTGATTAAACAATGAAATTACCTATAAAAACGGTCAATGAATGCGGCAATATGAATAATAATACTTAAATGTACAGAAATATACAGTTAACAGTTGGTTTAAATAACAATGGATTGCATTCATATAGCGCTTTATGAGACCCTCAAAGCGCTTTACAATTCCACTTTATAATTCCCATCACCAGTAGGCGGCAGGTGAAGTGCAGGGCCGTGCAGAGAGGTTTAAAGGGGCGGGTGCTCAAAGTTAAAAAGGGGCACATTGAGCCAGGCTGAATAACAACAACACACATTCATCAAGAATCTAATATGGGAAGGGCAGGGCTGTGTTGATCTGAGACTGTAGACAGTAAAAAGTCCATAGGAGAGATGGTAGCTGATTAAATAAGTGTCATGAGATAATAACAAAATGCAAAGATTGGTGACAGCACTTGGAACCATAAAGCAACAAAAAACTGTGAGAAATAATTTAGGCTCTGCCTGTGAATCACTCTTTGCTTCTCTTCTTCCTTCCATCCCATCATTTCATATATCACTCTCCACTTGCTGTCTATGTGAGAACAAGGCGCAACTTGCTATTGCAATAAACTATAATCTAATTATCCACACCTAACAACTGTTGCACTTAATCTATAATAAAATGATGACAGAAAAATGTTATAGCACTGCCTTTAGTAGCCTCACACAGCTCCTACTGTTTCCTCCTCATGTCCTTACCAGCCATGTCTGGACAATGTTATATCATGAGTTATATTTTTTTTAAAAATCCATCTAAATAAAACACACACATGCACGCACACACAGGGACATTTTAGACCTTCTTCAGAATACTGTATATACTATGGGCATCACTGTGCTGATCCAGAATCCTTACATTATTATTTATTAGAGCTACAATAATAAATCAATGAGGAGGGGGAAGTAATAAATATGAAATAATGTCATTATGATGATTCCATTTGTTTCACTATCCACTCTGTGCAGGGGCAAAGCTTGTTACATTTTTAAACTGTAGAGATACAATAATTTTACTGCTGTAAAATCCAAATTTTGTCTTATTTAAAATATAAATCTAATATAATCTGCTTCTTAATGTATGTTCTTTAAAATACAGCGTGTGTTTTTTAATATAATTATAATAATGCATAATTATGTGGACATGCATATTAGATCGTTTTTAGTGAAATATAATCCCTCCAGAAAGGCAGGAAAAGCCCGGAAACTTACTTTAAAACTAAATATGTTCTAAATACTTTAAAACTAAATATGTTCCCTAAAACGGTGACAGAGCTACAGACCCATGACAGCCTTACACAGGTAGCCAGCAGCTATAACCAGCACTACTTGTGCAGTTAATAAAAGGTCACAGGTAATGTTTGTCGCGCTGTTGCACACACAGCACGCTCGTTTGTTTCAGTTCGTCAGTTGCAACAAGACAACTTACCAACGTGTACATAATAAGCTAATACTCCTGTGTGCTGTACACTACAGCGTACGCTGTACACCTACTTACTGGTTTTGTCGCATCAGTCTGTGTCTCTGAGTTAACTTGTGTTTCTCCTACAGCTCTGGACCGCAAAAAATGCGCGTGCTCTTTGTGAGCTCGTTCCCGGCTCGTAACCAGCGCGTTCTGCCGTCAAGGGCGATCATTGGTTAAATGTGATCATGTGACAGATGCAAGCCAGATCCTTTTATTTAGCAAAACTGTGATTAATAGTTAAATATTATTGTTGAGGGGCACAGACAGGACTCCGCACGCACACACACATTAAAATTTTTTTTTTTAAAAAAGTTACCTCAACAAAAGGGCACTTTGGCACCCATCAGGAAAGGGGCGGGTGCTCAAGCCCCTCTAGCCCCCCCCCCCCCCCCCCCCCCCCCCCCTCTGCACGTGCCTGGTGAAGTGTCTTGCCCAAGGACACAACTACCTTCTGATTACAAGGCGAACTGCCAACTCTTGAGCAACGATTGCCCTAAATAACAATAATAATAATAATTATTATTTGATGTAAAAAAAAGTTTATACGAAAAATATATAAAATGATTCGTATAAACATATTACATTTGAATTTAACAGTTCAATCTTTCAAATAACGAACAAATATTTGTGAAATTATGATGCATTTGTGAATGTATTTTAACAATCTAAAATATGCATATATACAGACAGATACATTTAAAAAAGAAGAAAATTATGTTTTATTACATTTACAGTGATTTTACGTTAATTTACACTTGAAATGTAAAATCACAGTCTATTTATGTGAATTTAATGATATTCTAGAAAAACAGTACAAAACTGTAAAATACACAGTAAAATATTTTTATATCACGATTTTTTTTACAGTGTACTTAACCCTACATATGCTATTTTTGTATTTATATTTAACTGATTACCTTTTAAATCTGTTTAAAGTATTTTTCTTGTATACTGATTGCTGATGGATGCTAATATTTGTGAGGTGATTAATAATTAGCAGCAGTGGTATGGACAATGATTCAGAGTTAGGAGCGTGATTCCTCTTTACTGGAGCAGATCGGCGGGGAGGAGCTGGAAGTGTTGCCAGTGACAAGTTATCGGTTGTTGCCGCAATAAAAGTGAATAAATAAGATGAAAAATAAATTGATCGGCTGCTAAAAACGGCTTGTAAAATACCACGAGTTGTGTGACACTGTATACTTTTAACATAGCAGTGTAACAGCTCGAGCTTGTGGCAGCTACCGGTGCACACTACTAAACATCTCGGGAGCGGCGACAGCTCCGGCTGGAGCCACTGCCGAGGACCGTTCATTTGAGCGGTGGAACTGAAGGCTCGCGGAGCCCTCGCAGAACATTCCAACTATAATGTTTACCAAAGCGATTCACATGAGAAGCCTTTCCTATCAGACAGTCCACAGCATTACCAGTTTCTCATGTGTCCCCTGGGAAAACATCTCACCCCTGCTCTAAATGAATGTATAATGAATAAATACACGAAAACATATTTCTGACATTTCTGCTTTTTTTTCATGTGTTTACTGTCACATATATAACAAAATAAGGACGATACTGTAAACGTACTTTTGTTCTGCAATTTAAAAAATGCCAACATGCCAATGTTAACTAAAGTAGGCTTGCAAATAGTTTTACTTGAAATGGAGATTCCTCTTAATTTCTCTGAACACGTGAGATTTTTTTATTTCAAAGAAAATCAAAAAATTAAAATAAATGATGAATAAAAAATGTTCTGTTTATTATCAAAAAAATACATAATTAAAACAAGTTGAAGCCCTAAGAGGATGCTTTCAGTTTCCAGGTTGTGTTTGGGTCCTGTGGAAACTGGAAATCTTGGTAATAAAACAGATACCAAATACCAATAATGGAATAATAGCAATAATTTAAAATAATCTTTTACAAGTGAGACTTTTTATTCAAGAATCGGAATTTATTGACCGATAAATTCAATTTGATCCCACCCCACACAAACGTCAGAGTCCTCCCCGGAGGTCAGGGACGCTCTGATTCTGTTCCTGTCCATCATGAAATAGCCTCACTTAGTCTGGTTGTCTTAAATACTGTGTACGCTTTTTTTTTCTCCAACATATTGGTCTTTGTAACTAGTGTTACGTCAGCTCGTATGTGACTGAGAGAGAGAGAGAGAGAGCGCGCGCGCGTGTGTGTGTGTGTGGTGCTGGTGGGGGGGGGGGGGGGGGGGTACTCAGACCTGCACACATTACCTGCTCTTCATCCTTCTCCGTGCTCATCACTTATCGCCAGGCAAGCAGCGAGGCACCGACCAGGATCACAAACCCCGCGGAGAAGCGTAAAGTATGCCTCCCGAGGCGCTTCGGTTTGGATCCGGTGTCTGTTGTTTAATCTTTGGCGGATTTTACGTGGACGAGTTGGTGAATGGATCCAAAGGACACCGAGCCGTAAGTTGCAGGTTCCAGCTGGAAAACTTCTAGTTTGAAGCTTATTGGATTGTGACTCTGCAGCGGAGGACTTCCCACATCAAAAGCTGCTGCTGCCCGCAGGGACCGCCGGGGAGCTCTGTGAAGACCCTGTGATTTCTCGTGTAGTGGAGAAGAAGATCATCTTTACTGTCCCAGATCTCCTCCACTGAGGATCTGTCACTTCAGGCCCGTTTGTGAATACATATCTCGAAGATGAGAGCTGTCTCCTCTCTCTGTCCTCCACTTGGTCGAATGTGGATGGATGTGGCGTCGTGAGGAGGCACTAGCCTGAGGACAGTTTGGAGTTTTTTGCCCACACATTCTTCACCTCATGCAGTTCCTTCGGCCGGCCTGGGCTCTGACTGCCGCCGCGGTCTGCTTCCTCCTATTGCTCCTCCACAGCCAAATCCTGAGAGAAGGTACTGTTTCTGTTTTCTGGTTACATAGTTACATACATATGTGCCTGTGTATGTTTGTGGTCAAACTTAGGAGCCAGAGTGCCTCAACAGGTCAGATACAATATGGAAAAAAATGTACTGAAAGGTTTCTGTCTCTGTGGTTTCAGTACCCGGAGACACTAACAGGGAAGTGCATTTGTGCATGCAGTCCCGCGGTTTTAGTCGTCTGTGCAGCGCTTGTGCAGCAGTGATATGGTTACGGTATGATGATGATATGGTAAATTAAGATCAGAGATGTAAAACAAATGAATCAACATCAGTAGAAACACGGACCCTGGTCGGGACGTCCGGGCGGGATAAAGCGCTCAGGAAGCAGTCTGAGCTCCAGCAGAGCTTCGATGTTTTTCGCTATAGGAAACCGAAGCAATCGGAAACAATCTCAGAGATGAAACACTCTACCTGTCTATCCATCGTGCCACACACAGAGAGACTGTACGGTTCTGTACACAGACCGTGCAAGGAAATCTAATGAATGTCATGGCAAGTTATTAAACTTCCTTCTTAGCAATTGTGACATTTATTTTGTTGGTCTGGTCGCTCTGCACTGTTTCATTTCTAGACTGATGTGCAGGTTTTATCAGTAACAGACACAATAATACAAAGTGTTTATTTTACTAATGTTCTGGACTATTTTTAATCCTTGTTAAAAAGTAGTTTTGATGTTTGTATGCTGATCTCTGTTGTGTTAAGAAAATATATGACATAATGTGGCCCCGCCGGTACACAGGATTTAGGCTTGTGTAAAGCTCCACTCTCTCAATGCAGGGGCATTACACTTTTATTACAATTATGATTAGAAATTAAAACTTGACCAAAATCTGATTAGATTCAAGCAGGAGCTAGAAAAGTCTCTTTGCAACTCTAAAAGACAACAATCGGGAAAACAAATGTTTTTCTGATACTTTTTATTATTTGCAATGAAAAGAATGAAGTTATTGATCTTTTCTGAAAAATGGAAATTTGTAATGCAGTTACATGGTAGTAAAGGAGGACTTTAAGCAGCTGGTTCAAAAGCCGAACTCAACATACAATGTCTCATGTAAAAAGAGACATTGAAGAGTTCTGAAGAGTTAAAAGGTTAAGTTACTTTAGTTATTATTACTCGAAATTACAGCGCTTTGTCTTTATTCCATATGTAGTGGCGACAAGAACAAAATTCTGTCACGGATACAAATGTTGGTGATCGTGACATTAAGTGCAGGCGATGTCTGTTGAACGTGACCTGTGGAAAAAACAGAGAATAAAACGTTGCATTTGCAGGGGGATGCTTTATACAAACGTAATATTATAACAAATCTTTTATTTAAAAAAAAATTATAGATTTGAATAATTGTTGTATGTGTGACAATATTCACGAACAGTTTTGTGGAGCTTGGCCAGCACATTGAGGAAGAAATAGGGTACATATATGCAAACATACATAATGATCATTATAGTAAGAAGATAGATAGATAGATAGATAGATAGATAGATAGATAGATAGATAGATAGATAGATAGATAGAGAGTGAGAGAAAGGACAGACAATGCTCTTAATTTTGTTTGCACTAACAAATAAATTGTACTGCTTACAAACTCCAGTCACCAGTAAAACATAATAAATATAATTGTCATAATTTTCTTGAAACATTGCATTATTTACATCCTTAGCTGAGTGATTCTTGCCAAAACAAGCATCACTGCAGTAGTAGAGAACTTCTTTTTGTGTATGCAAACACTACTTAATAGCGCATTAGATAGTGGTGGGTCAAAAATTGTAACTTCCTTCCGGACTCATCTGGCTGAAATGTCGCCAACAGTGTGAAAATTTCAGTGTTCAGGTTTATTCTGTGGTGGATAGTAAAGAAAAGAAGGAAGTGCAGAGCATTTTTACAAAGCCTTGTCCCTGAAGCACCACACACACAATACTCCAGCTTAGTGTTGGAGTCCCACTCGTACTTTGCATTCACTAAAAACACTGATATAAAATTGCTCAGTGATCCAAGTGGAAAAGCACCACAGCGTTTACTTTAAAGAGAACAAAAAAAAAATCAACCTGTTCTGCTTTCATCTCTAGCAGCACTGATTTTTCTGTGGTTGTCAGTACTAGTTTGCAAAAAGCACCTCATCAGGGGGTTCTGCAGTGTTGAATATGTCCCTCCTTTGGGATACCAAGAGAGCAGTAACATTAATAAGCTCAAACGTTTCCAATGAAAAGTGAAAATGAGTTAATAAGTTGTGATCAGAAAGGGCCAGTAAAAATTAAACAATGTCTTTTGCCTCTAAGGTGTAAGCTGGATTGTGTCCAGTAAGTTGAGCAATTTTAATTTTGGAAAAGTGGACAAAGTTGCAAGGAGCCAGATCTAGTGAACAGGTCAGCTGATGAGCAAACATTTTGTCGATGCAGCCTAAAAAATGCATCTTTAATACAGTTTGTGCCAGCACAGTGCAGCCTCCATGTTGTTGTAGGCTTTCCATAAATATGATTGCAAAAGTCTTCATCAGCAGCTTCTGCAGAGGAAAATCTGCAGGAGAAAGTTTATATTCTAACATACTAACAGTCATGCTGCATCATGTTCACCTGCAGAAAAACAGAGAGAAACATCTGGATGTCTTATAATCAGTGTTTTGTTAAGCTGCATTAACACTCAACAACATCATCAGCTGTAATATCAAAAACTGGAACTGATATTATAGCAATTTGTGTCAGCCAAGAATACAGTGAGAACATATTCAGTTCTCTCCTCTTTGGTATACTGCACATAAAATCTGCAGTTAATGAAGTGAACTTATTTTTTGTTTACTTGTGGAGTGAACTGAAAAAGATTCCAACTAATAATAAAAGTACAGTGAGGGTAGCATTAGTTAGTGTCTGGGTAGGTCTAATGACTTTTCTCAGGGCCTCATCTTTAGCTACTGCAGGTCTTAACATCCATCAGGTCAGTTTTCCAGCTAGCCAGTGTTGAAGAACCACTTGCCACTTTTGAGGCATGGAGTAAAAGCTAACAGTCTTTCCTTGGTTTTTGTAATTGCTATAGCCAGGACAAAACAAAACTGACCCCACAGTTTTTTAGACCATACAGTGTGAAAACTGTAATACATTTATGTTTTAAATTATGGACAGTACAAGCATTTCATGCCCACTTTGAGCTCAAGCCCCTTATCCTGTGAAACCAGGCAGACACTCTTTCTACCTTTATGACTCTCTTCCAGAGAACTGTTTTGAGCTGTTGCTGGAATATTTTGTCATTGGCTGATAGTGCTGGGATTAGGTTCACAGCTTAAGTTGTTATTATTGTAGGCTCAAGAGACTGGGTTCCCATAATGCACTGGGCTTGACCACTTCCCCCTTTTGTGGTACTATTGCACACCATTAAATTTTGTGTTATGTCCTGTTTGTTATTGTGTTTACTCTATGCAATCCTCTGGTGTTCTCTTCCTCTTACAAGGCAGTTCTTTCTTACCACCATCACCAAGTGCCTTCATAGGAGATTGTTAATTTAGTCTTGTCTCTGTTTAATATTGTTTTTCTACCACAAAGTGTGTTGAGATAACTATTGTTGCTAACTGTTGTCTGCAAAATGATGCCCACCCCACGGACATGCCAGATTAAAACAGACATGCCTCCAACTCTAAGCTACAAAAAACAGCAAAAACAAAACAAAACAAAAAATAAAGTCCATCATAAAGGCAGATTATAGTGGCAGGTTGTGGTTTTTGCTCAGGGAGCGGTCTGAGGGAGGGCTGATCGGCACAGGTGTCGTACATTCACTAATCCCACCTCTCTCTTGTTATGCAGTAGCCTGCTGGGACCTTGAGACTCTCTTGCACACAGACTGAGAGGTTACAGCCAGCTTAATAAAGAAGAGCTCAGTTACGATTTGTGTGCAGTTTGGTGTGCTGAGCAGTTATAGCTGAGCACACAGTCTTTATGGTGTGACTGAGGAAATTAACACTGTCATGTACATCTGAGTGTGTGCTGAGGAGACCTTACGGTTTGTGGGATAACTGTTACACGGCAAATTTCCCAAGAGAGGTGGGAAACTGAGCACTGTTTTATTGAGTGTAACGAGAGGCCTGTGACTGTAAGAGATTTGGGTTTTGTTTTGAATTCACACACCAGTAAAGACAAAAACTTGAAGAGGGGAAAGAAATGCAAAGAGACTTTATTTTTGAGAAGGGGAAAAGTTTACCAAGGTTTTTATGTTTTCTTGGAACCAATTTCACACCAGAAGGTAGTCTGTGTGGTATGTAAAAACCACATAAGATTTCAAAGGTTGAGGGTAAAATTTGTTGTATTGCTTTTACACCCGGATGTATTTTATGTAATAACATGCAAAGGCTTGAAAAATGTTCTTTTCAGGATTTTGCACTAGCTGCATGGTAGTTAGCTTGTTTTGATTAAAGATTTTCTTTTAGTTGTGTGTGGTTCAGGGATTTAGGCAGACCTGAGGACTGTACTATGAAGCAGGACTTTTCCTTATCAAGTTAAGTTCAAGCTTAACCCTACCCTTCTTTTTACAGGGGTCCATTGCCATGGTAACCTTAACCTGCTGCAAACTTGTTCCAGATTAGGAATCAGCTGATCAGTTCTCTAGAAAGCTGTGCCTCCATTCCTGGAAGAACCGTGACAGTTGGAAGGTTTACATTTTTTTAATAGAGCCAAAAGTCTATTTCCCATTTTGTGTGATGTATTGAATATATATTTCTATATGCAACTTTATTTATTTAAAACAGTCTTATGGTTCTACTGCCCTGCGACAGACTGGTGACCTGTCCAGGGTGTACCCTGCCTCTCGCCCTAAGACAGCTGGGATAGCCCCCCCACTCCGCTCTTCTCCATGACCATGAAAAGGAAAGGTGGAAGAGAATGAACTACTTGTTTATAATCTATTATAATTCTTTTGTATTTAAATGACAAAGCTGTGAGTAGTAACTCACAGAAGTCAGCATTTTTGGTAGTTTTCCTTCATGACTTAAAATAGGCTAATGTGTATTACTATAGCAGCTTATACTGATCCATGTACTTAAAGCACACACATTTAATACTACAGTGCTTTTCTTCTCTCACACACTGTTGTGTTGTTTTCAGTTATTGTGCATTTCATCTAGTTTTATTTTGTGTTGAAAAATCAGCCACTTTGTTGCCAGTACACTTATCAATAATTGTGGTTGCTCAGATACTACAACACCGCCTCTTTAATGTGAATGCACAAAGGAAACCCAAGTTCAGCCAGAGTCATGTGATCGCTGCCGTTCACGTAACAGAAAGCTGGCCTCGGTATGTTGAGCTCGATTCATAGTACAAGCCTCAAATTCTATATGAGAAAAGAAACTGTCCTTGATGTGACAATTCCACTCTGGCTCTTTGTGAAAGTGATTTTTGACATTTCTGATCTGATACCAGACTTCTTTCACACTGTGGGTGATACCTGGAATTAGTCATGTTTCATAGATGTTACTGTTTTTATTTCAGGTAGAATATGCACTTCTGAGGCAGCCAGATGCAACATAACACTGGGACATTTAAAGCTCTCCTCCGTCTCTGATGTATGACAGAAAAACAATAAAATCCCCTCTGCTCTCCGTGAAGCAGAAACTGGCTTTTTTGTTTTTATTCAGCAGCTGCTTCCGAGTTTCTTCATCATATGCAGATGTTTCAGATAATCAGTGCTGCTGCAAAAAGAGGAATATCATAAAGTCCAGCAGCTGCTCATTGAAATTCATCAGTCATAGCTCAAACAGAGTCAAGTGAGCAGCTGCACGTTTGCAATGATTCTGCAGAGTCTTTTTTGTAAAACGGTCTGCCAGTTTACATGACATCAAAACACAAGGTAAAAAAGCACAATATAAAAGATCAGTTGTAGAACGTTGTTTTGGTTGTCTCTTTTTCATTGATCATCACAGTGTGAAACACTTTAATGAAGACAAACCGCAGATCAAGTTTAATTTCCTTATGCTCTCTGTTTACTTTGTGTTTCCTTCCTTTTATCTGCCTGCTCATAAAGCTCGTTTAGATCCTGGAAACAAACCTGTTATGCAGCAGACACGCTGTTGTGCCTGCGGTGTTGAAAGCTTAACTAAGGAACCTTCGGAGCCCAAATTAATTTTCAATGCTCCATTAAGTTGAGCGTATATTCATGGGAATTATGAACACAGCAACTGAATGAAAGAGGGAATCATCAGCTGAGGAAAAAAAACACACAACAAAAATTAAGAAATCGAAAAGCTCCAGAGAGTGTAATTGGATTTGAATAAATGGGTCTGGAGGAGGAACATCAGCGAGTGATTCAGCGGTAAGCATGGAAGTGTGACAAAAAAAAGCCAAAACCCCTTGGCTCAGCTAGACAAGATAGGATCTGTTGCCGTGTGCACAAACACTGACAAGCTTTGATTTCCAAAATAAAAGTGTCTTCAGCAGAAACACGAGCTCAACTGAAAACATTAGTTTTAAAAAAGTTAAACTATATGTTCCTGTGCAAAATAGAGGAGTCGGACTCCAGGATTTAAGAAAGGGTAATATACAATTAAAATCAGTAGAAAAAAAATCCTATTTGGAAGCAACACTGAATGTGACTGACGATGCCAGCTTCTTTTGAAGGGTGGGTGGTTTAAGTCTCATCACTCAATCAAAACGAGAGGTTTATTTCTGAAATACCGATGTTCACGATGCCAACGCTATGTGGTACATCACTTTTTTGCACATGCAACACTCTGTCATGTTCTCACAGGTCATGTAGCTTCTCTGCTGCTGGCTGGTTGTTTGTCACATGTGTGCAACATATGCTAACATGCTTTCTGTGATTGTTGTTACAGCAGACGATGTCACTATCCATGGGCTTCTATATTTAAAAAAAGCAAATAATAATATTTAATAATAATATATTGCTGAATATTGTATAATAATAATATCATATAATAATATTGTAGTAATATTTGTAGTATTTTAATTATGTAATTATTTCAGTTATGCATTTCAATTGATCTCTTTACATTTCATATTTATAAATCAAAGTTTTCCCTGATATTTAACATTGCACTTTAATAATATACTTACATGGTCTACCTAATAGATGTAATAAAGGTATCAATTAAATGTGTCATTAATAAAAATTGGAAATAATAACAATAATAACAGACATTACTTCTGTTACCTTGAACACATAAGCAGATTTCTGTGTCTGCATTGTTCTGTACAGTTTATGAATGCATTTTGCTAGAAATCTTTATTAGCTTGTGTGGATGGATTAGCTTAATGGATATTTGATGCCACAGTGGCAAATATCAAACATCAAACATACAATCTACAGGAAAGGCCACAATAAATACACAGAGAGGTCACTGAGTGATAGAACACTGGTGAAACTAATATGGGCAGTGAAAGCAATCATAAATCCAGGAAATAAAAAAAAACATACAAAATACCCACAATGAAAGTAATTGTAAATTTCCACAGTAATGCTAAGCACACATTACATTGAAGAATGGGGAAGATACAGACAAAGAAAGACAGGAGGCAGGAAAAAGAAGTAAAAAACAAACAAATAGATAACAGTTTGGTGTATCTGTAGATTTGTTTTAATACTTCCTCTCCAAAAGTTGCTCTACGTCATGTTAAACACAACCTCTGACTTATTTGATAGTTTGCTAGTCTGCTTTAGAGACTTCCATCTCACCCGTTGCTGGATTCTGAATTTGTTTCCTGGTGCACAATAATAGACTCATTATCTGTCATCAGAGGGCCAGCAGACAGCTGCTTTATCACATCAAAATCAGTTTCACCCTCATCATTATTCTTCTTTCTTCCCTCTTACGGTAAACAATTCAATTTGCAGGGAAATTGAAAAAAAAAGACAATAGATAATAAAAGGTCATATCCACTGGGTGTCAGTTTATCTTTTGTCATCTCCATGAATAGATTGTGTGTCAGCTCCCACTGGTAAGGAAACAGCAATACAAGTGGAAAAAACAATGTCCTGTAACTGTTATTATTTTTCTGTAATCTGAGCTTTTCTGCAACAGCCGAGTTTAAAGCGATTTGTTTGGCCAAACAGTGGAGTAAAAATCATACAAGTGTTTCACTGCAGAGAGAAACAGCAACGATCAGAGGAAGGACCCACTGGCAGGTAGTCTGCACAGAAAGTGTACTGCTGTAAAACAAAGGATAATACTGAATGTCAGCTACAACTGTGCCTCTTACAGTGAAATTTCTTGACAAAAAGGTTATTTTTCTTGTCCACTTTTAAAGTAACACTTGAACAGAGTTTTTCCAGTGGAGAAATTAACAACCAGGAACTAAAAATTCAACTAAAACTAATAATTACAATGATAATTCAATGAGCAGGATTTAAAAAAAAAAAAAATCAGACCTGAAGTTTAACATGACTAGAATAATATCAAAATTAAAATATCAAATTTAAAAACAAGAGAAATCCCTGAGACCAAGAAAACATACTGAATTAGGTTGATGGAAAAAATTCCTGAGGTTAGAAAGAAAGTCCAGACAGACTAGACAGCAGTTTTTCTTACTTTCTAACTGTATTAGTGTCATTTGTTGGAAGCAAAGCTAAATTAAGATGCTCTCTGGTTTGGTGTGATTTTATGACCTTTGATTTGCATCAGGTATGAGAGCAAACAAAGCGATGGAGAAATGTCATCTCCCCAAGATGAACTTTGGCCTTTTGGAACCAGAAAGTAAATCAGTGATTTGACAAATCTTACAGACCTGATTTTACAGAGAGGAGAAAGAGGGAGAAGTGTCATAACTACTATCATGGTAACTCTCAGGCAGTGATCAGTGTCCATGCTGCCTTGAGGTTAACAGAAGCGGGAGGTCACATCAGAGAGATAGCTAGAGTGCTATTAATGCAGGCTGTCATATGTAATTATGAACTTCATTTCCCCCCCTGGCCTGTCCACCAGTGTAGCAATCAGAATTGTTGTCTGAAGGCTTAAAAATGCCAAACAGATTTACTTTCACAAGTGGAGCATAGTGGCATTGACTATAATGGTCCACTTGATGGTATTTTATTAGAACTTTATTAGGAGTTTTTGTTTTGGATTATTACAAACCAGGAAACAGAAAAGGAAAAAATGAAAGAAAGTGAAGTTGGGGGAGAAAGTTAAGAGAAAGACAGGGAGAGAAAAATAGAGGAGAAGAGGAAAAACACAGAGAAACTTTTTTTTTCTCAACACCTGTTGAGGAAAAAAAAACAGCAGAGAAACCACGGCAAAGACCAGCATAAATAAAAATGACAATGTTACTGAACAGCACACAGTACTAATAATACAAGATATTTTTAGAGGCAACAGCAGCCCAATATAGTGTGTGTGCGAGCACCTGTGTGCACACCTGTGTGAACACTTGTGTGTACACCTGTGTGCACACCTGAACTTCATCTAAAGTGTAGTCTCAGCACAGTTGTGTGCAGTGTTAGTGTTAGGAAAGATCATGTTACTGTTAGACTCACTTTTATGAAACTGTTTTCTTTGTATGTGTTTCATCAGCACAGAGCTCAGTTTTAGCATTGCATCTTTTGAGTAGTGTCTGTCCTCAAATAATAACCAGCCCCGTATGAACCTCATGTACAGAAAGTCACAACTTCATTTAAAGACAGGCTTGTATTAGAGACACACTGTGTGGGGTTTTTTTTTCTCAAATTTCCTGTTTTATTAGTATATACTGTTGTGTTTTCAGCTTCACTCTTAATGTCAGTATTATTGTATGTGGTGACTCACTCTTGAGTGTGACACTCTGAGTTTGCACTCTGGTAATGAACCATACATTTGGAAAAAAACAAACAAAAAAACCCCCAGAAACAAGTGGACTTGTGACTTATATGTAAACTGAGGGGTGAGCTCCTGCCATTAAAAGACACAAATCATGTTGTAGTTTTTTGTTTATCTAACAAAGCTCCTCTGGAGCCACTAGCTTGTGTACATAAATCGAATGTGCAAAGTTGAAGTAATACAGCAAGCCTTCTCTACACTAGGGGGGTAATTTGTTTGCATACTGACACTTTTTGTTGCTCATTTGATGTTTTCATCTAGTTTCGCTAATGCCATTTTCCTGCACTTAAAGGATCCTGTGTGTTTTGAAGAGGAGAAAGTATGCCTTGTCACAAAGACATTAATCCTCCTGAGTGATTACTTCCGTGACGGACAGCGGCAATGACTCCGAGCTGATAGAAACAACAGCACTGCGCCTTTATTCATGTCTCATCGAGGCGTTGCTGACAGCAAACACTGCATGCTGCTTCAGAACCTCTGAGCTCCCAAGCACTTCTGACACTCTGCCATGTTTCAGTCTGACAGGCTTTTCACCCCAGCAGCCAGTATTTCAAACAGTCCCAACTACAGAATGACAGAATGAATACAAAAGCAGCTGAAGGACAGAGTGGCCTCTGAGAGAGGCTGTGAAGCTGTTCTCGAATTATTTAAACTCAATGAAAAATAGTATTAAAACTGCATAGACCGCTTACAGAAAAGTGATCACCAAAATCTTAAACTGATCCCTAAAATTTATAGAGGGCCAGTGTAAAGAAGCCTTGTGAGAAGGCTTGCAGGGGCTCATGGGGTCATTTTTAGGTGATCCAGGGATTTGGTGGGGCAAAGTCATTTATAACAACTGAGCTGTGAAAGCTGTAAAATGGACACTCTTCAGCAGATGATAGAAACTGGATGGTACAAAACAACCAACATGTTTATAAAAAACTGAACATGTGATCAGAAGGAACACTAATTCCAGGTGGCTGTCACCATTCAGAGGAAATTATTAGGGGCACACACAAAAAAACCCTTTCTGTTTTTTGCATATTTAATGCGTGATAATTGGCTGCCATCAAGTTAATCAGATCTAAAGGACAGATCATGTAAATTTAAATATACAAAATGACATGTGCAACTGAATATCATCTGCATAACAACCAGTGTTGGGACTAAGGCGTTACAGTGACTACGTTATTATTGTGGTAACGAGCACGGTAACTAGTTATTATGCCAAAATCAGGAACGCGTTAATCGTTACTGGGATTTAGATAGGCTCGTTATTTGTTACTTCGTGTGCTGGCTATTGCGGAGCTTCCACAGATTCAGTAACATTAGCAAGTGGTGGAGGCTGGCAGGTGGATGAGAGAAAGGGGAGACAAGAGGAGAGACCCGAAGCGGCCGCCAGTCCGAGTGTCAGGTGAACTGAACTTCAGGTAAGAAGTTTTGACCTGCAGTCTATCTGGGTCAGATATAAACCAAGTTTAGGTGGAGTTTATTTTTGTTATGCTGACTTTTGCTGCGTACTCGCTAGCATGACTGAGTTTCTATACAGTTGGGTGGGTGCTATGATGTTACTGATGTTGAACTTTATTTCATTCATAAGGTTAGTTAGTAGAGTTGCCAACCGTCCCGTAAAAAACGGAATCGTCTGGTATTCAGAGAAAGTATTGCGTCGTATTGAGGTGAAAAGAAACACAGTTTGTCCCGGACTTCAGCTACAATGAAAAAGACACAAAGCTGGAGTTATTCTGTCGTTACGCTGCAGCTGTTTCTTCTTCTCTCATTCTCACCCTCTCCCGTTTCTACTTCAATCATGAAACTGATCAATGATCCGCTGATCGGCTTTTCTCTCTTGTTTGTTTATCGCCCACTTCGCGCCAGAAAGAAGAAACCAAATCGCGTTAAACAACAGCAGCACATTTAAGCTTGATCAGCTGTTGTTAGAAGTTATTTAATATTGTAACGATGGTTAAATGTTATTTTACAGTGACATGTTGGTTATCTCTGCACACTGTTGTTATTTCTTTAAGATACATGTTTGGTTGTGCTGCAGGAAAAAGGGAGTTAATGTGTGCAGGAAGGGGAGGGGGGTCCTTGTTGTTGCGTGACTGTGCGGGGCTGAAGTGAGGTGCAGTACGTGGGCACTCTCCCCGGAGTTAACGGCCCGTTTGCCTGTGTTACCGAATAAACGGACAAACTGAGATCCAAACGTCTGGTTCTTGTGAACGTTACACTGGTGTCAGAAGTGAAGAAAGAAAAAAAAAACCCGAAAACGCCCGACACCCTGTTGCTGGCCACGCTGACCGTCACGAGACACGAGGATGTTGCCGGGCAAGATTAAGAAGGAGACGGAGGAGAGGGAGGTTCGTCCGCGCTCGCCTGCCCATAGAGTGAGGGAAACGGCGCTGCGGCTGTCTGCTGAGGCTGGATTTTCTCCAGGTTTGACTAGGCTCGGGAAGTTTTCGCACAGCGGCCGCGATTCCGGCGGGAAGGAGTCGACCTCGCTTGGCGCGCCGTCACGTGATGTAAACAAACATGGCGGCGCCCAGCAAGCTGCGGCGAATATAAAAACGCCTAAGTTCAGCGGCAAGACGCCATGGGAAGTGTTTATTGCACAGTTTGAGCTGTTAGCTGTTGCAGCTGGCTGGTCTGAGGAACATAAAGCTCTCCAATTGGCTTTGTGCCTTTGTGAGGATGCAGCTGCATGCCTGCTGCTGCTGACCGAGGAGCAAAGGGGAGATTATAATGCTCTGGTTGGGGCACTTCAGAGACGCTTCGGGCAGTATAACCAACCAGTGTTGCTGAGGTCGGAGTTCCACAACAGACGCAGATTGCCAGGAGAGCCCCTTCGCATTTTGGCCCATGAAGTTGAGTGTCTTTGCCGGAGGGCGTATGACAGCATGCCACCATCAGTGCAGGCGGAGTTAGCTCGGGACCAGTTCCTGCAGGCCCTGAGCCCTAAAGAGCTCCGTATGCAAACTCAGCTTGCTCGACCGGCCACACTCAGTGCAGCCCTGGAGCTAGCCTTGGAGAGGGAGATGCTTGCAGGATCCTCTGGGGGCGCTGATGACACACATGTGGTGAGGGCTATGTCAGCACCTGTGGAGCAGATGGAGATGCCAGCGGGCCTGTGCAGTTTGGTTCAGACGGCTTCTCTGCAGTCGCCTTCCCCTCGGGCTGGCCCACGCCGCCGACCACAGAGCTGCTGGGGATGTGGACAAGTCGGACACCTCATCAGGCAGTGCCCCAAGCTTGCAGCGGTTCAGGGAAACGCACACGGGCCCGTGTAGGTGGGAGTACACGGGCCAGGGAGAACAACATCCCCACACCACCGCCATTTCCGCCCGGTGCGGTCATCGCTGTGGGCTGGACCCAGGTTGGCGACTTTTGCCATGTTCCAGTGATGATTGCGGGGGTGTCCTGTACGGCCCTTCTGGACACGGGGTCCAATGCAACGCTGGTCCGACCCGATGTTGTCCCAGCCGGAGCTGCTGTGCAACCAACTAATGTGCGACTTAAGACTGTGACCGGTGATCTGGCCCCAATTAGAGGGAGGGGAGTGTTCCAGTTTAAGGTGGGGGACCTCGGTGTTCCTTACGCTGCCTGGGTGGCTGACGTGCAGGACGCCTGCATCCTTGGACTGGATTTTTTGCGAGCCATTGGTGGTGTACTGGACTTAGGCAAAGGCTTCCTCGTACTCCCTGATGGGAAGAAGGTGCAGCTTATTCCTCCCCCGGTCTGCCCAGCATCTGCCGCGGCGTCCACCTCCACCTCGGAGACCCCTGCAGACCCGCCAGCAGAACAGCAAGCGGGAGAGGAGGAGACGCTCTCAGCAGTGAGGAGCATCTGGTCAAAGAACTGTGAGGGGCTGACTCCACAGCAGCAAGAGAGTCTATGGCAGGTACTAAGAGAGTTTAGTGACATTTTTGCCCTGAAAGAAAGTGATGTTGGCTTGACACATTTGGTAGAGCACGTCATTGAGACCGGGGATGCCCAGCCTATTAAAGTGCGCCCCCGCCGCCTGCCCCTGGCTCATCAGGAGGCTGCTGACAGAGAGTTGTGTGAAATGATGAAGGCGGGCACCATAGAGCCATCTGATAGCCCGTGGGCCTCCGCTGTGGTGATGGTGCCTAAGAAAAAAAGCCCAAGGATGCGTTTCTGTGTGGACTACAGACCACTCAACAAAGTGACAAAAAAGGACTCTTACCCCCTTCCCAGGATTGATGAGTCTCTCGATTTAGTAGCCGGATCCTCCTGGTTCTCCACCCTGGACCTGCGGAGTGGCTACTGGCAGGTGCCACTGTCCCCTGAATCCAGACCGAAGACAGCCTTCTGCACTAACAGGGGACTATGGCAGTTCAAAGTCCTGAGTTTTGGTCTTTGCAACGCTCCTGCTACCTTCGAGAGGCTTATGGACAGTGTGCTGGCTGGCGTCCCACGGCAACGGTGTCTGGTCTACCTGGATGATCTTCTAGTACACGGGAGCTCCTTTGATGCTGCCCTGGATGCCCTGAGACAAGTGTTGGGGAGGGTGGCGGCTGCAGGCCTGAAGCTGCACCCCGACAAGTGCCACTTCATGAGGAGAGAGGTAGAGTTTCTGGGCCACAAGCTGGGTCATGAGGGCATCAGCACTTTGGAGGAAAAAATTCACACCATTACTGAGTGGCCCACACCAGCAGACCAGAAACAGCTCAAAAGCTTCCTAGGACTGGCGTCTTATTACAGGAGGTTTGTGAAGGGCTTTTCCTCTATAGCCGCACCACTCTTCCGCCTGCTGCAGAAGGACCGTGACTTCATCTGGACCCAGGACTGTCAGCAGGCATTCAACACCCTCCGCAGATCGCTGACAGAGTCCCCAGTCCTCGCCCCCCCTGACCCCACCCTGCCTTTTGTCCTGGACACTGATGCAAGTAATGTGGGGCTGGGAGCTGTGTTGTCGCAGGTTGGGCCGGAAGGTGAGAAGGTGGTGGCGTACTTCAGCCGGGTCCTGAACAGGAGTGAGCGGCGCTACTGTGTCACACGACGAGAGCTGCTGGCCGTGGTGGCAGGGGTGAGACACTTTAAGTACTACCTGTGTGGCACATCATTTGTTATCAGAACCGATCATGCCGCCCTCCAGTGGCTGATGTCTTTCAGGGAGCCAGAAGGACAGGTGGCTCGCTGGCTGGAGGAGCTCCAAGCCTTCAATTTCACTGTGGAGCACAGAGCAGGGACGCACCATTCTAACGCAGACGCCCTCTCTCGCCGCCCATGTGCTGCAGCTGGCTGCCGTTACTGTGAGAAGCGAGAGGAGATAGAGCGGGAACTCACAACAATAGACGGAGCAACACAGCTCGCCTGCAGGGCTCTTCTGGTGGTGGATGCAGCGGAGTGGAGGGCACGGCAGGAACAAGACACTGACCTGCTGCCAGTCCTGCAGTGGCTGGAGAGGGAGGAGCAACCCCTTTGGGATGAGGTCACTGGGTTTTCCGTCTGTACCAGGGGGCTGTGGGCCAAGTTTGCAGCTCTCAGGCTGAAGGAGGGGGTGTTGGAGCGTGCCTGGAAGGATCCTGCCACAGGGGAGGAGAGGTGGCAGGTTGTGGTGCCAAGGTCGCTGAGGTCAACTGTGCTGGAAGCCTGCCATGGGAGCACTGGCTCCGGCCACTTTGGGATCTCCAAGACCCTCCGCCGCCTCCGCCAGGGCTACTACTGGGGTCAGCAGCGGAGGGATGTGGAGGACTTTTGCCGCAGCTGTGATGCATGTTCCTCGCACAAAGGGCCACAGGACCAGTCCCGGGCTCAGCTTCAGCAGCAACCAGCAGGAGCTCCAATGGAGCGAGTAGCTGTGGACGTCATGGGCCCATTTCCTCGTACAGACAGAGGAAACCGCTTTGTCCTTGTGGCCATGGACTATTTTACCAAGTGGCCGGAAGCATATGCCATCCCAGATCAGGAGGCTGAGACTGTCGCTGATGTATTAGTGGAGGGGATGTTCAGCCGCTTTGGAACAGCAGAGACCCTCCACAGTGACCAGGGGCGTAACTTTGAGTCCAAGGTATTTGCTGCCATGTGTGAACGCCTTGGGATTAAGAAGACCCGCACCACCCCACTTCACCCCCAAAGCGATGGACTGGTGGAAAGGTTTAACAGGACGCTGGCCCAGCAGCTAGCCATCCTTACCTCAGAACACCAACGGGACTGGGACTACCATCTTCCCCTTATCCTCATGGCCTACAGGTCGGCAGTGCAAGACTCCACCCAATGTACGCCTGCCCTGCTCATGTTAGGGAGAGAGCTGAGAACTCCTGCAGAGTTGGCTTTTGGGAAGCCCCCGGACGCGCCAGAGGCACCACCAGGCCGGGACTACGCAAGGAAGCTGCAGGACCGGCTGGATTCTGCACATTCCTACGCCCGGGAGCAGCTGGCGAAGGCAGGCCTGCGCCAAAAGAGGAATTATGACATCACCACTAAGGGGAGGCACTTCCGTGCTGGGGAGCTGGTGTGGGTCTACAGCCCAAAGAGAAAGAAAGGACGGTGTCCTAAACTGGATTGCAGCTGGGTGGGGCCCTGCAGCGTCCTGGAGCGAGTGGGGGAAGTTGTTTACAGGGTGCAGTTGCCTCCTAGAGGGAGGAAAGTGGCGCTGCACAGAGACCGGATGGCCCCCTATAGAGGGCAGTCCCTCCCCTCCTTCCCTGAGGGACGTGTACAGAGCTCCCATGACCCTGCACAGAGGGACCCCCGGCCAGAGCTGCGTTCCCCTCCCTTGGACCCTTCACCTCAAAGCCCCGAAGCTCCGTGTACACCCCAGGGGCTCAGGAGGTCAAGGAGAGAACGCAGGTTACCACCCCGCCTCAGAGACTGTGTTGTTCCCTCGGGGACGAGGAACTTATTGCTGGGGGGGCAGTGTAACGATGGTTAAATGTTATTTTACAGTGACATGTTGGTTATCTCTGCACACTGTTGTTATTTCTTTAAGATACATGTTTGGTTGTGCTGCAGGAAAAAGGGAGTTAATGTGTGCAGGAAGGGGAGGGGGGTCCTTGTTGTTGCGTGACTGTGCGGGGCTGAAGTGAGGTGCAGTACGTGGGCACTCTCCCCGGAGTTAACGGCCCGTTTGCCTGTGTTACCGAATAAACGGACAAACTGAGATCCAAACGTCTGGTTCTTGTGAACGTTACAATATTAATTTCTAGTATCAGCTGATGTTTGCTGGAGCCACAGCTGTAAACCTGCTGGTCATGATGTCGGTTTGTATATCTGGTGAGAGGGAAACATAAAGATGAAACCAGGAAATGTCCTTACTGGATCATCAGAGCTGAACAGGTGATGGAGAAACAGGTTTACCTTTTAGGTGACATGAATGAGTTGAAGGGAAGTTATGAACTGTTTCTGAGAGACAAATAACACCAGCATCCTTTTTTTTACATAGCTGACAGCTGGTAACTGTGCAGGGGTGGGTCTAGCAAAGTTTTGCTACAGGGGCAGGTAGGGCATTAACAGGGAGAGGGGGGCACAAATAAATACTTTTCTTTCTTATTCTCATTTAAAATGTCTTGCTTTTAAAAAATAATTGAATAATTGAATAATTGAATAATTGAATCTTACAACAAACGATTGATAGATTGATGCATATATATCATCAAAACAGTGAACATCACAGTCGCAACAGTGTTTGTTTTCATTCAAAGGCTTTATGATTTTTTCTATAATGGCGGGCTCTAGTCAAAATGCCCGGGCCGATTATTTTGTCCCAGTCCAGTATGCAGCTCATCTGCAGTCTGGTGTTACCTACATCTTCCTATTCGGAAGGCAGAATTTCCGAGTTCTGAGTACAATCGAAACCACCACGACTGCGGTTTTTGTGTTGGATGTAAAAAGCGCACATGACGCTGTGACGTAAGCTAGAATCATGGCGGTGGTCAACGATGGTCCAGGCGTGGGATTTTTCTCGTAGAAAAATTTTTTCCGTTCTATTGGTAGGTGGCACAGTGCACTTGTGGCAAGTAAGCAAGCTAGAAGACTCGCAAAGTTATGGAAGCAACACATTAACAGGAGAATTCTAAGTAAAACCAAAGTTACTTTCCCTAGTAACTAGTTACTTTGAAAGTAACGAGTAACTTGAAGTAACTGAGTTACTTTTGATAGAAGTAATTAGTAATGTAACTAAGTTACTAATTTAAAGTAACTTACCCAACACTGATAACAACTATATGAATGATCAAAGACAACAGAAATCGCCTTCACATTTGAAAGCACTTCATGTAACTAAATAAACAATTAGTACTTGTGATTTGTTAAATATGTTTGTGTTTCTTTTTGATGAAATGGGTATATGTGATG
Organism: Neolamprologus brichardi; assembly: GCF_056152115.1. Classification (NCBI taxonomy): domain Eukaryota; kingdom Metazoa; phylum Chordata; class Actinopteri; order Cichliformes; family Cichlidae; genus Neolamprologus; species Neolamprologus brichardi. Next base: position 24,780,252 of record NC_142110.1, read on the forward strand.
ATTGTAATCCATCCATCTATTCTCTTCCACTTATCCTTATCAGGGTCCTTGGGGAGGGTTTGAGCCTATCCCCGATAGGTCGCCAACCTGATGCAGGGCTAACACAGAGAGACAGACAAACAACCATTGTACTCACATTCAAGCCTATGGGCAATTTAGAATGACCAATTAACCTAACCCCACTAACTGCCTGTTAGTGGGGTTAGTTGGGAAGAAGCCAGAGTACCCAGAGAGAACCCAGGCAAACACAGGGAGAACATGCAAACTTCACCGCTCAGAAAGGACCAGTCTCTATATTACTACAGTTCGTAGTATTCCTTAATGGACATTTGGCAGGCTTACATTTCACCCTCAATTACAGTACTGAAGAAATTTACTTTCTGGACATAAAAGTAACAAAAAAAGACAAATCTCTATCCACCTGTCTCTATTCTAAACTCACTGATCGGAATACATTACTTTATGCTGCAAGTTTCCATCCGAACCACCTCAAAAAGAGCCTCCCTGTAAGCCAATTGATTAGACTCAAACGTATCTGTGAAATTCCAGATGAATATAATAAGAGCAAAGAACAGATGTTGAACAAATTTAAAGAAAGAAAGTACAAAGATGAGTGGTTAAGATCTGCAGAAGAGAAGGTAAATTCAGTAAGCAGGGATTTCTATTTAGCAACTAAGAAATCTCCAAAACTTAAATCTAACCTTGTCTTTTGCACAACTTTTACACCAAAAACCAGAACCATTAAAGAAATCATTTTAAAACACTGGCATATCCTTCAAAATGACCCAAACTTATTAGGTACCTATAAGGAACCACCAATGATAACCTATAGGAGAGGAAGGAATATTAAAGATAGCCTTGTTAGAGCTTGCCAGGACCCTAATACTCCAGATAAAACTCTAATAAGACATAACGTACAAGGTAATTTCAAGTGTGGGTCATGCATTAATTGTCAATACACCAAAAATGTAAAATCATTGAAAGACCCTATAAGTAACAAAACCATTGCAATAAAGGGCTTTATCACATGCTGAACTAAAAATGTAATCTACATGATACAGTGCCCATGCATAGAAATATATATAAGAGAAACATCCCGCCCTCTGAAAGATCGAATTAATGAACACAGAAGTTCGATCAATAGGAATGATCTAACCAACCCTGTTGCAAGACGCTTCAATGATAAACATCCAAATTCACCTTTATTTTTTCTTGGCATTGAAGCAATTAAACTAAACCAAAGAGGTGGTAATACTAATTTTATCCAGAAAAAAAGAAAAGCATTTTGGATATTCCGTTTTAAAAGTCTGCACCCTAGATGTGTGAATGAGGATTTTTCTATCAATGAGTTTTTGTGAGCTTAAACTTTTTTAATATTTTTATTATTATTTTTTCCCAGTTACAATATTCTCGCCTGGGTAATGTTTATTTATTTATTTATATTTATTTTATCAGCAAAAGAAGGAGTAGCATTCTAGACATCTCGTTTTAAGTCTACATTTTAGAGATTTTACACTTTAGAGACATAAATGAGGACCTTTCCACAAATGTGTTTTCATGACTTCCTCTTGTTTTTTAGTCTAACTGCTGCACCAACCTCCTTGTTTTTTTATGTTTTTATGTTCTTTTATGTTCTAGTTTCTTTGTTTTTGTATATTCATAATATTCTTCTTATGTATTTCACACATGTGTTATCTTGAGACAGCTGGGGATTATGTGTCGCCCCCCCCCCCCCAATCTTCATCCTTAATGATCTAGTCCAGTATTTACTTGGGTGTGACTTAACCAAATACCAACCTGTTATACGTCATCTTATCTATCTATGAAGATGTGATCGGTTATTTTGATTTTTTTTTTCTGTTTCCTGTCTTTTATTTAAGCAAACTTCTATAATGTTTTACTATGACCCTGATGAAGGCCACAAGCCAAAAAGCGTTGGTCACATAATAAAGTTGTTCCTCTTCCCTTAAGCGTTGCTGGAGTTCCTGCATTGTGAATTGTTTCATCCTCTCCATGCACCTTGGAAGTAGGTGAAGTTGTGCCAGAAACTTTTGCTGTGATTCACACAAAGGCCCCCGCTAGATGGTAGAATCAAACTCAAGAACTTTCTGTGAAGCAACAGTGCTAACTACTGTGCCACCATTCTGCCCATGATGAACATAATGAGTGTATAAATTAAATAAATAAATAGATCACAAAAGAACCATAAAGAAAAGGTATAAATGGAGAAGAACATATTATAGATAGTATACAGGAATTAATTATTACGTTTCAGGAGGTCCCTCAAAGGTGCCGTGGATATCTGACCTCCCATCCTATGCCCAGCTATTAAAAACCTCATAGCAGAACAAACATCTCCTTCTCTGTTTTTCTCTTTTGTTCTGTTGGAAAAATTTGTGTCGACAAAGGTGTTTTCCAGACATGCCTGTTGACAAAAATGAGTAATGCTGCTGAACCTTTTGAAAATGCCTCATCTTTAATGAACTTCTCCCCTTGTTGTTGTGGCTGTTGCTGTGGGCACTGCTGCTTTTCTGTTGTCGTTGCTGTTTTTCATATTGTGACCCTGCTGACCCCTCTCTGAACGGAGCCTCTTGTTTTCTCTTTTCTGAGCTCCTGGCTGTTGTGAGTCAGGACCTCTCAGGAGAGGCGATGGTCCATCCATAGCCCTATTGATGACAGTTCATCAGCATGCAGGGAGGACTGCTGCAGTCTCCACAGAAACCACATACACCCAACCTCTTCAAATCCCAAGGCTTTAATCTTCTACTGTGATTCGATTCCACTGCCCTCTATTTTTTCCTTTTCATGAGAAAAAATTATTTAAATAACAAATTGACATAATGTGTTATCGTAATAAAGGAATTTTAATTTTGTTTCTGAGGATTAATTATACATCTGCATAGATGAAGGGGTGAGGGGTTGTATGGGCAAATTGTATGGGTCCCTGTAAATGTTTTTCAAAGCCTTCATGTTAACGTAGGAGCTTGAAAGCTCATTTCTCACATGAAAAACATGACATGATATGATTATACAGTCACCGGTAACTTGCTCGTACCAGATTGGACATAGATGCAGCAAGGTTCACATTGATCAACTGTACAGCCAAATCTTCTATTCCAGCATATCCCAAAGATGCTTTCTTGGACTTAGAGCTTGTGACTGTGACTGAGCTTGTGGCTATGCAGATCATTTAAGTACACTGAAGTCACTGTCATGTTCAGGAAACAAGTTTAAAGATGTTCTTAGCTTTGTAACTGGAAGTTGCGTGTATTCAGTGAAAATAAAGTGTTAAAGATGTACAATTATCGTTAAAATAAATAGAATGTAAAACATTGTCATCAAAGTTAAATTGACCGATGAAGTTTATGGGATTTTCCTGCTCGCTTTCCTCAGGCCAGCTGGTAGCAGGGACCTGTGAGATTGTGACTCTGGACCGTGACAGCAGCCAGCCCAGGACGACCATCGCACGGCAGACAGCTCGCTGCGCCTGCAAGAAGGGACAGATTGCTGGTACGACGAGAGCCAGACCAGCCTGTGTGGATGGTAAGATCCTCACTGTCCTCAGACGACTGCTGCTGACTGGTGAATACAATGAATAATATATAAAAATATATTATGTTAAATGAGACAAGCAGTGAATCAGGAAAAAAGTTTACATTTTGGATATCAAACTGTAAAAAGAGGTAGAAAATGCCAGGTTTCATTTAACACCTTTTTGGCTGCCACAAATGAACTAAGGAAATCCCAAAAAGTTGGTTATGTTCATCTGGAATCAGCGTTTTTAGTGTCTTCTTCAGTCTCAGCTGACTGCAGGTTTCCCCAACCCTATAATCAGCACATTTACATGATGACCAAAACTTGCTCCATGACTAACAATGAGCTGTGAGGTCAGTTTTGTGATTATGAATATGCATATTTATATGCCTAGTGATCAATGGCAATGAGAACCATTCACAGAGAGTTGGGGAATGGGTCCAATCATAGCATTGTAAGTAAGTAAAAGATGTACCCTTAAGTGTAATTTGTGTACACAAATGTGTCCATCTGTGTAGACATTTTTGCTCAGACAGGGGGAGAGGGGTTTTTACCTACTCCAAACGACTAACTCTGTGTCACTGGAACTGGGTAACATATGCATTTTTCAGATTGTGGGAACAGAGCTCCGGCAGGAAGACAGCCTTTTCTTCTTCTGCCAGCAGACTCTGAACATGCTCTCCTTGCTGAACCATAAGGCCTCGGCCTCTGGTCCGAGATGGATGTTACCTTTTCACATAAATGGCTTCCATAACTCATTGCTCAATCAAGCTTTGGAGTTTGAAAGCCACAGAGACTCATTGCTATTGATCAATGGTTACACCGATTTATATGTCAATGATCGTGAAACTGACCTCATATTAGTCAGTGGCATTTGTTTTGGTCATAATACAAATGAATCCAAAAAAAAAAAAAAAGCTTTGAGGCTGAATAACAAAGAGTAAAACAAACAGAAATGTTGGCCTGGTTTAATTTGACAACTTTTTAGCTGTTACAAATGAACTTAAAAAAAAAACTGGTTTCTTGTGTAGAAGTAACATTACATAACAGTGCGTTATACAAAAGTACTGCTAGCTGAAGTCACTTGGATGAGTGATGAAACATGTCTCCCACTGAGCACGCCACATCCAGATGAACAGAATCCGCTTTCTAGGATATAACTTAACTCATGGGAATAACATGTTTCTGTGTTTGGACACAAATTTCTGTACTAAATTTATAACATATGAAGGGTTAGCTGGATGACAAGATGAGCGTGCTTTTATAGCTCTGACAGTATTGGTGATCTTACTTTTATTTGCTTATCGATAATCTTTGATTTGACTTTTCTATATTTTTTATTATATTACATTTATTTATAGAACATGCTATGGTAAATTTGTTTGCTATGGCTGGCTGCAATCTGTCTAATACAATACTAGATAATAAAAGTACAGTTGTGGCCAGAAGTTTACATAAACTCATTATAGTTATTTGAGACTTTTATTTCTGATCTTACAGCACGCATCTTTGTTTACTTTAAATTTGTATTGCTCATGTTTGGGTTTATTTTGGATTTTCTCTAATCTACACAGGGTCAAAAGTATACATGCACATTTAAAATCTGTATATATGCATTCAGTTAAGTCTTTTAATAAGTGGTGTTGAATTTGACGATGCCTATTAACTTCTCTTTAGTGATCGCGTTAACTGCATCTGGTAGTTTGTCAACATAAAAAGGACTTGTTTGACAGTATTTACTAGATTAAGAACTTCAGATACAGGGCATCATTTAATTTCAAATTTGTTGGAATAGGTCTCCAATAGATACTTACTAAAGTAATATAATATACTGTGAATAATTGTTTTTCTAGGAATATACAAAAAAAGGTACCCTAAGACATTGTGGTTTCACAGACTGCACAATCTTCTAAGACACAGGTATCGAACTCGAGGCCTCAAGGGCCGGTGTCCTGCAGGTTTTGTGTCTTTGATCCAACACAGCTGATTTAAATTGCTAAATTACCTCCTCAACATGTCTTGAAGTTCCCCAGAGGCCTGGTAATGAACTAATCATTTGATTCAGGTGTGTTGACCCAGGGTGATATCTAAAACCTGCAGGACACTGGCCCTCGAGGCCTTTAGTTCGACACTCCTGTTCTAAGACAACAGATCAGTCCAGTACTTTATGAGAAAACATAAGGGAAGCTTTCTCTCAGTCTTCCAATTGTCTTCTTGAATATGAAGTTCAAATCCCAAAGTTTCTTTGCATTTCATCAGTAGCTGTGTCTTCTTTTGTCACGGCGCTGGGTCTGTGACCCAGTGTTTTGTATCCGTTTTAATTTGTATTCCTTGATTATTGTTATTCATGGTTTTGAGTTCGGTAGATGGTTTTCTGTTCATATTAAATTTGTTGTGTTTTTTAGCTTCTAGTTACAGTCTCTGTGTCCTCCCTTTGCTCCACATTTCATTTCTTGCCTCCATGTTCCCTCTGTCTCCCCGGTCAGTCATGTCTCTCTGTGTCTGTGTCAAGTCCACGTCTCTGTGTTATACTTCCCGTTTTACTTTGCCGGTTACTTATCTCATGTCAGTGTATCTAGTTTTGCTTCCCCTTGTCTCATCATGTCTAATTAGTCCCAGCTGTGTTTCCCTCCTGTTTCCCATTCCTACGTTACTCCCTTGTGTATTTAAGCCCTGTGTTCTCCTTGCTCTTTGTTGCGTTGTACCCTCACAATGCTGTGTTTTTTCCTCCGTGTTCCTTGCTGTTTCTGAGTTTTTGTCCCCCACAGGCTCTGAAATATGAAATGTTCTCCAAGTAGGAAAGTAAAATGCAGCTCTTTAAAGGACTTTTCTACCAGAGCTATTATATAGGGTTCAGCTAGATTTCCTAGCAGATAATTAATTTTATTAATTTCAGCTGCCAGTGACTTAAATGTTGTTGCTAAGTAGGAATATATGTGAAGCATTAATTTCATAACATTTTTAGCTTTTTTGCATCTGTATGTATATTTGAATTATTTTTTTAGTGTTAGTGCTCCAACTTTGTCTTATATTAGAATAAACTCTATTGCCCTAAAAGCGGATATGGCCGATATGCTTTATTAAATTCAAAATTATTTGAGTCTGACTGTAAACTGCAATTTGATGGAAAGAACAACAGCAATGTGTTGACTCTAGTTATGCAACGAAATCCTGGCAGACACTTCAATACTTTCCATTTTACTTAGTTATGGTCTAATTTTTATTTTCATTGTTATTTTATTGTTATTGTTTTTTTAACACTGTTCTGTATGTACAATGTTTTTCATTATTTTACAGTATAAGGCCCTCATTATACACCTGTGGCACTTTAATTTAATCTCTCTCTCAGCTAGCAAAGACTAATGGGTCACTTCAGAGATAGCAACTAAGCTGGGGAGTAAATTTAAATAGCTTAAAATTGTTATAATATGATTATAATGGATGCACTCTAATAAGCATAAGCTTGCTAAGTTGTTTTACCATAGTTTTTTCCCCTAAATTTTAATCATTGTTAAATCCAATGACTGCAGCCAAACTGCTAGGCTTTTTTATTATCTTAAATGAGACCATTTGCATCAGATTACATGGAGATTACATCACAGCCATTTCTATTTGCTAAGCTAACAATGAATAAATAAAAGGAAATCAAAAATACTTTTATGCTGGAACATTTGAAATTCACACAAATAATACATTTTCTTAGATGCTGGAAGATACAGTGGGGCAAAAAAGTATTTAGTCAGCCACCGATTGTGCAAGTTCCCCCACTTAAAATGATGACAGAGGTCAGTAATTTGCACCAGAGGTACACTTCAACTGTGAGAGACAGAATGTGAAAAAAAAATCCATGAATTCACATGGTAGGATTTGTAAAGAATTTATTCGTAAATCAGGGTGGAAAATAAGTATTTGGTCACCTCAAACAAGGAAAATCCCTGGCTCTCACAGACCTGTAACGTCTTCTGTAAGAAGCTTTTCTGTCCCCCACTCGTTACCTGTATGAATGGCACCTGTTTGACCTCATCATCTGTATAAAAGACACCTGTCCACAGCTTCAACCAGTCAGACTCCAAACTCCGCCATGGCCAAGACCAAACAGCTTTCGAAGGACACCAGGAAAAGAATTGTAGACCTGCACCAGACTGGGAAGAGTGAATCTACAATAGGCAAGCAGCTTGGTGTGAAAAAATCAACTGTGGGAGCAATCATCAGAAAATGGACATACAAGACCACTGATAATCTCCCTCGATCTGGGGCTCCACGCAAGATCTCATCCCGTGGGGTCAAAATGATCATGAGAACGGTGAGCAAAGATCCCAGAACCACACGGGGGGACCTGGTGAATGACCTGCAGAGAGCTGGGACCAAAGTAACAAAGGTCACCATCAGTAACACACTACAACGGCAGGGAATCAAATCCCGCAGTGCCAGACGTGTTCCACTGCTGAAGCCAGTGCATGTCCAGGCCCGTCTGAAGTTTGCCAGAGAGCACATGGATGATACAGCAGAGGATTGGGAGAATGTCATGTGGTCAGATGAAACCAAAGTAAAACTTTTTGGTATAAACTCAACTCGTCGTGTTTGGAGGAAGAAGAATACTGAGTTGCATCCCAAGAACACCATACCTACTGTGAAGCATGGGGGTGGAAACATCATGCTATGGGGCTGTTTTTCTGCCAAGGGGACAGGACGACTGATCCGTGTTAAGGACAGAATGAATGGGGCCAAGTATCGTGAGATTTTGAGCCAAAACCTCCTTCCATCAGTGAGAACTTTGAAGATGAAACGAGGCTGGGTCTTCCAACATGACAATGATCCAAAACACACCGCCCGGGCAACAAAGGAGTGGCTCCGTAAGAAGCATTTGAAAGTCCTGGAGTGGCCTAGCCAGTCTCCAGACCTCAACCCCATAGAAAATCTGTGGCGGGAGTTGAAAGTCCGTGTTGCTCGGCGACAGCCCCAAAACATCACTGCTCTTGAGAAGATCTGCATGGAGGAATGGGCCAAAATACCAGCTACTGTGTGTGCAAACCTGGTAAAGACCTATAGTAAACGTTTGACCTCTGTTATTGCCAACAAAGGTTATGTTACAAAGTATTGAGTTGTATTTTTGTTATTGACCAAATACTTATTTTCCACCCTGATTTACAAATAAATTCTTCACAAATCCTACCATGTGAATTCATGGATTTTTTTTTTTCACATTCTGTCTCTCACAGTTGAAGTGTACCTCTGGTGCAAATTACTGACCTCTGTCATTATTTTAAGTGGGGGAACTTGCACAATCGGTGGCTGACTAAATACTTTTTTGCCCCACTGTACGTTGTAGTTAATAAGTTTACTGACGGAGCCACTGATAGAAACAATTTGTGTAGCCGTTCTTGTAAAATTCTGTTACTGCTGTTGTTCCCGGTGCTGTATGTACAGTTTTGGATCCAAACAGCGTTACGTTTGTGTTTTTCAAGATGAATGAGTTAAAATGTGTGTCTGTTATCAGAGCTGGTTTGAAAAACTCTCTCTCCTGCTTTGGGATGATGTTTTCGGTAGTTTATCGTCATCATCGACAGACACTCATTAGTATATAGCGCAACTTAAACTAGATAGTACAAGTATTACTTCTAAATTACTGTAAATAACCTTTAGAATAACTTTGCTAAAGTACTCAAAGCACACTCAGTACTATCTCAGCATCTCTTTAACCTTTGCATGAATCTAATTTGATATTTATGCAAGTTTGTATTTTCTCTTGTAATCCTAGGTTAAAAAAAATATCTGCATTTCTTGAGGGGAAAAAAACTTTATTTAAAAATCAACTTTATTTCAAATTTTGATATTTATTTATCTCATTATTTACTGATTAACAGGAATAGAACTACAAGTTAAAAATGAAAAAGCATGACATCTTTGAGACCACAAACAAAGATTCTTTGCAGTGTTCACTCAAAACAACCTCTGAGCACTATGTTTTTCAACACCAGACACTGCCCATCACCTGCTAATAGCATCCCTGTAGTGAATAGTGGAATACTTCAAGAAAACCTGCTCTAGAGCAGAGACTCGGGTGATTACATACCTTTCACCACCACAGTATCCTATTAAAACTGGTGTCTGTGTCCACTTAAAAGTTTAGCACAGATTTTTAAATTTCTAGCAAATTCAAAAAAAAATAAAAAATCCTATTTTAACCTTTAAATCTGCAGCACAGTACGAGCAACTTGATTAACATTTCATTATCCTTTCTGTTAGCCTTAAAGTATAAAAATGAAATAAATAGTTGAGGCATGGCAGACGTGTGGAGTAGGAGAATAGGACCCAAGGTGCAACTTTTGCTGTGAGCAAGCTTTATTTTAGAAGGTGGGTGAAAACAAACAGAAACGGCAAAGGCGAGGATGAAAACTCAAGCTTGTATCTCAAGCAACATTTGCCTTTAATTTTTATTGTTTTCTGCTGCTAAATTACACCAGCAGACAACAGGGGGCAAAATCTTACCACAGTCTGTTTTTATCCGTCCCTTCATAGCTCTGCTCAGGAACCACTCGGGTTGATTTTAGGTAGTTGAGCCAAAGCTCACACTGTTTCAGGGAAAGATCAACATCCACACAGACTTATATAAACTATTTATAGATAGACAAAGTCTATGAGAATGGAAAAATTGAAATTTAAACTCTGGATGAGTTTGATTAAAACTCTGTGTATTTAATTTTATAAGGATTTCATGCTCACAGAAATGAATAAAAAGTAAACAGTCAACACATTTTTTTTTATTCCTCTGCTGTTCTTCCATGATTTAAGTAGCAAAATAAAAAAAAGTTAGTTTTGAGAATACCATTTACTCCTGGTAATGACTAAAAAAAGACTGTGATTCTGAGCCCATCCACCCATTTTCTTCCACTTATCCCAGCTACCACAGGGCGAGAGGCGGGTACACCCTGGACAGATCGCTAATTGGTTGCAGGACTAACGCAACGACTAACGACAGACAGCCATTCACACTCACACCTATTGGTTTGATGTGCTTATTACCTAGGTAGAGTACCCAGAGAGAACCCACGAAAACACAGAGAGAACCTGCAAACTCAGTGCACAGTGCTAACCACCGCGGCTCTGAGTCCAAACAGATGAGTGAAAGAAACTTTCTCATCAGGTGGAGACGAACTCAAAGGTCAAAAAGCCAGAGTATTCAGAGACTGCAAAACAAGTCCTAGACTCAGATTTTAAAACATTCACTGACAGCACCGTCATCAGGTCTGATGACGGAGGAGATTGTAGAGAAGAATAAGCGAGAAACATTTAGCTGGAATTCAAAGGGTATTTACAACCGGGGGAAAAAAGAACATGTAAAACAGGTGTCTGTGTCCACTTTAAAGTTTCGCACAGATTTTTTGTTTGCCTCATTTGCACTTCAGTCCTAACGTGTTCTTTCCTGTAGGATTGTCTCATTCTCTAGAGACAAAGGAGCAACCCTCCTTCAGGTCACCCTCTTTGATGAATGAAGTCATTACAAAATGGCCTCCTCGCTTTCTGGATAAATGAACTGTGCTTGGCGGTGGTGGATGGATCTGCATTGCAGTCATTAATTTGTCAGAGTAGTGATGCAGCGCTCACAGGTGTTCGGGTACTTACCGATACATGCTATTAATCCACTGATTCTCCATTTCACACTATTGATTCAAAGTTTCTTTCCTGTTTTCTACACTCTGCAACATAATTCACCTTGAAATGCATTTATCTATCCTGTGTTGTTATTGGTCAGACATTAAGAGACTTTCAGGGGAATGTGGTATACATGAGGAAATAAAAACTACTAATTTAAACAAACATTTAGTAAGCAATTCAATCATTCCTGTAATCTAAAAATCTAAAGTTTTGAAACCCCATTTTTTTAAAACAATGCAGACATAATAATAGTAAGCAGATATTTAGAAAGCAATTCATGTTTTAGATTTAAATAAGTAGGCTCTAATACAGTGTCTGATTATGATCAAATTACTGAACTTACAAAAAGCAAAACTCTAAGTGAAGCATTCCTAATATGTTTAAATTTTGTGTTGATCACTTTCTGTAAGTCTAGTTGTGGAAATCTTCACGTACAATTTCATCTTGGACGTTAAACTTGTGAACAGGTCAACTTTGATGTCGAACTGACCCAAATTTCATGTCAAAGACAGATGCTAGTGCTGACAGCTTGGTCTCTGCCCATAAACCCGAGACCAAAAAAGGTTTTTTCAAGAGTAAGAGTCAAAATCCAAAGATGCTGCATTAGGTCAGGAGCACAACTGAGCTCACACTTATTTTTTCAAAATTCATGGAGCTATGGACCATGAAACTGTCCTCCATCCATCCTCTTCTGATTTTCTTCATTCATCAGCTCCTCAAGGTACTCCTTCCATCTTTTTAACACAGTCTTCTCACTGCTAATCTCAATATCCACATCGTTAATCACTCTAATCTTCTGCACATCTTTTCCAGCTTGATACAAGTCCTTTCCTCCTCAACATCACATACAACTCACTATAAGCCTTTTCCTTTGTCTTTGCTGCCTCTCTGTTTCCCATACACCTAAACCCCCAGTACTCTTGTCTACTTTTTTCATCTCTTTGGCTATCCGACGTTTTCTTTGCTTTTTCTCTTCCTTCAGATCCTTTCCTTTGTTTGGTCATACCACTACCAAGTCTGCTTGTCTTTGTTCCTTTTTCCAGAGGATACATCAAATACCGCGTTTCCCTCAGCACTTCAGGGGTACTTTCCCAGTCATCTGGTAACCACTCAGAGCTCATCTCATCTCCTCAATGAACTCTGTGCAATATTTTTCCTTCAGCTTCCACCAATTTATCCTTAACTTTAGAAATCAAGAAGAGGAAACATGTGAAGGCAAAGTCATCCTACACACTACAGATGATATTGCTAGTATACATTCAATATGACAACAAATGATTTTTCATTTATTCCTATTAATGATACCAGGAACAAGAAAATATACTCCATTTCCAACAAAGGCCAGAAATCTTTATAGAGATTTATATCTTAAATTACAACCATACTAATCTTTGTAATTTTATATTGTGTCCTAAACCTAAATTCTAATAATAACATTTTCAATAAAAATGAGCTGAACTGTTTCCTCCTCCTGAAGGATCTCTCCATCTGGATAGAGGTGTGAGGGGATGTAAGAATTTAATTAAATATTATGGCTGAGCAATGCTACTGTTGTTCAGTAGGAAATTGGTTTGATAATTGGGGGCTCACAGGCTATCACAATCACACCACTGCTCCAATGGGCGAACTGATTACCAGGTTATGTATTACAGGCCTCTACAGTCTTTCATTTTCTTTGTGTTTCCCCAGACATGGCTCAGAGTGTGTAATTTAGTGCCAGGAATGAGAGCAAGAACTGAAAGACTGGGTCAGTAAAGAATCACTTCAAACAGCAGGAATATCCCTGCAAGTGAAGTGAAGTGTGTGTGTGTGTGTGTGTGTGTGTGTGTGTGTGTTTTCCACATAGTGCTGATAACTCAGGTCATTCTATTTTACATAATATATTAGAATATATTATATGGCATGTCATGAGCTTTGTTCATGCTATGTCATGCTACATTAATTATGCACACTGCATTAGAATACCTTTATTTTGCATTTATTGGCCACAACATTAAACCCACTTGCCTGGTAAGTAACCCTCATGCTCCCACAGCTGCTTTCACTTGTCCAGATATGCACTCTGCAAGATCTCTTAAAAATCTACTGTAATAGTATTAGCAGCACATCCTTTAAGACCTTTAGGATATTTAATAAGATTGTGATTAGAGGGATTTTTAGGTTAAACCTCTTATGTTCTTTGTTATGTTTTTGAAGGAGATTTTTGTTGTTGTTGTTGTTGTATGCCAAAGAGAAAAAAATAACCCTCACAATAAAATCTAGAAAAGAATGTCTACAAAAAAAAAAGAACCAAAGTGTTCAAATGGCCCAGACGATGTGCAGACCTCAACCCAATTGAAATGTTGTTGCATTTAAACAGATGACGCAAACCTCAATGAACTGAAACAATTTTGTAAAGCGGACCAAAATTCCTCTATCACTCAATGATGACATTGTAAAGAAAATGGTTACTTTGAGTTATTGCTGCTAAAGATGGTTTTACGAGCTGTTGAATTATGGGCACAGTTTTAAACTGGACTCCAGTTTCTTTGAAAACTTTTTCACATGTCATTAGCTGTAGAGTGTAGAGTGACTGCTTTTGCCTTTCATTCTGATCATCTGGTACGGCCCAAATTACCATGATATTTATGCACATGATGAGTGCATGTAAATGTCCGACTAATGTTCATCTTTATTTATTTTTACCATTGACACATTTTCCTCTCATTTCCTTTGCATAATGAGGAACATTAAATTATTTTGTGTTGTCCATTTATAGTGTTTAATTGAAAACACATACAGCTGTTAATAACAGATGTTTGACGGTCTTCTTTCGACATGATCCAGAGTCACACACATCTGACTGAAAATGCTGGGCAGAGGTTAACTATCACAGAACCCTTGTTACTCTACAACATTGTTTTAAAGGGTTATTTCACCAATGTTGACCATAAAGCCCTTGGTATTTCTTGTTATATTTTGTATGTGTATCTTAATAAAATTGTCAATGTTCTGTAAAGACTGTGTATGAGCAGCTTGGTATGTTCAACAATTATTTACCTGACACTGTGCAGCAGCATGTGTGTAAACTCTATGCAAACACTGCAAACTCGGAGTGCCATTGCAGAATATAGATTACAGATTATGTAGAATTTTTAAATGCAGTTGTGTATCTACACCTATTTCTTCATTGTTAACAGTCTAGGAGTAAAAGGAGGAACATCAACAAGAATAAGATCATCATTTATGATAAAGGAGATTGGGGGGGTTGTTCAGCCATAAGATGCTGATGAAAAAACACAAATAACGTAAAAACTTAAAATTGAAGCTCAAGCATACTTACCTCTTGTTCCTCTTGTCGTCCTCTTCAGTTCGTATCATCACGAGTCGACAGTGGTGTGAGATGACTCCGTGCTTGGAGGATGAAGGCTGTAATCTCCTGGTCAATCAGTCAGGCTGGACCTGCACTCAACCAGGAGGCAGAGTGAAAACCACCACGGTGAGAAAACAAGCTTAGCTGACAAATACAAACACAGGACTAACCACTGAAAAAATGTTGATTTGAACATATTTGCAAAACATACTGGAAATTGATTTCACCAGTTTAGCTGCATGTAGTAACAGAAAGTATAGAAGCAAAACCTGCTGTATTGTTCAAGGAGTCATCCTATTTTTACAAAACTGTGAATCACAGACTTTAAGTAAGCTCCAAACATGGGAACTTAAATTGTAAGAATGAAGAAAGCTGCACACCCTACCTCAGGTGTGCAGTCTTTATTGGTGCAAGTTTACTGTGAAGGAGGAGCTATTTCCCCCCCCCCCCAGTTGTCAACAGCCTTCCAACAGATGTGATTTGGAGTAATAATTTTATAATTTTTTTCTCTTTTAAATGCCAGATGAAAAACAAATTCCCATATTTCATACACAGTTCAGCTTTGTTGTCCATGAAAAATATAATGTCAGGTTCACCGTGAGTCTTGTCAAAAGGTAATTTTGAGAATTATATTAACAATCCTTGAGCAGAAACTGGAAGAAAAAAACAACCTAACAATAATGAGTTAAAACAGGGAACATTTTTGAATTAATATAACTTCATTCTTCCCATCTGAATGTTCATTGGTCTAATGAAGATCTAAATTTGTGTTGTTCAGATTTTTTTTGTTTAATTCATTACAATCTTCAGCTACTTTTACCCATGTTTTTGTAACAGAATGAAATTAACCTGGTTCAACAAATTAAGTTTCTGTTCATCGAGTTTTTAACAAGGCTGGTTAATTAGCAGGACTCAAATGCATGAGTCAGAAACACAAAGGGTAAACTAAAGGTAGTTTCATTAAACTAAAAAGTCCAAAACAAGGAAAATCCAAACTTCACAGTGGAGAGCACGAACTGTAAGACACAACCACAAGGCACTACATTACAAACAATATATACACATCAGGCAGATGGGAAACACCAGGGAACATAGCTGAATGGGATCTGATTAACGAGACAAGGGGACCCAAAACTAAACGCAATCCACACGCGATGAGGGGCTATCAAAATAAAACAGGAAGTAACAAAGACTGAGACCAGTACTAAAACATATGAACGTGATACAGTGACAGGCAATAAATAAACATGAAGACATGATTGCCTGACGAGACAGAAAGGGAATGATGATGATAACAAAAGGCTACATAACCTTATAAAAAATACAGACTGGACCCAAAGGGAAACAAACATAATCCATGAACCAGAAATGTAGATAACAATCTCAGAGGCACAAGGAGGAACAAACCTCAAAAAAGTTCAAAGAGCTTGAACATAAATCATCTCTTACTGTAAAAAAAAAGAATGATGCATCCACAATAAATTTCAAATCAATGGGTCAAAGACCCAGCACCATGACAGTTTTTCATTGTATGATTGTTGAGTTCATTCAACTTTTCCTGAGGTAATGTCATTCAGTACCATGGAGACAAAATAATTTAAGACCAAAGCCTTCTGTTTTTGATGCCCTGTAGCTCCTAATTATAGCTCTTATAATTATTTCCATTTTTAACAGTAATTTCAACAAATGCTGTTCAGTCTTTTTTTCCTTTTCAGACAATTGCAGGCAAAATATTTGAGCTTTCAGTACTCACATGTAATTTTTGCCAGAAAATTCATTCAACACTGATTTTAATCTATGTCTCTCTTCTTACTCTTGTCCTATTGCTTTCCACACCTTTGTTGTAGATATACTAATGCTGTCATTTTTTCCAGTAAACCTTTTATGCCTTTAAAAATTAAAAAAACAACAACAACAACAAAATAATGGAAAAACCATAAAAGATCCTTAAAATTCATTCTCCATTCAAGTAAATGAGAAGTCTACAGTAAAGAAAAGTTGAAACAACCTCCTTTTTAATTTTTGCTCCCCTGACCACATTTTTAATGCTAAGCAAACAAAACAATTATTCAGATGTGCACATCTTTTAAAGCACCTCAATAGAATTTGTGGCAAATCTAGATGAGCATAAACCTGTTTTACAGTTAAAGAATATGAAACTGTTAATGCTATGAACCTTTTAAAAAATTAAAGCCCCTTCTTAATTTTAGAAAAATAAAAGTATGCTCAGAATATCTCTGATTTTAAAAATGTTAAATGTTGACAGTTAGCTATTGGAGTTCATGACCATGCTAAGATAAGCCTCAAATTAAATTTGCTTTTCAACCTTTTACAATAGAAATGTCAATTTCTGTTTCTCTCCAGATGTTTTAAACCAGTTTAAAGAAGAAACATCACAGTTTTAAATATTTAACACAAGAACCAAGACGGAGGTCATTTTGAGGCCATTTTAAAAAATAGTGTAACTCTCTGCAATTAAACTCCATGATCTCATGTTTCATTACTTTTTCAAAAATTTAATTATTCATTATATAGTAAATTTAGGGGTAATAGGGATAGAAAGATGACAATGTCATTTTGACCATATAGAAATTGGTATAAAAAGGTAATTTTGCCTAGCCAGACCTAGGTTGCTGGTTGTGCAGAGCAGCAGGGGAACCATAGATGAAGTGAGCAGACTCCGGAAATCCACAGCAGCTGAGACGAACAGGTTTCAGTCCCGAACAGGAGAAAAGCTGAGAGGCTCAAAGGCTGCCGACTGAGGTGCAGCACTGTGGATGCTTAATGAAAGAGAAAGGCTGCGTATCCAATGAAGCACAGGCAGTTGTAGATGGTGTGAGAAACTTTTACTGTTGTACTTTTACAATAAATAATGTATTAAAATGTGTCCTAATTTTGAGGTCAGTTTTAAAATGCAGACGATGACCTGTTCAATAAATTTAGCAGTGAGAGGTTTTCTTCATTTGTTGTTGTAGTTTTTTTTTTTATTTTAGTGTAACTAATGCCACCTGTTATCCAAAATTCACTTTTAACTTTTTCATAATTATCTTCTTCTACATGAATTATTTAGATGTGAAATTTGCTTATTGGTGAATTTTACATACATACAATACATATTTACCTTTATGATGTGTAATGAAATAACCATTCGTGAAACCTACAACATTTTCAGAAACTTAATCTTTAATACTTATTTTGTCTAATCTTGCTTATGAATAGAAAAATATGAAAATTAACAGCTTAACGTCTTCAAGAAATGACCTCTTTGGCATTACAGTTGTTGCTATGGGATGGGATCTCTACACCAAGCACATCAACCCTCTCCATGTTCTCCTTCACTACTGCACATCCATAAACCTTCCTCTTTTCCTCCTCCTTACCAGCTGCATATTCAACATCCAGCCCTGCCTTTCTAACTTTGAGTCCTAACTGCTCAACCTGAGCTGCCCCTCTAATATTCTCATTTCTAACCTTTTCCATTCAGGAACTTTTACTTTACAGCCATAATTTTACCCTCAGATCACAGAGGAAAAAATTTTCTTTCTAATGAGTTTTTTTTTTTTAAGCCAACAGATGTAGACTTTTTGAACTGGAGGAATGTGAGTGAAGGGAAAACTGCCTAATATATCTTTATTATATTATTATATTATATTATATTATATTATATTATATTATATCTTTATTATGAACTTTTGGAGAAAGATGGAAAGCTTTTTTATCTAATTTATCTCAAACATGCTTACAAAAAACAAACATACCTAGAGAAACTTCTTGGGATCTTCCAAATTTGTAAAACAGACTGATATGACTTAAAATTTGGATTTTAGAAACCATTTTGTGAAATCATAGCAAAGCATATTTCAGAGAAATTTGTCAGTTGATTACAAGTCACTGACAGGAGAGTTGTGTCATCTGTCTTCACTCCAGTGGCCCATTTTCTTTACAGCAAAGCAGATCATGGAGCCTCATGATAGTTCCCTGAAGTTAGCAACATACACTTCCCATAGAGATATAGCAACACAGGCATGTTAGTGGATTATTCACCAATGAATTAGTGGATGCTGATATTATGACAAACTATCCATCCATCCATCCATTTGCTTCCGCTTATCCTTTTCAGGGTCGCGGGGGGCGCTGGAGCCTATCCCAGCTGTCATAGGGCGAGAGGCAGGGTACACCCTGGACAGGTCGCCAGTCTGTCGCAGGGCTAACACACAGGGACAGACAACCATGCGCACTCACATTCATTCGCACATTCACACCTAGTGACAATTTGGATTATCCAATTAACCTATCCCCACAAGCTGCATGTCTTTGGACAGTGGGAGGAAGCCGGAGTACCCGGAGGGAACCCACGCAAACACAGGGAGAACATGCAAACTCCACACAGAAAGACCCCGGCCTGATGGTGGAATTGAACTCAGGACCTTCTTGCTGTGCGGCAACAGTGCTAACCACCGTGCCACCGTGCTGCCCTAACAAACAAACTAACAAACACATAATATTAATAACCTTATATGAAATATTGGTATTGGTATTAAATATTATGAAATGTGAACAAAAGGCATCAAAACGTAACTTTTCTGCTGGATTGAGCCATTGAAATACTAGTTAAATATAACATTGTGATATGTAGCTGTCTGGTCTGTTTAAACTTATTTAGCCACTGGGATGTATGGCCTGGTATGATAAAATGGTAACTGCACAACAATCCGGGAAATGGCTAACTATTTTTATTTTTTGTGATGACTGGCTATAAATAAAGAGTCATCGAGGACATCTGAGACATTTTGTAAACAGACTTTGTGGTCATGTTGACGATGTCTTTGTTATGTTACACCTCAGCTGATCGCAGACGCAGAGGGAAGATGAGACTAAATACTTTTATAAAACTGTAATATGTATGTTAACACACTTATCATGTATGACAGTATCAGTATGACAAGAAAAACAAAAAAGGGGAGAGGAAGAAGAACTGCTTATTTAACTTTGATGTTCCAAACCAGTTACTAGTTGTACGTCACAGGTGTGAGCTAAAAAAACCTCCCGTAGTCACTTATGCTTGGTATTCTGAGTGCAGGAAGGCACTATGGATGTGCCAAGGTCTTTATGGGCCATCAACTAGCTGTGATATGAACAGAAATTTCCTGCGTTCTCCAATAATCCAAAACAGAAGCGTCTTCACCCTTGCATTTCATACATATCAACAAAATACTGGGTCACCTACACATTATAATTACAGGAACTGCTAAACCATTTAAACCCATGCAATAAAGCTCTTTGAAAAGAGTTGTTCTGTTCATGTTAATGCCAGATAAGGTTTTGAACTCTGCAACTATTGAGTCAACAGAATGTGGGCGACTTTTATGCACTTTGGGTCTCAGCACTCTGTGATCCTATTTTGTAAATTTAAATGGTCCGTCACTTCATGGCTGAGATGGTCCAGCAGACTTCCACTTTGCAATAATACCACTAATAGGTGATTTCGGAGTATGTAGGAGGAAGGAAACTGACTTGTTGCAAGGGTGGCATTTTATGTGCCAATGGGTCTAAAAAGAGCAGAATTCAAAGATTCAGAGGTGTAGCCCAATACCTGTGTCCATATAGGGTCGCTGGACTGATGCACCTCAGCAGGATTTAAACATATGTTGGTTGGGTGAATTAAGATGCTATAAGTTATTCAATATTAATGGGATAATTTGTGATTTGTGTTTGCTTTAGAGGTGAAATAAATAGAAACAGAGCTCATTATTTGTCATCACCAGCCACAATTCATCATAAAGCAATTATGTTGGAAAAATGCTGCCTGCTTTCCAGTTTACTCTCAGCTGTGGTGTTTATCATGGAAATGGCAGATAAAACACAGAGACACTAATGACGGGAGCCGGTATATGACATTGTAGAGCAGTAATGTATTTTAAACTAAAGTGTAACACAGTTAAGCTCATATCTGTCATCTCTGTCACTTACAGGTGCAAGATACAGATGACACTGTTATGTTATTAAGACATGCAGATTGGTAGATTTAATCTTGTTTTATTGCATCTTGTAATAAAACAAGTTTAAATCGCAGGGGCACACACAAGAAACAATATACAGATTTCACATTATAGTCGGAGCATTTGAATGTAAGCATATGTGGTTACAGTTTGCTGAAGTAATGTATGTTAGATGACCACTGTAAGTCAATAAGGAATGAAGTATAACTAACCTGCAAATCTACTAAACAGTACAAGATTGTTTTAATGATTATTTTTAGAGGGTTTTTTTAGAAAGTTTTATATTTCTGAGAACTCTGCTTTCTAAAATTTGTCTGTATTTGCTTCATTGGATCTAAGAAGCGTAGTAAAGGGCTCCATCTCAGCTTCTACTTACGTTATGTCAACTGCCTGGATCACCGTGTTCTCAGTGAATGGCGGATTTATTTCTTTTCTGTTAATTGTCTCTGAAATAAACCACTCTTCCACTAGGAGAGAAAAAAAAGTGTGACACGTGACGATTTGAGCTTAGTTCTGTAATTGATCCCATTGGTCATGCTTTGGTGGAAGTCAGCTAAAGCTTGCATTTAAACTGTATCAATAGCGAGAGACAGGGAGTCTCTAAAGATTATCAGCCTCATCGGCAGCATTAATTAAGAGGATTTCAGTCTTGCTAAAACTAATAGCACAGTTATAGCTTCTCACACATCTTAAAATATTTGATCTGTGAGGATCATGTGAGGATTCATGCTGTTTTTACTCATTTCTGGACAGATATTCACGACTATGGACTTGTGCGGACATATTTTGCAGGTCTCTTCATCTGTAAGACTGCTGAAATCATTGATAAACTGCTGTTTTTATTCGGGATTGGGGTTTGGGGACTCATTTGCAATCAGCTACATTGCCACTGTCAGATGTTACTTCTCAGTTTTTATTTACCTTTATGTTTCCTTAAGTGTTGTGTTGAAGGCAGCCATGTGGTGGCAACCTGCAGAGGGATTTATCTATTTTCAGTCACACAGGGAGAAAATGACAGGAGTAAATCACAGTCTACTCACTCAGAGAAAAATCCGGTTCTCCTTGGAGAGAAGGGAATCCATTTACTTAGGATGTGAAAGTGTCACAATGCAATTTAGAAACTGAATATTATGGGGTTTTTCCTCCCCTTTTCTCTTTCAGACATAAAAGAATACAGCTGCTTGTTTTTAGCTTATCAGCAGTAGACACTCTACAAAGGTAGATACAGAAAATTCTATATCTCAAGTGCACATTATCCAGTCTGTCCCAAACTTGACATGCTTGATGGAAGTCCAAGTCTGGAGATGTCTATGTGCCAATATTAGGTAACACTTATGGCACCAATATGGAAATCAGCAGTAGGCGATAATCATCCCATGTACATCACATTTTCATTGGTGGTTCCACAGATTATATACTGTGGCATGGCATATAATTAGTAGATACTCTCCAGCAACACCTAGTGTTGGGCTTAAAACATCCACATGACTACATGAAACTCCTCGCCTACAACCCTACCGACCTGTAATATGGATCGAGTGCAGCATGAGTGGATGTGCACAGAGAAGCGAGGGCCTGATAAATGCTGTTTGCAACTTTAATTTGAAATTAATATTTTTATAAGAAGCATATTGAAGTTTATTATCATCATTATGCAAACAAAATGACTGAGATAAAATGATCATTTTGCCACATTCAATTTTGAATTGTGAATTATAACACCCTTTACATTTGATTATTACTTTTGCGATAATCCAGTAGCCCTGTTTGGTTTCAGACAGTGATAAAGAGACAGCATTTAAAGTTTTTACTACAGCTTTTTTCTCATTGGCCATCAGAAATGATGGATTTCATGGAAAGAGTTGGTTGTAATAAGGGTATTGTGTCAGCAATGTATTTTGGCCTAACGCAAGAAAATCCAGTTGCATGATCTCCTGAGTGCACAAGGACGACTTTCTGAGCTCAGTTGCCTCCTCCACCTACAACAAATCTTCCATCCTTACTCTGAGTGAAGGCAACAGATGCTCTAAATGCACCTTCACTTGATGTTAATCAACTGTGAGCAGAGCATTTTAAGAGCAGTTTGAATGTTGACGTCATTTCAAAGTTATGCATCATTCTCAGTGTAATCTGATTCCTCCAGCTCTTTTAGAATTCCAGCGGCAGTCAAACAGAATGGACATGAATAATTCAGAGAAGAGCTGTTCAGAGGTAGTGCCGCTGCTACTTCATCGTCACTTCGTTGTGAGGCTTCAGCTAGAAGCAATTACAAAAGGGCTTCTTTTCCAAAGTAAAGACGGTACTGAATATCTATTTTCACTAAGTTTCATGTTCTCCTTTATTTTGGGGGGGCATGCCTGCTGTATGAGGTTTATTCTGGTAATGTTCTGCATTATAAGCAGTTCATAATTAATTCTAGTGATGCTGCTTTTCTTACTGTCAGAAAATCTACTAAAAGGGCAAAAAGTATCAATGAAATGATCTTAAATCAGGAGCTCTTTCTAAACTTGGCACTCACACGTACATGTGGAAGTACGACTATATTAATTCTACAATTTATTCAGTATTTATTCAATATTCAATATTGTCAGGTCTGTAACTGTGGACAGTGACACAGTTTTTGCAATTTCCCCTCTGTACACCACCACAGTATTGTTTAAATCAAACAATCAGTAACTTATTGAACTGCAGACTTCCAGCTGTAATTCAAGAGATCTAACAAAAGTATTCAATTGCATTAAATGTTTAGGAATTACAGCAATTCTTATACAGGCAATAAGGAATTCAGTTGCTGATTTCATGCTGTATTTGGTTTTATTTTCATTGACTGTTTTGTTAGGTTTAAACACCATAACTGCTTGGTAATGATTAGGTAAGGGTAAGGAAAAGATTGTGATCTGGTTCTCAGTAGGGTCTTTGAAGAGTTATGATAAAAGGTACCCATGAAAGCTACGCCAAAATTTGGGATTATAGATTACAGAAATAACGTAATGTAATAAAAATGTTAATTACATAACTTTTTCATTCTGTCGTCAACAAAAGAAATGAATTTCTTCTTGAATAATGGTAAATGCATAAAATATCTATCAGTGTAGAGCCTCGTGCATATCGGTGTATTCTGGATGTGTATGTTTTTGGCTACATTTTAGCTTTCTGTCAGTACTAATAAATTGCCTTGTTATTAGCCGGGTCAAAAGCAGTGTCTGATGTTCTGGAGAAATAGTTCTTTGAATTCCACCCTCACAGTTCAGTCTTCGGCTCATCAGATCAGATAATGTCTTCCTCATGCTCATAGTTCCTCGTAGTTTTTTAAAAAGCAATTTGACAAGCTGCCATATCGTTTTACTCACAAGTCCTCTCCCTGTGTTGGCTAGAATTGCTGTTGAGATCCTTTAATCAGGTTCTCTCATCTCTTCAGAGAACTTCTGAATGTCTGTTGACTTGGAGACTTGAGGTCTTTCTTGATCAATGGCCCTTCTTTATGTCTCCTAAAAGAGAAATATTCCTAATGTTGCTTAAATCTGTCCTCTAGGTCTCCTGACAGTGACAACTACAAAAACTACAATTCACCAGAAAGACAGGTTCCCATCATCCATTACCCATCATCAGCTAGCGGACCATCCTCTCCAGCTTCAGTTGCTGAAGACCAATCACAGAACACCGCAGCCTTCAGAGTCGCAGGTCAAAGCACCAGCACTTCCTGTTTGATGCATGGGTGAACTCTGGAAACTGAAGCTTAAACTTCTTTTGGGGAAAAACAGTTACTGTGTTCGTTTTCCAAGAGATTTGAAAAGCATTTTAGTGCATTGGATGGATATCTTTTTCGTGGCACAAAACTCTGTTTCATTTTTACATACCAAAGATGAACAGAGCCCACGAAGACATGTTTTTGGAGGGGATAAGACATTCAGAGTGCCACTCTACCACATACCCTACTATATCTTTGCATAGAAATGAAAATATTGTATAAATATCTATTACATGGCTTAACTAAGAAAAAAAAGAGTTATTTAAAAAAAAATTGTTTCTGAATGAAGAGAGATGAAGCTGTTGTTTCTGTTGGGACACTCTGGCTATGTGCTGGTCATCAGTCTGGTAGGGAGGGTAAAGGGAAAAAATCATATCAGACATTTTTATGATAGAAACATCAAGACTTGCACTTTATGTAGACATTTGAAATGTTGTTTTACACATAAAAATTTCCATCGACCAGGCAGGAACACTTTGAGTGTGGTAACAAGTAGAAAAATATACAGTAACTGTTCAAACTGATGCGCATACTTAAAACAATGGAACTAAGTGAACCTCAGACAGTTATATTATAGTACTTGATTTTGAACCTATTTGGGTTCACTTTTATGTTATATCAGACATTACAATTGTCAAAGTTTTCAGTTTTATTGTGCAGGTAACAACTGAGGCAGTGATGCTGATAAATGCATGGAACTTCAGCAATATGAACTCAGCTCCTACTTTGATTTAGACATAAATAACATCAGATATTTCAGGAATATAATATTGTCTCTTCAAATAAAACCATGCAGTGTAGTAGCTCCCGATGGTTACATGTCACTATCCCTCATTAAAAAAAACCCATCAAACTACAGATTTATCGAGGATTCCTGGCCATTCCACCAGACTACATTGTATATTCTTCTACATTTTTCTATATTTGGCCAACATGCAATTTGCAATAACGATTTCAGTTAAGCAAGGAATTTCATACCACACACTATTTCTGTTTGAGAGCAGAACACATAAGAACACAATAGATTTTCAAGTAGAAAGTTCCAAAGTTAACAGTTTTATACATTGTATGTTTGTAGAAAGCCATGCCTGACTCATGTTTGAAACCTGTTGTTATTCAAAGCTTGGTCTGACAGTTATATTGCTTTTAAGCTGGGACTGAGAAGGTGTTTTTCATTTTGACCACTTTCTGATGGGTTACATTTCAAATACTTACATATCATAAGTAATACTTAAAGTAATAACTGATCCTTTGTTTACATCAGTTATGAAATATTACCTATATTTTTTCCACGTACTGTCATTAAAAATCAAGTTGTGCATTAAGCCAATAAATCTACAGTAGTAAACAAAAACTGGCTGACACCAGCTCTTTACAGATAGCAGAAGACAAATATGAAGTGTTATGTAGAAGAGATGTTTCAAACCTGGGCAAGCTAAATTATAGGAATTAAAATGAGTTATTATACAACTATACACTAAGTAAAAAAAAAAGAAAAAAGAAACAAAAAAAGTGACATTGATTTCTTTTCCCCCTTCAACAAGTGAATGTATACCAACTCTAACAATTCCATGTTTCTGTAGGTCATTGCCTTATCTCACTCTTATTCAGCAATGGGAAATTAAGTCACTGCCCCTGTTTTGATGTTGTTCCCCTGTTCTGTCCTTATGGAACCATTTTTTCACTAAATAGAAAATGCAGTTTAATTGCCTATCTTCCCAAATGTTTTCTTCTGGTGACAAATTAAATACTTTTATATGGAAAATAACAAGTGCAGGGAACAAATCCACAACTATCTTAATATTCACTAATTTTAGGGTCTTTACATGAGGTGGGAATAATGTTCGTTTCAGGTTTATAATTTTAAACTTTAATTGCAGATGCAAGAACAAGGGAATTCTGTCTTCGCCTTTCAGTGTTATCAAAATTTACATGGTAATAGGGATAATTGTCACGGGCTGCGGCTCCAGACCTTGTATTTGCAGAGAGGATCCAAAAGCAGACACTCACGGCAGGGCAGAGCTTAACTAAAGGCAAGCAGTTTATTAAAGACAGGACAAAAAACACACACACACAGGGGCAAAAGGAGGTTAAGACACTAAACTGAACAGAAAGCTAAACACTAAGAACGTGGCACATAAGGCATAAAACACCAAACAAGAGGCATGGAAAACCTGAAAGATGGTAGGAAGATGGACAGACAATCCAACAAGGTAAAAAAGATACATGGTACAATATATACACACACAAGGGTGAATAGGGAAAGGCTGTTCATCTCAGCATGGGAACATAGCTGAGGTGAACGAACATAATGAGACGAGGTAAGCAAAACTGAACACATTGAACACAGGACAGGAGACTGTCAAAATAAAACAGGAAACACACTCAGACTGAGACAGACAGGCTTGACACTGGGGTCAGGGAAGAAACAGACATGGGAACAAGGCGTGCACAAGAGACGAAACACAGCAACACGACTAACATGCACAGAGGGCGAATACTCAGCAAAAGGATCATGATTTCAAAATAAACAAAAATGCTGGGTCAGTGACCCAGCACCCTGACGATAATACCTCTGTGGGACAACAAACCAGCGTGCAAACATGAATGTGGGAAACTTATGACTATCCTCTGTTTTCTTTGGGTCAAAATAAAATAAAAATGTGTTTTTCTTTTCAGAGATGAGCTTCTGTTTTTCAGTATATACTGTCCAACTCATTTCTCCAAAGAGTTAGAAAAAAAAGGAAACTCCTGGCTGAAATAGAATTTATCCTTTAACAGAGTTTACTTGAATTCTCAGGATGATGGTATTGTTTCTAATTGTTTCCAGCATAAGCTCTTGCATTTTTATCTATGTATGTAAGTATTTATTTATTTAATATACAGAATAACAACAACCAATAAGTTTGCTATTATGTTATTACTGTTTCCATTTTCAAACATATAAAACAGCTGATAAACATCCACTTATGTCCATTAATTAAGGCTTGTTAAATGATTGTATGTATATGAATGAGGTCAGCTGTTATTCAGTTCTCTGGTTTGTGTTATTTTCTCTTCATGCTAGAAGTGGGATATAATCTCTCATGTGTCTCTCTGTCTCCCTCCTCTCTCCTTCTGTATGAAGAGCTGCACATTACGAGCACTAATGTTCACAATTAGCAACTAGAATTGTAGTGGGTGTATAATGCTGCATGAATCAAATGCAATACTAAATCTGATATTCAAATCAAATTTCTACTGGGATTTACCAGGTGCTTGGAGGTGAGACAGGAGCTTCTTTCCAGGTCTTTTTATTCATTCGTTTGAATGTTACATGTTGTTACACTATCACAATATTTCCACGAGTGTCTGTCTGAAAATGGGAGTCATTATCGCCATTTTAAACCTATAATTGCAACTGGCCTTCTACTTTGCATTCAAACATACTGTCTTTAGATGTGAAAATTACTTCTGAGAAAAATGAGATCCACATATAAGGGACATTCATTTTAAATTTTGATAGAACACTGACAGTATAATGTCCTCGTAAGTGGATATCAGGCCCTTGAAGAGCAAAATGTAGTATTTTAGAAAAGAAAGAAAGAAAGTGTACTTTATTGATCCCAGTGGGGAAATTCCTCTCTGCATCAGTGAAGCAGTGGGCAGCCATTGGGCGCCCGGGGAGCAGTGTGTAGGGACAGTACCTTGCTCAGGGGTACCTCAGGGTAGCTGTTCAGGGGAATCGAACCCCCGACATTCCGATCATGGGGCCACCACTCTACCTGTGATGTCCACATATGTGGACTCCAATTACATCAATTACAACAATTACATCGGTTA
Organism: Neolamprologus brichardi; assembly: GCF_056152115.1. Lineage (NCBI taxonomy): Eukaryota > Metazoa > Chordata > Actinopteri > Cichliformes > Cichlidae > Neolamprologus > Neolamprologus brichardi. The sequence goes on from NC_142110.1 coordinate 24,808,363, forward strand.
CTGTAGAAATAGTAGAGGTGGAAGAAACAATCTGAACTTTGCTGCAGAGTGAAGCTGAAGGGAATATATCTCGGAGTTGAGAAGAGGAAAATGGATCGATGGAAGTAAGTTTTTCTCTCCAGATATTGTTCTACTGCATTTTCAGTGTGTTTGGGTCCGTGTCATGCTGAAAAAAGAAGCGGTTCCCAAACAGGTGTTTTCCAGATTGGTTAAAAATCCAACAGTACTTGTCTGTACCAAACTACTTCCGTTATGACATGATCCCCAACACCACTCGGTTAAATGCAGCACAAAACCATATGAGAGTGTGCACTCTATAAGACCTGTTGTCACTGTTTCTTAGTCCAGTTCTTGTGTAATTTGGCATACATCAGCCTTTTCTCTTTGTTTCCCTTGTTTAAGAATATCTTCTTGACAGCCACCTATCTGTCAATAGCCATGATATAAGGGCTACATTTGTCTCTAAGGATTTTTCTCAAGGACATGATTTTGCCTGCCACTTCTGACTTCTAGTTTCCTCATTTTCAAGGAAACACTGTACACAAGTTTTCAGCTGAAAGGTTTTTGGGTTGTTGTTTTTTTTTTTATTCCTATTAAAATCATCAGGTACAAGGGCTAAAAATGAGTGTAAAAGCCACCAATATTCAAAGAAAAACCTTGAAATACCTTCACAAAGCCAGTAACGTATTAGTTTGTATACAGGTGATTTGTATCCACAGATCCCTCCTTCGTCCCTCAGACTGACAGGTATTACAAGCTTAGCTGTGTTTCTGTCAAAAATAAGCCTTACTGCTGAATACATGGAGTGAATGCAACTTTCAGAGTTCAGATGAACTAAAAATACTGAGCAGAATGTAGGGTGAGCTCTCCGAGGCCTCACTGCTCTTAGATTATCCTTTATTTATTAACTCTATATTCTGCCCTACTTCAACTCCTCAGCAGTATTAACCCACTTTTATACACAGAACAGAAAATAATCAGAAAGATGATTCTCTTTATTAACTGTTTGGTGAAATAAGGTAAAGGGATTGCTGGTGGGAAGTTATCACTGGATGGTATTTATGTGGAGCAGCAGCTGGAGAAAACTGTAAACATTAAACTAGTAAATCTTGGGCTTTATCTCATACAAGAGCTGAATACCGCTGTCTAGACTTTGCTGTCCTTGCAGACTTGTGACCTTCACAGGCACATTTCTAGCAAGTCTGAGTCTGCAAACAACTTCAAGTTATTTTCTGAGGACTTTCGCAGGTGTGCAGACTTCAGAACAATGTCAATAGTGAATGCTTATTGCAAGTTTTCTTATAATAATCAGTCAACAAAAAATGAGCGAGAAAAATATTTTGCCATTTGTTATTAATTGAATTATATGTCATTTAATATTAACTTGTAATAGCTGGTAATAGATTTCCATCCCAGTGTAACGCAAATTTGAAAAGCAAAAAAGCAAAGGAAAATATAATTGGTATTAAGGTGCACTGCTTAAAATTTTTTATATGTATTATATATACACACACACACACATACGTATAAAAGACAGATGTCCATAGAAGCAATCGGTCCATCCAGATTCCTAACTCTGCACCATGGCCAAGACCAAAGAGCTTTCCGAGGATGTCAGGGACAAGACTGTGGGCCTACACAAGGCTGAAATGAGCTACAAGAGCATCGCCAAGCAGCTGGGTGAGAAGGTGACAACAGTTGGTGCAGTTATTCGCAAATGGAAGAACCATAAAATAAGTGCCAGTCTCCTTCGGTCTGGTGTTCCATGCAAGATCTCACCTCATGGAGTTTTAATGATAATGAGACCAATGTTTGTAGAACCAGCCCAAAACTACTCCGGAGGAACTTGTCAATAATCCCAAAGCAGCTGGAAATATAGTCACCGAGAAAACAGTTGGTAACACACTACGCTGTGAAGGACCGAAGGTCATACACTCAAGAAAGCACATGTACAGGCCCGTTTGAAGTTTGCCACTGAACATTGCAACGATTCAGAGGAGGACTGAATGAAAATGTTGTGGTGAGGTGAGACCAAAATCGAGCTATCTGACATTAACTCAACTTGCCGTGCTTGGAGGAGGAGGAATGTGAACTATGGCTCCAAGAACACCGTCCCCACCGTCAAACATGGAGGTGGAGGCATTTTTCTTTGGGGGGGGTTTTTTCTGCCAAGGGGACAGGACAGCTGTACTGCATCAAAGGGAAGATGGGAAAATCTTGGCTGAGAACCTTCTTTCTTCCACAGGCCATTGAAATGAGTTGCGGGTATTCCAGCATGACAATGATCCAAAAAACACAGCCAAGGCAACAAAGGATTTGCTCAAGAAGAAGCATATTAAGGTCTTGGAGTGGCCTAGTCAGTCTTCAGACCTTAATCCCATAGAAAATCTATGGAGGGAGCTGAAGGTTTCAGTTGCCAAATATCAGCGATGGAACATTAATGACTTGGAGAGGCTCTGCAAAGAGGAGTGGGACAAAATCCCCCATTGTGACCAACTACAAGACACACCTGACCTCTGTGATTGCCAACAAGGTTTTTCCACCAAGTACTAAAGCACATTTTGCAAAGGGATCAAATACTTATTTCCTTCATGAAAATGAAAATTAATTTATAACTTTTTTGAAATGCATTTTTCTGGATTTTTTTGTTATTGTTCTGTCTCTCACTGTTCAAATAAACCCACCACTGAAATTATATGAAATTATAGACTGATCATTTCTTTGTTAGTGTGCAAATTTACAAAATCAGCTGGGGTTCAAATATTTTTTTCCCCTTACTCTGTGTATGGCAGTGTAAATATATTTCACATTTGTGGGACACACCTTCCAAAAAGTTAAACTTTTGTCTCATCAGTCCACAGAGTATTTTCCCAAAAGTCTTGAGGCTCATCAAGATGTTTAATGGTCTCTTTCTTATGGTGGAGTCGTGAACACTGACCTTAACTGAGCGACTAAGGCCTGCAGTTCTTCTGATCTTCTTCTGGGGCCTTTTGTGACCTCATCACTGCACTCTTGGTTTGCTGGAGTCCCAGAGCTTTAGAAATATCTTTATAGTCTTTTCCAGACTGAGAGATCTCAATTAGTTTATGTGTTTCCATCTTGCTTCTTTTTGTCACCGTTTTGCGAGCAATAAAGCTGTGATTTTAAATTATACATCTGTCAGCTGCATTTTGGGTCCACTCCCTGCCTCCCACATGCTCTGTTTCACATGACATATCCTTTTAATGACCAATGTCTTCATTTAACTCCCTTTCTCTATAAATGAGTCTGAATGTTTAATCTGGCAAGTTCAAAAGAGCTCTATTAAACTCAGGCAGCCTCACTGCCATGATGAAATTAAAATGTGACCTGTGTTGTGAGAGGCTTTATTTGTGTCACGGTTATCTTTTCCAGATCTTTGCTTTTCATATTCTCATCACAGTTTCTTAGAAACATAGCCTTACACAGACATTTTGGGGAAAAGATAATTAAGCCAGGAGGTATTAGTATTTATAACAGATAAATAAATTGCACACACTATCACACCTTTTGCTTGCCTACATACTTACTTTGCTTATTTGTTTCCACACCTATACACTTCAGAATCAGATCCAAAATCATTAGATTAATAATCTACATATTTCTACAAACTGATCAGCTCACACATAGACAATGGACTTTTCATTCACTGGTTCTATATGGGTTGTTTATCATATCATAATACATCTTCATCATACTACTTCCTGCTAGATGATCTGATCTAGGACAGAAGACAGCTGCTACAGTACCCCTTGTGTTTTCTTAATCTGACCTTTCATTGTATTGTACCACAACTGGGGAATGTAAAATCAATATTACATGATTTATGATGAATTATAATAATTAAGGGTTAAGTGTGTTTAATTAACTTGCTAAGTTAACCCACGTTTCACCTGCATGCTCACATGAAAGACATGGTGTTGGCAATATCTAACCAATCTAAAAGGGGATTTTCACAGATCATATGACATATGGTCATATGATCCATCTACTCCACAAACATTAGTCAGTAAAATGCAACACTGTAAAAAGGACACATGAATGCAGAATGCAGAAAAATGTTAATGTTGTGATTTAGCACACAAAGCAGTAAAATATTTTTTTTTATTCAAGTAAAATATTTTATGGCAGAGTGAGTGCACAGTGAGGCTATTTATTTCTGAGGCAACAGCGATTGGACCTATTTAAAGAAAGCTTGCTGCTCCTCAGCCTAATAAAGGAAAGGTGCTAATTGCTTTAATTTGTCACAGATCAAAGTGAAACTGGAAACAAAACAAATAAAGCCTTAATTTACAACAAACTTAATATGACGTCAACAGGCAGTATAGGTGTCCTGTTTAATTACTGTGCCTTGTGGCACATGGCCAAACATGCTCCTCATCCTTCAGCATCAGCAGAGGAATCTTAGCTGTGTGCCAATTCATAGGCTGCATCCTTTAAAGGACCCGGCCCTTCGAAGACTGCAAATACAACGCAGGCCAGGTCTAGCCTTCAGATTTGCGTCACCAGCTGTTCCCGCCCCTACCACTTTTCCCTTTGGTGACAGCGGGAAATGATGGATGCCGAAATTTTAATGGCTCTCTTTCTCATCTTCTTATTAATTGAAGAGCTACGACAAATAAAAAGTCATCTCAGTCGTCTGATTTATCTCCGACTGAGAGATAACCTTGGTCCAGTGAAAAATTTATGTCTTCATTATTTTTCCCCTTCAGATCTTTGATGTGTTTATTTTCTTGAAATTGTTCAAAAGTTAGAAACTTTTTACTACCTAATTAAAACTTTTAGATTAGTATTTCCAGTATTTACTGTGATTTTAATATAGGACTATCCGCTCTTTTATCTTTTACAGTGAACATTTTAATACATTTTACTCAAGTGTAATAATCAAAAAAATGTTTTGACATGTAAAATCATTTTTTAAGAACAAGCAAAAACAGTATAAAGAATAAAATTCCTGATTTATATTTTACTGCCAAAAGCTTAGTGGATGCCAAAGCCAGCGTCACCCTACTGGATTTGGCCTTTCACACACAGGGCAATATTATTCAGGATTCAGGTCAAGATTTCTATGCTTTATCTGTGGATGCTGTACAATACAACCACATACAGACAGAATGAAGGTAGCCATCACACTTTTCACAAAGAGTCAAGCCTTGTCCATCTTCTTTTAATGGGCATGTCTTTACTGGCATCGCTGGGTGATGGCAGAGAAAATCATTTGAATCTGCGGGAACTGACAGTGGAGATCATGAAAGTCCTTCTGACACAAGTCTGATGCTCTTGATGCTGCCAAGGTCATCACAGTGGATCAACAGGACACCTGGAAAAGCTCTTCTTCCAAGGCATTGAAGAAGAAAAGGGATCAGGTTTTTCCAAACCATCCCACCCCAGCCAAACCACTGGACCTGGGCATCCAGACCTAGGTTGATCCCAATGGTCTCCCTTGCCTTTGCTTCTCCAAGGCGGATGTAGCTGTCCCCAATAATGTAGATTTTGGGTCCCGTCGATTGTGAAATTAATGAACAATTTTATATAAAATGGTGTGATTTTTTTGGTAAGTGTATTATTAGTTCTTTCAATGATGTTTCAATCTAGGTGCAGTTGACAACAGATACAGTCTAAGTTCACTGTAAAACAGTGCCCGGGCAGTCTAGCTCTACCAGGACGCCACATCTGTATGTGTGGTTGCAAGAAGGTTTCCTTTATCTCATATATATATATATATATATATATATATATATAAGTGTCCTCATATTAGAAAGCTATTGTTACGTGGCTTTGGTATACTTGCCTTTGCAGGGCTGGCTCAGTGGTGTAAATTAGCCTTTATACATTTAGTGTTTTATGTCCACTTCAATGAGCAAACCCATGTAATATTACAGAACCTTTACTTCTGTTACTGATATTTTTTGTCACATTACACTGAATGCATCAAATTTTAAATATGTATTTACAATATAAAACAAGAATAGTTATATCTTTTAAATAAACATGGTATATCTGTGATAATATGTTAAACTTATAAGTGTATTTTTTGTGTGAAAAAATAAATACAGTTTCTGTTATTGTCACAATGTGTTTCAATGTGAATAAAAAATTTACCAGTAGCTTTGTTCATTAGACATGGTAATTTACAGACATTTTTTTGTAATTTTATTGATATTACATGCGTTTAAAAATGATAAATTACAATATTTTTTACAGTTTACTTAGAGAAGTTGAGTTGCCTTCTTTTCAAGCTCCTTGCACTCTCATCCCGATTGGATGTGTACTCAAGACTTTATAATACAATCCAAACTTGTTTGTTAGTTTTTCTAAACAAGTTGAAATGCATGTGTCCAAAAGGTTAGGCTAACGACAAGAACTTCTGACATTCAAATATTTTAATTTATAAAGGATAATGTAATTCTGTTGTCTCAGAAAGGGCCTAATGGAGTTCACTTGTGCATTGTAAATCAGACTAGCTTTCTTTTTACAAGCTGGTGGTGAGATATTATTGCTTATGATTTTGAGGCTGTTCAACATGCAATGGTATTTTAATTTCATGACACTCACAAACATGGACATGGCTGTGGCAGACATTATTGTTATCTAGCGATCACAAACCGATTAACTATGTGACGTTGTTCCTCAGGGCACATGTCCAGCTGGCTGTGACAAGAAAAGTCAAAGGAGAGCCAAGAGGTCTGCAGTCTAGAAGAATTTGAAAAAATGCAATTGTTGGGCATTACATCCTGTTAAAAAGTCCTGAGCCAGGTTTTAAATGAAAATATTAAACTCTAAAGTACAAATAAATTTTTGAAATAAGCTTGTCAAGTAAGAGGCCAAAATGGATTGAACTTAAAGTATTGCAGTGTAGAGAACTCAAATCCAGATACATGGAAACATTTTAGTTAATTAACATTTAAACTAGATTTTGGGGACAAAAATCAAAAAACTAACTGAAACAATTTTATAACCTTGGAAAACAAACTGAAATGAAATAAAAAATATAGAGGTATATATTCTGTCATGATGTTGTTTATGAGTTTATGAGTTGTGGTTCTGCACTTATTTGTTGCTTTGAAAGTATAAGGCATTTTTTCTTGTAGTTACTGAATGTGGAATCTGCATTTTTTTTAGGTATGGTTCTCGATTTCTGGTTCGTTTATGTTTGTTCACCTTCATGTCCAGTCTGTCTCTGTCTAGTCTCTGCGTCCTGTCATCACATCCCTGTGTCTGTCTAGTCTCTCTGTGTTCAGTCTTCGTGAATACATTTGTAGTCCTGTACCTGTGTTTTGTCCCCTAGTCTCCCCAGTCTGTCTGTCAGGGTTCCTGGGTCGGTGACCCAGTGCTTTCCGTTTTGTTCACGTTCAGTTTATTTCGTCACTTCCTGTTTGTTCCTGTCACCTCGTCTCGTGCCATTAGCCAGATTATGTTCAGCTGTGTACTCACCGGTCTCTCATTATCATCCTCATCAGTCTGTGTATTTAGGTCTTCTGTTTCCATTCGTTCTTTGTCGTGTCATTGATGATGTTCGTGTGATGTTGTCCTCCCCGTGTTCTCTCAGTCAGTCAGCCATTCAGTGTTCCAGCCAGTCAGTGTCCGTTCACCCTCTGTTCCTCCACTCCTTATAATAAACATCCACCAGTCTTCACCTACCTGTGAGTCCTGCGTTTGGGTTCCTTCTTCCTCGCTTCCACACAACGCCTGACAGAATGACACGACCCGTGCCACGAAGACACGATTGGGACCCAGCGGACTCGGACCTCAACGAGCGGCAGGTGGCAGCGCTTTACCGTTGGGCAGAGGTGGTCAGGGGAAAACAGCGGCTCTTCGCGGAGCGAGAGCACGTCTTCGAGGGGACTCGCCTGGCTCTGGGCGGGCCTCGGAGACGCCGCGTTCCCCCACCTGCTGCCACACCTGCCTCGGAGCATTTGCCGCGGAGAGCGGACGTTTCGTGCCGCGTTTCGGCCGCTCCCTCTCTCGCCGCTCCGCTCCTCGTTCGCACACCCGCCGCCTCATTCGCCGGACCTCCACCTTCGCCACGGCACCGCGGCTACGCCTCCCACCTCGACTCAATGGAGGCTACCGCGCCAGAGGCTCAGCTGTTCACCCCGGCCGCTTCCTCTTCCCGAAGAAAGCGGCGCACACGCCGCCATAATATGGACTATTTTCAACAACTCCCGGTGGTGAGTTCCACTAACTGTTTTCCACATCCATCATCTGATTATCCCCATAAAACACATAACAGATCCACCACCGATCCATGGGGAGTTTCCCTCCTGGAGGATGTCGACTGGGAAGATTTTTTCTGCGCTGCTCCCACAAAGACTGTAAATCGTGGTGGCAGAAAAAACAGACCGAACTCTGATAAACCTGCCAGTAGCACACACCCAGTCACCATTTCCACACCCGTCACTCAGCCATTCCCCACCAGCACGGCAGCCCAGATTTGGCCTTCTTCTTCAGCCATTTCACCTCCTCAGATGTCTAGGGCCCGGCCTACACCCACACCGGTGCCAGCTCCCAGGAGGAAGGCAGCTGCGACGCAGTCTACCTCCACATCCACTCTTGTTTCCCGGGTGGGGGTGACTGGTGTCCAGCCACCTCCCGTGCCTGTCCCAGCGCCCAGGCTGAGGGCAGCCTCAACCCAGCCTGACCTCCCTGGAGGCTTGGAAGAGCTCACCGGCCCACCTACTACTTCACCTCTTCATCCACCTCCTGATCCAACCTTTCACGCCCTCGCACTGTCCCTGGTTAGGCTAGCTGAGGTGTCCCCTGCTCAGGCACCAGCCTTATTAGCCCAGGCCGCAATCTTATCCCCCTCGGTAACTCTGTCATTAGCTCAGCCATTAGCATCGCCAACCTCTGTTCATCCCTTAGCTTCCCCACTCCAGTCAGTTCCCTCACCTGCTGTTCAGCTTCCACTCCAGTCAGTTCCCTCACCTGCTGTTCAGCTTCCACTCCAGTCAGTTCCCTCACCTGCTGTTCAGCCTTCACTCCAGTCAGTTCCCTCACCTGCTGTTCAGCCTTCACTCCAGTCAGTTCCCTCACCTGCTCTTCAGCCTTCACTCCAGTCAGTTCACTCACCTGCTCTTCAGCCTTCAGTCCAGTCTCCTCCCGTCCTCCAGTCCCCTGTAGTCCAGTCTCCTCCCGTCCTCCAGTCCCCTGTAGTCCAGTCTCCTCCCGTCCTCCAGTCCCCTGTAGTCCAGTCTCCTCCCGTCCTCCAGTCCCCTGTAGTCCAGTCTCCTCCCGTCCTCCAGTCCCCTGTAGTCCAGTCTCCTCCCGTCCTCCAGTCCCCTGTAGTCCAGTCTCCTCCCGTCCAGTCAGTCCAGTCGCCTCCCGTCCAGTCGCCTCCCGTCCAGTCAGTTCAGTTCCTGGACCTGCAGCCACAGCACCCAGAGCCAGCTGTGAGCCCTCCTGCTTGTCAGCCAGGGGCCTCCGCGCCCGCTGGCCCGGCCGCTCTCCCGCCAGGGGCCTCCGCGCCCGCTGGCCCGGCCGCTCTCCCGCCAGGGGCCTCCGCGCCCGCTGGCCCGGCCGCTCTCCCGCCAGGGGCCTCCGCGCCCGCTGGCCCGGCCGCTCTCCCGCCAGGGGCCTCCGCGCCCGCTGGCCCGGCCGCTCTCCCGCCAGGGGCCTCCGCGCCCGCTGGCCCTGCCTGTCTCCAGCCAGGGGCCTCCGCGCCCGCTGGCCCAGCCTGTCTCCAGCCAGGGGCCTCCGCGCCCGCTGGCCCAGCCTGTCTCCAGCCAGGGGCCTCCGCGCCCGCTGGCCCTGCCTGTCTCCAGCCAGGGGCCTCCGCGCCCGCTGGCCCTGCCTGTCTCCAGCCAGGGGCTTCCGCGCCCGCTGGCCCTAAAGCTGTGGCTCCGTCACCCCCGGCTCCCGTGCCGTCACCTGGTCCAGCCTCAGCGTCAGCGTCTGCGTCGCCTGGGCCGGACTCAGCTTCAGCGTCTGCTTCGCCTGGGCCAGCCTCAGACTCAGCTTCAGCGTCAGCGTCTGCTTCGCCTGGGCCAGCCTCAGACTCAGCTTCAGCGTCAGCGTCTGCTTCGCCTGGGCCAGCCTCAGACTCAGCTTCAGCGTCAGCGTCTGCTTCGCCTGGGCCAGCCTCAGACTCAGCTTCAGCGTCAGCGTCTGCTTCGCCTGGGCCAGCCTCAGACTCAGCTTCAGCGTCAGCGTCTGCTTCGCCTGGGCCAGCCTCAGACTCAGCTTCAGCGTCAGCGTCTGCTTCGCCTGGGCCAGCCTCAGACTCAGCTTCAGCGTCAGCGTCTGCTTCGCCTGGGCCAGCCTCAGACTCAGCTTCAGCGTCAGCGTCTGCTTCGCCTGGGCCAGCCTCAGACTCAGCTTCAGCGTCTGCTTCGCCTGGGCCAGCCTCAGACTCAGCTTCAGCGTCTGCTTCGCCTGGGCCAGCCTCAGACTCAGCTTCAGCGTCTGCTTCGCCTGGGCCAGCCTCAGACTCAGCTTCAGCGTCTGCTTCGCCTGGGCCAGCCTCAGACTCAGCTTCAGCGTCAGCGTCTGCTTCGCCTGGGCCAGCCTCAGACTCAGCTTCAGCGTCAGCGTCTGCTTCGCCTGGTCAGGACTCAGCCTCTGCTTCAGCTTCTGCTTCGCCTGGTCCGGACTCAGCCTCTGCTTCAGCGTCTGCTTCGCCTGGTCCGGACTCAGCCTCTGCTTCAGCTTCAGCTTCGCCTGGTCCGGACTCAGCCTCTGCTTCAGCTTCAGCTTCGCCTGGTCCGGACTCAGCCTCTGCTTCAGCTTCTGCTTCGCCTGGTCCGGACTCAGCCTCTGCTTCAGCTTCAGCTTCGCCTGGTCCGGCGGCTGCCGTGTCGCCAGCCTCCGCTTCGCCTGGTCCTGCGGCTGCCGCACCGTCGCCCCAGCCACGTTCTGGACGTCATCGCCTTCCTCGCGGCCGCCCGCCGGACCAGCTCAGCGGCCGCCGCCGCCTTCCTCGCGGCCGCCCGCCGGACCAGCTCAGCGGCCGCCGCCGCCTTCCTCGCGGCCGCCCGCCTGAACTGTCTCGTCTCGGCCGCCGGCCACGCGGCCGCCCGCCTGAACTGTCTCGTCTCGGCCGCCGGCCACGCGGCCGCCCGCCTGAACTGTCTCGTCTCGGCCGCCGGCCACGCGGCCGCCCGCCTGAACTGTCTCGTCTCGGCCGCCTGCCACGCGGCCGCCCGCCTGAACTGTCTCGTCTCGGCCGCCGGCCACGCGGCCGCCCGCCTGACCTGTCTCGTCTCGGCCGCCGGCCACGCGGCCGCCCGCCTGACCTGTTTGTCTCTCTGTGGACTCCGTCCCTCCGTCCTGGGCCCCCTCCGCCCTCCCTGTTCTGGTTTTTCTTTCTTTTGGCCGTCGGGTGCCGGCCTTTGGAGGGGGGGGTACTGTCAGGGTTCCTGGGTCGGTGACCCAGTGCTTTCCGTTTTGTTCACGTTCAGTTTATTTCGTCACTTCCTGTTTGTTCCTGTCACCTCGTCTCGTGCCATTAGCCAGATTATGTTCAGCTGTGTACTCACCGGTCTCTCATTATCATCCTCATCAGTCTGTGTATTTAGGTCTTCTGTTTCCATTCGTTCTTTGTCGTGTCATTGATGATGTTCGTGTGATGTTGTCCTCCCCGTGTTCTCTCAGTCAGTCAGCCATTCAGTGTTCCAGCCAGTCAGTGTCCGTTCACCCTCTGTTCCTCCACTCCTTATAATAAACATCCACCAGTCTTCACCTACCTGTGAGTCCTGCGTTTGGGTTCCTTCTTCCTCGCCTCCACACAACGCCTGACACTGTCATGTCTCCGTGTCTGTTCTATTACAACTTGACTAACTGGGCATTGATGAGCATGTTTATTGAGAACCTGGATGTCTCTTTGACTGCGTCAACTGTTTAAAAAAAATCGACGTTTTATTGTAATTCCTGTACAGATTTTCCTAAATCTCCATACAAAACCTCCATACCATAATAAGTAAAAGACTAAAACTAACAATGAAACTAATAAAACTAAACTAATACTACACATTTTCAAAGAAAAAACTAAACTGAAAGGAGAAACTTCACTCTGGAAACTAACTGAAACTAAACTGAATTAAAAATCAAAAAGAAAAAGTGGCATTAAAAAAATCTAATTAGAAAATATAAAATTACAGTAACTCTGTTCAGCCATTCTACTAATATTTAATTAGAAGACTCGATGATATTAAGCAAATGTTGGCATGCTAGCATGAACAAGTTGGTGAGCAGACAGTGAGTTAAAACTCACGCTCACCCTTTATTTAAGTAAGGCTGAGTTGGGAGTAGATCTCATCAGTTAGCTCGATCCTGCTGCAATGTGACATCACTATGATGCCTTTCTCCCCTTTGCTTCTTTGTGATAGTGAACAGCTGCAGCCTCTGACTGTTCATCTGACACCTAAATGAGAAGATTCACCTCCTCTGCCAGGTCCTTCAAAAGCCTATTTCCATCCTGTCAGCTGTGATTAAAGCATAGAGTGGCGCTGCCACCCCTCATTGAATTTGACCCCACCAAAAAAAAATAAAAATCTCAGTGATTCTGTACTATCATCATCTTCAGGAATCTAGTGTTTGTAATCACTTTATTGGTTTAAACACCTCACACTGTGCTGTGTTTTGGCCTTTTTGAAACTTGAGTGGGGTGTTTGGATCTGCTGAAATCTCAGAAAGGACTTGTGCCCTAGTTTATTTTTTTCATAGACATGTAAAAATATACCTCTACACACATATTTTTCGAGCACATTTTTACATACCTGCATGGTAGCCTTGTCAAAGATAAAGTTGCAGCAGATAAATGCATTCGATCTGTGTACAGCAAATACAATGGCATAATTAAATATTGTTTTCCACATTCATTTTGTTTGCTTGAGGGTCCTTTAATTGCATTATATATGAAATACACTATTTTCATATATAATGAAATGCAATGTAATGCAACTTTTAAAAATTTGATTTCATATATATGTTTTAAATTTCAGATCATTTTATAGAATTAAAGAATGTACTTTTGCTTTTTTATATTATTAATAAATGAGTATATACTTTTAGGTTTATTTTCCGTATATCTTTAGTCAGATAAAAGCATGACTGCCAATGATGAGATCTCGGTCTCCAGTAAACATGTATGCAGAAGAGTGTCGTGGTTTTTGATCACAAATTTGATCAGTTTGGCAAAGACTAAATACATTGTATGCACATTATATTCCTAAGTTAGTTCCAAAGTTATTTTGTATTTAGTTTCACTTTTCTTTCCTTGTGTGGTTTTTTTTTCCTTTTAGTTTAATTTTGGTTTACTAAAATGATTATTCATATCTACTATTAATTTTTAGTTTAGTGGTCTTGGCGCCATGATTTTCTATGAGTTTTTAATTTTATTAATTAACAAATTAATTAATTAATTCTAACTCTTTTTTTCTTCCCATGCTTTTGATATTCTCCTATTTCTCATCATGTATAGTTTCCATGTCATGGATTTATTTCTTTGGATTGTTTCATGGTTTTTTTAAGGATTTGTTTCTTTCCTATGCTTTGTGATTATTCTTCATTATTTTCCCCTGTGTTTGATTCTTCACTTCTCACATTTTATAATCAGCCCCCTGTGTAAATACAGTCTTGTCTTTCTCTCCATTCTAGTTGTTTGCCCTGTGGTCCTTCCAAATGGTTGTCTGAGTTCTTCTACTCCATGTTCCCTTGTGTCTTTTCTTTGTCCTTTTATTTGGACTTTTGCTTATCAACTTTTTGAATAAAGTACAGCTTTTTATTTTGATATTTTGCTTCTCATATTTGTATTTGGGTCTTCCTTTACAGATCTCAACATTAAGTTTTATGTAAATATAATATGGTTAATGGATTGGGTCTCTTACAGTGTTTTTCCAATCTACTCGAGCACTCAAAGCATTTTATACAACATTCACACCCATTCATACAAGCACATTCATACAAGTGCTTTCTAGCCATCATTCACACCTTCATAGTTTGATGGATGCATCAGAGAGAAAGTTTGGGCTCAGTATCTTGCTGAAGGATACTTTGGCATACAGACTGGAAGAGCCAGAGAATGAACTACCAACCTTGTAATTGGTGGATGACCTGCTATGTCTGCAGCCATACTTGTAACCATTACAAACGTCTGTGTTTATGCAAGAAATTTGAAATCACATATTAAAATTATACTCATCTATGTATTGTTTTTTAACTTTTTTAACAATAAAAAATGCTTTTGACAGAACAATACCTTTTGTATCGTGTGTGCAAAAGCTTTGCACACTTGCTAACGTCTGACACTTGCTAAACTTAGTCATAACAATTATCACTGATTAGTCACACACTTGGGGTTTACTATAAGGTTTTAGTAAAATAATTATTTATATTAAATAATATTATTTTAGCTCTAGAGATGCTCCAAACTACTGTAACCCAAAACACTTTAGTCTAACTTAGTCAACTTACATAAGTCAACTTATAAAAAAATAAAAATAAAAAAAAACCTCAGCAGTGTGCGAGGAAGAGGAGGAGGAAGAGCCTGCAGCAGCTAACAGATGGAGAGAATAGACAGACTGTCTTATTGGGTAATGTTCAAATAATTTGATCATCCCAGTGTTTTCAGTGTGGGAGAAAGTACTCAGGGCCTTCAGGTTACACACTATGAAAGGCAGAAATAAGTTTAATGTTCAGAAACCTAAAGTATGTATCAGCAGCAGAATGGAGCTAAAAATAAATGTTTGTTTCAGTTCTATTAAGCTTTGAGTGTTTTGGGTTAGTAGCAGTGCTGTGTTTGTTGCATCATATTGCTGGAATTGTTTATATGCTTTATATATTCTGAGGTAAGTTGATCTATAGTGTTACATCATATTCTATAAGGATGTTATGTGTTTGTAGACTTTCTGCCCAGTTTGACCCATTTAGCAGAAGTCAGCCTGTTTAAGGCTCTGATATCTATTCTGTATGACTTAAAGCAGTTATGACATGGTCTGATTTTCTCACCCAATAAAGGAATATTTAATATATCAGTCTACTCTTCATTCTATCAGAAACAATTATCACAGCTCGTACATTTTCTTTTTATACATATATGTGAGCATTGAACCAAATTTAGTGCTGCCAACATAATAAAAGAACAATATTTGTCTCTTATGCATAATACATCTATATATACACTGTCAAAGATACTTGTCTTTGAGTGAAGATTTAAGGTGATAGGAAATATAAATAAGTGGAGCTTGAATCTTTACTGAAGCTCAGTATTTGACACAGAAACGTCTTCAAGAAACTTAAAGATGTCCAGGTGCTTGTCTTTCCAAGCTCCAGAGTTCGGAATGAAGAAAGTGATTCTGTAGACTGCTGTATACATGTAATGAGTTGAGATCAGAAGTATCTTTAACTGACTGATTGTAATCTGTGTTCCTATCTGTGAAAGTCAGAATTCTGGCTCAGTCGTAAGGGAACAAATTTTCCTTCCTTGAGAGTTCTAGCAATTTACATTTAGCCAATTTAAGTTGAATTTACATTCAACTAGAAATGAAAACAAAAGCAGCCACAAATATTGTGGATATACCATATATTTGTTATAATCAGTTACTAAAAAAATATGTCTATCTAATAAATTATTGACTTGACTGAATCAGCAAATTAACTCTGTTTTTCAGCCTATCCTTATGCATTTGAAACAGGGTCTGCTGGACACATTCATTCTGCAGATACTAGCCTTAGGTCCCGACTGCTAATAACAGATGGTCACTGTATAGGCCTTAAAGCAGAGGGCTATATATATGAATGCAAAAGGCATGAAAAATGCAACAGCTTCTCCCAAAACTCTCATCCTCCATGTAGCGCTAACATGATGAAATACATACCTACACACTTTATCAAACATAATGCAGGCTTCTCATTGGAGAATACATATTAACATGAATTAAATTATGCAATAAATTCATGTGGGTCTCTGTGAGGGAGTGTGACATGGTTTTGTAGACGGACTCAGGCGCAGACCAGGAGACCTTTGCAAAAGCTGGCAGTGCAGTTATTTACAGTGATTTCACCAGGTGATAATACATACAAAGTGTTCGGGAGAGGGGTCTGCTGATCACAGAATAACTGACGCTGGTGGCTCAACGTTCCAGTGACGAGTAGCGTAGGTCTGCCATCTTAAGAAGCTCTTCTGATTGTAGCAATCAGCGACAGGTGTGATGATGAGCACAGGTGCGTGGGCCAGGGGCGGGAGCCCACAATGAGGACCGCCACGGCAGGGGGGAGAGGGAGAGGAAGAGAGAGAGAACAAAAACAAAAACATGTTGCCTAACACGGAGTCAGCCGGAGAGGCGCGGGGACCGTGACAGAGTGTGTGTGAGTTTGTGTGTTTCAGAGGATTTTAATTTCAAATTATTAAGACTTGGGAGCTTCATGTTCGCAGGATATGATGCACAAACATCATATTTTCATATTCCATGCAGACATCTGGAGGACCAATTATAGAGGACCAAAAGAGCCACATGCATCAAAATAAAGAATTGTGCAATAAAACATGTATTACTAAATTCATTTATGGATTTAGTATTAAATTCCTTTATTTTTTTAATATTATTAAAATAATTTTTTATTTAACAATTTAATTCTAAATAAAAACACTATTTATAAATCAGTATTTAAAAATGAACTATTAATCCACTTCAAATTGAAAATGGATTTCACAGGAAAAGAATTAAACTAAACTTAAAGAATTAAACCTCATTTCAAAATTAACCTCATTTTCCAAATTAAAAAACAGATCTTCAAAATCTTTTTCAAAATACAATTTAACAAAGAGAAATAAGTAAATCAGGGGAAAAAATAAAATATTTATTTCTGACATTTAAAACGGTGATTCCACAACTCATTTTGGGGTGATACAAAAAACCTAGCCATAGGCAAAATACAAACCCAATAGGAAATAAAAACTAACTAAACTAACTCTGCTCAAGGAACCACTAGGGAACAAAACTGAGGAACTGCACTCTGATAAAGGACAAGGGGAGACTGAGACAATTAGAGGAAGTGGAGACACAAGGGAAACAAAGTGGGAACCATTCATTAATATACATAAAAGGGAAGTTAGACTCAACACAGTGCACACACAATAGACTATCACAATGAAACAGGAAACGTAACTAAACTAAGGCAGAAGATATATACAGAGAAAAAACACAGAACAGACAGACACTGGGGCTTGAACGAGGGAAACAAAGGGATTACAAAACTGTTACACTAAAATGTAACAAAACCCAGAATATAACCTGAGACTACAAAGATATAACAAATTCTAAGACACTCTAACACCTTCTAAGATGGAAAAAGGTGTCCCTCAGTCTGCTGGTTTGAGACCGGATACTGCAGTAACTCCTGCCTAATGGAAGTAGTTTGAACAGTTTGTGACTGGGTTGACTGGAGTCTTTGATGATCCTCCCTGCTTTCCTCAGGCAAAACGTTTCCTGTAGATTCAATTTCAATTCAATTCAATTCAATTTTATTTATATAGCGCCAAATCACAACAAAAGTCGCCTCAAGGCGCTTTATATTGTACAGTAGATCGCACAATAATAGATACAGAGAAAAACCCAACAATCATATGACCCCCTATGAGCAAGCACTTTGGCGACAGTGGGAAGGAAAAACTCCCTTTTAACAGGAAGAAACCTCCGGCAGAACCAGGCTCAGGGAGGGGCGGCCATCTGCTGCGACCGGTTGGGGTGAGAGAAGGAAGACAGGATAAAGACATGCTGTGGAAGAGAGACAGAGATTAATAACAGATATGATTCGATGCAGAGAGGTCTATTAATACATAGTGAGTGAGAAAGGTGACTGGAAAGGAAAAACTCAATGCATCATGGGAATGCATTGCCTACGTTTATTGCACTTGGGTTCTGTTGGCTCTGAAACTGCAGGTTCAGGATCTTCTGGCTTATACTGGGCTGGCTCGAATGCACGAATATATGGTATATACTGGTGAAGTGGATGGTTGCCGCTGCACATGTTGCCTGGGCATCCCAGGCCACTCAGGTTGCTCAGGATACTCAGGCTGGTCCAATGTAGGCTACATAGTCAACTCTGGAGGGTGGGGCTGCAGTGACGAGGCGTGGGTGTTGAGCTGCTGCAAACACTGACAATGTCAAAAGAGAGGAAGTGGGCTCTGGCAGGTGGCTAGCAGGCACTGCATCAGGTGGGTGGCTAGCTGGCTGTATGTTTAACAAACCCTTTTTGACCTCAGGTGAAAAAAGGGCATGCAATGTGTACACCTCCTGCATGCACTGGCATGCCCTGGGATCACAGCTTCCAGTGGGGGCCCTCATGGACCATACAAGTCCTCCAAGGATCACGGCATGAGCCATGTCTTAACTTCAATATTCCTCTGTGAAATGGAAATAACTTCTTCAAAAACTTCATAGTCTGAGTAGTCTATTTTATTTGCCAGTACATTATGTTATGAGTTGTGGATGAGAACCCCAAATGCAGACGTAAACATAGGCAGTGCCCTTTTCATATATTTCCATCAACTATCAGAAACAAGTGTTGTTGAATTTGCTCTGTACTGAGTACTGTTTATCCTCAGCTTCCCGAGAAATGTATCCATTTATTAATCTCCAGGATCCATCATGGTCTGCAAGGGAAGGTGGTGAGCTGTTTAGTCCAGAGAGGAAAAGTCCAGTACTGCAGGTTTCAGTTTTAAATCCGAAGGATTTGAGCTCCTTCCAGTAAATAAAAATTTTGTGTGAAATAAATCAGCTGAAAAAGCTTCATCATCCAGCTTCAGAACATGCAGGATCCAGACAGTAAACCTGCTCTTATTCTATCAGCTGGAAAAACACTAAAGCCAGGTTTAATTTAGTGTTATTGATCATTTCAGGGGACAAACAGATCACTTTATTTACTCATATTTATTTTTACTTGCACTCATGTATATACATAAGGAAGGGCAATCCCCTGGGTAATTAAAAAAAAAAAAACATCTGTAATCCATAAGTTAAACAGAAGCCTCCTAAGTGTGTTATTCACAGTCAAGTGAAAATGAGCACTGTTTTGTTTTTTTACCTTCATTTCTACTGGGACCCTTAAAAAATGACTGGAATGAAAGAACATTCAGTATTATCTAAAGCCAGATAAAACAAAATGGATTCAATCG
Organism: Neolamprologus brichardi; assembly: GCF_056152115.1. Classification (NCBI taxonomy): domain Eukaryota; kingdom Metazoa; phylum Chordata; class Actinopteri; order Cichliformes; family Cichlidae; genus Neolamprologus; species Neolamprologus brichardi. The sequence goes on from NC_142110.1 coordinate 24,827,495, forward strand.
TTAATTGAATTCAAATTAACTAAGTGGTTTTATACTACTACCTTAACAAAATAAAGATGACCTAAAGTTTGGGTTAGCATGTACACTAGAAGAAGATAAATAAATCTGAATTACAGTCATGTCAAAATTATGACCACTGAACACATTTCAACAGCAAATTTATAAGACTTCAGAACCATTTGGCTAAATCTGGGGAAACTAAAAATAAGTGAAAATTTTAAGCCAGAATCTTTTAGTAGTTTGACATGTACTATATTAAATAAATAACAACAACAATAATAATAATAAAATGATCACATTTTTCAGGTTCCAAAAAAATATTATTACTGACTTTACATGCACATCTTTTTTGTGTGGGTCATCTGGACTTGAAAACTCTTGAGTTGTGATCAAATGCTCTTTTTGTGAGCTGTACCCCCACAGTCAGTACAGTACCTCTGGATATGAAAAATGGACTCCTCAGTCCATGATTCTGACCTTTTTTGGTTTTTTACTTAGCTACCCTATTCTACTATGATTGTGTCAGTATCTCCACTGTGCTTTCAGCCAGAAGTTGGCCTCAGTGGTTGCAAAAGAAAAAAAAATCTTGGTAATGGTTGCACAAAGTGTGACTTGAACACAGAAGCATGTACACCTGCAACTGAGACATGGTGGATTTGTTTGAGTCTTTCCCAAAATGATGGGTGATGCAATTCAGAAAAAAAGGAAAAGAAACTGCAGAAGTGCTGGTGTAGGAACAGAAGACATTGAAACAGGAAACAAAGCTATCAGAGAGGATTATTTTTTATTAGCTGCAGACTCACTCATGTTTTCCAACCTTTCCATCTTCCTCACTGTCATCTGAGAATATAAAATGATTCTGCATTCAAGCATCTAATCCTGTTTTTTTGTTTGTTTGTTTGTTTGTTTGTTTTTTTCCAGTTTTGGACTCTCGGTTTCTGTTTGATATTTTCTGTTTGACTTTGTAGTAGTTTTCAGTTTGAATATCACCTTTGCTCATGTTATGTTTTCATTCTGATTTAGTATTCATAGTTTTCTTTGTTAGTTATTCTCAAGATTTTTTCCTTTTCTCCCATGTCCCCTGTGCCTAGTCTGTGTTTCTGTTAGATCTTCCATGTTTAGTCAGTTTTTGTCTTTGTGTTTACTTTGGTATTCCAGCCTATTAATCAACCAAAGACTAATACAGACTTTTCGTTCATTTTAAACTCTGATGCTTAGCCTTGTCAACTCTAGCTTGAAAACTCAAAAACCATCCTATTTGTTATCATCTACATCGGTTAGTGTTTCTAAAGACAATTCCTTTGCATTCTTTCCTCACTTAGGAGAGGTTTTAAATAAAAAACTCTTGAACCCTTGATAGAAACAGAGTCAGTATTGCATCTCTGTGACACTGAGCCAGTGATACTAAGCAGACCTGGCTCCCACAATGCATCAGCTGTCCTGAAATATCAATTTTGCACTTGACTTCACACGGCTCGCTCCCCATTGGCTCAGTCTATCCATTTGTCATTAGTAGACCATCAGCAGAGTCCAACACACACAAATGTACTGTAATAGCACTAGAGGCAGCCCTCTCTGATGAGGGGGAGTCCTTTCTCCCTTCATCCCAGGGGTCTTCAAAGTGTTTCTCAAAAATCAAAGAAAGAGTCAAAACAGTCTACTCGTATAAAATAATACTGTGCAGTGTCTTTGCTGTTCCTAGGACTGCGCACTTCTGGACAGAGATCTCAGATGTTGTTCCTGGGATCTGCTGGAGCCACTCACCTAGCTTGGGAGTCACTGCAATCAATCAATCAATCAAGGCTTTATTCGCCACGTGCAGGTTGCCCTGCAGTGAAAGGGGACCCCCCCAACCTTACACACAACACAGACATCACATGAGGATGGGGATACAGGTCGGAGATCGGTAGAGTTACAGAAAAAACACTGAGGGGATGAGTGTGTGCATATCAGTGTATATGTATGTGTGTGCATGTCCAGAGTTCAGCTGAGACAGTGTTCTTCACCCTGCTAGGCTAAGTAAACAGTCTTCCAGCCAACCCAGGTGGCCTTCCATGGAATGGGAAGGAACAGTCTAAACACAGTCGTTATCAGGGAGTTTTTGTTCGGCTCCAGCCTTGAGCCCACAGCACCTGGTTCTCCGATGACCACTGGGACCACTGTTACCTTCATCATCCGCATCTTCTTGAGCTCTACTCTGAGCCCTTGGTACTTTTTCAGCTTCTCGTGTTCCTTCTTCCTAATGTTGCTGCCATTTGGTATCGCTACCATACATGCCAAGCCTCCCGATTTTTCCAGGAGAATCCCAAATTTCAGTGCCCCTCCCGAAAATCTCCCGGAGCCACCATTCTCCCAAATTTCAAAATTCCACCCATTGGGGAAGAGTATCCTCAGTTCTCTGTTTATGTATACACTTGTATCTGTTGTTGTATAGCATGCTCCTATTGAACCATCACTACCATCTGTTGCACAGGTACTGGACAGCTATTTAATTTAACTTATTTTGTCTGATAAATAAACACTATAAAATTCAAGTTGTCTGTATATGTATATGACCCCCCCCCCCCCCCACCACCACCACCACCACCACCACCACCATCTTTCAGTCCAGCTTTGTCCAGCCGCTGGTAGGACTTCTGTTTCTACCAGTTTCCTAGCGGGATCTTCATGATTCCCATTTGCATGTGGAATTCCCAGGTACTTGTAGCTGTCCTCATTGCCAGGGACTGCAATGTTACCTTCTGGAAGTTTGATCCCCTCAGTTCTGAGTACCTTCCCAGTCTTTGTTACCATCTGACTACACTTCTCTAATCCGAATGACATTCCAATATCCTTGTTGTATATCCTGGTGGTGTGGCTCGGTGAATCAATGTATCCATAGCTAGTCTTGTCATTGATCTCACTGAGGGGGTTCAGGGCTATGCAGAATAGCAGTGGGGAAAGCGCATTTCCTTGGTAGATCCCACACTTGATGGCAGCCTGTGCTATGTCCTTGAAGTTAGCCTCTAGTAAAATACTTATGTACGTGTTTTTTATTTTTAATAAACTTACAAGAATTTCTAGCAAAATACCCTCATTTTATTACTTTGCGGGAACTGAGTGTAGAATTTTGATGTTGAAACATTTTATTTAATCTGTTTTGGAATAAGACTTTAACGTGACAACATATGGAACAAGTGACGTGCTGGTAGCACTGCAGTTAATGTAGTTAAGTGTTGTTCAACATACTGGATTTTACCCTCCAAATCACTCCACGACTGGTGTTCAAAAAATACAACAGGTAAAACATTTCTCAAGAAAAGCAGACTATTTATTTTGGTTACAATAACCAAGACCAAACTGGCTGATTATAAAGTGTTAATACTATGACTTCTAGCTTCTGCATTCTTTCACTCTGCTACCCACACTAAAAAGTCTACTGCCAGTGTCACATAACAGCCAGGGGAGATCGCCATACCAGACTCCTCTGCTAGCTAAGCTAACTAATAATCTCAAAGTAAACAAAAAGTAATGGTGTGAGTTATGTTACAGACGAGTAGAATTTAGGTATTTAAACTCTAAATATTTGCTTATTAGCATTTGCTCCACTCACCACTGCCAAGATTTCTCTCATTTTCTGCTTTTTATTTTCCTTTCATTCAAAGAACTCCTTTTCATTTTAATTGACACACTGACTTTCATTAGGTTTGTCATGATTTCCCAATAGTATTATTGATACCTTTCCAGATGTTTCTACACATTGTAGCGTACCCTCCATTTCTACCTGTGCGTGTTTCTACAACTGAATGACAATCGCTTTTTCAGTCTTTTTGGGCTGATGCTCAACTTTGCTCAGTGTTGACATTTTGTAATAATACATAAATACTGAATGAAATATTGTATGCGTTATCATTAGGATAGGATTTTGTATTATATTGGTGTGTGGAACTGTAGATTTAAGATTTAAATGGTTTGTGATAATGTCTTTAAGTTATTTTTTGGAGTAATCTAAACAACAGGTAATGAGTAGAGTAAAAAATTATAAGTAATTAAGTAATGTACAACATTGCTTCTAAGAGAATTAACTAATTTAACTAACTTAATTAAGTAATCTGTAATTTTTGAGTAATGATCCCAACACTGTATATAATATTGCCTTTCACTTTGATGGCAATAATAGTTGGACATACCTATCAGTGAAACCTGACACCAACTCCTATTAATGCTTGTAGTTGTTTGGCTTTTCAATCTACTAAACTATACTTACAAATTAGCTCTGTTGTCAAAATAATCTTTTTTCATCATCTGACATTTAGCTAAGTCTAAGATTTATTTATATAGCACATTTAAACAATAACTGTTGACTAAGGTGCTATACATTTAAGATAATCAAAAGAGATTAAAAAACATGATAAAAATTAATGATAAAAATTGAGAAATACAAGCATAAAATGAAAAGATTTGAGTAAGAAATAAGACAAATAAAAGTAGTAGTAACTCATTCTGATTTAAAAGCCAAGGAATAAAAGTGGCCAAACCCTTGCTTTCTTTCAAAGACTGATTGTAACTTCAAGGCTGGAATATTGCAAATCACTGTCAGAAAAGGTAAGGCCTTAATGCTGGTGGTGCAGAATGCTAGAGCAAGATCCTGAGTGACACATGTAATTTGCAATATTTCCTCTATACTGCCATCTCTGTATTTGCTATCTATTGAACATATAATCCATTTGGAAATCTGATTGTTTCTTTATACATTTAAAGATTAACTTTCAGACCTGTTGCATTATTAGTTCACTCTGACTCTATGAATTGTTTTGAATCATCAGAATATTAACAGTTTTCTTGTCCCTTCAAAATACTTTCAGATTTGTATTTTGTTTCTTTACTGGATGCACAGGGGTGTAAATAATCTATTTTTATCTATTTTTATATCCCTCTTGGAAAAATTGTGCTTGAATTAAAGTGAAAAGTAGAAGTATAACAAAAAATTTAGTGGGCCAACAGTTCTCCTGGAATATTGTGACAACGGTCTCTGTTGTCCTCCAAGATAAATTTAACATAGGAACTGTGTGGTCTTCTTTAAAAACGTGGAGATTTTCATCATCAAAAAGTTTTGACAGACTTTCTGCCTGAACAGGCGGCATTTCCTGCGGCGACAAAAATGCGGCATGATATGCAGTACAAAAGAGAGAAACGTGGCGTTTGTTGGTGAAGCCAAAACTCCCGGTCGCTTTCATCGAGTCATCTAATTATTTCTCAGGAGGTCTAATTAGCAAAACGATGGCCGGACATGAAGCAAAACGATGGTCCTGTAAGGAGCAAATGGACTGGATATCTATGCATATGGTACAAAAGATGCTAAAAATACACAGCTTTAAACTGCTCATGAAAATTCCAAGTAAAAGTTAGTGTTTTTCCTGAACTTTAAAAACTTTTTAGCGGTGGCACACGGATGAGACAGTTCTTTTGATGGCTACAAATCTGGAACCTGTCAAAGACAACGCAAGTCTCATTTTAGCAAATGACCAAATGCGGTTCCATCACTGCGCACAGAAGTCCAAGTAACAAACTTGTGTTGATTCCAGAAGGTTTTCTAATATGATTTAGTATAGTTATGCAATACAAGAGTCAAACATCACACAGTGCTTGTTAGATAGCTTTATGAAAATAAAATAAAAATACGTTAATAAAGATATCAATTATGTTATGTTGTACACTAAACAAGCTCAGTTATACAGTGTGTGTCCAGCTTTTTATAAAATGTAATCAAGGGTAACAAATACTACTTGCTGGATATATTTAAAAAATATGGGTTTATTGTTTAAAACCTCAATAACAGTCTCTACACCTGCTTAATTTCAAGAGTCATGACAAGCTCACTACTTATATGAATGTCCACCTTTGGAAAATAAACTATACAGCTTGGATTCTCTCCAGCAGTGGTGCTCCTAGCCTGTTTGGCGCCCTGGGCGAACACTCCCTCTGGTGCCCCCCCACCCCCCACCCCCCCCCCCACCCCCCCCCACACACACACACACACACACACACACACAGACAAAACATATTAAGGATTGTACATAAAACTGTTGTACACACACACATATGAAGAGAGAGAGAGAGTATGCAAACGGCTACCAAACAGCCATCATAATTCGTCATACAATGAGAACAGGACAAATCAACAACTGACACTGACTAATTAATATTAAAATCTGTAACATAATGTATTGTTTGGAGTTCAGTCTGTTACTGTTGCTATTTTTACCATTTCTTCTTGGAGCAGCTGTAACCCACATAATTTCCTTAGAGATTAATAAAGTATTCTGATTCTGATTGTTTCAGGATGACCTGCCATTATCCAATGACACATCTGCTTACCTGCATCTTTTGCTCGTTTCTCCTCTTCTTTTCTCTTTTTTCTAAACTGAGCACTTGATGGCTTTGAACTTTTCTTGTCCATCTTCCATTGCTTTTAATTTTGCACTCCAGTATGAACACCCATCCCCCAACTCGAGGATCGCCACAACATAACCTAATAGACCTACACCTTAGTTCACAGATTCACTTTGTCTAGGGTGCTTTTCTGAGATTTCACACAACCCAGGATTCAAATCATGAATACATAATGGGCTTGGAGTTACAACATTATAAATGAAATGTGCTCTATTTGGAAGCAGCCGGCCCCCCTCCCCTTTCGACGGGTTGTGTGAGACTTTAAATCATCAAACTGTAAATTTTCAATTTTAAATTGTTATTGATCCCTTTACCCCTAGTCCTAAAGTGCATATTTATTTTCGTACTCTTCGTATATATATTGTTTTTTACTTGCACTGCTGTAACTGGAGCCTCGTCGTCTCGTCTCTCTATATACTGGACTGTATGTAGCGGAGATGACAATAAAGTTTACTTTGACTTCAGCAGCGAGCAGGCGCACCGAGGAATTTCGAAAAAACATCGGTGCAAATTATAAGTCTGTATCATAATGTCTGGTGTTTTCGTGTTTGTTGGTTTGTTTTTATTTTGTTTTATTTTGCGAGTTGGTTATTAGATGCTGCTCCAGCCGGTCAGAGAATCCCCCGCCGCCCCGCCCTCTCCTCCCAGTGCCGCAAGCAGCAGGCGCACCTCGCAAACGAAGGGCGCCCTTACTCCCAGCAAATGGGCGATAGAAAACCGATCGGTGCCTATGGCATTCCCAATATGCGCTGGCATGACGTCGGGGCAGCATGAGTGAGCATTTTTTTTATTTATTTTTTTGCTGATGCCCGTGATGCCGCCCCCCACTACGATGCCGCCCCGGGCAACCGCCCGTGTCGCCCGTATCTAAAACCGCTACTGCTCTCCAGAATGCTAGCTTGCTCCTCCAGTCCAAAGACATGCATGTTAGGTTGACTGGTGATTGTAAATTGACCACGTAGGCATGTTGAAAAAACACGTTTTTACAGGATACTATGCTGTCCTGTGAAGAACAAGTATGCTCTTAGTGCTTCCATACGAATTAAAAGGTAGCAAACCAGTGCTGCTAATCAAATGCACTTGATTAATACAACAACAGCAGGTGTGATTACCTCTAAATACAAATTATTTAGCAGTTGTTTGGTCTGGGCTTCAGGTATCACTATAACACAATTTTCCACAGAAGCGCACATCCCAGCAAATTCCTCCAGATCATACAATGCTCCGAAATTTCAAAACAACAACAACAACAACAAAAAGCAAGAGCTCCTCATTTTCTACAGGGTTCATTTGGCAACGTTAAACATTAAAATTCATGTTAGTAAAATTAGAAAAAGCTTGAACGAGATGGGACAGTGTCTTTTGGACTAATGAGTCCAGGTTAAAGATGTCTAACGGTAATGCTCAGTGACAAAAACCAGATACAGGATATCAACACAAAAACCTTATTCCAACTGTCAGAACAGTAGTGGAGGGGTGATGATTTAGCTTCTTTTACAGCAACAGGATGTGGCATCTTGTAATCACTGAGTAGACCATGAACTCCTCTGCATAGCAAAGTATCCTAAAGTCAGATGTGAGGCCGTCTGTTTAACAGCTAAACCTTGAAATTGCGTCACACAACCGGACAGTGATCCCAAGCATACTTGCACACTGACACAATGGTTGAAAAAAAAGAGAAAAGATCCAAGGTATTAAAATTACTTAATCAAAATCTAGACTAAAATCTGAAACTTCAGTGAACTGAAGCAAATCTATTAAGAAGCGTCAGCCAAAATTGCTCCACAGTGATAAAGTCATATGGAAATGTATTCCTTAAAGTTCTTGCTGCTGAAGGTAGCTATTGAATCAAGGGGTGTACTTAGTTTTTTGCAGGACTGCATAGAGTCCCATGAAAATGTATTTATCACAGGTGTGATTGTGAGCATGAATGGTTGTCTATCTCTTTGTTGGCCTTGTGATAGACTGACACTTTCCCCACTGCCGTCCCTTACACCCCACTTCCTGAACCTAGTGAGCATCCATCTTATGTTCTTTCTTTTGTAGTCTCTTCTTCTTTGCTCTACTGTGGCCAGCCAACACTCAGGACTGCATGTTAATCAACGTTTTCTTAACAATTGATACGGGCAAGCTTAAAGCACAGACAAATGGACTAGGATGTGCCCCATCCATCACACTTGCAGAAGACTCATTGTTTGCAGATTTTAACCAAGAGGAGCTCTTCCCATTCCTCTCCTGTGAGACCCACAAATCACAAACTGACAAGAAAAGCCAGACTGAGTTGGCCAAGGGACAGGAAGCTCTCAGGTTTAACAAGGAGAGACTCTTCTGCTCTGCCTTCTTGGAAGTTTGTTCAGAGGTATGTTATTCAGAGGTATGTCCTTTAAACAACCCCAACAGCTTGTTAATAACAGTTAGGTAATAAAGTTTAGCTCAATTAACAGCTTTGCATTTATTTTTGTTTGCCTGCTAGTTTAAATATGCAGCAATGGTAAGAACAAACACTTTCTGACAAGGAAAGTAGAAAATTTAAATATAGCTTGCTTTAACATTGCAACAGCAACAATTACCGGAAAAAGGCCCTAAGAACATACTGACAGTAAGATTTACACAACAAGAGAGTCGCACTCAGCATGAAGTCAATGTAATGTGGACATTAATGAAGCAAAATTGTGATGATGTTTGAAATTTGAAAGTTTGACCTTTCTTTTTCTTGTGAGAGCTGGAGAACAAAGAGAGTGAGCCAAATTCACTGGTTGTTCCAGGAGGTTCTGTAAACCAGGAATACCCGTCTCTCATCTCCCCACATTGACTGACTTCTTTATCAGTTATCAATTTTTTATACGTTTTACTCGATCCAAGCTAACGAAGAGAAGAATGTTTAAATATTTATTAGGATATCAGTAGAAATAAATGAGTGAGGCGAGAGAAAAAACAAAACAAAAATCAAATGTAGAGTCATAACTAAGTTGCTTAACAACACAGCATAAGGGCCTCATGACATGTCATTATTTGTTATACACTATTTTATTACAATCAACTATCAAATATACCAACCTCATTTTAGTTCAAGGGGCACAGACAGCCCAATTTGATCTCAAGTGGGTCAGACCAGAAGCCTGTGCTATGAAGCAGGATTTGGGATTATTGACATAACTTCAGGGTTAAACCAGGGTTTTCTGTTTTATAAATAAATTGCTTCTTACTGTTATCATAATGTGATATTAGCATCAATAAGTCCTCTGACCTACTCTTATCTTCTCCAAAAGAAGCAGATAAAAAAAAAAGATTACATGAATCTAAGAATATTATTGCACATCATTCAGTTATTGCCTCGAAACCTGGATGTGATGAGAACAAATATTGGAATGTATGTTTCTGGAATGTCTCTTAATGCATAATAAAATATTTATTTCACAATAAAATAATAATTTATTTTTGTTTCATTGTTATTGACCTATTTATTCACCACGGTGCATGAGAGAGAGGGAAAGAGGGAGAGAAAAAAGAAGAGTAATGTTCCTGGGTGGAAACTCTGATCCAGATGGGAGCTACAAACCCAAAGAGAAGCTTTGATTACTGGAACATAAGCAGGTGCATCTATAGAATTTTCTACATGCCAAACACTTGTTGTAAACGTCAACAGTCTGTGAGATTCATGACCATATCTCCACCCTGTAAAAACTCTAACCTGTTTAACCTATAAAAAAAAATTAATATGTAGTGTTTTAGCTACAGCCTTGCATTTTTATGATTGTTTTCTTATAAACAATTAATTTTTTTTTTCTTAATAATAACACATTTAGGGGTGATACCTGGATGTGAGTCTCCCATGCTTTAATTGCAGAGTTGTGGTAAATGGACTGTTGCTTGTGTAGTGCCTGTCTACACAACTCTTTCGATTTGCGAAACTGAAGTTTGTTCACTTACACGATCAACATTTTTTCCAACTTCAAATTTTAAGTTTATTGATATAGAAGAATTTTCTGACATTCGTTTTATCTTCCTTTGTAAAACCAGCTATTCTACTGACAGTATGCTTATCCATAATTATAACTGGTCAGTTTCTGCTAAATCCACCTTCCTGCAAACATTTGTGCTATGTACTATTACCACTGTCAGCAGCCCCAGCACTTTGTCTCATCTGGCCATAAAACTTCAACTTGAGATGAGAAGTTAAAAGACCTTGGTCTTGTCATGTTGAAGGACATTGTAGAACCTTAAGCACCACTTCTCAGCCTCTGTGCATTACAGAAAATCCAAAATACATTTCAACTTGTGCACCAAAGTTCTGCTTTTGAAAGTCTAAATTTGTATGCTGTACAATCATTCCACCCTGAAAAAGGATATTTCAAAGAAATCAGCTTTTAAAAAGTGCTGTGACATTCATGTATATAATGAACTGTAAAGTGAAATTAATTTTGTAGGTGTTCTTGGTGTGTTCTGTGCTCTGTAACTGTGTTTGGCAGTGTTAAAGAGACTTAGCAACAGATGGGAGAAATTTACACAATTTCTGTATCATAAGGTGAATACATGCACATTTTACTGACAATGCACTGTGTAGTTTGCACTGTAACATTTTTTCTTTGTGTAATAGCAACAATGTTGGGGACATCTTTTCCAGGGTCTCAGCTTCAAAGGCACTGTGAATGGTAATGTTACGGACAAGCTTGTTAAGACTTAACAAACAGTTGTAATTAGTGTTTGTTAAGATAAATAAAGGTGTGTCCTCATTGGCGTGGTAGTATTTAATAAGCTGCACCACAACAGAAGGCCAATTACTAGGGTAATGATGGGAATAAGAATTAATACCTGCTACCAGTTGGCTGATTGTAATGGTTTACAGACTGACAGATAAACAGGCAGGAGTGTTTACTTTCACTTCCACTTCCTGACATTTAAGAACCGAAGGTTCTGTTTAGGGATCACAGATATAGATTAAATACATTTGTAAAATAAGTAATTTCACTTAAAGATGCAAAAACTCATTTAGTATACAACTCTATTTAGAATGTATTAGTGATGTGCGATACCACTGATTTCCTTTCCGATCCAATACCAAGTAAAATTCAGGGTGGTATCGACAATACTGATCCGATACCGATACTTTGTACAAAAACTTTAATCTTTCATTGTATCTCAAATTATAGCATCATAATGATTATGGAACACCAGATCACTTGTTCTTATCACTTAATAATGCAGAGTTCATCATATAGAAATAAAAAACCTGAAGTTGTGCACTATTTGAACACCTTGCCTGGCTGCAGCACTAAAGGACTCCGTGGGAGACGTCTGTCTCGCCCTAGCAGCACCTGTCCCTGTCCACTACTCTTTTTCAGTTCGCCTCCACATAAGCTCGTCATATTCTGTAATATGATTTACTCTGAGGTGTTTGACGAGGTCAGTGGAGCTGCCACAACGCCTCACTTTCTTGCCACATGTATCGCAAACCACGTCTCGGCTATTTGTGGAGGTAAAATACGTACACACATGACTCCAATTACACTCAGCTATTGTTGTGAGTGCGCAAACCAAGGGGCTGGACACAGTTATACAGCTGTATTTCGCACATGACTATGGAAGGCAGAAGAGGAAGTAGTTCCTTCCAATGTAGACAATCCGAATGATATAGTTTCTTTCCACCTTGGTCCTGTTAATGATAAACTACAATTTTACCCAAAATAATTAAAATATCGATATTTTAATGTGAGAATCGATTCTAGAACATAAATGACTGGTATCAGAGGAATCGATATTTCAGGATCGATCCGCACATCACTAGAATGTATCATTTTAATTAAATTATTTAATTGACTGAATATATCCATTTCTACATTTGTTTTTGTTTTTGTTTTTGTTTTGTTTTTGGGTTTTTTTGCCAAGCCAATCCCATTTGGTTCTTTAGCCATCAGAATTGTTGTCTGAAGACCAGCAAGGATACCCAATGGATTTATTTTGCCAAATGGATCATCATGGCATTGCTGTATTGGTCCATTTGATCGACCTTTGTTTTTATTATTTATTTTATTTTATTTTCAGTTGTTACAGACGGGACAGACATGAGTGAGGGATAGGAAAGGGAGAAAGAAAGAGGAAGGAAAAGAAAAACAGAAGGGGAGAGGGACAGTGAGAAAGGGGGAAAAAATATCTCCTGGATCACCTGTTGAGAGAAAAAGAATAGAAAACAAGCAAAAAAAAAATAAAAAATTTCTACATTTGTTGAGTCTAATCTTCGTGACATTTCTTTGAAATGTTCTATTCAGTTCCCTGACTTTCATTCATAGTTTTTAGTTATTCACTGAATTTCTCTAACTCCTCTCTCAATCCTTGGTATTTTTCGAGCTTCTTATGTTTGTTTTTCCTGATGTTGCTATCAGCTATAGTGACATTTATCACTACTGTCGTCTTCCTCTGGTTGTTCACCACTACTATGTCCAGTTGGTTAGCCATCACCAGTTACTCCATTTGTATCTGGTTTAGTCATTCTCAACCACCCTGGGGAGTGTATCTTATTTTGACTTCCGGGGCATAATCGGCACATTCTATTTATGCCCTGTCTGCTAGCATCTTGCACCCTGTTGTTATGCTCTGGGTTGTCTACAAACAGTAGATATATTTGCCTCTGGAAAATAAAATGTAAATGTGGCAAAAGATACAAATCAGTGAGATAGTCAGGGGCAAGGTTGTTTAAGCATTTGAAAGTGAGCAGCAGAACTTTAAAATCAATACGAAATTTAATCGGCAGCCAATGTAAGTCAGAGAGCACTGGAATAATAGAGGCAAACTTTCTAGTTCTGGTTAGGAGACAAGCCTATTCTGAACGAGCTGTAATCAGTGGAGGTGAGCGAGTTGGAGTCCAGAGTAGAGAGAGTTACAATAATCTAATCTGGAGGTCACAAAGGCATGTATCAGTTTTTCAAGATCTTTGTGCGGTATTGTTTGACCTTTGAAATTTGGTGCAATTGGAAGAAGCCAGATTTAACCACTGAGGAAACCTGTTTATCCAGCTTAAATAAACTATCCAGGCAAACACCTAGATTACTTACAGTATCTGTAAGAAAGCAAGCAAAGGGACCAAATCGGGCAGCTAGCTGGTCATGTGGAGTGTGACTATCAAACACCATAATCTCAGTTTTCTTCTCATTTAAAATGAAAGGATTGGCCACTCTGTAACCTCTTTCAAGCAGTCAGACAAACGATTCAATGAAGCTGGCAGATCATCAGACAACTGGAAATAGATTTGAATGTCGTCAGCATAACAGTGGTAGGAGATCTGATATTTGTCAAAGATAGAACCCAGGGGTAGCATGTACAAGGCAAACAGTAGAGGGCCCAGCACAGACCCCTGTGGTACTCCACAACAAAGAGGAGCAGTGGCGGACAGAGAAAGTCCTACCCGAGAGGTAGGATTTAAACCAATTAAGGGCATAATCCTTGATGCCTATAACATGTTCCAGTCTAGCTAAAATAATTTTATGGTCTACCATATTAAAAGCAGCAGACAGATCCAATAAAATTAAAATGGCAGGGCAACCTGAGTCGGTGATTAAAAGAAGATCATTAAAAACCCTCAGCATTGCCATTTCAATGCTGTGGTGAGGTTTAAAACCAGACTGAAATTTGTCACTAATGTTATTTGCATTTAAGTAGGCCAGTAGTTGGGAGAGGACGATTCTCTCTAATATTTTAGATAAAAACCAAAGTTTAGAGATTGGCCTATAATTTGCAAGGTCAGTATGGTCGAGGCTGGTTTTCTTTAGGACAGGTTCCACCGCTGCATGTTTAAATGCAGATGGGACACGGCCCGTGAGTAATGATACGTTTATCCATGATAAGAAATGAGGCCCAATTACATCAACCCATCCTTTAAAATCCGGGATGGGAGGGAATCATGATCCGAGTTCGAACTTCTTGACTGATCAATTATGCTTTTAAAAGTAGAAAGTCAGATTGGTTCAAACTGGTAGAAGTTAAAGACTTCATAGTATCACATCTCCCCAGCACTTTCAGAATGCTGGTTTACTTGTGGCTCCTAGAGTATTAAAAAAGGAGAATAGGAGGCTGAGCCTTCAGCTTCCAGGCCCCTTTTCTTTGGAACCAGCTCCCAGTTTGGATTGGGGAGCCAGATGGGTGTCATCACATCTTAAAGATCTCATGGTACATTATTATCCTAAAAGAGTTTAAGTCTGAAGTTTAAAAATGTTCTTAACTATTTGCATATCCACATATAGATAAACTCTGTTTTGGCACTGTGAATTACTTTAGCCATAAAAAGGCTGGATGTTAAATCTTTTTATTCCACTTTTGGATAAACATGAGCCGAGAGATCTCAATCTCTAACTTGGCAGCACAATGGAAACAGAACGTACTGGAAACATTTAAACTGTTGTAGATTAGCACACTAATTAGAATACCATCAAATCCCACAGCAGTCCCACTGCTCCCACTCAGTAACACTACTCTCTGTGGTCTCCTTTTGACCTCTGACCCCTCAGTGCTGTTATGAAGTCACCTATTTCATTAATCCTCAGTACCCTCAGATGTAATTAAAGAGCCAGTAGTGTGACTGGAGGTGAATATCAATCTCTGAAGTGGTAATGATGTTGGCGGCAACTTCTGTCCACCCACATGATCACACCTGTCTGTCAAATTCAGCACAGCAGTGGAATTAGGAGTGATGTGTATGTGGGTGTGCTAAAGTTGCCATTGACTCAAATGGAAGATTCTTAGCTTATTTCAGTGATGCAAATTATTCATGAGTCATTTCATTAAAGTGCACTAAACTGCACTTTTCAATTAATGATAACAGAAAAGGTGAAAATAATTTTAATGAAGTGGTTTTAATAATTATACTTTTAGAAGGAACTAGTGCTTTCCTGAAATAAGCAGCGCAAATATAAGTGTGCCTTATAAAAGCACTGTGTATTTCAGGGCAGAGAGCAAGCTATAATCAGTGATAAGGTCTCACATTAAGCATACATAGAAAAGTGTGAATAATGTGTGAATGTGAGCTAAAAGACCCCTTTGGTAAAACAGAGGGTTTAATAAGTTGGGTGAACCATAGCATTCAAATAATGTTGGATTAAACTAACTAAAGCTGAACATTTTAAATAGTCTTCCTGCATGGTCACAATCATAACCCCTCTCCTAACACTGTGTGGATTCTTCGGTGAATACAAATGCATCTTTACACTGCATAAAAGGAGAGAAAACAGAAATAAAAATGTTTTGCTTGTCCAAATACAGCTGTAATGAAGTTTAACAGGCAACAACACTCAATTTTTTTTAGTTAGAAATGCTATTTGAATACACCCTAAAGATAAACAAAAACAAAAACATGGTTAGACAGCACAGTCTCACATAGTTTATAATATAGTCATTTAATCTATTCATTGTATTAACATAAATTTTATTTTTTTTACAATTTACATTTTTATATTTTGTGATTGTCATTCTATAAAAAGTGAAGATTCTTCTGTTTTAAAAGGTGAAAAAACTCCACATTTTGAGTTTGGAGGGGTTTGCATTAAAAACAATCACGTCACTGGTCACACCTTAGCTCACAGTTTGAGTGGGATAGATTAATGACATAAAAAGCAGCCGGTTAAGCCTCTAAAAACCAGTCAGGTTTAAAATAAAATTATGGTGTTGGTTAGCAAAGAATAGTTTGCTATAAACTGACAATTTTTTCATGCACACAAATTGTCTTTTCATGACTATTTTACATTTTCCTATGAAATGTGTTGGTGTTATTTTTATACCACACTGCAATTATGAGTGGCACTGATTATTATATTTTTGTTGTGGATTAAAGTCCAGTGTTTAATCCTTTCATCCACCACAACCTGATCTTAATGTGGACTTTGTTGTTATGCACTTCTTTCACTACAAGATGAGCTGCACTTTAGTGTTGTCCAAACGTGTGAGCTATGACATCCCAACTGATTTGTCAGTTGCAATAAAGTTGGAGGAACAACATCAACATAGCAACTTGGTCTCAGCTAACATGCTTTCTTTATAAGCTGAGACATGCACGCACTGAGAAGTGCAGGCAGATTCATGAAACTATATGTTTATTATTTCATAGTATAAGATCATGCCAGAGTAATAGGATTTGAGTTTAAAAATTAAAAGTGAATTCAGAGTTTCTGCTTCTGGTTTTAGTCCATACATGCTGTCTCACCTTTAATCATCTCTGTGTGAACCTTCACCAACATGAAAGCGATATTTAAAGGTTTGTGGAGTCAGAATGAGTACAGCTTTTACTGATTCCATACATCTCTATGTGTTTAAAAGATGTCACCTTTATCTTTCACTCTGTATTTTCTTCTAATTACCTATTAGCATGTTACTGCTCTCTGTTTCTCTTTGGGCAAGGAGCAATAGATCCGTTTTTTTTTTCTGACACCTTTTGGGAAATTAATTCATTTCTTGCTAAAATGTCTTAATAATTACAGCGACATTGAGGTTAATTGCTTAATCTCTATTGAATTGGAACCATCCCGTTGAAATCCCCACACAATTTGTTCTAGAAACAGCAGCCAGAAGATCCTTTGTTACCAGAGGGGACGTTCTGACCCAAATATTTTTTTTTATTCCTTGAACATGGAGTAGGTAGCAGACAGGGAGCTCAGGTAAGCTGTCGACTGTTATTAATTCTCTACTTTGATTTCACGTCTGAAACTTGTTGTGTTGCAGAGGGAGAGAGTAGCTGACTGAGGTTTTTAAAGTATGGAGGTTCAGTGGAGGAATGTCAGCCAAGGACTCATGCTAGTACCTTAAAAATAAAAGTGCCACAGTTTGTTCTAATCTTAAAGTTCTGAATTATGACCAGAAATCACTTAATGGCAGAGCTTTCACTGAATCATAAAACTTGTCCTTCACATTTTGAGCTTCTTAATAGCCAAATGCCTTTTGTGCACAACGACAAGTAAAGTTTTAAGCATTTGAGGAGACAAGCCTCTGTCTTCATCCCAAACTCATTCAAGAAAAAAGAAAACTGCAATTTGTTTTGTTTAAGTGTGACTCTATTGTTAGTATTGATCCACAGGTCAGTTCTCCATATCTGCACGATGGCCTGCTCTTGTTTCAACACAATAATTCTTGAATTATTGTAGCATAAAAGGCAGCATAAACCTGGACTGCCCCATTAACCCCTTCACTCTATAACACATCACTCATCTGCACAGTGAACTGAATGGTGTGATTGATATGAGTGGTCATTATGTTCAGGTTCAGGCAGTGTAGGGCCCAATGATTCTGAAATCTCTGGTTCAGGCAAAGTGGGACCCACTGGCTCAAGTTCAGGTGGCTGGAGTGGTACTGGAGATAAAGAAGACTCAGACTTCCCTGGAAGCTCAGGATTCTCAGAGGGTTTGGGCTGTGCAGGGTTCACATTCTCCTCTGATGATTGGGCCTGCTTTGCAGGGTATGCAGTCTTGTCAGAAGGTTGGGGCTGCACAGGACCCACTGCCAATTCTGGAAGCTGAAGGTGAGGCTGGGCCCTGGCCACACACACCTTAGATGCAATTATAGGTGCAGGGTGTTCAGTCTCTGGAGAGACACTGAAGACTATTGCTCCAGCTGTACAGGCAAAGCTGCACTGCTACAGGTGGAGCAACAGTCTCTCGTCAGGCCTGCACATGTGCACATTAAACTTTCTCTGGGAAGAACCAGTTCAGGAGCATAATATACAGTTCCTGAAGGTTACTAAAAACAGCTTCTGAATCAGCAGGCTGAGAAACAGAATATTCAATATCTGAGTGAAACAGTCTATGCTCAGCAGTATAAAACTCATGCTGGGCTCTAGAGGACTTACAAGCATGAAACACAGATTTTGACTGAGGTTCATATGCTTTCGTTTGAAAAGCTTTTGTAAATGTCATTGGGAAGGCACTCAAGAGGTTCTGACTCTGAAGTTAAAAACACGTCGTCTACAGTTTTTACATTAGCTGTTTCAGTTACAGAAAACATATTGTTCTCTTTTTGCACAATGGATATCTTGGAAAGGTTTGCATTACGTTTTAAAGAAAACTATAAACAAAGGAAAAGAACCAATATGTTAATGAGCTCTCCATCTTACCTTAAATCAAAGTAAGGACAATATTTAGAAAACAACCATAGACCCGGTTCGTAGAGTACGCTTGGGGAGTGTGATTGTGTGTACAGTGTCTCTTTATGTCTGTCTCCACGTTGGTTGAGTGTGGAGTAATTGCCTATAAGAGCATGAGGGTGGGAATGGATGTTTGTATCTGTGTGTGCCTGTTTGTCTGTGTCTATATGTCAGGTTGGGCATCAGACGCCACCTCTCGGGGGACATCTCAGGCTTTCTAAGGTATGGAGGCCTATCTCCCCCCACCACTTCCCCTGCCGGTGGCAGACGCCCTCAGACGTTGGTGCGTTGGTGGTTCTTTGTGTCCAGGGATGGGCATCCAGGTACACACCGGCTCACTCCTTGGTGGCTGCTTATCGGGGCCTGGATCCTGGGGCTCGCTCGGGCCACTTTGGAGGTGGGGTGCCCCCGGCCTCTTGGCCTGGGGCTCGGTCACTCAGGCACAGCTGGCTGCCGGCGGAGCTCCCGGGCACATCACTGCAACCCCCCCTGGCTTCTGCTCCACAGCTGCTGAGTGACCCCTCATCTGGGACTCTCCTCAGCTCTTTCTGGGATAGTGGCGCAGCTGCCCCTCTGTTGGTCTTCCTTGGTCTCTTGTGTTCTGGGGGCCTCTGGATGTCTGGAGTTTTGATCTCCTCCATACCTGCTTCATGCCCTGGAGGACGGGGCAGTGGCCCCCCACACCCTCTAGCAGATCATTACATGAAGGAACCTTTTAAAAAACAAGCGCATCCATGCTAGAGAGGGAAAACAAGGGTGATCACACACACAAACTACACCCTTTTTGGCTCCTACCTCAAAGCACACTGTGCATGTCGATCTTACGTGCTGCACAATAATGTTTAATATTTAGTATTTACTATCATATTCCCATATATCATTGTGATGTTGTTTATTCTATTACTCTCATTTTCTTCTGCTTGTTTTCTTTTTTCTTTCTCAACAGGTGATCCAGGTGATCGATATATGTATTTTTTTTTTGTCTGCTTATTCTGTTGGTTTTTGTTTTTTGCCCTTCTCCCTCGTCCCTCTTCTCAGCTGTTTTTCTTTCCCTCTTTCTTTCTCCCTTTTCTTTCCCCCAGTCAAGTCTGTCCCGTATTCAGCAAGTGAAAATAAAATAAACAATAAAAGGTGAATCAAATGGACCATTTGGTAAAGTAAATCCGTTGGGCATCTTTCTTCGCCTTTAGACAATAATTCTGATGGCAAAAGAGCCAAACGGGACAGGCAAAAAAAAAAAGAAAGAAAGAAAACAACCATAGAAACCAGCATTTCTTTCTCCTCAGTCTTGTATTCTATGTCCAAATATGTGTGATATTGGCTAAATTTTCTTCAATAATGACACATTTTCCTTATTAAAGATTAGCTGATATAAATTTGAACAGTCCAAATATTGTCTTATTTTATTCATACTTCTAAAAAATGAGACTGTTGGAGCCTTGTTCTGTTGCAGGATTCCTTCCAAATGAAGAAGCTGCTGAATGAAGTTGGGACGAATCAAATACTTTGGTGATGGTACTTCATCACCAAAGTATTTGATTCTTTGATTCATAAGAATCAGAGAATGTAAAGTGACAAAAACACTACCCTGCAAAAAATATTAATATTCGAAGCACTCATATCGTCACTCTGTCATGAGGTCACATAAACATGACCAGCGCCGACAGCCTCAGCATGACATCACCAGTCAAAGCTCAATTACAGTCAGTGGCATTCAAATTTTTTTTTAAAGCCAATGACCATGCCCTTCACACGTCACACCGTTTACACCAGCACTGATAGCCCATTTATCACTGTTTCAAACAGCAGCAGCTGGTGGTGGCAGCCACGGCCCCTTCAGCACTTTGACGGCAGGAGAAGGCGAACAAAAATCTTTTCAGAGTGAAAACAGCAAGCAGTCAGTGAAAATGTCTGTTGTCCTCAGGGGCAAACAATGTTTTTCATTTAGCGTTTAATAAGTTGTCATAACATGACAGATGATTTGTGAGATGATTGAATAAACTATTAGCTCAGGGAAGGGGTGGGGGTCTGTTGTATGCTGGTGGACTTGAATGAATATGAAGTCTGTTTTTGAATATTACAGCTTAACATGCAGGACAATATATCAGCAGCCTGCATTAAACTTTATGTCTTTTTTGTTGCTTTTCAAAATAAAACATAAATAAAGCCATATGCTCCAATGACCATGCTTAAGCGTATCCCCGGTGCATGTTGCCTACTGACATCTCCAGTGAAGAAACAGATGTTTTCTACACACCTTACAAGTAAATACAATGGTATTGTGTGAAATCATGGGATATCTTTTCCTACTTGAACTTACAGGTTTAAGTATTTTCAGATGTGACACAGTCAAAAAGCTACATAAGACCACAGATGAGTAGTTATTCCTGTTAAGTGCAGCTGTTTCAGTGTTCAGAAAAATTATTATTCATATGCATTAAATACACATGATTTTATCTGTAATAACATCCTTTCAATCAATATGTACTTATTAAGATTTGTAATTACAACAACCATTTATGAACATTTTAAACATAAAAAGGTATATCCATTATTTTTTATCAGAATACCATTTTTTAAAAAAATTACTTTTTTTTTTTTTTTATCAATATGGGTTTCTAGGTCTGTGAGATGTGCAGACTGAGTCCTGAGGTAAAAGACCCAATTACAAAAAGACAGGATTAATCTTAATAAAAGTGAGACATTTATTCCAAAAACAAAAAATAATATTAAAATAAAATAAATAAATACAAGAACTGAGAATTTCAAATTAGTAGAACTAAACTGGGAAAGTGATGAATGGCAAAATGGGAAAATGAGCTGACAAAGTGAAAGTGATACAATGTATACACTGGAGGGTGATTAGGGGAGTGGAGACAGCGGGGAAACACAGTAGGGACAAATTAGACATAATGAGACGGGGGAAGTAAAACTGAAATAATGCACATGAGACAGGGGACTGTCAAAATAAAACACAAACACTAACATACTAAGACACATGAGTTGGACATAGACAAAAAACAAACAAACATGGCAGACTTAACATGGAAGAAACTAAAAAATACAAAATACAGAGGTGAGTGCATAAGGACAGGAGGGGAACACTAAAGGGTAAACTAATAAACCTGAGACATTTAAAATAGAGATGCATAATAAAGAGGAAAAACAATATTGAATAATAATAACTCATAAACACAAGGAAACCAAGGTATGAAAATAGAACATAAACTATTTCACAAAGCGTATAACAACGAAGAGCTATAAGCAGAATTTGTGGCCAATGCAAGTTGCAAGACTGTTATTTGCAGCATACACACTGTAAAAAGAAATCTGTAAAAATACTGTACAATCTACAGTTTTTCTATGAAGGAACTTTCTGTTTTGATTTTTTACAGGTTTTTATCTGTATTTCTTTAACCCCCTTAAGACCTGAACTCTTCCATGGCATGCATTTTAATTTCTCTTTAATATTTGGGCATATTGGGACCTGATGAATGTAAAAAAAAAAGACTTGCCAGATTTGTTTTCACCTTATTTTTGTTTCGGACAAAAATGAGATGCGCATATGAGGATATTCGTTTAAAATTTCAATAGAGCAGTGGCAGTATAATGTCCTCGTACGTGGATATCAGGCCCTTGTAGAGATAAATTTAGTATTTTGGTCTAGACAACCCAAAATGTAATGTCCACATATGTGGACGCCAGGTCCAAGGAGGTTAATTACGCATTGCATTATGGAGCAGGAATCCACAAGAAGCGTGAAAATTTACAAGCAAGTCAGCTATCTTCGTGGGCAGGGACTTGGAGACAATTTTGCACCTTTCTGAAGTAAATATCAAAAATATATTTTACATTTTAAAATTTATATCTTAAAATACTTAATTTTATGTGCTTTTGAAAAGGATGCTTCTTGGAACAAAGAAAATAAATATTATAATAAAATAATTATGATAATAATAATTAAATTATAATTAAAAAAAAGAAATATTAGATTGAATGTTGCTATGGCTCAAATTTTCAGAAAGACATTCTGAAACATTTAATGCCTAGTTTAAAAAAATGTGTCAACTTAATTTTCTTCTGTGACTTCCTAATATAACAAAAACTATACCCTAAATTTTAGAATATCTTAAACTGTTCTCATAAATTGGCACAGTAGTTGCTGATGGGCGAGTCCTGTTATTAACTATTAAGTAAAAATGTATTGTGTTAAAAGTAAAAAAAGATTTTAAAAGTTAAAACCCCTAAAATAGGGGTTAGAAAACTGAAATAAAACACTTTGCCTACTTCAAAATTTTCTTTAGAAGGCCAGCCCCTGTTTGATTTTTTATTCATTTAAAAAATAAATAATTCAATGGCTGCAATTCTTTTAGCTCACTTATTAATGGAATCCTAAAACAACTCCAAATTTCCACATTTCCATGTTCTGCATTTGTAAATACAGTGCTTGTCTCCACAATGCTAAAAAGTATTATTTGCTTGCTTCTAGCTACTCCTTACCAAATCTATCTTTTTTCTTCTTTTTTTTTTACCTTTGACTGCTGATCCACTCTATGTGCAGCCATTGGTTTGATTTGTTTTGCTGATCTATAACCAATAAATACTGCAGTAAGCAGGAGCAAAAAATCTTCTTTTTAGATGCCTACAGTTAGCTGATCTTAAGCTGCCACTCATTTACTCACTAATTCCCAGTCACCCCCAGTGACCTTGGGGGTGACTGGCAATGTCACCAGCAATGGATTGTTTCCGTATTTACTTACATAACCTGATCATAAGCGCTGAAGACAAATTACTCCACAAACTGTTTCAGGCAAGACTATATATATTTATATGCAGTTTTATATTTATAACTCCAGTGAGTTATTACTCAGCAGCAGAAAACATGAGGAGAATTTGAAACTGGAGCAATGTCGGAGGAGGGCATCAGCAAAGAGCTGTTTTACTAGAGAGTTCAGTGTCATCTTCCTCTTTCTTTCTGTTCCTTAGTCAAAAACATATGATCCTAAACAAAAATGAATGAACAAAAATATGAACTTAATTTTCCAAAACATCTGGAATTTAGAAACTGAGTTTTTGATTGCAAGCTTTAATTGCAACAGACATTTTGACTGTAACAGGATTGCATTGTTTCACTGAGATAGGTGTACAATGTTTTCTCCTTTTACTTGTTGGCAATTAGACAACAAGTAAAAGGGAAAAAGCAGTGTTTAAGGTTTAAGTAAATGTAAATGTGATTGAAACAAACATTCATGTTTAAAACATACATAAATTTGATAATTGCAGTTGCTTCGTTACACTAGTTATCTGATGATTTCCTTCAGATTTGTTGATGATTCTGTCTTGAATTCTATAGCACATCTTCGGTTTGTTAATATCCTTTCAATAAAATATAACAGGGAAACACATTTAACATAATATAAAAATAAAACTCTTTTATGGAACAATCTTTTATTATTTTAAAGTGCTTGCTCTTGAAGGCTGAAGACTGATAAAAACAGCCAGGATCAGCTCTTTTGTTGTGATGGCTACCCTGACTTTCAGATGTGTAGAAGAAAATGGCTAACAGGTGGCATTTTCACCAAAATGTGTGATTTTAAATACATTAGTCATTAACATTTTTATATGCTGTTTCTAACTTTGATTTCAATATGTTGTTTCATCTGTTGAGACTAAATATAGATCATTGCCAATTATAAGCAGAATTTGTGGCTACTGCAAGTTTCAAAACTGTGGCATTGCAAACAACAACAAGTGCGGGGGGGGGGGGGGGGGGGAATTAAGCATTCAGTAAAAAAGTAAATCAGGTCATCCCATGGTGCATCAACGTCTGATGTGAAGTCCGAAGCTGATGCAACCATTTTATTTAAGTAGAAAGGAATTTCTCCAGTCTAACTGGACTTCTATTCTGCAAAGAAACAAACCTAGATACACAGTCCATTAAGTTTTATCAGCAATTCAACAAGGACTCAAAACACTGTGAGGAAACACCTTCTGAAACACCGAAAGTGATTTCAAGTGATGTGAAAGACTAAACAAAGCAGTGCTGTCACAGACACACATCTGACGGGTTTACTATGAAGGAAGAGAGTAATGGCTTGAAGTTGAAATTTTTAGTGTCACATAAGTGGCTCTCTTTTTACCTGGCTATGTCACTTTGGTAACTTTTGCTGAATATGGGATTTAGTATGTTCTGAGTTTTTGTTCACAATCATCTGGAAATACCAATTTTATTGATTCTTTCAATCAATGCTGGATTTGCTGCTGGGCAGTTGTGTTTTATAAGTTGTGTACTGTACTAACACCAGTAAATGAAACAAAAAGTATCTGTCACATTGTCACTGTGGTACAATATCAAGGCAATATGTGTAATAGACATTTTACTTTGTTCTAAACTGAACTAAAGAGATTTCCATGGCTTTGGGACAGCAATATTTTAATTTATTTGAAGGAATCCAATGTAAAGTTTTGAAAGCTCTGTGTGCAGCTGTCAATTTAGAAATTAACAGCAGCTCAAAGAGTACTTATTTTATCATTCTCTGACATGCTTTCTTTGGCGCAAGTGCATCAGAACCATCTCCCCATCACCATTTTACCATATTTCTACTTTGGTTTTTATTGATTCTGGACAGCCCCAAACCTACTTTGTAACTATGGAGTATTTTGAGTGCTGAAAGGAAACTGAAATTTATAAATCTTGTAATAAACCTTTAAAGGTTTAAAGAAGATACAAGAAATGTAGTGAAATCAAAGGGCTATCATGTGAATATTATTTCAGCGCCTAAAAAACAGATTTTCAATTTTTTTTTGTAATTTTTTTTCTTTTTGTTTTGCTCCCCCCGTTATTAGTACGTAAATGCTCCAATGAATGTGATCAGACAGTTATTTTCCCCTTATAGTGTTTATTTCTTCAATTGAAGCTATATTACATTGTAACTGTTACCATAAGAGTAGTAAAACATTTATACTGGTGCAGATTTGTACTGAATGATAGCAGTACTCAGCCATCCATCACCATCATGGTGGAGACATTGGAATGGTCTCACATCACCTTTACAATCTGCCAGCATTCAGTAGTGATCTAGACACTGCAGTGCTACAGGGAACTAAACTTTAAAGAGCCAATATCAAGCTCCATTAACTCTCCTTCACAGCTTTTCATTACACTTTACTATTTGCTGGTCGTCCACCACATAACATGTTCTTACAATGTAGGGAAATGTATAGTTTAACTGCTCATTTGTCACTGTAGACATGACATGGGTCTGATTTAGTGGCCAGGAGCAGGAGGAAATGTCATGTTCAAATTCATTTCCTGACTGCACTTCTATTTCCTGTTAGCTACAGGATTAACTTGTAAATTAGCTAATGTATTAGCTTTTGGATCAGATTAGCCATCCCATTTAGCATTTCTGTGATTCCTTTGGTCCTTGGAGAAAAATTAATGCAAATTAGCCATTCACTGTGATTTAAGGAGTTCTCTGCTTTTTTTTTCTTTCCCGCCTGTCCCGTTTGGTTCTTTTGCCATCAGAATTATTGTATTAAAGATGCCCAACAGATTTACTTTACCAAATGGACCATCCCGGCCTTGCTGTATTGGTCTATTTGATTCACCTTTGCTTTTATTGTTTATTTTATTTTCACTTGCTACACACGGGACAGACATGCCAGGGGGAAAGAAAGAGGGAAAGAAAAACAGCGGGAAAGAAAAACAGCGGGAAAGACGAACGGTGATAGAGGGCAAAAAACAAAAACCAACAAAACAGACAAAAAATGCATATATCAATCACCTGGATCACCTGTTGAGAAAGAAAAAAGAGAAAACAAGCAAAAAAGAGAGCAATATAATAAACAACATCATCGCAATGATCTATGTGAATATAACAGTAAATACTAAATACTGAATATTATTGTGCAGCACGTAAGACCGACAGCGCACAGTGTGCTTTGAGGTAGGAGCCAAACAGGGTGTAGTTTGTGTCTGTGAGCACCCGTGTGTACACCTGTAAGCATGAGCGCACTTGTATTTAAAAGGTTCCTTCATGTAATGATCTGCTAGAGGGTGTGGGGAGCCACAGCCCCGTCCTCCTGGGCATGAAGCAGGTATGGAGGAGATCAAAACTCCAGACATCCAGAGGCCCCAAGAGCAAAGGAGACCAAGGAAGACCAACAGAGGGGCAACCGTGCCAGAGGGGGTTGCAGTGACGTGCCCGTGAGCTCCGCCGGCAGCCAGCTGTGCCAGAGTGACCGAGCCCCAGGCTGAGAGGCCGAGGGCACCCCACCCCCAAAGGCGCCCGAGCGAGCCCCAGACTCCAGGCCCCGACAAGCAGCCACCAGGAGTGAGCGGGTGCGTACCTGGATGCCCATCCCTGGACACAAAGAACCACCAATGCACCGATGTCTGAGGGCATCTGCCACTGGCAGGGGGAGTGGTGAGGGGAGATAGGCCTCCATACCTTGGAGGGTCTGAGATGTCCCCAGAGAGGTGGCGTCTGATACCCGACCTGACATATAGACACAGACAAACAGGCACACACAGATACAAACATCCATTCCCACCCTCATGCTCTCATAGGCAATTACTCCACACTCAACCAACGTGGAGACAGACATAGAGAGACACTGTACACACAATCAGACTCCCCAAGCGTACTCTATACCCCAGGTCTAGGTACCCTTGCCCCTAGAGGGGGAAACTGCACCAAGACCCAGGTAGCGTTACCCTCTTCCCTGGGGTGGATAGAAGCAGACCGCAGCAGCAGGGAGGCCCCACATTCCAGACCCCAATCGGAGGGCCAACTCCTCCTCCCAGCCCCGCCCCCATATAAAGACATTTACATCCATGTTTATAAATTACATACTAAGGAGGAATAATGTTTTATAAATTATGAATTAATTATATAAAACAAAAACATGTAAATATAGTTTCATAGTTCCATATGAAGTCTTTTTCCACAGTGGCAATAACTGTGCATGGATTCTGTAGCAATGATTTTCTCCAGAACAAGATGTAGTTCCCATGTCATGTCTCAGTAATAGTCTTAGTGTTTGTTATATCCTGTTTTATTTTGATAGACGTTCGTCTCATGTGCCTTGTATTTAGTTCTGTAACCCTTTGTCTCATGAGTCTGCCTCTGTTTGTTTTTTGTTGTGTCCTCCCATGTTTTTCCTGTTGAGTCATAGGTTTGATTTTCCTTGCCTTGTTTTTGCACTTTATTTTGTACAGCTGTTTGGATTTGCCTGCCCTTTTCCAGAATACTATGCTTTGCTGAATAATGACCTGTTAATGTCCTCAGCTTTTTAGATTACAGACTTGGCATTTTACTCTCACTGCCTTTTTGGTTCCCTGAGTTTAGGTATTATGGTCTTCTGAACTGTCTCTCTTTTTCTTCCTGCTGTTAAGTTATTCTGTCTCTCTGTGCAGGAGTGTGGCTACTCACTTATTCTTTTGTGCCCCATAGCTAGCCAAAAAGCACTATTTTATTTATTTTTGTAATTTTATTATTATTTCATGTGTTTAAAATAATGGGAAAATTCTGTTATATTAAAAAAATAGCAAAAAAGAACTTGCTTGTTTACCCATCAGCAGATATATGATAAGATACAGTTTAGATCTGGTTAGGTTAATGTATTTTGTCTGTCTGTCTCCTAGACATAATCTGCCCTTGATCATCTCCATAACCATTTAAAAAAGTCACAGTGTCTTCCTCCCCAGCATCACTTGACACCTAGGTCATTACCTCAGGACCTCCTTGGCAGGGTTGTGGCAATAGATGTGTGCCTGCAGCACTCTGCTTTGCAAACTAGTGTCAAGATTGTCATATTATATTATTGGACTGCAGAATGGGTGAGGTGAATGTCTTAAGAGGCTGTCTTGGCTTTGTTGATCACTCATTTGTTGCTGCTAGGATAAATGTTTTTCTTGTTTCACAACTTAAAAACATTTCAAATGGAAAAACACACTTTAACTATCTGTAATTAACTCTAGCTAGCTCTACTATGTATAACTATGTTTGTCATTTTCTCTTTGAATCAGCAGCTTTGCATATTAGCTGCTTGGACTGCAGTTTGTTACAATGCAGACACACACAGAAGCATTAACCTTGTACAAAGATTTCGTTTTTGCAAGCTCAGTAGCCAATCGTGTCAGAGCTAATTAACGGTCTGAAATATGCTAATAAGTCAGTGTGGAGACTGACAGATATTCAATCTCTATTCCATCACACAGATGTGGTGCAGCTGAATATTGCCCAGCTTTATTTATGAATCAGCAGATTGATCAGTCATTTGACTTGATGATGAATGTGCTTGTGTGTGACTGAAATCTCTCTTAAAAGATGACTTTGGCCTCCCCACAGTACAGGAGGTGAACCCTGCCCACAAAACCTAATGTTTGAATCATATGAATAACTCAAGGCCTTTTAAGGTGTTCTTTAAGTGAAGTTTCAACTTCTGATGATGATTTAGTTGTTGTCTGTGAACAAACACCTAGAACAAACCAACGCTCTCACAGAAAAAACACGAAAAGTCCAAAAACATGCAGATTTGGTTTACTGGTAAATGGTTTCCTGGAAGCACTCAAACCAGTGGACATGTTGTCAGGTTCCAAAACAAAAAAAAGTTACAACTGACTCTGAAACCGTACACTTTAGAAATGTTCAGTCTACTCCATAAAGGAGTTGAAGGGAAACAAGTCAGTTTCTGGGAGAAAAGTACAAAATCCAAACAGGATGGGAACCAGTGTCCCCTGGCCAATAAAGCTGGAGGTTATACTATATACTACCACCAGTCTTCCAAGTTTCTCACGTAGATTTGTAGGCTTCTAAAGCAGTGAGGTTATTTCTCAATGGTCAGTATCACTCTGATTGATTAGGGACTATAGTGCAAGACCAGTATAATGGTAAGACATATGCAGCCTCTGGCAAAAATGTCAATGTACTGATGATGAAGGCATTGTTTTGGCCATATCTGCTTGAGCTAATTGTAAATAA
The DNA here is from genome assembly GCF_056152115.1 of Neolamprologus brichardi. NCBI lineage: Eukaryota > Metazoa > Chordata > Actinopteri > Cichliformes > Cichlidae > Neolamprologus > Neolamprologus brichardi. The sequence goes on from NC_142110.1 coordinate 24,857,030, forward strand.
TGACAGAAAAATATGTGTTAAATATTTTAAGATTGAGTAACTGGCATGCAATTTGCTAATTATTGGCCAGCCAATAATGGCCTCCCTGTATTGTGTTGTGGCGCTGCTGCATTGTTTCCGATTCTTTTCATCCTGTGAGGAGCAAGACTGTCTTGCTTCCAAATGTTACACGAATATCTCACATATTTCATTAAAAATTTGTAACCTCATCCTAACAGTGGTTCTAAAATAAAAGCAAAAGACCAATCTTTAAAGTCAAGATTAATCCTCTGGCAAGCATCAACACAGTTTTGTACTACTAAGGATACATTAGTGAAAAGGCTCTCTGCCCTCTGTGGAGATTTTTCTTTTTTGTCTGTTTTCTTGAATTAATATTTTTCTCTAAAATCTCAAATATGTTTTTAAATTTAGTATTTCCTCTTGAACTTATGTTTTAAAATTGTCTTAATTCTTTATCTGTATATATTTTTTATAATCTGTTCTCTTGAAGACATTAAAAATATATCCCATACTTTGACACTTGATGGGCTATTGTACTTATTAAGTCTTTCTGTAGACTAAGCTGCTAGCCTGAAGATAGTAAGGTCATCAAGACTGTACATGCAAAAAGCAGCTGAGCATGTAGCTCAGGCGGTAGCACAGGTCATCATCTAATTGGAAGGTTGGTGGTTTGATCCTTGTCTCCTCCAGACTGAACCGAGATGAAGTGGAATTAAATATGAGCCTACACGTCTTGATCTTTGGTCTTTTTGAAAGATTAGATTAATAAGGGTAACAGATAAAAGTTTAAGGAATCATCAGCTATTGTAATGCACCCTTAAGAAAACATGAATGTCTGAACTAAGTGGCATCAACAAATACTTAACTGACAGTATTAGTGCGCTTATGTAGGAATATTTCACTATATTAAATCTTAAAAAACTGAAAAATTGCTTGCGGCCAAAAGGAAAAAAGTAAATAACAAATTAGCCTATAAATTATAGACCCAAAATTATAAGCCTGTCTACTATGTGTGCACAGAAGTCCAGAGTATCTATGAGGATTGGTGGTACCTGCAGAATAACACTGAAGACCTGGGGTTAAACCTGAAGTTACCTGCTGGAGCCTTAAACCCTTGAAAGCCTTTGAGGATGCCTTGTGATCCAAACAAACCATCCTAATCCTAGGTTATAATAATTACTTTTTCTTTTAGAAGTCTCAGGGGTTTTGCAAGTTTAAAGTGTTTCTTCTGTTTTCTAGTATGGTTTGGGGTTTTAGGATTTTTTATAATTACCAATATTTGCAAAAATTGTGCTTTTAACCACTTCTCATGGGCTTTTTGGATTCTTTGGTTACAATCCTTTCTTGGTTGAATCAATCTGAATCAAACTATTCCTTGAATTCGTGAAAGGAAACACAGAGTCAGTACGCAAGGGCTGAATTGCCCTCCCCCGGTTTGTCTCTTGGCTGGCCTGCCTCCTTCTGAAGTTTGTAACCTTACTCCAAGACAAAAATTCAATAAAAGAAAATAGTGAAAAACTATTTTCCAAAAGAAACAGTGGACATTTTGGGTTGAGAATATTTTTTATATATTGCAGACACTTGAAAAAAATCTGTCCAATAAAAAATCTAATACAGACTAATTTAATTACGCTGCTGTGTTTTGTCAGTCTACATAAGCTGAGAGTTGATTGTTATAGGTACACCTGGTGTTTCTCCAGGATATAGGTCCCACTGATGATGCAAATCTCCCTTCATAAATCATGGGTTTTGAGGTAATTCAGTTTAAAGATAGAAATATCTTTGCTGACTCTTGGCTTGTCTGGAAACACTTCAGAAAGTTTAAGAGCCAAACATCCTGTGACTCAGACATTCAGAATCACCAAATCAAACGATTGAAACAACTAAGGGAATCCATACAAGCCATGAAGGTACTTCTTGGGACTGATATTCTATTTTTGTATCATAAATATGTATCATAAAATCTATCTTTGGGGTTCTTGTGTTAGGAAAACAGCAAAAAGTACTTTTTATAGTTTTGTCATGTTGACTTTTGATGAGTGGAGAACCTAAGGGGAGCCCAGGAGAAAAGTCAGTGTGAGAGGGGTTGATGTGAGCAGCTTTTCCTTCCCTCAGTAAAATTTATTGCCTCTTTACTTTTAATGTCTTGTCACAGTTAGTATTCACAGTCTGCTGTCATTTAGCAGTGGGTGGGTGTTATTGCTGGAGCATCCCCACTTGCCCAGAAATGACCACCATTTCTTCCTGTTTTGGATCAGTTAACCTATCTGTTCAGTGCATCACAGTGGGGTCCTGCTCCACAGTTTAGCCACTGATGCATTTATCAAGGGGTGACAAATGAGCTGTCCTTCCAGATGCCTGATTACTTGACCTTTATTCCCCAGGAGCTGAGCAGTTAGCAGGGAGCAGCGGGTGGGGTCGGTGCGATGTCCTGATGGAGCTCAGTGATGCCACTCTCATATTCTCCAAGCTGTTGTAAGAGGAAAATGCCTAGATGGAACACCTGAATGCAGACATGAACATGACTTAAGAAAGAAGTTAAGATTAACCGGTGTTGAGTTGAAGTAAGTGAAATTCTCACATTCCCTAGGAACAGCCAGAGATCGTGCACATCAGTTCCCATTTGAGGCAGAGAAGCTGATGAGTATAACACATTAAAGCATAGGAGGAAAACTCTTTTTATTGGACTCTGATTCAAGATCATTACATGAATGTAATGGCATTAGCCTGTGAATGTGGCATTTCTTTTTTTTTTTTTCTTCCATCTTATTTCTAGTTTTGGGCAGCAGATTGCCACTTACAGCCCTATTTATGTGTTTTCTATTGCTACTTCCCAGTTTCTGCACACAGTAAGCAGGCCTGCTGGTTATCATAGGTCCACACCACAGATAGCATTATCATATCATTAGATTAGATTAGATTATCATTAAACGCTGCATTAAACACACAAACTCATACATGTAAACACACGCACATACAGTACAGGCATTAACACATACAGTATGCTGCTGTTAATGCTCTCCTCCCGAAATTTCAGCTAAATATTTTCATAGTACAACCTTCTGAAGAGGAACTGAATAGTATGTTTTCATCTTATGCTCTTTAGATCAGAGAGATTTGGAAAACACACATGCAGAGGCACTGTAGTCTTACAGCAATGACTCACAATCTATAACAACTATGATTTGATGCTTCATGAATGACATACTTCAATGCTACATTCATTACTCATAGTAAGACACTGCACCTCTGCTCTTAAATAGTAAAACCTTATGCAATTCAGTTAATCGCCGCGTGCAGCTTTCAACAGAGTAGCTTATAATTTTAGATCAACCAGATCAGAACAGTGAAATCAAAGAACAAATAGAAGTGCTACAAGGAATATTGTCATCATTTCTTTTATTTTTTGGCAGGAGTGTGCACCTTAAATTTGATCCTTAGCATCAGGCTGTCAACAGGGATGTGAGGACCTGGAAGAGCATTCAGTTCAAGAAATATTGTGCATCAGATTGTACAAATTAAACACAATGTTTCACAAGATAGACAATCTCTGATCAACAACTGCCATATTGACCAAATGTGGCTCAATCCCTTTTCCCCAATACGAAATTTACATTAAAGATTCACAGGTCCAGCGCATACGGCCAGTGCTGATATGCAAATAGTTGGCAAAACATTTAAAGACCACTCTAAAAATAGCATCAGCACTGAAGGCAGTGCAGAGGTGCAGAGGGAGATGACCTCCAAATTTAATTAGAGTAAGGTTTTTCTGAGTCTGACTGTGCTGGTCTGCTGGGGCCTCCTATATGGTGCTAACATGCTCCAGCAAGAAGTCTGGAAGTACATAATCAAAAAAATCAGTTCAAATAATTTAAATTCAACCATATTTATATAGCACAAAATGACAAAAACAGGCGCCTCAAGGCACTTTATATTGTATAGTAAAGACACTACAACAATATAGAGAAACCCCAACGTTCAAACGACCCCCTTTGAGGAAGTTCTTGGTGACAGTGGGAAGGAAAAACTCCCTTTTTTCCTGGAAGAAACTTCTAGCAGGACCAGGTTCAGGGAGGGGAGGCCATCTGCTGTGACCAGGGTGATGAAAGTGTTAGTCAAACGAAAGTGTTAATGACTGTTTTTAATGAAGAGCTTAATAAAGCAAGAAATGGGTACTTCTCTATTTCAATTAACACAAATAAGCACAGCCTTGGAGCTCTTTTTAACACACTGGAGTGTTTAAATTCTGTAACCTTTAATCAGATTATGGTGTTGATTGAGAAAAGTCTTCACTTTCTACATTTTTTCAAGTCTAAAGTTAAATGACATAAAATTCTAAATAGCAGCTCCGCCCCAACTATTTTTTAAAAGATTTTTACTCCCACGGAAACAATTTGGAAATCTGTGCCTTCCTACTTGGACCTTAGACACTGTTATCAGGTTTGCTACAGTAGACTTTTCTTGAATTGGTTGTGCAGGTTTCTCTCTTATCATTTTGTCACCACTTTCTCCACTTGTGAGTCTGTTAGCTGGAGCGGTTTGGAGCAGAGTATGAAGTGGTGAGTACTGGGACCTCCGAGTCTGAGGCCTTTGGTCTCAACCGGGAAAGAGTGGACTGCACACTTTAAGTCAGGGACAAATTGCTGCTCCAAGTGGGAAAGTTCAGGTATCTTGGAATTTTGTTCATGAGTGAGGTAAGAGGGGAGTGGGAGATCAACAAATGGATTTGGGCTGCCACTGCAGTGATACAGATACTGTACCAGTCTGTCGTGATGAAGAGAGAGCTGAGTGTGAAAGTGAAGCTGCTGGTCAATCTTCGTCCTTACCCTCAACTATGGCCACAAACTTTGCATAGTGACTGAATGAAATTGTGAGTACAATTGTCAGAACCCTTAGACATAGAGTTAGGATTTCATCCATTCTATGTGGAGGAGTAAAGCCGTTGCTCCAAAGATTTCCAAAAACAAATTAATCTCTAGAACAAAACATAACAACAGTATCATAAAAGATGTACATCCAGTCATCCATCTGCAATACTCATACTCAATGTATCACCTTCAAACTCCCAAAGCTAGTGAAGATGTGCACTATTTGTCCTGTCAGACAATCAATGAGAGAGCCAAGTTCAGCTCTGGCAGTAAGCTAATTGATTGCACTGGTCTGCTTTTGAACTGCTGCTGGTAGTTCATTTGGGCCACTGTGCAGTAATCACTCACAATAGATTATATTTCATCATCACATAGTGGCTCAGTTATACCCTTCAACTGAAAAACAAATCAAGTACCTGTAAACAATAAGGATTGGCTGTCTATTGTATTATGCTCACTAAAAACAACATGTGCTGAAGTTACATCATGTGCTAAAAACATAGTTTTTCCTCTAACATCTTTTGCAGTGACTCAATCAGAAGTTTGTTAAAGTCGTGCTTTTTTTTTTTTTTTTTTTTTAAATCTGACAAGTTATAAACTTCATAGGTAAACATTTACAATTTACCAAGTTCTTGTAGTCTTGGTACTCCGGAGTCACTTTTCTCATATCAATATAAAACTTTCAGTTGCTTAGCAAAAGTGGCCATTTTAACTTTGAACAGGATGACAATTTTTTATTTATAAATTTTTTTAATCCTGTGAGTTCTTGAGAGTGAGGACAAAACTTCATTTGGGGCCTCTGCACCTTCTACAACCCTCCCACCCCACCCCAATATCTGCTGCAGATGAGGAGATCAGCAGGGTGTGAAATGGCCATGGTGATTGCTCCGAGGCCATAGGGCCTCTAGCCCATTCACAGCCTGTCAACTCTCTAATAGAGCCAGAGGAGATTGGAGACAACCCCACAGTTACCAGTGCCACCACCATTATTGCCACCATGCTGTTAAAAGTATAATGCGTTTTAGAAATGGAACGGATTTTCTACCAGTTTCCTACAGTATTCAAGAATTAAATAGATGTTCCCATTCTATTTTAAGTTTGATCTCAAAGAAGAGGGTGATTTAGTATGGTAGCCCTTCCTTTTAAAGTTGCCTTATTATTACGTACCAAGTAAAATATGGTAATTTATAGTGTAGAATAGAACAAGAATAGAATAGAACAGATAGAAGTAAAAATATCAGAGCTATACCAAGACCAGCGATAAGAGAAACCAAATAAAAATTATATTGTTTTAATTTTGGATTGGATGATGACACAAATTCTAGTGAAGTAGCTGCAATTGTGTGAAAGAAGGGATACGATAATTAAATTAATATGACATTTTTGCTCTGACAGCAGCCCTTAAGCAATTATTTTTATAGTGATGATGAAAACATACAAATTTGAATTGTATTATAAAACAAAAGGAAGTGTATGTGAACTATTCCATCAGATAATTTGGACTAAGTGAGCGAAATCTTGAAATGATGACAGATCACTGACATTTTGTATCTACTCTGACTGTGCAAACTTGAGCCTTGAATTAAAAATGAATTGCCGTTAAAATATGTCATAACAGAAATGACTTGATCTAAGAATTAGATTTAGTTTCAGAGTGGCCTTCACAGAGTAAGTTGTGCATAGCGGACAAAAAAGTGGGCCAGGCTTCTTTTTGATGTGTGGAGTGTAAATACAGCCCTTCACCCCCCCCTTCATCTAATTGTAACTGTGTTGTTTTCATATTGTTGAGTCTCAGAGATGTATAATTTATCACACAAATAATCTGGAACAAAACAAACTCTCCTCTCAGCTCCCGAGAGCCCAAGCATCTAATGAGTTCACTCCATAAAATATTCATACCTCTGCAAATTATACTATCACTTTCCCTGCAATATACACAAGTGCACACACACACACACAAAGAGCTGTCCAACATCCCATTGGATATAATGGCAGGTTGTACAACCTTAAAAGCGCATTGATCACTGTCAAACAACAACAATGTATTCTTTCTTACTTTACGTCTGTGACTTGACTTAATAAAGACATCAGTTACTCATATTGATCCAGATCTCATTTAAAGTCTTCTCAAATGTTTGGACCCTCATCTTATTGACCAGGGTCATGCAGACCCCAGCGGTATTTTTGTGTGTGTTATATTTCATAGGTGTGGGTTTTTTTTTAAAATAATTTCCTTTTTTTAAACTTTGCAAATCAGTTTGTATCTAATAAAGCCACATCATTGTTTTCTATTTCTGCTTTGATTAGTGCTTGAAAAAATGTTCTGGCCAGAATAGCGAACCTGAAATTGATAGTTTCCAGGGAAAGGAAAAAACAGGGACTGTACTTTTTCTCAAAAGCTATTCAAACACTTACATTTCTGCAGGTGATTAATCCAAATTTGCACTGATGAGTTTTTAGATAGTGTACAATTAGAAAGATTTAATAGTAGTAATTAGGAATTAGTAGTAATGTTAATATCTCAGACATATTACCTTGAATTAAAACAAAATTTTTAAAAGAACTTAAAAATTCATCTCTCAACTAAGGTTTTATACTTTTTGGTTTTTGTCCTGTAAATCAAAATGTTACAGCAGTAAACAAATAAGATTTTACAAAAGTACTTTTTTTTCTCCACCTCGTTCTTTTCACCTGGTTTTAGATTTTCTCATGTTAGAAATATGAGGAAATATTATTTCCAAGCAGCGGGAAAGTTGAAGGTGCTATTTTCATCCAGTCACAGCCAATTATGACCTGGCCATCAAGAGATGAGAAGTGGAAGAGCAGGGAAAGAAATCAGATGAGGTTTTTTTCATTTCATGCTGAGAGCCTGCCACCCTCCACCAACACCTATTTCTCTTCGAGGAGAGAATCCAAAAATCCAAATCAGGAAACCATCTCTCCTCTTTAAAAAGAATTCAAATGCCAAGGGGCTTCTACAAAAAGCCCAGGTGACAAAAGATTGAGCACTTGCTTCAGCATCATGGCGGCAGTGAGGGAATGACTGAATTTCATTAAGATAGACTCCAACACTTTTGTCTCATTAGCAGATCAGGAATCAGGGGACGAGGCAGAAGGAAATTGCACTCAGAGTGATCACACAGGTAACCACTTGCCCAAGCACTTGTTGATTGGTTAATTAGTGTGTTGTCAATCAGCCAGCTCTTGCAGTGCACTCTCCCCATAATTAAAAGGTAAGAAGAAGGCTTCTAATAAAGCCTGCAGCTTCTTCTCTTTTACCCTGTAAAGCTATTATGGTAAAACCTGGACTGAGTACAGTGAGGAGTAATGCACACACATAAGTTAAAGTATGTATAACACTATAAGGATATGTGAGAATACTTTATGAAGCTCATACTTGATAAGGTTTGAGCTGGCAAAAAAAAAGTCCTATTTAGAGATTTAAAAAGGACAAGCAAAGAGAAAAAAGACAATTATAAAAGTGTTTGGTTACAGTTCATTTCAAAGTTTATTGCTGGATTTAGAATCAGTCATACAGGTGTGGCAGTTGAACAGCCAATCATAAGGGGAATACAAAGGCTTAAATAGGTGATTGCAGCCAGGTGTGGGGACTGCTTCCTGCCATTGTCCTGGACTCTGGTTCGGCTCCCTTGTGGGTTGAACTGATTTATACTTTTGCCTGGTGAGCTGAAATAGTGGACTTTTTTTAATAGTTTTACCCACTCCAGTGTTTTGTTTTGTACTGGTATATTTCCATTTAGTAATTTGTAGGTGCCATAGCTAACTTATGTTTTGTTTTTTCAGGAGCACTGACTGCTGTTTATTCTGGGATTTATTTATTTTTTTTTAGCTTTCATTTGAAGTATTGTTTATTTAGCTATTTAATAACTGTGTTTTTCATATTTGTTGTTCTGTCCTCTTTGTTTTTACTGCTGTGGCAGGTGGCTGCCTCCAGCTCTAGGCTTTGTTGATATATTGGGAGCAGTTTGTTCACTAATGGAATACTCCAGGTATCTCAGCAGTGGTTGGTTTTATTTATTTTTTTTTTTAACTACATATTTTAGCAGAATTCTTAATAGCCAGTTGGCAAATACAAATGAACTGAATTATATTAACCCAGTTTTATGCCAGTTTTAAGCATAATCCCTCACAGCTCAGACTTATGCAAAGTGCACACTAAATAGATTTTACCAGAGTTCTTGATTTAAAAACGTATTTTTTCAACTAAAGGCATCACTTCAGACTAAAGTTCCTTTCTGTGTTTTAATTTCCTTTTTACCTCGATGAGGAAGGAATTAAACTTGGCACACTTTGTGAAACCATGATTATTTTGTTGCAGCAGCGCTTCTAGCCAATAAATCGTATGCTATTGGCGTTATTTCCCTTGAAATGGTGGCACATTTGTAAGGAAAATGCATTTTTGGGTTGAGCGTAAGATGTGAGTGTATGCACTATGTTCTATGAAAAACGTGCACAATCTTTCTTTACTCTGATATTGACTCATGTTCATCATTTATTGGACTGGATGATTAGTCATATTGGTAACATAACAATTTATTGAGTTAATGGTCCCTCTGCATGTAGAGGAACCACAAGTATGGAACCGCCTCCTGATGGTTACCCACTGTGGGATGGCATCTCATCAACCAGAATAAGATTGTGTTATGTGAACTTGTGGCCTTAACATTAGCTGTATTGTCCCTGTAACAAGGAAAATATTGAAAGTGGGTTGTGTTTTTAACCTTCCAATCCCCCAGAATTTTTAGACTTGATCAGTCCTCCAAATTGTCCTCCAAATCCTCCTCCATACACATGAATGCACATTCACTTTTATCCTTACCTCTTGGCTTAAGTGAAAGAAAACAAAACACAAAAACTTGAACTGAAAACTGTACTCTGACAAAGATATTGGTTAGGGCTTGAGTGGTGCTGCATCAGACACCATGATTTTTACATAGTATAACAGGAATTCAACTGGTGCTGACAGGAAGAAGATTTCAGCAGAATTTTTGTCAGAATTTTAGAGAAACTGTTTCAGCTTTTTAGATTTCACTCTGGAGTAAATAAGTTTCATGACCTTCAACACATACAAACAGATGCAAGCTGGTTGATTCAGCCAGCATCGTATATTCAGCAGTGGCAGCTGCATTGTTGTCAACACGTGTTAGGTTTATTGATTAGCTAGAAATTGTTAATTATCCATCCAAACGGGTAATTAACAATTTCCAACCTCAAAGACATTTAAACCCCTAACCCTGTCTACTACTCAGCTGGGCAATAAAATATCTGCTTCTAATTGGAGGATAATGAGTCATCAGAAAACATTTATGAGGGACGGCTGTCAAAACTGAACCGGCAATGATAATAAAAACAAACGGCAGCCACAGTTTGAAGAATGGAGCAGAATGACTTTTCATTTGTGTAATCGTAGTCTTTCAAAGTAGTTTTTTTTTTTTCTTCTTCTAGTGAATGCATACTCACAGTGCAAATGAGTGCAATTAAATATTGAATGAAATTATATTTTCTCACTTGAAAAATTAGTGCAGTAATTTGTGGAAATGGTTCTTCCTTCTTTTGTGACATTTTAGTGTTCAGTTAACACTTAAATTGGTCAGACTTCATATTGAAGGCATGTGGAAAATGTAGTAGACCTGACATTAAAATCAAAAACAACATCCACAGCAGAGTTGAGGTCAGGCAGACTTTGGAAGCTCCAGCTCTTAAAGCACAACTTCTATCCACATTATCAGAAGAAGCACGTGTCTCTATAAAGTAGTGCAACTTTGTGATTTGTGTTGTCTAACAGTGTCATGGAGATGTAGTATATTGAATGAATAGATGACTTATCCCTGTCCCCAAATGGCTACAATGCATTGAGTTCTGCATTTATTATTCTTGTTTGTGTTAATAAGACGTATTTCCTTTAATCAGCTAAGGTGCAATGGCGCCATCTAATGGTCACTTGGTGATATACAGGCAAGTTGCTGAACTTGTTTACTCAAATTTTTTATTTTCAATATAAAAACTTGTCAGTATAAGAAGTACTATAAAACCAGGCAAACAGCCTTGATTTGTCTTTTCTTGTAAAGTCTGAATGAAAAATGTGTACAAACAAAGCCAGAAGACATTTGGATTGATTTAATAACATATTTTAATTTCAGTGTTTTAGTATAAAAATCCCACCAGCCTGCTGTCAGCTGGTTTCCGTTCCCTGTTAACTGTGGTTTTTCCCAGAGAATCAGCTAAAGTACCAAATCTATTTACACACAACATCCACATTCAGAAGGACCAAAGAAAACAGGAAGTCTACCCACTGCTACCCTGCCAAAATAAAACATCAAACACTGTCACCTCACCCCTCGGATTTAATGCTATCAATATGGGAAAACAAAGACTGACACAGGAAAAAGAGAAGGGGCTTCTATGTGTGACTCCTAGTGCACCTGTAGTATTTTCTTACTTTCTCTATAAAGTAATGCATATACATTTTTGAATTTACAATAAATTAGTACAGGCACATTCTCTTCTCGCCTACAGCTGACTGTCCACTCCAGGTTGAGAAGATGATTCTATGACATTTTTACAGAAGACTTGAACTCATCACAGCAAACAAACAGGCCAAAAACCTGAAAAAAATCTAATAAAAACCCCATAAAAGATAACTGGGGAACCTGTGGGCAGCTTTTTTTTTCTCTTTGTTTTGGTGTGAATGATGCACTTTGGGCATTTTAAACTTTGAGAGTTTTATAGATGTTATATAAATATGTACAAACAGTAAAAAAAAAAAAAAAAAAAGTCCAGTAAAAACATTCAGAATTTAAAAAAAAAAAAAGCACACACAAAAACACATTAATGCCAAAGATGAGAACTTGAAGCTTGAGAACTCAATAACTTACAAAAAAACATACAAAAGAAGGTGAAATAAAAAGGTTCAATACAGTATGCATGTTTGATTTTTCTCTGTAGAGATAGCACCAGCAGAAATCCCAACACTGTCAGTGCTGTTGACAGCGCGGATCATCACCTCACTGTATAAATATCAGAATGCTGTGTACCAAAACTGACTGAGGGAATGAATAAATTAGTGTCAGGCCTTGTACAGGATATTTACAGGAGCTGCTGCTGTCACACACAATGATGGACAATTTCATGGCAGTGAGATTGCAGCAGTCTTGCAGCACATTTAAGGAGGTCAGAGGCCAAACTCTGCCACATTCAACAGGTTTAGACCTGCTACTTTTCAGTCCTCGCAGCCAAGATTTCATTTCTTTCTTTTTTTTCTTTTCCCCGTCAACTTTTTGAATCCACTAACAAAGACGTTTTTCATTGCATAGCTCTTGACAAATAAGAACAACTGTTTCAAGCTACAGTATTTCAGAGAGGTGGAACCTGTGTGTGAGGAAGGGTGGAAATGATTTGGTTCCAGTTTGAAGGACATAGTAAACAAGATGTGTTTGTGTTGTGCGTATACAGCAGACACCGTGTTCGCTGCAGTGACAAAAACATGATTAAGAAATGGGTGATGGGAGGATTCTTGAGGTGGCGGGGCTTCAAATCGTGACGCCAAGGCCAGTGTTCGGCTCCAGCTCTCTAACTCGGTCTAGATGGTTCATGGCTCGATCGAAGGCGAGTCTCACAGATTTTCGGACAGAGGACGACCGAGCCTCCATCAGCTTCATTCTGTCGAGTATCTTATTGACGCCAAAGGGAGCCATTTTGGATTTAGGAAGCCATTGCCTGATGAGAGAGAAGACCATTTTGGAAAATATTTTCACATGTGACAAAGTGGAGTTCCTTTCAAGACCTTTTGTACAACACACAGAATGCAGTTCAGCATCTCTTTCATAGTCTGATCAGTCTAAATTGGTTTTGTTTTACATATATAGTAATAATTTGAAATAGGACAAAAAAGGTCTGTATTAAGTGGCTAATGTGTTTTGTTTTTTGTCTCAGAAGTCACTCTTAAACAACATCAGTACAAAAGTAAATTTTTGTTCAAGTGAAGCTTTCCTTTTTTCTTCTTTTTTTTTTTCTCTTCTCCCAAACTAGGTCTCTAGAAAAACTGTTTGGGGACCCCATCACAATAGTTAAGTTTCCTATTATGAACACATTAAAAAGCTGTCATTAAGCAGGCTACAGTGACTCATACATTGGCTCGCCACAGATATGACTGGTGGAGCTCGTCGACAACAGCGGGAGTAGATTAGAGTGGATCAAATGTTGCTTTCCAGGTTAAATAGGTTTCAAACGTACAGTCTGTCTTGATCACGTCTTATGTTTTGTTTAAGCAAGATTAATTCAATCCCAGCTAACAGTGAAGGAAGTTAGCTCCTCACCAGCTGCGCCTGCTGTCGAAGAAGTGGACGAGGAAGAGTTTCTCTGCGGACCTGAACTGCATCCGCTCTCCGGCTCTGAGAACGTCCAACGGTGGCTGGGGAAGCTCCACCCCGCTGTGCCGACACATTGTCCTCCGTGACCTGGGGTCCATGATCTGTGAAGATCAAGAAAATGGAGCGGGACACTGAGGGAGGCAGACTTCTCGCAGGAAAACGTGTGGCCAAAAATTGGCACCTGGAGTTTGGGACTTTTTTTTTGTTTTGTTTATTTTAATTTAAATGGCTGGCTGAAAAATTGCAAAAATACTAATTTGTCTTGATAAGTACATTACTTTTGGTTTGTTTGTGTTATTTGAACAGCCCACTAACATCACCAAGTCAGTGCCATTTCTGTGAAGAGTTAAATATCTGCTTCTGCCATCAACTCCACATCTAAGCTGTAAGTTGTCCACGTCTTGCTTGGGGGAAAATCTTTCTGTAAAAGGTACTGATAACTAAGAAGTCCAAAAAAACTATTAATTCCAAATGGCTCAATTCCTACTGAGCTCGATCAAATAATTCAAAATGCAAAATTAGCTTTGTCTCCACTCGGAAGTAAAGGAAATAGAGAAGATCTAAACAGTTCCATAATTACTCCATTTTTATTTCATTCTTACAGTAGATGTGATGTTTTAATGAACATTATTTTTTTTTGGATGGGCATATTTGAAAGTGTTTTCTGCATTAGAAAAATCTGACCCTGAGCTTTTTTTTCCTAATTGAAATGATTCTCATTTCACTTGTTTCCATTCTAGCTGATCAAGTAAAGCTAAAGACATTATTTGTAGCCCTGCTACAAGTTGACTACTCGACTTACATTTTACATCTAAGTGCAGTGACTAAAAACATCCCAGTTAGTTAGACATTCAGACTAAGGAGTTGGCAAATATTATACCAATTAAATACAGAGTACTGTCTTTATTTTTAGACAGTACTGTGTGAGCAGTCTTACATGACACTGACATTGTGCCAGCCAAGTTATTTAGCTAAGGCTTTTGACAATGTAAGAAATAAATTACATGCTTAACTGTAAGTGGACTTGATTTTCATGTTGCTAACTTTAAAGTTTGTAACTAAAACTGAAGGATGCTGTTCTATACAAACTAACAGTTCCTGTAAAGTGACTTTCTTTTTAAGTGATACTGATCAAAAGATCTTTGTTTCTGACTTGCAAACTGTATTTTAAAATCATATTAATGAACTTAAGCTCTTTAAAGAGACTATTCTGCCCAGATTTGCAAGGAGCGATTTGTTGTTATACATGATGATGTAATGTATTTGCATTAGACTGCCTCTGACCTTAAACCCTTCAGCGCAGTCTCTTTCCACCCTGTCATTGGTAACAGGGGATGGATTCTAGAATGCATTGTTTCTTTCCATATGTGAAAGTTGGGATGTAGTTGTTGAAAAGAACTTTCCTGGATTTTATTTGTTAATTCCACCAAAAAGGGGGATTGGTTCAGTGTTTCTATTTGTTAGCAGATTTACTCAAAATGTTATGGATGGGGTTAGCATGACATTTTTTAGCAGAGGTGGGTTCTTGGCCCAACTTGAGTGATTAACTTGTGGTTCAATCAGGAGAAGGATCCAGGCTTTTTGGAACAATTCTTTACCATTGTGACACTTAGCCTTTTTCCTGGTTCTCAATGCATGTTATAGAGGGAAATTTCATCCTTTGCCCAAGAGGGCCAACTTTCAGGGACTATCCTTTAACTAGAGATCAATTTCACATTGCTCTGCGGCTCCATGACTCACTGGTCCTGAAATTCATTATCCTAATACAAAATTTAGGGAGCTGGCTTTTATTATGCTGCACACAAGTGAAACAATCTGCAGAAGCCAGTAAAATTAGATAAACTAATCCAATGTAATCCCCCACCTTGAACTGACAGTTGTGTGAATGCGTGAGATTTCTTTCAACTGATGCATCTTAAATTATTGCCCTGTTTGTTGACATATTTAGTCACTTCCATGTCCTTTGTGTTTTCTGTATACCAATTCAAAGCACTTGATTTCCAGTATTTAAAAAAAAAAAAAAAAAAAAAAGTTGAAGAAGTGCATAACCTGGTGAAAGAAGGCAGCATTCAGAGAGACAAGCATGCAAGGCCAAGTCAAGCCCAATACACCCAGAGCGAAGCGACCCACACTACACACGACAACAACAACCATTCCACTATCAGCCAGCTGGAAGCTCCTGCGTGGCCATGAGCACAAATTACGAGCTACAGGATGGACAATGGCAGAGGGGCAGATGGGTAATGAGATACAGAGGGGACTAACACTCACTCACCAGGGCAGGGAAGGAGGGATATCCACTACATTTAGCCCAAACTAGTTTAAGAGGCTCCAGAACAAATGGAGAAGCAGCAGTGGGTTTCCACACCTCTACAGGAACAACAACAAGCAAGTTATGAAGGATACACTGCAACAGAGAGCACAACCAATCTCAACGCACACACACCGCCAATAATACTTTCTATTAAGTAGACCATGTAAACCATTTTTAGGGTGTATATTGTATGTACGTGTGTATATAAAATGAAGGCATGTGTGGGTACTGGCTCTTTTTTTTTTTTTAATATGTCAGTGTTAATTTCTATAATAAGTTCACGTACTGCTGATACTTTTCATGAATGGCATAGGAAATAACTTTCTTTAGATTTGCTTTTACCATTGCAAACACTCACACTCAAAAACAAACTGCAAACACACTCTCACAAACACACACACAATTAATCCAACTTCCTAACTTTAAGACTGTCATAATGCAATGCTCATTAATGTCGGCAGTAATGATGAACAATGCAGTTTTAGAAGTTGCACCACATCAGCTCAAGTACAATGTAGCTGACGGGCACGAGTGTATAATTCGCTTTGAATCCACAAAGAAAATACCAGTCTTTAGTTCACTTCCACCTTGTCCATCCGCGGTTTCCCGTTTCTGTTGTTCTCCTGCGTTCACAACTTCCTTTGTAGCTTGAACTCACAGTGTGAGCACAGAATATGCTGACTTAAATCCAGTACCTGATGAACCACTGAACCTCAGTTTCAGAACCAGTGTGGAAGACTTCATTGATGAATCGGTGATTTCATGGTTCTGTAGTAACCCCTTTTCAAGGATTTCTATTTAAAGGATTTTTACATCAAAACCTATGACACTCAACATGACTCATTCAACTTCAATTGCTCTGTATTACACAGGTGTAAAAGTAGAAAAGTGAGGATGTAACATGAAAGCAAGAAATTAATTTAATAAAATGCTGCATGCTTGGACATAAGAAGTATTAGTATCCCAATAAAGAGCCACTCTTTAATTAGTTTAGTAAATGCCTTCAGAAGACAGAAGTAAGAAATGACAAATCAAAGCTTGCCAAGCTGTTTCATGCACACTCATTAGGTCACAATCCAGAGCTGATCGGCTCACCTGAAGAGATCTTTGCAGCTTTGATGAACTCGCCATTTTCAATGCAGGTCATTAGAGTGCTTTTGTCATCCACAGTGCTACGTCGAGCGGTGGCCGGTCGCCCTTTACCACTTTTAGACAGGATAACGGTCCTGAAAGATGCAGGAGCAAAGGTCAATGAGGAAAATGTTTTTTGTTTAGTTTTTTTAAAAAACTCATTTTATGAGCTGCTGGAATGATTGACTTACAATTATTAATTTTGTCTTCACCAATTCATTTTCAAACTCCAAATCTAGTTAAGCAAGTGAAACCAAAAGAAACCTACTTCATATTATTAAAAAGACATTTTTGTCTTATGATGACATTTTGTTCCAAATTATTAAATATCAAATTTTATACTTCAAAGGAACTTTTAGTAAATGGTAAATGGCCTGTATTTATATAGTGCTTTACTAGTCCCTAAGGACCCCAAAGCGCTTTACATATCCAGTCATCCACCCATTCACACACACATTCACACACTGGTGATGTCAAGCTACATTGTAGCCACAGCCACCCTGGGGCACACTGACAGATAAATATAAGCTAATAGATAATACATCAAACTAGGGGTGGGTGATATATCGAATATACTTGATCTATTGCAAGTTTTCCATGTACGATGGATAAAACAATTATAAATTGCCATGGCAATAATAAGCTGTCTGCATGGGATTCACTAGCAGTTTTTTTTTCATTTCATTAATCCCCCGCTCCCAACCAGAAATGTTTCTACTTGGCACACTGCACTGAGCATGTGTGTTTATATACAACCAGATAAGGAAAAAACATATCGCAGCAGGAGTTTCAGACGAGCGAGGGATGGAGACTATCATTTGGATTTCACAGGAAGGATGCCGTAAAACTATTGCCGCTAAAGGTTGCAGCACCACAAATTTATTCCACCAGCTAAAAAGTCATCCACTGCAAAATGAAGCCCGTTTTAAACTCCGCATGTCAGCGTCTCCCCACACACAAAAGAAAACGTTAAATAAACCGGCTGTGACACCTGTGACTGTTCTTGGTTAGTTCTTTTTATAGACACTATCAAGACTTTTGTTTCTGTAATTTGAAGTCATCACATTTTTTATTCTACTATTTTTATATGTTCTAACCACAAACAAGCACCTTTTTAATTTCAGTCGTTTCATTTTGCCTCGTGAGGTTTTTTTTTTGCTATGATCTTTTGTTTGTTAAAGGTCTGGTGTTGACCACAGAAGCAGACTTACTGTGACAGTATTGTCATTTGTGGAAAACCTCTGTGTGCAACAGACGGTTAACTATTTTGGTTTGAAAACAGAAAGTGTCTTGGCACCTTTCGCCTTGGAGGCGCATATATTAATTGTTCTGATTATACTATAAACTTGGTCACCACAATGTTAACACTGGCAGAAGTGAAGGACAAAATTATGAAAATAAGCATAGCCACTCAGGATTTGGTTGGTTCTTTTCTCACTCACCTTGTGTCACAAAGGATACTTCCACTTGAAGAGATGCTCGACTCGGAGGCACAGCGTCGGCGTGGCTCGAGCAAACGGGGAGATTGTGAGACCACACCCTCCTCTTCCACCACAAATCCATTTGCCATTCCTGAGAGGGATAAAAATACAAGAATTGTTTTAAACTCACTGAATCTTTTTGTCACCAGCGAGACTTTGTTTGCAATTGAAATAAAATAATTAATATCTGACAGACACCTGTACCAAGGCGTTTGATCGGCGACTCCTCGTCGTCCTCACCATCAGCGCTGCTGCTGCGTTTTCTTTTCTTTGGCAGAAGGAGCGTCTCCAATCGAGGTATCACTACTGACAGGAAGGTTTTGGCGCCCAGGGGTGGGGGGGACCCAGAGGAGACCTCTTGGGTCCGGGGTGGTTTCTGTGGGCTAGCACTTTTTGACTTCCGAAAGAGCACATTGGTCCTCCGGTTATAGCGTTCCACGTAGAGGTCACTTTTGGGGAGTAACGACTCTGGGATGTGCCCATTAGGGGTGTCCGATGGCACTGAGGTAGATGTGTTGGTGACGTCCTCAAACTCTGTGGGTGTCTGGTCCAAGGGCTTTGTGAGCTTCACGGGGGTCGGGTCTAAGTCCATAGGCAAAATTTGGGATGGTAAGGTTAATGTCTCTAATGGTGGTGGAGGTAAAGACTTGTCTTCCTGTGGCATACTGGGATCTGCCAGCAGTTCTCGTAGTGGTTGGTCTTCAGATTCAGCAGGAGATGGGCTGGGATCTGGAGTAGAGGGTTGTGGTGGCAGGGAATTCTTCAGGCTTATCTCACTGCGGACCTCCGTGATGGTTTTCTTGAGTAGCTTTAGCCTCTTGCTGCGGGACGGGCTGTGCTTCATGGCTATGCTCAGGTCCAGTTTCTCCAGGAGCTCCTTCAGCTGATCCTCCAGAGGAGTCTTTTGGCGGTACGTGGGAGTCAGTAAGCGGTCCACTACGGAGGACAGTGACATATAACCACATCATTATCCTGATTACATGACTATTTTACTACTGAACTCACACTTTCACTGTTTAAATATTTATTATTATTCAATTTACTTAAGAGATAATGATGAAAGATAAGTTACTTATCACTTTTAGATATTTATTACTTCATAAAGCACTATAAACCTACCATCTTCCCAGGTGAATGGCGGTGTTGGCTCCAGTTTCGGAACTTCAGGAAGATGCAACCCACCGGGGAAGTCGAAGCCAATCCTCTCTGCTTCTCTGCGGGCCCTGCGAAGGATGGCTCCACCATGGTCTTGCATCCGCTGAGCCGCCTTGTAAAAGAAGGTGTCCTTGGCATTGTATGTCATGCAGTTGGATATTATGAGGTCAAAGTCGGCTTCAAACTCCTCCAGGCTCCTGTAGAAGTGAGCATCGATTCTTTTTCTCATGGTGGAGAAGTCAATAGGGTTCTTGATGATATCCAGGTAGTCAGGTACCTGCAGAGAACAGAGAACAGACATCAGAGGCTGCAGTCTAAGAGGAGGAAGAAATTCTGGTTCACGATATCCCTTTTTTCGAAAGGCACGCTGGAAGGTACTGAGCCTTGACCCTCTAAAGCTTGATTTTTATGGATGATCGGTTTGGGCACTACACTGGTCAACCATTGCAACACAGGTTGTCCAAATTTAGAAAACAATGCATGCTTTCATTTATATCAAGAAGCTTTGCACTCACATAAACAAATTGCATTTCTTTGATCATTGGCACAAAAGGTGCCATTAGTTTCACTGTTTAGATGTTCATACAACCCACTTGATACTGAGGTACGGAATCCGTGCTACATGTTTCACTGTCAGGGCAGCACGGCGTTGTGTGGTTAACACTGCTGCCTCACAGCAAGAAGGTCCTGAGTTTGACTTCACCACCTGGCTGGGACCTTTCTGTGTGGTGCTTGCATGGGTTCTCTCTTCCTCCCACACTCCAAAGACATGGAATGAGTGGGGTTAGGTTAACTGGTGATTAAAGTGTGAATGGCTCTGAGTGGTGACCTGTCCAGGGTGTACCCTGCCTCTTGCTCTATGGTATCTGGGATATGACCCTGATATGGATAAGTGGAAGAGGACGGATGGATGTTTCATCGTGGTAAATATCACTGTAAAAAAAAAAAAAAAAGAAAAAAAAAAAGAAAACAGTAGAGAGAATACCACAGATGCACAGGAATCGCTGATTTGAATCGCAGGCCCCTATCATACACTCTCTATTTGCACATGGACAAATATTCTTCAATTAGGGTGAAGAGAGTGTGGAGCCAAATACACATTGTGGAAGTACACAGGCCTGAAACCCTGTCTGTACCAGTTGAGCATGGTGGAACCAGACTTGTCCCACATAATAACACAAGGAGCTCTGCTTTATACCACACAATCTGCTGTTAAACTTGCAAATATGGTGACATGGTGGTGATCCATGATATCCCTGGTAGTATGTTATTTACACTTTTACCATTAGTCGAAACCAATACTCATTAACAAATTGGTGTCAGTGCATCTCATTATCCTGAAATTTTCATCACGTGAACATGGGACATCGTTCCTGAGTTTCAATGGAAAGTATGCTTTTAAGGAATGCAACTGTTGCTTAGAGCAACTGATAGAGCACTATAATGTAATGAAAAGCCAGTCATCTTAAATGCAATGCGTGAAATGTTTTCTGAAATGAGAATACTTTCACATTAAATTGGGTCTTCTTGAACTGGTGATTTCGGTTCAGTGAACTACTTTTAGTATAATGATGGAGACACACTTGATTTGTTTAATACAGTTATGTAGATGTTAAACAGACTTTATAAATAAGCATCTTTGGCTAAGACTATGGCAGGAAAAAGAGGTGTTGCTAAATGTCGTTATATATTAGCCATTTCATTTGAACTGGGGAAAAAGACTTGCTTTAAACTGTTTTAAAGTGAATAATGAACAACTGCTGACCTCTTTAATGCTGACAGGCTGAGCAAATATGCTGTACTGGTCCTTCTCCTGCAGCTGACTGAGCACAGCTCTCAGCAGGATGTTGAAGGGAGTCAGCTGGACCTCCAGCACTGATTGCTGAAGCTTCATCTGTCGAAAGAAGGTAGCCAAACAATGTTAATCCACATGAATGGCATGAGGTGTTATCAAGAGTCCAAGGTCAATGTTTATTAAAACCGAATGTGTGTATACAGTAAATCCCATTTTGTGGTCGATGTTTATGTTTTAGCGCATTGGGTGTTTGAGGCACATAAAAGGTTTTAGACTAACAGTCCAGTAGTCAAATTTGTGAGGAGCTGTCCAACTAATCAGTGGAATTTGGGATGTTGTGGGTAGTAATGAGTTAACTAAACAAGAACAAATATAATTAAAATAGTGAGTAGTAAATGAAAAGTAAAATATTTAGCTTTAACTTGAGAATAAACAATGTGTCCTGAAAAGAAATGATGAAGCTCTGCACTAGACAATCGTGAAGTAGTAAATGCTGAAAGGGTTTTACCTCCTCCCTCTTCAGTTTTTCTCTCTTCCTGATGAGCTCCAGCAACAGGCGGGCTCGCTCCAGGTCGTGACGGAGGCGGTGCCACTCTTTCAACTGCTCCTTCAGTGCCTGGTTAGACTCCATATGGTCCTGCAGGAAACAAGCATCAGCTTAATAACAAGAACTACATTAAAAAGGACAATACCCTACTGTGTGAGGTTGCTAGCTGTTAACAGAACTGACCGTCTTCTTGGCTTTGGGTGGCTGTGGGTTGGCCTGTAACCGGCGGATTAGGGGCACATTGTTCCTTGACTGCCTCTTCAGCACCCAGTAGCTCAGCACCCCCTCAACAAATGAACGCTTCCTCTGAACTGATACCTGGTTGAGGATGGTATCAAAACTAACCCAACATAGAAGAAAAGGGGAATATTAATCAGTGAATAATAATAATAATATTTTTGATAATATTTTCTCCGTAGCTCTAAAAAGCTGTCAGATCTCTGGCTTGTCATTTTTGACCAATCAGATATCTTTGTATTTGTATTTGTATTCATCTCTTATAAACATCACTGCTGACACACCTGTGGAAAAAACCTTTAACTCAACTATATTGGAATAATGCTGGCAAAGTTCTCTTGAAGTACTACTGATAAATATCACTTATCTCAAGTTAAACTTTTAATATTTACTTTTTCCAGATTCATACAGTTTTACTGTTTTCTGTATGTATTAAAAATCACTACCTTAGATAGCACTCAACTAAAATTAGAAGCAGAAAAAAATTATAATTTCAAATGAAATAAAGAGGACAAAAGACCAAGGATAGAGAGTGTTGATTTGGTGAGCTAAGGCTGACTGTTACCTTGAAGCAGTAATGCTAGGTCCAGAGCTGGTCGGAGTTTCAGGTTCCGTTTCTGGTTCAGGGTCTGCTCGTTTATTCTTTTTCTTCTGCCAGCCCTTGGCCTTCCCTTTCTTTTCAGCTCGCTTGTGAAAGGCTCCATTTTTAGGGTGGGGCTCCTCATAGATGTTGAGTGGCCGGCGGTCACAGCCTTCAGGTGTGTGGCTGCAACAGTAAGCAGTCTTTTTCACAGAGAAAGTGGTGGCACCAGATGCAGTCACCTCTTTGACGGGCTCCATCTTCATGCAGAGACCAGCTTTCTGGGCGCAGCTAACGTGGAAGGCAGTGTAACAGTTGATCTTGTCACACTGGATGCACGCGCCGACACCTTTCTCCTTACACAGATAGCAAGTAAGCTTCCAGCGAGCAGGTGGGATGTTGCGGACACCGTCAATGGGCTCGATGAAAACTGTGTCCGAGAAGCCAACTTCGGGCACCCACAGGGCACATGCTACATGGCCCCAGCGGTCATCATCTGTCTTCTTCAGAGCTCCTCCTCGATTCGGGCAGAAAACACACTCAGCCGGTCGCGTCGGACACTGGAGGCAGTGGCGACAAAGCCACTGGCCTTCAGGGATGTATGGCACACCGTAGCACTCCTGGTGCACGGCAATGTTGCAGGAGTCGCAGAAGAGGATGACGTTACTGTCAGCTCCATCTCCATCCATGCATATACAGCACACAGCATCTTCATCCACAAGTGACTGCAGGTCACTCTGACCCTGCGTGGCTAAGAATGACTCTTTCTCAAAGCGATCCATGAGAAACTCAAACAGGTTGTGTGACACTTGACTTATGCCCTCACTTTTTCTTTTCTCATTGATGATCTCCATCCAGGCATAGTCTTCCTCATCCATGTCATACTCCACCTCCTCATCCAGCTCCTCGGGCGTCCTCTCAGTGTATTTGTAGTAGGTTGCTGGCCTTTTCGGTACCACTGGCAGATTGTATTCAACTGTTCTAACTTTCGGCTCCAATAGGCCACTGGCACTGCTGTGGGTGGCACTACCACCATGTGAGGTGGTGAGAGCTGCATTCTTCTTCTGCTGGTTGTTTTTGAGGCGGACAGAGCGCACCAGAACCTGCTGGGGCTTCTCGTTATTCTCCTTGTTGCTGTTACACTCCATGATCTCTTGAGCTGTGGGGTCATCGTCTGTGATGACATCCAGCTTGTCGTAGATGCTGAGCCGGTGTACACGGCCATCCACCTCCAACTCCACCATTCGCTGAGCTTGTGCATATGTCAGTGTCTCCCGGTTGGGCGATGGCTTGATGGGAGAAGTCTCTCTCTTAATCACTGCTGGGCGTTGGTTTCGACTTTTCTTCTTCATGTTTGAGCTATGAGGACCCTGAAAAAACCCAAGCAATGAAACAAATGTGTAAATATATGTTTTAAAATGTATACTCTTTTGTAAATCATCGTTGGGTTTCTTGAAAAGCGCTACACAAATCTAAGTTATTATTATTATTATAAATAACTCGCTGATCTAGCAGCTGCTGAGAAAGCTGTCATGTCATGGATTTCACTGTACATGTCTGCATGTACACAACTGGCTGCTGTCACATCTTCCAACCCTTGTTTACAGATAAGGGAAAAAATGTCCCGAAACAAAGTTTTCACCTCTGTATTTTGTGTCTTCTTTGTCAAGCCTAATTTAAAGTAGTAGTAAGCCTTCTACATTTAAATGATCGACTGCTGTCTTTTGATCTTGATGGTGCAATTGTTTTGACTATATTAAAGGAGTTCTGTGTTAAAGTTGCTAAACAAAACTCTGTTCATTACATTAGTTAGGGAATCATATCAAAATACTCCAAAATGCTAATTAGTAAATATTAAATAAAAACCTTAATGTGAGATCCAGAATAAAGTTGTGACGTAAATTTTAATCCTACAGTAAATCTGATCTATTGACAGAAAAACAGATCAGGACTGGGGCTACTTGGATTTTAATTTCTTGTGCTCTTTATGAATTCTCAGCAAATCTAAAGTTGACACACCATTAAAAAGATCTATCTTTCTGTAACCAAAACGTGAAAGATATAGTTAAATGTCATAGACGAAGAAAACCACCAAAACCTACTTTCCAAGCTTATCTATTATTGGCCAGGTAAACCATTGTCAAATGAATTATTCCAGCCATGTTTGCATATGTATATCGATTTCCCTGAAATCCAACTCCCCCCAAATAACGCTATTACTTAGATTTGTACCTTCGCGACACACTTTATTTTATTTTTTAAACCAGGGCAAGTGAAGTTAAGCTAGCAGCTTTGAACATAGTGCTCCAACGTGTGCTGGTGCACCTTTAACTCGTGAGATCAATGCGCTTTCAGCCGGCTGCGCTAACAGTACCTTCAACCTTTACTGGACAAATGAAAGAAATGCATCGAGAGCAGGAAGCAGCAATGCCGAAGACAAGGAGCCTCCGATCTGCGCAACCTGTGTGGTTTGTTTCCTGAATAACAGCGGCTCCATGTAGCTGCAGCTTGTTACTAGATCCATGTCCGGTACGGGTAGGTACGGTAAGTCCGTCTAGACAGTGATCCGTGCTATGTTTCGAACCTGCTTTAGGACGACCAATCAAACACTGGCGGGTTACAAGAAAAGACAACCATGTTGTTCCCCTTAATAAACAGGCGGTGGCCTCTCTAGTTGCTAGTCCGTCCAGAAACCGGGCTAACATTAGCCTGCTACTACAGGGACTTGAAGAGGAAGGAAATATGGCGACTAACACAAGAAACTACCTCAATTAAAAAAGTTGTCTTTTTCTATGAGTAGCACGGTTTGGTTTTTAACTTAAATGTATCCAGGGTACAGGGAAAAACATTAAACGGGTAAAACGAGAGTGAGGTAAAACTTACCTCGCTATTTTCAAGAATTAAGCTTATAAAAACAGCAGCAATGGCGGTGCGGCCTGCAGAGCGAAGCAGCAGTTAAATCCACATTCAGTCTGGTCATCCAAAGGCGACCGCGGCTCGCGCTGAACCGAGTGAACCTTAGAAGTGACCGACAGGTATCCAGGGCGACGGGAGCGGTTTCAAGTGATATACTAGGATATGAGGCTTAAAATCGATCGCTGGGACTGTGGAAAAGCAGTAAGAAGTGGCAGGGCTCAGCGGCTGCCTGAGCTCCTCTTCCCCCACAACAATGCGGTTGTGTGAGTCGCTATGCCGCGACGTCACCACGCAAACCAGGAAGTTTATATATATTTATTATTATTATTATTTCATATTTAAATACGAGCATATGGTCTCTAAATACGATACGCAAAGATTATTAAAAACATTAAAGTCGTTCTGGCATCCAACAGATGACCGATCGAAAGGGTATGGACTTTCCGACCGCATCGCTTCCATATGGTACACGCGCTAACCGCTTGTGGGGTCGTCTGAAAGACGTTTTGGACTTTAGTAAAAGGTAAATTACGATTCAAGGAATATAAAACTATGAGCCATATATGTGTTTGTAATTGTAAATTTTATTTTTCTTTTAAATATATACATTTAATGTATATTAATATATATTTTATGACTGAATCTGAATTTATTTTGAATTTTCTCTAATCCATGTGGATTCATAAGTATACATACTGGCCCAAATATATACTACTGGTAGTTTCTCTTCGCATAAAATGATTTTTGACAGCCTTTATGTATACTTCTGGCACTGCCAATATCAGTCAACCATATATTGATCTATTTTTATGATCCTGAAAAAATGTCTCGTGTTTTTTTTTTTTTTTAAATATAAAATAAAATATAATAAGTAGAAACTGCACCAGTATAAATGCTGAGCAGTGAGTTAAAAATACCATCCGTAAGTCTCATATGTTATGAGACTTACGGATTATATTAGGTATATATTTTAAAACTATTACTGTTCCAAGTAGATAATCCTTGGGGTTATTGGCAAGAGTAGCATTATTAAATACTAAACATCACCATAGTGAGTGCTTTTATTTCACTTTTTTTTAATACAATTTTATTATAGTGTGACAACTGAACAATTATTAGTCATGGAAAAAACAACATAACATTGACTGTGCTTGGTTTGGCTTAAGATAACATTTTTCTTAATTTAAAAGTAATGGATAAAAACATTTGTTTCAAAGAATTTTGCATCAAAATACAAACCAATAAAAACATACATCTCCACAGCCTCCTGTGTCTTTGTTGATAGACATACCACTACAGGCCTTGTAGAAATTAAACTGCTAGCCATCTTCTCATCTGTCAGGAAAGAGTTCTTTTAATAGTAACTATCCACCGTATCCGGGTGTTGGCCAATTTTGTTTTTTGTTTGTTTTTTTCTTTAAACCACCAAGAACATAACTGATTTGGATCAGGTTGATTCAGCGTTTGGCTCTGGCTCATCTTGGCTCTGGGTGGGACAGACTGATGGAGCATCCTCTCTGGACAGCAGGTTCTTTTTGCGGAGATGGCAGGCCTGCTGGTATGGGGGACGTATGGGTGGCTGAGTAGGGGGCGTATACTGGTACTCTTTACCAGCATCAAGCTGAGGAAAGGCAAGAAACAGCCAGGACACAATGACAGCAAGGAGAAAAATACATTAATTTCTTTGGACAATTTGTACAACAGTATTTATGTATGTAGGTAAATAAGGATTATTTTTGAACGGTGAGTCAAGCAAAACTGCACCCCCTATTCTATTTCACTCATTTATTGTTAAACCATTAAAATTCAGTATTAAGATATTGGAATAATTATGCATTCCATATTAGAGTGAAAAAATATAAAGCAATATAAACCAAGACATCACAAGAAAAACAAAAGTTAAATTACAAATTACACTCAAACAGACATTTTTTTCCAAAATACATTAATTAAAGTGGACATGAAACACTACACATATAAAGACTAATTTACACCATGGAGCTCTGCTCAAAAAAATGTAAGTTATTAAAACATGTTTAACGTCATTTTCTGTCAGTATACACATTGACCTACTTTCCCTGCAGACGTGCTGATGGGATTCCCGATCGTGCTTCGGTAAGAAACATAGTTACGTTTGTGGTGTGATGTGCATGTAGTGTGCTGCTATGTTGTAAACTGTCTGGACGTGCTTGGGAAAAGAAAGATTTTATTGCATAAAATAGAGCTTATTGCATCTGCTGATTTCCCCACTCAGTACACTCGGCCAGAGGAGGAAATATCAGCTTCTGACTCCAGCTTGTTGGGCCGGTGAACCACCCGTCACCAGGCTCAAGCACACTCTCTTCCACACAGTTTTCATTTATAAAGTGCTTTACAAACCTGAACATTACAGCTAACAGCTGGATTTTCCCATGTCACAATTAGCTAGCAAAACAATAACAAACCACTGATTGCTTAAGAAACAGAGTGAAAGTGGACAGTATATCCTCAGTTTTAACATAAAACTCATTGTTGCTGCCAGAGACCGCACAAAAGTGGCCCCCTCCCCCTTTAGACTGATTTTTAGTTTTAGTGTAGTTTAGTGCTTTCCACAAATTTATCAGTTCTGTCACTAGTTAGCTAACACAAACTAATGTGTCTATTAGCCTCAACCAACCAACCAGTGATGACACATTCCGTACTGGCACAAGATGGCGCTAAACATGTTATAAAATCTTTAAGCACTTCTATCTTAAATACAGCTTCACAGACGGAGTTATATCTGTCAGTTTTTGAGAGCAGGGCTCCATGGTGTAAATTAACCTTTATACACATACGGTTTCATGTCTACTTTAAATTTGGTTGGCAAGTTTGACTCTGTATCAGGATCAAGAGGATAAAGTAGCTCACCTGCAAAGGGTAGGTTCTGTCAGAGTCAAAGGCACTGAGGTCACCACATGCCAGGAATGGGACAATGACACGGTTTGCACCTTCTAACTGGTTAAAATCCACATCTTAAGCACAGAGACCAGAAGAGAAACTTATAGGTGTGAATTTATGCTGCAGAAAGAGACTTTGCAAAAGTTAATTCAACATTCAAAGGAAGAAGCAAAAGATGTGTAATGCAGTGCTGCAAAGTCTGAGGTTCTGTTCATGCAATACACCATGGTTTGGTAACTAGCTTGTGTTGGCTTAATGTGCAAGCAAGGAAAAAGAAACACGTTCCAGGACCTACAGATGCAAACAATGTAGTATTTAAACTTTAGCTTTGAATAAAACTTACTAAATATAACTTTAGCTTATGTGCAAGAAAACTCCACAGGGTATTTTTTTAAAAGAATTACCAAATGTGGCCACAAAATTATTGTTAGCATACACTATTTTGCCAAAAGTACTCACTCACTTATCCATATAATTTAATTCAAGTGTTCCAACCAACACCATGGTCACAAGTGTATAAAATCAAGCTCCTAGGCATGCAGACTGCTTCTACAAACATGTTTGAAGGAACGTCTCGCTCTGAGGAGCTCAGTGAATTCCAGCGTGTTACATGATAGGATGGAAGTCCAGTGTGAAATTTTCTCACTACTAAATATTCCACAGTCAACTGTTAGTGGTGTTATACCAACTAGTGGAAACGATTGGGAAGGACAGCCACGAAGTAGTAGCCATGTAAAATGACAGAGCAGGGTCAGCTGATACTGAGGTGCATAGTACGCAATGGTCGCCAACTTTTGCTACAGACCTCTAAACGTCATGTAGCCTTCAGATTAGTTCATAAACAGTGAATAGTGTTTCATGGAATGGGTTTGCATGTCTGAGCAGCTGCACCCAAGCTTTACATCACCAAGCACAATGCATGTCATCACTGGACTCACTGGATCAGTGCAGAGGTGTCTCTGAAGTGACAAATCACACTTCTCCATCTGATGGAGAAGTCTGGGTTTGGCGGTTGCCATGGGAACGGTACTTTTCTTACTGCAGAGTGCCAAGTATAAAGTAAAGGGGGGATTATGGTGTGGGGTTGTTTTTCAAGACTTGGGCTCAGCCCATTTGTTTCATTCATCATTGTATTGTTTTCATCATTGTAGAAAACCTTTCCAAGAAGAGTCAAAAGCTGTGATAGCCGCAAAGGGTTGCCCACCAATATATTAAACACTATGGATTAAGAATAGGATGTCAGTCTAGTTCATATGTGTGTAAAGGCAAATGAACTATTACTTTTGGCAATACAATGTATGTTACACACTTAGTAATTTACGTCTGTAAATTTTAAGACAACTTATTGTCTTGCAACTAAAACTACATGGTTAAAAACTATTATTTAGACTTGGTTTACAGAACAGGGTGATAATTCTGACCCAAGTACAGTTTCCTGATCCAGTTCAGATAGCAAAGTAAAGACTTATGTGGTTAAATGGTTGATAATTACCATAGGAGTGATCCAGCAGAGGATTAGACATGTTGGGGATGTAGCCTTTGGGAGGAGAGTAATTCTGACAGACCACGAAGGCCTCTGTACACAGAAAGACAGATCATTCACGCAGTATGTCAACAGAGGTCATTCAAATGTTTGAGATGGGAATGGGTGTGTAAAATCAAACAATGGATACTGGATTAGAAAGTTCCTCAGAGAGAATCTACAAACAATTTT
This sequence comes from Neolamprologus brichardi, assembly GCF_056152115.1. Taxonomy (NCBI): domain Eukaryota; kingdom Metazoa; phylum Chordata; class Actinopteri; order Cichliformes; family Cichlidae; genus Neolamprologus; species Neolamprologus brichardi. The sequence goes on from NC_142110.1 coordinate 24,887,077, forward strand.
ATAAGACCAGGCAGCCATTCATTATTAGTATAAGATTTTGTGTAGCCCACTGTCTGTGTGTGAGTGTTGCCGAAACATGTAATAAAACCCCCAGCAAATATAATTTTTTTTTGCTTTGGATTTCATAATAAAATAAGTAAATGAAATGGAGATGAGATTTTCCTTCTATTAGATCCATACGAGTGGGTTATGACTGTGGTGGCTCACCGATGCTGGAGTTCCTGCTGCTGCGAGGCTTGGTGCAGGTCACACCATCGAAGAAGAGCTTCAGCTGGGAGTACAGCAGTGTCACATCTTTACCTCTGAAAATCTGTCAGAGAGAGTAAAAGCCCGGCTGTCAGTACAGACCAATCTGACAAGAGACATGAAACCCAGGACCCACAACAGGGCTAATTCAAATGGTGGAAAAGGAAGGTTTTATGCAGCTGTGTAAGAAAGCCAACCAAACCCAGGTAGAAAATATTTTTCAATTTCAGTTTTAGCGTGCAACATTATTGTGCCGCCTCCTGAAGAGTTCCAAGGTTTAGTTAGTTTAGCTAAGTTTTACTTCTTGTTAAGTAGGGCTCAGGGGGTTGGGAAGCGTATCTGTAACCGGAAGGTCGCCGGTTCGATCCCTGGACTCTCTGTCCTGGTCGTTGTGTCCTTGGGCAAGACACTTAACCTACCGCCTACTGGTGTTGGCCAGAGGGGCCGATGGCGCGATATGGCAGCCTCGCTTCTGTCAGTCTGTCCCAGGGCAGCTGTGGCTACAACTGTAGCTTGCCTCCACCAGTGTGTGAATGTGAGAGTGAATGAATAGTGGCATTGTAAAGCGCTTTGGGTGCCTTGAAAAGCGCTATATAAATCCAATCCATTATTAAGTAAACCAAAACGTTATGCACTTATGTTATACTTAAAATTTCATGGGACCTTGGATGCTTTAGTGCTCACATTTGATGTACAATACTTTTGATATATACATTTGACATATAATACTCTGTCACTATTGTTGCACTACAGCACTACTACTGCTGTGGCAATAGTTTGAAGTTCTAGTCTGTCATAAATGACAGCAGGAAAAGAAGGACGGGAAGTGTCCATGAGACTTTAAGAGAATGGGTGGATGGATTTTAAATGACTGTCACCTCTCTGGCAGACAGGACTCATTTATTTAACATCAAATGTTATAAGTGTACATTTATGAATTACCACAAATCCTGAGCTCACCTTAGCCACAAACGTTCCTCCAGGCTTCAGGACATGTGTGGTAATGTTCAAAGCCTAAGAAACAAACAGCTGTTAGCGTGACATCACAAGAAATCTGACAATGCAATCAAACACATCTCTGTACTCACAGCTAACAGGAGCTGAGCCTGGATGTATTCATCCACATCGTGGAGTCCAGTTACTAAGAAAAGAACATAAGAAATAGAATAAGAACAACAAGAGGGGGACAGAGGAGACTTAAGAACCAATGACGTCAGACAGAAAGCAAGCCTCTCACCATCTGGAGCTCCGTCACACACTACCAGGTCAGCCGGCTGACCCTCAAAGTGGCGAATTATTTCCTGAGCTGTTGACACCTAGGAGAAAGACGTTGACATAGGTCTTCACTCCTCCACGCCTACGAGTTGAGTTACTGTCATTACTGACATCATTGTGCTTATGTCCCTACCTTGGTGATGTCTCCCTGGATTTGAGTAACTCCGGGCAGAGGAGCCATGGCCTGGAGGTCCACTGCCACAATCTTCACTTCCTCACCGCTCTCACCCTTTTCAACTTTCTCCGCACACCCTCTTTTAATAAAAACAATCAAACAAACAAAATGCACAGAATAGTTTTTTGGTAAGTAGACACATTTTATAAATATATCATAATCCAAATACTTTATAATAGAAATAAGGCGGCTCCAAAAAGATTAGATTAGATTTAAAGACAACCACAGCTGATGCCAGTCTAGGGGTCACTTGGTGCAGAAACAGCAAGAGTGGCATAAGGATGGTGTGTTATTCTTAGCATGATATTCTGGTATTTCCAGCACCTTTTTTAATCCTATAGGTGTTTTCATACCTATAGTTTGTTAATTTGATCCAAATCAGTTGATGAGTTTGTAAACTTGTAGTTTTTTTCCTGTGGGTTAGCTTGTTTTCATACTGAGGAAAATCTAAAATGCGTCACTACAAAAAACATGAGAATGTTCAGTCAGCTCATTAGCCAGATGTGTCTGGAGCAAGTACAACAAAAGTAAATACAGGAAGAAGGTGCTATGTTCTGGTTTATTGGAGAACACAGAATTTACCTTCATTTCAGAGCTTGTTGCTAGCCCGTACAGACCTTTGCACATCTATAGTACCTATCTGCACTGAGAAAACAAGCATACATGGATGGCTATGGGATGGGGTTTTTTATAGCTCAAACTCGTGACGTAGTTGGATCGGGTTCACACATAAACAAACTGCTCTGGAGTTTATTTGTAATGGTACTGAGACCACCTCCTCCAAATTGTCTTGGTGGGGTTGTTTTGGTCCGCATCTCATTACGAATACTGTGTTCACACTTGCACAAATGAACTGCACCAGGTAGGAAAATGAACCGGAGTTCAATTGAAATGGATTAAATTGTGAAAACACCATATAAATATGAGAATACACCCCTGCAGCAGTTTATATGCTATAAAAAGAGGAATAGGATAAGAGTTCAACTCTAAGGCCCATGTTATTTCTTTAATGGTATATTTCTAAAAAAAAAAAAAAAAAAAAAAAAGATTTGTTGTATAAAAGTGTAATATACTGCATCCATGCAAATCATTTTTGCTCAGCTAGGATATGTTCACTATATGTTGGCATATTCAAATAAGTAACATGTTACCTGAGTTTCCGGCTGAGAACCTGACTCCAACTTCCAGGGGCTGCACAGAGATCCACTGCTCTGTTTACACCTAAAGAAGAAGAAAACAGACATTTATCAACAGACACAATAGTACAAGGGCTGGCAGTGAGTTTTTCATGTCACTGGAGAAATTTTGGCCCACTATTCTTTAGAGAATTATTTTAATTCAGCCACATTAGAGGGTTTGTAAGAATGTATGCCCTATTTAAGCTCATGACAAAACATCTCAATACTAAATCATTTTATATCATGAAAAAGTCACATCAGGGTTTTCTAAAGAACCCTTTTTCTACATATTATACATATACTGAACTATTGATAAAAGTCTTTCTCAGGTGACCTATGGGTCTCACCTGTGAACAAGTTGAACTCTTGATCGAGCTGCAGCAGCTTGAAGGCGCTCCTCGCTCTCCAGCCCTCCTCTTTGGCCAGTCGATAGTAAATGTCTCGTTTGTCTTTGGAGGACCGACCCATATTGACCTATGACCCCTCTGAAGGAAAACACACAGTCACAATGGCCCCTATACTTTTAGAGGTATTATCGCTATAATGGAAGCTGTCTGTATAACACAGGCTGTATTTCTTGAGTATTGTTGCATTTGGATTTCGTTTACTACAGGAGAAGACCCGCTGCATGGCTGTCCGTCCTTGTTGTTTGAAGGTAGGTTAGCGTCTTTGTGTGAATTAAATTCAAGTACATACTACACAAACACGTAAAAACACAAAGACTGGTTCACGACATCCAGATTCACTTACTTTCACGTGGGCTTTGCTGTTGTCGACTGTGAAAAGGCTCTTCTTCTTTTCGTCCTTCCGCCTCTTCTTCTTCTTTGGTGCTTAACGGCAATTGGCATCCAGGATGGTGCATTGCTGCCTCCTGTAGGATTGTCGAATCATTTAAGGTCACTAGCCAATCATTTTGCTTCTTGATCCTCTTATGTCGCCAGAGGTGGGAAGTAACGAAGTACAAATATTTCGTTAATGTACTTAAGTAAAGTATAGATACCTGAAAATTGTACTTGAGTATTTATTTTTCTGAAAACGTTACTTTTCCTCCTACATTTTCACACAAATATCTGTACTTTCTACTCATTTCATTTTCAAAATAGACTACTTTTGGTTTAACATATTTGAAGTGATTTTTAATTCCATACCACAGCGGGCCTTCAAACATTAAACTGATTTGAGCCAACACAGTAAAACATGAAAGGAAGTCCTAATGGTGTGTCAATCACCAGGGGTTAGCGGTACTTCAGCATCTACCTAGCTCTATAGAAGAGAAGCATGTACAAAGGGGGTAACATTTTGTAAGTGTAAGTATTTTCAAATGTAAGGTTTATGTCAGCTCAACAAAGACACAGACTGTTTGTTTCTCACACAGTGTGTCTGCTAGCTAAAGGTGTATGTGCTGCTAAACTTAACTTTACTCAGAGATGGAAAAAGATAAGAAAGTCAGGACAGGATAGGAAGAAGAGAAGTTGTATTTAAAATTAAGGCCTAGCCAGTGGGATTTGATAAGGGGGAAATTTAAAGCTTACATGTAAATCCTCATTTTTAAAAAATAAGATATTTGCTCTTTATATGACATTAAAATATGTTTTTTTCATATTGTGAAACATCCTGCAAAACAAACTGAGGTATAGCTTAGTAACTTTGTATTATTGAAAGGCTGCATGAAAATACTGTGCAGTTTAATGCAGGATAAATAGGTTGGTTTGCTGTACTGTGTCGGACTGGTGAACAGAAGCTGTGATGTTCTTGGTCATTGGTAGGTTAAATGAAGGGAATTGGAAATTATTTTACATTTTTGGTGACGACACGTAGATTCATTCACTGAATTCCACCTTCATACCAGTTTTATACTGTTTAGCATAGAGCATATTAAGACTGAAAGTTTATATTCCTTTGTACTAATATAATTTTATCATATTAATACAGGATTCAGTTGGCTTTGCACAATAATAACTGGTAGCCTACAAATGGCCTTAAAAGACTACTTTTTACTTTCTTACTTTGAGTACATTTCAGAGGCTGTACTTTTTCACTTTTCATTGAGTAAAGCAGTAAAATCAGTACTTTAACTTTTACAGTATTTATAACATAAGTATCTGTACTTCTAATAAATGTACAAAATGTCTGCACTTTTGCTACCTCTGAAGAAAACTGAATAGTGCTGCACTTACTAAATCACTGTACGCCACTTCTACGTTGTACATTATGTCCTTGACTCAGTTTCCATCATTTCTTTCCTTTTTCTCATGGATTGTCTGCATGACAGAAGAACACACTTAACTGTCTCAGTCTTGTGACCAGAGTTGTTATAGGTTTGTAGTTTCATAACATTTTTCAGACTGAAAGTGAAATATTATAAAATACTGACTCGACTAAATTGCGTTAATATTTAAAAATATCTTTTCTAAAAAAAAAAATTAAAAATGACAAGCTAATAAAAATGTACATGGGTCAGTAAAACTGAGCCACTGACCTGAGGGATTTGAACTTGGACACTGAATAATTGTTAATATTGATTAACATGTACACCAACATACCCTCAACACAAAAACTTTGCATCAAAGCACAGGGCAAACTTCAGAATGCTAATATACTTGCTTCTCAACATTGCAGCCACCACATTTCGCTTTAAAGGCTTGCAGAAACAAACTCACTCATTTACTTGCACACTTAAACACACAGACGCACATGTACAAAAACTCATAAAGCCTTCAAGGAAGAAAGCGTAAAGATGAATTTTTACGCTTTACTTTAGATCTTCTGCAGCCTGACCCTACCCCGCGACAAGTTTTCGTGCTGAACATAGTGGTTCTGGAGTAATTCATGGAGGGGCTCCTGGCTGGGACAGCAAAGTGAATCCGCTGTCACCGGTCCTCGAGCCTTGAGATTGCCGTGACCCTGGCTGAGGACCATCCGGCAGCGCGGCAAGCTCCATCGCGGGAGCAGCCGAGGCCAGCGGCAGGAAGTCAGGCAGACCTGGCCTTAACAAGGTTTCTCAAGGTTCTGCTGAGCAACAGCCATTTCCTTTGATTAATGCATTGTCTCTCCACAGTTCCCAGCAGCCACAGAAACTGTGCCCGGCTATTCAGAAGCTGTGCAATTGTCAGGGCAGAAGTGCTGGAGATGCGGGCAGCATGGACACATCCTCGTGATGTTCCACGGCACCAGCCCTCCGACAACTTCCCCTGGTTCAGGAGAGACATACTGGGCTCCGGTAACATACTAAGAGGGTATATACCAGGCAATGGTAAACTCCGGCTACATGCAAATCCTGGTTTGCACAGAGTAGGACTGTGTAGGATTTCTTTAAGTTAAAAAAGTGTTTTTAACCTTTACCTATTTGTTATTCAGTCACATAAAAATTAACCATGTGGAGGAGAGATTGGCACCTGTCCGGCAGTTGTCAACTTTTAACTTTCCAGCACGTAAAGTAAAACAGTTGCCATATTTTTACATAACTACACGTTTCTGCAGAGCCGTACAACATAACCTACATGAGTGGCCAACATTACTGCTGGCCGTCGCGCTTGTGTGTAGAGTATTAAACAAACTTATTATTATATTTGGCTTGCCATAAGTGTTCCTGTAGACAGTTCTGCTCTTCAAAGCTGATCATACCTACATTATGAGGGCCTTGACCCTCATTGACAGCTATTAATAGAGAAAGACTGAGTCAGAGTACTGGTGGTGGCAGCTGTGACAGGGAAAAGCTGTGTAGTATAGTGAAAAGAATTGAGACCAATATTGTCTGCTTCTATATAAAAAAAATATATATAAAAAAAGTTTAATTGGAATAATGTCCATGACAAAACCTTTCCTGCCAGGATTCTACATTTCAAAATGTCAACAAATAAAATATTTTAAAAAACAATTATCAAGATAACTTACAAAATACAATAAATGCATACAAAAGTATATACATATAACAAAAATGCATGTTTTCAAAATAAAAAACACAATATTTGCATTGACTGTGCATTTTATACCCTGACAAACAGATGAGGTTGACTGCAGGTATTCCCTGTCAAGCACACTGGATGTGGACACATTTTAAGTAAAATCAGCCCTGCGAGAAAAAAAACCCAATCAACTGAAAAACCGACTGTCCAGATGATTGTTTAACCATAGAAACAAACAAACAAACAAACAAACAAACAAACAAAAAAAGTGTTACATTGCAGACTTACTTGATATATCTGGAAGACTTAAAATCCCCTGCAGCCTTACAGACGATTAGATGTTCCATTGCCCTGATGTGGCTCCACACAGCAGAATTTAACCAGATGTTCAAAAATGTTTTCATTGGCTCAACGTCTAGAGATTCTCTCCCTTTGCAGTCTGGTTTTTGCCAATGAATGACACTTTCCCCATAGCAGCTTTAAATAAACAAATTCAAGGCACTTTTAACGCAGCACAAAGCTGCGCCACAGCAGCAAACTTCATCCACAACTGTGAACAACTCCCACCGACATGAAGTCATAGAGACTGAAGGACAGCTGTCAGTCAAGTCCAAACCATGCCCACCATGAGATTCTACTGGTTCGGAGGGGAGTAGGAGGAAGATGGATTCAAGGAGGAGCAGGAGGTGTTATCTTTAACAGCATCAAGTGTGATGGCCGCCTCGTCTGTTCGCTGAGCCCTGTTGCCCATCAACCAAGGGTGGAGGAAGATCTGCTCCAGGGTTGGCCGGTCGGATGGCTGCTGGCACAAACACCAGCCAATCAGCTGCTGGCACTCTGCAACAGAAAGATAAACTACTAGTACAAAAGCTTGAGGCACAACACACTGACCAATGACCAATCATTTATATCAGGGGTCTCAAACTCCAGTCCTTGAGAGCCGCTGTCCTGAAACTTTTCCATGTGTCCCTATTGCAGCACACCTGAAGACAATTAGTAGGTCATTAGCAAGACTGTAGAACATGGCTGTATCCCAATTCAGGGTCTGCAGCCTTAAAGGCCAATTACGTCACAGCAACGCGACGAAGGCTGTCCCAATTCAAAGGCGTCCCTCAAATGCGTCCTTCATTTCACTGAATTTTAAGGACGTGGCGGTGTAGACTTCGTGGCCCAACATATCCCAGAATGCATAGCGCAGCGGTGGGTGTGGATAATTTTGCCGGAAAAAAAAACGGCGGGACAGGGGCGGCCGAAGAGTAAACTTTTAAAAGTAAGTACTGAATATTATGTTACTTATTTATGTGCGAATGTTTAATAACGAAGAACATTAAAACATTACTGTTGGCCACATGTCGGCAAAGTTATGTGACATTAGCCATGTTTGTACTAACTTGGTTTTAAAGCCTTTACTTTAAAATATACGCCGTTCAATAGCTGACGTTAATCTTACAGAGAATGTGATGATTTTATGGATATTTAAAGTAAGCACTGAGACAAATTCAGTAATGCCAACATATTAATAGAACAATATTTGTCTCTCTCATATATATATATATATATATATATATATATATATATATATATATATATATATATATATATATATATATATATATATATATATATATATATATATATATATATATATATATATATATATATATATATATAACATATTTCCCACCTGTGGGACTAATAAAGGTCATCTTATCTTATATATATAACACAGTTATATATACAGTGCCAAAGAAACCTGTCTTTGAGTGAAGATTTAAGGTGATAGGAAATATAAATAATATAAATAAATGCAGCTTGAATCTTTACTGAAGCTCAGCATTTGAAACAGAGTTCATTCACTGCTGTAATAACTAATACTGATTGAAATTATAACTTTAATATTGGCCATATTGTATTTACATTACCAAAGTGAGATGACTTTAGTCTCATGAACAACATTAGCTAATTGTTATTTACTAGCTAATCTTAAATGACTGTTCAGTACAGAATCACTCAAGCCCAATAATCATGATTTCACAGTCCCGTGGTCTCAGCCTCAGATACTTATCAAATCAAAGCTCATGTAGAAAGAAACAAACAAATGAACAAAAGATTTTCTCCTTCATTTCTGTCAAACAAAGCTGTATGAAACGTTTCCAGCTGTTAGTGTCATGGTTGCTAGGCAACCTGGGCAGCGCGACGGAGGCTAGACCGTCCCGTTTCACAAGCCTCGCACTTCCGGCCTTAGCGGTCTTTGAGTACGCGGCCCTTGTGGACCGTTAAGGCTGCGTACTTTAAGGCTGCAGACCCTGAATTGGGATACAACCCTTGAGTGCATGCTGAGGTGGCAATTCAGCCATTTGATTCATCTTACAGCAGCTCATGAGTGAATGAAAATGGTGCAAAAGTATTTTTAGAAGTACATTTTTCCAAACACTTACATTAACTTAAATTTACTTGAGTAGAGTTAGGGGTTGCCACTTCAGCATGCAGTTCTATGCTCTTGCTAATGACCTACTAATTTTATTCAGGTGTGTTGCAACAGGGACACCGGCCCTCAAGGACTGGAGTTTGAGACCCCTGCAATAGGGTGAGTCACAACAATCTGAGTTTCCAGCTCTTATACACAATCTTGTCATTGCACTGTCTTTGTAAATACTGGCACTTCTTTTTCTGCCATAATCCAGTTTGCACTGGCACAATGTGTTAGTAAATAGAGTCAATCAACTCAGAGTGGATGAAGTTGTTTCATGAAACAGAGCCCAGGATAGCCTCTTACATGCTTCAATATGAACATTGTGAGCATTTGTGTGTTTGATGTCAGTTCATTGGTCAGTTTTCCCACCCTCTTTGCCACTAAAAATACCAATGCTGCAAAACAGGAACAGAGACAAGTAATAGACAATTTCTATCACTGGGTAGACTGACCTGAGGAGACTTTCCGCCTGAAATAGACCTGTCCCGTTAGGATCTCCTCGTCATGTTCAAAGGGGATGTCTCCACACACCATGTCATACAGCAGCACACCGAGTGACCAGACGGTGGCTGGTCGCCCATGGTATCGATGGAATCGGATCCACTCTGGAGGACTGTACACTCGTGTCCCTGCAGGGAGGACAAATACAGAGAAGCATCAGGCATTTTAAAGCCAACTCCTGGCTGCCTATAGAGTCAGGAACATCTCCTCCTCATCAATGAAGGCAACTTTCTGAGCATAATGATCCATCTCTAAATGGTAATTTTGTGTGTGTGTGAGTGGGGGATGTGTGGGTGGGAGCACAAAATAGTGACAGACACAAAAACAGTGACAGATAATGGGACATTTGGACTCACCATCAAACTCTGTGTAGACAGTGTCTTTAAGAACAGCCCCTGAGCCAAAGTCGATGAGTTTGACCTGTTCGGTCCTCAGGTCCACCAGCAGGTTCTCGTCCTTAATATCACGGTGGACAACGTCACAGGCATAGCAGTGACGTATGGCCTCCAGTACCTGCAGGAAGAAGCCACGTGCTGCCTCCTCATTAAGAGCGCCACGCTCTGTGATGTAATCAAACAGGTCCTGACATGGCTTGGGGTGCTCCATCGCTATAAACCAGCCATTCGCCTGCTCCCACCAATCCAAGAGCTGCACCACGCCAGCAAAGGTCCCACTCACTTTCTTCAGCAGCACAATCTCTAAAGGAACTAAAGCTCCGCACTGAGAGAGCAATTTAAATAATCAGGATGTTGTCCTTTAAATTACATCAAGTTAAATACAGATAAAAGTATGCAAAGAAGAGAAAGACGATCATGTAGGTTTTTATGAAGAATGGCACATGAGGACCAACAGGTTGCTGGAAATCCAAACAAATCTAAAAACAAGGAACTAAGGTGTTTGGGGTGTTTTGCTTGGTAAAAAATTTATGATTATAAAGACAAGATATACTTTATTTGTCCTGACAGTTGTGATGTTCCTTTGTTACAGCAGTTTATAAAGTTAAGGTAAACAAAACCTATATCCTGATTTTTAAATCATTTAATGCATTCATGCAACAAGCACCTCATCCTACAAAAGCACACTCACTCTGACAGTGACTTTTTTGTCTAATCATAACCAGTCATGCATCTATACCAAAACATGCAAAGAACACAAAGAAACTGAGGGCACAGTAAGAAGCTTCATGGGCCATACATAGCAGCAGTAGAAAGTTAGACTTAGTTATTGACCAGACATATTCATTTTATTCATCTATTTGTGAACATGAAAGATAATTTCACATAGTAATAGAAGCTGAAGTGGTAAGAAAACAGGTAGTAAGGCAATTAAAACTGTTAGTAAAAATGCAGGCAGCCCTTACCAGAGAACCCCACTCAGTCACCCGATCCTTGCTCACATGTTTCACTGCCACCTACATGTAAATAAACACCATCAAAATATTATAAACGCATCCTCAGAATAAAACTGAATAAATTCTCTTTCTATACTAAAATACAAACCATCATACAGCAGCTTTAGGGTAGATCTGTGCATGCTGATAATATGAATCTTTTGGTCTAATAATGTTGTTCCTGATTTATGAAATAACTTTATTTTCCCACCGTGTTTAAAATCACTATTATTGTCAAATTCCTACTTCCAATAAGTAAAGATTATTTAGCAGAAGGTACGGAGAGTAAAGCATTTTTGTTTAATAACCGGCTTTCTTTGTGACAACAAAGACAAGAGCCAGGCATGCCAGCACTGAGTCAAGCTGCACAGCTGATAGCAGTAAAAGAGGAAGTAAGAGTGACAGATGTGGGTTTCAAATAAAAGCAGCATCTGAAAAAGTTTTTTTTCTTCCAAACTGACAAAATGAAACGGAATTTTCAATTTTTTGTTAATTACATAATAAAATGATTATAGATAAAATTACAGCTATGGAAAATTGTAATGATAATTTAGGTGAGAAGCCAATACTTTTAACAGACTAAGGAGATGCTGTAATTGAAAACAACAATTTAAAAAAACAAAAAAAACAAAGCCTAGATTAAGTGAATTCATACGAATGTGACACATTTACTGGAGAAAACAACAAGATTTAAGTTCAGAGCAAACTACAAGTCATGTAGACACTGGTCTTAAATAAAGCAATGCCTCTTCATGCTGGCTGTTGAAAAACTGGACCAAATTAACAAAGACTGAAAAAATAATGACTGTATATTAATTCATTATTTCAATTCAATTAATTCGTATTTGAGATAATTGTTTTCATTTAGTCTCAAATTCAGTCTTCCTTTTTAATGCAAGAACCTTGAGGCCTAATACAAAATATTTAAGTAGGATTGTCAGTTATTGTTTTTAAACTCGAACATTCAAGTACGGCTTGATTTTGAAGGGTCAAACAGGAAACTAGCTGTCTGCTACAAGGCATCTTGACAATGAGAGTTGGCCATGTGCTGCGACCAAAACAAAGCCGCCCCTCGGCTCTTACCGGCAAACCATCAGCGAGGCGAACAGCCGAGTAAACGGTACCGAATCCCCCACTGCCGAGAACCGGACCCAGCCGGTACTGCTTCTCAAGCGACTGCTTCTCTGCGTTGGCTGCAGAGCACAGGGAAGAAAAGTCAGGGCTAATCAAAGTCATGTCAACTTTGCAAATAAACCCCAACATAGTACGTCCTGCGATTAGAACTGCGTGTAATCGTCGACACAAACGTACACATCACCGAATACACTTGCAACGTTTAAAGCAAAGACAAAAACTCACTTTACGTTATACAAGACATCTAGATGTCAAAATGGTCCCGTCCTTGGCCTGAAAATGTCCTAATTTAACAATGAGCGCGATGTATTCGGCAGATATATGAAACTTTAAGTGGTTTAAGTCCCTCCGATTGGGGTCAAGGTGTCCTAGCTCCATTCAGGCTGAGTTGATTTCAATACTTAAAAAAATAAAAAAAAAAATTCATTTAGTTTAGTCACATGTTAGCTAAATTAATAACTAAGTCCAGAAAAATCTGTATTTTGTATCAGATGACCCAGATTTTCCAACCCGGTTCGAAATTCCGGCTTCGAATAATCCATTTCTAATTAAGACTTGAAGCGTGGCGGGTAAAATAAAGTGACGTGAAATGGACACAGCTGCAAAGTCGAGGCTGTTACCTTGCTGGAGCTTCACCGGTAGGTCCATGCTGAACGACATGTGTGAGAGGGTGCCCAGTTTAGAGAGCAGCATGCTGCTCCTGACTTCTCCCGAATAATTCAACCGCACCGAGAAATTATTAGCGCTATATATCCTCAGAAAAAAAATAGTCCTCGGCTCTTCTCACGGGAGAGATAAACATAATAACCTAAAATCCATTCCGGATGTGGTCCACAGAGCGCAAACCCCGAAGTCCGAGGTTGCTCCGCTATAACGCTGCTGCCAGTATATACAAGAAAATCCTTCCGCCTGACCCCCGCTGACACACCAAATTGTACCACAAAGCTTGCTACATTAAAACTACACGAACACACTTAAATTAAAAAAAAGTGCCCCATGCTGTACCAGTTTTAGGTATATGTGAAGTCATTTGCTTGAAAATGTAGTCGTAATTCAATGAGAAACCCACGGCCTAGTTTATTCTTTACGCGACTAGTGCAGGAATTCGGAGACGGTCACTCGGAAGTGCTGCAGCACACGAAAACGAAAAAGCGCTTCCCCCAACAATAAATGAATGAATAAATAAATAATATTAAAATGCAATAATTTTAATATTTGAATTAAAATGATATTATTGTTTATGGTAATAAGGTTGGTTGGACAATGAGAAAAAGTTAATGTGATGTCGTTTTTGTTTTGTTTTTTTCCAAATCATTCGCTAAAGACTGGTAATGGAGATGATTTGCTATTGGAAGCTCCAGTTATTCATATGTTACTTTTTGGGTCAATGTGAAGATTTAATTTTGTTGTACCATTGATTGTCCATGTTATGTATAGACCATCAAGACCACTGTTGTTAAATACCATAAAGTAGCAATTTTAAGTTATAAAAGTATTGTACTAAAAAAAGATTTCTTAAGGCATATTTGTTTTGCAAATGTAAGCAAATGTAAATTTGGGGCAAACTGATTTTTTGATTTTTGTATCAGCAACAACCACTAACCCTGTATTCACCCCTTCCAGTCCTGTCCACTACATGAATGTGACCCCGATCATTTGTTCTCTGCTATATTTAGCTGCTTCTATTTTAAAGCCTGTGCAATAACTGATCCACTCTAAAGAGTGAATCACTGCTCTTGAGCTCTACTCCAAGAGTTTTGGAAATGCTTTAACATCTTGTGTAATTTTTACAGAAGATATTTGTTACTGCCAGCAAGTTATAATGTCAGTGTACAATGGAGAATCAGAGGACAGTGACAGCTTCAATGGTGCAGACTGTGAAAGGTATGTACCATGTGCTGGCTCTGGTCTCGTCTCGGCTAAACTAACTATCGTGGTTGGAGACAGACAGTTCTCTGAGGAGAAAATGTTACTGGTGCAGAGCTGTGACTATTTTCAAGCTCTGTATCGCTCCGGTATGAAGGAATGTCAGCAGGAAGAAATCCACCTCAAGTCTCTGCGAGCTCAAGGATTCCTTTTAGCTTTAGCAGTTTTACATGGAGAGAAGCCAATTCTGGATGAGGACGGCATTGTGGAAGCCATTGAATGTGCAGCTTTCTTGCAGGTGCCCCCACTTACTAGGCATCTTATTGACCTTCTTGATGCAGAAAACTGTCTGCTGATGTATCACACCTCTGCAGTCTTTGGACTTATGGATCTGTACCATGCAGCAGCACTGTTCATTCGAGACATGTACACTGACCTTGAGGTAGAGGTCAAGAAAACCTTACCATTAGAGCTTATCTCTTATGTGGAGTCTTTGACCCCCCATGTTTTCATGGCTGTAGGAGCCCATGTGACTTGTGGTTTGGATGAAACTGTACATGCTGCCTCAAGGACCATCTGCTACCTCAATGAAACTGGCAATACTTGGAAAGTGTTAACAGATCTTCCACTAGAGGCCAGCACCTCAATGGCTGGAGTGACTGTTTTAGACAACAAACTGTTCATAATTGGTGGCATTCATGGCATCCATAAACAAGTTGTGGAATCTTGTTTCTGCTACAGTGTTGAAAGCAACAGCTGGAGCAGGATTCCCAGCCCAGCACAGCTGCGTTACAATCTTAGCCTTATGGGTCTCCATGGTCATTTATATGCCATAGGAGGGGAGTATGAGCGAACAGTAATGTCGTCTGTGGAAATATACAATGTAAAAAACAGAACGTGGACATTTGCTGCTAATCTACCTCGGCCGGCAGCAGGAGCAGCTTGCACCAAAACCATGAGCAGAATATTTGTGTGTTTATGGAGGCCAATGGAGACCACTGAGATCTACGAGTATGCATCTGGGGAAAATGAGTGGCATCTAGTTACCACACTGATCAGGCACCAAAGCTATGGTCACTGCATGGTGGGCCACAGGGACAACCTCTTCATCATAAGAAATGGACCATCTGATGACTTCCTAAGATGCCTCATAGACTGTTATAATCTGAGCTTGGGCCAGTGGTCAACCCTGCCTGGACACTTCGCCAATAGTAAAGGTTCACTATTCACTGCTGTTGTAAGAGGGGACTCTGTGTTTACACTGAACAGAAGCATGACTCTAGAATACATAGTGGAAGGTAAAACCTGGAAGCCTAGGCGGCAGATGAAGGGTTTCCCAAGAAGTGGATCTGTGTGGACATTTCTGCTTCAGCTGCCAAAAGCTCTCAGCCTGCAGTAGTGGCACTGTCTGCTTTTTGGATTATCAGTATTATTTAAATTAAACTCAGATGGGGTTTTGTTTGTTTTTTGTTTATTACAGCAATATTACTATTTTTAATCCTGATGCATGCTCAATCATCCAGGTAAGTGAATAAAAGAAAGTTGATTCTGTTCATCTGGATGTAGTGTTTTCCTTGGGAGAAACGTTTCATCACGTATTTAAGTGACTTTTTCATTCTCAGCTGACCATAGCTTACCCCAGCCTTATAAACAGCACATTTGCATAATGACTGAAACTAGCACCACTGACTGACAACAGACCCTGAGGTCAGTTTCATCATCGTTAAGATGAAAATTGTCATCATCAATGATCAATGGAAGTTGACTATCATTCCCAGAGAGTTGGGGAATGGCTGCTATCCCAGTACTGTAAGAGTGATCGATTAATCATACTTTATTCACCCCGAGGGAAATTGGGTTAAGATGTAAGATGTACACTTAGGCCCCCTCCTCAATTCAGAGATTTATAGAGATAATTTTCCCAAAGGGTCACATGAAGAAAGAGACTGGGACTGAGCCAATAAAATGAACTCAGTTTTGCTCAGTAGTGATTTTATCTCTTTATGAAGTGCTACTGGTAAGAGTACATGTTTAGAAAATGGAAATGTGAAACAAGCATAGTAAAAATGATAACATTTTATTATCAGCATTACCCACAACAACTGAACAAAATGTATACGTTTTTGCAAAATTTCAAACACTTTCAATTTTATACAAGGTGCTCTTGCTACTCTGATTGCAGTTTAATTACTTCAGGTGCAGCTTTTCAGTTTTATTCTTGTTCAGTGAGAGAAATCTAGTCTATTTTGGCTCTGAACAAATTCATTAAATTTAGGTTCAGTCTCTAAAGTTAAAATGTGGAGAGCGCACAACAGAAGATCTGCATTTGCTGTGGATTTCACAGTCCTTGCTCTTTGACTCAGCATTTTGTGTGTGTGTGTGTGTGTGTGTGTGTGTGTGTGTGTGTGTGTGTGTGTGTGTGTGGGGGGGGGGGGGGGGGGGGTCCTTTTTAGTTTTTATTATTTTGTTTAATTTAACTCTTAGTTTGTCTACTGTATAGGTCTTCTCTATCATGTTTTCCTTTCTGGCTCTTTCTTGTTACTGTTGTATGGTGTTTTGAGCTTTGCGTCATTTCTCTTGTAAAAGATTGCTTGGTTATACTCTCAGTTTAGTATTTAGGGTTCTGGTTATAATTTCCATGTGGCTTTTGTTAGTAAAAAAAAAAATGAAAATGTGGTGCTTGAATGTGAAATATATAGTTTTTAATCCATAGCTAAGATTATTGATTCTATTTTTTTTTTCTTCTTTTTAAATTCAGCCACACATTTTCTCCTATCCATGTCATTGGGATAATGGTACATGTGAACTCTTATTTCCAAGTGAATGAAGCATCCCCAGGCAGCTCAGCAGACAGCAGCAGACTGTATAAAAGTATAACAAACTGGGAAAGGACACAAAATAACTGACATGCTATTCATTTTCCTAGTTTATTATTTATTATCAATGTATATGTTTAGAAAAACAGAATATAAATATGGAGTAAACCCAGTCATTTATCCAGGCCTGACACTGAACTAGGATGGACACCTGTCCAAAAGACTCTTGTGCACTGGTAGAAGGCACATTGCCTTCTACCAGTGCACAAGAGTCTTGGAACAAATGCAATGATTTAACAGAGAAAGTCCCATCAAATATATATGAGGCAATCCAGTCTAATGAAAAATGAGATAAATGATTCAGGCCATCTTCATAAGGGGGGAGACTGAAGGAAAACCTTGACCCTTGTTTCGATCCAGGGGGTCAATGTGGACATTGTGGAGGACTATAAATACCTTGGAGTACACACTGACAATAAACTGGACTGGGTTAAAAACACCACTGCACTCTACAGAAGGGCCAGAGTCGACTCTATTTTCTGATGCGGTTGAGGTCCTTCAACATCTTTTTGACAATGCTCAGGATTTTCTATGAGTCTGTTGTGGCCAATGCCATCCTCTATACTGCTGCGTGCTGGGGCAGCAGGTTGAGGATTGCAGATGCCAACAGACTAAATAAACTGATCCGCAAGGCCAGTAATGTTGTGGAGATGGAGCGAGACTCCCTTAGGATAGTGTCTGAGAGGCAGATGTTGTCCAAGATAAATAGAATGCTGGATAATACCACCCACCCACTCCATGACGTGCTGGCTAGTCACAGGAGCACGTTCAGTGAGAGACTGAGATTTCCAAAAAGCACCACTGAACCACACAGGAAATCATTCCTGCCCATGGCCATCTCCCTGTACAACAACTCCACCTAATGCAATGTAGACTGAAATAGTTACACCTTTTGCACAGTACCTTTGTACAGTAAAATAGCAAATGACAAAGTTCACAGGTTAGAGGTACATGTCAATCATATATATTTCACCTCTGTGATATTCCCACCCGTCTAATATTCTTGATATTTATAATTGAGCGCTTTGTATATATTAGTGCTATTTCTTAAATGTGTTAACTCTGTAACATATTGTATTAATTAAGTAGTTTAGTCTATTACTGTTACTGTCTTGGAGCAACTGTAACCCACATAATTTCCTTAGGGATTAATAAAGTATTCAGATTTTGGATCTCAGGTACACAGCCTTATTTTGAGAAAGACTGAGAACAATAATGAGCATGCTAAGGTGGGAGACAAACAACAATGTTAATTGTGTCAAATACAACCCTGGGACTGTTCCTAATACTATCTTCTTCTAGATCTTCTGTAATTGTAAATGTGACCAAGAATGAGGGGAAGGCCAATGTCTGGTCTGCACACATGGGAGGACGCCCTATGTGACCCCCGTCAGCTTTAGTCTGGGACAGATGCCAGGACCCAGCCTAGGTGATGGATGAACGTCTGTCTATAGACATTAATCTTGTCTTGAGTGTTGGGGGCATGCTCTGTATGCTCTGCTTCTCTGCAAACACACATGAACCAATCCTACTACACACTTTAAACAAACAAACAAGAAAAACATGCCAATTATTTGTTGTTGATTTGTTTCATGCAAGTTATAATATATTTTAAAATATTAAGTAAAATGTAACATATAGTCAAAAAAAGAAGATGAATCTTAGTATTTATCGTGGTGGATGAGTAGAAGCCAAGAATAATAATAATGATAGATCACACTAGATCTGACCTAATACGCCTACCCATATCTTCACTTCGAGGAGGAAATAGCTGGGGAAAACCCTTAAATATACAAGCTGCAGATCTCAAGTTTTTGGACACACACACTTAATTGAAGGACAACGTCAACAAACCTAAACAAACAAAATGAAGTGTTTTGTTTTGGTAATAAAAGGCTACTGAAAACAAGTCACGTTTCCCAGCTAACACAGGGGAAGAGGCAGGGTAAAGCCTGGACAGGTTGCTGTTGCAGGACTAACACAGAAAGACAAACAACCATTTATGCCTATGGTACTTGGTGGTAGAACATGCAAACTCCACACCACAGAAAAGCCATGGCCAGATGGTGGAGTTGAACTCACCACACCATCATGCTGCCCACGATTCCTTCTATGGATTGATTCAGTGCAATGGATTGAGAATGCCTGGTCAAGATCCAACATTTGGTGCTGAAAACCAAGACAAGTTTTGCCATGAGGAACCCGTGACATGGGCACGTACTCTCTGGACTCTATGTTCCTTTAAGATTCCACTATTCCAGTAAAACCCAAAGATGCTCCATTCCATTAAGATCTGTTGTCTGGGGAAGCACCTAAAATCCATTGACACTAATCGTCATGTTTTGGAAGCCAGAGTGAGATGATTTCACTTTGGTAAAATTATGCATTGTCATGCTAAAAGTAGCTATTAGATCAAACACTATACCCATATCAGGATACACATTAGCATTATGACTCAGACATAGTTTAAAGTTCAGATCATCATGAACTGGCCATAAAGGGCCTGTGGAACACCAAGAAAACACTGTCCACAATCATTACACTACTAGCCTGTACTTTTGATATACGGCAGTTCTAGCCAGTCATTTGGTAATATGTTAAAAAATAATGGCAGTTAAAGCTTATGTAAGCTGGTAGAATGAAATTAAATCAGTTGTTGTGATCAAAAATAAATGGTATGTTTTCCCAAAGCACTTCACTTACATTTCAGTCTTGTCTCACTTTTCAGAGAAAACAATCAGTCCCCATGATCACAGATGTTCCCTCCTTTGTGTCTTTTGGTTTTCAGACTCCCCACCCATCCCACCCATGTCAGCAGAATAACCTGTGACTCTGGTGAATATAAAATGTATGAGTTGCTGAGCTTTTCTGTCTGTCTGTCTTTAACTAGTCTGTGTTGTCAGGCATTGTGTGCATGTTTCTGTGGACAGAAAAGAGGCGTGGCTGAAGACATTTTTCACCATGTCAGTCTCTGCTGACCTTTGACCTCTTAACTAATCTCAATATGCTTGTTTTTCCTTACATAGTTGTTACCATGATTAGCTCGATAGCATCCAAGAGAGTGTAGGTTGATAAACAGCTAAAAATAAAGGAAGATAAGACTAAGACAAACTCCTAATGAGATGATGGATGGTGTCCTATGAAAAGCAGAGGGCACCAGTTGTGGATCTGCCAATTCTTGTGTTCTGTGGTAAATCATGATTTACACTGTGCCAGGCAATGAGCACAGGGCCCACAAGAGGACGCCATGCCCTCAGGCCACACTCATGAAGTCCGTTTATAATTGGTCAGAGACATTCACACCAGTGGCCTCCTGGAGGTCCTTGCATAAAGGAACTGATATTGGTCCTGCTGTTGGGTTAAGGACCGTCAGGCACATTGAGATAGCTTTTGGGCAGGTAGTTAGACCATGTATACACACACATGTATATACATATACATATATACATATAAATGTTTGCATGTGTACCCTATCTCCTCTTTAAAAGGTGATCAATGTGAGCGAAAAAACTTTCCTTTTTTTTTTTTTTTTTTTACATTTCTTTTGTTTCAAAATTAAAAATGTCAAAGATAACATGGTTCTACAGGCAAACTAGTATTTTTGGACCAACAAGGTGATTTCCAGAGAACAAGTGGCTGAAAAATTGGAATATCTTGGAAGGGTGTGTAGTGTGTTCTATGAAAAAAGAAAAAAAAAAAATCTCAACAAGGGGAGGACAAATGATAGACTTGTAGTCAAGACCGCCTAAACCGAAACCAAGACAATACCAAGACCAGAGGTATCGAGACCAAGACCAAGACAGAGACAAAAAAGTCTTTAAACTGCAGCCAGATGCTACTTCGTTTACGGGTGTCAGGCATATTTATGTGTTTTTGCGATGCACTCGCACAGCCCTCCTCACTGCTGTATACTGTCTCACTCACTTACTGAGAGGACAGACGCACGCTCCACTTGACTGTAGTGTCTCCCACGCTCTCCGTTTTTCACATAATGATATTATCCTATATCCTCGCATGTGATTGGCCACAATATGGAGGGATTGGAGCATAGCCGAGCCACTGTGTGAGAGCTGAGCAGCGAAAGGAAATTAAGTGAGGAGCCGGCTCTTGCTCAATGGGAGTCCACTATGATTCACTATAAAGCACTCTCTAAGAGCTGATGCTTTTGTGCATGACACATTATCAAACGTTACGTTGTGTGTCATGGATACTGTTGACTGACTCCAAATCTCCCGACCACTATGTCGATCTGAGAAAGCAAGACCTAGACAGCGAGACCAAGACCAACTTGTAGACCAAGACCAAGACCAAAGTCTGTCGAGACCAAGACAAGACCACGTAAAAGTGGTCTCGAGACTAAGACCGGTCTCGAGACATCCAACTCTAACAAATGAAGAAATGGCAGGCCTCCAAATAAGCATCAATATGTAGACTGGAAGTCAGGGGAGAGGTACAACAGTATATCTACAGCCAACTACATTAAAGGAAGTGGTTTGGGGATCTTTCAAAGCAGTCAGCTTCTTGAATGTACATCATTGGCTTCATTTTTCAGCATGACAATGGCTTCACTGTTTTTAAAGCAGCATGGGATCATCATGGCAGTAAAATAGTAAAAACACCTAAAGAAAAGGTTTGCAAATCCCTTCAAGAAGCCTTGAGAACTATTGATGAAAAACTTAAATTTCAAGCAAGCTTGCTCAAGATAATTTTGTGTGTGCGTGACTTTTAAGACAATTAGATTTGTACATGTTCTGTATTTGCCCCACACTGCATTAACCTTTATGTTTTTAGATGTTTCAGTAAATGACTACAGCAGTGTTTCCACTTTATAAAGGTTGACTATTAATATTTTCGTATAATTCTCTATTGATCACATGAAGCCCTGAATGATGACTATTTTTAAGTTTTCCCTTGGGTACCCTAGATTATGAACGCTTACCGCTGTCTGATGACGCCATCTTGTGTCCAGCGGCAGTTGGTCTTCAGGGTTTCTACTCCACGGCCGTATTTCATACGGGTCCACATTTCCAATGCACGCTATTTTCTGCAAGTACCACTGCTTCGCCTCTGAACGAAATCGGTCTCTATACAGTCCATTCTCTTTTGAGCTGCTTTTAAGCATCTTGTAATCGTCGTTCCAACACAGTGTGTTTGTTTTGATTCGTAGACCCCGAAAATGGTGCCGCGCTCCCACAATGCATTGCGGCGTGACGTCAACTCCAAAGCACGTCAACTAGTGAGCACGTCCCTGTGAGAGGAGACTTTAGCTCCCTTTCACGCAGCTTGTGTGGAAGCTTTGAGTTCGCAGTTTTGTTGACTCAACTTTTAAAGCTAGATTCTTCGGTAAGTTTAAGACCCTTATAGGGAACTTGCAGACCAAAAATCGACGGAGAAGCAACAAACCCGAAGACACCAGCTCAGAGGTCTGCTGCTAACAGGAAGTTGTTCACGTGATTTAACAAATAAAGGTAAGAAATGTTCGCATTGTTCGCTACAATGTTTATGCAGCTGTCATTGAGACTTAAATGTGTTTTTCCACTGATGTGGTAGACTACTATCAGGGTCTGTTATATCACTTACATTCAGGTCACTATATTTCATTTAGTGTTATATTTTTTCCAATACATGTGTAATACAATTAATATAGGTTCCAGACAGGTCGCCAGCAAAAACTAGTATTTTAATGACTTGTCCAAAAATTTCAAATGTTTTGGCATTTTAAGGTATACAGTGTAGATCAGTGGAGCACAGTAATGACACTGAATAATTGCAAAAAGGAAAAAAAAAATGTAACAGTTGTTCTTGTTATTGACCACATTCTACAGTAGAAGTGTCAGTCATGTTAAAGGTCCAGTCCGGTTTTTGGAGGTGTGGTCTTAAACTTTTGATCAGCTGTAAAATAGCCGTTTTAGTTTAAATGTTGTTTTCAATAAATTGCATGCCCCAAAAAATGTTTTCTTTCACTCCCATTTCTTCTTGTTTTCATGTTGAAACTTGTTCAGATCCAACCATGCAAAATAAGATTTTTTTTGCCATTTTTCAAGTAGTCTTAAACTTTTGATCGGAACTGTATTTAATACAAATGCATATAATGCTTGAGTGATTCAATTCCAAATCCAAGTCAAGTAATGTGTTTGTGTATTTAGTTCAGGATGGACAGGAAGCAGTGTTGTGTGAAGCTGTCGGTTCAGCCATCCAGAGGGCTCATGGATGAGAAATTCATTGTCCTCGTCCAGAATGCCCTGCCTGGTTCCCAACTGACCATCCGTGCCCTGCACCGGTGTGAAGATGGACACAGCTGGGAAGCGTTTGGTCACTACACTGCTGATACCATAGGGACCATCAATGGTACATTGTTCAGTACTGAGACCTGGAAAACTAAGAGAAGAAAATGTAGAAAGATGTGCAAGTAGGGCTCGGCAATATGGCCTGAAATCTATATCGCAGTATAATTTGAAGCACGTGCGGTAACTCTGGTTGTGCTTACTGACCTTAAACCGATTTTATGTGGTACACGGTGCTCAAAAGTCTGTCAAAAATGTTTTAGTACAACTTTGGCAAGCTTCGAAGCCGCACCGCTTGATGGATTGTTGAAGCATTACGGCTACCGCAGCCAGGAGCCTCGCAGAGTAATCTGGGTCCCCTTCAGGTCCCAAGTTAAATGAATACCGCAGCATAACTGAGAGTTAAAATCTTTAATAAAATGGTCAGTGTTGCTGCTTTACCAGGTGTAACAATTAAGATTAACATCCATGCATCCATGAAAACAGAGTTTCTTAAATTTAACAGAGTTAGAAGTTAGCGTGAAGTTAGCTCGCTAGTTTCCACCTAAACATGATACACCATGTTCTAATTGAGAGATTTCTGAAAAATTAAAATGTACAGCTCTACTCTTACTTTCAACATAAATGGAGACAGAAAACAAGAAGCAAGAAGAATGAGTAAAATTTGACTTATCTGACTGTTATGTTTCACATAATGTGCCTTACAATCCGGTGCGCCTTATTGTCAGAAAAAAATGGTAGCCATGAAAGCTACACCCAAATTTGGGATTATAGATGACAGAAATAACATAATGTAATGAGGTAATTAAAAAGTTAATTAGATAACTTTTTCTGTCGTCAACAAAAGGTGCTTTGTTTCTTGGCTATTACTGTCGCCTGGCAAAAGTTGCAGATGATATTGCTTGCAGCCGCTGCAATGCTTTCGACCAAAACAGGCGCAGATTGATGATACCATCAACATGCGGTAGAGCGGTATAGTCAAAATATCTACCGTTGGCCAAATTCATATCGCTTCTACCGTATACCGTTTATACCGCCCACCCCTATGTGCAAGTATCTAAAAGATTGTGTTTTATTTTACTTTTTTTTTAGTTTCAGAGGATCCCAGTATAGGTGGGACATATTCCGGAGTCGAACAGATGGGTTTACTGTGGAGCTTCAGACCAATTCCAGGCAGCAAACCTGGACTGAGGTAGTCTTTTTGTGGAGATGACACCAACGCAGAATCCAGTATTGGCACCATAGATGATTCTCCCATCTCTCCTCAGGATGCGAAAGAAGAACATCCAGACTCCCATGGAGGTCACAATTTCTGTTTACCAGGGTCACCAGACAGAGGGCTTCGCAGATCTGGTGCCACTCTCTGGTGTGGTGGTGGAGCGCTGGTATATGGCACCTGGTGTGCGTAGGATTCCAGTTACAGAAGGTGGACTCACCGCAGCCCTTTTTCTGCCCTCGGGTAAGTCCTGAAGAAGGTCCACAGTGAGATATCCTGTGGGTGTAAATTAAATCAGCACATGTTTGTTAACTTGTCTTAAGGTCCTGGACCTTTTCCTGGCCTGCTGGATCTATGGGGGGGTGGAGGGCAGTTGGTGGAGTACCGTGCAGCGCTTTTGGCCTCTCATGGATTCGCTAGTATGGCCATCGACTACCTGACCGCTAAAATCACCATGGAAACTGGAAAGATGGTGGACAACCAGTATTTTGAGGTACATCTAAGAAAATTAATGTTTTGGTTACAAGGAAACAACGTAAAAAAAAAGGAGATGGGTTCAGCTTGTCTCTTTCACCTCTATAGCAATGTTGACCACCCTGGGCTTCCACCTGAGTTATCCTTCTTTTTGACTCCAATGAAGACTGTAGTTTACAAAATCACATTGTCTTCAAAAAGACTTGAAACAAGCAATTAAGCCCATAAAAGCCAAACAAGAATGTTTACTGATGTCATAGACTGAAGGATTTCAGGTCCATTCCATAGACTTCCATACATGTCTTTTTGCAACCAGATGAATCACCATGTGGATCATGGAAGAATGTTTTAATACACTTAGACTTCTTGATACTGTTGCGTACACCAGTGAATAAAATCGGTTTTCATAGAGTCTGTGGTAAAAATGAAGTAGTCATGCACTTTTGGATCTGATACTAAATGATCTTTAATGCCACTTTCCTCAAACAAAGTCTCTGCAATGTCTGATTACATGCATGCAACAGCATCCTGCCTCCAGCATTTCCTACCCAAGCACTATCCTTGTACTTGGTTAAATTCTCTTAACCTTTCTGGTGTATGAAAACAGCTCAAAAATCTCTGTATAATGTAAACCAGATGAAGTTAGAGTGACAGCGAGACAGTTTACAGCCTGAAATACTTTGAATGCTACAAAGCTCTGGGCTTTTAGATGCACCATGATTCATGTCAGGTTGATTAAGACAGCATTTGCGTCCTGAATAAAACATTTGGGTGATGTCACGAGATGCTACAAAGAAATGGAACATCTGATCATCTCAGATCATGTATGCCTTAAAAGATCTTCAGTTTCTTTAATTTCAAATACTGAAATGCAAACTGCCCTTGACGTTGCTGTCACTATGCTGTGTGTGTGTGTTTATAGGTAACTAGCTCCATGAAAAACTGTCTCAAAGTGTCATTCTCTTTCACACACATCTTTAATCAGACAACAGAAACGAGAATGAAAAGTGTTGAAGTTGTTTTAGTTTAAAACTTTTTTAAAATCAATTAAAATTTGTTGTTCAGGTGTTATGGCATGCATGGTCCCTGCATGATTTTTAAAATATAGATGATATTATACCATGGACTATGGTTTCTGTCATCCTGAGTTTTAGTTTATATCTTTTGGCTTTTGTACAAGATTTTGTGTTTTGTCTAGTAATTATGTTGGTACCTTTATGTTTTGAGGAATTGGGTTTGACACTTCCTGGCCCTAAAAATCCTCTTGAAGAATTCGTTTATCTAACCTTAAAGATCAAAATGAAAGTCCTGGTTTTGGTGTTACCTGTTGTCTGATATATTTTTCCACATACAGACAGCCTACAGAGTCCTGCAGCAACATCCTCAGGTCTGCGGCAGCAAGATCGCCATGATAGGTCTTTCCTTTGGCACCAGTATCACCCTCAAGATGGCTGTTTACTCTGAAGTTATAAAAGTAAGACATTTTTATAGTGACACTGGAGCTGGAAAATCAACATCAGTCTGTTTTCAGCAACAATGCATGGTCAGGATGAAGAAATAGGTTGACCACTGGCTGTGTTTTTAAAGTCACTGGTTTTGGCAAATTGCTAATTCATCATTTCTTAGAATATTCTTGTCTACCCATCTTATTCCTAATCAGGTCTTTTTGTCAGTTGATAACATCTGTGTATTTTATGTGTTTTTTTTTCCAGCTCAGTGCTGCAGTCTGTATCAGTGGGAGTCATGTGCAGCCAGTTGATGGATCTGTGGAAGAAATATTGAGATTCTTTCAGAAGTAAGTTTACGTGTTGTCAGTTACTTTTTAGTTAAAGCCAAATTGGAAATCTAATATATAGAAAGATGTTAGAATAATCCTTTTTAACTTTCCCTTTTAATTTTTTGTCCCATCAGAAATGGTGACAAGACTCGCTTCAGTGAAAAGAACGAGGTGATCTGGCGAGATCTGCTGTTGCCCATCCCCACCGACCCTTCACTCAAAGTCAATGTGGGTACAACCAGCTAAAGCATATTTCTGTCTTAAAGCCCTTACACACGAGAGATGATAAATCCATGCTTATATTTTGTGCATTAAAAGTCACCTTTGGACAGTGTTGGGGAGTAACGGAATACATGTACCGCCGTTACGTATTTAAAATACAAAATATGAGTAACTGTATTCCGTTACAGTTACCGTTTAAAAAGGTGGTATTTAGAATACAGTTACTTTGTTGAAATAAATGGATTACACGGCGGTACTTCCCTGTTTCATATTGTGGCGGGTCAGGACTGTTTGGGTTTTGTTTGACAGCTACGTTCTGTTGTTCCAGGTGGCAGCGTTACGGTTGCCATGGTTACAGGGTGACGCTCTCTCTCTGCGTGTTTCCTGGGTGAGAGAGCGCCTGTTGTTGTTGTGCTAAGCTAATAGGCAGAATGCTACCGGTATACCTCTAAAGAATGTAGCATCATAGGCAGTATAGTTCGTGCTGCAGGGAGAATGGACTGTCATACACGTTATGTGTCTGTGAGCGAGGGAGGGAGAAAAAGGAAAAGTACGAGCTGTCATCGAGCAAAAACGGGAGCTGGAAGCATGTAAATATAATAATAACCACTGCAGCCAAGAAGAGTGCCTGACGAGCCCAGTTGTAAGTAAGCTATTAAGACTCGACTGTACACCGTGTTCGTGTTTTCCTCCAAAAACAATAAGTTCCGTTGGAGCAGCCTTTCAACGCCTCTCTCTGTCTCTCGCTAGCAAAGTTGACCCAGACAACAAAGTAAAGCTAGTTTTCGGCTACGAGCCCGACACAGAACCCACCGTATTAGCCAGAGGTCCCTTTACTACGGTTCGGAGCCGCGGACCTTCAGTAACAGTAATAAATCACAGCAATAGTACATTCATGTAGTTGTAAACAGCATGATAATATATTAAGTAATCCAAAGTATTCAGAATACGTTACACTCATTGAGTAACGTAACGGAATACGTTACAAAATACATTTTGGGGCATGTATTCTGTATTCTGTAATGGAATACATTTTAAAAGTAACCTTCCCAACACTGCCTTTGGATTCATCTAATGTAGCCATTCACACCAACCACGTAATTATTCCTGCTGCTGAGGTGGGATGCAGTAAGATAAACTCAGCATCGCTTCACTTTATTTCTTTCACAACTAGGGCTGGGCCATATTATATCGTTCACGGTAATACCGGTACAATGTTAGGCAACGGTAAGAAAATGAATATGGGTAAAACGCGCATGCGCAGTGCCTTTGTTTTCATACGCACATGGCCGATTGTTGAGTGAAACGGATGAACCAGAATTGGTTTGTAAAAATGGTGCAAGTTCAGTGATGTGGAACTGGTCTGGTGTTTGTCCATCAGATACACAACAAAGCACATTTTTTTTGTAGAACATGCAAGCGGGCCATCGTTATTGCCGTATTTGTCGGACTAAAGTGCTCGTAAATCTGGGAGTAATCTGGATCCTAAACTCCGTCCCCTTCAGGTCCCAAAGTCAAACGAACACACAGCATCACTGAGAGTTAAAAACTGTCTAAATTCTTTCATCTTTAATAAAACGATCAGCATTGCTGCTTTACCAGGTGTAACTATGAAGTTTAACATCAAGGCATCCATGAAAACAGAATTTATTACATTTAACGGAGTTAGAAGTTAGCAGGAAGCTAGCGGAAGTTAGCTCGCTAGTTTCGCTAGTTACCTAAGCATGATATAACATGTTCTGACTGAGAGATTTCTGAGGAAATTCAAACGTACTGCTTTGCTATCACTTCCAACATAAATGAAGACAGGAAACTAAACAGCAGTGACGTTTGTAGGGTTACTGAAGTTGGGCTAGGTGGTATATAATGATGTGCTACGTGATCGCTAGCGATACAGCTATGTTAGTGTGAGGGCACATGCATATAACTTGTGGAAAACTGTCACGTAGGGCCTTTTAGCGGCCTGTCTGAATAAGCCAAGAGGAAGTGACATATTGAGGAGAGCCCGTGGGAGCGCAAAAAAAAAAACAGGGTGGTGCGCTGTTGGGAGCGAGCGGGGTGTGCGGTACTGATCCCGCATGTGCCATTACAGCGGAAGACACCAAGAAAGCCCCGCGGTCAGAACGAACCTGAACGAAGAGTAACCGGGAGGTTAGTGGGGCAAACAGACAGCTGTGATCCTGTCTGTTTATGTGGAATTTCCCTCCGTGTGTGGAATCCGACTCCGGTTACAGCAGTTTTGTTTTTTTGTTTTTTTGTTTTTTTGTGAACCCGAGTCTGGATATCCTGCTCCAGCTGTGGAATTTCTGGGCAGCCTAACAGACAGGAACTCTGGTTCACGACAGCTACACCTAGAACTGTTTATTGGTTTCACATACCAGGGACAATTCACTGGATCGGACTTTACTGTAAAGACTGGAACTTTTTTTTTTTTTTTTTTGCTGTTTGTAATGTGATGAAGCTGTGTTAACCATTCTAGATAAGAGAATTTCTGTGTTAACCTGAATTGTTCTGCTGTATTGTGATCTTTGCACCCTTTTCCGGTGGCTAGTGTGGTGGGAGGGGTCGAGAACTCACAACATTGGGTCACAACAGCCTGTTTGATTTATTTTATTTTACTTCTTTTATTTATTTGGTCTTGGGGAGTTTCCTTACTGTCGCACTTTGCTCTCCAGGGCACTGTTAACATCTATAATCAATCTTGGTTCACGAGGGCCATCCGGAAAAATAAAAGGGGCCACATTGTTTAAAAAGACGTTGTATGCTTCTGTCTAACTCAGGTTGCCTTGGAGTAGGGGCACCTGAGTTGTCTGGTTAGGTACAGAAAAACGGAGGTAAGCGAGGCTGTGTTAATATTCAACAGTACAGTCCAGGCAGTCGTTGTTTCGCAGGTTTGGGCCCCGGAGCCCTCTTCTGTGCCTGTAGCAGCCAGACAGCTAAAACCATTCTTACAGAAGTAAGTATAAGGGTCAACTGTACTAGGGGGGGGGTCACGGACTCAGATCCCACCACCCTTTAGTCGTTCAGGGCAGCCTGTGCGCCTCTTCACCCCTACATAACGGGGCTAGTAGCCCCTTACATTAGCATAACATAAACAGTGAAGCTGGAGGATGAACGCTAACACTTTTCCCCTCAATAAAAGTTACCGTGAGGGTTCCTGGTGGTTAGGGACAAATGCAATCGCATGGCAGGATGCTGTAAACGGACCAAACTTCAGTCAGGAGAACAACTGAGATAATCCTTCCACAATACGAGGTTAGTCATTAATATATTGTAACAACACGGGAATAGAGCAGCTGTGATAGAGTACAGCATTAATGAATCAATGGTACAGAAGTGGAGGAAGCAAGAAGAATGAGTTGAATAAAGTTTGATTTATCTGACTGCTTTGTTTCGCTTAATGTGCCTTATAATCCCGTGCACCTTATGGTCCGAAAAATACATCCATCCATCCATCCATCCATCAATCTTCATCCGCTTTATCCGAGGCCGGGTCGCGGGGGCAGCAGCC
Source organism: Neolamprologus brichardi (assembly GCF_056152115.1). Classification (NCBI taxonomy): domain Eukaryota; kingdom Metazoa; phylum Chordata; class Actinopteri; order Cichliformes; family Cichlidae; genus Neolamprologus; species Neolamprologus brichardi. Next base: position 24,917,580 of record NC_142110.1, read on the forward strand.
TAAGCAAAGAGGCCCAGACCTCCCTCTCCCCAGCCACCTCCTCCAGCTTATCCGGGGGAACACCAAGGCGTTCCCAGGCCAGCCGAGAGATATAATCTCTCCAGCGTGTCCTGGGTCTGCCCCGGGGCCTCCTCCCGGTGGGACATGCCTGGAACACCTCACCCAGGAGGCGCCCAGGGGGCATCCTTGTCAGATGCCCAAACCACCTCAGCTGGCTCCTTTCGATGTGGAGCAGCAGTGGCTCTACTCTGAGCCCCTCCCGGATGGCCGAACTTCTCACCCTATCTCTAAGGGAGAGGCCAGCCACCCTTCGGAGGAAGCTCATTTCCGCCGCTTGTATCCGCGATCTCGTTCTTTCGGTCACTACCCACAGCTCGTGGCCATAGGTGAGGGAAGGGACGTAGATCGACCGGTAAATTGAGAGCTTCGCTTTTACACTCAGCTCCCTCTTCACCACGACGGACCGGTGCAGTGTCTGCATTACTGCAGCTGCAGCCCCAATCCGTCTGTCGATCTCCAGCTCCCTTCTCCCATCACTCGCGAACAAGACCCCGAGATACTTGAACTCCTCCACTTGGGGCAGGAACTCATCCCCGACCCGGAGTGGGCACTCCACCCTTTTCCGGCTGAGAACCATGGCCTCAGATTTGGAGGTGCTGATCCTCATTCCTGCTGCTTCACACTCGGCTGCGAACCGCTCCAGTGCGAGCTGGAGGCCCTCACCCGATGAAGCCAACAGAACCACATCATCCGCAAAAATCAGAGATGAGATTCTAAGGTCACCAAAGCGAAAGCCCTCCGCCACTTGGCTGCGCCTAGAAATCCTGTCCATAAAAATTATGAACAGAACCGGTGACAAAGGGCAGCCCTGGCGGAGCCCATCACCCACCGGGAACGAGTCCGACTTATTGCCGGCAATGTGAACCAAGCTCTTGCAACGGTTGTATAGGGATCGAATGGCCCGTAGCAATGGGCCAGACACCCCATACTCCCGCAACACCTCCCACAGGACACCCCGAGGGACACGGTCGAATGCCTTCTCCAAGTCCACAAAACACATGTAGACTGGTTGGGCAAACTCCCATGCACCCTCAAGTATCCTCGAGAGGATGAAGAGCTGGTCCAGTGTTCCGCGACCAGGACGAAAACCGCATTGTTCCTCCTGTATCCGAGGTTCGACTAGCGGACGAACTCTCCTTTCCAGCACCCTGGCATAGACTTTCTCGGGGAGGCTGAGGAGTGTGATCCCCCTGTAGTTGGAACACACCCTCCGGTCCCCCTTCCTAAAGATGGGGACCACCACCCCAGTCTGCCAGTCCAGGGGTACTGCCCCTGATCTCCACGCAACATTGCAGAGGCGTGTCAACCAAGACAGCCCTACAACGTCCAGAGCCTTCAGGAACTCGGGGCGGACCTCATCAACACCAGGGGCTCTGCCACCAAGGAGTTGTTTAACTGCCTCAGTGACCTCACCCCCGGAAATTGGCGGGTCATTCCCCTCATCCCCAGACTCTGCTTCCTCCTCGGAAGACGCGTCAGTGGGATTAAGGAGGTCCTCGAAGTATTCCTTCCACCGCCTGACAATTTTCTCAGTCGACGTCAGCAGTGCTCCGCCAGCTCTATACACAGTGCAGGTAGAGCACCGCTTTCCCCTCCTGAGACGCCTGACGGTTTGCCAGAATCTCTTCGAGGCAGTCCGAAAGTCTTTTTCCATGGCCTCTCCGAACTCCTCCCACACCCGAGTTTTTGCTTCAGCCACTGCCCGAGCCGCATTCCGCTTGGCCTGTCGATACCTGTCGGCTGCCTCCGGAGTCCCACAGGCTAACCAAGCCCGATAGGACTCCTTCTTCAGCCTGGTGGCTCCCTTCACCTCTGGTGTCCACCATTTGGTTCGGGGATTACCACCACGGCAGGCACCAACCACCTTGCGGCCGCAGCTCAATGCAGCAGCTTCGGCAATGGCGACGCTGAACATGGTCCATTCGGACTCAATGTCCCCCGCCTCCCTCGGAATGCTGTTGAAGCTCTGCCGGAGGTGTGCGTTGAAGATCTCGCGGACTGGGGCCTCTGCTAGTCGTTCCCAGCACACCCTCACTACGCGTTTAGGTGCACCAGGTCTGTCCAGCGTCCTGCCCCGCCACCTGATCCAACTCACCACCAGGTGGTGATCAGTTGACAGCTCAGCCCCTCTCTTTACCCGAGTGTCCAGAACATATGGTCGCAGGTCTGGTGATACGATTACAAAATCGATCATCGACCTACGGCCTAGAGCGTCCTGGTGCCACGTGCACTTATGGACACTCTTATGTTCGAACAAGGTGTTCGTTATGGCCAAACTGTGATTAGCACGGAAGTCCAATAACAAAGCACCGCTCGGGTTCAGATCAGGGAGGCCGTTCCTCCCAATCACGCCCCTCCAGGTCTCGCTGTCGTTACCCACGTGAGCATTGAAGTCTCCCAGCAGGACAACAGAGTCTCCAGGTGGAGCACCTTCCAGCACCCACCCCCCCCCCCCCAGGGACTCTAAGAAGGCTGGGTACTCCGAACTGCCACTCGGCGCATAAGCGCAGATGACAGTCAGGACCCGTTCCCCGACCCTAAGGCGCAGGGAACAAACCCTCTCATCCACCAGGAAAAACCCCAATGTACCGGCAGCAAGCCGAGGGGATATTAGAATACCCACCCCAGCCCGCTGCCTCTCACCAGGGGCAACTCCAGACTGAGACAGAGTCCAGCCCCTCTCCAAGAGACCGGTTCCAGAGCCCAAGCCATGCGTAGAGGTGAGCCCGACTATATTAATTAACAGTGCTGAGCGCCTCAGACCCAGGCCTAAACACGCACACTGCACAAAGATACATCTTTCCATATCCACCCTAACCTCTGAAGCAGATGAACACATTTCCTTTAGAGCCAGCAGTGACCTTAGTGTGTCAGGAAGAATCCCCATTTACATGAACAAATTGAAGTCTGTTAGACAGATGTGATTCAACCCAGTGCTGCATACTAGTTTTAATACCTACAGCATGCAGTGATCTGTGTGATATAATGTTATGGTTAACAGTGACAAATGCTGCAGAGATGAGGCCACTGTTAGAGGCCATAAAAAATTATTTATAACCTTCACTACTACTATTTCTGTACTTTGATAAATTCTGAACCCTGACTCAAATTCTGCAGTAAACCATTCCTTTCCAGATAATCATGTAGCTGTTTTACAATTATTGTTTCAAGATTTTTTTTTAGATAAAAGGGAGGTTGGATTTGTGTAAATAAATAACCAACAGAGAGCCAAAAGTCCAAAGTCAACATTAGTCAAACAGCACAAGAGGTGAGGGTGACACAAAGCTAAGGTGCTATGAAATAGTATTTGTCCATTTCCCAATTTCTTTTATTTTTGTATTTATTTATTTATTTTTTGCAAATTTGTCAGACTTAATGTTTCAGATGATAAAATAATTTTTTATATTAGCAAGGATAACCTGGGAAAATATGAAATTGAGTTTTTAAAAGGTTATTTCATTTATTAAGGCTATCCAAACCTACCTGGCCCTACGTGAAAAGGTAATTGCACACCTTTGGTAAATCATGAATTAACTAACCATACCCAGGCCTGATGACTGCCAGACTTAATGAATGAAGAAATAATTTAAGTAGGTTCTAGATAGTAGGTACAAGTAATTTATTTCTCAGGATGCCCACCATCAGTTTTAATCAATGTAGTATAAAATTATGGGGTAAATATTTGCAACTAAAACTCCATTTGTAGGGCATAAATAAAGTAAATAATTTTGGCCATAATCGTGCAGCACTACTTCCTTCTATACCATGAACTAGGGATAGTTCCCTAATTCTATATATTTTTCAAAAGAGACAATATTTCTTCAAAAATGGATCACTTAGTCTCTTAATAATCTCATTGCTAATGCTATCTCTTGCAAATGCTATGTTTCTCCTTTTTTGTATAGCCCTTTTCAGTTCTTCTAGCAGAAATTAATATTACATACAGTGTTATCTTAATTAACCCCATGTGTATATATGTGTTTCCTTAACATTTCATTTGTTGTTTCTTACACCTTCCTTACTTATGTCAGCTCCTCTGTGAACAGATTTAACCTTACAGATTTCCTTTATCCACCTCACTTGCAGCAACCATGTTTTTCTCTTCTAATACTGTTATCCTGCTTCTTTTTAGAAGCAGATGCTTTTTGGCCATTAACCTTCAGATTTTTTTTAGATAAAAGGGAGGTTGGAAGATAAAAGGAAGGTTGGATTTGTGTAAATAAATAACCAACAGAGAGCCAAAGGTCCAAAGTCAACATTAGTCAAACAGCACAAGAGGTGAGGGTGACACAAAGCTAAGGTGCTATGAAATAGTATTTGTCCATTTCCCAATTTCTTTTATTTTTGTATTTTTTTTTTCAAAAGTATTCAAAAGTATTTTTGGCCTATGGCCAATTTTGAACCAATTAACCTAATCCAACTAATTCCATGTCTTTGGACCATGGGAGGAAGCTGAAGTACCCAGAAAAACTTCTCATAGAAAGGCCCAGGCTAGATGGTGGAATCAAACTAAGGACCTTCTTGCTGTGAGGCAACAGTGCTAACAACAACGCCACTGGTGGTTACAACTGTCCAACAATGAAAAAGCAAAACTTAAAAATATTCACTAAAAATCCAAAGCTGAAATCTATAACTAAGAATTCAAAACTCAGAACAGAAACGAACAACAGAAACCCTTAGAACCATGCCAGCAAGAGGTGATAGAAAGCCATGCATAATTTCATGAAACTTCCATAGTTGAAAAGGGTGAAAAAAACAAAACTTCTGCTGTTTTTGTCTGTTCAGGTGGGACGGCTACAGTGTCCTCTGTTGCTGGTTGTAGGTGAGGATGATCAGAACTGGCCAGCCCAAGAGTCTGCATTGGATGTAAGTTTCCTGTCACAACGTCCTGTGTAAAGAAGGTGGTTGAAATAAGGTTAGAAATGGGATTTTAAAAATCTGCATGCGATGCTGCAGACATGTGTAAGCCAAGATAGCCTGATGATTGTCATCTCCCTGATAGCCCTTCCTTGTCAGAAAAGTGGAGCTTTCCATTGCTTGAACCTCCCCGTGCTGAGGATGTGTCACCATTGGGGAAAAAAGTGGTTAATGCCATCACTGATGGCCAACACAGGAACTATAAATGATAACCCTGCATCATTTTATAAACCATCGAAGGGTCTGCCCCCAAGGGCCTCCCAGGACAGCTGATGCCCCAGGGGACACTGGGGCAGCTCCAAGAGTTCCCCAGGACACTGGCCACCCAGTGAGGTAGCAGGAAGAGGCTTGGTCCTGAAATCTTTCAGAAACAGGGAGGAGGCTTTTGTAGCCCCTGGCTCCAACCCTTGTTTTTCTGTGGGCTTTGTTCAGCTTTACCACACTGAGTGCTGCTTCCTATAGCATCGAGCTTGTGTGTGGCTCAGATATAGCAGATGGAACCACAAGTAGTTTAAGTAGACAGCCATGGTTTTCTACCTAAGATAGCCAGAGGGCAGTGCTTTGCTATCCAGAAGGAGGTCATAGCCCTGCTGGTTGCCACTCCCTGCTCCTTCATTACCTTAACCAAAAGTAGAGAGGTTAGGACGTGCTGCATTTCTATGGCATTTCAGATCCATCCCCCAGCAGTTTAGCCACTCGGTACTGGTACATCACCTGCGTTATCCTCCCGTTCCTGGATTGCCAGTTAAATATATAATTGCCTGCAACATCCAATTGGAACAATATTTCACAAAAATCTCAAAAATATATTTGAAAAAATTCTACTAAATAAAACAGAAAATAAAGGCTATAGGGGGTAAAGGGGATTAAAACTATAAAATTCAAATCGAAATAGAATTTCTCAGGTTTTTGGTGCATTACATTCGGGATGGGTAATAACTTATTGAAGATCATTAGACATAATTTTGTGAGTTCTCTGGCTAGTAAGTATCAACATGATTTTTTTAAATAAAATGTTTTCAAGTTTGTGTCTGTAAAGAATAAATTATGTGACAACTAAAGGGCTTCACATAAAAAAGACACAACAAAACTATTTCAAAAATATAAGAAAGTTTTACTTTCATGTTTTCCAGATTAAGGAAATGATGGCACGAGCGGGGAACAGTCATCTGCTCACTGTCCTGTCATACCCAAATGCAGGTCACTTGATAGAACCGCCCTACACAACTCATGCCAGATCTAGCACCTTCAAGACCATTGAAATAGAAGAGAAGGGTAGGTTCACTTTCACACTGCAAGGTTGTTGACTGTCTCAGTTGTTCTTTGAGGACCAGAGGGGTCCACATTTTGGCAGGTTTGAGAAATTAATGTTATATATAGTTGATGTTCAGGTAATTTTGTGGCAAGAAAATGATTGTGAAAAAAACTCTGGACTACACATGCAAATTATCAGTAAATTTCTTGTGGTACCAGTTTTGGTAACAGCAGTTTTTTGGTGAGTCCTGATGTCTGTTTTGTTTTTGCAGTGATGTGTCTGTGGGGTGGACAAATGGTGGAACATTCTCGAGCTCAGGAGGATGCCTGGAAAAAGATCCTGGTTTTTCTCAGGGAGAATCTGTATGGTGGCAGAAACCCTACCTCATTTTCTCACCTGTAGTCAAGATGATGACATAAGTTCCAAAGTCAATCCAAGGTGAAAGTATTTGCCTAAAGACATAGTTAGGTGAGGCGACAATGGAAGCTCTTCTGTGCCAATCAGTATATAATGCATTGCTATGAAGATATTGATTATGACCTTTGGATTCAGTTTCAATATTACTTATCAAAAATGTCTTCTTAATAGAAATACTTAACAGGTGTAATGGCTTCATATGATCATTAAATCATAAACTACTTTTACAGAAAGACAGCAGAGACAATTGTTCCCCCACCAAATACTCACACAAACCAAAATATCTTCCTGCACTATACTGATTTAACAGGATAAACTGGGTAAGGTGCACTGCTTTTTGACTGATGAATTGTAAAATGTTTTTACTACTATGATTAAATAAATATCTAATATATTACTAAAAATTATTAGTGAAAATGACAAGTGGTGAAGAAATTTTTCAAACCACATCAGTACACATAAAAATGTACTACTGAAAACTGTGCATTCAGACTGACTATAAGTTTAATTTCCAGCATCAAATTCTATACATCATGTCTGCATTAGTTGTCCTTTGGGGATCTCTGGAAAAAAGTTATTTGTGAAAAATAAATGTTGGCCTGTGTCTGTAAAGTGTATTAAAATGTTAATAACAAATAAAGGCTGAATTAAAAGGTTTGATCATTACATGACATTGTTAACTCTCAATATCTATAGGGACAATTAAAATATGAATGAATGTAGAGTGTAACAAAGTACAAATACACCGTTACTATATTTAAGTAGAATTTTTAGGTGTCTGTACTTAAGTATTTATTTGTGTGACATTTTTTTACTTTCACACCCTACATTTCTAAACAAATATCAGTACTTTCTACTTCTTACATTTTCAAAACAGGCTCGTTACTTTTGGTTAAACAAATTTGTTATTTTTTTCATGACACTGTGAGCCTTTGGGCTCAAATCCAACCAATTTGAGCCTAAATGGTAAAACGTGAAAGCCAGTGATCTTTGTGTATTAATCACCAGAGAATGTTGCATAAAAAGAGGTGAAAGAAGCAAAAGTGTGCCATAATCAGGGGTTAAAACAAACTGGTGTGTTTTTGTGTGGCTTTATTTTGTGCATTGGCACAACACCAGAACGAGTGCAGATATCCACAAGTAGCAGTTGAGGTACTTCAGCATCTAGCTACTACAAGTGAGAGAAGCATAAAAAAGCTTAAAGAGAGTAAAGTTTTTTAAGTAGCAGGTTATTTCAAATTCAACGTTTCTATGTCTTGATGCATGCTTAATCATATAGGTAAGTAAATCTCCAAAAGTTGATTCTGTTCATCTGGACGTGGTGTTTTGTGGGAGAAACGTTTCGTCACTCATCCAAGTGACTTCTTCAGTCTCAGCTGACTGCAGGTTTCCTCAATCTTATAAACAGTACATTTGCATAATGACTGAAACCAGCCCACTGAAGGAACAATGGGCTGGGAGGTCAGTTCCTTAATTATGCAAATTCTCATGACCATTGATCAACAACCACTGACCAAAACCCACTGATCAAAGCCCACTGATCAATGGCCATGAGTACCATTCACAGAGAGTTGGGGAATGGCTGCAATCACAGCATTGTAAGATGGCGAAAGATGTACCCTTAGGCGCAGCTCTAAACACCACATCCAGAACACTTTGGATTTTGTTGAGAAGGTGAGAGATGTCATTATGGAGGCAGATGAAACCATGGTCTCGTACGATGTTACATCTCTCTTCACTTGCATCCCAGTCACGGAAAGCGTTGGAGTAAGTCCGTAAGAGATTACAGGATGACCCCAACCTCAGCAACAGGACCACTCTCAGCATCGACCAAGTGTGTTTGCTTTTGGAACTGTGTCTTCATTCCACCTACTTCGCATACAAGGGTCAGTCCTACAGGCAGAAACATGGGTGTGCCATAGGCTCCCCAGTTTCACCCATTGTGGCCAATTTGTACATGGAAGAAGTGGAAAAGAAGTCTTTGCTATCCTACTGTTACGGCTGCCGTCGTGGACTGGGATTATGACATGCAAATGTGAGTGTACAGGTGCGCCTCCAGGAGTGGTGGATCCTGAAGATGGTACGCCAGGACTGGATGCTGCTCTGGAGGCAGAGTATAAGACGGCACAGTTGAGGACAGCAATCATCCATCCTCGGTTTTACCCCAACCGGCTGGGGCTGCAACATGCCCTGTGTTGCTTTGCAGGTCCAGGAGGAAGTAGGGGTGGATCGCCTTTTCAGTTGGGTACAGTTTTCTCATGTTTAGTTAGTTAGGGATGTAAGTGATTGTTGTTTGGTTATGTTTCTTTGGGGCTAGGTAAGCAATCGCTCCTCTGAGTTAGTTTCCCTTTTTGTTTGTTATTTTGGTGTGGGTCTACTCCGAAGCCTGAGTGACTCCTGTGAACCCATCTTTTGCTTCTTGTTTGCAAATTAACCATTTCATATTTTAACTTATGGTGTAATGTGCTGCTTGGGGTAGAGCAGGGGATGGATCACTCTTCCTGTTGCGGTCGGGTTTCCTAGACCGGCTGTAACACCTACTCTGGAACACCACCGAGCCATTGGTTCAGATATGTGGATGACACCTGGGTGAAAATCAAATCTCGGGACGTACCACATTTCACGGATCACATAAACTCGGTGGACCGACACATCAAATTCACCAGGGAGGATATGAAAAGTGGCAGGTTAACCTTCTTAGACTGTGAGATTTCCATCAGTAATGGGGGACATCTAAAAGCCGATGTGTACCGTAAACCTACGCATATGGATCAGTATTCAAGGTTTGACTCTCATCATCCACTGGAGCACAAACTGGGTGTCATCAGGACGCTTCAACACAGAGCCAACACGGATGATCTGATATTCTCATGTCGGTGTTGTTCCCACATCATCATGATAAATGTTGTTCCAGGTTTAACAATGCAAGTGACCAATCACATTTTTGTGACGTCATACTTTTGCAAGCCAAGCGATTCATTCATTTATGAAATTCCAATGCTGCAAGGACAATATGTATAATGCTTACCGTTTATTAAAGAACAGTATCCTGAAATGCAACAAATTCAAATTGCTGGATTGGCAGACAGAGGCAGTTTCTCGCAAGTTAAGTAGATTTTTTTTAAGGCGTTCTTTTTCCCAAAGTCGCAAAAGTATGACGTCACAACAATGTGATTGGTCACTTGCAATGTTGAACCTGGAACAACATTTATTATGATGATGTGGGAACAACACCGACACGAGGATATCAGATCGTGCGTGACAAGAGATTGCCCAATAAACATATTAAACTGGTTGAGCAAAGCTTACCAGAAATGCAACCAAGCATTTGCAATAACTGCCAATGAGTCTGTTACACCTCTGTGGAGGATTGTTTTGGCCCACTCATCTTTGTAGAATTGTAATTCAGCACAAACCTACATGGCCTTGTGTGAAAAAGTGCTTACATTTTAACCACTGATTTTATCTACTGTTCTGATTTTATTTACTCTTTTTTTTTAATTAATAATTAATAATAATAATAAATCATGCTTTTTATTTGTTTTTGGTTTTTTTAATGTCTCTGTAAAGCACTTTGAATCACCTTGTTGTTGAATTGTGCTATATAAATAAACTTGCCTTGCCTTGCCTTGCCTATGTAAGACGTCATATGTTAATCAACTTATGCATATTCATGTAACCTCAATAAAGAGCAGTGTTACGAGGGAGCAGACGAGAGTCTGACAGAGGTCAGGTCTCCCTCATGCATGAGTAACACAAAGAACTTTGCCTACTTGGTGTTCAATGCTTTTGCTGTGTAGTTAAATTGTCTCGTTCCAGCGAGGGGTTGTGCTAGACAGACCCACCATTAATTGGTCCTTCCAGGCCGGATCCCTGGAGTCGACATTCACCGAGGAGAAAAGAGACACGCCCCAAGACTGACGTCAGCCAGGACTTATAGAAGTTCCTGCAGCAAAGCCCCGAGGCGTGACAATTCGTCATCGGGCCAGTGGATTAGCCATCTGTTTTTTTCTCCTCGATGGATGGTGACTGACGGGATTGATGCTACACGCAATAAGCAACACCAAGTAAGTTGGAGAGCGACTCTATAACCGCGGAATTGGGTTTGTGTCCCGAAAGTGGGTGTGTGTCCCGAAACTGGGTCTGCAGTGATCCGTTCTGCGATGTGATCCAACTTTCGCTCAAGGGTCTCATTTTGAGCAGGCCTCTCTTTGATGTATCCCACCATACGCTCAGTGGTGTTATGTTGAGTCTTCACAGCAGCTGTAAGCGTCTCCAAGGTGTTAACCATGCTGCGTTTGTTGTGAGAAGTCGCGCCTCGTCCCATTGTTTGAATTCCAGCGGGCAGCCTTGGGGGGGGTTTGAACAGCCGGTTCCGCTCTCTTAATTCTCCGATAAGCCAGGGCCAAGCCAGCTCCGATCAGCAAGAACCCTGTTATCATGGTTCCGAATAGGTTGATATCTTCAGCGTCCTCGATCGACAGTCCCGCCAGGCACAAGATCCTCCATTTCTGCCACCCGTCCATCGTGTATCCGGCAGGGAAAGTCCCTCCAGGGCACTCGAGCTCTCCCGAGCCCAGACTTCTCGTTGAGAAAAGGGTGTCAATAGCATTCAGAGACCAGTTGATCAAATCCATAATTCTCTTTTAGGTTTTAGAGAACGACAGTGAGAGACTGTTCAGGGAAAGTAATACACACGAGACAGGACAAGGACAGGACACAAGAGGCTAAGCAGGGAAGATAAAGGGAAGGAGGAGAGGAGAAAAGTGCAACCGCCTTCGCCAAGAGCCAAGAGAAATGGAGAAATAAGAGAAATAAGAAAAAGAGGTCACAAAGCTCTGAGACCGCTGCCTTTTTAGCAAATGAAATTTTGTTTCAGGGACTGGCTGGAAGAGGGCAAAATAGAGGTAGGGGTAGGAGAGGTAGAGGCCCATGGCGACCCCAGGATAACTGTAGAAGAGCGAGAGATGTTATCAATGCGGGGAGAGGGGCCACTTTGCCAGAGAGTGCCCCGAAAACAAATCTGAGGAATATAAGCGACCATACTCACAAAATCCATCACATAACGATTGACTAGCACCTGTTGACACTGCCAACACATGCACAGATGATTCTTTAGCTTGCCAGAATCTACAACAGCCTGTGATCCAGACTCTATTAGATTTAACTGAAGTATTGTTAAACTTGTCAGGGAAAGAAGTGAAACCAGTTCGCACGTTAACTGTGCAAGGCAAAACCATTCAATTTTTGTGTGATTCAGGAGCAGATAAAACTGTTAAAATATCATGTGTCAGGAGTTGGCCCTTCAAGTGGCACAATTTATGTAAAGTCTGCAAATAGTCAGTTAAATCAGCATAGAATCTCTAAACCAGTGTGATTAGAGATCCTACCACAGGAGAGGCAGCTCAGGGTTCAGTTGTAATGTGCCCAACCTGTCCGGTGAACCTCTTGGGAAGAGATATGATGATAAAACTTGGAATTTCAATAATTCCAACATCCACTGGGATGATAGCTGCAGGAAAAGGAAAAACTGCTGAGACAATGGTTCATCAGGACAGTGGGGATTTGCATTATTACTGGACACTGGACCTGTCAGCCTCCAGACCTGATCAAGTAAACTGTAAACTGTTAGCTGCAGCTGAGGAAATGTTGACAACTCATGTTACACTGAGATTTAAGACCACGCCTGAGCCTGATGAGGCTTACACAGATAAAGTGCTGAAACTAGGGCCACAGAGAATCACCATAAAAGCAATATACACTGATGGTGAAACCATGGCTGGATGTAGTGTGATCCTTTCTGAAGCTGCACAACAACTCTTTACAGGACAGACACCACATGTTTCACTGACAAAGAGTGGCACGGCTGAGTGGACAGACTTAGCATCTTTGGTGAGACAGGGGGAGAGTGTTGGAATGTGGCAGCAAGCTGGAGGGGGTTGGGAGACAGACATGCAGCGCAGCATCTTTTGTAAAAAGCTGGGATGGGTGACACATACTACACCACAAACACACTTAAAGGGGGGTGAGAATGACACAACAGAATGATATGTTGCAGATGTCAGAGATCACCCGGAGCTTAAACAGGTCCCAGAGAAGCTCTGGTCTACCGGGAAGACTGATGTAGGGTTAATGACAACAGCAAGTCCAGTAGTAATAAAGCCCAAAACGTCTTTTAGGCCAAGAGTGAAGCAATATCCCTTGAAGCCTGATGCAGAGGTACGGGATTATGTGGAAATCAACCTATATGCCCTACTGCGACACATTAATCTCACTAAGACTCTTGGAACAGCCTTAGCGGAGGAGCAGAAGGCCATCAGAACGATGGTACTACAGAACAGGCTGACCCTGGACTTGATAACAGCATCACAAGGAGGAGTGTGTAAGCTGATTGGAGAGACGTGTTGTACGTTTATCCCGGACGGCTACACGACTGGAAGAGACATCTATGAAGCACTGCAGAACATAACTGCTCTGCAGAAATATGTTGCCGACCATACATCAGGAGGAGACGCATCACAAGGCTGGATAGCCTGGTTGACATCTGGACCATGGTGGAATATATTCTTGAAATTCTTGACTCCCATTCTTATATTGTTGATATTGTTTTGCTTATTTCCAGGTTGCATCTTGCCATGTGTAAGATCGATGGTGAATAAAATGATTGCTAACACCTTTACCAACTATATACTGTTGCAGCAGAGTGACATGGATGCCAAGGCTAATATGTGTGTATGAATGAAGCCTGCACTGAAAATGTTGTGTAGAGCTGAAGATATATACGCCAAATAGCCTTAAAAAATGACAATACAGGGTGGTGATGTTGGATTTATATTTTATTATTGTCATTTGTATTGAGAAACATATAATCATTTATGTTTGAAAGTATATAGTTGATTGCATATTGAAAGAATGTCTCATCCTAGGAGGTCTGTAACAACTCTGTGTAGCATGAAGAGGGGAGTGCGTTCACTCCTCTTCAGAGTGTTCTGGCATAGATCATACACCTTCTAGGAGAGGTCGTATCTTCTCTTGTTGATATATGGCATAGCAAACACACATATATCTGTTTGAATGTAAGAGCCTTTGTTTATGTGAACTGCTGGACTCCCTGGCGCCAGTAGAGTGGGGAGTCTTCACGGGATCGTGAACCCCCCCCCCCCCCCCCCCCTACACACACACACACACACACACACACACACACACACACACAGACAAGGTATTCTTTGTCCACATGTATACCTATGTAAGACGTCATATGTTAATGACCTTATGCATATTCATGTAACCTCAATAAAGAGCAGTGTTACGAGGGAGCAGATGAAAGTCTGACGGAGGTCAGGTCTCCCTCATGCATGAGTAACACAAAGAACTTTGCCTACTTGGTGTTCAATGCTTTTGCTGTGTAGTTAAATTGTCTCGTTCCAGCGAGGGGTTGTGCTAGACAGACCCATCACTGACTGTTAAAATGCCCCTTCTGCTTTGCTACATTTCTAAAGTGGAAATTATAACAATACAACAGCTGTTTTAGAATTCTGGTGATTCCATGTTGTGATATCACCAAAAGATGTTATCCCTGTTCTAGTGATATAATGTCATAACAGGAATTCCATGTCTTAATGCTGGTTTTGTAATGAAGGATAAACAATTTCTCCAACACTGGGAACATGTCCTGGGAATACTTGTACTGACCAGCAGTCTAGTGTCCTGCAGCTTTTCTTTAATGTGATGGAGCAATGCACCTTCTGATTGGTAGATGACCTAGTCTACCACCTGAGCCAAAGCTGCCACAAACATATCATTAAGGTGCAGGAGACTTGTCCAGCTGGATTTTGTGATATTAATTATGGCAAAAATATTGCTATTAGCACTGGTGAACCAATGTGTGTGTCACTATTTGACTTGAGTAAGAACAGTTGCTTGGTTCCTGTATTTTCAGAGACAGATATTGATACTTACTTTCAGCATATAGCTATTGTGCTACATTGGCCACACAATGCACTGAGTATAATGTTACAGTTAAAGTTGACAGGTAAGGCTCAGGAGATTTATTCCACCCTGTCTGTCTTTTGAATAAAATCTCTTTTATGAAATGCTTATCTTACAAATATATGAATTTGTACCAGAACACTACAGGTAGCATTTCAGGGGTCTCAGAAAAAGATCTTGTTAAACTTACTGACTTTGCTAGAGAGATAAGAAATTTTTATTTGGTGATACTAAACATCCAAGGTGACTAACTTAGCCACAGTGAGAGTGTCTTCCAACCCCTGTTAAGTCTCCCTTGCCCTTCATGTGTTTCATGTCTGTGTCTTACGTTATCAAGTTCAGGTTGTCATGTCTGCGTCTCATTATGTTTCCTGTTTTATTTTGAAGGGGTCCTGTGTTCCTATGTTCAATGTTTTTAGTTTTACTCTCCCCTTGTGACGTCGTTATGTTCATGTGTGTCAGCTGTTTCCCCATGTGTTTCCGTTTCCCTCATTATCCTCTTGTGTGTATTTAGTCTGTGTGTCTTC
The DNA here is from genome assembly GCF_056152115.1 of Neolamprologus brichardi. Lineage (NCBI taxonomy): Eukaryota > Metazoa > Chordata > Actinopteri > Cichliformes > Cichlidae > Neolamprologus > Neolamprologus brichardi. Next base: position 24,932,745 of record NC_142110.1, read on the forward strand.
TTCAGTCATTCCTTGTCAGGTCGTCTGTTGTTCACGCCATGTTCTTTACACCAGGTTTCTAGGTTTCATGTCCAGGTTTTTTCATATTGTTTGTTTGTTTAGATTTCCCAGTTTAGGTTTGTGTTAATTTTGCTTCAGTTTGCCTTGCCTCTTGTTTGTACCTTTTACCAGCCTCATTAAATGGCTCGCTTTTTGTTAACATTCAAGTTTTGTTCCCTGTTCCTTGGAGTCTGCATTTTGGCTCATCCTAAATCGTTAATTCATACAGTCTGCCCTCACCAGACTGTGACAGAATGACCTGACCATGTTGGACCCAGCAGACAGTTACTTCAGTGACTTTGTTGAATTTAAAATTCGTGTCACGTAACTTCGAGGACTCTGGATTATTTCCTGCGCAGGGAAGCAGGAGGAAGAGAAGGACTCCATTCGGGCCCAACTAGCTCGGATAGCAATGGCCAACCCAGGTTTTATGGACTACTTGCCGGTAGACTCTAAGAACTTTGTTTTGGCCACAATTGAGAAAGCCCCGGAGGTAAGCACAAGTGACACCATCGTCTCAGAAAAGGACAATGTTTTAAGGGACTCCCTAGTTTTTGTATCTGTCCCTAGTGAACTAAGGATGTATGATGTGACTGGTGAGAATGTTACAGCTATCAAGGTGCCATCCACCATATTTAAACTGGCTAAACTACTTGGACTTACTGCCTCAGAGCTAATGGATTAAGTTAAGTTTTGTGTTCCACAGCCATTTATGTTTGAATCAGCTCACCATGATTTTTTTGTCGATATCCACTGAAACTGTTCATGTGACACCTCAAAAGACTGTTTTATCTGAGCCTGCATCATGGCTCCTGTCCCTGCTCCCAGGCCAGCTGAAGTTCTGCTAGCCCCAGCACCCGTATCAGTTCTTTGGGTGAGGGAGGCTGGGGTCCAGTTGGTCCCTGCTCTGGTTTCCAGGCCAGCTGAGGCTCTGTCAGTTTCTGCACCCGTACCAGCTCCTCGGGTGAGAACGGCAGCTGCCCAGCCATTGCCGGTGCCTGTCCCGGCTTCCAGGGTGAGGGGGGTTGTGAACCAGTCCACCCCTGCACCCATGCCGGTCCCCAAGGTGAGGTCAGCCAGGATACAGCCAGTCTCTGCACCCGTACCTTTATTTTGATGTTTATAGTATATGGTTAAGCTCATTAGTAGTTCTATTTCATTTGTTATTAGATTCCCCTTGTGTCTTCCAACCCCTGTTAAGTCTCCCTTGCCCTTCATGTGTTTCATGTCTGTGTCTTACATTGTCAAGTTCAGGTTGTCATGTCTGCGTCTAACTATGTTTCCTGTTTTATTTTGAAGGGGTCCTGTGTTCCTATGTTCAATGTTTTTAGTTTTACTCTCCCCTTGTGACATCGTTATGTTCATGTGTGTCAGCTGTTTCCCCATGTGTTTCCATTTCCCTCATTATCCTCTTGTGTGTATTTAGTCTGTGTCTTCAGTCATTCCTTGTCAGGTCGTCTGTTGTTCACGCCATGTTCTTTACACCAGGTTTCTAGGTTTCATGTCCAGGTTTTTTCATATTGTTTGTTGCTCCCACTCCCCCGGGTGGGAGCAACTAGTGTCCAGCAGGTGCCTGCACCCTTTCCTGTTTCTGCTGGAGGCTCTAGTGAGCCCACCACTACAAGCTCTACTTCAGTCATTAGCTCAGTCTCTAGCTCTGTAAGCTCTGCTACCTGCTCAGTTTTCAGCTCAGGCATCAGCTCGGTTTCCAGTTCAGTCATTAGCTTTTTCACCAGTTCAGTCAGTTGCTCAGTCACTTCCATTCTCTGCTGGAAGCTCCAGTGAGCTAATTCAGCCAGAGGGGGCCCCATCTCTCTAATAAATCCCGGACAGACTGTTTGCACTGCACAGCCCCAGCTATTGCATTCTGAGCTGCCTGTGTGCCCTGTGCAGCTTCAGTTAGCGTCCCTTCTGCCAGAGGTCTCTGTACCCGCTGGCTCTGTGCCTCTTCAGCTGGGGGTTCAGGAGAACCGCACCAGCCTCATGCCACGTCAGCTGGGGGGCCCGAGGAGCCGGTCCAGCCTCATGCCACGTCAGCCCGGTCCACGCCGTCGCCCGGTCCACGCCGTCGCCCGGTCCACGCCGTCGCCCGGTCCACGCCGTCGCCCGGTCCACGCCGTCGCCCGGTCCACGCCGTCGCCCGGTCCACGCCGTCGCCCGGTCCACGCCGTCGCCCGGTCCACGCCGTCGCCCGGTCCACGCCGTCGCCCGGTCCACGCCGTCGCCTGGATGTTTAGATTTCCCAGTTTAGGTTTGTGTTAATTTTGCTTCAGTTTGCCTCGCCTTTTGTTTGTACCTTTTACCAGCCTCAATTAAATGGCTCGCTATTTGTTAACATTCAAGTTTTATTCCCTGTTCCTTGGAGTCTGCATTTTGGGTCCTTCTCGTCAATTCATACAGTCTGCCCTCGCCAGACTGTGAAAGGTCGCCCTCACAGCTAGAGATTGATAAGTACAAAACATGTTACAGCAAGGGGGAGCCAGGATGACAGGTCAGAGGGGATATACAGTGGCTTGCAAAAGTATTCGGCCCCCTTGAACTCTTCCACATTTTATCACATTACAGCCACAAACATGAATCAATTTTATTGGAATTCCACGTGAAAGACCAATACAAAGTGGTGTACACATATAAAGTGGAACGAAAATCATACATGATTCCAAACATTTTTTACTAGTGATGGGTCCAGCAACACTGACGCACCAACGCATGTATCAAGCTCACCTAGCGATGCCTGTATCGGTGCGTGTGTCGCTTTAAGAAAGTCACGTGAGCGATACAGCTGCTGTATCGCTCATTGCCAACTTGCCAAACTGTGTTTAAAAGGTACCGCATCCGTATCTGCCAACAGAATGAGTCGCCACCTAAAAACACAAAATTACTCTCGCAAAGATAAAAAAAAAAAAATAATAATACACATCTCTCCATATCAAAATGGAGCCCGAAAGAAAAAGAAGTTTCTGCTGTGTGGGATCATTTTGATCTTTTAACTGCAAATAAGGTAACTGTTTGTCTGTCTTTGTTTCAGGGTAATCTATCAGAATAGAAAAAAAACAGCAATGTGACTTGGGTAAATTATTTATTTCATTTTATGCAGGTTAAATGTCGCATCTGTTCTGCGGAGCTTTCTTACAAACAAAAGCACCTCCTCAGTGTTTAGGCATTACAGAGCATAACATGAAAATGAGGAGACAAACACACCGAGAATGAACACTGGTAGGCCTATAAAGACACTGAACATCTTTATCATCCTTTTTTTTTTTTTTTTATATTGTGTTTTATTTTCATCTAGGAAGACTGCTCTGGACCAGGCAGTCCTGAATTTTATAAAGGACTGCCAACCCCTTAGTATTGTGGAGAGAGAGTGTAACGTACTGATGGAAAGATATCTTATCAGAACCTTATCCACCTGGCTTTACAGCTTTTGTGTACCCCAGCTTCATCTGTTCCTGTGAGTTTTCCAAAGCTGGGGAAATGGTGTTTAAAAAAAAAAAAAAAAAAACGCAATAGACTATTGCAAAAACATTGGATAAACCTATTTTTCTGAATAGAAATTTATAATAAACTCTGAGTCAAATGGGTAATTCAAATTCACAATACTTTCATTTTAATTTTCACTTAATGTCATTCATAATATATTTTAAAGATGTCTACAATATTTGTAATATAGAAGATATAAAATGATTCCATGGAAAGTACAATACCTTACAGTGTATAAGCAGTAGCGGTTTTAGATGCGGGCGACACGGGCGGTTGCCCGGGGCGGCATCGTGGTGGGGGGCGCCATCACCGGCATCGGCAAAAAAAAAATGCTCGTACTCATGCTGCCCCGACTTCAGCCAGCGCATATTGGGAATGGCATAGGCACCGATTGGTTTTCTATCGCCCATTTGCTGGGAGTAAGGGCGCCCTTCGTTTGCGAGGAGCGCCTGCTGCTTGTGACACAGGGAAGAGGGGGCGGGGCGGCGGGGGATTTTCTAACCGCAGGGTATCTAATAACCAACTCGCAAAGTAAAACAAAATAAAAACAAACCAACAAACACAAAAACACCAGACATTATAATACAGACTTATAATTTTCACCGATGTTTTTTTTATTTTATCTGTGTGGTTTTTTTTTTTTTTTTTTTTTTTTTTTTTTAAATTCTATACACGAAAAGTGAGCGCGAGAGCCCTCGGCGCGCCTACTCGCTGCTGAAGTCAAAGTAAACTTTATTGTCATCTCCGCTACAGTCCAGTATATAGAGAGACGAGACGACGAGGCTCCAGTTACAGCAGTGCAAGTAAACAAACAATATACATAAGAGTAAGAAAATAAATATACACGTTAGGACTCGGGGTAAAGGGATCAATAACAATTTAAAATGTAAAATTTACAGTTTGATGATTTAAAGTCTCACACACAACCCGTCGAAAGGGGCGGTGGGCCCTGCTGCTTCCAAATAGACCACATTTCATTTATAATGTTGTAAATCCAAGTCCATTATGGATTCATGATATGAATCCTGGGTTGTGTGAAATCTCAGAAATGCACCTTAGACAAAGTGAATCTGTGAACTAAGGTGTAGGTGTGTTAGATCATGTTGTGGTGACCCTCGGGTTGAGGGATGGGTGTTCATACTGGAGTGCAAAATTAAAACCAATGGAAGATGGACAAGAAAAGTTCAACGCCATCAGGTCCTCAGTTTAGAAAAAAGAGAAAAGAAGAGGAAGAGAAACGAGTAAAAGATACAGGTAAGCAGATGTGTCATTGGATAATGGCAGGTCATCCTGAAACAATCAGAATCAGAATACGTTATTAATCTCTAAGGAAATAATGTGCGTTACAGTTGCTCCAAGAAGAAATGGTAAAAATAGTAACAGTAACAGACTAAACTCCAAACAATACATTATGTTACAGTTTTTAATATTAATTAGTCATTGTTGATTTGTCCTGTTCTCATTGTATGACAAATTATGATGGCTGTTAGGTAGCCGTTTGCATACTATGCATACTCTCTCTCTCTTCATATGTGTGTGTACAACAGTTTTATGTTAATGTACAATCCTTAATATGTTTTGTGGGGGGGGGGCGCCAGAGGGAGCGTTCGCCCAGGGCGCCAAACAGGCTAGGACCGACACTGACTGTGAAGTTCACAGAATAAGAACTGGCTAATGTCCAGTTAAGTTGGCAATTGCTAGAACAGTTTGTTCCTGCAGTGCATATTTAAGAGAAGTGTTTGTCAAACTAGCACGCATGAACGTCATGTTTGGCAAAACACGGGTCTTTTGAGGACTTTGTATGACTGCAGAGGTGAGACAGTGACGACAACAGCATTCGTCCTCCAGAACATGTGCATGTGTGTGTGTGTGTTCTTGTTTTCATGACCTGTTAGGACATTTTAATGATAACACACAAACAACATGCTCCCAGACCGAAAATCTCGAATGTCCTGACACGTCACAATTTTAGGAAAAAAGTGTGCAAGTGTGCTTAGCAACTTTGCTCACTTTTTAACAAGAACAACTGTTACATTTTTTTTTTTTTTTGCAATTATTCAGTGACCACTCAATACTGTGCTCCACTGATCTACACTTTCTACTTTAAAATGTAAAAACTTTGAAATTTTCTGACAAATCATTAAAATACTAGTTTTTGCTGGTGACAACCAGGCTTGAAGCTATATTAATCTTTATTACACATGTATGGGAAGAAATATAATACTGAATGAAGTATAGTGACCTGAATTTAAGTGATATAACAGACTGTGATAGTAGTCTAGCACATCAGTGGAAAAACACATTTGAGACTCATTGACAGCTGCATAAACACTGTAGTGAATGTGGAAGACTCCTTACCTTTATTTGTTAAATTACGTGAACCACTTTCTGTTAGCAGGAGACCTCTGAGCTGGGGAGTCTGGCAAAGATTCTGGCTTTAAAAGGTGGGTCACCACAACAGTTAACTCCACAGAGCTTTCACGTAAATGTTACACGGAACTGCAGTCCTCCCACAGAGATGTGCTTACCACCATGTGTACCACCTCTGCTTAGACACAAGATGGCATCATCAAACAGGGAAACGCCATGGTGAGCAGTCATAATCTGGGGCACCCAAGGGAAATCTTACAAATAGTCATCATTCAGAACTTCAAGCTTCATAAACAGTTATACTAAACTATTAATAGTCAGTCTTTATAAAGTGGAAAAATGGCTGTAGTCATTTACTCAAACATCTAAAAACATAAAGGTAAATACAGTATAAGGCAAAAACAGAACTTGTACAAATCTAATTAGCTTAAAAGTCAATATTTGGTATGGACACACACAGTCTATATGTGTATATGTATATAGATATGTGTGTATATATGGTCTAATTGCCTGTGCAAAAGCAAACTCAATATGCTAGAAGATCTTTAACCCAACAGCAGGACCAATATCAGTTCCTTTATGCAAGGAGGCCTCCAGGAGGCCACTTGTGTGAATGTCTCTGACCAATTATAAATGGACTTTATGAGGCTGGCCTGAGGGCATCGTTGTCCTCTTGCGGGTTCTGTGCTCACTACACTCTCTTGGATGCTATGGAGTTAATCATGGTAACAACTCAGTGAGGGAAAACAAGTATATTGAAATGAGTTAAGAGGTCAGAGGTCAGCAGAGACTGACATGGTGAAAAATGAGCCACACCTCTTTTCTGTCCACAGAAACATGCACACAATGCCTGACAACACAGACTAGTTAAAGAGAGTCAGACAGAAAAGCTCAGCAACTCATACATTTTATATTCACCAGAGTCACAGGTTATTTTGTAGGGGTGGGGGAAAAAATCGATACTGTGTAGTATCGTGATATTTTGTTTGCTAATAATGTATCGATACAGGGACAGCAGAAATCGATATTTTGTTTTTGTGCTCTGACTTCAGAGCATGTTGATCCTTTTTCTGAGCAAGAATCCTTCACTGTCCAAATGTGTTTAACTTTTTTTTGGCAACAATAAACATGACAGTTTACTTATTTTAATTTAATACATGTTTTATTTTAATTAAGTTTAAAACTTTTTTATTTAATGTAAAATTATATTTTTTTTAATTTACTTTCAAATTCTTCAGTTGCTGAATGGGCTGCATAGTTTTCATAAATTGCATAGTTCAGAATAGATATAATTGTACCAGATGGTTGAATTCAGTTAAGTTGGACTAGACTGTAATACAAACCGTTCAGTTTGTCAACAATAAAACTGACTGAAATGAGAGAAAGACTGAATGCGAGACTTTGATATTAGATAAAATGAATATTGATAAAGTTTACCTTTATGTACAGAATCTGAATATCGCAAAATATTTTAAAAAATTGCAATAATATCGTATCGTGCGTTAAGTATTGTGATAATATCGTATCGTGGGATGTATGGTGATTCCCACCTCTATTATTTTGCTGACGGGATTCGGTTAGGTTGGGTTGGGGAGTCTGAAAACCAAAACCAAATGACACAAAGCACAAAGGGAACATCTGTGATCATGGGGACTGATTGTTTTCGCTGAAAAGCGAGGCACCGCTGAAATTTAAGTGAAGTGCTTTGGGAAAACATATTTATTTTAGATGACTCCTTTTTATATCTTCCATTTCATCAGACTGATTCCCCTTCCTCCACACAGCCACTGATTTAATTTCACTTCTACCAGCTTACATAAGCATTAACTGCCATTATTTTTTAACATGTTACCAAATAACCAGAACTGCCGTATATCAAAAGTACAGGCTAGTTGTGTAATGACTGTGGACAGTGTTTCCTTGGTGTTCCACAGGCCCTTTATGGCCAGTTCATGATGATCTGAACTCTAAAGTATGCCTTTATATCATGATATAGGTATAGTTTTTGATCTAATAGCTACTTTTAGCATGACAATGCATAATTTTACCAAAGTGAAATCTTCTCAGTCTGGCTTCCAAAACATGACAAATAGTGTCAATGGATTTTAGGTCCTTCCTCAGTCACCTGATCTTTAAATTGTGATTGCAGCAGGTTGGGGAACCCTAAATTTTATGACCTGTCCTCTTTCTTATCTTTCTCCATCTCTGAGTGAAGTTAGCTCCCTTTCTTTTCTCTCCCTGTGAAACACAGCAGCTGTATCTTTAGCTAGCAGACGCAGTGCAACAAACTACATACAGTTTACGTGTTTACTGATGTTTCTTGAGCTGATAGAAAGGTTGAACTCCAAAAGATGATTCTGTTCGTAGCGTTTTGTGGGAGAAACGTTTCGTCACTCGTCCAAGTGACTTCTTCAGTCTGAGCTGACTGCAGGTTTCATCTTATAAACTGTACATTTGCATAATGACTGAAACCAGCCCACTGAAGGAACAATGGGCTGGGAGGTCAGTTCCTTAATCTTAATTATACAAATTCTCATGACCATTGATCAACAACCACTGACCAAAACCCACTGATCAAAGCCCACTGATCAATGGCCATGAGTACCATTCACAGAGAGTTGGGGAATGGCTGCAATCACAGCATTGTAAGATGGCAAAAGATGTACCCTTAGGCCCCCTCTTCAATTCAGAGATGGTCTTTCCCTTTTCATGTAAATGGCCTCCTTGACTCCTCCTCCAGCGTTCCTCCCTGTCCAAGATGTGTACATCCTCATCCTTGAAAGAGTGTCCACTGGCCTGTAGGTGTAAACAGACTGCAGCCTGACGAGGTAGCTCTTCTGTGTTGTGCCATCCGCTTTGCCAGAGGTTGTTTTGTTTCCCCGATGTATAAATCCTGGCAATCCTCCTGGCATTTAACAACGTACACTATGTTACTCTGTTTGTGTCGGGGGACCCGATCCTTGGGGTGGACCAATTTTTGGCACAGCGTGTTTTGGGGTTTAAAAGTCATAGATACAGGACATTTAGAAAAAATGTGTCTCAACTGCTCCGATACTCCTGACACGTAAGGGATCACTACAGGTTTTTGCTTAGGCAGCGGTTGTCCTTTTCTCCTGGATCGGCTGGAGCTTTCTTTAGGTGCCTTCCGAGCTTTGACAAAAGTCCAGCTGGGATAACCACATTTACTCAGGGCCTCCTTGAGGTGCTGTTCTTCTGCTTCCCTGGCCGCTGTGTCTGTGGGGATGGTGTTCGTGTCTGTGGGGATGGTGATATCCTCATGTCGGTGTTGTTCCCACATCATCATAATAAATGTTGGTTCCAGGTTCAACATTGCAAGTGACCAATCACATTGTTGTGATGTCATACTTTTGCGACTTTGGAAAAAATGGCCTTAAAAAAAATCTACTTAACTTGCGAGAAACCGCCTCTGTCTGCCAATCCAGCACCGACACGAGGATATCAGATCATTCTTTTTGCACACAGGGCCATGTGGGTATGGATTTTTTCCCCCAATTAATAATAAACACCTTCATTTAGAAACTGCATTTTGTGTTTACTTGTGTTAGCTTTGTCTAATATTTAAATTTGTTTCATGATTGGAAACATTGAAGTGTGACAAACATACAAAGCAATAGGAAAAATCAGGAAGGGGGCAAAAACTTTTTCACAACACTGTAGGAGCAAAACAAGATCAAAAACTATTGGTCTTGTTTTCAGCAAGTGATTGGCATCATCATGTATTGCTTTTTGTCCTGGCAGGCAAAATGAATTGTGGCGCACAGAGTTATATTTTATGTCCAGCTAGTTTTGTTGCAAGTAGATGACTGAATTCTATACACCATTATGATCATAAAAAACAAGATGCAGGTGATCATAACAAAAACCTTCCTAAGAGGCTTTTTAGTTATAGTGTTACTTTTTACTCACTGCATTTCATTTCATTAAGAAATCCAGAGATCTGTGTGTTTGTTTGCAAACAGCTGACATGATGTATGTATTCTTGTAGCAAATAAACACCTCTCCCCCACAACAATTAGCAAAAAAACAAACAAACTGAAGAGAAAACATAAACACATGTTGTCCTGCATGGAATACTTGGAATACTAATTGGATTTTGTATGTTTTTGTCTGCATGTATTTTGCATTTCTATGCCTGCAGGCACACATTTTTAAAACCAGGTTTTAGGTGCCAAGTTTATAACTGTTTCTGGTGGATGAAATGTTTTTTTGTTTTTTTTTAATAGCAATACTTAAAAAAACAAAACAAAACTACTTTCCTATTTTGAAGTTGCATATATACTTTATCTTCATTTCCATATTTTGTGTTTTGTTCTCTATGCCTATGAACTCATTTTCTCTTCTCTTTCCACTCAGTCCCAGCCAGTCGGGGCAAATGGCTCCCTATCTCTGAGCCTGGTTCTGCCAGCGGTTACTTTCTGTTAAGAGGTTCCTTCACACCATCGCTTTCCCACAATAATAGGATCTAATTGTCTCTTTACCTTCTAGTGTAACGTACCTTAAAGTGACTATTGTGATTTTATTTATTATAGACATATAATGAATTGACATCGGACAACCGGCATCTAGTTGTAACTACGGCTTGTGTCCGCTAGGTGGCGTCTTTTCTCCATCTCTGCTGCTTTAACTTCGGAAACCCCTATCCCTGTGCAGTATTCGCTTAGCTTATTAACCTTATGTGTGACAGCACCAGTCGGGCTTCTTTTCTTCTCTTCTGTGATGTGACTGACATCATTTCAGTTTGGTCCAGGATCGTGCAGTCCCTGCACAAGTCTGTCACTGGTTCTGTTAGGGGGAGCTTGATATGAAACTCTCATCAGCTTCGTGTGACGAGCACGAGAGCCGCCAGTGTTTTCTGTGACGTAGGCCAGCCGCACCACACTGCACTTTGGAGAGCTGCGAGAGGTGAAGAAAAGCGTGCGCTTCTCTCTTGTGGACGCAACCGGCTGCTCTTATAAGGTCGTTTCTCTGAATTGTCGGACACTTTGATATGAGACCAATCAGGACTGGAGAGGGAGGGTCCTGGGATTTTCCCGTGTGAGTCGAACCTACACTTGCAGGCGATCAGGGTTCATATTATTAACCTGAAGACATGACAATTTCTCTGACAGAACTATGATCAGCGCTGATCTCTAACTAAAGACACGAAGGAAAAGGTGAATTTTCACATCACTTTTTTGTTTGCGGATGCTGGATCGAAACTCAGTGGAGGAATTTGACAGAACAGGTTTAATGTGATGTTACTAACTGCTGGAGACACAAGACCACTGGCTGACTTGCGAAGCTGACGAAAAAACCTCTTCTTACTAGGATAAAAAAGATTCCTGAAGATTTACCGGCGATATTTGGCAGGTAAATTTTAATTACATTACATTTAAATTTTCTGTAAATGTAGCTACAAAGTATGTCGCATGTAATTGATAACGTTTTTGTGATCTATGGGAACATGTTGGAGCTTCGGATTCTGCATTCAATAATCAGTTAATCATTTAGTAGCAGTTTACAAAGCTGCCAGTTTGCTTCTCAAGCTGTTTGTATGTTTCAATTAAAAATAGATTTTGGGACTGTAGCTAGTTCTGAATGCATTTGACTCAATCGTGCACATGAGCCCACAGTGTACAGTGCTGGCACGCTTTTACGCCCCCCCCCCCCACACACACACACACACCACCCCTCCTTTTTTATGGATGCGTCTTGGTGACTTCGTGCGCATACCTGAAAAATGCTTGCGTGTTCTGCATGTTCCCACTGGGAAAATGTTCAGGCACGTGCCAGTGCGCTCAGCTTAAGAACCTATACTGTACTTAGGATGAAAGGTGTTTGCTCCCTATTATGATGAGTTTGCGTGTGCAAGGCTCACTAAGTGTGTGTCTTAATGGCAAAGAGGCATAGAAAAAGGGGCAAATAAAAATAAATAAATAAATAAATAAAGCAGTATTAACTGAAGGAAAGGATAAAAAGAAGTCGGCATTGTCTCTGTGAGCTGCACTTTGTTTCTGTGCAGCTCACCGACTTCTTTTTATCCTTTCCTTCAGTTAATATATATATATATATATATATATATATATATATATATATATATATATATATATATATATATATATATATATATATATATATATATATATATATAATTTTTTATTTTTTTCCACTGTGCAGCATCCAATAAGAAGTTGCTGGCTTTATCTATTTACCTGGAATCTACTGCCATCATCATCATCACCCATCATCTAGTTCTGATGGCTACAGCAAAGTTCATAAGGCAGGTAGAAACTCACTGTTCAACCATTGTTTAAATACACTTATAGCCAGGTGTATGTATGAACTTGAACAAACTTTGGTATATGAGGAAGGAAGGGTTGTTGCAATACTGGGATCTCAGCTCAGTTTTGATCCCTGGGGAAAACGGTAAAGAGGCATATTTTTTAAAAAAAGCTGAAAGCAATACAAATAATAATAATGAGGATGATGATGATGATGATAATGATAATAATAATAATAAATCTGTCACAACACTATTTTAAAGGTCACTGGTGTAGAGCAGAAATATGTTAAGAAACTAGTAAAGTGTATATATATATATATATATATATATATATATATATATATATATATATATATATATATATATATATATATATATATATATATATATATATATATATATATATATATATATATAATTCAGTTATTATAGTGCCAATAAACAAACCAAAAAACAAACCAAAACGAACAAAATAAAAACCACTCCACTTATTATTATTATTTTTGTTTTTCAGTGGTTGCCACAGCAGATGGGCGCTTGATTTATCAAAGATTTTATGCTGGATAGGCTTCTTGACACAGTCCTCCCAATTATTTAGGCTTGGCACTGGCATTGAGAGTACATTAGCTTGTGTTCCCTGAGGCTGAGTTTGTGGCTACATGGTAACCTCTAATAGTTAAGCGGCTAACATTAATTTGTATTCTGGCCAGGTAAACATTTGTAACAACTGTTAAGAACTTCTTGTTCAAACAGGAGCATTACTGACTTTCACAATTCCTTCTAAAGTGTTGTTCATAATTGTGAATGCCAACTACTGTTAGTGAGAGGAGGTGCTGTGTGCCTGGCTGTCTACACCAGTGTTGTATTTGTCTCACCTGGAGGAAGCAAAGACAGCACTATTGGTTTTGATTGTGTTATGAAAAAGTATCTAATCTGATATCTGTTAAATTTTAATGCTGGTTAGTATCTGAGAATAATGTTTTGACAATCCTAATATTACGATTGTCTGTTGTTCTCCAAATACAAATTTGTCAGATTTTCCAAACTGGTGTTGTTCTTTTCTCTATAGTCTAAATGTGGTGTACTTTATTGTCTTTAGAACAACAACAGTGTCCGTCACTGTCCCAAGGGCTCCCAAATGGAATACTAGTTGTTTCATCTGGAGAAGGTGAAGACTACACAGTGTTGCTTATCTTTGTATATGCACTATTGTCTTATTTATAGGTTTATCCCCCAGAAAGAAATCTGCTGGCCTCTCAGCTTGCCTAGGTCTAGTTATTGTTAACCAGAGACAGATGGATAAAACGGAGTTAGCTACAAGTAAGTAAGAAACAAGCAGAAACTTTAGTGGCAATTGCAACCTTGGCCACAAGATGGCAGTAATGTACAGGATGGATACAAACAGAAGTAGCTTTATGCCAGCGTTGTCTGCGATGAAAGAAGAGAGACTGCTTTACTTTGGTAAATTTTAATTTATGTATATTTTTAGATATGACAGGGAAAGCACTGCTGGCCTTGCTTGTCCTGACGGAATGCCACTAGTTTTAATATTTCCTAATGTATGATGACAATCTGGAGACCAGGTGAACTTTTTGGGGGCACTTAACCGTTAAATGAGTGGAGCAACAGGGGAAAGGTTTTTGCAGAAATGTCTATAATAACCCACCAGCCCCAAGAAGTGCTGCAACTCAAACCTGGGTGAAGGCGATGGGAAAATAAGAATAGCTTGATGGGTTTCTTTGTCCACTCACCACTACCCACTATTTTACACATGTACACCACCGTAGCTCCCCCAAACTCACACTTCACAAATTTATGGTCAGATTTGCATCTGCCACCCTCTCAAACACTACTCGGCTGTTCAACATGCTCAAACCCACAAACCCGAATAAATCACCATATCATCTATATATGTTTTACAGCCTGGCACCCTAGTCTGTCATGGTTCTGGGTCCCCGTGTTTTTGATTTTTGTACTCTTATTTTTGATATTATGAATTATGACAGTTTGTGTTTTGGTTTCCCAGTGTTTATTCGGTGCTCCCTCTGTTTTCCATCGTCTCTGCCTGTGTATGCCTGTGTATGCCTGTGTATCCCCTGTAATGTAGTCACGTCTCTGTGTTAAGCCCGTGTCTCTTAGTCTGTCTTTGTGTTTGTGTTTCCTGTTTTATTTTGATAGTCCGCGTCTGATCTCAGTGTGTTCAGTTTATGCTTCCTTGTCTCGTCAGTTCTGATTTCCCCCAGCTGTGCTCTCCTTTTGTGTCTCATTCCCCTCGTTACTTCCCAGTGTATTTCAACCCTGTGTTTCTCTGAGTCAGTGTCGTGTCGTCCCTCATGCTGTGTGGATCTCCCTGTGTCTCACTGTGAGTTTAGTTTGTGAGTTTCCAGTTTAGTTTAGTTTAGTTTTTAGTTTAGTTTGCTTTTGTATGACTTTCCCCTGCCAGCAAATAAAGCTGAGTTCTTTGTGTTTAAACCTCGTGCCTGAGTGCCTGCATTTTGGGTCCAACTCCTGCCTGCCACACAGCGATTCATGACATAGTCAAAACCAGGATGTGGCAGGTGCTTTGCGGACTCCAAAGGGTATAACTGTGTATTGTAGAGAACCGTCTGGCATCACAGTGCCACCTGCCAAGAGCCTTTTAAGAGGTCCTGCTTAATCACAAAAGCTGCTAAGCCAACACTGTTCCCACAATCTTCCAATTGTGGAAGAGGGTAACTTTGAGACACTGTTCCTGTTCCTATAGTCTGTATAAAAATGGCCAAAGCTATACGACTTATTGGCTGTTTGGAAGGAGGAACTCCATGAGCTACAGCTAAATTCTGCAATACCATGTGCCAACATATAGTAGTTCTCCTTTTGTAAATGTTGTCACTTCTCTTAGTTCACTGTATATGGATGTTGTTTTATGAAGTAAGAAACCGCCAAATCTACATCATATGTTAACATATGCATTTGGGATTGCATGTCAGAGAACAGAGACCAGAGACCCGTGTGAATAAATAAGACTAATCATGTCAGTTTGCTGTGACCCACTCAAATGTTTAAAACATGAGTTAAGCTTTGCCAGAATCTAAGAATTATTTCAGTTGCCCTGTACCATTGCCATAGATGGTCCATCAGCATCACCGATTTTGTTATCTGCTGCTACAGGCATGCCGGTGGAAATGCTAGCACATCACATGCAGGTTGGTGGTGAGAAAATGACGTCAAAGCAGTTTTTACTTTGGCGACTACGTTTGAACCAGACAAATCATTGTTCAATATATGGTTTCAGCATCTTTATGTGACACAGTCTGCTTCGTCATTTGCAGTAGAACATGGCAACGAAGTAATAAGTGTCACAAAAAAAAAATTCTCCACTACAAAAATGCTGCTGTAATGTGCCAACAGACTAGTACTGGAAATGGGCACAGAAACTAACACCCTGTCACCTGGCTTTGGCTTCTTTCTTTTTTGTTAAACCAACTTTTCATCCTTTTTGGGACTGCAGCCAGATTGTGTTTTGCAATCTTGCAGGCCCAGCGGTGTTTAAAATGGAAAGCACTGACACAACCCAGGATATTTTGTTTTTTTTATCATTGTTAAGCCATTTCTCTTGCAGGAGTTTCAGAGGCCAATGCACAATGCACACGAGCAAACACAAGCTCAGCTGGGCTAAAGCCAAATGACTTGAACTACCTCCCGTTCAGCAATAAAATGAACCTCCTGTTTCCAGTCTTTATCAAACTCAAAACTGTATCCTTGGAACATGTTTGAATGTTTGATCAAACCTCCTGAGCGTGCGCTGGCTTTCAGGGTGGTATGCACTGCAATAATGCTGAGAGATGCTGAGCTGATTAATCACCTGTGCAGAGAGTGTAAGTTGGTGCCTTGATCTTTTTGTACAACTGTTAGAAGGCCAAAAATATCTAAAAACTTTACTAAAGCCTTGAGCACTACAGAAACAGTAATTATTCCGGTGAGAACTGCCTCTGCAAACATAATTGATGCACACATCATCATCAGTAAAAACTTGTGACCAGCTTTGGTGTGCAGAAATGGACTGACACGATCCTCAAAAAAAAATTAAATGGAGTATCTAGAATTCAGAACAAAAGTTTTGCGGAATTACACTTTATATCATAACGCTTGGCTCATCTTTGCAGCTTAGACAGATGTTTTCAATGCCGCAATGGCAACTTTTTCAACTTGTATGAGTTGAAGCAGGGTTGTCTGAAGGAAGATGTGCTTACATCTGGTGTCACAAATCGGATAGTAGGAATGGCATTTTGCTCTCATAAGACCCTTTAATTGGCCAGTGTTTCCCATATGTATTTTCTAAACGCTGAAAGTAGAGCCATGGGGATGTAATCACATCTTTGCTTTTTAAACACCGAGACAGAAACTCTGCTCCTGTAGGACTCTTTGTTGTTATTATTGAGCAGAAAAGTTATTCTGGTATTTGGCAGCACAAATATTTAAAGGTTGTAAAGCAGAATAACAAAGAAACAGCGTGGCATGCCTTTGCTCAGAAAAACTTGTGCAATCTCTTGTTTAAAGGTTTTTTATTTTTTATTTATCTGGATTTATTTTTCTCTCAAGCAGGTCTCTGAAAGAATGTGAAGCTGGAGCTGTAGAGACAAGAAAGGTGTTCTTGCCACAGGAACCTGTACTACAGGAAATCTTCAAGGTCACTGCTCCAAAGTGGACCTGCCTGCAATGGTAAACCCTGCCCCAAGTGAAGGGATATTCCATGTTCTGGCCCAGCCTTCCGTTATCACACAGCCTGCACTGTCATTTGACTGTTGATTGTGTGATAATATCAACACTTACTTTTTCCACACCTCTTGTCACTGCAAAAATGGTGAGGGAGTCAAAGCCCCTGACTCTTTACAGTCACTGCTTTCTCTCTGTGCTGATGCTAAAGAGCTGCTGGCTGCAAGGTTCCACCTCCCAGAAGCCTGCTGTGTTAGCAGACTCCCAGCAGGGCTCACAGGAGTATACCCATTCAATCCGCCTGGATGGTGACATCATTCTGGGTGGGTTGTTCCCTGTGCATTCCCGTGGTGAGAGGGGGATGCCATGTGGTGAATTGAAGAAGGAGAAAGGCATCCATCGACTGGAGGCCATGCTATTTGCCATCGACCTCATCAACAAAGACCCAGACCTGCTGCCCAATGTGACACTTGGGGCACGAATCTTGGACACATGTTCACGTGACACCTATGCCCTGGAGCAGTCCCTTACTTTTGTCCAGGCACTAATTGAGAGGGATGGCTCTGATGTTCGCTGCACTAATGGTGATCCTCCCATCTTTGCGAAGCCAGATAAAGTTGTGGGAGTCATCGGCGCATCGGCCAGCTCTGTATCGATCATGGTGGCGAACATCCTACGACTGTTCAAGGTACAAGAATGCTGTGTGATTCCTTGAAGTTTTTGTTTGTTTGTTTTTAAGAATAATGCTTGGTTATAGCAGTGATTCGAGGAGGTTTGTGTATCGGTTTTTGGTGTTAGGTTGGGTCAGTCAACAGAAGTTTGTGGTTGTTGGAGTACTTCATTGTACCTCATCATACGCTTGGTAGTCCTAGTACTTGTAAGGACCAGTCTCTAAAGCCGTAAATTCTGAATATATATGTCGATAAATACTTGTATGAACAATCAAATGTTATTTAATTAATATTTAACAGCTTCATACACTGTCACTAACTCCATGACAACTCCAAGAGTTAGAAAGCTAATATTGTTATCTCAAAATAATGTTTAGAATCATTATTTTTACTAATGATTTTTTAACTGAAAGAACATTTATACCCATTAAGTTGATAAAGTAAATCATGTGTATATACAAGTAAGATACAGAATCTTCTGTATGTCAGTTTAATGCTAAATGTACTTGTTGAAAGCATGTAAAATATTTACATGTAGAGAGATTTATTGTGTCAATCAATCTGAAGTGTATTTTAAGATGTAAACATTGCAAAACACAAAAGTGAGGTTGTACACACAGTACACCTCAGTACTGACCTCAGTAAATACTTTGATAAGTTTATGGCCTCCATCACTAGCTTCAGGTCTTATCTAATAAATAATTACATTTATTTTCATAAATTGTGAATCCATCTAAAATTAAATCCACAGTTAATCAGGGTATGCTACTGGGGATGGCTGCCCTGTGACTGATGAGTTGCTACCATTTGCAATGCAGTGTCATGGTTCCTAAGATAATAAGATTCAGCCCTTGCTTGTCATGTCCACTATAAAAAAACAAGATACTTCTCATGGGATCTTTTATGTACAGCCTTTGGTCTTACAGTGTATATAAATTATCTGCCAGACACCTTTTTTAAAACCAGATATTATAATATCGCAACATCTTCATCTTTGGGAAAACTTCTGGGAGTATCCTGCAAAAAATTTGAATATGCTGACAAAAGCATCTTTAACCCAAAACAGAGGGACAGGTCTATGTTTGGTGTGAGAAGCAGATTACTGGGTGTTTTCACAGCCTGGCTAAATCTTCTGTTGACCTCCACAGTGTGAAAAGATTCACAGTGTGAAGAAAAAATCGACTTGTCAGCAGTTGTGGATTCAAAAAATCTCCAAGCTGCTTGAGTCAAGTAAGGTGAACATATTTTTATTTGAGACGATGCGCTGATTATATGAATAAACATTAGTGATGTGCCTGTACTTGGATATAAACCATAGTGATGTTAGTAAATGCAGAAAGCATATTTGAGTTGTTCAACCGATCGTGTTTAAAAAGCACAAGAAAATCTGACTCCTTGGGACCAAAATATTAAGAAACAAGGCAAAGAAAGGAGTCAAAACATTTGCACACTTCTGTATCTGCTAAAGATTTCTCTTTGCAAAAATCACAATTTAAGACATTAAAGTACAATTTAATTCTGTGATATTGCAATCATCTTCTATTCAGCCATGATCCATCGTGTAACATGTATGAAGTGGAAAGTTAAGCATTTACCTTTGTAAATTAACTTGACAATGAAGTAGGAGACATTTTCCTCTACTGTTTGGTAATTTACGAAGATAAATTTTATTTGACATGCCTGTCAAACAGTATCTTACAATACTGTTTCCCCAACTCTCTGTGAATGGTACTCATGGCCATTGATCAGTGGTTGTTGATCCATGGTCATGAGAATTTGCATATTAATGATCAGGGACCTAACCTCACAGTCCATTGTTCATTCAGTGGGCTGGTTTCAGTCATTGTGCAAATGTACTGTTTATAAGATTGGGGAAACCTGCAGTCAGCTGAGACTGAAGAAGTCCCTTGGATGAGGGACGAAACATTTCTCCTACTGAAAACGCTACGTCCAGATGAACAGAATCAACTTTTGGGATTTCCTTTCCTGGATTATTGAGCATGCATCACGGGATAAAAAAAAAAACCCTGATTAAACATACACCTGTATTATTGGAAAATTGTACATAAAGTATCAAATAATAATTATTCTACAGAAAAATGTTCCCAAGCACCGTTAAATGGATTAATAATACTGTTGTATATGTTTAAGTTTGAGCTTGTTTTAAATACTTAACATTCTGTTAAATGTTCAGCAACATATTCTGGACCACATATCTCTATAAAAAACACCCAAAAAACCCATTAATGAGACATAGGCCTACATCTTAATTTTTGTTTGTTTGTTTGTTTTAAAGTGTAATATATTAAATATATTAATAACAAAAGAAAAACCAGCTTAATCAAAAACACTGAGCAGTGTGTGATATGGTATGATATGTTTAGAATAGAATAGAATAGAATAGAATAGAATAATCCTTTAATTGTCCCACAAGGGGAAATTTGGTTGTAACAGCAGCCAAAAAGACAAATATACAAACAAACAGTACTCAGGACACAGAACAGAAACATACACAATTTTTCTTACATATTTACATTAAAGACAGTGGTTACTATATACAGAGAGTACTGTACAGTTTTTATTAAATTAAATAAAAATAACTGCAGATAAGAGGCAGACCAGGTTGTAATGCGAATCGGTTAATTAACTTATTGCAGTTACAGCGCAGATGTAAACATCTATGTTTTTTGGGAGCAGTTCTGATTGTAAAATCCATTGTCAATATCTACAGGGGGATTCAAATCATTAATCTTAAGTTGCACTAATTAACAAAATTTTTACACTCCATCTTCTCTAAATTACACATGTTAAGATGGTTAGCAAGTTGAAACTCATCTGTTCCCATAATAAATCACAATTGTTTACTTGCTAATGCAAATTGGGTTTCCATACATCATGTGGAAGGGAGTTGGAGACAGCTTGACTTGTATGCTAGTCTTGCATCGGTTTACCAAGAAAGATCAGAGGTTTATCAACAGTGTGCATGCATAAACCACCAGAAAAAAACTCTGGGTTTTTCAGATTGCCCTGTTTCCGCCATTGTTAAAACCCTTAAAATGGAGACTAATCTAAGCTAGCCTGCTTTCCTATGACTATGAAACAAGCAGCGCTTTCAGCAACAATAGCTGACTGCACCCCCCAGATGTCAGTAATGTACAGGATTGATTCCAAAAGGCTGGAGCTTATAACAGCATGTTCTGATATGAAGGAACACATTTTAATTTGTTTGTTTTTAGATTTGACACTGCAAGCACTTATTGCCTTGCTCTAAAGCTGACAGCTGCTTGCTCGTGGATATTCTAGTTGCATTAGTAACCTTACAACCATAACCATATGCCAGTCAATAATATCCCACTCTCTCTTTGGCAGCCACTGAAGTTGCTGGTCTGAAATTTCAAAAACCTTTACTTCATATACCACCCACTTCATGTCACCACTGGTTGTTTTTCCCGTAATCACTCAAATTTGCTGAATGTTATTAACTTTCTATGACCTCTGGTCAACATGCCAATGCTAATGGCTTCCAATTGAGGATGTAGCTTCAGTTTTATCCTTCTCTCAGCTGGATACAGAATAGATAACGTGTTTATCACTGACAAAACGTTGATCTCAGCTGTTGCCTCATTCTCTGCACAGACAAACTGTGTCTGAAGGCAGCGAGTTGCTGTGCACAGCAGCAGACATACTCCACTGCGTTAAATTAGTCATGAAGTGTATGATTTTAATGTGTGTGTGTGTGTGTGTGTGTGTGTATTAGAACCCTAACAGCTTAATGAGGACGGAAAGGCCCAACAACATCGCTTATCTAAAATTAGCCAGAGATGCCTCTGGGGGCGGTGGGGGAGGGGGTGGTGGTGGTGATGGGAATAGCCAGATAATGCTGACGCAGAGGTTTCCTCACCAGTGCTGTCACAGCCTCCAGCTATAGTCACAACACTGACAGATAACAAGGCTTATTGAAAAGGCTCTCTTTAGTTGAGGATACTCTGAGTAAAGACACTACGATAGGCATCCCACTTATACCCCATTTGGTAATAACTAAAAAAAATAGTGTAACCACATATCCAGATTCTGCATCCAGATAGAGTTGTATTGTTTTTAAGCACTTGACTCATATTTTTAATGAGTGTGCTATTTCACAAAATGAACATTCTCAATACAGTCATGGACTGTATATAAATTAATTTCCATGACATTACCCATTTGTTAGTTATGTGCTGTTGTGAAACCCTGTGTTTAGTGGGGGGGTTTTCCCCATCAACCACGTGATGTTTTGAAACCAGGCTGGATAAAATGCACTGCACAAAGTGGCAACTTTATAAAAGGGATACAACTTATTGAAATTGTATTCAATATGGCTTCAGAACGACCAGCTTAAACTCATGGAAATAGTTTACTGAAGTCAAACATCACGTGACCCTGTACAAGCCATCATCCTTTTCAAACCTCAACTTTCTTTAATTTTCCAAGATAGGATATTACTAACACACAGCAGTAAGTGATAATCAGTCATTTCAATAATAAGTCATCCATAGAGTGTGCTGATCTCCTTCCTTCTCTCCAGAGGATGAACCTTTTGATGACTTTACAGCCTTTCTTCTTTTGCAACCTTTTACTCCTGAGGTGAAATATGACAATTTTATTTCCTCCGTCAGTAAAAAATATTAATATTTCCAGTCTTGATTGCAAAGAGATTTGCTTTTAATAAAAGCATTTTTCCTCCTCTTCAGACACTTCACTGAGGATATAAGGGGTGAGATATTCCATCTAAAACTGTGATATCCTCTAAGTTCATTTGCATAATATTTGCACATCCTTTTCACACTATAACACACAGCGTGAGCACAGTCTTGTGTTCAGGACACTCTGCTGCTACATTGCTTCATGCTGCTGCGTTATGTCTGCATGGGAGGAACTCAACCATGGTGTCTGTGTTTTGAATCTGCTGCAGGTTTAGCCAAAAACACAAAATAAAAAAGGAATCAGGTGAGAAAATACCAGAAAGAGCAATGAAAACAGAAGGAACCTTCTTATACCCTTCTATTTGAACAGTCAGACGAAGAAGAAGATCTGAGCCTCCAGTCTCCCAGCACTACGACAGCATGGTAATATCAAATGTAAACAAACCACCAAATCCATTCCAGTGCCGATAAAAGTAATTATCAGGAGATTCATCGCATCTGGATCCAGTGGTGTTCAGAAGCTAACTACTATAGGAAATACATTGTTGGGTTGTAACAGTATTGATATTTATCCTGAGCTACAAGATTTTTGTCATGGTTCCTGTTATGTTAAATTTGATAGTTTCACTGATGACATATTTTTTGTACATGTTCTAAATGCGTTTACGAACAACCTTCAGTTTACTTGTGAGTTTAGCAAGGATAAAATACATTTACTCAATATGTGGGTCGTTTTAAATAATGGGGCACTTTCTACTGCTACTTTCTAATATACTGTTGTTGGTCAATAGCATGCATACTAAAACATTTAAGAAGAGTACACCTAAAAGCCAGTTGAGGACATTGTATCAAACAAGAGAAGAATTTATAGCAAAAGCAGTAGATTTCTTTTAGTAGATGAGAGAAGTCACTTAGTCACTTGGTGACCTTACCCTTGTAACTTTACAGATTGACACCTCTGTCAATCGAGAGGAAATAATAATCATACAAGACTGTGTTCGGGTCAGAATCTTTGGATTGGTGTGTTTACATGAATCATTTTTATTCCAATCAGATTTTTAAACTGATTACTTGTCATACACCTCTCTAACATAAGCAGCAGTTCTGTGGCTAGAGACCTCTAGCTTTGTCTTATCTGACCAAAGAGCACACTTTCAGCATGCATAGTCTTTCTCCAAGTTTTCCCTAGCATACTTCAGTCTGGCTAGAAGACTCCTGCATAAGTGGAGTTTTTCTTGCTCTTCAACCACAGTCCATTCCTGTGCAGGGTTTAAGGCTACGTTCACACTGCAGGCGAAAGCGCATCAAATCCGATTTTTTTGACCCTATGCGACCCATATCCGATCATGGTATGACAGTGTGAACGGCACAAATCCGATATTTTCAAATCCGATCTGGGTCACTTTCGTATGTGGTACTGAATCCGATACCTATCCGATGTTTTAGAAAGCGACTGCTGTTTGAATGGTCATGTCGCATTAAATCCGTCTTTTACGTCACTGACACAAGACAGACGGCAATTATCAGCGCCCGAGAAGACATCGCGAACGCTTCCTGGCCATCCAGTGTAGATGTTAGTGAAACTGTTGGGAAAACAACGTTGGAGAAACGTGAACATTTTATTTGTACTGTATAATCTGCAGATTCTGACAGAAATCTGCAACTATCCTTTGAAGCACCGCTCCTCTAAAACAGCAATAAGGATCATTATTAGGTTATCTACATTATTATGTAAATAACAAAATAACTTAAGCAAAAATTGGGAAAGGTAAAGTCCGAAGTCTTTATATTAACGGCCATCAGTCAAACAATACTGTTTGCTCTGGGTCTAAACAGAGCGCGTTGTGTGTGACGTCTTCTTTTGCGCATGCACGCAGGCATTTTATTTGTAGTGTGAACGAGCAGACAAAAAAATCAGATTTGATCAAAAAATCAGAATTGAGCATTAAGACCTGCAGTGTGAACGTAGCCTAAGTGGTTGTCTTCTTTGAGACTACAATTCCAGACTCGGCTAAGTCATTCATTAGTGTGTTGACAGTTATCTTGGGTCTTTACACACAACTCGCACTAGCTTTTGGTTCAGTGTTTTTAATATTGACAAGGGTGACACAGCTAATTATAAGGTTTGGGTGGGGGTGGGGTGGGGGTCATTGCTTTTTCACATAAGGTGACGTCGGAAGCTTAAACTACCTAATTTGTTTGATGAGCTGAAATATGAAAGTGTGACAGATGCGCAAAAAATGGTATTATCCTACCCTTACCTAACGACCATTCATTTCACACTCTGCCTCTTCAAAATGTGAAATGGACATGTTGGACCGGCACGTCTCCTACATGTTTTACTGTGATATTGGGCTGGTATGTCCCTTTATCTTCTGTTGGTTGCTTTGATGACTTGTCAAGGCGTTTGAAACATCTCAAAATGTTTTTTTGAATATGACTATGAGTTTACTGTACTCACACGGCCTCTGCATAGAGCCAATTGTGATATGGTGGAATGGGAGATTTGCATCATTGATGCATGTGCAAATGCACGATGCTATCATGTCAATATGGGCTGAAATCTATGAGGAATTTTTTCAGGACTATATTGGAAATATGTAACATAAAGAATTAAAGCACCTTTGAAGGCAAAGGGGATCCAAACCTTTTCGGCAAGTTGTACCAAATACAGTACCAGTGAGAGTATTTCTATGGTAAAAATTCTTATGGAGTGACACAACCATCTTGACCTGAACTGAATACTGGCTAAAAACCAAGAGTAGGTGGCACTGGAGGTTTAACAATTTGTTATTCATCGTTGAATATCTAACAGTGTGACCTCTTAGTGGCACCATCACACAAGACCATCTCTTAATAATGTCCTAAAACTGTGAATGTGAGGGTGAAATCACTCCTGCCTCTATAAAAATGAATGCACACTGAAGGTGTCCTGTGGCTATTCTGTCGTGATTACCTAATCACTCTATTGTTTGAAAACAAATGAAAATGTGAGAGGAAAGAAATATAGGAGAGGGTGGACAGAAGTGAATTGGAGGGAGAATTTGCTCACTGTAGTAGCAATTTATAAGTGTTTAGTTCATAATCACAACCTCATTATGCTGTCTGAAGCTGCCACTCTCTCTTTTTGTCTTTGTGTTAATAAAGCTTTTCATAACTTATTTTTATGGTTTCAATTTGTAATTCATCCAGTTTTAATGAAACAATTTTTAAACTGTCAGACTTTAACCAGACAGATATACTGTGTATCATGCAAGGTAATACATGGAGATATTCTCATCCCAGTTATATTGGTCAAAACAAAAGCTGCACAATGTGAACACTAAAAAAGAGGTAAAAGTACCAGAAAATGTTGCAATTAATATCAATAATCAATCAATCAATCAATCAATCAATCAATAAAAGCCTTCACAATAACAAAAGGTTTGTAAAAGTCTCCACTTAAATTTTAACTTTGTCAGTAAGTTTAAATTAGTTTTTATCTTATTATTGACCTCAAGTTTGCTAATAAAGACAAATTCAATTTTTCACTTTCTGTGAAAGTGATTATTTTTAGTTTTGCACAGTTATATCAACATTGTTTTGCTCAAACCTTTACCATCTCTGTGTAAATGTATTGCACTTTCTCTTGTTTTTCTCAGCCTTTCTCAGATGTATAAAAATCCCATTATTCTTCCACTGGGTACCAAATCTTAGCCATTTAGGAATAAAACAGCCCCGAGTAGGGTGGGGTTAATGCTCGAAAATCTCAAGCTGCTGTTGGTGGTCAGTATGACCTGCAGAGATCATCTATGATCAGCTGAACCGGAATAATGGTCAGAGGTCTGCTGGTTTTAAGAAAAGACTCATATTCAAGCACACAGACTACAGACTTCATCTTTGATTCAGAGCCACATCATTTCAGAATGATAGTTGAGCAAAGTGGTGTGATGGTGTTTGGGGAAATTAAATTAGTAAGTCATGTTGACTTCACACAATTATAACCTGTAGGTGTGAAACTCCAATTTAGAGTTGACATCTACACAGAGTTGCATCTGTGTTGACATAACTTCAACACAGATGCAGAATAAGATGAACTACTGTTTGTAGTTGGATAATACATCACGTAAGCCACTTCTTTCTTATAGTCATTTCTTCATGTTCAGTGAAATTATGGTTAAGCTTTTTAATTTTAATAAAATGGTGAAATTGTCTTTATTGAAAAGTGCAATGCTTTCTGCCAATACACTTGAATTGACTCATTTGTGACTTTGAATGAAACTAACTGATGTAGAAAATACTAAAATGTACAGTATACACACCCAACGTGCACCCTCTGTTTTTTTTTTCTTAAGTTGTACTCAGCAGGACAAAATAAAAACAAAATCCCCTGTCCAAAGATAATACAAAAGAATGGCTGAATAAGAAAATAGCCAAGATGTTTCAGTGAAACTAAAATGAAACAACATTGTAAAGAAAAGTGAGTCAAAATTCCTCCACAATGATGTGAGAGGCTGCACAAGAGGTTTTTTATTTAGCCAAATAATATTAATATTATTATTAATAATAATAATATTGATAATAATAATATTAATAATAATAATAATAATAATGATCAGCTAGTCCCAGATAGCTGAGTCACATTTCATTTTATTTTATTTTTTTCTTGATGGGGAAAAAATAATAATGGAGAAAAATCAGCATAATAAAAGAGTCATTCTATGCAGACCTGTTTCCTACCAACAATGCTGTAGATAGAAACCAGTTTTGGTAAAAGGCAGAACGTGACAGGATGCTTCAGGAAGGACTGGGAAAAACTGGGAACCTATCATGTGATAATATTGCATCACTGCCTAGCTGGCTGTGTGAACTGAAGCATTACTAAAAGATGGAGGGAAAGTTCGCAGCTCTTGATTGGTGGATGGGAGCCCTACAGGCAACTGCTTACGCAACAGGAATAAGTGCGACTCCTCTTCTGTCTCCTCACATTGTTATTTTAGATTTGGATCAAGACATGCTCAAGGAAGTGAAACCCCCTACAGTGAGTCACAACTGCAACTGGTTTGTTGACCACTGACCCACTCTTTATCATTCTCTCAACACTTTATTACTGCTTAGAGACAATCTAACCCAGTGTAAGTGAAGTGTGATGTCATTTGAAGTTTTGACTTATGGGTCATTTAATCTTAAATGGAATGACCCACAAGCTTGACCATCTGATTTGAATAAAATATTTGTGGTCCAGATTTTGAACATATAAAATGAGTGTTTCAATGAGAGCTTCATATATCAAAGAAATGAAAACTTCAAGATATAATTTTTTGAAAAATGGTCTGTCAACACACACATCTTTTGCACATTGAAATGGTTTGCTGTGTCTCCCACTGTCAAGAGGACATTCCAGGATTCAGACAGAGTTACCCTAGGAGGCCTCTAGAAAGTCTTTAATTCTTCAGCAGAACCAGTATCTGCAGCTTTATGTGACAAAGTAACCTACAAAATAACCTCCAGCAGGTTACTGGTGTGAATGTGTTTGACCAAACAATCAGAAACAAACTCCATGAGGGTGGCCTCTGAAGGTTGTAAAACAGCTAACTGATCATTTGCAGAGCAATGTCCTTTTTAAGTAGTATCAGTTGGGTATTAAAGGTACTGCATAGCACAAGTTTCAGTCATGCAGGGATTAAAATAAGTATTGAACATGTCACCAATTTTCTAAGTAAATATATTTCTACAGGTGCTATTACAATCAAATTCTCACCAGATGTCAACAACCACACTCATTCATCTTCATCAACCTGGTAGATGTTAGCAGATTTTTTGTCAAGAATAACTCTTTTCTATTTATCTATTTTCCATTCATTCTTCCTTCAATTATATGAAGCGTGCCAGTATCATATGCTGAAAAACTGAAAAATTACTGATAGATTTCAGTTTGTGTCATCCAAGTGACTGAAAACTGAAGAAGTCACTTGGATGACTGATGAAACATTTCTCCCATTGAAAAGGCTTCATCAAGATGAACAGAATCAACCTTTTGGAATTTCCTTACCTGGATGATCAAGACACATATTCAAATTAAACTAAGGGTATGTACTTGGCCCTGTAAATCTTGGAAACAGTGTCTAACCAGATACTTGATCTGGATAGCATTAACTTGGCCTTTAGTAACACTGTTAGGAATCTTGGATTGTATTATTTTAGGGTCTTTACACTACAAAAAAGGCCTTGAGGCAACTGCTGTTGTGATTTGGCAGTATATAAATAAAACTGAATTGAGTTGAATTTGCCTGAGGGCCCGACATCTTTTACTATGCTCTGTGCTCACTGCCTGGGACAGTGAATCTCGATTTGCATTTGCCATAGACTAACAGGACAACACTGGCGCACTGTGCTTTTCACAGATGAGAACAAATTTTCCCTGAGCACATGTGACAGGTGTGAATTCATCTGGAGATGCCACAAAGATTGATATCCTGCCTGTAACACAATTCAGCATGAACAGCCTGGGTTCCTGAGAGTATGCAGGCATATCTTGTCCAGATCATATCTGTCCAGATCTGGAAGGAGCCATCATCTGTTGTCTCGTTAGGAGCATGCCAAAAAAAACTATTGAGTTTTTTCCATTTTTAATTGCTATAATAAAATTTTAGCTAAATGGACTAGCATGGTATATCATTTATTCATTTTGATTTTTAGAGTGTATTTGGATACAACCCTCTGTAGGCTGATAATGTTCATTTCCATCAAATAACATGGCATCCTTTCTAACACATTACTCAGTTCAGCATAAGTATCCAGGATGATTTTTTTCTTGCCATTGACATGCGTGTTTTCAAAGTGTTCCTTTAATTCTTTTAGCAGTGTAAGTTGAGTCAAAAAAAGGAACATGCAACTATTTCAATTAATGTCAAGTCTTAGCCTGGGCATTTACGCGTAGTCTGACTTTGTTTGAAATTGCTAAAATGCCTTCCAGTTAATTATTTCTTAGTCTGGAGGTTTTCATTCAGCCTTATTTCCCCACTCCAGCACTTCTTTGCCTTTCTCACTCCCCTCCTGTCCATCTCAGAGAATTTCAATTAACATGACTCTTTTACCTCTCCTGTTGGAATTGAACATGCATTGTCTATAGACCTTCTGAATGTCAATGCAGCTGTAACTCATTCATAACCACCAACCAATCTATCGCCAATCTTTTCACTTCACCTTATAGATCTGCGCTGCATGAGTGTATATGTTTCCAGTCAATTGAGATATTGCTACACTGGATTCTATCACTGACATGTTTCTGTGTTGCCGGAAGTAATAAAACAAAGCAGCTCTGTCAATGTTGTATTTCCAAGGTTTTCCTAGGTTCCTAGGCACTTATTATTTTCCAGCTCGGCTGCAGGGGTTGCAAAGTGAATGTGGTGAATTTTCTACCTACTGAATGAACTGCAGTCACTCCTGGAAAATACAGTTGTCCCTTTCATTAGTGATACTACCTCCACTATGCTGTACCCTGTCATTATATACTTTAAAAATAAAGTTTAGTAATTTTAGTCATGTTGTAGATCAATCAGAGAAAGTTATATTTTCTGACATTTATTGACTGAAGATAGTGTATTTTCATCTGTTTAGATTTGATCTTAGAGTTTCATTTTTTTCTCAATCAAACTTCTTTAAACTATGTCCTTCAGGCGTCCACCCACTCAGCAGATGGTTTTTTTTTTTGGGAAGAGTCCGTGTGTTTTTCCATTGGATTTCTATAACTAAGTGATGATGAATCCATTATTTGCTTAAAAACTATTATTTGCCTTGAAAAACCCTTGACTTTGATGCTCTCCTTTAAGTGCTCTGAGTCACACAGAAGATGTGAATGTGTGTTTGACTTAAACGGTCTGCTACTAATTTTTTTTTTTTCCATCAATATCTGAAGTGCTCAGATGCTCCTGTGCAGCTGTTTTTTGTGGTGATTGGTAATTTGTCATTCACTGTGCTACCTGATTTATCAGATAAGCTCAAGGGTTTGGTTCCACCCTCCCCATCACCATGTTTTAAAATGCATTGGTGATGCATGGTAAGTGTTGAGTCAGGGTTGGAAGTGACACTGATGAGATCAAACAGTAACAAGACATTTATTGGAACGCCGAGGGTTTTTATGCTTGAATAAGTCGGTCAAATGGGGAGGGATGGGCTGTCATCTTGGGAGATTCTGTCATAAATGGAGGAGCCATCTTCTTATTCTGTCTTTGTACACACTTCATGCTTCATTTGTGTTTCTGACACACTCCCATGCTCGTCTCTTCCTCTCTGCTGTTCGGCCGTCATGTCTGAATGCGTTAGTAGCTCTAACTGCTGTGGGAGAGGCTTTCCCTAGTCCGCTCAGTGTTGCCAGTTGTACCTCAGCTATGGAACAGGAATGAGATTTTTTTTTTTGATTAACTGAGTAATTAGTATGTCTAGAACATATCATAATTTATAGAAACATCCTAATTCAAGTTTCTAAAAGGCCTAGTTGATGTCTTAAAATGTCTCTCTGACTAAATATAATTCGTTTACGATGATATGAAACCAAGAGAAGAAGCAAATCTTCTCCCAGCTACATTAAATTACATCACCTTACATACATTAATTTTGATCAGCAACTTTTGTAGTTGGTTTTTAGCTCTTTTTGGTAGTTTTTAAAAATATGTTTTATTTTACAGGACACTATACCGTATAGAAGCACTTTGTGGAGTCCCCTTATTTCCCAAGGGGTTGCCACAGTAAAAGGATCTTCATGTTTGCATTAGCACAACTTTTAAGTTTAACTCTTTGTAGTAACCTTTTGTAATGCCTTTGTGTGTGTCATGGTGCAGCTCGAGAACCACGCAGAAATGCAATACGTCAGCACATACGTCAGCACACTCTCAATTTAGCAGCGGAAGAAGATGGTCAGCAGCTCCCTCTTCAGGTTGATCCCCCTAAGTCCCTGCTGGGCCTTCACAACCTCAAGAGGTGTTTTGTTAGATACTCCTCCTTGGAAAAAACATCCCACTTATCCAAGCTTTGGACCAGTGCTTGAGAAGTACACTAGCTCATGAGGCTGAGTTTTTGCCTCCTTCTAGAATCAATCAAAAATCAATGATCATCAGAAGGCATAGCATACATTTTCCCTGCTATGCAGATGACACGCAGCTTTAACTGTCCATGAAGCCAGATAACACACACCAGAAATCTTACTATGGATGGCATTACTTTGGTCTCTAGTAACACTGTGAGGAACCTTGGAGTCATTTTTGACCAGGATATGTCCTTCAATGCACATATTAAACAAATATGTAGGACTGCTTTCTTCATCCTGTCTCAGAATGATCCTGAATTCATGCACTTATTACTTCTAGGCTTCTAAGATATTATTATCAGGATGTCCTAAAAACTCTCTGAAAAGCCTTGAGTTGAGCCAAATTGTTGCAGCAAGAGTACTGACAGGGACTAGAAAGAGAGAGCATATTTCTCCTATATCGGCTTCTCTTCATTCGCTCCCTGTTAAATCCAGAATTTAATTTAAAATCCTGCTCCTGACACATACAAGGTCTTGAATAATCAGGCCCCATCTTATCTTAATGATGGATATAGTACCATATCACCCATTAGAGAACTTTGTTTGCAGATTGCGGGTTTACTTGTGGTTCATTTAAAATATTTAATATTTAAAAGTAGAATGGGAGACAGAGCCTTCAGCTTTCTGGTCTCTGAGGAAACAGCTTCCAGTGTGGATTCAGGTGACAGACACTCTCTCTACTTTTACGATTAGAAACATTCTTTTTTGCTAAAGCATATAGTTAGGGCTGGATTGGGTGACCCTGAATCCTCCCTTAGCTTTGTGGCAGATTCTCCCGTATTCATCCCCTATCTAGACATTTAGTTGTATTAATTTGCTCATTTTTAGCACCACAGATAGCAGATCACTTCAGTCTGTTTTTATGACAAAAATGCTGACTACATAAATACAGTTTATGGTCATTCATTCTGACCTTCTTCGTCATTCCATCATATCTTGATGTTAGCTGGTGGCAGATTTGAGGCACAAGTCCCTGCTGTTTTCTTTCAGATGAAATGAGCCTCTTCCTGTGTGGGAGCTTCAAGAAATAGTGAGAATGTGTTAACACCTAAATCTGAAGTGAACAGCTGCAAGTTTGAATGCGCTACAGGACGTCAGGACTTATGTGCCTTTACTAAATATTACACTTTTGTTAAATTCCAAACCGGAACTGAACAAAACCTTTAACCTCCTAACCTCCTAGGACCTGGCATCCACATATGTGGACATCACATTTTGGGTTATTTAGACCAAAATACTTAACCTTTCTCTAGAGGGACCTAATATCCACTTACGAGGACACTATACTGCTACTGTTCTATCAAAATTTTAAATGAATATCCTTATATGTGGCTCTCATTTTTCTTAGAAACAAAAATGAGGTAAAAAAAAATAATCTGGTAATTCTTTGTTTTTACATTCATCAGGTCCCAAAATCAGACCAAATATGTCATGGTCCTGAGTCTGCCAACTCAGTGTTCTGTGTTTCTTTATTCTTTTGTTTATTCTGAGTATGTATTCTGTTATGATTTTCCATTTGTTAGGTTTCTGTTCTGTGCCTGCCCTGGTCCCACTGTGTTCTGTTTGTCTATGGTGTCACACTGGCTGTATCCCAATTCAGGGTCTGCAGCCTTAAAGTACGCAGCCTCAACGATCCTCAAGGGCCGCGTACTTAAAGACCGCTAAGGCCGGAAGTGCGAGGCTTGTGAAATGGGACGGTCTAGCCTCCGTTACGCTGCCCAGGTTGCCTAGCAACCATGATACTAACAGCTGGAAACGTTTCATACAGCTTTGTTTGACAGAAATGAAGGAGAAAATCTTTTGTTCATTTGTTTGTTTGTTTCTACATGAGTTTTGATCATTCTCTGTAAGATTAAGGTCAGCTATTGAACGGCGTATATTTTAAAGTAAAGGCTGTAAAACCAAGTTAGTACAAACGTCACTAATGTCACATAACTTTGCCGACATGTGGCCAACAGTAATGTTTTAATGTTCTTCGTTATTAAACATTTGCACATAAATAAGTGACATGATATTCAGTACTTACTTAAAGTTTACTCTTCCGGCGCCCTTCATCCACCGCGCTATGCATTCTGGGATACGTTGGGCCACGAAGTCTACACCGCCACGTCCTTAAAATTCAGGGAAATTAAGGACGCATTTGAGGGCCGCATTTCGAGCAGCCTTTGAATTGGGACAGCCTTCGTCGCGTCGCGGTGACGTAATCGGCCTTAAAATGCGGCCTTTAAGGCTGCAGACCCTGAATTGGGATACAGCCACTGTCTGCTTGGGAATCTGTCTGTTTAGTTCAGTGTCTTGTCTGATTCTGTGTCTGAGTTTCCTGTTTCATTCTGAAGGTCTCCGTCTCATGTGAGTGTGTTCAGATTACGTTTCCCCTGTCCCGTCAGCTCTGATTTCTCCCAGGTGTGTTGCCCTCCTGTCTCTCATCCCCTGATTACTGCTGTGTGTATTTAAGCCCTGCGTGTTCTCCTGCCTGTTGCCGGTTTGTCTGTGTTCCACGGTGTTCAGTTCCTCTGTTGCGTCTCTCTGCCCCGCACCCCGTTTCTTATGCTCTCAGGTTTGTCATTTAGTTTTCCCAGTTTAGGTTTTTCCAGTCATTTGTCATTCCTCACTGCCTGTTCTGTCACTGCCACTTCTGTAAATAAACGTCACTCTCATCAACAGTCAACTGCCTGCATTTTGGGTCCTTTTCCTCCTTCACCACACGGCTCGCCCCGGCAGCCGTGACAAAATATCAAAGAGAAATTAATAATGCATGCCATGGAAGGGTTTGGGTCTTAGGAGGTTAACTGTATTTTTTTCAAGGAACCAAACAATTCACTACACACCCCACTGTGCTTCTAGCTTTCAGCTAAAGCTCTCTCTCTCTCTTTCACTCACTCCCTCTTGCTCCGTGTGTGTAGAAAAGGCTATTACCAAGCCAGATCCATCTGTGATGGTTTAATCACTATGTTTATTCACCCTTTTTGCCCCAGATTCTATTTTCACATTCCTCATGTTAATATTGCTCTCTCTATATCTCTGCCAGTTTTTTATGTCAGAAGTCATAATTCGCACCGAGAGGATTAACTGGACAATGTCTCAGTGTTTATACTGATGTGAAACATTAATCTTAATTTTTGCTGGAATACTTGGAGCATAAAGATAATATGCTATAATAATAAAGATAGTTCTTGAAGTACATGCAGTCTTTACGGGGTTATCTGGACTTTTCAAGGTTATGAAATTATTTGATATCTATTTTAAAAAACTCAAGGAGTCATGAAAGACGTAGTTTTTGAACAGTTCTGCATTCAGGAAAAGAACCGTGAAAAATCATGCCTCAATACAATTTATGTTGTGTTGTTCAACTTAGATCTGTATGTTTGTGTTCACTATTTATATTAAGCTAAATCTTTTATCATTGATCCGTTCTGTCCCACCAGCAAAGACTATGCTACTTTTGCTTCATGCTTTATGTGGGATAAAATCCTGTGTCTCTCTCCATCTTTTTATCAGCAACAGTGACTGTGCAGAAGGACTAATGAGATCTGCACCTACCAGCTCTGCTGTTCCATCAGTATTATAAAAGAGAGCATATTCGTTAAAAACAAAACAAGATAGCGAAATGGTAATAATAATATTTGGTCTTTTATCGACGTTTTATTTTTATTTTATTCTTGTGCTTTTGTTGAGCCTACAGGTCAGAGGGTAGAGAGATTTGTCTAAAGCACAGGTGTCGAACTCCAGGCCTCGAGGGCTGGTATCCTGCAGGTTTTAGATGTGTCCTTGATCCAACACAGCTGATTTAAATGGCTAAATGACCTCCTCAACATGTCTTGAAGTTCTCCAGAAGCCTGGTAATGAACTAATCATTTCATTCAGGTGTGTTGACCCACGGTGATATCTAAAACCTGCAGGACACCGGCCCCCGAGGCCTGGAGTTCGACACCCCTGGTCTAAAGCATTGAAGTTGAAGGTGCTGTAAGAAAACCGCTACAATATATAACAATAGATTTCCTCAAGCTAGTTGTCAAGCTCAGTTTTGTTGTGTTCCTGTTGTACCTCCAAATCTTCCTTTCAGATTTGTGTAAACTTATAATTTTCATATATGCGTGCGTGTCGTGAGTTGGCAGCACAGTCAGTCAGACTGTAATTGAAATAAAGTATAATTGAATGTGAACACAAAGACATTTTCAATCAATTCTTCTATTTTTCTAGACCTCCTTTTATAGAAGTAGAATTAAAAAGCTGGCTTACTTTTAATGCTGAATGTGTCACTGGTCACACAGCTATGTGTGTAATGGACTAAGTTACTCCACACATGCATCCTGATGTTCCCAGCTGCAGGCTTCAGATGGGATGCTGGGTCAACACAAAGATGTGTTGCATTAGTTCTCTCAAAGCCTTAGGATAATGATGTCACAGCATGCCGTTGCTAACATTGTTGTTTCTGATTATCATCAAATGTTTCTTCAGATTCATCTCCTCACCTCTCACCACAGCAGCCCAGTGTAGCCATGACGTTTTTGGGTTAAGCTGTGGGAGGGCGGTGCTCACTGCCTGCCATAGGATGTGATCCCTACTGACACGTGTGTGGTGACACACAGCCAATGTTCAACCATCAAACTGAGCTACAGTATATGACTGGACAAAACTGCTTACTGCTTTCACTTGACAACAGTTTGCAGCTTTTTTGTATCTGAAAACATCAAATTTCAGGAGTCAGACAGACATATTTGAAATGAAACCAATAGTCAGCAGTAAAGTAAACAAAAACTGCAAAGTCCTTTATCCAAACCAAATACACAGAAAATCTTCAAGTTTATTTTTTTGTTCTCTGGGATAGAAAACTCAGTAATTTTGTGTTTGGAGGTGAAAACAAACAATTGAAGATGTCATGAAGATGTCATGTTGGCCAAGAAAAATCACTGACCATGCTTTATATAGTCTAGAAATCCTTTGAGAAACTGGTCCCCACAAGTGATAAAACTCTTATGTCCTGTATAACTAATAATAAAGGGTTTCTGTACTAATCAGACCCAGTTTTCCTGACATGCTTTTCTTTTATTACTTGTCAATTTGTCTTTACAAAAAGAGCTTTTGTCAAGTTTCTTTCGAGAATGTGAAGAGTGAGGAGTGAGAACTTGTAGCAATCAAGCTAGCTGTTATCTCTTCTTTTTATGAAAATATTGGTGATGAGAATTAACTCCTGATCTGTTATTTGTCACATCATCTTCTGCAGCCTTTTCCTTAGCACTGATACAGTACTTGTTGGTCCTGACAGCTTCTTAGTACTGATTAGTATACCAACCCTGACTCCCCAGCTCACCCTGCCCGTTTCCATCCTCAGGGCAAATCCTCCTGCCTCACTCCAGATCAGCAGAAAACCTGCTTCCTGTCATCACACTGTTATTTTCAGGGAGAAATAAACTGAAAGTACAAACATCTCATATTCATGGTGTTGTTGTTTTTTTTAAATCATGCTGATAGGATAAAAAGAAAACAATGCTCCTGTCAAATGTCAAATTGAGCAGTAAATATTGCTGTAGCTGGCTTAAATCTTGATATTTACTATATATATATATATATATATATATATATATATTCATTTTAAAGGGACAGTGCATATTAATGAGCATATGTAAATGTCCGTGGCAGGTCCGAAAAAAACTATGAATAAGAAAATACACATCATGAGACAATGTAGAACAATTTAATCCAGACAGCAAATAAATCAAATTACAACATCAACTCCCTGAAGTAAAACAGTAAATCATAGAGTAGAGAAACACTCTAAAATTGAGTCAGTTGAAACGAATGATTTTCGATATGTTAATAACATGATTCTTAAGTACATGGAAATATGTCAAAAGACACGATTTCTATAAATTTATGGAAAGGTTTGCTGAATAAATGACTAAAACAGAAATGCCTTGTTTCAGAGCCAACAGCAATAGAATATGATAGAATAGCCCTTTATTGTCATTGTACATTTACAACAAAATCATGGGTTCTACACGCTAACTCTGCAGGAATAAAATATAAATAGTAAGACAGCAGGAATAAAATATAAATAGTAAGACAGCAGGAATAAATAACAAACAGAAGAAATATATACAGTTAGGAGGAATATATACAAAACAAGAGAAAGGCACACGTTGGAGCGCAAAGTGCTTGGAAGCAGTGCAAAAGGATTTGGTCTCAGTCCATGTGTCTGAGTGACGAGAGTTACTTAGACCGTGGCTCAGATTGGGGAGGTGAGTGGGCAGGGGTGAGGTGCGGGGGGATAATGATTGTTAAGAGTCCGAATGGTCTAGGGGAAGAAGCTGCTTGTGAGTCTGGAGGTGTGGGACCTGATTGACCTGAGGCGTTGACCACAGGGCAGTAGATCAAACAGGTGGTAGGCGGGGTGCAAGGTGTCACCTGTGATGGCCCTGGTTTCCCTGAGACAGGAGCTGTTAATAGTGTCCAGGGGTGACAGATTGCAGCCAATAATTTTTTGGTCGGTGTTAATTACCCTCTGCGCAGCCTTCCTCAGTAGTGGCCCTTGTGATCAACTTACATGGGGCTGAAATGAAAAACACCTCAAAAATCAAAGTGAAAAAATGAGGGCAGAATAGTCTATTTTCCCAAAATTTCATAGCAGTAACTCAAAATGGTTTTCAGTAGTTTGTATTATCTACAAAGAGTCTCCTCCCAGATCAGAACTTCTGGACAATCTGGCGTGTTACCAGGCGGTGTTGGATGTTCCAAAACATAATATGCTAGTGGTGCTCTGTTGGATTTAGATCAGGAAAGCATGTGGGCCAGTCAGTGGTAACAGTTTCCTTATCCTTCAAAAACTGCTTACTGGATGAGGTTGGGCATTGTTGCACATCAGGAGCAACTGAAGATCCACTGCACAAGCTTAGAGTCTAAAGATGGGTCCAGGATTTCATTCTGACCCCTCATGGCATTCAGGGTGCTGTTGCCTTGCCTGTAGAGGTATGTGCATCCTTCCATGGATATGCATCCATAGCCCATGACTGGCCCACAACCAAACTGGTCATGTTAAACAATATTTTAAGCAGCTTAACATCCTCCGTGGCTTTTACAGTTTCCACTTCACTTCTCTCCCATTTATTCAGGTTAAACCTACTTGCCTGCCTGACCCTGCTCTTAAAACCACAGGATGCCAGTTATGGTATTCAATAGCACTAGAGGGCACTGGCCCCTGAGGCCACCCTCTTGAAGCCCTGACCAGCTCTCCTAGAGTAACTGCCTGTCTCCCATGCATTTCAGATCATGCTGAGATACAAAGCAAAGTTTCTGGCAATGGCATGTGTTGATGTGCCATTCTGTACAGTCTAGGTATGCCTCAAGCTACCAGCAGGGACTCTGACCTGTAGTCAAACGCAAAAAAGAAAAGATGAGGAGGGAAAAATGTCCCTGGCCTCTACGTTTGAAACTATTCCTGTTTTGTTGTTTGTGTCATTGTTGCTCGTCAAGTGTACCTGTTGTTAATTTCATTAACAACAAAGCAGCTGAAACTGATTAACACCCCACTTGGTTTAATTAACCTGAATAATAATTCAGAAGTTTAATTGATTTGATGCCATACTCTGATACTCTGAAGTGCTCCTTTGATTCTTTCTCTCTGTCTAAAGTGAAATCATCAGTTTAACAAAAACCTGACAGCCTCTGAAGGTAGATTATTTTTAACTGCTTTTCAGCTTCTGATTGTAAGATTTGTGACATTTGTCATAAATTCTATTTTCTCTGCTTCACATTCTATTCACATTCTATTTTCACTGCTTCATAGAGGTAAAAGAAGCAGCAGCTATTTCGTTTCCATTTTATAGTTCATATCATTTTTGGTTTCTCGCACACATTTCATTGCTGTTTAGCCAGCAGTTGCCAAGTGTTTGCTGACAAGTTGACGTCTTCCATTTGACCCTGACAATGTTAGGGGGTTATTGACAGACTTCTAGCCCTGTCTTCCTGGGGTCTAAGATAAACTCACAACTGACAGGGAAGAAACAAAACAATAAACAGGGCTGATTGTACAGCACTAATAGGTATGGAAGCCCGTTTCCACCACTAAAAAAAAAAAGTATCCATAACTCGAAATTTCGACTTATTAACTCGAAATTTCAAGAAAAGTAGCTCGAAATTTTGACTTACTTTTTGCAAATATTTTTGGCAGCGCTAACTCGAAATTTCGAGTTAGTGCTGCCAATCAGTAATCTACATGAATGATGTCATTTCCTTGTTACCCGGAAGCTGAAGCCCTCAGCTACAAATGCTACAGCTAAGCTACCAGTATTACAGCCAGTCATGAATGCACAAATTGCTGATTATTTTCAGCGTGGCTTCACAAATGATGAAATCCTTGTGTTATTAGTTGAATCACATGGCGTTACTATCAGCAAACGTACTCTTGCGATCCGGTTTTGAGTGCGCATTCCACGTAGATTACTGATTGGCAGAGCTAACTCGAACTCGAAAGTTTGAGAATAGTAACTCGAAATTTCCAATTAATAAGTCGAAATTTCAAGTTAATAAGTCAAAATTTTGAGAACAATGACTCAAAATTTTGAGTTACGGATACTTCGGCTACTACAGCTTCCATAAATAAGGATAAACACACAAAGACAAAAACCAAATACTAAATACAATTAAAAACAAAAAGATACTACTCAGATCATGATTTGGGCATGATACAAAAAACAACAATGTGCACTTTGTGATGATCTGCTATTTTTTTTCAAGTAAACATAGCCAGTGCTTTAAAAAAGCAGAAAAACAATGCAAATATTAAATCCAGTTGATGAAGATGAAAAGCAAATTGGTACACTAGTTTAAAACCCACCCTGTGCCTTTCACATGCCAGTTTAGCTCACAGGGTTAAGCAGATGAATCTTATGCTGCAAGGCTTATACAGAGGCCTGTGTTTCAATCGGCCCTGAGGCCATTCACTGTGTGTTTCCCCCCAGCTTTCATGTCTTCTCTCCACTGTTCTAACAAAAACAAACCCAAAAGACTAAAAAAACCCCATAATATAATTTAAAAATTGTGCTGTTGAATGTTTTGTTGACGTGCTCTTTGCTGGTGTTTAAATATAACCTCTGAACTTTGATAAGAATTACCTTTTATGACTCACTGTATTTGTAGCGATTTGGCAGCTTCATTCTGTAAATTATTCTACTTCAGTAGTGTGAAGCACTGTGTCGTGTTCAATTCAAACCTTTTTTATAGCTACAACAGTGTGCAGTTGGTCAGGTCAGCTTAGTAGGTATGTGAAACATTATTTCTAAAGAAATAAAGTGATTCGACATAAAATAGGGTTTGAGAAGAAAGTGCCATGTAGATTTAATATCTATGTATGTACCTCTTCTCTTCTTCCTCTGCATAAGCTTACCTACACACCACAGTACTAGTTTGTGTTTTGACTGGTGCTAGCATGCCTCTCACTTTAATTCACACTTTCAATTCATTAATTATTCCTCAGAATTTAAACTATGGTCAGAGAGTCACATACGCCAGCATTTAAATCATTTTGTTGTCATTACATTGTTGTGTTGTATTTATTAGCTTGTCTGTACATTACTTTCGTTAATGCCATTGTGGAGATAAAAAAAAAAGTGTGTATGTTTTTAGCATTTATCAGATTTGCTGAAGTTAACTCTACCAACAGGTATTTCATTGCAGTGACAGAGAGAGCCCTTAAATTCCTTACATAACAATAATGATGATTGAGTGTGTGCATTGTGCAGACAAAGGTGTGCAGAAACACTTTAAACCAGGCCACAGTTTTACTGCAGCCAAGAGAAGATATATTCTGAAGGTCTCAAATTTGTTTTTGCAAACAAGTTGTATGTATAAATTCAATTTTTAGGACACAGGAATTGGCCACGAGTATTCATGAATATAGTGGCAGCAAATAATAATTAAACACACAGAAACTGTAATTCTAGTCTTGGTAAAGTTTCTTCACCTGATCATCTAGTTGGATATACTGTAGGACAGCATCAGTTGATTTTTATAAAGTAATGGGAGATAGAGAACCGACCTCAAAGGGCCCCTGTGGAGCAGAAACTCCAGTTTCAGAAAGATATCAAGTTGGCCAAAAACAATTGGCAGGACAGAAGGTATGTCAGAAATCCTGTTAAACTGGGGTGTTTTAGGTCAGATGGAGACTGGCTGCAGAAACATGGAGACTTTGTAAAGTGTGAAACTGGTCAGACTGGAAGCTAACTT
The DNA here is from genome assembly GCF_056152115.1 of Neolamprologus brichardi. Lineage (NCBI taxonomy): Eukaryota > Metazoa > Chordata > Actinopteri > Cichliformes > Cichlidae > Neolamprologus > Neolamprologus brichardi. The sequence continues at coordinate 24,974,250 of NC_142110.1, forward strand.
GGAATTTAAATCTGTTGTGTGAGAACATAATGTCCCTCTCATAGTTTGTCGCTTGGTGGAAGTATCATTAGAGGATTTAGAAATGTAGGAAAAATAGTACAACAAAAGTATTTTTGTGTGTTGGGAAAAAAAAAGAAGCAAATTCTGATGTAAATGGAGAAAAAAAAGTAAATGGGTGTTTTAGTAAAAGTTTCTTAGTATATCCTCTTCACTTTAAGAAATAAAAAGCCCAACAGCTACACTTAACATTTCCTTGCTTCATTCTAAAAGGTGGTAATTTTCTTCTTCAGCCCCATCAAATCCTCCAAACCTGCTGAAATTCTGCACTTACCCATACGTAATGAGCTGCAGCTCTCGCCTCCACAGTCACCCCTAAAAACCCAGCAATTAAATCTGTCTGTCTATTGTTATTTCAAGAATGGTTAGTAATTAGCTGTGTTGAACCAAGCTCTCAGAGGAACTGCATGTTTCCTCTGCCGAAAGAACCTTACCTCATTGCTAAAGATATAACGCTGAACACAGTAGAAACCAAAATTCTATCTGTGTCCACCTGTGTGTGGGGTGGTTCAAAAAGTAGCCTTATGATTGTTTGAGAATAACAGTTGCACCCCGCCTTGATATTTAAAACAGTTTTAAAATGGTTTCAACACACACACACACACACACACACACACACACACACACACATACAGTGCCTTGTCTTTGTAACCAAGGGGGGGGGGGGGGGGGGGCTTTATGAGGGGAGGTGCTTGTGCTGTGATGTGTACTGTAACTGTCATGTCAATAAAAAGGCTACGAGGACAGCTACTCTTTGAAGGATTTGGGCTAGAGACAGGTGATGAGCATTATGCTCCACCGCCTGGTTCTGACCAAGGCTTCCCTCGTTAGCGAGTTAAAAGACCGGTTGAAGATGTTCTGTTATGTCTTGTGTTCTTCATGAGGAAAAAGTCTCTAAACACAGACCCAACAAGTTCTTCTGTGCTGTCTTTCAGTCCAGCTTTGTCCAGCCAGTGGTATAATTTCTGAATGACAGCCACTTCTTCTCTCTGCCGGTGGTACATACAGTGCATATTCCATGATGGTTCTTCTCCTTGCTCCTCTTCTTTTTTGGGTTTCTGCTGCCTGAGGTATTCACTAAGAACGTGATCGGCTGTAGCCATCTTCCTCCATGCATGATTTTGGACTAAAATTCCCCCTTAAAACAGTTACCCTGCAAATTGAAATCTGGATTGACAGTTTCATCTCACTGTTTTTATAACTGGATATTTACCACATGGCCCCCAATGTTGTCCATAAATGTGACAAAGTGATGGTAAATAGTAAATGGACTGGTTCTTATACAGCACTTTTCTATGCTAAGCACTCAAAGTGCTTTACACAACTTGTCTCATTCACCCATTCACACCAGCACTTTTTTACTATGCTGTTTCTAAGTGCTTTCTGTCTAATAATCACCTGCATTCATACTCTGGTGGATGTATCCGAGAGCAACATTTTTTCCATTTTGTCTATTTTTACACCACTCTGATCAAGGTATGTATGACATTTAAAATATGAAGTATTCAAAGTATGAAGAGTCAATTTACTTCTCCCAACAAGCTTTTAGGTCTTTGATTATGAACACTATGTCCAACCGTAAAATGTCTTCTGTTTGGCAATTTTAACCTCCTAAGACCCAAACTCTTCCACGGCATGCATTTTTAATTTCTCTTTGATATTTGGGCTGATTGGGGCCCGATGAATGTAAAAACAAAGAATTACCAGATTTTTTTTTTTACCTTATTTTTGTTTTTAAGAAAAATAAGAGCCATATGAAGATATTTGTTTTAAACTTTGATAGAACAGTAGCAGTATAATGTCCTCGTAAGTGGATATCAGGCCCTTGTAGAGCAAAATTGAGTATTTTGGTCTAAATAACCCAAAATGTGATGTCCACATATGTGGACGCCAAGTCCTAGGAGGATAAACCATGCAATATGGATATTCTTACTGCCAGCATCACAGCCAACATGATACAAGAGTCCAAAGAGAATGGATATGGATATGGAATAGTTGCATAGCAATTGATGCTCTGTTGTATGTGCAACACCTGAGGTACGAAAAATACAGTAACTATAGCCATCGACTGTTCCATGAAACACAAGTCTCCATGAATTTAACTTGTGTCAGTATGTTAAAAAAGAAATGCATTATGAAGATGACACTGAATGTACATAAAAATGTACATAAAAATATTATATTAATGAAAATATGAATGAAAAGAAAAAGAAACTTCCAGTCCACTATGACTAATCTGGCCTAAGTCTGACGTCATTAGCCGTTTCTTGGTCAAATCTGGCTAAAGTTATCTGTGTGGCTGTTCTACCAGGTGTAACAATTAAGTTTAACATCCAGACATCCATGAAAACAGAATTTATAAAAATTAATCGAGTTAGAAGTTAGCAGGGAGTTAGCTCGCTAGTATCCACCCAAACATAATATACCATCTTCTGACAGAGGGATTTCTGAATAAATTAAAACGTACAGCTTTGCTATCACTTCCTTTTTTTTCTTTTCTTTTTTTTAATTGTTTATTTTATTTTCATTTGCTGAACACTGGACAGACTTGACTGGGGAAAAGAAAAGGGAGAAAGTAAGAGGGAAAGAAAAAGAGCGGGGCAAAAACCAAAAACCAACAAAACAAACAGACAAAAAATACATATTTCAATCACCTGGATCACCTGTTGAGAAAGAAAAAAGAGAAAATAAGCAAAGAAAAAGAGAGCAATATAATAAACACTAAGTACCACAGCAATTTCCTAATGTTGTAAACCTGCTCAACATTTGGCAATAAAACCCTTTCTGAGTCTGATTCTGATTCTAAACAACATCATCGTGATGAGCTATGTGAATATAACAGTAAATACTAAATATTAAATATTATTGTGCAGCATGTAAGATCGACAGCGCACAGTGTGCTTTTAAGGTAGCAGCCAAAAAGGGTGTCGTTTGTGTGTGTGAGCACCCGTGTGTACACCTGTGAGCATGAGCGCGCTTTGCTATCACTTAACATAAATGAAGACAGGAAAGTAAACAGCAGTGATGTTTTGTAGGGTTACTGAAGATGGGCTAGCTGGTATATAATGATGTGCTAGGTGGTGGCTAGCTGCACAGCTATGGTTAGCATAATATAAACACAGTGAACCTGGAGGATGAATGCTAACTTTTTTTCAAGTCGATAAAGGTTAACCTGAGGGTTCCTGATGGTTAGGGACAAATGCAATTGCATGGCAGGATGCTGTAAACAGACCAAATTTCAGCCAGGAGAACAACTGAGATAATCCATCCACAATACAAAGGTAAACAGACATGCTGGGTCTCCAACTGCTGCATCTGTAACAAAGCACACTCAAACAATACAAAGCACCACAAAGACAAAACAGAGGGAAGTGCACAAACAAATATACAGTTTTGCTGTGTGTGTTTGTGTGCGTGTGTGTGAAAGAGAGAGTCTGTGTATTAGCATTTATCATGAAACACACTTGAAAAACGAGGGTGAGAGACAATACCCCCAGGCCCCAGAACCACCTGACACCTGGCATCTCCATCATGCAACAAAGACGCCCAAGCCACCCTGGACCACAACCCTCAAGGAAGCAGGCCAGCACCCATGCCAAACCCCCCAGTCAAGTACTCCAGAGCCCCTAAGAGCCTAAGTTCCAAGGCAGGGGGAAGGTGACCACCAGTGGGCAACAAGCCAAGGAGGGCAATCCCCCACCCTTAAAAACCAGGGACCAACCACACAGACACAGGTTCCGCCATAGCACACAGCATTCTGAAACTACTTCATATTTAAAGTAGATAGGGAAGGGCGAAATATGACCGTTCAATGCAAACTCTGTTTGCCAGCAACCAAGCTGCTCTCAGCATCAAAAGACTCCAACCTAAAGAAACATCTAGAAGTAAGTTCTTTTAATTTACTGCTGCATGGGCAGGGCTGTAGTTACACTGTAAGGTTTTAAAATCTGAGCTTTAAAATGAACAGTTGTAATAAAAACCGAGAGAGGCCGACAGTGATCACTTCCCTCTTTTAGGGGCTTGTTCAGATTAAATAGAACAAGATGCAAAGCAGTAAAACATTAAAAATACAACAGTCTTAATAAACACAGAGTAGCTTGGACCTGGAAGCAGGGTTCATACGTCATCCCTTAAACACCGGATTGTATACAGTGTACGATTGTTTACTGACAACATTCAAGATATGGGCATCCAGCTAAACCCTAAGGCTCACATGTCAGTGAAGTGAACAACTGTCATATTGTAGCTAAAAGAGTATGAAACAAAATAACAAATGTGGTAATTTAAATGATGTGAATACATTTTCATTATAGCTTTATTCATAATCCTATTTGTTGCCTTTTGATTGTGGTATCAAAAAATTTATGTGTACATTTGTTTCAAGTTGTATCACGTCCCATGGCCTTCATTTTTGAGATATACAATAATATGGTGTCCCATGTGTTTCAGCTTATACTTGTATTATCTCAGTTGACATTTCTATCAGTGATTCATCAATTAGTCAAGTCCAAAAGTTGTATATAATCTTGTCATGTACGTGAACTTTTAAAGTAAAACATGATAATTGTGATAATGTGAATAAAATTGTAGAGTTTGCACGTTCTCCCTGTGGCTGCATGGATTCTCTCCAGGTGGTCTGGCTTCATTCTACGGTCCAAAGACATGCGTAACAGGTTAACTTGGAAAATGGAAGTGGCTGTCCATTTCTCTGTGTTAGTCCAGTGACAGACTGTTGACCTGTCTGCCTTTTACCCTTTGACAGCTGGGATAGATGGATGGAGTCCTGGGAAAACTCTGCAAGCCTAAACTATATCTTATTTTATTAATCAACTGAAATATGATTTAAAAGCAATTTGGAAAAAGAGAAGGGAACTCTTCTTTTGTAAATTTTTGCCCAATTCTTTACAGATTTGTTTTAATTCATTGAGGGTTGGTGGGTTTTTTTTGTTTTGTTTTAAACTCCTCCTGTCCGGCAGTTGTAGCTAGCATAATCGTGGTCTGAAAGCTTTGTTCTGACAAATACATTTGCTTTCCAAAGAGGAGCACCTAGTGCAACTATAGGCTCATCTTGTTAATGTGTTTGTTTTATTTATTTATTTTTATTTTATTATTCATTTTATCAGCTATGTGTATATTGTGCTGGAGTGGGCATGGCATGAAGGCCAGATTGGCAAAAGATAGGAGAAGAAAGCAAAAGAATAGATAAAGAAAAGGGACAGACATAAAGAGAGAAAAGGGGAGGGGGGAGTATCAAGGATGAGGCAAACAGACATGCTGGGTCTCCAACTGCTGCATCTGTAACAAACCACACTCAAACAATACAAAGCACCGCAAAGACAAAACAGAGGGAAGTGCACAAACAAATATACAGTTTAGCTGTGTGTGTTTGTGTGCGTGTGTGTGAAAGAGAGAGTCTGTGTATTAGCATTTATCATGAAACATAGTTGAAAAACGAGGGTGAGAGACAATATCCCCAGAACCCAGACCCCCAGCATGATAATATATTAAGTAATCCAAAGTATTCACAATACGTTACTCACACAGTACCTCCAGCAAAGCCATATGAATGGCCCTAGAAACTGTGGCCTATGTACCTCATGTTCCCCCCAAGACCCTCCATGTGTGAGTGATGTGTTGTCGGAGGATGTGGAGGGAGAAGAAGGCTAGAGATGATCAAGAACGGGAGATAGAAGACCACCCCCAGAAGCAGAGTCCCAGCAAAGCTTGTTTAGTAAGCACCCATATTTCCTACATCACTCTGCAGGGTGAGGAAAAGTGGACCTGGGAACTGTGTCAACCGCAACCCAGGGCAACGCTGCACCAACGGCCAGCACCCATCATCCCCACTGCAAAGGGTAGTCCGGCTGGTCCACTCAGAGCCCCAGCACCAGCACCTCACCCAACAATAAAGATGAAAAAGAACAAGACAGAGTAGCTACGTATAAGACAAGGCAGAGCTCTAGGTGATCCAAACAATCTCAGCTGCTCCCTCTCCTCAAGGGCCCCGCTCTCACCCCCCACAATGGGCTAGCGGGCACTGTAGACTCCCAGTTACTTTGGCTTGCTGTTCTGAGCCTGTCAATTTCTGGATTAATGTGGCGATGCTTCTTTGTTTTGAGTTGTAGTAGGATGAGTACGTGTGAGAGAAGTAAGTGTGTGTGCAGATGTTTTGGACATATGAGTTTTCTGTTTTTAGCCCTACTGTTGTAGATGTACTGCTCTGCTTTAGTATTGTTGTATGACACAATAACAGACAAGCTTTAGCTGTTGGACAAATTGCCTCACATTTGACCCTAGAATAGTCTGATATGCAGAGGTGTTAATAGCTGACTCAGTGACTCAATGCGAGGTGTGCGGGTCTTGGGCTTGCAAAACATGCCGAAATCATCACCCCTCCTCCAACATGTTTAATACTTGGTATGAGGTGTTTGATATGTGTTTGGTTTTCACCAAACATGGCATCATGTCCAAAAATCTCCATTTTCATCTTATCTCTCCAAAGGAGATTGTTCCAGTCTTGTCATTTTTGTTAAGATGCAATTTTTTTTGCTCGAAAGTTCTGAACATCACTAGAGTGAATTCTGAAGGAAGCATGGAAGTCGGGGGTTGAGAGAGACAAAGCATTTATCCTGCAGAGTGTAATGACTAGAGAGTCAGCATGTAGGAAAAAGCAGCATTCACATCAATGTGTTGAATTAAAGTTCTAGGAACACAGAACTTCTTAGACTGTAAGACAGTTCATCAGAACATAGACTATTGACAGATGAGGACAAAGAAGGCCTCTGACTTTTTGTTTCTTTGTCAGATAGATGTGCCAACTTTCCAAGATCTAATTGAAAAACCAGAACAGAACATAAAACCAGATGAAAGGATGAGCTGTCAGTGCTGAGGTAAAACATCAAAACAGTTTAACTGTTTGCAGCACTGTTCAAGGTTTTCATTCACAGTAAACAGATGTGATTATGGCACAGCCTAAATGAGATGTTCGCTTTTCTATCAGTTCATTCTGACATAAGCCGGAATGTTTACAACATTTATCTTTATTGTTGCGATTCATTAGCTCCTATGTTAGTATCCATTAGTATCCACCTTTAATGTATGACTCTGTGAAGCAATCATTAAGCTTGTCATTCTCTCACTGTTTTTCTTGAAAACCATCCGTCATTCCCACTGTGTGAAACCTCACTCTTTCATGTTGGATCATCACTCTATTTTAATGATAACATAATACTGCTTCAGCTCCTATAAGCATGACAGCAGTGGGCAATTTTTAAATCCTTCTTCTTTTGATAAATGTGAACTGTGCAGAAAAAGTCCTTAACGATGAGTCTTGCTATTAAAAGGATCATTACAGGCTATGATTCTGCATATGTAATACAGATCATGCACTTTTAATGTTCAATCCTTGAAAAATAGGATTTTTTCACAGACTACCCTTACAGCTAAAGACTGGCGCTGCTGCTAGGTCTACCAGTGATTATCATGAATGAATATTTACACCTTAGGACTCAAACATTTCAAAAAGTAATGCAATCAGATTACTTGCATACCTCGATGAATGACACACCCTAATTTTGCATCATCAGTGTTAGGTGTTGAGCCTATGTTTTTCCTTGTATTGCTGAATTATTAAAGATACTCTCAAGTGTGTGCATTTAGAAGATGTGAAAGAGAGTTTCTAGTATTTGGTCATTTTTTTATTGAGTCTCCCATTCAACACTACAATCTAATCCAGAATCATTTCAGCTCATTTCTAAAATAAGTAGCCTAGCTACTTCTCAAATACACTTCAGGGTGAATAACCACTCACATTTAGTGCTAATTTAAATGTCTTCATTTAAGTCTGTTAGACATGTCAAGCTGTTATGATCGTGTGTGATCAAAGCTATCAATCAAAGCCCACATTAGGCCAATAGCTCAGCAACTTCTGAACTAGGAAGCACTTCAAGTTCAAAACAGTTTAAACAAACTCTCAACAACTTTTAAAATGAATTTGATGCAAAATTGCAAAATCTGAATAAAATAGACAATTATCTTGTCTATCACATAGTTCTACGGTAAAGCAGCTGGTATTCTTGACTGTTCTAAATTTTATTGCACACAATAATGCTTCAACCTCCTCCGATTTACCTTCACATTCATACCTCTGTGTGTGTGTGTGTGTGTGTGTGTGTGTGTGTGTGTGTGTGTGTGTGTGTGTGTGTGTGTGTCATGGGGGTGCGTTTGTGTGACCTCCTGATCACAACTGTTACTAACAACATCCTTGGTCATAAAAAGGTAATCTCCCCCACACCCAATATATGGCTCAATTCCTGTATCGGTTCACCATACACAACACAGTGAAACGATAAAAAGGGCAGGAAGCTTACCAAACATCAAACAAACCTTGTGATAAAACACTACAGCCTCCCCCCAGAACCTCGAGAGGCTGGGGAGGTGGACAAAGGAATGCCTTGATCACAGAGTTTGAAACAATGTAGAGGTGGTAAGCATAAAAATGACAACATTTAACAATTCACTTTAACAAACTAATCATGGCACCACAGGAACAAGCTCTAGGTACAAGCTCCACACCAGGCAAGACCCCAGCTGCCCCTAAGACAATCCAACACATAACAGCAGGGTTTAAGATAGGACATACATGGAACGCCATAAGCTAAGTGTCTTGGATTTCAAACCAAAATTACCATAATGGGACACAGAATTCTTGTTGTATGCATATACATACAATAGTAATATGGACTACTAGTCAAAAGATTGGACATACCTTCTTATTTAATGTTTTTTCTTTATTTTCATAACTATTTACATCGTAGATTCTCACTGAAGGCATCAAAACTATGAATGAACAAATATGGAATTATGTAGTAAACAAAGAGGTATAAAATAAATTAAAACATGTTTTATATTTTAGAATCTTCAAAATAGCTGCCCTTTGCTTTGATTACTGCTTTGCACACTCTCTCAATGAGCTTCATGAGGTAGACACATAAAATGGTTTACCAACAGACTTAAAGGAGTTCGCAGAGATGCTGAGGACTTGTTGGCCCTTTTGCCTTCACTCTGCGGTCCATCTCATTCCAAACCATCTTGATTGGGTTTAGGTCAGGTGACTGTAGAGACCAGGCTATCTGGCGCAGCACTCCATCACTCTCTTTCTTGGTCAGTTAGCCCTTACACGGCCTGGAGGTTTGTTTGGGATCAATGTTCTGTTGAAAAATAAATGATGGACCAGCTAAATGCTGCTATGAACCATTTGGTCTTTATACAACCATTGCAAGAGCTTGGTGCACATTGCCAGCAATAGGTTGGACTTGTTCTCGGTGGGTGTTGAACTCTGCCATGGCTGCCCTTTGTCACCAATTCTGTTCATAATTTTTATGGTAAGAATTTCTAGGCATAGCCAAATGGTGAAAGTAGTTAAGGAGTTTAAGAATCTCAGGGTCTTCCTCAAGAGTTAGGGTAGAGGGAAGCGGGAGCTCAACAGACGGATTGGAGCTTAATGTAAAAGTTAATCTCTCAATATACTGGTCGATCTTCGTCCCTACCCTCACCTATGATCACTAGCTCTGGGTAGTGACCGAAAGAATGAGATCACCGATACAAGTTGCAGAAATTAGCTTTCTTTGAAGGGTGTCTGTTCTCTCCCTTAGAGATAAGGTGAGGAGTTCTGAGTAGAGTCACTACTTCTCCACAGTGAAAGGAGCCAGTTGAGGTGGTTCGGGCATCTGACAAGTATGCTTCTTGGGCGCCTCCTGAGTGAGGTCTTCCAGACATGTCCAACTGGGAGAAGGCCCTGAGGAGGCCTCGGGCGGATACAGGACACGCTGGAGAGATTATATCTCTCAGCTGGCCTGGTAACTCCTTGGTGTTTCCTTGGAAGAGCTAGAAGAGATGGATAGAGTCTGGGCTTCTCTGATTAGACTGCTGCCCTCATGACCCAGGCCCAGAAAAGCATGAAAAAAGAATGGATGGGTGGAAAGATCTGTGATAATACTACTGAAATGATCCTCTTTGGACTGGGTGAATTTGTCCTCATAGTTTTTATATGAACAGCTATTCAGTCATGAAATGCAAACAGTTTCTTGTGTATTGTGTATTTCGCTGTCTGTTTTACTTAAACACTGTTTGTTCAGACAGTGTCCTCTCTCTACTGTCTCAGGAGTAGAAACACCTACATACATACTTGAAATATCTGAATATATGTCCATAATGTAACAGCTTCTCGTCACACTCCACTGAGCTGGTGTGTTGAATACAAATATGTTGCTGAGCTGAAGGACCATCCTTAAAGTTGAAAATGTTACAAAATACTCTCAGGGTGGAGATGAGATAAACACAAGCATCTTCAATAGAGACATTGAGAGAATGTAACTGATAGCTAAAGCCCTCAAGTTAAGAGGACTTCTCAGCATCAACCTTTTGTTTTTGTTTGTTTACCTTGTTGGTAAAATTGATTGGCTGGCTGAGATGTTAGTTACCACATTTTTTTTGTGATGGTTCCAAATCTCCTCTTCAATGACATCAAGTAAGGCCGTAAAGTGAGGTCATCGTCAGTGGAGATCTTGAAGTTTGTCTGCTTGCCTGCCCACCTTTAACAGCTGGCGTTCACAATTATCAAGTGTAGGACTGGATAGAGCTTACAGTCAGATCAGTTTCTTTCTGTCAGCTGTTTTCTGTTCCTTAGATGAATAACATGCCAGTGAGCAAAAAACAAACAACTCCCCCCCCAAAAGACAATAGTAGAAAATTAATCTGGTGTTAGTGTCAGGGGAATAAAGGCATTTTTATAATTTGGAGAATAATCAATGAAAGCAAATATGTGACAATTTTTACAAACTTATGTTGTTCATTCAAACTGAAAGAAACCCCACAGAAATACTAGTGGAAATTTCAGCATTTCAAAGATGCCAAAACTGTCAGGCTCAATTCTGGAAAGATGTGTCTGAAACAGTACATTTACATTTAAAAGTCTTAGAATATGAATATTTCATTCAGTGGAAGAAAAATGTTTATTCTTATTACTGTGATTAAAATTCTGATCTGAGCGTGTGGTCTTGCTTCTCCCGTACAAATTGTAATTGTAATTAGGGATCAACCAACTTGCATTTTTTAGGGCTTATGAAAGCTACTTTTGGCTGCTCACTCGTTAGAAGGGTCACTGCAGCAGGTAGCTTTAGTTTGATTTAGCAGAATTTTTTTGCTAGATGTCCTTGCTGACCCCTGAGAGTGTTTGTATCTCCAGCTTGAAACAAACCAGTAATCTTTGGCTTAATGTATAAACAACTACACTTTGGACCCACGAAAAATTATTAAACAAAGGGAACAAATGATAGAATATATATGTCATTGTTTTGTGTACAGTAGTGTAAATCCAGCAAAGAAGTTATCCTTGAATCCTTTCTTCCACTATTTAGTTCACCTTTATCACCACCTGCTGATATAAGTAAAGCTGCTAATGCTCTCATCACTGATGAAGAACATTTCATTAAATAAGAAAACTCAATTTCTAGTTATTGACTTTTTTGTGCCTTTCCAGAAGGGAGAATTTTCTGAGATGGTCAGTCGTTTTGAATCTACCCTGAATTTATTTTGATCACTGCTAGAAGAAAACATTAAACATGAAAAACATGCAACAGCAGGAACCATGCAGAATTTCACCTCTAGGGGAAAGCTGTTTCTTGTCCAGGGCAGACGCTGTTGATACTAAACAGCTTAAATCATAAAAATCAGAGCACAGAATGCAAGATGATGGATGAGAGCTGTCACCAATGATGGATCCCTTCTTTTATTGTTCAGTCAAGCGGAACGCTTTAGCTGTCACAGAATGACAAGCATCAGTCTCTGTGACAGAAAGCAGCCTGAGATGGCAGAAAACAGCAAACATGTCCACATACGGCTAAAATGTGTAGAGATATCCTAAAAAGAACATATGAGCTCAGTGTCAGATGGATCTGTTCCTGTTCTACAATAGCAATATTCTGGTGTGGAGGGTAATGATTGTTGCCATCGATCAAACTAGTGGGAGAATTCACCACGATTCCAAAATATTATATAAAACCAAAGTCATGAACTTAAAAGAAGATCATATAGATAGATGGAGCGATATGATATTTGGATTGGATATCAGTAAGGTCAGAAAGTTGTATCAGATATCAATGATTTCGGGTCAATCCAGAGCCAATGTAATAAAGTCAGCAGTAGTATCGTGATGTTTTGTTAAAACTGATGATTACACTTCTGTGTTGAGGGAGAAGTGAGTGCTTGGAACTGACCAGCAGGGTTTCCAAATAAGGTACTAACTAAAATTACTGCCTTCAGCATAGCAAAGAGTCCTTCAAAAGCCACCAAAAGGACAAGAGAGGTTTTTGTCTGTGAGTCACTGCAATTTATTTAACACACATTTGGAAGGGGCCTCTTATTTCACAAACTGTAGCACAGTAATCATTATTACTATTATTGTTATTATCATTGTATTATTGCATCACTTATTCTTATAAGTCAGTTTTATTCCCCACAAAGCTTGATCAATTTTTTCACCCTGTAGAGACCTTGTTATTGTGTTTTTGTAAAAGCAAAAAAGCTTTGCTTACATCTATGATGCCAGTTGAATTTCTTGATGCTTTCATTAAACATTCAAGAAAGAACACTCTCATGGACCACCTGTTTTCCTTTGAAACTGCTCCACTCACCCTGCACCTAACAAGGTAAATTTGAGTAATTGGGGTACACAGGTGCAGAGGGAATGTAGCAGGAAGAGCTGCTGCTAGAGAGCAATTTGTATATTCATTAATATTCTATATTCATCAGTCTGCACAAGAAGGCATCGGTGGGCAAGAGACAAAAACAGGGCGTTGTTGAAATGCTACTACGCAAGTAACCCCGGCGGAAGGGGCTACATGAATAGGATGAGGGACCTATGGATTCTTCGATACCCAACATCCACAATGACGGCGAAACAACTAGTAGCTCAGTGTTCCAACATTCGAAAGAAGGGACTGCTTTCACAGCTAGAGATTGACGAGGTACAACATAAATGCTACGGCAAGGAGGAGTCAGGACGCCAGGTCAGGGGGGAGATATCATCACCCCCACCCGAGATTGGGTACATAGCCCCAAGTGCGACAGGAGAAGGATCGTTGAGTGCGAGAGGAACTGACCTGAAATATAGGATCATGGCCAAGCTTGAAACCTGGATCCCCCGAAGCCTGCTAGAGGATGTTAATGCAGCACTACGGACAATACCTACAACCACGATTACCGACACTAACAAGCTGATCTACAATACGGCAGCAGTGATCAGTGAGATGCTTGGCTACAAGTTGAACAGCCACAAGGGGCAGTACCCTCCATGGAGAAGGAGGCTAGAGGCCAAGATCAAAGTAGCACGGAGGGAGGTTAGCGACAGAAAGGTGCGACAAAGAAGGTGCATAAGAAATACAGCAAGCTGTCCATACCTTGGACCTTGGCCTTGGCAAAGCAAAGCAAGCAAAGCAAGCAAAGACTCACAGCCTTGGCCAGCCGCTTGAGGAGGTACACCAGAGAAATAGAAGGCAGGAGAATAAACCAGCTGTTCTCCACAGAACCAGCAAAGGTGTACTCTCAGTGGCAAGGGAACCACCAAGGCTGGAGACGGAGCAATACTGGAAGAGCATATGGGAGAAGGACGCAACCCATAACGGCAATGCTCAGTGGCTAGTGGATCTGAGGGCAGACCATAGCGACCTATGGTGTGTAACCACTGTGATGGTTACTGGACCATCACAGTTACTGTGTTGTTACATCACAGTGGCAGATATCCAAGAAAGGGTCTCCAGTATGAAGAGTTGGACAGCACCAGGGCCCGACATGGTTCACGCCTACTGGCTAAAGAAGCTGACTGCACTCCACGAGCGTCTGGCAGCACAAATGAACCAGCTGCTAGTTAACAGGCCAGGCATCATATCGGCTAAGATGAACAGGCACATGGGTCAATACATGAGCGGGACACAGAAAGGAATTGGCAAGAATACCAGAGGTGCAAAACACCAGCTACTGGTAGACAGAACAGTCAGCTGAGACTGCAAGACCAGACTGACCAACCTGTGCACTGCCTGGATTGATTACAAGAAGGCCTATGACTCAATGCCCCACAGCTGGATACTGGAATGCCTAGAATTGTACAAGATCAATGGGACCCTAAGAGCCTTCATCAGGAACTCAATGGGGATGTGGCGTACAACACTAGAGGCCAACTCCAAGCCCATAGCACAAGTCACCATCAAGTGCGGGATCTACCAAGGAGATGCTCTGTCCCCACTGCTGTTCTGCATAGGCCTGAACCCCCTCAGTGAGATCATTAACAAGACTGGCTACGGATACCGACTACGGAATGGAGCAGTTGTCAGCCACCTCCTGTACATGGATGACATCAAGCTGTATGCCAAGAGTGAACGAGACATTGATTCACTGATCCACACTACCAGGCTATACAGCAATGACATTGGAATGTGGTTCGGGCTGGAGAAGTGTAGTCGGATGGTAACAAAGAGAGGGAAGGTAGTCAGAACTGAGGGGATTGAACTACCAGAAGGCAACATTGCAGACATAGAGGACAGTTACAAGTACCTGGGGATCCCGCAGGCGAATGGGAACCATGAAGAGGCTGCTAGGAAAGCTGCAACCACCAAGTACCTGCAGAGGGTCAGGCAAGTCCTGAGGAGTCAGTTGAACGGTAAGAACAAGATCCGGGCCATCAACACGTACGCCCTGCCCGTGATCAGGTACCCTGCTGGGGTAATAGGCTGGCCAAAGGAGGAGATAGAAGCCACTGACATAAAGACAAGAAAGCTCCTTACCATGCATGGAGGGTTTCACCCCAAGTCCAGCACCCTGAGGCTGTACGCTAAGCGGAAGTAAGGGGGCCGGGGACTGGTGAGTGTCAGCACCACAGTCCAGGATGAGACAACGAACATCCAAGAATACATCACGAAGATGGCCCCAACTGACAGCGTGCTCAGTGAATACCTCAGGCAGCAGAAACCCAAGAAAGAGGAGGGAGACGAGGAACCATCATGGAAGGACAGGCCCCTGCACGGTATGTACCACCGGCAGATAGAGGAGGTGGCTGATATCCAGAAATCCTACCAGTGGCTGGACAAAGCTGGACTGAAAGATAGCACAGAGGCACTAATCATGGCAGCACAAGAACAAGCTCTGAGTACAAGATCCATAGAGGCTGGGGTCTGTCACACCAGGCAAGACCCCAGGTGCAGGCTGTGTAAAGATGCCCCAGAGACAATCCAGCACATAACAGCAGGGTGCAAGATGTTAGCAGGCAAGGCATACATGGAACGCCACAACCAAGTGGCCGGCATAGTGTACAGGAACATCTGTGCCGAGTATAACCTGGAAGTCCCGAGGTCAAAATGGGAAATGCCCCCAAGGTACTGCAGGGGCCTGCTGGGTGTTTATATATATATATATATATATATATATATATATATATATATATATCCATCCATCCATTCGCTTCCGCTTATCCTTTTCAGGGTCGCGGGGGGCGCTGGAGCCTATCTCAGCTGTCATAGGGCGAGAGGCGGGGTACATCCTGGACAGGTCGCCAGTCTGTCGCAGGGCCAACAAACAGGGACAGACAACCATTCGCACTCTCATTCACTCGCACATTTACACCTAGTGGCAATTTGGATTATCCAATTAACCTATCCCCACAAGCTGCATGTCTTTGGACGGTGGGAGGAAGCCGGAGTACCCGGAGGGAACCCACGCAAACACGGGGAGAACATGCAAACTCCACACAGAAAGACCCCGGCCTGATGGTGGAATTGAACTCAGGACCTTCTTGCTGTGCGGCAACAGTGCTAACCACCGTGCTGCCCCTCTATATATATATATATATATATATATATATATATATATATATATATATAAATAAAGCGTTTACTTTGAAAAAATTAGAGTGTTCAAAGCAGGCCCGGTCGCCTGAATACCGCAGCTAGGAATAATGGAATAGGACTCCGGTTCTATTTTGTGGGTTTTCTCTCTGAACTGGGGCCATGATTAAGAGGGACGGCCGGGGGCATTCGTATTGTGCCGCTAGAGGTGAAATTCTTGGACCGGCGCAAGACGGACGAAAGCGAAAACATTTGCCAAGAATGTTTTCATTAATCTATGAATATATATATATATATATATATATATATATATATATATATATATATATATATATAAAACACCCAGCAGGCCCCTGCGGGCGGTTTATCCTTTAAGCTTGGGTCCTCTACCAGAGGCCTGGGAGCTTGAGGGTCCTGCGCAGTATCTTAGCTGTTCCCAGGACTGCGCTCTTCTGGACAGAGATCTCCGATGTTATTCCCGGGATCTGCTGGAGCCACTCGCCTAGCTTGGGAGTCACTGCACCTAGTGCTCCGATTACCACGGGGACCACCGTTACCTTCACCCTCCACATCCTCTTGAGCTCTTCTCTGAGCCCTTGGTATTTCTCCAGCTTCTCGTGTTCCTTCTTCCTGATATTGCTGTCATTCGGAACCGCTACATCGATCACTACGGCCGTCTTCTTCTGTTTGTCTACCACCACTATGTCTGGTTGGTTAGCCACCACCATTTTGTCCGTCTGTATCTGGAAGTCCCACAGGATCTTAGCTCGGTCATTCTCCACCACCCTTGGGGGCATTTCCCATTTTGACCTCGGGACTTCCAGGTTATACTCGGCACAGATGTTCCTGTACACTATGCCGGCCACTTGGTTATGGCGTTCCATGTATGCCTTGCCTGCTAGCATCTTGCACCCTACTGTTATGTGCTGGATTGTCTCTGGGGCATCTTTACACAGCCTGCACCTGGGGTCTTGCCTGGTGTGACAGACCCCAGCCTCTATGGATCTTGTACTCAGAGCTTGTTCTTGTGCTGCCATGATTAGTGCCTCTGTGCTATCTTTCAGTCCAGCTTTGTCCAGCCACTGGTAGGATTTCTGGATATCAGCCACCTCCTCTATCTGCCGGTGGTACATACCGTGCAGGGGCCTGTCCTTCCATGATGGTCCCTCGTCTTCTTCCTCTTTCTTGGGTTTCTGCTGCCTGAGGTATTCACTGAGCACGCTGTCAGTTGGGGCCATCTTCGTGATGTATTCTTGGATGTTCATTGTCTCATCCTGGACTGTGGTGCTGACACTCACCAGTCCCCGGCCCCCTTCCTTCCGCTTAGCGTACAGCCTCAGGGTGCTGGACTTGGGGTGAAACCCTCCATGCATGGTAAGGAGCTTTCTTGTCTTTATGTCAGTGCCTTCTATCTCCTCCTTTGGCCAGCCTATTACCCCATTATGGGAGTGAGACAAAACATTTTGTTAAGCATGAAATTCTCACTCCCATTTCTTCTTGTTGCATGTTGAAGCTTCACTTGGAATCTTGTTGAGATCCAATCATGTAATATATGATTTTTTTTCTATTTTTCAAGTAGTTCTAAACTTTTGATTGGGACTGTATAATTTTTTTCTATCAAGCCCAGGTCCTCTACCAGAACCCTGGGAACTTGAGGGTACAATGCACAATATCTTTTGCTGCAAGCTTCTACAGTTCCTTTGGTATAGCTACATCTATCACTGCGGCTGTCTTCCTCTGCTTGTCCACCACTACTATGTCTGGTTGACCAATTTTTCCGTATGTATCTAAAAGTCCCACAGGACCTTAGCAGGGTCATTCTCAACCACCCACTTATAGGGGGTGTATCCCGTTTTGATCTAGGGACTTCCAAACTATACTGGGATGTTACTGGGTATACTATGCCAGCCTCCTGGTTATGGTGTTCAATGTATGCCCTGCCTGCTAACATCTTGAACCCTGCAGTTATGTGCTGGATTGTCTCAGGGGCACAGCCTGGTGTGGTAGAGCCCAGTCTTCATGGATTTTGTGCTTAGAGCTCATTGATATGGTGCCATGATTAGTGCCTGTGCTGTGTCATTTTAATAAAAACAAGAAAGTTTAAGCAATGCAATACCAGGAGAGAAACTTTAAATCAGCTAATCACCAAAAAAGTGAAAAGGCCCTTTAAAGAAGGTGCTAGTGTAACTGGTGCTGATGTTAATAACAGTATAATCATACAGAAAAGACATACTAGGGGCTCCTATGCAGCTTTGTTTCTTGGTCCCCAATTACAAGATGTTTTACTTCTCTCTGGAACGTGTTATTTTATTTTTTTTTACCTAATAATGGTTTCTTTCTTTGACATCTATTTACTTGAATCTTTTAAATCCTGCATTGTTTGAGCCTTAAAATGAAAACTTGGTTAAGCTGTAGGATCACTGACATGGAAAAATACAATGAAAAATACAAATACAAAAAAGTTTTTTTTTATTTTTTATGTTTTTTATTTTGTGTTGTACTTTTTATGATTCATATTGTAACAGTTGCTATTGTAATGCAGTGTATCACCACATGCCGGCGCCTCCTGTCTCATGACTGGTGTGTCACCCCCTTTTTGTTCTTCTTCGCACTCCTCCTGTAATGGATGCTCCCGTGTGTACGCGGACTAGTGTGCTCTTTAGTAATGTGTGGTAGAGGTAGCACTTTTATTTTTGATATTGTAAATAAATGAGTACTTTTTGGAAAGTCAGAAGCTGTTGCTCATTCGCTATCTACCTGCACACCTCCGCGGCTGGCTTCATCTCCACCGCACGTTACAATATCAGCAATTAAAACATGCCTATTATGAATTCTGATAAACTATATTGGATGACTTCTATCAGAGTTGTAACTTAAATAAAAGTAACTGCATTTCTTTTTTATATTCTCCCTTCCTTTTTTTAGTTTCTTTTCAATATGAGCAGAACCTCAGGGATGTTCTTCATTTCTGCAGGAAATGTAGGCTCTGCAGTTCTGTAGGAAATAAACTTCAGCTTCTCTCTGATGTGTTAAACCTGCAGTGCTCTGATAGTGTCAGCTCTCGGACAGGGTTGCATTTACAGTACAGTGTTTAATTTGTAGACTGTCACTGAGCAAGTCAGGCTGAGTGACATTTGTGTTGCTTTTAGGCCCCCAGCTGTCTATCTTCCTCCCTCTTCCTTTCCCTCTGTGAATCCTGATGAGGTGTCCAGTGGTGCTCTGTTCAACACACTGAAATTGAAATCAATCAACTCTTCAATCTTTCTCTAAAGGACCATTATCCAGCCCCGGCAGGCCTGTTGGCCTGCCTACAGCAGGATCTATGACTTGATCCGCTTCTCTTTTTCACAACGTAAAGCTCACTAATTTGAATCTGACAGGAGTTGGAAGTTTGTTTAAATCTTAACAAATCAGCTGTTAGATGTTTGAAAATGAATGTGGACAATATTTAAGAGTCTGAGTAAAATCACTACTTTATTCCTCCATATATTTTAAGTTCATAGTTTGGTTTGTATGATTTCAGGTGACTTCAATAAAAATAAATAAATAAATAAACAAAAACACACATCCAAACTATTTCTCTGGCCTGAATACCCAATCTTCTGTTTTTACAATCAGTTCTATAAATTCTTGAGCAGTAAAATAAATTGCCAGTACCGCTTTTACCTGATTTTTCATAGATATTGTGGTGTCTCTTCTTTGCTTGTAAATTTATTTTATAAAAGATCAGTTGGTTCTTTGGCTATGATAAAATGAAGAAGTCCTTCAATTAAGAAAAACTTTTCTGGTCATTATTCAAAGTCATAAGAAGAAGAGAAGGGGAAATGGATGTGAGCTGTTTTTTTTCCTCATTGAGAGTCATATACATTTATGTTTAAATATACATATATATGTTTTCTCCACTACTCTTTTGATAACTTCGATAGGTTAATGTTTGAATATTTTTGTGAGCTACAGTATTTCTGTTTTTGAGATTGTCTGTCAATTTGGATCTTCTATTCCTGAAATCTTCTCTTAGCCTTTTGCGCTGAAAGTTTTTCCATATATATTGATTATTATTCTTTATTTGTTGTACAGCCAAGTTTTTTTTTACATGCGAATGAATGGAAAATTAAGAACATGTTGCAACTATTTTTCTATAAGATCTTTTATAGTTTCAGCTGGGAGAAGCACATTAGAAAAATGGTTAAGAAAATGTACAAACAAACAACACTGATACATATCATTTGCTCAAGATGCTTAAGCATGACATATTATGGTTAAAAGTTTTCTATATCATCCCAAAATTATAGGACATGTTATTGTCTGTTTTATTAGTTTGCTTTTTGCAGTGTAATTTTGAGTTTTTCATGACTGATGCAATGGAAAGTTGCAATAAACTAAAACTGGCTTATATATCAGCCTTGCTGTAGCTCAAATGTTGTTGCAGTGCTGTTGATCCCAGTTTGACTAGAAACATCTTTGCAAAAGTATCAATCAGCAGATCAATAAGTTAGTAAGTTAAATCAGTGGTAGTTACTCAGAATAAGACTGATTTACAGTGTGATCTAACATAGCCTGCATTATTTGTACTTCTATGGGTCTTGTGGTTTTAACCTTGCTGTTTCTCCACAGATTCCTCAGATCAGCTATGCGTCGACAGCTCCAGAGCTCAGTGACAACACACGCTATGACTTCTTCTCCCGTGTGGTTCCTCCCGACTCCTATCAGGCTCAGGCCATGCTAGACATTGTGACAGCGATGGGCTGGAACTATGTGTCCACCCTTGCCTCAGAGGGAAACTACGGCGAGAGCGGCGTTGATGCTTTTGTCCAGATCTCCAGAGAGTTGGGTAGGAAACTGTAAACAGATATACAGTTAATTCAAGTCAAAGTGAGATTTAAAAGTTTTTTATACTTTGGTACTCGAGAGAGATTAATTAAATATCGAACTTTTAAAACTAATTGAGTGAAATGGGACCGAAAGCTATTGATCTGATAAATTTGCTGCACTCTGTTGATGAATGAACAGAAGATGTCTTCTAACTGATTATTGAACTTATTATGCCAGAAGTTGACACATTTCTCCTTGACTGGTCACTGTGAGGTAATCAGGTTTGGCGCTTACTGATTAAAATGTTATCACATTGAGTTAAGCCCTTACATTAATTAATATAAACTTTTGAAATTAATCAGTGACCACATGTTTGATAGAGATTAGCATTTTGTTTGTATGTAGTTGTTCAATTCTGTTCTGTTTTGTTACATAAATTAATCAGAGGCTGGGACTGGCTCTATCACACTTTGAATGATGACAGCTTATGATATGATTTAAACAGATGAGCTTGCAATGCTGGGCAGCCAGCTCTAGGAGGAGTCTTGATGTTTCCAAACTTCTTCCATTTATGGATAATAAATGATGAGGCCACTACGCTCATTGGAAAATGATGAAATTTTTCGGTATTCTTTCCCAGATCTGTACCTTGATAAAATCCTGTCTCAAAAATATAGAGACCTCATGGCTTGGTTTCTGCTCTGACATTCAAACTGTATCTGTATTTACTGAAGAACATAATTTACCACAGGTAGATTCTGATCGAGTTCTAGAAACATATGACAGATGATTAGTTGAAATAGGATGCACTTTCATCTTCCTAGACACCTCTTCCTGCTTGTCTGGGGAAACACAGAGGTGTTCCTAGGCCAGCAGAGAGATATAATCTCTCCAGCAAGTCCTGGGTCTACAAGGGGGCCTCCTTCTGGTGGGACATTGCTATAACATCTCACCCAGTAGGCACCCAGGAGGTATCCTTTCAGATGCCCCAACCACCTCAACCTGCTCCTTTCAATGTGGGGGAGTTGCTGCTTTGCTTTGAACCCCTCCGGATGGATAAGCTTCTCACCCTGTCTCTATGGGTGAGGCCATCCACCCTTTTCTGAAGAGTGGATGGCCCTTGCCACTTTGTATCCACAGTCTGATTCTATTAGTAACTACCCAGAGCTTGTGATCATAGGGGAGAGCAGAGAGATAAATCAACCAGTAAACTGAGAGCTTTGCTTTCATGCTCTTTTTATCACAACGGAATAATGCAACATCCACTTCTCTGCAGCCATGACCTGAATCCATCTGTCGATGTCCCACTCTCTTCTCCACTTACTCATGAACAAAACCCTGAGTAACTTAAACTCCTCCACTGTTGGCAGCAACTCATCCTTGACTTGGATTAGGCACTCAACCCCTTCATGGTTGAGGACTCAGACTTGGAGGTTCTGATTCTCATTTCCACCGCTTCACATTCAGCTGTGCACCACTCAAATCTGAGCTGGAGGATACCATCTGATGAAGCATATAGAACCATATCATCTTCAAAAAGCGGAAAGATTCTGAGGCCACCAAAGTGGAAGCCTGCCACCACATGGCTACGCCAAGAAATTCTGTACATAAAAAGCATTAACAGAATCAGTGCCGGTGTTCAGCATGTACTGGGAACAACTTAATGTTTCTGACTTATTGCCGGCAATGCAGAAGGAGCTCCCACAATGTTTATATAGGAACTGAACGGCTAATAGCAATGGACTAGACACCCCATACTCCCGAAACACCTCCCACAGAATACCCCACCCATACTATACATGTGTTCATATATACACACCATAGTGTATTGTTCTTCTTTGTTCTATTTGTATCTTATTTTGAGAAGGAAGGGGATTCATAGTTTATGTAGAATTTGGACCCAAAATACAGACTCCAAGACAGGTTTGAAAAATTCACCTTTATTCAGGTCAGGCAGCAGATCCTGGTGGCTGAAGCAAACAGGATTCAAAAGTAATCTGAAGTAGGTAAAACGTGGGGAAATCACACAGGCAGACAAACAGTACAACATGACAAAGAACTAAGGAAAACTAAGGGTTAAATATACACACAAGGTAATCAGGGAAAGAGACACAGCTGGGGAAAACAAGGCGTAGGTGAATAGAATCAATTAACAAGCAAGAGGGGAAGCAAAACTGAACATACTGCACATGAGATGAGAGGCCATTAAAATAACACAGGAAGCATAAACACTGAGATGGAGACTAAACACATAAACTTGACAGACCAAAGTAAACAAAGACAAAAGTGACTATGAACATGGAAGACCTAACAGAAACAACGATTGGGCATGGGAAATATTGACATTTTCTGTTTGACAGAAACAGAGAGTCCAAAACTGAAAACACTGGGTGCAAAACCTGGATTCGTGACAAAGGGCACTCTATTTATTATATGTCCAAAATGTCATGAACATACTTTGCTGATATTTATGATATGATATTCAAGCAAGTGCTGAATTAGTTCAGATTATAAGAGAAAAGACTATTTCTCTGTGCATGACTTACAGTAAAAAGAAGAACTATGACTAGAAAAAGTTAATTTAAATGCAATTACATTTTTCATTTTCCAGCTGTCATGTATTCTGCTTCATCACCTTGTTGCTTTATTGCTGACACATTTACCTGGCTTTGCAACACTGCTGTAATCTCTGCGCAAATGACGGCAGCAGTACTAATGATGAAAAATGGCTGCGATGGAGGCTTTTAAAAGCATCTGATTAATAACTGTGCAGAGAGCAGCTGTGGCTCCTGTGTGGGCTCAGTGAGGTGTCATCTATGCTGCTGTTGTCACTGTGCAAACACACGATGCTGCACATGGAAATGGCTTCATTAACAGAGTGAATATGTATTTACAATACTGTGCAAAAGTCTCTTGTTTCCCCTGATTTCTTTATTTTTTTGCTTGGAAAAAGGAAAATGGATGGAGCTATTTATTGAAATGTGCAGACGTGAGTAGAAATACAGTATATAGGTAAAGAACAGTTTGTAACAAGCCTGAATCTCAGTAACGGGTATGACCACCTTTATGTTTTAAGTTCAACCTGAAATTTCAAGAAAGCTTGCTCGTAATTTCTTTGACCAGTCTTAGTTCTAGAATAGTTCTCCAGGCTTTCTCAACATGCAGTTCTTTGCAGGTTTGCAACATCGTATTGCTTAATTATTATAATAGGGACGGTATTATGTACTGGCAAGTACAGTGGTAAAACAATTCTTGTCATGAGGTTTGCACACATCTCAGGAGTAGATTGAACCCACTCCTCTTAGCAGAAACTCTCTAAATCCTTTAAGTGTTTTGGCGGAAGCTTCACTTCCTTCAACAGACTTTCAATAAGGCTGAGGTCTGGAGACTTGGTAGGACACTCCATGACCTTAACGTGGTTCCACTCCTTTGTTGGCATGGTTGTCTGTTTTGGGTTGTTGTCATGCTGGAGGACCCACACAAAGCTGTCTTTAGTGTTCTGGTTGAAGGAGGGAGGTTCTGTTCCAAATTGTTACAGTACTTGGTCACATCCCTTGGCCTGTCAATGTGGTGAAGTTGTTCTGTACCTTTAGCAGAGAAACTTTAGCTGTTTCTCTGCTAAACATTTTCAACTCTGTCCTTGACTGTGTGTGTTCTTTGGGTAACACTAAGCATTTCTCTTCCTCCAATCATGGGGGATCAAGTTGGTGGTGGTCAAAGAGCACAATTTTGATTTTATCTTAATTTTGAACACAGGAGTTTCTCCCAAGCTTTCTCTAAATTATTTAAGGGTTCACTCACAAACCTAAGATTGGTCTGTACGTGTGTTTTCATGAGAAAGGAGATGGGCAGTTAAATCCATTCAGTGTATTGTGTTAATAATGGTGTTCTTGGTGACTGTGGTCTTGTTATTGAGATAACAAGACCACTTGTTATCTCACTTGTTATCCCACTTGTTATTATACTCATTTTACTCAATAACTTGCAAATCAATTTATAACTTTTATGAAAATGTTTGGTTTTTGGATTTTTAATTGAAAATTTTTTTCTCTGTCCATTAAAATTAAACTACCATAAAAATGTTCATTTCTCTAATGAAGGCTCTTATCCTGTTGATCTTGTATAGTTATAGGTTTTCCAAGATCCATGTGTGAGGCATTATTTCATAGCCTTTCTGGTAGTCAATCCAAGTAATGCTAACTTGGATCAGTCTGGTCCTACAGTGTTGACTGACTCCTCTATCTACCAGTAGCTGGTGTTTTGCCCCCCTGGTTTCTATGCCAATTCCTTTCTTGGCCCTGCTCATGTATTGAGCGATGTGACTTTTCACCTTAGCCCCTATGAAAGAGAAGAGGAAAGAAGTGTCTGTCGAAAGGAAAAAGAGAAAAGACAATGAAGGTGGTAAAAGTGGAAAGAGGTTTATCTCTGGGGTAACTCCCTGCACCCTGTAATGTGGTTTTCTCTGTGATTTGATGATCCAACTTCTGAGATATTGCCAGATGTTACTAATGTGGGTAACTTGAGGGCCATAGAGACCTGCTCAACTACAACATAACACAGGATTGCTGCCACGACCACCTTATGTAGTTTGTCTCCATGACAACAACTGCAGCTCTGACTGTAGCGTGGTGAGCAGTTCAGGGTCAGATTGATGAAACCCCCATCTCCCCCTTGAGTTGATCCCTTTACCAAACACTCATCAAGTGAGGATATTTTAATAATTGTTATTTAACAAAAGCAGAAACTGAAAAATCATCTGGCTTTAGGCTATCTCAGTGTCTTTTGTCTTTTCTACAGTACCCATAAAAGATTAATCTAGCCACAATGAACTATTTTCAAGCCTTGATTATTTAATTTTTTTTCTAAGCAGAAAACTCGCAAATTCTTTATTGAAAGAGAAAATCTGCACAGCCTTTGGAAAAACATGCAACCTGCAAACAGAAGGGTCTTGCCACAATTAAAAACTTGGACCTTCTTGCTATGACACAACAGTAGTGACTATATTTAGATCAGAGTGCTAAGTTATATGGACTTATAGGCTCCATAGTAGTGACTCACGTTTGTAGTGAAACCTAGCAGACAGTTAGCAGTTACAGCTGCCAATGTCAGCATCCAGCCAGCCAGTATAAAACGATCTTAAAATGTAAACTTTAAGCTTGGGGAACGTTAGAGAGAAAAATACTTTTTGTAGGAGCTGTAAACGTGCTTTTCTGCTGTAAAGTTGGGCATTTAAAGTGGTAGTCTATTCAGATTGACTCACTTTTGGGACCAGCCCAAAGTGATCATTAGAAGAACTGCAGTTTTTGGCACTTGATGCTGAGATCAGGCCTCTGTGAGGTTACTCAGTTGTTGTTATTTAACACTAGTTCAACATGCTAAATTGAAGATATGAATGTTGGACAATGCAACAGAATGTATGTTAAGAAAATCACAAGTGTCTGGTTTGAATTTTATCATGAAGTAATTAACAAAAAAGCAAGCTGATGATAATATTGCAAATTATACACAGAGAATGAATGAATGAATACATATTTCATTGTGTGGTTAGAAAAAATGAAAACCTTTAAAATCCAGAAAAACTTTAAAATAAAAAAATTCCTTCTATCTTCTTCATCTTTGTAAAAGTGTGACAGCTGGCAGATGGAGAGAGACTTTCCATCTGTAAGGCCACCAGCTGCTCTCCTGGGCTGCTGAGAGGTGCTTCCACTTCAGTGAATGATATTACATGACTCTAGGACAGAGGTAAGCAGGTAATTTTCCCAAGGGGCCACATGAGAAACTGGAACGGTTGTAGAAGGCCAGAGCAATAAGATGAACTCAGTTTTAATTGTATCTCTTCACAAACTGCTCTACTGGTAACAGTAAGCTAATACTCACAATTAGACAATGAAAAATATGAAACAAGAATAGTAAAAACAACATTTTATCACTATTCAGTCAACATTCCCCAACATTCAACAACATTTCCTTTCATTCAGTATATTGCGAAAACGTGAAAAAATGTCCGCTTTGTTTTTGCAGTGAAATTCCTGATGTCCCACAATATCCTTGATCTGTGGAGTTGGGCAAATTCTCAAATGTTTCTTCTTTCTCAGAGCATGTTAGCGCAAACAGGTCAACCCTTGAATGCTCCATCCCTGGATAAAGCTCGGTAAAACGTCATTGTTGCTTTGGAGCTTTGCTAGGAAAGGTTCAGATGTTTAAAGCCGACCCTTGTCCTTTGTCATGTGTCTGTAATAGAATCCTGTAATTCATATAAGAGGCTGAAGCAACTAGTTTTTTATAGATGATTACATTTTAACCAAGGCTTTGGCTTCTGGCTCTACGTCTCACAGCTTCAATGACAACTCTCAGCAAAGGAAAAATTTGCAATATGAACTAACCCTAACAGGCAGCTTAGAAGTGTGCTTCTTCCTTTGTCCTGCAACCCAATGCTGAATTTTCACCTCTGCATCCCGACAGCTGTCTGTTGCTGCTGCAGCCTGAATGCTCATTGTTACCACCAGAGCAAGCTACCCACAACTGTCACATGACGTGTTGAATGCGGACCCAAATAGAGACTCTAAGATAGAGTAGCATAAAGAAGCAACACAAAATCAAGGCAACAGGGGAAAACAAAGTCCAAAAATCCAAATGGGAAGTGGCAGAAAACGAAGTTCATAAATCAAAGCATGGGAAAACACTATGAGGTGCCGTAAGGGACATTATTACTGAAACGCTCTCACACACACAACTGAAACGCTCTCACACACACTACTGAAACGCTCTCACACACACTACTGAAACGCTCTCACACACACTACTGAAACGCTCTCACACACACTACTGAAATTTTAGCTCTCACACACACTACTGAAATTTTAGCTCTCACACACACTACTGAAACGCTCTCACACACTACTGAAACGCTCTCACACACACAACTGAAACGCTCTCACACACACTACTGAAACGCTCTCACACACACAACTGAAACGCTCTCACACACACAACTGAAACGCTCTCACACACTCCACTGAAACCAGAGGCATTTCCACTGAACAGGAAGTTTTTTCCTGACAAGGAAACTGATGGGAAAAGTGGTATATTTCAAAACAGTACAAGGATGTCTACTCAGCAACCTGCTAGTACAGCAGTTCCAAACCTTTTTTGTGCCACGTAAACAATATAAAAATAAAAAAAATGATAAATACCATGAAAACCATAAATTTCAAACTCAAGCCTCAACTCTTGCGACCCGGTACCAAACGACTCACAGACCGGTACTGGTCCAGGACCTGGGGGTTGGGGACGGCTGTGCTTGTAGCCTAAGTGAAGCAGCCGCATTACTTAACAATATTTCAGCTTCCTTGAATCAAGGAATGGATTCAAGGTGCAACAGGGAATTTGGCAAGTATGTCCTGTTTCCCCTAAGCTTTTTATATTGGCAACTCAGTTGTTAACACTATTAATCAAAAATTCTAACGACATACAAGGAATATCAATTTTTAATAAAGACTTCAAAATAAGTCAATTCACAGATGACACATCTATGTTTTTGAAAGATAAATACATGGTAGAGAAAACTAAAGCTTCTCGTTTATCTCTCAGTATCAAAAAATGTGAACTTCTCCCGATTCATACAAGCTCTGACTCCTCAATAGCTTTGGTTAGAGTTGAATCTAAAGTTAAATATATAGGGCTGATAATATCTAAAAAACCCAATTAGCAGAAAAGACACCAATATTTCTAACTGTATCACGGAGATGAAGAAATCACTTAGCCACTGGTTAATCAGAGACCTCGCTTTTTTTGGCAGAAACATCCTGTCTAAAGCTGAAGGCATCTCCAAATTGATTTATCCTTGTCACTCTCTATATATATCTGTGAAGGTTCTCAGTCATCCAGGTCATCGTAGTCAAAGGAGCTTGCAAAGAAAAGCGTCTGGACTTCTTTAAGTTACTTGAAGACGTTTCACCTCTCATCCGAGAGGCTTCTTCAGTTCTAAGGTCAAATGGTGGGGAGTCCCAGATATAACCCTAGTGGGAGTGTCCCCCCACAGAGGGACAAAAGGACCCCCTGATGATCCTCTAATCGCCTGAGCCAAGGTGTGGAACTGGGTGTGGGTCCCAATCAGCCAGAGTTTCGGGTGGGTTCATTGTGAAACCTGGCCCCACCTTATCATGCGAATTCCTGAGGTCAGATGGCCCAGGGTGTGAGTGGGCGTTTAGGCGTCTGGGAAGGGATCTCAAAACTGGATTATAGATGGCAGAGAGTTGGTGTCGTAAACCACCGCCTCTGTTCAAAGATGGTCGCTCACAGTGGACATAGATGGCTTCTTTCACTCCTCTTTCAAACCATCTGTCCTCTCTGTCCAAAATGTGAACATTGGCATCCTCGAAAGAGTGTCCTTTATCCTTAAGATGCAGATGGACAGCTGAATCTTGTCCTGTGGAGGTGGCTCTTCTGTGTTGTGCCATGCGCTTGTGAAGTGGCTGTTTGGTCTCTCCAATGTAGAGGTCTGGGCATTCCTCGCTGCACTGTACGGCATACACCACATTGTTAAGTCTCTGTTTTGGCGTTTTGTCTTTCGGGTGAACCAGTTTTTGTCTGAGTGTGTTGCTGGGTCTGAAGTACACCGGGATGTCATGCTTGGAGAAAACCCTCCTGAGTTTCTCTGATACACCGGCTACATAGGGGATGACAATGTTGTTGCGTCTGTCCTTCTTATCCTCCCTCGCTGGTGTCTGATCTTCTTTTCTGTGCCTCTTTGCTGACTTTAAGAATGCCCATTTAGGATAGCCGCACGTTTTGAGTGCTTCCTTTACATGTGTGTGTTCCTTCTTTTTCCCTTCAGGCTTAGAGGGAACATGTTCTGCCCGGTGGTGTAGGGTCCTAATTACTCCAAGTTTGTGTTCCAGAGGGTGATGGGAGTCAAACAGGAGGTACTGGTCCGTGTGTGTGGGCTTCCGGTAAACTTCGATGTTGAGGTTGCCATTCTCTTCAATGTGCACAGCGCAGTCCAGGAAAGGCAAACAGTCGTCCTTTGTGTCTTCCCTGGTGAACTTGATGTTTTTATCCACAGCGTTGATGTGCGCAGTGAAGGATTCCACTTCTTGTGTCTTGATTTTGACCCAGGTGTCGTCTACATATCTGTACCAGTGGCTGGGTACTCTTCCTTTGAAAGAGCCAAGAGCCTTCCTTTCCACTTCCTCCATGTAAAGGTTGGCTACAATAGGTGACACGGGGGAGCCCATGGCACAGCCATGTTTTTGTCTGTAATAGCCTTCGTTGTATTTGAAATATGTAGTGGTGAGGCAGAGGTCTAACAGTGTGCAAATCTGATCGGGTGTGAAGTTGGTCCTGTCCTCCAAGGAGTTGTCTTCTTGTAGTCGTTTTCTGACAGTCTCCACTGCCTCCGTAGTGGGTATGCACGTGAAGAGAGAGACTACATCAAAGGACACCATGGTTTCATCTGGATCCAGGGTAAGTTTCTGGACCTTGTCAGTGAAGTCGGTGGAGTTCTTGATGTGGTGTGGGGTGTTCCCCACGAGAGGAGCAAGGATGGTAGCAAGGTGTTTTGCAATGTTATAAGTGGCTGAGTTTATGCTACTGACTATGGGTCTGAGTGGGACAGCTTCCTTGTGGATTTTTGGAAGTCCGTAAATGCAGGGTATGGCATCCCCTGGGTAAAGGCGGTGATAAGTAAGGCGGTCAATGATTTTGTCCTTTTCCAAGTCTTGAAGGCAAGACCAGTCCAGACGCTTTTCTTTGCAAGCTCCTTTGACCACTCTCTATATATCTCCTCTAAAAGCATTAATAAGGCTAACACAGTTATTTTCGAATTTTTGTGGAGGAATAAAACCCATTACATAGAAAGATATCAGCTTGTGAAGGAATACAATAAAGGTGATATCAAAACTCCAGAATTAGAATTTATGGATGGCACCCTTAGAATTAAATGGTTAAAATCTTGTCTGTCACAGCCAGACTCTACTTAGCTCCACATCCCATGATCCTTGTTTAATAAAATAGTATACAGGATTAGACTTTATTTTGAAATGTGATTTTGTGGTAAATAAAATCCTCATAAAGATATCAAACTTTCCAAAACAGACTGTGCATTTTTGGGAAAATGAGATTTACCCACAACTTCTCCCCATAATTCAACCTTATGGAATAATAGGGTAATAACACTTAATCAAAAATCAATTTTCAAGAGTGACTGGTTTGAACAAAAAGATTATATTCATAACAGATTTGTTGGATGATCACGGTGTAATTCTAAGTTACCCAGACTTTTCAGAAAAATATTGTCTAAACTGTTCTCAAAGAGAATATAACAAATTTTGTGAACTGGTCCCACTGCCTCTGCTTCATTTGATTAAAAATTTTATGATATACAATAATTTCTCATCAGTGCTCCCAAATTTATTGCTAGGGCAATGTCAGCTGTTTGATAAAAATGCAATAAGAAATTTGTTAGTAGTTTCTTCAAAAGACAAAAATATTTCATAGTTACAACAGAATGGTTACATTGCATGGTTCTAATTTAGTTATTTCATATACACTGGATAAAGCATACTAAAAATTTATGAAATAGCCTATTCTACCTAAAGTTAAAGAAACACACTTTAAAAAAAATTAATCCTGTGGCAGAATTTCTAAAAAAAGAGATTTGGCTTTGAGGTGGATCAGTGTTCTTTTTGTACTGATCAAAATGAAACCCTAGAACATCTTTTTTTTTTTCTATGCCCTATCACACAATGTATTTGGTGCAACTTAAAAAATTGGATTTCCCTAAATATTAATGATGTGCCACTATTTGAATTACATCATATTTTTTTTTATTTGGATCATCTAGCATTGGGTGTCTCAGACATTATTAACATCATCATACGTTTGAGTAAATATCATATCCATTGTGCTAAATGGAGGAACGCTAAGCCTTCTCTCCCTGGTTTTATTGATGATTTTAAGATATTTTTTTCTTTGCTAAAAAAGACAAAAAGCACATATGCCAAAAAAAAAAAACAAAACAAAACAGGATAATGCCCGTCTCCTGCTATTCTAAATTTTGACTTATGCTGAGGCTAATATATTTTTTAAGTAATGCAGCTGTCTCACTAAGATTAAGCTGTCTAACTTATCGTTCCACGATTCGATTCAATTCGATTAGATTCAATTCAATTCAATTTGATTCTGGGAAATTTTTACAGTCAGCAATATTATAATTCAGCTCAGTACATTTACATAATTTTGTATCTAAAAAAAGGAAGCTGACACACGCAAGACTTTATCAAAGGTGTAAGCGTCACAGCAGATACCTTTGTGTCAAAGTAGCTGAGGATAAAACACAGAAAAACATGAAGGTGATTTTTCCTGGCCTGGGATTTTATAAAAAATATTCTGCAGTACATCAAAAACGAAAGAAAACCATTAATCAACATATGAACGTTACCTCTGACGTTCCAGCGGTTTTATTAGAGACACGGCTAAGCGTTTTGCATTTTGCATAATTTTTAAATGTTTAAATTTGTTCAGTATTGAACGGCAGAAATTAGGTTTTCTTTTCGGAAGTATGTAAAACGAAAAAAAAAAACAGCGGCCGACTGCGCTGTAAACAACAGTAGACTTGTGCTTAACAAGCAAGCGAATAATGCAGAAAACAGATTTTTAGACGGGAAACTGTTCTTGAAGTACAGAGAGAGAGAGAAAGAGAGAGAGAGAGCTGTGCATGACATGTGATTTTATCGTGGTGGAAGCAAAACAGTAAACGTCAGAGGGAATTCATGACGATGTTTATGTAAAGCGCAGTTTGGATCTTCTTTTGCTGCTGGTTCAGTCAACATTGTTTGGAGAGAGATAAAACTAACAGCTTTAGAATCGGCGCAAAAACGGCGTGAAAACAAAGCGCGGACCACCGACAGATCAGAATCAGCCAGCTGTTGGCTTTCAGCCCAGACCGTGTCCACGCCGTGGGGTAAGAAAGGCGACATCTCATTGATTCTGATCCGGGTCCGCGCTGTGTGTTTACGTCTTTGTGCAGAATCCCTGTTCTTGCTCTCATTTACTGTTTTAGCTGTTTGGTGGTTGTTGAAATTTTGTGAGGTTTCACCTGAGATTCTGGCATTTCGGGCAAAATTGATAAATCGATTATAAAAACCCACCCCTAACTAGCAGGTTGCTGAGTAGACATCTGTGTAGTGGTTTGTTTGAAATCTACCACTTTTTCCTTCAGTTTCCTTGTCAAGAATTAACTTCCTGTTCAACTGAAACGCCTTCCTGTTTAACTGAAACGCCTTCCTGTTCAACTGAAACGCCTTCCTGTTCAACTGAAACGCCTTGGTTTTTCAGTAGTGTGTGTGAGAGCGTTTCAGTAGTGTGTGTGAGAGCTAAAATTTCAGTAGTGTGTGTGAGAGCGTTTCAGTAATAATGTCCCTTACGGCACCTCATACAACACACTGGTAATGCACAGAGAATAAACAGTATGACATAACAAGGAACTAGGGAAAAGGTTTAAATACACAGAGATAACACAGATATTGGAAACAAGTGGGGAACACTTAACCTAAAACTAATCATGGCAGACAAAGCAAGGGGAGCACACGAAACAAAGCGCACACAAGATGAGAGACTAACAAAAATAAGACAGGAAGTTGCTGAACATTGGACATGGAAACTAAAAGAAACAGAATAGAAATAACCTATGACTAAAACTAGAGGTGGTCACTAAATTAGTGAGATTTCTTACTAGTTATCTTTGCTTCCATCTTTGCTATCTGTGCTTTAAGATGCACATTTGAGAATTATACCAGGGAGTCAAATACTTTCTTTGTCAGAGGAGCCACAATATCCAGAGTTATACGTAGTAAACATGCTAAACTATTTACAAGATAATCGACCTCTGTGGGAGTAGCATTCAGGTAGCTGTTCTGCTCTGTGTTGGCACATAGCATGGAAGAAGATAACAGTGGAGCAATCCTTAAACTTATTTAAAGCACATTTAAAAAGGCATCTACTGTGATAAAATGTATTCCCCATTGCTGTGAAACCCATTACTGTGAATTTAAATGTTATTAGGAAATGATCCAACAAAACAGGGTTTTTAAGGAATACCGTTAAATGTACAGTTTCTATGCCATATGTCAGAACAAGATCTAGAGAGTGATGAAAGTGGTCGGTGGGTTCTTTTGCATTTTGAATTCTACATACATTTGAGTCTAATGGTAGAATAAATGCTCTGCTAAGGCTGTAGTTTTCAGTATTTTGCTGAGGATATTACCACATCATTTAGTAAAGATATTGAGGGAACAACAGAACTGTTTTGATCTCTGACAGTGAAAAGCTGTTGTGCTTTCTTCAGTCTGTCACTGTCTCACCACCGTTCAGTTAATCCTGGAGCCTCCCCACCAGGAGAAGTGTGATCTTCCTGCTTTCTTTCAGTGGGAAATCATAGCTGTCAGCAGACTGAGTCCTATTTGAACTTATATCAGACTGAGATGACACCAACTGCCTCCAAAATGACATCCAGCTCAGAAGCTGTTAATTATGTGTTCATGTTCAAAACCTGCAAACAAGTGTTGGCTTAAAACGATTCTGCTGTAAAAAAAAAAAAGAAGAAGAAAAAAAAGAGTACACTATATATAAGGAATCACTATAAAATGTGTAAACTTTAACAAGAGTTTCGTAATGTATTCTAAAATTTTCATAAGGTGTAATGATGTAAATTTGTTGTAATGAATAAATATCCAGCAGCTTCAGTCATCTTTCGAGGAAGCAAAGATGCAGATTTATCTGCTGTTTTTTCCTTGACTCAGGGTGAAAGTTTAGCACTTTAATAATGAAAAACTGTCACAAGAAAATATTATTTTTTTGAATAGCAGCAGATATTCCCCCTCCTTCAGTTTTTAGTCAAATATAGTATAGTCCTCTGTGTATTTGTGTGTTTGCAGCAGATTAACTAGAGAAACTGATTGTTTGTATTTCCACTGGCTTTCTGTTGGATCAGCTGTGGAAAAACTCTGCTGTCGTTTTTCTTCTTCTGAAGTGTAAAATCCTGTACAAGATAATCTGCTTTTGTTTCTCTCAGTTCCCCATTTTCTTCTGTCTTCTCATCTGTATTTCTTTAGCCCTTAAACTTTTGTCTTTTTTTCCCCATTCTACCGTACAGCATACATGCTTTCTGTTAACTGTCCCCCTGTTAAATATATGTTTTTCACATTTGCTGTTGTCCAGTCATGGATGAAATGTGTTTTCTGACTTTTACCCTATTTTGTTGTTATCACTCATTTATTTATTTTCACTTTTTCCTGAAGAGGAGTTTTTTTCATCCTTATGCTCTGCATGCAGTCAAAGGAGTGGATGAATATTTCATGGGAAGGGATTCCTCCACCTTTCCTCCCTTGAGAGGAGAGCATCTGCAGTTAGTAACTAACCTTTTCTCCAACACATAAAACAGTCCATTAGTGGCAGCCAGTCGGACACAGTGAGGTGAGGGGGAGGTGAAAGTCATTTGCACTAAGAAGGAAGGGTGTGTCATTTGGGAGCTTAGTCCCAGGATTTCAGTAAGAGGCTGCTGAAGTAACAGGACTGTTTACAGCAGAATTTTTAAGGACGCGAAAGAAGAAAAAAAATATTAAGAACAAAAACAGGAACAGCAAATTTCGAGATACTTTGGGGCTTTTACAGGTCTGGTGGAAGCTAAATTAGTTTTGATAGCTGTAGCTTACTGGTAGGAATTAGCAACTGGATACCATTTGCTCTCAAGAAATCAAATGTTAGAAGATTAATAGACAAAGCTGAATTATAGAATATCATCACAGGCCAAGTTGGCACAATAGCCCTTGGAGAATGTTGCATAGCTCAGATGATCTACAGAAAGATGCCGAAAAAGAAAATGCAAATGCAAAAAAAGGGGAAAGACTCATAGTAACTAAAGATATAAAAACAGTCCTCCAAATTCATAAATCAGCTGCAAAGGGACATAAAACAATCTCAAGGAAAAACAAAATCAGTGGTGGTGGCTGCAGCTCAAGAGGTAGAGCAGGTCATTTGCTAATCAGAAGTTTGATGGTTCAGTCCCTGGCTACTGCAGTCTGCATGCCAAATACTGTTGGGCAAGATACTAACCCTAAGTTGCTCTTTGATGCATCCATCGGAGTGTGAATGTTAGACAGAGCACAGACACAGACAAGCAGTTTAAAAAATATATAGAAAAAAATGTGCTTATGTGAATGAGGCAAGTTGTGTAAAGTGCTTTGCATGCTCAGAAAGTGTAGAAAGGTACTATGTAAGAACCAGCCCATTTACCATATTGAGGTATAATATCGGACATAGATGCAGCTTGGATAAATATCCCAGAATGTGCTTCTTAAAAAAAGACATTAGACCCATTTAGAAGAAACTTGCATCCTCACATTTCAATAAAGCAACGCATTTTCTTCTTTTCCAGACACATAGAGCAACCATGAGAGGTATCACACAGGTCCTGACTGAGTCACAGTGATGAACTGTTGCTGTAGATTTCATCACAGCTTATGCTTGCACTGAAAGGACACACCAAACCCATGTCATCATGATGCTTGAGTCAGCAGCTGCAGTGTTTGAAAGGAAAAGGGAAGACACTAGAAGTAAAATGAGAGCTCAGCTATGTAGGAATTAAACATGACTGTCACCTGACTCTAGTTCTACCATCAAAGGATCATACCAACAGAAACATACTGCAGGTTTCTGGAATGCCAGAAAACACCAAAGTTGTGTGCACAACCAGGAGAGCTAGGTTAGAAATAACAAGTTGCTTTTTTTTCTGGAAGTACAAAAAGCTTTTGTTGGTAGAAGTAAAAAGGTTAGTTTTATTGTTATATGCACAAGCAGAGTTTGAGTTTATACTATATAATGAAATTCTTATTTTACTGGAGTTCCTTCACACAACACACATAAAAACAATCTAATATGATAAATAACATGAAATAAAACTTCCAACAATATTAAAATAAATGAGATTTAAAAAAAAAAAATACAGCTAAAGTATAAGTAACAAAAGCAAACAGTGAAAAGTGTTAGAAAGGACACAATAGTGGTGGGATTGAAGTGGGCACAGTGGCCTGGGAAAGGGACAGCTTGAAAATGTCTCCAAATATGTTAGCTAGTACCAATGAGCAGACTGAGCACATGTCTAGCCTTAAGATAAGGGCTTTGCTAATGCTGGGTTTAGGCTTTAAACTAGAGTTGCTTATTAGTTTCTCTTGTTTGTCAATCTTTGTACAAACCTTGTGTAAAGATTTTTCTTTCAGGCTTTGACTCTGTTTCAGTCAACCCCTTAAAGCCTTAAAGCCTTGTGCATCGAATTTGATACATGAGTATTTGTATTGAGATTTCTACATAATCAGTGTAATTTTTTCCCTTGAAAAGGCCAAATAAATTGCACAAGCAATAAATTAATATGTTTTTCAACAGACACTGGAGCAGGCTTTACAGGGTTAAGACCATCAAAGCATTTTTAAAGTCACAACAAACAGCAGGTCACCAGTGACTTGTTTGAGATAAAGACTAGAGTTTTGCTTATCTCTTGTTAGGATGTCGATGAACAATAGCAAATGGATTAAAGTAGAAGACAGGGGACAGAGCTGAGGTGTAGACCAGCCGATTTATTCACCAATACTGAAGAATACACAAACATGACAAAATAAAATAAAATGATATGATGAACGAAGCATAGGTTAGCTCTAGCAGCAATCTGTAACATTAACTGGCAGCATTTTACAGACTACTGCTAACTAATCCTCAAGCCTACCACTGTATAGGGTTAGATATGCACACCTTGCTGGCTTTGCTGGTTTTTAGTCTTGTCCTTGTCCATAGTCATTTTCAAAGGAAAACATTTTCTTTTTGTTTGTTGTTTTGCTTAAGCCACTTACCACTGACCTATGAATTATTCAAGCATAAAAAATTTACTGAATTCAAGGGCTGAAGTGGTGTCACATCTATACATGACAGACAATTTAGCAAAGAGCCAATTTTAAACAGTAACTTTTGCCACTTTATTATTACTAGCCTTCTGGCGGTGGCCAGAGACACATCTGCTGTTTACCAAAACCTAATCAGAAAAGGCCTCAGTGGAAGCCATTCTTCAGGAAGGGACGCAGTGAGATAAGATAGTTATGTCAAATGACATTTTTCTGGAGTGAAAAGTAGCGGCAGTAGGTCTTCTGGAGTGACAAATGCAAACTTGAGGTTTTTGGTTCAAATTGTTTTCAGTATGTACAAAAGAGACTGATGAGAGCAGCAGTAGGTGTCTACGGCTATCTGTAACATAACAAAGGCTCTGTTGTGATAGGCAGCACGGTGGCACGGTGGTTAGCACTGTTGCCGCACAGCAAGAAGGTCCTGAGTTCAATTCCAACGTCAGGCCGGGGTCTTTCTGTGTGGAGTTTGCATGTTCTCCCCGTGTTTGCGTGGGTTCCCTCCGGGTACTCCGGCTTCCTCCCACCGTCCAAAGACATGCAGCTTGTGGGGATAGGTTAATTGGATAACCCAAATTGTCACTAGGTGTGAATGTGCGTATGAATGTGAGTGCGAATGGTTGTCTGTCCCTGTGTGTTGGCCCTGCGACAGACTGGCGACCTGTCCAGGGTGTACCCCACCTCTCGCCCTATGACAGCTGGGATAGGCTCCAGTGCCCCCCGCGACGCTGAAAAGGATAAGCGGAAGCGAATGGATGGATGGTGTTGATAACTGCCCAAACTGATGGTACTTTTCTGTGTTTGTAATTCCAATAGATTTTGATCCACCATGAAATACCATCTGGAAAACACCTAACAGACAAAAGGCAGTTTCATTTTGAGCATGACAGTGATGCCAACCACAATTGCAGAAAAAAGCATACCTGGATAGAAAAACGCACACTGTGGAACAATTGAATAGACTAAAGTAAAGAAATTACCAAAAAGCCATCACAAGAAAATTCAGGCTGATGATGATGATGAAGAATAACGGTAGTCAGCAAATACTGACTTTCGAACTTGTTAGAATTGTACAAACCCTGTTTTTGCCTTGTTGTATATACTGTTTCTCCATTTATTGTTGTTTTAATTCAGTTCAGTTTTATTTATATTGAAACAAGATTTCCCTCAAGGAACTTAATATTGTAAGGTAAAGACCCTACAATACCACATAGTAACCCCAACCATCAGACCATACAGTTATATAAGGTCTTTAAGATGGGACCTGATTGAAGACCTGTATGTGGTGAGAAGTATTTTAAATTAGATTCTGGATTAATCAGAGAGCCAGTGAAGGGAAGCTGGTATAGGAGAAATATGTCGAATCTGTCTCTTTATAGTCTAGTTTCAAGAAACTACTGCATCTTTGTGGTAGCAGAATATAAATAACTAATGGGTGGCTCAAAACTTTTGCACAGTATTGAAACACAATTAAATAGAAATCAGAATGATGTGAAGGCCACAATGCAAATAAGAAACTTGATAGGTAGCAGTTCCTAATTTCTGAAACCACAGTTGTTTAGCATGTAGTTATAATGCAACCTAACCATACCCAGGTTCACTGGTGATCTGGTGGATGTAAAGAGTTTTAAACTGGGCAAAAGATCTCATACAGCAGTGGTTCCCAAACTTTTTTTGCTGGGCCCCCCTTGTGTTACAAGAAAAATGTTCGCGCCCCCCCCCCCCCCCCCCCTCGCGCGCGCGCGCACGCACGCACGCAAGAACACATCCTCCAACCACACACACCCATATTTTGCTCCATTGCGGTTTATTTCACACCTCAAACATTTAGTAAACAATTAAGCAAATACAAGTAATCTGCAATAAATTACAGGTAGTAAGAAAATAAACTAATAAAGTCTTTTATGCTACGTCCACACCTACACGGGTATTTTTGAAAACGCAGCTGTTTCGTCCACACGTAAACGGCGTTTCGAATCACCGAGAATGGAGATTTTTTAAAACTCCTTTTTTGCGTTTACGTGTGGACGAGGAATACAGAGTTCGTCATGCAACGTCAAAGGTATGTGCCTTTTTTCACGTCACGCTGTGCGCCACGTTATTGTTTACATGAGATGAATTGCAGAATGGCAGATAGAGACGAAATACTGTTAATCTGACTATCTGCAGGTTTTACACGCTTACATATACAGGCAGTTACTGTCCCTCCATTTAGAAAGGCAGAGGCGTCACGGTGTAATTATTTTACATGTAGTTGTTTTTTTTTCCTGTGAAATAATATTCAACATTGCTATCAATACATTTTTCAAAAAATCCCTCTGCAAAATGGGTTCAAAAAAATAAACAACTGTTGGATGCTGTTTGTCCGTGATTTGAACCGGGGGAACAAATTGTGGCAGGATCAGCCTGATATTATTTGTATCCCACTGTAACTTTACTGTATAAAGAGCTAACATCTCCAACATGTCAGGAGTAGTTAGTCATTACAACAAGTGTTTGTGAACTACAAATCAAGAATGTGGGATACTGTTTGTCCGTGATTTAAACAGCCCAGCGCTGCTCCCGACGAAGGGAAAACCAATTCTGCAGGGAGACCTACCTCGGCACTTCATCTTCCCTCAGGTGAAACCAAAGGGAAGATGTGCTTCACCATATTTTCTAGTCTTTGGCTTAGAATGAAGTTGGTTTGGAAACATATTCAGCTATGCTTCGTCTCCTGCTTTGCGTTTGTGTGGGCGCCCCGTGCTAGCAGTGTCCAAGGTTGTTTTGTTTTTTTTTCCCCTTTTCATGCCGCGCCCCCCCTGCAATGGCTCTGCGCCCCCCCTAGGGGGCGGGCCCCACACTTTGGGAACTTCTGTCATACAGTATTATTTATGGACTTTATTTTTGTCCTCTTACTGAGCACTCATAGTGTTTTGTCACATTAACATATTCACCTTATTCTATCCCTGTAATGTCATCAGGACTATGTTACTCACCTTACCTCCACAGGAGCCTAGGCACAAGGTATTTTATTATTATTATTACCACGGCCTTTATTTTCTATGTCTGTTTCCATTTGATTCAGTAACTGCTGCTTCTTGTGCTAATCATCAGAGATGGTTTAAGCAAACAGAAACCTAAGTGAACATATTTTGAACACATTTCCCTCACAAGAAAGAATCTCGCCACCTCTGCAAGCCACCTCACTGTGGGTTTTTTAGTTATTTTCCACTGACTTTCTTTAGTATCCTGGTACACATATTACTCCTTTTAGGAAAAGTAGTCTAATGGTTTTTTCCCATTAATTCATTTCCTTCATTTTGTTTGGAGACAGATGTGGAGGCAAACTGCAAAGCGCAACCAGAGTTGGCAGCCATATGGTCTATCA
This sequence comes from Neolamprologus brichardi, assembly GCF_056152115.1. Taxonomy (NCBI): domain Eukaryota; kingdom Metazoa; phylum Chordata; class Actinopteri; order Cichliformes; family Cichlidae; genus Neolamprologus; species Neolamprologus brichardi. Next base: position 25,015,325 of record NC_142110.1, read on the forward strand.
GCATATTCGTCATTTGCTAAACTAGTTATAGTATGATGAAGTTTTTCGGTGAAACTGAAACCTATAGAAAAGTTAAATTGAGGGATGAACAGTGTTTGACAAATCCAAAATTTGCAAGATGTCATGTGAGAGCTTTTCCTAGATTTGTCTTGGTATAATAATGATTGCAGATTAATTACAAAGCACGTTTTGTCTATATCTGTATATAAAAAAAATATTTGGTGTGAAAAGGTTAACTTAATTTCAGTCAGGACCATCTGCAGATTCTATCTTCAGCTATTTTCATTTATTTGGTACTATGGCTCTGTTCTGGGACCCCCAAGAGACCCAAGACAGAACAGAGCAGGCATCACTGACAACTGTTATTATTTTATTTCACTGAATATGTGTGATGTAGAATGAAGCTGCTTGCTGATATTTGCTAACTGAATGCAAAGAACGCTGAAAGCCACCTAGTTTTACTCTATTTTCACCAACCAATGTACTTAGAACATATTTCTCTGTTATATTTCTGACATGTCAAAACATTTTGATCACATAAGCGAAATATGCCGTTGGTCTTTTGAGCACCTAACAGTAGCATTAAAACCTAAACACATAGTGTCTAAAAGACTTCTGATGATGCCCTTTCTGTCTCCTACACGTACTGCAGTGACTGGAAACACCCCACAAGCTTAACCATTGCACGACAAGCTCTGTTTAAATAATTCCTGCAACTGAGACACTCTTCTTTTATCCTCATTTGCATTTTAAAGACATGGTGCCCACTTTATGAAATTTTGGCAAATGAGGCCACTTTAGACTTTATTCAAAGGCTATACATAGCACTGTAAGCTGTTTTTTTTTTAAAATGTGGGTACATGAGACAGAGCCAAGCTTGTGCCAAAATTTCTGTTTCTCTGAACAACAAGCCCAAAGTGAGGCTAAAAAAAACCTTTCATACTGCAAATGAAAGTGTCCCATTTTTGACCAATTCATTTTTGTCTTCTCTTTTATAAATATGTGAAGTTCTGGTCCAAACCTTCTGGATTTGACTGCATCTGATCCATGCTGAGTAATAAACTGGGATGCCTCATTGTGAAATCCCATCTCCAATATGTTTTTTAACATCTGAGTCTGTTGCCAAACATGTACCAATGAAATTTTAGATGGCTGAAGAAACATTTTTAGCTCTGGCAGTCCACCTGCCAACCCTGAAAGTTAAGAACTGGGGATGATTGGCTCCTTAGTGTATTAGTTTAGTTTCATGGGCCTGGGTCTTTGTCCCAGGTTTTTGAGTTTGCGTAGTCTGTTGTTCAGTTCTTGAGGGTTAATGAGATGCTAATGTTCACTTTGGAGAGCCGCTGAGTTTTGTTATGATTGTAGTTCTTAGTTCTGGTTTATTCTCTTTCCTTATGTGTCCAGTCTGTCTTACTCTGTCCTTGCTGTGTCCTCCCCTGTGTCCCCAGTGTGTAGTCTATTGTGTCTGTTTATGAATGTCAAATTTGGTGTCACTCTCTGTCTCTGTCTCTCACCCATTCGCTCTCTCTCTGTCTCCCATTCTGTCCCCCACTCTCTTCCAACTCTTGTCTCTGTCTCCTTCCTCCCTTCCCTGTATTTAGTCAGTCCGAGTCTCTGTATGTGTTTCCCTTCTTTCCTGTGGCTGGTCTCAGTCTGTTTCCTGTTTTATTGTGATAGTCTTTTGTCCCGTGTGCATTATGTTTAGTTTTGCTTCCCCCGTCTCGTTATGTCTTGTTTGCTCCAGCTGTGTTTCCACTTCTCCTAATCACCCTCTCATGTGTATCATGAGGATTCGTCACTTTCCCTCCGTGTCTTTTGGCTCTGGTGTTACTCTTTACTAGCATCTCTAGTTTTACATTTTTCCAGTTTAGTTTTCTTAGTAGTTTCCTGGTTCCCTTTTATGTGCTTTTATGTGATTGGCTTAGTTTTGTTCATGTTTTAGCTTGAACTTAAAACACTTTGACAAATAAAACCGTACTTATTTTTATAGAAAACAGGATGTGAATTTCTGAATGGTGAAATGTGTAATATACACATTGTAAAGTAAATATCAAAAAAGCAAATTGGTATTGTATTTTTCTATAGACAGAAATACACTTTATGTTACTTGCTTGTGATGTATGTATGTGATTATGTACTGTTTCTTGACTTTTCTTGATTATGTTCTCTTTGTTAGCAGTAATTCAGTTTCTACTACAGAGGTATACTGTTTTGGATTTTACAGTCTGTTGGTGTTGCCGTTTAATATTCTTTTTAAAAACTTTTTTTTACAGTTTATTTTTTAAAAACAGCAAAATACTTTTTCCATCTAAGACACTTCAGTTTAGTCGTAACTTGTTGTTGTTGTTGTTGCTATTATTATCATTAATATTACTGCCTTTAAACGTATGCTTTCCTCAGACACAATTAAAAACTGTATTGATCCCACTGGGAGAGGGTTGGTACTTGGATGGGAGACTGCCTGAGAATAACAGGTGTTGTAAGCTTATAATTGCAGGGTCTTTACCTTTGAGTACAAAGCACCTTAAGGTTACTGTTGTTGTGAATTGGCTCTATATAAATCAAATCGAATTGAATATTAACAAATGGCTTAAATGAATTTCTAATTAGTTCTGTTATGTATACTTTATTGATCCCCGTGGGGAAATTCCTCTCTGCATTTAACCCATTCACTTAGTCATGCATGTTACATGAAAACCTTATAACTTATGAGCTGATTATCGTGAACATGAGATAAGCAAAGTACCAAAACCAGAGAATAACTGAGAGCGAAGCTCCAGAATATAGAGAGAACACTAGAAACATAAGACTGGGAAAACAGAGCTAAGTCTTCCTTGACAACATGACAGAGGAAGACTGAGACAATAATATACAAGTGGTAATGAGGGAAGAAGTGCAGGGAGATTAATTCACAGCTGAGGAGAATCAGGGAATCAATAATGGGAGGGACATGAACTTAAGCTAGAGAAGATACAGAATAACAAACCACTAATAAAATAAATTGGAAATTAAACATCTAAATGGGGGAACAAGATTAACTTGACACAAGCGATCACTAAAAGCCAAAGCAGATGTGACACGAGAACCGAATGGAAACTAAGCAAAACTAGCCAAATACAACCTGAAAGACAGAGCAACTAAAACTAAGACCAGAAGATTCATATAAAAAGGTTATAAAATAAACCCTTAAGAATGAACAACAATGTGAAAAAAAACACACGTAAGAATAGTTTAATAATAGAACCCAGACTTACATATGACTCCATCCAGAATACTCAGACAATGGGCTCAGCATATACAACAGTCACTGGAGAAACAGTAAGCAATATATATAAATATGATACAACCTATATTACCTTTATTACAAAAGAAATAAGGAACAAAACTCCATTTTAAATGACTTTTGAACCCGAAAGGAATCATAAATTCATTAAATCTCAAAAGCCTGGTACATGAGACTTGAATAAAGTTACGTTGAAACCAAGCACACCATTGTTTTTCTTGTGATATTACCAATAAGTTTGATGTGTCACATGGCCCTCTTCCTATTGAAAAAACAAAAGTTGTATCCAAGATGGCCGACTTCTAAATGGCCACCATGGTCACCACCCATCTTGAGGAGTTTGTCCCCTCACATATACTAATGTGCCACAAACAGGACTTTAATATCACCAACCATTCCCATGTTATTATGGTGTACATCATTAAAAAAAACTTTATGAGGAATATATTTATTTTTGGTGCACTTGACTTGAAAAAAGTAAAAGAATCCTAATGACACCAGAAATGAAACCTTCCAGTACTAAGTCAGTTTTCAGTGCTGATTAAATAACTGTAAACTGCATCCATGCATCCATCCACACTATGGCCACAGGTCTGTATTTTAACAGGTCTGAATATAAATAGTGTGGTGAGGTCAACAAATGCAAATCAGGATTCTTCTGCTCCCGAAGTTGGCAACTTAAACAGTACAAGAACTTACTACAAGATTTGATTTAGTCAGTCTGCAGTACCCACAACCCTATACAAGAAATCTGTTTCAGCTCTCTGATAGAAAAGTCCTAATCTCTTACACTATAAGTCTTAGATGGTAAATTGACTGATTCTTATATAGTGCCTTACACATTGCTCATTCACACAAGCCCTTTTTCTTCTATTCTCTTTCTACCTAACGTTCACAATGTGATGAATCAGAGCATCTTGCCCATGCAGACTGGAGCAGACGGGACTCTGCTCTACCACCTGAGCTACAGCCACCCCCTCTCAGCTAATGCAGAGCCAATGTGGGTGAAGGGACTCAAGCCCGACTGCCTTGATGTCCAGGTGTCTTCCCTGCCTGCCCTGATATGAGAAAACCTGTGTAGCCTTGCAGGTCACATTGCATCAGTCACAGCTCCCCTCTCAGTCGTGGCACTTGTTAATCTGGAGTGGGTATAGAGGTCCATACCGTAGGCCCCAAGGGACTGTTACCTTTAGTGGTCCTCAAAGAGTGAAAAAGTGAATGTCAGCAATGTAGACTTTAAGGAACAGGAAATTTTATCATAGCAATTTAGCAGGACTAATTCAAAAGGAAAATAAATTAATAAAAAATCACTAAACAATAATTAAATCACTTAAACTATACTTATCTAGCTAACGCTGAGCATTTTCTTATCTTTGATGAGGAGAGGTAGGAGCACAACTGGATCCAAAGATGCACTCATCCTCTTGTTCTAAGTCCATGATAATCACCCAGCAGGAAAGCAGCATCCCATGGGCATTCAGTGGAAGTAAATCAAACTCCTTCTGAATTGACCATCTAACACAGTAAAAATGAGCGTTGAGGATAGCTGTCAGAAAAATGTTCTTATAAAGTGAGACACACAGAGCAGAAATGTTAATGAGCAGCAAGTTTAATGTGTTTATTTACTTGCAGGGGAGCAACAGCATACACAGTGAAAGTCTATGCACGTGCTCATCTAGGCGATCCTGTTGATCCTTTTTATACATTTTTCTAGTCACACACTAAATCTGAGATAAGATATGTGAGACTTTCTCATACATTCCTTTCGAAGCAAACAGTTTATTCTTCTTAAAAAGATATACAACCAGTTTGCAGGTTCACAGGTCGGCCTGGGTCCCTTTAGCGTCTCTGCTGTCATTTTAAACTGTGAAGCTCTTAAATCTAATCTTCTGAACTGCTCGTCTCACAGAAGACAAAAGAGAAGAAACACAAAACTCTTCGTCACCTCACTTTTATATTGCTCACCTGTTCTCCTCTCTTTCCCACTGGTTGTCACATCTTTTTAACCTCACCCATGGGGACATCCAATCACATTATTAACATCCAATCATCTGATGTCCACTCACACTTTCTGCTCTCTTATGCTCTCTCTGTCAATCTGACTTACATGATTTAAGACAAAATTTCAACTTTGAACTACTTTAATCCATTAATTAAAAGTTCATTTTTTTCATTCTTAACACAGAAATTCTATCACATTTAAGCACTGAATCACATATGGATATAATTCACTTAATGTTTCCTTCAGTTTATGTGATTCAACTTTAATTTATTTATTTATCTTTATTTATCTATTTATCTTTAGCACATAACATTCACTTTTTACTTCAGATCCAGGGGAATACTTTCTTTTATCCTTTTAAACTCTGTGTTTGACAACCACCATTTATGCATTCACCACACACACACACACACACACACAACAGGGCCATTAGAATAGTCATTTTACTTACTCAAACTAAAAATGGCGAGACACAGAAGAGTGAAAATTAAGCTTCCAAAGTTATGTTTGTTGTCAGATTCAGATTTGCAGGGAATTTTGAAAGCTGAACAATGAGTTAGTCAGACATTCTACACTGTTCCAGAAGCAGTAATTCAACAAATTCAACAACAGATTTATTGACTTGAATCTAAGCAGCAGTAAGTGTACATAAAGGAACAAGATGAGGCAATTTAAATCAAGATAGTGACAAGCTCCAGGTGTAAATTATATATTGTATTTTTCTGGATAAAAATGTATGTCCCTATTTTTCAGGGAATTAGCTCATTTAGCTCAGTATAGCTTACAGCAGAAATGCTCACTCCACAGTTTAAGGTATCTTCTCTGCCTGTTAGAAGAAACAAAGAAAAGAAAAGAAAGCGGGGTGACCCAACACACTCTCACATCTGTGTTGAGTGGGTCCCTCTGGAACTCCAGAATCCTTCCCAGTTTTTCCAGAATCCTTTTCCTTCATACAGATAAGTGTTAAGTTACACACAGTAAGTGAAAAGAGGACTGAGTATACTGTAGTTGATGAGACAATGACATTAATTCTCTACAGAAGCTCATTTGATAAGACTGCAACATGCTTCTTCAGGCATGTAAACCCATCAGATATTACTCAGACATTGTCATGGCAGATTATAATGTGAAAGTGTGTTTCTATCATTTGGCTTGTTTCTTGAGATTAGGATCTTGTTTGTATGGCAGCCCCTCAGCAAGCTGCTACAGTTGCCTAACAGTCTGTTCTTCTTATTCAGTAATATTTACAGTTTACTTTAGATCGAGTAGTTCATTTTAAAGTCTCATGTGTTAAATAATATGCAACATTAGGGTCCTTAAATTTGTTCCTATAGCTCGCCTGCAACAGTGTAGCATCTGGTGTATCATTCAGTACAGCATCCAGCAAGCAGACCATCTTGTCTGCTCGCTGAGACAATAATAAATAAAGTCTGTTCAGAAAACACAACTGCTGTAAAGAGGCATAACCACATTCACTCTGTAACTGCCTTTGAATCTGATACCGCATTAGGGCAATTGCCAGGGTTAGGGTTAAACATCACAACAGCTAATTCAACATCTCAGTGCAGCATGACAGGGCACAGAGCTTTTAATGTACCATGCTCATTTTGAAAGCTAACTCCCCAGTGGAGTTCATGTAACGGTGAATGCCTGTTGGACTCAGCACAGCTTCAAAGTGTGTACAGCTACATGAAATTTCACTCTCAACACATTAAAACTGATCAGTTTGCACTAGACAGCTGCTACTTACATAGCAACTCTACATCACTGTGATGCATTCAATACAATTCAGTTCAATTCTATTCTATTCAGTGCAGTTCATTTTGATTTAATTACAATTTATTTAGATTGTATCTTGCCAAATCACAACAAAATGTCACTTCAAAGTGCTTTATATTGTAACAATACAATAATAGAGAGAAAATCTCATCAGTCAGATGAGACCTACAAGTTAGCAGTTGGTGACAGTGGGAAGGAAAAACCCCCTTTTAACAAAAAAATTAACTCCAGTAGAACCAGGCTCAGGGACGGGCCGCCATCTGCTATGACCAGTTGGGGCTGACGGGAGTAAGACACACTGTGGAAGAGAACCAGAGTTTAACTAATGATTAATGACTGTGAAATAATCTGAAATGTCATACTCCCTCAAATAACCTGAATGACATATTGAAAAAAGGTTAAAAGCTCACAAATCTCACATCAGACAATTCACATATACACTTCTAAAAATGACAGGGTTGAGGGAAACATTTTGCATTTAAGTAAACCACGAAGAGCTCAATAATGCTGTAACTATACAATACTAAAAAAGAAATATAGTGCTAATTAACATATTTCTGGTGCTCTTATCAGTACTGATAAGATCCTAAGTAATAGAATTAGATAGTGAGACTATAACTAATAAATCCAAAACATGCGTTTTGCATAAGTGTTGACAGTCAGTTACATTTCATCTTTGTTTTTGCTGCTATTGTAAACTGTTGTTATTATTAAACTGTTCAGAGCTGCATCACATTCTATGAAAGGTACTGAACCCAAAACTTGCTTCTAATTCACCATCAGAGCATGACCTTAAAGAAAAAGCAATTGCGCGCATAAATGGGTGAATTGTCTCTGTAGTATAAAGAACTTTCAGCAAATAATTAGACTAGAAGTGTTACATGAATGCAGCTCGTTCACCATTTCATACAGAAAAGAGGTGGATAAAAAAGACTGGAAGCAATGAAAGGCCCTGGCCACATATATTCTGTTCATGTTAGAGTTTGGGTTTCTCTTGTGTTGAGAGATAAAATCAGCTCAGAGGTTTATTGAGAGATTAGGGAGAGTGAAGGTCACCTCTGTTCATTACTGATGTCTGTAAAGAATAATGTGAAACGCCTCCACATTCTTATGAATCCAACACTGATGAGCATCTTACAACGTCATATTATATTACACACAGTAGCTGTAATGTAAAGACGTATTATGGCAATAGCAATTACTGTTTACAGTGACTACTGATATTAGATGCAATTCGTAGATTGTTTTTCACATATCACAATTCATATTTCAGTATATAGAATGCAAGGAGCAGCAAAAAATGAAAAAGATTTAAGTGATGTCTGAAGTTATAATTTTCAAAACTCAGACATTAATAAAATAATTCTCTTTTTCTCATCATGAACACACATGCTGTTGTTTATTTTTTACTTACTATTTTTTCACAGCGTCAACTGTAGATTAATGAAAGTAGTCCCAATTAATGTACTAGTTCTTCCTGTTATGCAGGAAATGGAAATTAATATTCTTGCAAATTTAATAAAAATTAAAAAATATAACATGTAGATAAGTAAACACAGCTGTTGCTCATTACTTTTTTGAAGCATCTTTGGCAGCAATTATAGCCTCAAAGCTCCCATTTTCTTTGCAGAAGTTCAAAAGCTCCATCAGGCTGGTGTTCCAGAGTGGTCCTGCAGCCACTCGTTTATTATCTTAGCTGTGTGCTTAGGGTCATGTCCTGCTGGAAGATGAATCCTCACCCCAGTCCAAGGTCCAGAGTACTCTGGAGCAGGTTGTCATCAAGGATGTCTCTGTACATTACTGCTTCATCATTCCCTTGACACTGACCAGTTCTTGTTGCCAAAAACATCCCCACAGCATGATGCTGTCACCACCATTATGCTTCTCTGTAGGGATGACATTGGCCAGATGATGAGCGCTGCCTGGTTTCCTCCAGACATGACACTTGGTTTTCAGGCCAAAAAGTTCAGCCTTTGTTTCATCACACCAGAGAATTTTGTTTTTCATCGCCTTAGAGTGCTTCGGTTGCCTTTTGACAAACTCCAGGTGGGCTGTCATGTCCCCTTTACAAGTGGCATCTATCTGGCCACTCTACCATACAAACCTGATGGATAGAGTGCTGCAGAAAGGCTTGGCCTTGAACCAAGGCGTTCCCCCGGATAATTTCTCCAGCGTGTTCTGGATCTGCCCGAGGCCTCCTCCCGGTGGGGCATGCCGGAACACCTCACCCAGGAGGCGCCTAGCAGGCAACCTTGTCAGATGCCCGAACCACCTCAACTGGCTTGTTTCAATGTGAAGGAGCAGCGGCTCTACTCTGAGCCTGTCCCGGATGGTTGAACTTCTCACCCTATCTCTAAGGGAGAGGCCAGCCACCTTTCAGAGGAAGCTCATTTCTGCCGCTTGTATCTGCAATCTCGTTCTTTTGGCCACTACTCAAAGCTCGTGACCATAGGTGGGGGTACAGATGTAGATCGACTGGTAAATTGAGAGCTTCGCTTTTACGCTCAGCTCTCTCTTCACCACAACAGACCGGGACAGCGTCCGCATCGCTGCGGCCGCAGCAACAATCTGTCTGTCAATCTCCCGCTCCTTTCTCCCGTCACTCATGAACAAGATCCAAAGACACTTAAACTCCTCCACTTGGGGCAGGAACTCGTCCCCAATGCGGAGTGGGCACTCCACCCTTTTCCAGCTGAGGACCATGGCCTCAGATTTGGAGGTGCTGATTCTCATTCCCACCGCTTCACACTCGGCTGCGAACCGTTCCAAGACAAGCTGGAGGCCATCACCCGATGAAACCAACAGAACCACATCATCTGTGAAAAGCATAGATGATATTCTGAGACCACCCAAGTGAAAGTCTTCCGCCACTTGGTTACGCCTAGATATCCTGTCCATAAAAATTATGAACAGAATCGGTGTCTTATCTAAATTTTCACATTGAAATATTAGGAGCTTACAATGTAGTGAACATTATTACATGCTCATACCAGCTCTTGTTTTTTTGTATTAAAATGAGCACTAGTTAACTTCACTGAACAGCATACTTTCATGCTGAATAGTTCTTTTAACTTAAAATGACATTTCTGTAGTTGTTATCATGGCAGAAGAATACAGATTACATGTAAAGAAAAATTGGAAACAAAAACAACTGTTGTTAACAAATCCTCAATTTTATTCAAGTGTGAAGAAAAGCAGATTTTAGTTGAATGACAAGATGTGCTCTCACTAAAATGTGAGATGGAGCATCTGCAGTGACACTGACAGTACCATGACCTTTAAACCCCTCGAAAACATAATTCCTTAAATTACCGACAGCATCCCCAATCTGATGTGCTGATGGGTCTGTGTAGTGCAGAACTGAGTTAAGAATGGAGGTTTTAGTCTGATTGAAGCAGTGTCTTGGGAGAAAGAGTAAATGCCCTTTCAACTTGTTGGTAATGATAATGGCAGCAGAGTCTTAAATGTTTTATCTCCACCTTTCTCTCTGCAGCCTCTGAGCTTAGCTTTAACAGGTGACACCATTCCTCTCTCTTCAGATTGTTTAACAAGTCTTTGTTTAAGAAGGTATGGGAAACAACTATTTAATTTAATATAAAGTACAGATAATAATGATTTGAAGGAACTGATACATTCAAGTGAGTTTATTATTTATTCTCCATATTTGTTTGCTTGGCTGTAGATAAATCTCACAGTATCACACATGCAGCTGATCATTGCACCCCTACTGAGCTGGAATTAATCACTGAGTAATCTATCAAAAATATTGTTTCGTTTTCTTGGCTGCCACTAAGTAACTCCAAGCTTCAGTTCCCTCCACAGATTATTATAGGACTGAGGCCTGGAGACTGACTACTACGCCACTCAGTGCCCTTAATGTGCTTCTTCTATAGCCATTCCTTTGTTGCCTTAGCAGTGGGTTCTGGGTCGCTGTCATGCGGGAAGACTTATTCATGACCCAGGTCTTCCCGCCTGCAGTATCCAGACTGAAAGAGTAAAAAAAACAAATTAAAAATCATACATGAAAAAATAAATATAAGAAATCTTTAAACAAATTTTAAGGATGATTCAAGGGATGTTAAATGATTCACAAATAATCTAAGATGTATTAATAAAAGGAAATGCAGAATCACACTGGTGCATTATCATGAATTAGATGTTATTAATAATCTTATCTTAATGCCTTGATGCCTCGATGAGCACAGCTGACCTTTGTTTCACTGACAGCAGATAAAAGTGTGATGATTCATGTGCTGTCATGTGTGAGTATCAGAGTAAAAATTTGACCAAGATAAATTTGGGTTGTATAGGTGCGATAGTTGGCGAATCATCATTCTTTTCTGTTTGTGCTCCTTTGTTTTATTACATTTTCCCCTATTTTCTCTCCTCTTCCTATTATTATTCTTTTCTCTTTCATTTTGTTCACATTGTCATACAACACATATAAAGTAATAAATGAAATAACACTAAAAAGAAATGATTAACTAAAAAGATAAAAGTAGCACACGAACAAGAGGAGCCTATATAGAATTTGTTGAGCTCATCTTTGACAAGCAAAGAGTACACAGCAGTGTATTCAGATCATAACTCTAATTGCGAAAGCTGCCAGACAGGACAGAGTTAAAAACACACACATCATGTCCTTATATGAGTATACATGAGTAGACTTTAAGACTGTAATAGAATTGTTTTGTAATAATTACCACCTCAGAAGGTTAAAATGAGGCTAGCCCTAGCAGTCTCAGTCTTGTTTATTAAATATTTGTTTTTTCTCCCTCTGTCACTCTCAGGAGGGGTGTGCATTGCTCAATCTCTGAAAATTCCTCGTGAGCCAAGACCTGGAGAGTTTGATAAGATAATCCTCCGTTTAGTGGAGACACCCAATGCCCGCGCTGTCATCATGTTCGCCAATGAAGACGACATTCGGTAAAAAAAAAAAAAGGTTATTTCTTGTGCATCTAACATGTATTGCAAGATCCAATTTAATTTATAATTTATTATGATTATATGATTTTATGATACTACTAGTACAAAAAAGGGGAAAAACTATACTGTAAATGTTCAAAGAATTTCTTTACTTAAACATGATGAAAGACTTGAGTATGACTGTAGGAATGTGTTCACATAACTGGGCCAGCCATTAGTATAAAATAAATTATTTTTACATGTGCATTAACATGAGTAGGACGTGAAAATGTCTTACCCATTCACTAATTGCAGATCTAAATCTTAATAAGAGCCTGAAGCTCGTCTTTTTGATAAGCAGGGATAACAAACAAAAAGTCAGGTTTAATTTTAAGCTGATTCAGGACAAACATGAAAAACAAAAGTACTGGAAGAGTCTAAAACTTAGAAAAAGAGACAAAAGCTTAATGGAAGAGCTATCACTGAGGATGCACGTGTGTATCCTCTATCGAAATGATGCATGAATGTGTCACGGTCATGGGTCAGTGACCCAGTGTTTCGAGTTTGCATTATTATTGAACATTGATTTTGTCAGTATTTATTATTTCTAGTATTTTGGTTTCTATGTTAGCGTTCTTAGTATTCTGGTTTTTCTCTCTGTGTTCCATGGATGCTCTGTGTCCCCCTGTCAACTGTCTCTCCTTGTCAAACCCGCGTCTATGGGTTGTGTTTCCTGTTTTACTTTGTTGTCTAGTTTGGCTTCCTCTGGTCTTATTGTGTTTGATTACTCCCAGGTGTGCTCTCCTCCTGTGTCCCATTCCCCTGTTATCCCTCAGTGTATTTTAGCCCTGTGTTTCTCTCAGTCAGTGTCGTGTCGTCCCCTCATGCTGTTTGGTTTTCCCTCTGTGTGCCTTGTCTCCAGGTTTCTTAGTGTTTAGTATTTCTAGTTTAGTTTTGGTTTTTGGAAGTTTATCGTTTATGGAGTTTTTTCTGCTACTGGAATAAAAGCAGCCTCTTTGAGTTTACTCTTCTGTCTGAGTGTCCTTCATTCTGGGCCCTACATCTTGCCTGCCACAGCTGATTCACGACAGAAAGAGGCATACCGCCAAAAACTGACAAATTTCCTTTCATGGGCTGCTGTCACTCCCCCCTCCCAAGTGATGGTCAGCTCAATGAGCAGAACCCTCTTCTCCACTATGTACCTGCAGCTGGATAGTGTAGTGGTATGACTACACACATTTGGAGCGGGAGTCACAAGTTCAATTCCCACCCGTTATCCAGTAAGGGTCCTGGCTAGTCCCGGTCCCCATGCTAAAAAACCAAGCCCTGCAATGGGCGCGGCTAGGTCTGCAGCCTGTTGGCAGCTCAGACTTCACTACATGTTGTACTCTGTATAATTGTGTATGTGACAAATAAAGGTTGTTGGTTTTACCACATGGCGAAATCAGATCAGAGAGTGGTTGTCAAGACCTTTCTCATAAAGACCAGGTCTTTCCTGAGGTCTACCAGCATTTGCCACCTTTTTACCTGGCGTGAGTATGCTGGTCTTTTTCAGAGGAGATTGGGTTGTGCTGCCAGGCTTCACAAATCCTTGTAGGGCATAATTGGCTGCTGGTTTGCAGTTTGCACAGTAGACAACCGTGCTTTTCTACTTTGTGGTAGTGTGGAAGTACACCATGGACCAGTTACCAGTCTAAGAAAGATGGGAAACCAGATGGTGTGGGGGCTGCAGTAGACTCCAGCACAAATCTGAACTAAATAAGCAGTTATAGGATGTATGGAGGATGTACGCTATCTAGTATGTTAAAAGGGTTTGGAGTGTTGTTACTTACCAGCTGCCATACATTAAATAATTCATAAAGCAATTATTTTATTACACAAAAAATTTAAATAAATAAACTTAAATTATTCTGTTAATAATTAACTACAAACATTATTTCCTCATTTCTTTCTTTGTAAAATAACAATTTAAATAACCAGTAAATTACATTAATAACAATGGTTGTTGAACAAACAGCTTCATCTGGGAAATTCTTTTATTTCCGAGTAGAGGGAATAGTTTTTTGTTTTGTTTTTTTTAGTAGTTTTAGTTTGGATGAAGACAGTTTTTAGGCATCAAGCATGAAAGATCTGCAGCGTCTTGTTTTGTGGTGCTTTAGTTGTGTATGTCTTGTGTGTATACTTTCTTGATGTCTTTTTATGCTGCATGTTCATGCTACATACGAATAAAATATTGAATGAGAATTGGCTCCCTCTTCTCCCCTTTGACTGTCTCATCTGTCACCTGTGATGCTAAAAGGAGAATCCTGGATGCAGCAAAAAGCAACAATCTGACAGGTCACTTCCTGTGGGTGGGATCCGACAGCTGGGGGTCCAAAATCTCTCCGGTAGTCCAGCAGGAGCGGGTAGCCGAAGGCGCCATCACCATCCTTCCTAAGAGGGCATCTGTGGATGGTGAGGCCAGAAACAACCTTGACGTGACCAGATTTTCAGAATGTTTTGAAAGAAATCCTGATTTTAATGATGTTTTCCTTCTTTTGGTAGCATTTGACCGTTACTTCAAGAGTCGCTCTTTGTCCAATAACCGCAGGAACATATGGTTTGCTGAGTTCTGGGAGGAAAACTTTGGCTGTAAACTGGGCATGCATGGCAAGAGACCTGGCAGTCCCAAGAAATGTACAGGTATCTTTGTCTTTGTCATTATCAATGTATCTTCCTTACAATGACAGTTATTCACACAATGCACCATTGCACCAATAGCCCATAACACTATTGCATGAGAAGACCATCACATATGTGACATTAATAGATAGGATACACAAATCACAAATCATTCCTTTCCTTTTCTTCTTAATCATATATTTTCATTTACCTCTGTGACCCAGCTATGGGTTGAAGACATAGTTTCCTTTTTTTTAAATACTTTAGTAGTTTGAAGCTGATGTATGATTTTATCCAAAGCAGATTTCACTGGGAAAAACTAATAATTTACTTCCTTGATGATGTTCTCAATACACAAATTAAAGAAAACACGTTTTTGCCTTATAAACACTTGTTTCTTCATACCAGAACACATGCAGTAATCTTCTCCCTAAAGTGGCAGCCTAAAGTAACATCATGGAAATCTAATGTTTTCCTGCACTCACTCTGATTTCAGAGGACTAAAACAGGAAATAAAAAACAGGTACTTTCCATTTGTTACATTCCCTGATATTAGGAAATGTGTTCAGAAATTTGCAGCCGTGCAAGGTCCAATATTTGAGTACACACTAATAAAATCTTAATCTTGCAAAACACAGCTGCAAGTGGCAATTTATGAAAAGTACATTTTTATATTTCATGCTTTTAATGACATTTTTTTCAATTTATATTAAAAAAAAATTATGAAAGAAAAGTTTGATATATTGATATTGTTTTTTGTTGGTGGTGATGTTGGGTTTTTTTTTTCTTTTTAAGGCTCAGACCAGCTGACTTGTTTTGAATACCTCAGATAAAACCATGATAATCCTGCAAAGTCCCAGATTTGGGAAAACACTAGTTAAAAAAACAACCTTACATAGGAAAAGACAACAGTTTGCTTTTTATCCCAAAAGACAAACAGAAGAAATCTGCTTGGGACTGCCATTAGCACGCAACACTCCTAACCAGGAGTGCAGACAGGAAAGAGGAGGAGAGAGCAGGGGGATGCACACAACAAAAGGCCCCAGACTCAGCCTGGGCCACTTCTACTTTGGCCTTAAGGCATATTGTACCTGCTCACCCAGTGAACTAAACTCTCACCCAAAAATTAAGAATAAGGAATTTATTAAGACAAAGAAAGACAAACAAAATGATTGCATAAAATTTGGACTCATTAACTGATAGTGAATCTGATCTGAAATGAGTTTTTGTTCTCGTTCCATGTCTCATGCAGCTGTTTGTTACATGAGAAGCCCTGAATCAGGACTTATTAAGCAGGGAGACACTCAGCAGAGGTGCACTATCGGCTAAATCCTTTAAAAACTTGTCTGACACGCAAAACAGCATTTGTGGAGGTGTTTGGCTAAGTACAAACAAACAGAGTACCTCCAGCTGGAGATAGAAGTAAAACAGCACAAGGCAATGTCAGCATTTTAGAAGAAGCTGCAGTGTACCAACTGCTTCCCTGATAATGTTACCTGAGCTTTGATCAGACTGCTGCTGTCGGGCAGATCTCAAAAGGTTTTATTAGAAGTTCCAGATTGAGTTTTGGAGCTGCATCATCACACAGGCAAAACAGCTGAGTTGGCAGGTCAGCAGTCTTGTGTGTGTGTGTGTGTGTGTGTGTGTGTGTGTGTGTGTGTGTGTGTGTGTGTGTGTGTGTGTGTGTGTGTGTGTGTGTGTGTGTGTGTGTGTGTGTGTGTGTGTGTGTGTATAGTATCTTTGTCAGTGCTGTAAAGTGCTGAAAGACTAAATTGTACCAACATGAGTGTTGAGTGGTATGTGAGTATCAAACCTTCTTATTCTAAAGACTGATGGAACTGTATTGTGTGTAATAAAAATGCAAAGAGCCTTTCTAGCTAACAGTGGTAAAGCCCAAGAGGATGGGTGTCATCTTTGCACTTCATTAATTTGGCACTATCCATCCACTATAACACATGCTGTGTGGCACAGATGAAAGAGCAGAACTGCGTAGGTGCAGTTCTCACTTGTACAGACTGATGAGAGAGACACCAGGGACTTTATTTCCGACTTTGAGGATGAGGAAAAAGTAACTTTAGCTTTACCAGAGGGACAACACTGAATCATGCAGTGATGAGTGACTTAATGATTTAGCCTCGTGTAATTAGTGATTATAGATAGGTATTAAGCTATTTTGGTACAAGCCATCACTCTCCTGAATTCTCGTTTACAATCCTGATCATAGCAGTCACAGCATTTTTCTTCTGAACCAGCTCCATCAATGGTTTTAGTAGCACAGCAATGAGTTTGAGTTGTTGACTTGGACTCCAATTTCCCCTGAACTGTGATCTCTTCTGTAACAGGACTGCTTGCACTGAAAATGAAATCAGTTTATGATTGGATTTCATGTGCAAACTCTAGGCTGTTTCCAAATGCGTTGCTAAAAGTCAGAAGATAAAAACTCAGTCCTGCGGATGCAAATCAGCTGAAATCAGGAGCTTTATAGTCTTTGTGGTTGCATCCGTTTGTGTCAGGAGACTGAAAGATAAAAACGACTTCACCATCAACTGTTTTCAATACATTGATTCTTCTCTGTTAACAGCTACTAATTGGTTTCTGTCACAACCAGACTAACTGCAAACTACGTTCACACTGCAGGTCTCAATGCTCAATTCCGATTTTTTGATCAAATCCGATTTTTTTGTCTGCTTGTTCACACTACAAATAAAATGCGACAGCAAACGCGCTCTAGTGTGAACGCTCAAAGCGGCCCGCATGTCACACACAACGCGGTCTGTTTAGACCCAGAGCAAACAGTATTGTTTGACTGATGGCCGTTAATATAAAGACTTGTTTCAAACTTTACGGTTCCCAATTTTTCTTTAAGTTAAAGTTATTTTGTTATTTACATATGGCCTAATAATTATCCTTATTGCTGTTTTAGAGGAGCGGTGCTTCAAAGGATAGTTGCAGATTTCTGTCAGAATCTGCAGATTATACAGTACAAATAAAATGTTCACGTTTCTCCAACGTTGCCTTCCCAACAGTTTCACTAACATCTACACTGGATGGCCAGGAAGCGTTCGCGATGTCTTCTCCGGAGCTGATAATTGGCGTCTGTCTTGTGTCAGTGACGTAAAAGACGGATTTAATGCAACATGACCGTCAAACAGCAGTCGCTTTCTAAAACATCGGATATGTATCGGATTCAGTACCACATACGAAAGTGACCCAGATCGCATTTGAAAATATCGGATTTGTGCTGTTCACTCTGTCATACCATGATCGGATATGGGTCGCATAGGGTCAAAAAAAAAAAATCAGATTTGATGCGCTTTCGCCTGCAGTGTGAACGTAGCCTAACTGCACAAACTAAAGGAGACTCAACTTCTATTCCTTTTTCAAATATGTAGTGAAGTTTACTCACAGCTTTGCTCTTTGTTTTGATATAACAAGTTTTAAATGTAAGTTTCTGTATAATCTTTAGCCAGGTCTTAATTTTTGTAAAATCTTGAATGAGATCACTTGAGGGGAAATGTGTTCAGTGTGTTCAAAACTTCAGTGTCTGTGTGATATGTTCTATGAGAGGATTTGTTTATTAACTGTAATTAACTGGGCTAATTAGGAATAATCTGTTATGTCTGTCAGCACCTCCTCTGAGCTCAACTCATGTGGTCAAGTGTGTCACTCTTAAAAAGAAATTCATTCAAGAGCAAAGCATTTTTCCCCAGCCTGCTTGGATGGGAGTATCTTCTTTCTATCCCATCTTTTACTTGAGTTTACACATTGGATAAAACAATTTTCCTTGAAATACCTTTAATAAATTAATAAAAAAAATCTAATTTATGACACTTTCTTATTTTTTACCATTCAGTATGTAATTAGCTAAAATAATTTGCTGACTGGATTTTCTCAATGGTTTAATGTTGAGACTAATGCCTTTAAAGGTACAAAAACACTTTAAATTATACAAACGATACTTAAATTGTAAATGTAATTCTTAGAAGATAACAATTGTGTTTAAAATACCACAAAACAATTCTTTGAAAAACGTGCTGATTGCTGTTTTGCTCTGACTTAAAAAGAAGAAGTACCTTCTTTATGGTATTTTAATTACAGCTGAAGAAAAAATAACAATGGGGTCATTGTAAGGTAGGAATTTAATAGGAGTGTTGTGCCATGCGCTTTCACAAGCGCATGGCACAACACAGAAGAGCCACCTCCACAGGACAAGACTCAGCTGTCCATCTGCATCTTAAGGATAAAGGTCACTCTTTCGAGGATGCCAATGTTCACATTTTGGACAGAGAGGACAGATGGTTTGAAAGAGGAGTGAAAGAAGCCATTTATGTCCACTGTGAGCGACCATCTTTGAACAGAGGCGGTGGTTTACGACACCAACTCTCTGCCATCTATAATCCAGTTTTGAGATCCCTTCCCAGACGCCTTAACGCCCACTCACATCCTGGGCCATCTGACCTCAGGAATTCGCATGATAAGGTGGGGCCAGGTTTCACAATGAACTCACCCGAAACTCTGGCTGATTGGGACCCACACCCAGTTTCACACCTTTGTCCCTCTGTGGGGGGATACTCCCACTAGGTTTATATCTGGGACTCTCCACCATTTGACCTTAGAACTGAAGAAGCTTCTCGGATGAGAGGTGAAACGTCTTCAAGTAACTTAAAGAAGTCCAGACGCTTTTCTTTGCAAGCTCCTTTGACTACAATGACCTGGATGACTGAGAACCTTCACAGACAATTTAATAGGAGAACATGTTTTTCAGTTTTTTAATCATATTTGTATAAATACGTGGATTCTAAATGTGTGTCTTAAAATATTAAATATTTCTGTTCTTTGAAAAAAATTGCCAGTCAGTGATTTAGCAGAGGTACTGTTTTTGTTTGTTTGTTTGTTTGTTTGTTTTCAAATACACAATTAAACCACCTAATAAAACCAACCCTGTATATATTAATGAATCTGTTAATTTTTCTAATTCCATAGGAATATGAAGGGAGTTTTTAAAGTCCAAATAAATAAGTGACATTTCATTAATTTCATTTTGTTACAAAATTCTAAACAGCCCTTAAATTGTGCATGCTATCCAACAAAAATGTGCATATATTGAAATCATTTAATCTTTCCACTCCACTATAATATGATTAAAATACATCAATAACCTTTTGTTAATGGATAAATTAGGGGGGTTAATGAAAATGAAAGTATTCTGTTTGAAGTGTAGCACTGCAACAGAAACACATCACACTCACATACTCAGATAAAAGCAGCTTTCAGCCAAATTACCTGACAGATGCTTTTCACAGGTGAGCTTGTCGTCTTCTCTGACGGCTGAGAGCTGAACCTTTGCTGCCCCAGAGTTGTCTCTGATCTCTGAAGCCTCCAGTGCATGGATTCTCTGTCTGCCTGTCGTTGATTGCAATCTAGAATTACCAGTCTGTTTGTTTTTGTGTGCGAGCTGAAGCAGCTGACAGAGAAGCTTGTTTAGATAATGGGAATGACCATGTTGTTTTCTAATTCAGGTTGTGAGATGCATGTTAGAGTAAGAGAGTGAATCCTAATGTTATCCTAATACACCTTTAAAGGACAAACTCAACACTTTGGCCATTTGTAGGGTAACATAAAAAAGCTGCTGCTGTGTTTTTACTTAGTATACACAGATTATATTGAAGTTGCAAATATTAAATTAAATGCTGTTCATCAACTTTGATAGACTTAAATGATAACTTAGGGGGACTAAAAACATCAGTGTTGTTGTTTTTATTCTCCATTTTACACTTGCAAACAGAAGTGAATGCACCAGCTTTTCCTGTTTTAAATTTACTCTTATTGCTATTATTATTATTTCAATCATTAGTCTGGCTATGTGCATCTTAAATTTAGATAATTATAGCTTCACATATGGAAAAGATATATATATATAAATCTTATAAAGTTTGTATCTGTCTTGTGTGAAACTTGTATGAAAAGCATACAAGAGTGAAAACAGATATAAGATCCCTTGAAAAATTATATAAATGAAACTTGTATCTTTTGGATACTTACTAAAACAATATATGAAAGTAATGAGAAAGTGGCCACTTTCATGAGTAAATCATATAAGCCTTATACGATTCCCTCTATGAAGTAGGCCACATCTTATGCAAGTCTTTTATAAGTTTTTACTATTTCTTTTCCATATGGGTTTACAGACTGTTCCTAGTTAATCGGATAAAAAAAAATAAAAAAATGTTGAATTTTAAAGTAACAAGTTTTTTCGAACAAAAGTTCGAAACTCCTAGTGGACAAACTGTCAAAATTTTCTGTGTGGCAGGCAGGCAGGACCCGGAGGACAAGGTGTAAAACTAAAAAATAGTTTTATTGCAAAGGCCTTATAAAAACACAATGAAAAACAAAACAGGTCAGAACCAAAAACTCTTCTAGCCCTAACACACGAGAAGGAAGGACACAGCTAGAAGGGAGAACATGACCAAGAGCAAAAGGAAGACTGAGACAATGTATACACCCAGTGTAACGAGGGGAAAGGGACCAGAAGCACAG
Source organism: Neolamprologus brichardi (assembly GCF_056152115.1). Classification (NCBI taxonomy): domain Eukaryota; kingdom Metazoa; phylum Chordata; class Actinopteri; order Cichliformes; family Cichlidae; genus Neolamprologus; species Neolamprologus brichardi. Next base: position 25,036,492 of record NC_142110.1, read on the forward strand.
CTGCGGCTAATTACAGATGAGAGATTGCATTTGAATGCCTTGTGTTTTCTAGTGTAAATGTTCCTGTTTGTGCTGCAGTTTGCTCAGTTAGGGACATAACCAGATGAACTGATGTACCTAGATACAGGCTCAGCGTCTTTCCCTCTTTCCTTTCTCTGTTTGAAAGCAGCAACAATGTCTGAGCCGCTGTTTAGTATTTAGCGCCACTCAAAAATGCGTTTCAAAATGTGTGTGTGCTTGTCTTAGTGTGTGATGGTGTCTCAGCTTCTCTATGTCGTTGTGAGAAGCTACATTCAAATTTTACTTTGATGATGTTGCACCGACTCTTCAAGTAAAGCGCTATACAAATACAGGCCATTTACCATTTACATTCTGTCAGTCTCAATTGTTTGACATCCTGTGCTGTCTGCTCACCATTCATGGGTCAGCCATATAGATATGTAATCACTCTTTATCTGTAATTAGTCAGAGCAAATGTCTCCATTTGGACAGATCCTTCCTCTCTTGTCTGCCATCAAAATTAAATTGGATTTTTGAAGCTCCTGTTAATCCAACAAAGCCTTGTCTCTTGTCTGTGGAGGGTCCAGTCCAATAGTTAGTCTTCCCCTCCTGTCCTTCTCTTTTCCTTTTTGGCGTGCACCAACATCATAGTGCAGCGTGCCTCTAGTAACACCAATAATTCTGTAGAAAATCTGGAAAAAACTTTGTATAATGTCTTCTTTGATTTATTTTTAAATCAACGAATGAGATCAAGTATCTTTTTATGTTAATGGGTTTATGGTTAAGGTGGTTTATGGTTTATTAGAGGAAATGTTGCTCTTTTCATACTCCCATGATCTTTGTTATTAACTTCTTGCCTAACGGAAAGGATGAGTGCCGTAACCTTTGGGTTAAAAATTAATCAAATAAAGAGGTGGGATGAGATTGACTCAGATATATGTTAGTAAAGGTAGTTGAACAGTATTGTGCTTATTGCTTTGCTCCCTGAATGTGTGGTGTGTTTCTTTCTTTTCTTTTTTTCCTTGTGGAGCCTAAAGATGAATATGTCAGTGCTTTAGTTTCTTAGTCATTTTAATGTTGCTGCCTGAATGAAACCCACAGTGATATTTGTGGTCCTCAGTAAACAACTCCTTTTAAGGCATTTTCCATGGCAGTTTGGACTTGCTTGATTTTTTTCAATGGAGTGGTACCAAAAAGACCAAGAACTTTGCCAAGGAAACCATTTAATCACAAATATGTACAGTTGGCACACAGTAGAAAAACACTGGACAGTTTTTAGTCTCATGTGCTCTCTGTGCTCTAAAAAAGAAAAAGTGACACTATACATTTTTTAACATAGTAACTATTTTGCAAGTGGTGAATTTATTTTTTTTACCGCTTACTTAAGAAAGTCATAATTCTGCTTAATCATATTTATGGTTTTATATAAAAAAAAAAACTTAGTCAAAAGTCAAAGTATTAATTATGCAGAATATTCTCTTTTTTATATATGATATTATTGGATGATAATTATTAAGTTATGTGTAAGTCATTCATTCAAGTCATTACTTTAAGCAACCATTAGAAGGTCCAAAATAGACCCCAGCTGAGTCCCCCATTTGACCATAGTGGGTTCACTGAACTTTCAGCCTGTAATATATTTTATATGTTTGGTAATTTAAGTCGATCAACTTTGTTTCAGGGTTGGAGAAAGTTGGCCGTGACTCCATCTATGAACAAGAGGGGAAAGTGCAGTTTGTGATGGACGCCGTCTACGCGATGGCTCATTCTCTGCACCACATGCACCGTGAGCTCTGCCCAGGGTACCTTGGCCTGTGCCCTCGTATGACCAACATTGATGGAAAAGAGCTGCTGACCCATATCCACGCCGTCAACTTCAATGGTGAGACTTTGGCGTGATTCAAAATTCCATAGCCAAAGGTGAACACAATTCATTCTTGAGAACTGAAGATCTCAAAAAATGCCTCTAAAATTTCAAGTTGTGCTTGACTGGGACAATATTTTTTGTCTTGATGATGAGCAAACACACAGGGAAGCTGCTACAGCAAAAGGCTTAAAATGATGATGCCTTATTAAAACCACTACCCTTTCTTTAGGTCAGGGGTCGGCAACCCTAGGCACGCGTGCCACAGTTGGCACGCAAAGGGTTAACTGATGGCACGACCATAGCTGGACTGGCCATTGGGCATACTGGGCATTTGCTCGGTGGCCCGGTGATCTTTTTTTTTTCTCTTTGTAACGGTATAAACAATGAAAGGTGGTGGATTGGCCAGATGCTGGTCGGTGTGTAAAAATAACTCGGTTGTTTGGTGCTGGCTATGGCGGAGCTTCCACAGATTCAGTAAAATTAGCAAGTGGTGGAGGCCAGCAGGTGGATGAGAAAAAGGGGAGGCAGGAGGAGGAGAGCCCCGAGGCAGCCACCGGTCCGAGTGTCAGGTGAACTGAACTTCAGGTAAGAAGTTATGACCTGCAGTCTATCTGGGTCAGATATAAACCAAGTTTAGGTGGAGTTTATTTTCGTTGTGCTGACTTTTTGCAGTCAGTTACAATAACTCATACTGCGTACTCGCTAGCATGACGGAGTTTATATACTGCTGGGTGGGTGCTATGATGTTACTGATAGTGAACTTTATTTTATTCATAAGGTTAGTTAGTAGAGTTGCCAACCGTCCCGTAAAACGACGGAATCGTCTCGTATTCAGAGAAATTATTACGCGTTTCGTATTGAGCTGAAAAGGAACACAGTTTGTCCCGGACTTCAGCTAGAATGGATAAAGACACAAAGGTGGATTTATTCTGTGTCTTTGCTGCACAGCTGCCTCTTCTTCTCTCATTCTCCCCCCTCCCTCTCCTGTTGCTACTTCAATCATGAAACTGATCAATGATCAGCTGATTGGCTTTTCTCTCTTGTTTGTTTATCGCCCACTTTGCGCCAGAAAGAGGAAACCAGCAGATGTCGCGCTAAACAACAGCAGCACGTTTGAGCTTGATCAGCTGTTGTTAGAATTTATTTAATATTAATTTCTACTATCAGCTGATGTTTGCTGGAGCCACAGCTGTAAAGCTGCTGGTCATGATGTCGTTTGGATATGTGGTGAGAGGGAAACATGAAGATGAAACCAGGAGATGTTCTTACTGAATCATCAGAGCTGAACAGGTGATGGAGAAACAGGTTTACTTTTTAGGTGACATGAATGAGTTGAAGGGAAGTTATGAACTGTTTCTGAGAGACAAATAACACCAGCATCCTTTTTTATGTAGCTGACAGCTGGTAACTGTGCAGGGGCGGATCTAGCAAAGTTTTGCCAGGGGGTCAGGTAGGGCATTAACAGGGAAAGGGGGGGCACAAATAAATACTTTTCTTTCTTAATCTCATTTAAAATGTCTCGCTTTTATTAAATATTTATCTGAAGCTTACAACCAAAGTTTTTATCTGACGTAAAATGTATAGAAATCATACATATAACATCGAAGCAGCTGGAATCAATAGATGTGCGTGTTCATGGAGCTTGCATTTTCACCTGCTGGACATCACTACCTGACAAGTTTAACTGGCTTCAGAACATTGCAGAGGCATTATTCATAGTATTTGGCTCTACATATCTGTGTGAGCAGATTTTCTCTCACATGAGTCCTCAGGTAGCCGTCTGAATGCTGGACACTTGGAGACCTGTGTCTCTGAGTGGGAGACCAGAGATCAGAGTGTATTAACAAACATGCCACATTGACCCAGTTTATTTTTCTTATCATTGTTGTGAGGAGACCATAAATAGCATTTGTATTTTCTGTTGTACAGTTCATTTCCTGTTATGGAGTCTTTGTTATGGATAAAAAGTGTCTTTTTTTGTTTCAAAATAGCTGATAACTATTCACTGATAGCTGCCAACATGTGCGAACAAATATAATATAATATAAATAATAAAGTGGTTCTATGTAGTGTGTTAAAATAGAGTGTTATTAAATTTATTGCTAATGCAATCATATGGCACACTGACTTCTGAGGAAATTTTAGATGGCACTCCCGTGACATGTCCTCTTCCCAGTGTTAGTGTTCTTTGTCCCCACTCCTCAGTGTCTGAGCACACCACAATGCAGCAGACTAAACTTACTAACTGGCCAAGAGACTAACGTGAAGCTACGCAATGATCCAGCATCTTTAGAGCTTTAGAGCTACTTTAGAGCTCCACCACACTCTAAAGTAGCTCCTCTGACGAGGCTTGATCAGCTGCAGGTGTGTGATGGTCTTCAGGTGTAGCCAACCACCTGGCAGGGCCACACCCACCAGGCCTGAAGGTGCCTGTAAACAGGTGCTCCCAGATACATTTGCATCCACACATACCAACACACACACACACACACACACACATACACCTGCAAGCAGGGAGAAACACACATGTCCATGATTGCTCAGGGACCCTGGGTCGCTCAGGTCCTCTGTATTCTTGTAGAATCTTTATCTTATAGTATATTACATCTTGAGACACTTACTGTAATATTTTGGTGCTATATGAATTGAATTATACTGAATAAAATTGGATAAATTACATAAAACCCTAAAGATGAATCTGCTGTGGTAGGACCTAAAGAGAGCTGTGCATAAACAAATGCTTGCAAACCTCAGTAAACTAAAGCAACACTGTAAAGAAGAGAGTGCCAACATTCATCAAAACAATGTGAGCAACTGACAAAGAGAGATATGAAATTGAAACAAAATATATTTACTCCAATTGCTTCAATTCACAAGCTGTTGAACCATGCCTGTTTATTTATATTTGTTTGACATTTTTATTTGCTGGTACGTGACATAAATAATTGTTTATGTTATGCTACATAATCTTCAATCACAGATGTGAATGTAAACAACTTTTTCCCATGATTTTACATGAGTGTAATCAAGAGAAGGGTTCATGTGTTGTTTCAAACCCTCATCAATGGGGTAGACATACTTTTTGACAAAGTGACTAGTGACAGTAGCTCATAGATTTCTTTTACCATATTTCTCTCAAGAAGAAGGAATGTCATTAAACAACAGTACAAATAAAAATTTAAAGGCAAATCTGCACGGCATAACATAAACCAGAGCTTCCCAAAGTGTGGGGCCCGCCCCCTGGGGGGGGCACAGAGCCATTGCGGGGGGGGGGGGGGGGGGGGGGTATGAAAAGGGGGGGGAAAAAACAAAACGCTTGGACACTGCTAGCACGGGGCGCCCACACAAACGCAAAGCAGGAGATGAAGCATCACTGAATATGTTTTCAAACCAACTTCATTCTAAGCCAAAGACTAGAAAATATGGTGAAGCATATCTTCCCTTTGGTTTCACCTACACAGGTGCCAAAGTTTCTGCAGGGTCTCCCCTGCAGAATTGGTTTTCCCTTCGTCGGGAGCAGCGCTGGGCTCTTCAAATCACGGACAAACAGTATCCCACATTCTTGATTTTTAGTTCGCAAACACTTGTTGTAATGACTAAACTACTCCTGACATTTTGGAGATGTTAGCTCTTTATACAGTAAAGTTACAGCGGGATACAAATAACATCAGGCTGATCCTGCCACGATTTCTTTCCCCGGTTCAAACCACGGACAAACAGTATCCCACAGTTGATTATGTTTTTAAACCCATTTTGCACAGAGAGGCATTTTTTGAGAAATGTATTGATAGCAATGTTGACTATTATTACACAGGAAAAAACAGCTACACGTAAAATAATTACACCGTGATGCCTCTGCCTTTCTAAACGGAGGGACAGTAAGTGTGTGTATATGTAAGCGTTTAAAAACTGCAGATAGTCAGATTAACAGTATTTTGTCTCTATCTGCCGTTCTGCAATTCATCTCATGTAAACAATAACGTGGCGAACAGCGTGACGTGAGAAAAGGCACATACCTTTGACATTGCGTGACGAACTCTGTATTCCTCGTCCACATGTAAACGCAAAAAAGGAGTTTTAAAAAAATCTCAGTTTTTGGTTTACGTGTGGACGAAACAGCTGCGTTGTTTAGGGGGGGGGGGGGCATTTTTCTTGTAAAAGAAAGGGGGGCCTAGCAAAAAAAGTTTGGGAACCACTGATATAAACTGAGAGAAAGAATGCCTAAAAATACTTGTTCTAAAAACAGCATTAAAAGCATCAGAAATTTACAAGTCATAATAAAAGGGAGAGAATGATTTGTTTCTGTAAGCAAAAGCCAGACTTTAGATTGAGTTTTATCAGTCAGACACCACAACGTCTCAAATAGGAGTAGTTCCCTTCAGAGCTTCTACCAGACAGGCTCTCTTAGACATGTTTTAATGGTTTTCCTTAATGGTTTAAGGATTTTACTCCAAACAAGGATCTTTTCCTTAACCTAACCAAGTATTTTTTTACCTAACCAAACTGTGACTGAAAACTTGAAAATAATGTGAAGAAAGTCAAAGGAGCTTGCAAAGAAAAGCGTCTGGACTTCTTTAAGTTACTTGAAGACGTTTCACCTCTCATCCGAGAGGCTTCTTCAGTTCTAAGGTCAAATGGTGGAGAGTCCCAGATATAAACCTGGTGGGAGTGTCCCCCCACAGAGGGACAAAAGGACCCCCTGATGATCCTCTAATCGCCTGAGCCAAGGTGTGGAACTGGGTGTGGGTCCCAATCAGCCAGAGTTTCGGGTGAGTTCATTGTGAAACCTGGCCCCACCTTATCATGCGAATTCCTGAGGTCAGATGGCCCAGGGTGTGAGTGGGCCTTAAGGCGTCTGGGAAGGGATCTCAAAACTGGATTATAGATGGCAGAGAGTTGGTGTCGTAAACCACCGCCTCTGTTCAAAGATGGTCGCTCACAGTGGACATAGATGGCTTCTTTCACTCCTCTTTCAAACCATCTGTCCTCTCTGTCCAAAATGTGAACATTGGCATCCTCGAAAGAGTGTCCTTTATCCTTTAGATGCAGATGGACAGCTGAATCTGGTCCTGTGGAGGTGGCTCTTCTGTGTTGTGCCATGCGCTTGTGAAGTGGCTGTTTGGTCTCTCCAATGTAGAGGTCTGGGCATTCCTTGCTGCACTGTACAGCATACACCACATTGTTAAGTCTGTGTTTTGGCATTTTGTCTTTCAGGTGAACCAGTTTTTGTCTGAGTGTGTTGCTGGGTCTGAAGTACACCGGGATGTCATGCTTGGAGAAAACCCTCCTGAGTTTCTCTGATACACCGGCTACATAGGGGATGACAATGTTATTGTGTCTGTCCTTCTTATCCTCCCTCGCTGGTGTCTGATCTTCTTTTCTGTGCCTCTTTGCTGACTTTAAAAACGCCCATTTAGGATAGCCGCACGTTTTGAGTGCTTCCTTTACATGTGTGTGTTCCTTCTTTTTCCCTTCAGGCTTAGAGGGAACATGTTCTGCCCGGTGGTGTAGGGTCCTAATTACTCCAAGTTTGTGTTCCAGAGGGTGATGGGAGTCAAACAGGAGGTACTGGTCCGTGTGTGTGGGCTTCCGGTAAACTTCGATGTTGAGGTTGCCATTCTCTTCAATGTGCACAGCGCAGTCCAGGAAAGGCAAACAGTCGTCCTTTGTGTCTTCCCTGGTGAACTTGATGTTTTTATCCACAGCGTTGATGTGCGCGGTGAAGGATTCCACTTCTTGTGTCTTGATTTTGACCCAGGTGTCGTCCACATATCTGTACCAGTGGCTGGGTACTCTTCCTTTGAAAGAGCCAAGAGCCTTCCTTTCCACTTCCTCCATGTAAAGGTTGGCTACAATAGGTGACACGGGGGAGCCCATGGCACAGCCATGTTTTTGTCTGTAATAGCCTTCGTTGTATTTGAAATATGTAGTGGTGAGGCAGAGGTCTAACAGTGTGCAAATCTGATCGGGTGTGAAGTTGGTCCTGTCCTCCAAGGAGTTGTCTGTGCCTTTAACTACGATGACCTGGATGACTGAGAACCTTCACAGACAATGTGAAGAAAGCCATCCACAACAAAAACCTTCTAGTGAATAGGTCTAAAGGAAAAACTCTCCCACGAGGCTGGTAGAGTTTTGCTATAGATTGTTGAGCTGTTTATGAAGGATAAAGCACACAATATTCAGCAAAATGTAAGTAAATAAAATAAGGTAAAAATCTAACTGAGGGTTATGGTCAGAGTTTCTGATATTACAACACTGAATCTGAATAAGATCACTCAATAAATTCATTTCTATATGGATTAAAAAAAACCCAAATATTTTCTCTCTTTTCGGTATCTCTTCCTTACCCCACATCCTCCTCTAAATTCAATTTTCAGACAGAAGCTTATCTCTTATACAAACCTTACATAGCACCTATCTTCTTAGTGCTCTTTTCCCTTCTTCGTATCCCCCACCCGGAAGACGAGAGTTTTGAATAATTTTTCTATCTGCCTGTTCTGCAAAGATGAGACGCAAATATGAAACAGCAAGAGGAGGAGCCATAGCAGATGTGCTAAGCTCACTGGGACTCATTTTTTTCTGTACTGGGTCTGATGAATGTGCAAGGCTGCTGTTATTTCCACAGCAGAAGCAAAGAAACAGTCATGAATTTCACCCTTAGGGCCAAAACAGTTAATCTGAGCTCAGTGAAGGCTGAACTGAAGGCCGCATGTCATTTTTAAATGCTAAACTGTTTGTTACTATGTTCAGTAAATTAAGGCAAATAAGGACAGAAGCAGAAACAGGTTAAATGTAGGAACATAAATCAATCATCTTTCAGATTAAAACCCAGAGAAAAAATTTAACAGTGGAGAAATTCAGGACAATAAAGCATATTCAGGAAATAATACATTTATGTGTACATCTACATATCTTTTTGTGCACCAGTTTTGCTGTTTCCCTTTTAAGGACATTTATCATAAAAAAATTGCTTATGTTTTGCAATTCATCACTTTGAAGATCAAGTGGGTATTATTATGTTAAAGTTATTTTAGGGTAACACTTTATACCTTTTTTTACATAGGGTGTACGTAATTTATGTAAGTTTAAGGCACTTTATTTGAAACTTCAGGTATTTTACAAGAAAGGAGATACACGCCTTAAGTAATTTTAGTTTTTCTTCAAACGGAAAGTGATATTTAAATTGCTCACTGTCTTTCTATCTTATGTTTTTCAAGCAAACATCTCCTTGTGTGTGCTAGGACCTACAAAAAAGTACTGTGAAATATCTAATTGAGTGGTAAAAATAATGACAAAAAAATCCATCCACTGTTTAGCTGACCTATTGTCAGCTGTCTGGAGACAGCAGGGTCTAATCTGCTGATAATAAGTAACTGCGACAGTACTACTACATATTACATATTTGGCTGTTCTCTAGCCATGTACATAAAGTCTGATTAGCCAGAACAGTGGTGTCCATCATGGCCACTGTATTCAAAAAAGCAAGACAACATGGTGGCTTCAAGTCATCCTTTATTTATCCAGGGAAAAGTCTCATTGAGATTTAAATCTCATTTCCAAGAGAGACCTGGCCAACTGGACAACCTTGGGCACCTCTCGTACAGCCAGCAAAATAGGGGCTAGCCAGTGGTCCCATTTCCTTGTGGGTGGACTGGTTCTTAAACAGTGCTTTTCTATTCTGAGTACTCAAAGCTGAGTACTCTATATAATATATATGGTATAAAGTACTCTTTATACCATATAGCCCTATAATATACTAATACCTCATTCACCTATTCACACCCACAAGCACTTTTGTGTCTTCTTTTTCTACCTAAATGCTTTTTGTCTAACAATCCCACATTCATATGAGCAACTTCCGGAACTTTTCTTGCCGAAGGATATTTGGCTTGCAGATCAAAACACCAACCTTCCAATCTGTAGATGACCTGCTCTACCTCCTGAGCTACAGTCACCTCATGATTCGCAATGAACTTACAAATCATGGATTTTAATGTCTTAGTCAGATGATCAGTTTGAGCGTGATAGATGCTGGTCCGAACAGATTTAACACCCAGAAATTCATATGGCTCTTTTAATATGCGACACATGAACGAGGTGCTCTGTCCCCAACATCCCCATGCACACAAAGAATTTCCACACGCTATACCTCCAAAAATGTCTCAGGTTCAACATCGTATGTCCCTCCCAGACTGGGGGAACATGCTGGGATGCTGAAGATGTAAAACATCTGCCCCACCTCTATCAGTGGACACTCCCTGCGGAGATATCCCAGACACCCCCACCTCCAGCACTCCTGCCCCAGCATCTGTGTGACTCCCCATGAAATGGGTGAAGCACCTGTAGCCACCAGCACCTGAGGAGGGGAAACAGATAAAAATGAGTTAGTAAGGCTCCATGGTAGTCTGTGACACCGGAGGTGGACTGAGGAGCCTTTTCCAGCCATTGTTGAGCTATGGTTCATTTCCACTGGCAACTGTATCTACATGCTGAGCTGTTCCAAGACAATAAGCTCCAACAGCCACCTTTCCTCCTCCCCAGGGCCTGGTTGCATCTGCCTGGCTGCTGCATGGCCTGACCCTCTGAGCATTGGCGAAGGGGTGATCCTTTGCCTCGATCCGGCACCCCTTGAACTGGCGCCGGTGATCTTCCAGGGTTGTGCCCCAGACAATCGAGAACACTCCTTCTCCATGGCTTGACGGTGATCGAGGAGGGGACCCAGAAAACTTGTAGATGTCATTTCAGGCAGGTTTACATGGGTGATATCAGTTTAACTAAACCTGTTAAACATAAACCAGTCAGTTCACTGATGAAGCAAATTAACTGAATCGGTTAACTGTGAATTAATCTGCAGCCTCTGAAAACATCAACTCACCTTAGCTTTGCAGCATCAATTATGCACCACCAATTAATCCTGGCTGACCAGTATATGGCCCATGTGTGCTTTGTGCCTCAATTAGTTTCTTTTTATTGCAGTATAGACACACACAAACACTCATGTCACACATGTTTGAGGCTTTCTGGTATGATTTTGTTAGGAGTATACTCAGCTGTACTGACATGAATCAAATTTGATCTCCTTCTATGTTTTTCTTCATGCTTCACATCTCTTAACATATTGGAGAGTGGTTAGTCATAATTCCATGTATGCAATGCTACAATCCAGGACAAAGTGGTGTTTTGTGGCCAGGCAGAGGGCTAATGGCCAATTCAGCCGTCTGCTCATTGTGCTTATTTTTAGAGGAGCGTCAGAAGGTTAATCGGAAAAATTGTCCTAATGTTAGTTAGATGCAATGTAGCCATCTGTATGAGGCCTTTGTACCAACGTTCTGTTTGAACACGTTTAGCTAAGGAAAGTAGAGCAGTGGGTGAGGGAGAAAGAGGGAGAGGTCAGGGAGATTCCCTCAGATTTATTTGGATATTGGATGCTTATTAAAAATCAATAAGACCTTTCTGATGTTTTAAAGCAGTGTGATTGACCCTGTGGAGCAGCAATCAGATTGGATTGGGGAGGGATGAGGAGAGATGTTTTAAGTGAGTGAACTGATGAATATGTGACAAGTGCATCTCCTGCTGCGACTTCACAAAAAAGTGCAAAGCGAGGCATAAGGAGGAAACAAATAATTCAGCTGTTTTAGTGGACTTTTAATCTCAACAACAGACATTGTTGAAACAGACGTCAGCTTCTCTTCAGTTTTATTAAGCTAAAATATAATTCTTTATACTCTACTTTGAACAAGACATCTTGAGAGATGTCTTGAGATCAAGACATCTGAAAAGACTAGCAGGAAAAAAAAAAAGGTTAAGGTCATGCTTTACCACCTGAGCCGCCATGGCCATTCCTGAAGTGGATGTGGCTCAGGATGTTGTGTGAAGGTAGCAGAACAAATGTGAAAGCTGCAGACGAGTACACATTAAAGTCAGAGCAAGGATGTAGAAATACGAGCAGAGTGAATATATAGGTTCAGACTCATTATCACGCAGATGAATGGACGACCTGGCAAGCTTCAGCTGTAGCGGTTCCATAAAATCCAGATACCTTGCTGCACTGTGCTTCCTGGCAGTGTACTAAAAAAGATGCGGTCCTGTTGGATCCAGGTTGAACAGGAGAATTAATGAATATTTATGGTCAAGTTCTCCAGAGATTAATTTCTTGTTACATGTGTCAATGCCCATCAACACTTTGGTGTTGATATGATGGACTGATTTTTATTGAATGTATAATAGAGCTGATGCATCAAAAATTTGTAACTTTCCACCGTAATAGCTAAGTGCTGAGATCTAAAACCTTAGTTAGTTGTCACGTGATAAAAAACTTACCAAAACTCATAGAAAACCAATCTGGACTCAACATTCTAGTATTGAAACTGTCTTATTTTATGTGTAACCAATAGTACAAGTTGTTTTTGTTTGTTCACAGAGTCTTTATTTGTAGTCTGTTTCTTATTGTATTAAATGACAGAGATCACCAGTGAGTTATTGTGATTATCATGTTTTGAAGTGATGTGAAGTCAGGATGTTAATTCTGTATCAAAGCAGAGTCTGTGAAGTGAAGTGAAGTGAAGTGGGGGAGGAGATAGGAGGTGGTGGAGGGGCGTTTGTGCATCTTGAGGCAAGCTGTGCTGATTCATCTCTGGAGTGATGTGTTATGGACTACTTTTATTCACGCTGAAGAAAGAAATCAGGACAGCATCGAATCAAACTGCCACCCACTCACTTTATTATGAATGTGAATTCTTTTGTTGTTGATGTTCTGCAAATTAGCTTCTATCTTCTGCTCTTCCTTTTCCACATCTAAACTAATGTGCCTCGAGTCCCCAGTATTATTTACCCCACAGCAAAGAAATCCCGCTCAACTGTATACTAACACCACAATACAGTAAATATAGCGGCTGCAAGAAAGATAGAGTGAATCCATTTAGAGGTTTAGCAAGATTAACCAAGACTCTGAATGCTCTTCCTTAATGTATAAGCATTGGGATCTAGCATTTGGGTTTACAAATTGTGCTTTAATATGCCAGTCAAAACAGTTTTTTTCTTTATACTTGTATATTCATATTACAAGCAACTATGAATGGCAACAACTCAGCTATGAAGTGCCCTACAAAATCACAGAATAGGGTCAGTGGATGCCAAGGTACAATCTCCAAAGTAAGTCGCTATAAACCTCCAAATTTGACGTTGCCTTCAGATTAGCTCCAAAACAGTGCATAAAGAGCTTGAGGTTTTCATGGCCCATCAGCTGCATCCAAACCTTACATCAGCGGTCCCCAACCCCCGGGCCTCGGACCGGTACCGGTCCGTGAGTCCTTTGGTACCAGGCCGCGAGAATTGAGGCTCAGGTGTGAAATGTGTGGTTTTCAGGGTTTTTATCGGTTTTCAGCGTTATTTTGTTATCGTTTTTATCGTTAACTCGGTTTTCCTGGGTCTTTTCACGTGTGTTATGAATACATTTTTTTCGGTACCGGTACTAGTTTTATTTTGTTGTATTTATCCGCGGCACCTTAAAGGCCGGTCCGTGAAAATATTGTCGGGCATAAACCGGTCCGTGGCGAAAAAACGGTTGGGGACCGCTGCCTTACATGACCAAGCACAATGCAACCTGGTGCAGTGTTGTAAAGCACAATGCCAATAGTGCACTGGGGACTTACTCTTGGGAGTGACAAATCACGCTTCTTTGTCTAGAAATCCGGTGGACTATGTGCAATGTAAGTCTGAGTTTGATGGTCCCCCGGAGAACATCATTTGTCTGAAGGACTGATGGCATTTGACTGATGCATTGTTGCAAGTATATTTAATTTTTTTAAATTAAAATTTATGCATGCTGTATGCATTTTGTTCTTTCCTACACCAGCCAAAATGCTGTTTTTGGTTATTAACATTTGAAATGATGAAGGCACTTGAAAAGTAACACAAAATTAGCTGCCTTGCCAGAAAAACACAAAAACATTTCAGAAGCACTTAAGATTTGCATAAAACTCTGTTTACTCTTTCCCTCCAAGGCTTCTAGACTTCTGATTGGCCGACATTTCTACACAGCTAGGATTTGGCGTGTTCTTGACAACATTTGACTGCATTTTTGGCTTTTACGTGTAGGCGGAGATATTTTTCAAAACTGCACGTGTGGACGGGATTTTTTAAAAAAAAAACTGAAACAGAAAATCTCAGTTTTCAAAAATACCCGTGTACGTGTGGACATAGCATTACTCTTCTCAAGGATATTCGAGGGTGCATGGGAATTTGCCCAGCCTGCTTAATGTATTTTATGGACTTGGAGGGGGGATTTAACCGGGTCCCTCCAGATATCCTGTAGGGCAGGCATGTCCAAAGTCCGGCCCGCGGGCCAATCACGGCCCGCGGTCAGATTTCATGTGGCCCACAGCTTCAGTCTAATTATGTATAATTTATGGCTCACTTTCTAAGTCTGAATAAATAAATCCTGGCTTTAAATGTGTAATTCCTTTTTTAACCACATGGTGGCTGCACATTTTTTCTGCTATATGCACCTGTGCTGCGAGCCCGCCCTTTTCTGCTCATTTCTGCCATGGCGACTGTACGAAAAAAGAGAAAGGTTGATGGTGAGGGCCGCCGCTTTCAGGAGCGCTGGGAATTGCAGTATTTTTTTACTGAAATTCGAGGCAATTGTGTTTGCCTGATTTGTAAAGAGACTGTTGCCTTGTTTAAGGATTTTAACATTAGGAGACACTACGAGACTAAACATGCTGCAACATATAACAAGCTAACAGGGAGTGAGCGCGCTGAAAAAGTGAAGCAACTCCAAGCTGCTCTGGCTTCGCAACAGCGATTTTTCACGCGGGCCTGTGAGACACATGAAAATATCACGAAAGCCAGCTACGAAGTGGCTATGTTAATAGCTAAACATGGCAAACCTTTCACTGAAGGAACGTTTGTCAAAGACTGTGTCATGAAGATGGTGGAGAACATTTGCCCCGAGAAGAAGCAAGAATTTCTGAATGCTTGCTTGGCACGCAACACTGTGGCACGAAGAGTTGAGGATATATCGTCAGACATTCACAGACAGCTGCGGGACAGAGGAGTGGATTTTGATTATTTCTCATTAGCCTGCGATGAAAGTACCGATGCATCTGACACCGCGCAACTGCTGATTTATTTACGAGGAGTCGACGACAAGATGAACGTGACAGAGGAGCTGCTGGATCTCAAAAGCCTTAAGGGTCAAACCAGAGGAATGGATTTATTCATTTCTGTTTGTGAAGCTGTTGATGATATGAAGCTACCATGGAGTAAAGTTTCTGGGATCATTACTGATGGTGCACCTGCCATGGCTGGTGAGCGAAGCGGATTGTCCACACTGATCTGCAATAAAGTCAGCGAAGAAGCAGGTAACGCTGTTAAACTTCACTGTATCATTCATCAGCAGGCTCTCTGTGCCAAACATCTCAAATTTGATGATGTTATGAAACCAGTAGCAAAGACAATCAACTGTATTCGCTCTAAAGCTCTGTACCACCGACAGTTTCAGCAGTTTCTGCATGACATCCAGGCTGAATATGGTGACGTAATTTATTACAATGACGTGAGGTGGCTAAGTCGGGGGTCTGCACTACAGCGATTTTTCTCTCTCAGAGAGGAAATCAGACGGTTTTTAGATGAGAAGGGACAACCAATGGAAGAACTGTCTGATCCTGTATGGCTGGCAAATCTGGCTTTTTTGGTTGACATTACGAAGCATCTGAATGCGCTGAATGTTAATCTTCAAGGAAAAGACGCAGTGGTGAGCCAACTATACGCTCACATCAAGGCCTTTGGAACCAAACTGCAACTTTTCCAAAGACACTTGTCCCGAACAGAGCCCTGTACCGCACACTTCCCAGCTTTGAAAGAGGTTATTGACAGTTTCCCAGAGGACATTAATGTCCAAATGAAGAGGTACGAAACAGCTATCGCGTCTCTTTCTGGAGAATTTAATAAACGCTTTCAGGACTTTGCAGCTATTGAAAAAGACATGCTGCTTTTCTCATCTCCCTTCTCCGTGGACCCTGATGATGCTCCTCCGCAGCTTCAGCTGGAGCTCATTGAGCTGCAGTGTGACGATGAGTGCCGCGGAAAACACCGGCAGTGTTCTCTTGTTGACTTTTATCGGCAGCTAGACAAAGACAGGTTTCCTGAAGTGCGATCTCTTGCTAAGAAAATGCTGAGCTTATTTGGTTCCACATATTTGTGTGAGCAAACATTCTCTGTCATGAACTTAAACAAGAACCGATTGAGATCAAGGATGAGTGACTCCCACTTGCGTGATATTTTGCGCATCTCAACCACTGCCCTCAAACCAGACCTAATTGCTTTATTAAAATCTAGATCTCAGTATCACCCCTCTCATTAGTCCAGGGATGCCCAAATTCTGTACTGGAGAGCTGCTTTGCATGTTTTAGTTCTTTCTGGTTTAGCACAGTTGAATCAAATGAAGAGCAGGCCTCCAGGAGTGACATCCCTGCATTACTCATGTGTTCCTGAACAGTAAAAAGCATAAAGCACGCTAATGCAGTACACAAAAGGAAACGTATTTTGTTAAACTCTTAAGATTTGGTTTTAACTGTTGATGTTATGCTCTTAATTCATAGTTGAGTGTGTTGTGTACATATTGTGTAAATTTACAAATGTGTTTATTTCTTGCGGCAAGTGAACTTTCAGTTGTGCAAAATAGATGTGAAAAACTTTGGCTTCCTGAAAGGACTTGTAAAAGTCAAAGGGTGAAATTCACTTTAAAATAAAAACTTTATTGATAACAGAACACTTTTCATTACTTATAACTCCTGTTTAAATGTTCATTAGGCAAAGATATTGCAAACGCATGGAAATTTAGGGTATTCTATACAGTTTGTTCAATGTTGTCTGACTCTCCAGATATAAATGAAAGGCGGAATTGTGTCTTTAGAGTTGTAAATGCTTGCCTGAGTGTCTTTTATTTAGGTACATTTTTATTTTAAAAATAAAGGTAATTGTGACTATTAAAATTGTTCTTCATTATATTTTCATGTAACTTTGTTATGAAAAAAAAGTCAAAAGGAACCATTGGCCCCCAGACATCTTCACTTTATAAAATTTGGCCCTCTTTGCAAAAAGTTTGGACACCCCTGCTGTAGGGGGTGCTTTTGGAGTATGGAGTATGGGAGTATGGGCCAGCTGTTACAGGCCATTCAGTCCCTGTACAACTGTAAAGAGCTTGGTTCTTATTGCTGGCAGTAAGATTATTCTGGTGTGTGTTGGAGGACTACTCATTGTTTTGATTCTGTTCATAGTTTTTATGGATAGAACATCTAGGCATAGCCAAGTGGTGTAGTGGTCTCAAGATTGCATTTTTGCCTTTCGTTGATGATGGTATTCTGTTGGCTTCATCAGATGTTGACCTCCAGTTTGCGATTTGCACCCAAGTGTAAAACGGCAGGAATAAGAATTCCATTTGATTAAACAAAATTTTTTGACATAAAAATAGGCTACTAAGATTTTAGTTAAATTTTTGCTAATAATTAGTGGTATTTGAATTCCTGTTACAATGGATTACTTTGTGAGCATCAGCAAATCATCAATCAGGACATCTGGAGAACTCCAAATTGCTTAAAACGTGCATATAAGTTATAAAATAAATATACAGTTAAAGATTTTAATTTTAAACTTGAGTATTTTCTAGCACTATTTTATAAATACCCCTTTTTAATTTAATGTGATATCTCTCTCTTTCCAAATTTACGTCTCTTTCCGCGTATTAGGATAACTCTTTATCTTGTGTTTCCCTTTTCCATCAATTTCTGAAAACAGAATGTTCTGCTCTTTTTTGTTGCTTTGTTGCTTTGTTCAGGAAGTGCAGGGACTCCAGTCATCTTTAATGAGAATGGGGATGCTCCCGGACGCTATGACATCTTCCAATATCAGATCAACAACAGGTCGGTGGCAGAGTACAAGGTCATCGGGCACTGGACCAATCAGTTGCATCTAAATGTAAGGGCCGCTAACTTGCAAGGGGTATAAAACATGAAAATAACAAATATGCTCCCCAGTCAAGCGCAAAGAAAGAGTTTTTGTGTTTCTCAATTTGATTCTTCGCACTGCATCAAGAAGAATCAGTATTTTATTTGATTGTGTTCTGTTTAGCTCTATCTAAAAACTGTTGCTGTGTGCAGTTCTATAATATATTTGAACTTTGATTTAGACCCAACTATGATGGTACCGAGTGCTTAGTTTTCTATTCCCTCTCCTTAGATGGAGGCCTTACAGTGGACAACTGGGGACTTGTCCCTTCCGGGTTCAGTATGCAGCCTGCCCTGCCGCACTGGTGAGAGGAAGAAAGTAGTAAAGGGTGTGCCGTGTTGCTGGCATTGTGAGCGCTGCGAGGGATACCACTTCCAGGCCAGTGAGTTCACCTGTGAGCTCTGTTCCTACGAGAAGAGGCCCAACCAAAACCGTACTGGCTGCCAACCAATCCCCATCATCAAGCTAGAATGGCACTCGCCCTGGGCAGTGGTGCCTGTCTTCATCTCTGTCCTAGGCATTATCGCTACAACCTTTATCATCGTAACCTTTATTCGCTACAATGACACACCCATTGTGCGTGCCTCAGGTCGGGAAGTGAGCTATGTCCTGCTGACAGGTATTTTCCTGTGTTATATCATCACCTTCCCCATGATTGCTGCTCCTGATATTGTCGTCTGCTCCTTCCGCCGCATTTTCCTGGGCCTTGGAATGTGCTTCAGTTATGCTGCGCTGCTCACCAAGACTAACCGTATCCATCGCATCTTTGAACAGGGAAAGAAGGCAGTGACAGCACCACGCTTCATCTCACCAGCCTCGCAGCTAGTTATCACTTTCTCACTCATCTCAGTTCAGCTGTTGGGTGTCCTCCTGTGGTTTGCCACTGACCCACCACATACCTTTGTGGACTACGGGGAGCAGCGCACACAGGATCCTGAGAATGCACGGGGTGTCCTGAAGTGTGACATTTCTGACCTATCACTTATCTGCTCCTTGGGATATAGCATTCTCTTGATGGTCACATGCACTGTTTATGCTATCAAGACCCGAAGTGTACCAGAGACCTTCAATGAAGCCAAACCCATTGGATTTACAATGTACACCACCTGTATTATCTGGCTTGCCTTCATCCCTATCTTCTTTGGCACAGCACAGTCAGCAGAGCGGGTGGGTGCACATCAGCATAATTCACCTTCATATTTATGTAATATTTACCCATCTAACAGCGTTTTCAAATAGAAACTAGAAAAATCAGCAATGTCTAAATATGCTCTCACACATGCTGTGTGTACACAAATGATAAATGACACAAGACCAGTTCATAGAAAATCATAATGTATCTTATATTGGGCTTAGATAAAACCTGTTAATTCATTCACTGCATGTAACAAGCTCTTTTTCCACCTGCCTTTATATCAACCGAAAAATCACAATGCCAGAATACCAGGTAAGTGTGGCTTCTGTGTTCTGTGCCTGAGATGACCATAGTAAGGAGGATATCTCCTCTCCACCAGAAAAAAACAGTTTGAAACAGAGTGCTTAGAGCTTTTGCTGTTGATGTACAGGATCTGCTTGAATATCTACTGACATCGTCATCTGTAATTATAGGCCATTTTACCATTTATCACCATTAATTAACCATTAATCATTTAATTATATTTTGCTTGAAAATTGGGAAATATAGTGAGATATGCCAAGGTTCAACTAATAGTTCTTTGTTGGTGCAAGAATGCTATTTTATGTCTTTCAAGATAAATGTGTTATCTTTGCTATTTTCTTAGATTCAACAGGCTGTAACAAAAGATAGAATTCAAAGGTTTTCTAATTTTTCTGCTATGTGTAACTACAATACTTGTTCACTGTCCTTTCATGCTTTAATGATTCATTGAAGCATGGAAAGACAGTGAGTTAACTGGCCTAAGAAAAAGACATTCCTCTGAAAAGGACTGGATTTAAAATGAGTGAAAAAGGAGCCAATGTCCAAAGAAAAACTACACAGTGCTTTACACTGCTAAAAAAACAAACAAAAAACATAGAACACTTTCAAGATGTATAATATCTTAACAGGAAAGAATTCATGTTGGATATCTAATATCATATGAACTGGATAACTTTAAAATGAAAAGACCCACACTTTTTTGATGAAAATGAAAATCAACTTACAGGGGGCTGAATTGTACACAATAGAATAGAATAAATAAAATACTATATAAAATTGAATAAAATAGAACACAAATGCTATGCTATTGAGTATAATACAACAATGCCAGAAAAGAGTAATGCACTTAGTGTTATTGCTATCCCAATGCAATTTCTCCAGGAACTGAAAATTCTAATTATTATTATTGTTATTCATGATTTTTCAAATTTACATCCATCCATCCTTCTTCCTCCACTTATCCTGGCCACCCCCTCCAGCTTGTCCGGGAGAACAGCAAGGTGTTCCCAGGCCAGCCGAGAGATATAATCTCTCCAGCATGTCGTGAGTCTGCCCCGGGGCCTCCTCCCAGTGAGACATGCCCAGAACACCTCCTTCAGGAGGCATCCTTGTCAGATACCCAAACCACCTCAACTGGCTCCTTTCGATGTGGAGGAGCAACGGCTCTACTCTGAGCCCGTCCTGGATGGCTGAACTTCTCACTCTATCTCTAAGGGAGAGGTCAGCCAGCACTTTTGGCCATGGCCTCAGATTTGGAGGTGCTGATTCTCATTCCCACCGCTTCAAACTCAGCTGCAAACCGATCCAGTGCGAGCTGGAGGCCATCACCCAATGAAGCCAACAGAACCAAATCATCTGCAAAAAGCAGAGATGAAATTCTGAAACCACCCAAGTGGTTGCGTCGTTTGAAGCTTTGTAAGATCCTGAAAGACGCAGGAATAAGTAGTAGAATTTAAGAGTGTAATAACAGACTGAAACAGAAGATGGCAGCACCGCATGTACAAGGATGCCACCTGCCCTTAAACCCAGAAGAGGAAGAAGCAGTCTCCAAGATCGTAGCTGTCCAAATTCAGGGGCTGCATCCTCCGGAGGCTGCATTTGTAGGCCGATTGCGTTACAGCGATGCGAGGGCTGTCCAAATTTGAAGACGCTTCCAAATGCGGCCGACAAATGCGTGCTTCATTTCCCCAGATTTGAAAGTGTCACTACCTGATCCGTACCGAAAGGGAATCAGGTCAGGTGTCCTTCAAGGCCCAGCATATCCCAGAATTTATAGTGCAGCCCAGCCAATTCCAGTTTCAAACAATGGCGGCAGCTACTTAGTTTAAATATTATTCTTATTACTCTTTCTGGGTCACAAAATAAATTTATAAGATATTTTCAGGCGAGAATGTAGCAGTGCAAACTTCAAATATCTGCTCAGTTTATCAAGACATCACATATTTGCAAAAGTGCTCCAACATTTTCGGAGACGTCTGTTACCCACCAGCTCAATAGCTAGCCGGGGTTCAAGGTGCACTAGAGCCGGCGAGAACAGCAAACTCTCGGCACATCATTTTCAGACCACCGCAGTCTTTCGCTACTCAGGTTAAACATGATATATAAGTCACTTAGATAACTTAAAAAATGTTATTGTTTGGCTTTTTTCAGTGTTTTATTTGTTCCTGAGTAAATCGGTTTGGCTGAGATTAAAGTTATAGTTTTTACACAGCTGAATAATCGTCAAACAGAAAACTGATTAAACAGAAGTGTGAGATGGTCGAGAGTTTACTCCAATGTCCTGTTATATTTTAGATAGAAGGGAGCAGACGGCTGAGTTTATTAAACTCCACCGAGACAATCTGCAAATTTCATTAAAAGTTTAATAAACTTTCGTCTTGTCTTTATTTTTAGTTAGCACATACCTTAAACACTTAAAGCTGTAAGCGAATGATAGTTATATAAGAGCAGATGCATGCTGGTGCAATAAGCTGTATGTTTCACGTCCAGTGGATACGTGATCTGATTAGTCAAGTAATCGCAAAAATAATCAGTGACTAGTTGACTATAAAAATAATCGTTTGTGGCAGCCCTATTAAGGAGCTCCTTGAGGTATTCCTTTCACTGATTTTATTGGCTGCCTCCCAAGTCCCCCAGGCTAACCAAGCCCGATAAGACGCCTTATTCCGCCTGATCACTCCCTTCACCTCTAGTGTACACCAGCTGGTTCAGGGTTTACCACCACGACAGGCACCAGCCACCTTTACCAACAACTCAGTGTAGCAGCCTCACCAATGGAGGTGTTGAACATGGTCCATTCAGACTCAGTGTCCCCAGTCTCATGTGGAGTTCCACAGGGCTCAATATTACGTCCATTTACATTTTAATGAAAAGAAGACTGAAGTTCAAGTTCAAATTTTATTTGCCACATGCAAGTTGCCCTGCAGTGGAATGAACCCGCCTCCCGACCTTACAGTAGAGAAGTGTTGGTGTTTAGACCTATTAGTTCCTGTGAGTTTCCCCATGTGAATTTTGAGCCCATGGTTTCTACATGTCATGTCCACAGTTGCAAATCTGGGCTTTATAACAGATGGTGAGTTTAAACTGGAGCAGTAGTGATGTCTAGCTTCTTTCATTTAAGGCCTTTTTTCATTTCATGGCCAAGGTGAAATCTATCCTCTATAGGCAACATTGGAGACAGTAATACATGCCTGGCTTAATGAAACGAGGGAATGGGACACAGGAGAAGAGCAGAGAAGGGACACGAGACTGTCAAAGTAAAACAGGAACCAAGAGACATTCACAAAGATGCAGACTTGACACTGAGACATGGAGACAAGAGGGAAGGGTGACTAGACATGAAACGTGGAACACGGGGAAGGCAAAGTAACAGAAACCAAACAGAAATAGAAAATAAGACTATAACACACAGAGAACAATAAGGAGAACCAAAACCATGAATAACACTAAAACAAAGAATATCAGTTAATCAAGACACACAAAACACTGTGTCCCAGACCCAGTACTGTGACATTATTATGTCTCTGTGGGATTACTGTAATGCGCTATATGAACCAAGAAATAAAAAAGAATAATCCCATTTAATGTTATTTGTGATTTGCTGCCTCTTTGGAGCTAAAGGGGCTACTCAAACACATGAGATATCAGTGGAAAGCCCAAGCTGTCCTCTATTTAATACATCAGGACTTAGTAAGATAGCTCAAATAAGTCACAAGATATTGACCAAAAACAAATGTCCATACAGAGGACATAATAGAATAGGCTGGGCCTGAGGAGGTTATGCAGGAGTTAGACAGTTTTCCCTCTCACATCTCCAGTTGGTTCAAAATGCCACTTTTGACTGCAGTGTGTAGAGAAGTGAACCTTAAGCCTATTATGGCAACACTCCATTGGCTGCATGTGCACTTTAGAATCCCTCTTAAAGTTCTTTTGTTTTTAAATCCTTAAATTATTTAAATCCTTAAATAGTTTTGGCCTGTGGTACCTCTCTGAGCTGCTTTACTCATACACATACACACATACATGTCCAAGGTCAAGTAATCTGACCAGCTGCTCATACATGCACAAAAACTGGAAGCTTGGAGGGTATTTTCTTTTGTTGACCCCAGATTATAGAATAAATTGTCTTTGCACATTAGACAATCACCTACATTGTCCATTTTGAAACTCATCTTAAAACTCTCTGGCTTTTCAACCCATCATGAGACATTGATCTTACTTGTTTTGAATTTGTTTTGTTGTTTTATAGTTGCTTGTTTTTGTTTTTATTATAGTTTTTTAATTGGTGTTATTTTTACTTTTTGCTAAAGTGCTTTTTTATTTTTTTGCCTGTCCTGTCTGGCACTGTGGCAATCAGAATTATTGTCTGAAGGCCAAAGAAAATACCCAAAGTGCTTTAAAAATGAAGTTGGTATGGCATGTATGGTATAGTACATTACAATGCTACCCAGGTAGCTGGAGGACTGTCCGTACGTGACTGGCCTTCAGCTTCAAAGCAATGTGCGACAAGCTAATTACTTCCAGTTTGGAAATAGCTTAAGAATGTATCTGTAGTTTGCCATGGAGTGGCAGATCATGTGAACTAGCATAATTTCACAGATACTCCAAAATCCAAAGTAATAGCAGTGGTGAATGGACTGGTTCTTATACAGAGTTTTTCTACTCTGCTTTGAGAACTCAATGAACCTTATGTAACATTCCTCATTCTCCCATTCACACATATTCCGATGAACATATTGGAGAACAACAGGGTTGAGTATCATACCTAAGAATACTTTGGCATGCAGCCTGGAGCAGTCAACCACTAACCTTGCTATTAGTAGATGACCTGCAAACAGTAAGGTCTTTAGGAAGTTAACTGTGTAGCTTACTGCTAACTTCTAAATCTGCTCAACTTGTAAGACCTCTTTTGTCCTAATGCTTATCACCAACAAGAAATACTACACTGATCACTTTTTTTAAAGAATGTTTTTAAAGAATTTGAGATCTTTTTACTAGGGGTGCAACAATACTCGTATTGGTATTGAACCGTTCGATACAGTGCTTTCCGTTCTGTACGCATATGTATCGAACAATACAAAATTTATTTTATCAACTTTTCGTCTGACGATGCTGTCTGTGTTGAGAGCTCAGTGGATCTGCGTTTGACTACTCCACCTAGGCTGCACTGTCAAGCGCAGATCCACTGAGCACAGCGTAAGCTAGTGAGACAGAAGCTAAGCTCGTTGCAACATGGCAAATTGAACCTCCCCCACCCTCATTCACATCTGGCGTTTGGAACTATTTTGGTTTTCATGTGAAGCATGACCCTGATGGACAAAAGTAAAACTGTATGTCGGATGTGCTACGCAATGCTCAATTACATTGGTGGGAACTAGTGCGTTAGCGCAGTTAGCTCGTTAACGTGTTGACGCTGTCCAGCCCCATGCACAGGGCGATCCGCGGTAACTCGTTAACAGAGATTTGCCGCGTTATGGCATTAACGCCATTTTAACGACTTTAACGCTGACAGCACTAGTGGGAACAGAACGAATATGTCTGCACATTTACGCCGACATCATCCTAGTGCAAAGACAAGTGGAAGCAGACAAAAACAACAAGCGCGCATGCTACAAACTTTACCCGAGTCATTTAGACCAGCGGTCCCCAACCTTTTTTGCACCACGGTCCGGTTTATGCCCGACAATATTTTCATGGACCGGCCTTTAAGGTGTCGCGGATAAATACAACAAAATAAAACTAGTACCGGTACCGGAAAAAAGAAAATTTATTCATAACACACGTGAAAAGACCAAGGAAAACCGAGTAAACGATAAAAACGATAACAAAGTCACGCGGAAAACTGATAAAAACCCTGAAAACTATACATTTCACACCTGAGCCTCAACTCTCGCGGCCCGGTACCAAACGACTCACGGACCGGTACCGGTCCAAAGCCCGGGGGTTGGGGACCGCTGATTTAGACAGCCGTTAGCACATGATTCTCCTTATGGGGACCTGATATGTTTAATATGCTGCTGAGAATATAGCCCAGAAGAAGGGTATAGTATAGCTTTTATTTTGGAAAGAGCCATTTCTCTGTATTAAACTCTCTTTTCCAAAGATGAGTCATTTCTCGCTTTCCCGTCCTAGGACATCGACGTCGACTGAGAAAATTGTCAGGCGGTGGAAGGAATACTTCGAGGACCTCCTTAATCCCACTGACACGTCTTCCGAGGAGGAAGCAGAGTCTGGGGATGAGGGGAATGACCCGCCAATTTCCGGGGGCGAGGTCACTGAGGCAGTTAAACAACTCCTTGGTGGCAGAGCCCCTGGTGTTGATGAGGTCCGCCCCGAGTTCCTGAAGGCTCTGGATGTTGTAGGGCTGACCTGGTTGACACGCCTATACAATGTTGCGTGGAGATCAGGGGCAGTACCCCTGGATTGGCAGACCGGGGTGGTGGTCCTCATCTTTAAGAAGGAGGACCAGAGGGTGTATTCCAACTACAGGGGGATCACACTCCTCAGCCTCCCTGGGAAAGTCTATGCCAGGGTGCTGGAAAGGAGAGTTTGTCCGCTAGTCGAACCTCAGATCAGGAGGAACACTGCGGTTTTCATCCTGGTCGCGGAACACTGGATCAGCTCTTCATCCTCTCAAGGATACTTGAGGGTGCATGGGAGTTTGCCCAACCAGTCTACATGTGTTTTGTGGACTTGGAGAAGGCATTCGACCGTGTCCCTCGGGGTGTCCTGTGGGAGGTGTTGCGGGAGTATGGGGTGTCTGGCCCATTGCTACGGGCCATTCAATCCCTATACAACCGTTGCAAGAGCTTGGTTCGCATTGCCGGCAATAAGTCGGACTCATTCCCGGTGGGTAATGGGCTCCGCCAGGGCTGCCCTTTGTCACCGGTTCTGTTCATAATTTTTATGGACAGGATTTCTAGGCGCAGCCAAGTGGCGGAGGGCTTTCACTTTGGTGGCCTCAGAATCTCATCTCTGCTTTTTGCGGATGATGTGGTTCTGTTGGCTTCATCGGGTGGGGGCCTCCAGCTCGCACTGGAACGGTTTGCAGCCGAGTGTGAAGCAGCGGGAATGAGGATCAGCACCTCCAAATCTGGTGGAAAAGGCCGGAAAAGGGTGGAGTGCCCACTCCGGGCACTCCACCAAGTGGAGGAGTTCAAGTATCTCGGGGTCTTGTTCGCGAGTGATGGGAGAAGGGAGCCAGAGATCGACAGACGGATTGGGGCTGCAGCTGCAGTAATGCGGACGCTGCACCGGTCCGTCGTGGTGAAGAGGTAGCTGAGTGTAAAAGCGAAGCTCTCAATTTACCGGTCGATCTATGTCCCTACCCTCACCTATGGCCACGAGCTGTGGGTAGTGACCAAAAGAACGAGATCGCGGATACATGCGGCAGAAATGAGCTTCCTCCGAAGGGTGGCTGGCCTCTCCCTTAGAGATAGGGTGAGAAGTTCAGCCATCCGGGAGGGGCTCAGAGTAGAGCCACTGCTGCTCCACATCAAAAGGAACCAGCTGAGGTGGTTCGGGCATCTGACAAGGATGCCTCCTGGGCACCTCCTAGGTGAGGTGTTCTGGGCATGTCCCACCGGGAGGAGGCCCCGGGGCAGACCCAGGACACGCTGGATATATATCTCTCGGCTGGCCTGGGAACGCCTTGGTGTTCCCCCGGATAAGCTGGAGGAGGTGGCTAGGGAGAGGGAGGTCTGGGCCTCTCTGCTTAGGCTGCTGCCTCCGCGACCCGGCCTCGGATAAAGCGGATGAAGATGGAGTGATTTCTTGATCAGATAGATTTTTTTTTTTTATCATTTTGTTGTTTCAGCAACATTAAATTTAAAAACTGTACTTTTGAGTTAAAATATATATTTATAATTTTAATAAATGACAAATTAAAAAGGCATGAACATTTTTTTTGTATCGAAAAAATATCGAACCTTGACACAAAAGTATCGAACCGAACTGTGAATTTTGTGTATCGTTGCACTCCTACTTTTTACCCTTCAGCACCTCAAGTTCAGTTTGATTTGAAGAACTCAGGGAGCATTTGATCCTGAAAATTGGCTATTTCTGTTAGGCTTAATAACAGGATAACCTATATCCTTTTTGCACAAATCTGAAGTTTGGTAGACTAAGACTATATTTGAGAGTATAATTGTAATGCCATTTCACGTTAAAATGTTCCTTTAAAAACCAGTGCGTAACTATGAGTACGCTGCTGGCTTACCTTTTTTCTCTATGTTTCCTAACACTTATTATTAGACTACTGTGCCCTTCAAACACTGGTTTTATAGTAACAGTTTATATCTAAGAGGCCACATAAATTACTTAAGAACTTGTTTTTCTCTATACTTTAATTGTGTCGTGCATTTTCATAACGATTCCTTAATGCATCACTGGAATCACTGCCACCTACTTGTTTTGGGCTTTTAAATACGGAACTCACCATCTGTCGCCAATGTTCCTTCCTCCCCTTTACTTCCTCTCTTTCCTGGTGGCTGAGCAGAGCACCACTGAGGAATTCAGCTGTCAGTTTGACAATCGGTTAAAAGGGCCATTAACCCGGCTCTGCTTCCTTGAGGTGGTTGTCATGGTAATGAAGTTGGTGTCAAAACAGTCAGTAACAGCAGGTGGCGTTCTGTTTTGGGAGCATAAGAGAAGGTGTGCTGTGACAGATGTTGCAAGGCAGGTATGAGCTTTTTGGTGCCTGGTTGAGCTCCCTGTGTGTGTGTGTGTGTGCGTGTGTGTGTGTGTGTGTGTGCTTGAGTCAGGTTGAAAACTGTTCTCTCTCTCTTTCACTCTGTTAACTGAGTCAACAATTTCCTTGCTGCATCAGACAGTTGGTTTTCATCCCAACACAGACTGCAGCACATCTGTCAGCCGACGGAGAAGACAAACACTTTAATACTTCCTGTTTCAATTGAGACCACAAAGATGCTCTCCATTTAAATCCGAGAATCTGCTCAATGCTGCAATGTTTCATTTTGGTTCAGTTAAAGCAGTTGGAGAAAAATTGCTGCAGTGATGTCCACCTGATCTGTGACTTCATTGTTTCACTTGCACTGGTTTTCCTGCTCAGCTATTCCTATTTTATTCATGCAGCAGCTCATGTCTCTGCTGCATAAAATCCACCTGAATGTACAGGAGTTACTGTTTTTCTCAATAGCTGACTCAAAATCAGTACTCTCTGGTGCAAAATAATTCATTATTTGGTTTTTGTACATTTTTCCAATAAAGCCAAATAGTTTTTTGTTTCTTTCACCCCTTCTGGCCAAAGTTTTAGAAGGACAAATATTGTTTAAGTTAGTATTGTGTATGTTTAACTTTGCATGCTAAATGGCCTTTATTTGTATAGCGCTTTACTAGTCCCTAAGGACCCCAAAGCGCTTTACATATCCAGTCATCCACCCATTCACACACTGGTGATGGCAAGCTACATTGTAGCCACACTGACAGAAGCGAGGCTGCCAAACACTGGCGCCACCGGGCCCTCTGACCACCACCAGTAGGCAACGGGTGAAGTGTCTTGCCCAAGGACACAACGACTGAGACTGTCCAAGCCAGGGCTCAAACTGGCAACCTTCCGATTACAAGGCGAACTCCCAACTCTTGAGCCAAGATCGCCCTTACGTCACTCATAGTTTTCATTTTCAGCTCCATGTTTTTATTGTCGCTAGTAGAGAGGCTTCTTAGCAGTTCAAAATAATTTTCATTTATCTTATGTATTTCAGTTTATCCACTGTCAGGTTGTTTGCTGCTGGGTGAAATTGGTTGCAAAAAACATACTATTGACTTGGTCACTGTCACTTGTTTGCAAGGAGATGACAACATGTCTGCAACTACTCAACAACTAATTATTAAGCAGTTGTGAAACTGAAGAGTTCCCATTCAAAGTAAAATTTATGCCTTACCACTTCAACAAATAAGGCTTTTAGTTTGAAGCTGAACAGCCTCTGGTTTCTTCCAGTTGGTGGTTAGTTAGCTGCTTCAGTGCAGCTAATGCCAGAACACAGGTAAATGCAGCAACCTAACGAGCAACCAAGTAAACACAAAGAGTACCCTCGTTCCAACTGATTTCACAGAGCAATAGCCAGCACCCTCTAACATCTTCACCTCGTTTTTCAACTAGCCAAGGATTGCACATTTTTCTCTGGCAGCAATCTCTAGGCCTGTGTGACTGAGGTCTTATATTAAAGATATCACCTTTCACTGACATCATACAGTTCAGCAAGTAGAAAAACTATTTACACCACTCTGAAGCGGGAGTTTCTAGATCATCACCATTCAGCAATACTTCTACATACACTGACATCATCATTGGACGCTTTGGTTATTTTTTGCATGTGAGCATGAAACATACATTATGTGAAAAAGAACATTTTAGTACTGTCGAGAGAAGTGGGGCAGAGAGAGATTGAAGTCCCCCTGACTTTCCCCTGTCATCACATCTGGGAGGTGGTAAAAGGTTTCAACATCCAGCCTTATCTGTTAAACATGATCAGAGTGCTAAAATAGCACTATTCCTTACTTGCTAGTAGTAAATTCCCTTTATTCTCAATCAAAGATAAATCAAAATAAAAATGTAGAAAAGATAACAAATATTGTTTAGTACTGATCAGAATAGAATCAGGTATGTTAAAATTAAGTACGTTTAAGTTTAACCCATATAATAAATAAAAAAAAATATGGTTTATGAAATTATACTAATAACAGGCTGCACTGTGAGGCTGTATAGAAAAGGCCTTCAGAAAACTATCTATTATAACAGCCAGAATAATTAGCTCTTCTAAAAAAAATTCTTCCTAGGGTCTCTTTCATTCTTCGGATGGACCTTGAGGGCATGGTAGCACACTTAACACATTTTCCTCCTATCCTGACTCTACAGCCAAAACTGTGAGGATCAAAAGAATTTGATTTGTCACTGAACAGAGGGAAACAGGGGACATTAATGACAGTTACTACAGTAATCATAATACTTACTCATAATGCATAATACAAACACTTTAATTTAGTGTTGAACTAGATTAATGCGAGCCTTCTTGGCTTCTCATTGGTTTGTGCAGTACAGCCAATAAATGACAAAATATCAAATCACATTCTTTCTATATTTAACACATTACATTAATTTCTGAATTGGGAATGATTGTGAGCTGGATGAGCTACTAGATCACTGAAATTAAACGTCCATTTTTAATATAAACTTTGTTTAAAGTAATCCTTGGAATTATTATAGGTCACTAAAAGCACCAACTGTTTCATAGTTTCTTTGCACCGCAGTTGAGCATTATTAGGAGGTCGATGTCTTGGTCATTGTACTGCCTCTTTGAATCTCATTCTCAGCCAGTTCTTCCTTCTGTTTTATCCACAGATGTACATCCAGACGGCGACACTGACGGTGTCTCTGAGCCTCAGTGCTTCTGTCTCTCTGGGCATGCTCTATATGCCAAAGGTGTACATCATCATCTTCCACCCCGAGCGGAACGTCCCCAAACGTAAACGCAGCTTCAAGGCCATCGTCACCGCTGCCACTGTGACCAGCAAGCTGTCACACCTGGCAGCTGAGCGGCCCAACGGCGAAGTGAAGACAGAGCTTTGTGAGGGTATGGAAGCTAGTGGTAAGTGTGACCAGGAGATGTTTGATAGCTGGCATTAAAAGATCAGGAGGAGACAGGGAACAAGATGATCTAGTTAAACATTATCCTTTAAATTATGGTAAAAGTATTGTTGTTAGAATCAGTTAGAACGGGCAGATGTGCAAGAAAATATATATTTTGTTAAAATAGAGTTTTTTTCTTCTCTTCAGTAATAAGCATTTAACATGAAGTGGCTGGAGTTTATTTACATGTCACCTGAGACTGGATTTGAAGCCAAAACTGCTTATAGCTCAGAGTTACACTTCAAAGCTCCTTCTTAGTCCATCAGCAGAAAATCATGAGACGTCAGATTGTTTACTCATTCGAGATGTGCTGACTGAATTGCTCTTCTTTTTTTAACAAGCAGGAGCTTCCACATCACTTTTAATTTCTCTGCCTTATAGAAGGCTGATGTTCTTACAGGATAAAAGAGGTCTTCTTTTATGCTGCAGAAGTAATAAACATTCAATTTTCCAAGAGAAATAAGAATTAAGGTGGTATACAGAATATAATTATCAGTCATTTTTTGGTCTCAGTAGAATCCAAGAATTATGTTAGAATTATTCAAATCATAATCTTACCATATAGGTATATACAGCGAACTGTGGCTAAAGAAGATTGATGAAACCATAAGAGACAAAAAAAAAATACCAATAGAGAAGAGTGAGAGTTGTCTGTTGCTGTTCTAATATCTCAACTCATAAACCTGCTGTTTTCTATCCTCTTGTTAGTGCCACCTCCAAAAACGACCTATGTGAGCTACACCAACCATGCGATGTGAAGATATAACAACTTTGGCACAAAGACCTTTTGGGACATTTAATATGCACATTTTTGTCAGATTTTGAGGAAAGGACACCACCACAGGCTATGACGGAAACAAGGTACTCTGAACAATTTCAAGATCAGAGGGAGTCTGTGGAGTTTTTTGTGTTTGTTTGTTTTTTTTCTGTTTACAGACAGCAGGGAACAGACCTCAGCGGAGCAAAAAGCCTAAAAATAAAGTAAAATCCATCTGAAAAACATTAAGGAAACAAGAAGATGGTAACTGGAGACTCAAGCAAAATTTTTGTTTAAATACATTTTTTAAAAATCTTCTGAAAGAAATTGTGGGGACCAACTGTGTTTGTTGTTATTCTAATTGTATGTTGACAACAAAAACAACTTAATAGTGGTTGTGAAAATTCTGATTTTGTCTGATGTTGTGTGTCCATTGACGTGCATTTTTAGATGATACTGTCACTGTTTTTGACTAACTGGTTGGCA
This sequence comes from Neolamprologus brichardi, assembly GCF_056152115.1. Lineage (NCBI taxonomy): Eukaryota > Metazoa > Chordata > Actinopteri > Cichliformes > Cichlidae > Neolamprologus > Neolamprologus brichardi. The sequence continues at coordinate 25,068,695 of NC_142110.1, forward strand.
GGTTTTGGTTGTGATATGATTAAATGCCATGGTTTAACTAACGCATGCACTTTTTATACAAAGGCTCTATTTATAATAAAAGAATGTTTCTCAAGTTGTAGCCATTGTTTGTTCTATTTGAAGGGGGAAGTCTGAAAAAGAATAAATGGACAAAATTAAAACTTTTCTTTACATAATGGCTGTGGCAACTTTTTGATTTCCCATTTATTTCAAACTGGCGTTGTCATCTCAATGACAAAAAGTTTATGTTATGGAAACACTGCTGATTCCTAAGTGCAAGGCTTCAGGAGTGCATTTTCTTAATGTTCTTGATAGAGGGTGGGTTGATTTCTTATGTCAACATGCAACCTGGTGTTAGGGAAATGCTACTGAATAAAATAAGTGTATATTAAGGTGGTCGTAGATTCAAAAGTGAATCCAATTAATGTCCTAAACATCTCTTTCTAAAGACCAATAGGGCCAATTTGTTAGCAAAAGAAAGAGTCTTTAAAGTGGACATGGAAGGTTAATTTGAAACATGGAACCCTACTCTACAGTCTTCATCATTTACATTTGGGCTTCAATTCTCCTCCCTTTTAATATGAAGTAATCCACTCAGTAAGAAGTAGTGATATAAGAAATTCTTAACCAAAGCATGTGAATAAGGTCTCCAAAAGTATGGCATCTCTTCTCTGGAGGCTTCTTTTCTTTTTGGTCTGTCACACACACGTCAACCTATTTTCCCTAAAGACCTGCTGATGGATGTTAGGATTCCTAACATGGTTCAATAAGAAATTTGGTTATGTTTGTGTTGTGACATATATGGTAATCTGAACGTATAGAGTGTTTGTATGTGCTTGGGAAAAATACTTTTATTGCATAAAATAGTGCTCACCATATCTTATGGATATCTGCTCTGCCAGCTGATTGTGCCACTGAGTCCGTTGACCTGACCCAACAAGGAAAAATCAAAAAATCAACACTGTCAACTTAAACAGACTCTTCTCCACACAAACATCATTTTTAAAGTGCTCTAAAAACCTGGGCATTACAGCAAACAGGTGGATTCTCTTTTTTCAGTGTGGCTAGCCAGTAAAAAAATTCTATTTACAAAATTAAATACAATCACACCTCTCCAGGTCTCACTGCCCCATTGCCCACCTGACCATTAAAGCCAGGGACTCCAAGAAGGCTGGATACAGCGTAAACCACAGTCACAACCTGTTTGCGGCCCAAAGGGGCAAGTAAACAACCCTGCTGATGAAAACTTTAATGTGCAGGCAGCAAGCCTCCTGCAGGTAGTGGGCCTACATGAGCTCATTTGTCAAAATGGTTACAGATATTTTTCTATTGTTTATAATAGATAAAAAAAATTCCACCAGTTAGTAAGCTCAATTGCTAAGGTTTAGCGTAATCTTTTGTAACACCTGCTTAGTATAGTAGGGTTGAGCTTATAGACTAGATTCGAGAGGAGTAAAATAAATTTGAGAGAATTGAGTGTTGAACAGCCGGCAGATTTATTACAATGTTACAGTGGTGCAATAACCCAATGTAAACAGCATAGAAAATTAACACAAGATCAATAGAGAAGAGCGCTCTTTTGAAAATAACAACAAAATAAAATAAAATGAATAGTCTCTTTAGACCTGACTCCTGATGAGCAGGATATTGGGAGTTCAACAGTTTCCCAGAGAAACAATCCGTATCAAGTAAGCAGTTTTTTGCTCTTGCTTATCTGAAATCCTGTGATTTGAAGTAATTCAGACTGTAGCTCTACTCCTGCATCCAGAACAGCTGGCCACACTGCTTTTGGATTCGCCGAGAGTTGTCACAGGGTCTGGCTCGCCATCCATATCCAGAACCACTTCAGATCCAGGATCACAAAAAACCAGTCTGCACATACAGTACAGAGCAATAAACAAAATAGTTCTTAACAGTTTTTCTAAATAAAATGAGATCTCATAAAGTTTTCAAAATCAAGTACACTGTTGTTTTAACATTGTTCTGTTTCTATGAATTCCATTTGTATTGCTTTACAACATTACAATCAATTGTATTTATATACCCCTTTTTAAGGCATATGTAATCACATCATGAAATGTTTGTAACGTAACTAGTTTTAAATAACTTATTTACATGTATTAACCTATAACTGAAATGACAAAGTGCAGAAAAAGCATTGGACAACATTTATGGCTAAAAGAAAAGTGCATCCTGCGTTAGTTTTGCACATTTGTGAAGATGCCCAATCAAATAGACAATAAAAGAAAATACGACACTCCATTTCACACACAATTCAAGTACTCCGACTGGTTTTAGCTTTTTTAGACAATACAGACTTCGCACTGTTGCAGTGTTTACCACATGTAAAATTAGCATAAGTTTTCCTGCTAACTTATCATCTCTAGTAACTCACCGGAGTTCCCAAGAAACAAACACACGCTCTGCCTGGTTTTGGTCGAGAGTAAAACACATAAAGGCCTTGTGTAGCTTGTTAATTGCTCTCGGGTGTCTTGCTCCGTTTTGCCTAGCTTAATGCAGCAACGTGCTTTTGTTGCATTCAATGAACAACGGAAAATCAAAGTGTGTTCAAGGGGTGTCGGAAATAATAATGCAAGGTAAAAAACAAGAAAATACTAGTAACCATGTCTATAGGGGTTACACCCTCCCCCTTTGAATAAACATGAGTCCCTTCATGTACTTAAAATTTATCTAAACATCATAGATTTGAGTGTTTTCATAGCCACTAAATGACTCAAGAGCTTGGTTAAAGTTATCCAGAAATCGTTGTGCAAAGGATATAAGGGGTTGACCCAACTGGGGGTAATGAAACCGTCCTGGGGGTCGCTTTAATCTCTCAGATTTTCTCACTTGAGGTGTTTCAGGAGTTATTTCAGGTGTTTGTTCAGCATGTTGGTCAGTGATATTTTCACTCTGCTCTGTGTTTTCTATCTCAACATCTGGTTCTCCTTGAACTTGGGCATTATGATTCTCTCCCACGATGTTGGAGTGAGATTCCTCATTGAGCAGTTCAGGTTCAGTTTGATTTCTCTGTCCATGGCCAGTCTCGTCCGAGATTGTCTCCATTGGTTGAAGCAAAGAGTTGTCACTTTTGAGTGTACATGGATCATTTTGAACTTCGGAGCTTGTTGTCTCATTTTGCACATTGGAGTGGTTTTGAGTTTGGTCACAAATCCTGATAAACGTCTCGGTTTGGATTGAGGGATGACCTGAAATGCATTCATACTCCTCCTCAGACTCTGACATTTCTGTATCTTTAGGTTCAGAAGGGCTCTGACGAGTCTTAGGTCGACGTGGAGGTTTGGGTTTTGTCTCAACCTCATCCTCAATGTCTGAGAGATCACCACATGCAAGTAAAAGGTCTCGATGAAGAGTCCTGCTCGGACCACCACCCTTCTCTGGGTGGACCACATACACAGGAACATTTTCCAGTTTCTTAACAACACGGTACACCATGTGTTCCCATTTATCGCCAAGTTTGTGTTTACTGCGCAAGCGAACGTTCTTGACTAAGACTCTGTCCCCAGCTTGAAGTGTGGACTCTCTGACCTTTTTATCAAACCTGTTCTTGTTTCGCTCAGCAACTCTCTTGGAGTTTTCGAGTGCAATCTGGTAACTTTCCTCAAGCCTAGCTTTCAGATTGCGCACATACTGGGAATGGGATGTTGGTGAGTCCCCTGTAACTGGCAACCCAAAGGCAAGGTCGACTGGTAGCTTGGGTTTTCGACCAAACATTAGCTCGTAAGGGCTAAACCCGGTAACCTCACTCTTTGAACAGTTGTAGGCGTGGGTAAGAGGCTTGACAAAATCACGCCAATGAATCTTTTGCTCATCCTTCAGAGTGCCCAGCATACCAAGCAGGGTGCGATTGAATCGCTCAACGGGGTTACCTCTCGGGTGATAAGGACTGGTCCTTACTTTTTTAATGCCTGTGGTTGAGCACAATTCCTTAATCACATGTGACTCAAAATCCCTCCCCTGGTCACTATGGAGGCGTTCGGGGAACCCGTAGTGAACTAAAAAGTTTTCCCAAAGGTTTTTTGCCACAGTGGTTGCCTTTTGGTCTCGGGTGGGCAAGGCCACTGCATATTTTGTGAAATGATCTGTAATGACCAACACGTCTTTGGTACTCTTACTGTCAGGTTCAATAGAAAGAAAGTCCATACACACCAATTCCATTGGGCGTGTGGTTTTGATGTTAACCAGTGGTGCTGCTTTTTCAGGCAAGGACTTCCTTCTAATGCAACGACCACAGTTCTTTATTTTGGTCTCAATATCAGCACCCATCTTAGGCCAATAAAATCTCGCCCTCACTAGATCATGAGTCCTCTCCCACCCCATATGACCCATATCATCATGGAGCAGCTTGAGAACAGTAGACCTAAGAGAGACAGGGAGTACAAGCTGGTAAGTTGTAACTGAGTCACACTGTCGTTTCCTATACAGAAGGCCATTTCTCATTTCAAAACGTTTCCATTCTCTGAGCATCAGTTTTATGTCGAATGTTTCAGACCTGTTTTCACGTGGAACATCAGCACCAGATTCTAGTAACTGAATGACGTGGTTTATGCTTGGGTCAGATCTTTGGTGTTCTTTAAGCTCATGCTCAGAAAACAAGGGAGCAGCTACTTGACCAGATGTTTCAGCATCACTGTATGCATCAGGAATGGCATCAGCACTCATAGCCAAGGACTCAACCAGAATGACACAAGGTGAGTTCTCACTGTTCTCATTGAGAAGATGCTTATTACATATAGCTGCTACAGTATCAGGGTATACACTGTTAGAGCTTGGAAGGGATCCGAGAAGACGTGAGGTAAGTTGTTGAATCCTGTTTTCCTCTTCCAATGTCGCATTATCTGCAGCCAGAGTTTGATGGGGCCTCCGTGATAGGCCGTCAGCATCCTGGTTAGCCTTCCCAGCTCTGTATTTGATTTGGAAGTTGAAGGTAGACAACGCTGCTAACCAGCGATAACTCGCTGCATCAAGTTTTGCCGTGGTCAGAATATATGTAAGCGGATTGTTATCCGTTACAACAATAAACTCGTTACCGTAAAGGTAATCATGGAATTTTTCGACAATGGACCATTTCAGAGCTAGAAATTCTAGCTTATGAGCTGGATATCTGGTCTCGCTTGGTGTCAATCCCCTACTAGCATAGGCAATGACGCGCATTTTACCATCCTGCTCCTGATAAAGAGCGGCACCCAGGCCCGTGGTACTAGCGTCAGTGTGCAGAACATATTGGAGCTTTGGATCTGCAAACCCCAATACAGGGGATGATGTTAACTTCTCCTTAATCCATTCAAAGGCTGACTGACAAACAGGTGTCCATCTGCCTGCAAAGGGTTCTCGAGGATTGAGATATTTGGAAGTGCCTGTTTGTTTCTGGCCTTTTCTGAGAGGTGGATAGCCACATGTGAGATCATTTAAGGGCCGGACTATCTTTGAATAATCCTTAACAAATCGGCGATAATAGCCTGTGAACCCTAAAAATGACTTCAGCTGTTTCAAGTTTTGTGGCACTGGCCAGGTCCTGATAGCAGCAACCTTTTCAGGATCGGTCTGCACATCATTTTTGGAGACAATATGGCCCAAATATTTAACCGATGTCTGGAAAAAGCAACATTTTTTCGGGGACAACTTTAAGCCATATTCACGAAGACGGTCCAAAACATGCTTTAGCCTCTGTTCATGTTGCTCGAGGGAGTCTGAGAAAACAATCAAATCGTCTAGGAAGACGAGTACCTCCTTGAGATTAATGTCTCCCATACACCTCTCCATTAACCTCTGAAAGGTGCTGGGAGCATTTGTGATGCCTTGGGGCATTCGATTGAACTCATAAAACCCCAGTGGGCATACGAAGGCTGTTTTGGCTTTATCCTCCTCCTCCATCTCTATCTGGTAATAACCTGACTTCAAGTCCATGACAGAGAACCAGTTTGAACCAGATAGGGCGGAGAAGGTCTCTTCGAGGTTTGGCAACGCGTAAGCATCTTTTACCGTTTGCACATTAAGCTTACGGTAATCCACACAGAGGCGTACCTCACCATTCTTTTTCTTGACTACAACGATGGGGAATGAGAAGGGAGATTCTGACTGTCTTATTACCCCAGCGTCGAGAAGCATTTTAAGGTGTTTCCTGACTGCTTCGTAGTCATTTGGATGAATGGGCCGCGATCTCTGTTTTATAGGCGTTTCGTCTTTAAGCTTGATCTTATGCTTAACTTTAGTGGCATGGCCAAAGTCGAGATCGTGGCATGCAAAAACGTCACGGTAGGCACTAAGACTCTGCGTGACCCGACTTTTCCATTCCTCGGGCAGAGGTGAATCGCCAAAATCAAAGGTCAACTGGTCACTGGGTAATGAACATGAGTCTGCAGACAGGCTGCAACAGCCTGCAGTGTTTGCACTCGACGTGGTTTGAGTTTCAAGGACTTGGTCTGCAATGTGTAGTTCAGCAAGAACGCAGTTGCCAGGAAGGATGATGTCATGATCGGTTTCGTTTCTGATCCAAATAGGATGCTTGTAAGGACTTTGACGTGGTACTGTGATAAGGCAGCAATCTACAAAGATTCCTCCCGGAAGGGCTGAGGAAGTTGGCTGCTCTACAACTGCCCATCTGTCAGTGGGTGGTGAATTTAGGTGGGCGTAACTCTCTAGGCAAACCCTTTCATGAGCTGGTATTACGTAAGGTGCGTTGCCCCTCAGTGTCATTAGTCCAAGCTTTCCTGAGCTTTTTGTTTCATGTCTACGTTCAAGGATTTTTAAAATCTGACTATAGCCATAGACAGCTGATGAAATGGAAGTATCCCTACAGTGTTCTTCATATAAAACATCAAGGGCATTTGTACCAATTAAAACTGGTAAGTCTGTGCTGGAACGTAAATCAGGGACAATGAGAGCTAATGTAGAAATTTGGGGCTCAGACTCAACAAACTCTTTTGGAAAACCAATTGGAACTTCTACATACCCTAGATAAGGTACAACTTGTCCATTTGCACCCTCAACATCTAAGTCACTGATTGGCTGGATGGGAAGATCAGACAAATGTCTCTGGTAAAATGAGTGTGAAATAGTCGTTACTTGCGACCCAGAGTCTAACAAAGAATTGCAACTCACTCCAGCTATGTTGACATTGGCTGTGCACTTCTTGCCAATTAAGCCCTTTGGAAATCTGGGATGACGCATACTTGCTTGTGCACAAGACTGTTTTGTTGGGGGGTTTTGAGTGGGACTTTTGTCACTTCTAGTTCCAGTTTGTCCCTCAACTGAAACAGGAACTAGTTTAAATCAGAGTCACATTGGTCTTCCCAAGCTTTTTGTTTCACCCTTAGCTCTTTCCGCTTGGCTTCAACAGTACTGGGATTCGGCTCATTGTCACAAGAGGGAGCTATATGGCCATCCTCGCCACAGTTAAAGCAGAACCATGGGCGAGGCTTTTTGTTTTTGCCAAAGCCTTCATTTTTCAACGGAGAGTTCTGTGTTTGTGCCTCCCTTAGCTGCTGTTTCTTTACAGCTTTTGGGAACTTTGCCTGAGGTTTCTTTGCAACCATGGTTTCCATTGAAGCTTTTAAGGAAGTTAACTGTTCTTGCAGCTGAGCAATTTGCTTTTGCAGTCTCTTGGCAGATGCTTGAGCTGAGCTGTCAGCAGCAGCAGCAGCAGCAGCTTGAAACTCAGTGTTTGCGTAAACATTTAAAGGATTGGACTGCACCTTTACTTTTGAAATTCCCAAGTGCTGCTTCATGCGAGTTGACTTGGCTGCCTGCTTATCTTCCTCTGTTCGCAAGAGTAAAAGCAGCTCAGAAAAGGAGGGTGGACTGGATTTCTTTTGCTCTAGATGGAGGCTAGCGATTAGGTTATCATCCCAGCATCCCCTACAGAACTGCTTCAAAAGCTGCCGATCGAAATCACTAACTGGGACTCCTCCCCCTTTTACAACTTTGTCAAGGGTAGTCTGCAGCCTGTGCACATAGGCTGAAGGTTTTTCGCCAGCATTTTGGTTTGTACTCAAGAATTTTGCGAACAGCTCATCAACGTCATCTACAGTTCCATATGCAGAATCAAGCAAGCTCAAAAAGTCTTTGGGGCTGGACAAGGGACCCAATTGTTTAACAATGTTTGCAGCTGGTGGTAAGAGGCTGTCAATAATCTTCCGTACTACTTGTCTTTCAGGAACAGAAGAATCTGCAAGATAAAACTCAACATGAATTCGCCAAGTGTCATAGTCAACCTCCGTATTAGGGCATGGAGTTTTTCCAGAAAAGGACCTGAATTTTGCAGAGCTTGGATAGGATTGGGACATGTCAGTACTTTTGACAATGTGCTCCACAATGACCCTCTGGACTTCAGGTGTGGTCAAGTGTTCAGGGTTCAAAATAGAAGCTGGTCTGTCAGTTAGGGAAGGATTGATGGTGTCAGTGGTCAGAGTGGGTGGGATAGTTTCACTGCTTGGTCGTCTCAAAACGGAACCAGGTATTAAAGGGACTGGGTCATCTACTGAAATGACCTTAGAGTGGGCTGTACCCTCCCTTTCCCCAGCAAAGGCCTGAAGTTTGTTAAGTTCACTGAGTAGCATCTTCTCATAATCTACCCCACTCACCTTAGCAATACCCTTTAAATTGGAAAGGTAAGACTCTGTAGTACTAGTCGTTAGCTTAGCACTGTAAATTGGGGATAAGAGTTGGATGCTGTGAACTACATTTGGGTCAGATGTTGTTCTTTGACAGGGTAGTTCACCCTGAATCGACTCAATGGCTGTGCCATACTTAAACTCAACTATAACTGTATCTTTAAAGTCAGGGTCAGAACTAGCAATTTCCACTGTTCGTGCAATAGAACCATAGTGTTGCAAAAACTTGACAACTTCTTCATCAGTTTCTGTACCAGAAAACCCACTGATTAGTACAGCATTTGGTACGTTGATACGTTCACGTTCAATGACATCCATGTTACTTCAGTGGAAAAATGAGCAAAAATTGTCATAAAACTGCCAACTGTGTGCCAATGATTAGATTAAAGGCATTAAATAGCCAAACTCCTCCTGGCTGGCTCGCCACTTTTATGTAACACCTGCTTAGTATAGTAGGGTTGAGCTTATAGACTAGATTCGAGAGGAGTAAAATAAATTTGAGAGAATTGAGTGTTGAACAGCCGGCAGATTTATTACAATGTTACAGTGGTGCAATAACCCAATGTAAACAGCATAGAAAATTAACACAAGATCAATAGAGAAGAGCGCTCTTTTGAAAATAACAACAAAATAAAATAAAATGAATAGTCTCTTTAGACCTGACTCCTGATGAGCAGGATATTGGGAGTTCAACAGTTTCCCAGAGAAACAATCCGTATCAAGTAAGCAGTTTTTTGCTCTTGCTTATCTGAAATCCTGTGATTTGAAGTAATTCAGACTGTAGCTCTACTCCTGCATCCAGAACAGCTGGCCACACTGCTTTTGGATTCGCCGAGAGTTGTCACAGGGTCTGGCTCGCCATCCATATCCAGAACCACTTCAGATCCAGGATCACAAAAAACCAGTCTGCACATACAGTACAGAGCAATAAACAAAATAGTTCTTAACAGTTTTTCTAAATAAAATGAGATCTCATAAAGTTTTCAAAATCAAGTACACTGTTGTTTTAACATTGTTCTGTTTCTATGAATTCCATTTGTATTGCTTTACAACATTACAATCAATTGTATTTATATACCCCTTTTTAAGGCATATGTAATCACATCATGAAATGTTTGTAACGTAACTAGTTTTAAATAACTTATTTACATGTATTAACCTATAACTGAAATGACAAAGTGCAGAAAAAGCATTGGACAACATTTATGGCTAAAAGAAAAGTGCATCCTGCGTTAGTTTTGCACATTTGTGAAGATGCCCAATCAAATAGACAATAAAAGAAAATACGACACTCCATTTCACACACAATTCAAGTACTCCGACTGGTTTTAGCTTTTTTAGACAATACAGACTTCGCACTGTTGCAGTGTTTACCACATGTAAAATTAGCATAAGTTTTCCTGCTAACTTATCATCTCTAGTAACTCACCGGAGTTCCCAAGAAACAAACACACGCTCTGCCTGGTTTTGGTCGAGAGTAAAACACATAAAGGCCTTGTGTAGCTTGTTAATTGCTCTCGGGTGTCTTGCTCCGTTTTGCCTAGCTTAATGCAGCAACGTGCTTTTGTTGCATTCAATGAACAACGGAAAATCAAAGTGTGTTCAAGGGGTGTCGGAAATAATAATGCAAGGTAAAAAACAAGAAAATACTAGTAACCATGTCTATAGGGGTTACACTTTCATACTGGAAATCTCTTTAGTTAAATTTATATTCCAGCAATGCAGTGCTCTATTAATAGTAGTAATAGTATAGTGGATATTCTGTCAGGGTTAAAAAGCTGCATCGATTTATCTTTTCTGACATTAAAGTTGGGTCCATATTTATACCATACTGATACTGGGGCCTCTCACAGAAGCCTTGTTGTTGTTTCAGTGTTGTGCTCCCAAAGATAAAAAGAGTAGTGCTTCCACAAGACATTGGAAAAAGGTTGACTAATCTCAGTTTAATCGATTTATGCTGTCTTCTAGTAACAAAGACCAGCTGGTAGTCCTCAGTATTTACACGGAGAACGTATGAAACCATTCATTCTAGTGAATATGAGTTAAGTAAAGTTGCTCATGCAGATCACTGAAATGGTTCCTGTCTGCAACACCTGCTGGGCATTTGTCCAGAGACTCACTAGAAGAAGGTCATGTAAAGGAGAGTTCTCCATTAGCAAGAGAGAATAACTTTCATGTGATATACAATAGAGGAAATGTGAGAAATCAGCCAACACCACAAGATCCACATAAGATTAAAAAAAACTACTATATTTTAGTACGAAAGAAACAGTAACTTTATCTACACTGGATTTGACCTTCAACATCTTAACAACCTGGCAGGAAATTCAGCACAGTGTGCATCTCAATACAAAAAAGACAGTCCGTGGGATCAATACATTCTGTGGAATCAGAGAGGGGGGAATCAATACAAGCTGCTGGAGAGAACTCCTCGTGCATGTAATGAATATTTCTGCATGTACTGGCAGGAAAAAGGAACAAGTAGAGTCTGAGTGATGAAGCATCCAGACTACTTTCCCCGGACGTCTCTCATTTCTTGTATTTGCAGCCAACTGAAAGAACAGAACTACAATGAATATAATACTGAAGATGAAACAGCTCAGCTAAATTTCTATAGAGGTTATGTTTTAATATTTCCTGTTTGACCAGGTTCGGCTGCTCACACATACTTTAGAGATTGTACTTCCTGCTTTGAGATATTCACATTCAGTTCATTTAACAAAGAACTACAGTTTGTCTTTAACCTACCACATACTTAACATAACAAGATGCAGTAATGGTTAAGTTGCAGCTGGTTTGAAACCGGTAACTGCAACTTACTGCTCTCACCATCTTTTCTATTTGGAACTATTTGAGATGGCTGTAGCTCTGGAGGGTTAGCAGGCCATCTACTAACCAGAAGGTTGGTGGTGAGTGCTCAGGCAGTGTTAGGAAGGTTACTTTTAAAATGTATTCCACTACAGATTACAGAATACATTCCCCAAAATTTAGTTGTAACGTATTCCGTTAAGTTACTCAGTGTGAGTAACGTATTCTGAATGCAAACTCTAGCTTGCTTCAGGCAAGCTATCCACTCTGGGGTCAATTGTAATTTCAAGCTACATTATACCAATGGACTGTTAATAATCAAGTGCCAAATAAATCTAGGGTTACCAACACATGTGAGTGTCTTTTTTATGTCAACAATATTATACAATATTCACAATATTCATTCACTGTCTTTAGGGTTCGCTAGCTTAGCTTAATTCATAGCCAACTCGCTAGCAGCATGGCCTCTTCACCTGTCCCTTCTGCATCTTCCTGCTCAGTGTCTAAGATGTTTAGTTACTTCTCAGCTTCCTTTAGTAATAATGGTGCTTGTAATACATATAGCCTGTGAGGCTAGTAGTAGTCATTTTATTTTGAGCTTGCAATCAGACATCGTCGTCTTAAAGCTGTATTGCAGAGAATAAAACACCTTCCATCAACCTATTCATTTGTTGACTCTTTGAACACTCTCTAGCAAAGGCTATTGTTTACAAAGACAAACAGTCCATTGTAAGCAGAGATGGGCAGTAATGCGTTACTTGTAACGCGTTACTGTAATCCGATTACTTTTTTCAAGTAACGAGTAAAGTAAGGGATTACTATTGCAAAAACGGTAATTAGATTACCGTTACTTTCCCGTAGGAACGCTGCGTTACTGCGTTACTAAAACCGTGATTTTCTTGCGAGAATGTCTCATGACAGTGACGTAAGCGAGTGTGATGTTCGTGACAACAGCTGTGTGCAGATCAACAATGGATAATATATCGAGTGCGGGAGAGAGTATGAGCGTGCAGCGTTTAAAGCGTGGAAGTACTGACCTTATTTTGAGTTTGATTCCGTAAAAAGTGACAAAAACATTAGTGTCCGCTGTGCGTGGGAAGAAAACTTCTTTTTACAGCGAAAAAAACCCTAAACTTCCAAGCAAGCACCGAGTAGCTACGACGTAATGACAAACTCACAGAGAAACTGCGGTATCCTTCCACTGACCGCTGCGGCACACCTGCACCAGGATAAACCTCCGCCTACTCTACTCCTGCTTTACAGGTGAAAATAGAGCAAAAGGACCCCTAGTCTTTGACTTTATTTATTTTCTGCTGTGTTTTACTTGCATCTGAAGGAGTGAGTGTAAACACAAAAAAAAATTTTGCTTCATGCATAAAGTTAAAAGATTAAAACTAACAAAACAAGTTTTAAAAAGAGACTTTTCCATTTGATTACATTTTGTATGATGGATTATGTAGAAAAAGTAGAATTGGGCTGAAAGATCTATCGCTTTATCAACTATTCAGGTTGTAAATCATGTTTTTAAAAAGTAACTAAGTAACTAAGTAATTAATTACTTTTGAAAATAAGTAATCAGTAAAGTAACGGGATTACTTTTTTGGGGAAGTAATCAGTAATTAATTACTGATTACTTTTTTCAAGTAACTTGACCAACACTGATTGTAAGAGTGTGAGGTGGGGACATAAGTTTTAGAAAACTCTCCATTGGCAGGCAGTGCAGGAAACTTTACACACAGTGAGAGGGGGAGCAAGGCATCATCAGTAGGCAGCAGCTTTTGTGGGAATTTTATATCAACAGTCAAATAAAAAGCAAAAGAAGAAAAGAAAAAAGCAAAAGGGCTACACAAGCAAAAGACCACATTGAGTCTCACTGCTGTGAGCTAAGACCAGGAAATTGAAGCTACAGTTTCCATAGGGTCACAAAAATTGGACAATAGAAGACTGGAAATAAAACATTGCCTGGTCTGTTGAGTTGGTTGCAACATTTAGATGGTCGGGTCTGAACTTGGGATAAACAACATGGATGCCTCGTGCATTGTATTTGCAGTTCAGGCTGGTGCAGATAGTGTATAGATGTGTGGGGTACTTTCTTGGTATAATTTGGACCCCTTAGAAATACTACATTGAAATGGTCCCTTTTAACAGAAGAAACCTCCGGCAGAACCAAGCGCAGGCAGGGGAAGCCATCTACTGTGACCACTTGGGGGTGATGGGAGGATGACAGGACAAATCACACTGTGGAAGAGAGCCAGACGTTAACAATAACTACTGACTACATGCAGAGTTGTGTGCTAACAACATATAATAGGTTAAAAAGGTGACTAAAGAAGAAACACTCAATAAACCTATTGCAGTGTAACTAAGAGAGCTTTCAGGGTCACCTGAACCACCCCTAACTATAAGCATTGTCAAAAAGGAAAGGTTTAAACCTAATTTAATACTAATGGAAAAAAAGTATTGGAGAAATATGCTATCTCTTTATAGTCACTCAGTACACTTGCTGCCGCATTTTGGACCAACGCAGCCTTTTCAGGAAGTTTTAGGACATCCTGAAATCTTGCCTTATTGGTTTTATGCAAAATTGTCTACCAGTCTCTGCCATCAGCTGGGTAAATGCTCTAAATGTACTAAATCATATTATCAAACTGGTAGTGCATGTAAGTGAAAGTGTAAATCACAATAAATAATTCAAAATGTCTTTGTTGACTTGGTATTTTTTATTTTTGAATAAATGAGTCTGAACAGAGAACTTTTAAGATGTGGATTTGTCAAAGTGGAACACAGAAACCCAAAACTGCTCAGTTTTGCATTTCACATTCTTGGTTTATGACTTGGAATAAAATATGTTTTTAATTGAAACCAAAATGCCATCTTTAGTGAAATAGCAGAAGTGTGTAAAGTAACAGAAGTAATCTTTTTAAGTCTCACCATCAGCAACTTTTTTTTAATAGAAATGGCTTTGAAAATTAGTCTTGGCACAGAATAGAACTGAACATAATACCAGTGCAAACATGAACTGACGTATTCATACTCAAATAAGGCTGGTCACAGATCATTCACTGGTATTCTCGTCATATCAGCATGTAAATCAAATTCATGATTAGCATGAGAAATCTGCCACTGGCATCACACAGGCATCTGACTTGCCTATTTATAAACCATGGAAAACTGCTTCAAGAAATTTTTTTTAATACATATATATGAGTGTGAAGAAAGCGGAAACACAGCTACTCATTTCTTTACATACAGACAGCAGAAAAAGACCATTCTGATCCCTCAAGTGTGTGCTGGAAAATGGATCAGCTTAGAATCATATGTACAACTACATATGACTCCGGAGGCAATTAGCTCCATAATACTATGTGTTAATAGACTTCTCTGCATTCAATCGTACCTGTTATTAATCTCTGTCTCTCTTCCACAGCATGTCTTTATCCTGTTTTCCTTCTCTCACCCCAACTGGTTGCAGCAGATGGCCGCCCCTCCCTGATCCTGTTTCTGCCGGAGGTTTCTTCCTGTTAAAAGGGAGTTTTTCCTTTCCATTGTTGCCAAAGTGCTTGCTCACAAGGGTTATTTCTCTGTATCTATTATTGTACGATCTATAAAGCGTCTTGAGGTGACTGCTGTTGTGATTTGGCGCCATATAAATATAATTGAATTGAATTGGATTGAATAATTTGTATTAGACACATTTTTTGTAGTTTTCATTGAAGTGTAGACATTCAACTTTAATTCAAGGGGTTTACCAAACTTTTGTGCATGCTTTGGAATTACAGCTAGTTACAACATAGTTCCCCTTTTTCAGACACTCAAAATAAATTGAACAGTTGACTTAAAGACACTTTTCTGATCAGCAAGGCCAGATTAGATTTTGCCAGAAAACAACTAAAAGAGCATTTCTGAAAAAATAAACATTTTGGACAGAAGAAACCAAGATGAACTTGAACCAGACTGATTGGAAAAGAAAGTATGAAGAAGGAGAGGAATATTCCATAATTGGAAGCACATCACATCATTTGTCAAATATGGCAGAAGCAATGTTATGGTATGGGCACAGATATTGCTGCCAATGGAACTGAGCCAGTAAGTGTTTCTTGAAGTGTCTACATGTAGTCTTATACTCACTGCTCAGATTCAGCCAAATGCTGGGAAACCACACAGCACTTGACAGTGCAAATTGATAACGTTATTAATAAAAACAACCCTTATTTATTTAAAACTATGTTAGTTTGCCCACTTATTTTTGAGCCACTGAAAATGACAAACTACAAACATGGATGAGCCATGCTGTTGGCTCACCTTCATCCCTGGGACTAAATTTGAAATATTTTTAGTTTACTGACCTTTGTTTACTAGTACTTGATATTATCTAGCTCAGTGATGTCAGCTAACTGTGATCTCCATTTCAGTTTTGTTTGTTTTTGGTGGTTTTGATCTCACTGTCTGATTTTCTAATTACCCTAGTATACAGTAATATTATAACATCCCAGCCTAATCATTGTTCATGATCACACAGTCACACACTATCTTATAGAAGGTGAAGAATCTGGGTCTTTTTTTTTCTTTCTTTTTTTTTGCCATTACTGAGTTTCTCATCTGAGCTGGCAGATCTCGTCCTTTGCCTGTTTTTTGGTTGTTTGTTTTGGGTTTTTTGTAGTCTTTTAGCCTGTCTTTGTTATTTTAGGATAAGAATATTTCCACACACATATTAGTAAATTAGAGACAATGTGAGACCATATGTACTAAAATGCTGTTTAAATGAAAGCTGACCTTTTAACATGATAATAATCACACAAGCATATCCACAACAAATGACTTAAAAATTGGGGCGTTATGTAATGGCTGAGTCAAAGACTAAATTTGAAACAAGGCAGAACACATTCACCATCTTGCAAACGAATACATTTTTATGAAATGGTGATACAAAATTACATCAACTTCTAAGCTATTTTTGTTAAACAGCACACTATTTCTGACACCAAGAGTGTGGCAACTAAATCCGAAAAAAGTTGTTGTTGTTTTTTCTTTCTTTTTTTTTTGTTTCACTGTGTGTGTGTGTGTGTGTGTGTGTGTGTGTGTGTGTGTGTGTGTGTGTGTGTGTGTTCTTATTTATATACAAGCATTATCTTATTTGGTAGGTCAAAGAGTCATCCATTACAAGCCAATTAATTACTGTATTGTTAAGATACCCAGCATATTATTCACAGTAAGACAAATTAAACTAAAAATGTATTTATTTGCTGAATGCGCACGACACATGCAATCACACTGAGGCACACCTGCACATTCAGGAATAATAAAGCCAATACATGATGGAAACACTCTCTTGCTTTAACAGCCTCCTCTTCATCTCCCTCCCGGGCAGTGGCTATAATTAGCTCTGGCCCCCTGGGCTCCCTACAGGCATAGATGACCCATCGTTGAAGCTTGAAATTAATGAGCCACATGCTGTCCTGTTATTATTTACCATTAGCTCTGGCTGTGGAGGAAATGCTGTATTTTTCTTCATTACGGCATAGCTCCCAGGCAGCGTGCTTATTCAGAAATACACCCCGAGGACTGTGGGAGACAGAAACCTGCTCAGGAACCAAGGACACGTCAGTGCTGATAGCTGTAGGTCCTTTTCATTTTCTTTCTTTCCATCCTACCACCTGTCTGCAGACGTCATTATAGGGAGTTCAGTGCTACAAATACTGCAAATAGGTCAGGGCTCAAACTTTTCACAAACTTGAGGCCATGCTGCTCCACATGTCATCCAACAAGATGAGTTGATGAAGCAACTCGCTTCATTTAAAGGTAAGGTGAATCCATCTGCTAACCCAGCCCCTCTTGCTTCAGCTTCTCCCACCGGAGGGATATGTACACAAATCAAGAGAAATATATACAAAAGCAAGAGAAAGCCACACAACAGAGAACAAATTGTAAAGTGCTTGGAAGTAGTTCAAAGAAAAAAGACTTGGTCTGAATAGAGTCTGTGTGTGAGTGGCCTGAGAAATTGAGGTTACTCAAATTGGTGAGGTGAGTGGGCAAGGGTGGGTTGTGGAGGAATAGTGTTTGGGAGGGGGTGTGGTTTAGAACAAGTTAGAACATTGTTCCTCCCTACCCAGATTGATACCCAGCAGTCCTGCAAACTGCCATATTTGAGCACACATAAATATGAACGTTCAAATTGCAAAAGACAACTAGTCACAATCTCTGAATGCTATTACATTTTTTTCTATGAGATCTATGAGATCACAATATGTATGAAAATGTGAGCATGTGTTGTCTTCCTCCAGTTGAGATCTGCATCCCACTTAGCATCTTAATCTTGGGCCTACATTCAAGCTGCCAAGTGTTCTACTATGACTCCCTTAGTCCCTAAGTTAAAGTCAGTATTCTTACACCACAGATGTTTATTCAGTACACAAGTACTGATTCAAAACACACAAGAAAACATGACAGATTGGTCAAGGTAACACCAGTATGTTGCTAAAAGAAAAATATGAATGAACCAAAGATATTAATATAATATATGTGCCATTTCATTTGTTATAAAAAGATGCAAAAATACTTTCAAGCAACCTTCAACTGTGATAGAAATTTTCATTTAATTTTCATTTGCAGTCCTTCCCATTCCCACAAAAGTACTTCTACAATGGTGAATTTAAATCCTATCATATTATGTGTTACATTAGAATAATATTCTCTTAATGAAAATCAGGACAGAAAGGAGTTTTTCCTTCCCACTGTCGACAAAGTGTCTGAGTATTATTGTTTGGTCTTTACCTTACAATAATAAGCACCTTGAGAAGACAATTATTGTTACGGCTAATGCGGTAAGCCGTATTGAGGAATAAATGAGGAAACAAGAGCAGACACTCGCTGGGATGATGAGGTTTATTGCAAAATAAAACACAAGGTGAAAGTGACAAAATGGAACTAAAGATAATCTAAACTGGAAGAAACTAAACTACTAAACAGCAAACCTGAACATGAAGGAGGGTAAGCAGAGGCATGTGAAGGTGGACAGCAGGGAGAACACACGATAGAGACACAGACGGACCAGCGACCAGCACACGAGTTGACACGACTTAAATACACACTGAAGAACACAGGGAGATTACACACAGGTGGGGGACGCTGGACCTGATGAGCCTGACGAGACGGGGGACGCAAAACTGAATACACTGACATAGGACCTGGACCTTCAAAGTAAAACAGGAAACAAGAAACATTTCACAAAGACACAGACTTGACACTGAACTAAACCTGCACTAAACACGAGGGTGCAAAAGCAAAACCTAAGAACTAAACCCTTAACAGGATAACTAAAGAATCAGAACATTAACCATAATACAGAAAAATACCAAAATACAAGAAACTGAAAATGCTGACCCAGATCCGTGGCAATTATTGTGACTTGGCACTATATAAATAAAATTGAACTGAATTGCAAATACCACTATTAGTGGTTTCCACTTAATAAGAACATCTCACAAGCCTTCAGTCAATGCTCCAAATAACTGATGTTAGAATAACAGTCATCTCACTTCACAGCACAAACCTGTCATATCAGTCTAAATTGTTTTTCAAGTAATTCTACATACTAAACAGACCAACATTTAGTCACATTTTAAACTGACTTTTTTTTGTTCCTGTTTTACCACTTGCATCTATGGACAGTCTCAGAATGAAGACATAGCTATTTGTGAGTAAATTTATTGCTTTTGTGTTCGAAGTGGAATCAACAAGATTTATGAATCATTTGAAAGTTTCTGGCTCAAATAATTGCAGCTAACCACTAGATGTCACTGGTAGGGTCAGTCTCTGAGGCTTCGAATCTTTTTTCAGTAGAATCAGGAAGAAGCCTCAAAGCTACACCACACTTCATCTGCCTAACACTCATTCAAAGGAAAACACATTCTAAAAGGTAACAAAATCCACAGTCAAGGAAAACTACAAGAGCAGGAAAACACACAAAAATCCAACTTGTTGCAGGAAGGAATAACAAATGCAGTGACAAAGAATAAGGGGAAAACCTAGGCTACTTACGGAGCAACTCAAGGGAAGTAATCCCATCTGTGGACAACACACAGGTGCAAACAATCAGGGAAATGAGACTGTAGAAAGTAAAATCAAATACCAAACACATAAGACAAGGAGTTAACAAAATAAAAGAAATATAACGGGAATAGGAAGGAAGTTCTATTTTATTCCCTTTTGACTGCTAGTGGCTGTAAACATTGTGGATACATCTCTTTGGTCAATTTATAAAGATAGAGCCTCGTTGCAAAAGGGGGTGACATTTCCGGAGATGTATGTTTTCACTGGTCTAGCAACCGGCTAGCTTCGCTAACTGTCAACTGACAGAGTAGTGAGAGTTCATGACTTTTACCTCCATTGTGAATAACTTGAGAACAAAGTGATTTAGGATTTTGAAATTATAGCATAGGTGTACCTACTGGGAGGCTGAGGGGTACCACTGGCCACCACCAGTATTTTTTAATATTTATTCATTTGCTTTTTAAACACCAGCTGTCTGTTGTAAGTTTTGGAACTCTAAGATAACAACAAAATCAGATCAACATCTAACGTGTGTGCTTTTTGTTCAAAAATCAGTGCGACTGTTAGGAATAAAATGATTAAATAAAGCAGTTTTTAATTATTTTTATATACATATTGCTATGTGCTCAATAAAGAGTATGTACCGCCATGTAATAAGGGTCAAAAGCTTCATTCAGCTCTATCACTGAATTGAATTATCACGATTGACATGTAGAAGTGCAGAGGGTTTTGTAAACATGCTTATACATCATACTGGTTAAAGTCAGGGTTATATTTTCTGGGCCAAGGGAGTCCGAACAGAATGTCCTGAACTTAGATAATAAGTAGAATCAGTGGGCTTACGATTGCTAGATGATATTAATAATCAAGGCTAGGCAGGGAGATGTTTTTCTGTTTTTCCAGGAAGAGGAGTAGATACAAGGTGAGGTGAGACGAGAACAGAGAGAGGAGAAGATCCTCAGGGAGACGGCAGGACCACCACATCACTTCCGGAAGAAGACAGTAGCATAAAACTGTACAGCCTGATCTGAGGGTCATCCTTTTTGTGAAAGCAGACCGTTGATTTCACACTGAGATCCAACGCTGTAACTTTTAAATTAAATCATTAAAACGACAGACATTCTCCTGTACTTCCTTAAGAAAAAAACAAGCACGTCATGACCTCTGTATACACGCATAATCCTCATTAAAAGGGATGATGTTTATGTTTCAGTCATGTAATAACTATTAAGCTGAACTGTAGAAGGCTTAAGGAGCTTGGAAAGAAACGATGACCTGGATGACTGAGAACCTTCACAGACATGTAGAAGGCTTGTTAGACATTGTGAACATTACAGATCTCTGGATTTTAGAAGAAAACCAACAAGGTAAATGAATAAGACTGGAAAAGAAGGAAAGTGTCCTTTAGATCTAGTTTATCATCATAGTTTATATAGCACTTGTATGTTATTGATATGTTAAGTCTGTTGATTATATTTCAGTAATAGCCTGTTCATTTTAATATAGCGGAGCACAGTTTTTTTTAACAGTTTATACTTGCATCCTTTTTTCTTCCTACTTGGAAAGCCCACAAGTGTCCACGGCTTAACCTCTGGAGCCAGTTTCTTGGAGAGGGGCTAGACTGTCCCAGTCTGCAGTTGCCTTTGGTGAGAGGCGGTGGGCTGGGTATCCCCTTAGGTTTATGTCTGTATGTTGGAGTTATTCCCAGTGGATCAGTGGGTTTGTTCCCCGCGCCTTCGGGTCAGGGAGCAGGTCCTGACTGTCGTCTGCACTTTTGCACTGAACGACTGTTCAGAGTATCCAACCTTGCTGTAGACCCTGGATGGGGTGCTTAAGGGTGCTCCACCTGGAGACTCTGATGTTGTACTGAGAGATTTCAATGGTCACATGGGCAACAACAGTTGGAGGGGCATGAATGAGAGGCACAGCCTGCCTGACTTGTTCTGTTATTGGACTTCTGTGCAGACCACAGTTTGTCCATAACGAAAAACATGTTTATGTCCATAAGTGCACATGGCACCAAAACACCCTAGGCCACAGGTCGATGATCAGTTGTGTAATCGTATCATCAGATGTGCTGCCATATGTTCTAGACACTTAAGCAGAATGTGGCTTGGGCAGTGGCGGAAGCAAAAATGGTGAAGCCATGATAAAAGATTTTCAAACTGCCTCGAAACAATTCTGGCAAACCATCAAGTGGCTCAGGAGGGGAAAGCGGGGCTTTATTGAGTTTTATCGAGTTTTACCTCTTGATGTGTTTTCTGTGTTTCTGCCATAATGATTAGTTAATGAGTTCCTGCTTTCTGCTTAGTATGAGTTGTTTTTCAGGGGGATAAATATTTTGTTACCTTAATACTCCTGTTGCAGCTGGTGGGTCCACTCATTAGAGCAAGCAATAAACTTGAGTTTGCAACTTACACTGATGCTTTACCTTTAAACATCTTTTTTAAAATGATATTTCTATGTTAAGGAATGTTTAGCAGCACAGACTTTAAGTCTTTCTTGGATGAAGGCCTTCCTCATCAAACAAGCAGTGTGGGCCATGTAAATAGAGCAGGGATAGAAAGGAAACAGTGAAGTGTATCTGGGCATACAGGTATACTGGTTGACATGGGATGAATGCTTTTTGAGTAATGAATTTAGAAAGAGGCAGAAGCCAAGAATAACATATGCTGCAGACAGATAAGTGTGATGAGTAACACCTAAACAGGTTCAGCAAATCATTCGTTTTTTTAATTGTTCAGAAATTTACCAGCGGATCACAGGTAGGATGGTGGGATGACACCAACTTGCTTGTGTTACACCTTCAAATAAAAGACACATTCAGTACCTTGTTGTGTTCATGTGCATAAACAAGGATTTGAGTTACTAAATATAGTCCCATGTTTTTTGTTTGGTTTTTTTTTTTGTCTTTTTCAGAAAAGTCAGTGGAACTAAAAATTAGATATGTTCATGCCAATAAATGGAGGACAGGAGAGGAAAGGAAAAAGGAAAAAAAAAGGCTGAACTATATTTAGGCGTTGGCTGCTAGAGATTCCCATGATGCACTGACTATTTCTTCTTTAGTCTTTGTCTTGTCTTCCTCCCATCACCCCAACCAGTTATGGCAGATGGCCACCCCTTCCTGAGCCCAAGTTTCTGCCTGTTAAAAGGGAGTGTTTCTTTTCTACTGTCGCTAGCTTATAGGGGGTCATATTATTGTTGGGGTTTTCTCTGTAGTATTATTGTAAGGTCTTCTTCGGGCAACTGTTGTTGTGATTTGATGGTGGATAAATAAAATAAAATTGAACTGAATACTCTCCAAAAAAAAACCCCTTTGGGACAAGTTGAACAAGACCTCCGGAAGCCAGCACACCTTAATATTAAGTTTAAGATAACTATAAAAATAGAGGTAACTCATTCAGTTCAGGAATTTTTAAAAACATGTTTAGTCTTGTAAACAGTGCTGTGAAAAAGCCTTGAACCACCAGTGGCCCTGATGTTCATGAGCCCATCATGAGCCCATATCTGGTCCAAGATGTTCTTGTTGTATGGCAAAGCCCAAAGTTAACAGGCAAACAAATTAAAAAAAGAGCACATCAAAACATAGAGGCAGCCGTCACAGGCGTCACCTTGTAAATTTTTTTTATGTTTAAAAATTCCCACCATGCCTTGAGGGAAGTGTTTATAAGGCTTTTAAAACAGTTATGAATCTTAATGGTCAGAAAGATCCCCGGCAGGCAGATCAAACATTTTGACTTAGAGTGCTTGGTTTAGGCAAGGACTGTCTAACAAACTTGATTTGATCCATTTTAAAACATACAGTAATCTGTTAGCTAAGAAGTGGCTAAGAAGTAGTGATACAAAATTTGGTCATTCCAGACCACCAATATTTTTGGAGTTTTTAAACTTTTTTGTGGTGGTTTGTCTTTCTATAAGAATTTTGAGATTTATTTATTTAGGACAGTGAATGTTAATGAACATAAATGTAAATTTTTTTTACATGAATGTAAACATACCAGATTATAGCCTAGGGCTAATTTCCATCTGTTGTCCTTAAACATAAAAAAATAGACATAATAATTCATGAAAATTCATAATTCATTGAAAATAAAAACTCCATCACCAAACTTACACATACACACCATTCTGTTCCCAAATAAAACATTAAAACTATACAACTTATACATGATCACACACTTGATTTTTCCATAACCAGTTTTTAACCTTTGCCTTAAACAAAATGAATGTAGAGCATTCTCTAATGGGTTGAGGAAGACTGTTCCACAGATGGCCACCCTGGACAGAAAGGACGTTCTGCCCAAATGCTGTGGGGTATAAACAAGTCTCCTCAGATTGTAGCTCGAGTGGTCCTGTCTGAGCTTTCTTTATGCCTAATGAACTGCTTTAGTGGTGGTGGAGCAAGGGAGTGTAAGACTTTATATATTAAACACACTCTTTTAAGTTTCACTAAGATGTTTGGGTCAAGTGACTTTGTGGTAACACATGCATTTGGAGAGCTGTATAGTATTTTTATCCAGTCAATGAAGAATGAGCCAAACGTAATTTATGTAGAACTTCTTATATAAATTTCCAGTTAACCCGTTAAATGCTTTTATCTCCATCTAAATAAACAGCTATTCCTTATTTACCATTAATAAGTTGACATGGAATTATTGCCATGTTCAAAGTTTTCCAAAGGCAGCCTTTCAACTAGAACTTTCAACTTTCAAAAGCCTATCAACTTTCAACTTTCAACTAGAAATTGCACCATCTTATCAATTATTTCATTAAATTATCATTTTTGTTTTCTTATGTTCCTAATTATATGTTCTCGTGGTGAGGCAGCATAGGCATCTTATGATGATGTTTTTGTTGTAATTTTAATATTAAAGAGTTTTTTTCTTAATTCAACAATAAGATACTATTTTACTCTGCATTCCAAAAAGAACACATATGTGTTACTCACTTGTTTTTGAAATAGTTAAGAAAATCTTGCTCTTTAAATAATGATGTATTAAATCTCCACTTCCTTTTATTTGTCAAAGAGGAAAGTTACCGTGGCTCAGGGGTTTGGGAAGCGTATCTGTAACCGGAAGGTCGCCGGTTCAATCCCCGGGCTCTCTGTCTTGGTCATTGTGTCCTGGGCAAGACACTCTACCCTACCGCCTACTGGTGTTGGCCAGATGGGCCGATGGCGTGATATGGCAGCCTTGCTTCTGTCAGTCTGCCCCAGGGCAGCTGTGGCTACAACCGTAGCTGCCTCCACCAGTGTGTGAATGAATAGCGGCATTGAAAAGCGCTATATAAATCCAATTCATTATTATTAAAGAGAGACACTGGTGCATAATCACATTATAGTAATGGGATGAATCTGAGCATTTTGGATGTCCGTTATAATGAAGCTGCTAAAAAGTAGTATAAGCAAAAATGTAAGAGGTGTACTGATGGAAAGAAGTTGCAATCCTTGAAAATGTTGCATTGTAAAAACCAAAATCCTTCATGCATTGTTTAAGAATGGTTATAGACTACCAGTACCTCTGATTCAGTGCTTTACTGGACCTATCAATGGATTAAATGATAAGCTGATACTTGGTATCAGAGTGTGTGGTATCAGAGCAATCAAAAAGTGAAGTGAAGAAGGTATGAAAAAGGAGGGGTTATCAACATTTCATCCATGGCAATAAATAAATTCAGATTTTGAATATATAAATATTATATATTAGTATACGTATTATAAATCAACCTTCTGAATCTATGATAGTGTTGCTAATGGTGAAGTTTACAATGGAAGCTGATGGTTTTCATTGTGTCCTCTAATAGTTTCAGGTGAGTCTGAATAACCTCTCTTACTGTTGTTTCTGGGCCTTCTTCTCCCTTTGCAAGGGACCATGACCAAGGGACCATAACCATGACCTTAACCCTATCATATAGAATTTTCCAAAGTGATTCAGGATCAGAAGATGTATAGATTCATTCCAACTGGCACGCTTGCCTCCAAACATACCGTCGGTTTGTCACATTCGTCGGTATGTTTCACGTTGGGATGAGAACGTGTTGACAACTAACAAAACAACTGTCAACTGTCATCTGACAACTATCAATACAAAGCTGCAAACTGTCACTATATATGCCTTCTGTAAATCCACCAAACTGTCTATAAAAGTACTTCATATATGAAAATATGAAGACATTATCTCTTTGCTAACATACCTGTTTGATAATAATCAGGGAAAAGATGATGTTTTCATAGCATTACCTTTACCTTGTTATACCTGACAAAACAGATTATGAAATGTGAATATTCACAACCTGAACTCTTCAATACCAAAGATAAAACATGCCATTCCTGTTGTTGTTATTTTTTCCTGAGTATTACTAATGAAGATTGCGATATGCTGCGAAGTTGCCGTCCTGAATCTGTCAGTGCAGATGAAGCCTGGAGCTGCACTGGAGCCTTTAGTTCAGTTATTAGTCATCAGTCCTCTCCTGCTGTCATCTAACATGTTGTCTTCACTTCATGCTAAGATGGAAGAGCTGAACTCCATCATGTTGTCTAGATATATTAAAATCAAGCCTTTTGTTAAAACAGTTGCCACAAGCAACAGGAAGTCAGAAAAAATACCCTTTTCCAAGTCGTAGGCATGGGTTGCTATTAGCGCCGGAAAACCATTACTGAGTGTGACAGAACAATTTCACTACACTGACTATTCAGTGGAGGTAATAATACTGCAAACTGTTGCTAGTTTACTCTCTACCACACCTAAACTTTGAAAGTTTTTTGAACGCAACACCAGAAATTCCATAAGTTGCAGTTGCCATACTTCAGTATCTAGCTAGCGCTGCAAAAGCGGAGTAAGCATAAAGTGAATAATGTTTTTTAAGTAGCAGGTAATTCCTAAGTAGCATAATTCTAAATGCAACTTTTCTATCAGCTCAACAAACATCAGCAAACACAAACTGTGTGTGCTGTTTGTCACACACCTAAAGGTGCAGCTGCTATTTTTCACAGGGAGAGAATGAGACTGCACTCAGAGATGAAGAAAGGTAGGAAAGACACCACAGGAGAGGAAGAAGACAGGTTAGTTTCAAAGGTAAAGACTGTTCAGTGCGATATAAAAAAAACCCTTGAAATTTAAAGTTTACATTTAAGTCATCATATTTTAAATCAGATATTGGGTGTGTGCATGTGACAATATGCTTTTTCATATTGTAAAACATGCTGCAAAACAAACTAAGGTAAACTATGTTATTTAAAATTTGCATGAAAATACTCTGCAGTCTAGTGCATGATAAACTGGTTAGCTTGCATTAATGTTAAGAATTTAAAATAAAGCACTGTGTTGGACTGGTGCACAGAGACTGTGGTGCTCATGGTCAGAGTTGGATCACATTAAATATAGTAGAGATGAATTTGAAGTTAAGCTGATGGTGTTTAGATTCATTCACTGAATTCCACTTCATACTATTTGGTATAAAGGCAGCATGAACAGTGTACTGTCAGTGTAGCGGATGGAACAGGACAACTCATAAAACACCTGCTTACATCTTGTTAAATTCACAAAGAGCAGTAGGGCAGCAGTAGTCCAGATCAGCTGATCACAGCATGTACACAAAGAAAATGTGCCAGAGCCCATAATAGAAATTGATTCTTTTGCACATACTGAGCCACTACAACCTGTTTCAGGGTTCTGCCAACTGCTGACTTCCACATTAACCTCTAACTGTACTAATTTTCTGTTTAGAATCAAATTCACTCTCTACAATGTAGGCAACAGAAATAAGAGCTATTTTGTTTTCCTATTTTGTCTGCCTTTTTTCTACTTAGGTGATTCAAGCTAAGTAGACTAATTAGAATAAAAATGTAAACTGAATTAAAATTTATATATTATTACATTAATATAGCGCATGGTTCATTTAGTTTTGTACAAAAACAGCTCAAAGAAATGAAAATCAAAGACTTACTTTTTGCTTTCTTATTCTGAGTACATTTCAGAGCCTGCACTTTTTCACTTTTACTTGAGTAAAAAGGTTGAATAGGTGTTTTTATTGGAGTATTTTTTCAACTCTAGTGTCTGTACTTGCATACAGAATGCCTGTACTTTTGCCACCTCTGACCATTACACAACAGCACTTGTAACAACATGCCCTGTATTAAAAGATAAAGTCCCTACAATGTGATAAAGAGAACAGTCAACCCCCAGCAATGGAGGAAGCAATAGTGACAGTGGGGAGAAAGAACTCACTTTTGGTTGGGCAGCACAGTTCCTGGCGGTGCACATCTTTCAGAACTTCTCCTGGTCCAACGACACAACATTACTGGCCAAAAAGGCTCAGTCTGCAAGATTATCGGTGTCCCTCTTCCCTCCTTAATAGACATTTTTGAAACCAGCCTCATCAGCAGAGCCATCAGCAATGCTGGCAAGCACCTCACCCTGAGCCTACTGCCCTCAGGGAGGAGATATCGGAGGCTCAGTGCTTGCTCCGTTACACTGTTGAACAGCTTTATTCACCATGCTATAAGGAGGCTGAACTTTGTTTACCCCATCCACTGTCACTGTGAAGTTGTCTTACTGATGTCTTCATTTTATTCAACTCACTATACTTATTCAACTATTGTGTCATTGTTTTATTATGTGTTTTATCTTATTGCACAGTGTCCTTTGGTGTCTTGAAAGGTGCTTTATAAATACAATTTATTATTATTATTATTATTATTATTAACTTCCTAAGGACAGAATAATATCTTCATCAAACTAGGTTGAATGTGTTTTATTCACCCACTGCCAGCATGGCTGTGGACAAATGCAGCATTTTACTGTTCTTCTAATCCTGTTGTCTGCATAAGCTGAGAATACCACCTGCAGCAGACTTTAATATTTCCAGTTGATTTGTTTGTTTGTTTTTAATGAGGACCCTTCATAAGGGTTTAATCTCCAGTTGGAGACTACACAGTAAACTACAATGTATAAACAATGGTACAATGTACCATGTTTACTGAGGCCTAAGTTAACATCCTCCAAGCTAATAACCATCATCATCTTGAGCATCATAATAAAAAAAACATTGAATGAATTTAAGTGTAATTTATTGACAGTCCAGATAACCTTTTGCTAACCCCAACATGGAATATCTGCCACTGCTGATGGAGGAGTTTATTTTAGGATACAGTTATGTACAAAACTGCTCTGTAGTATATTAGGTCCATATAAGTTGTGCCTTCATTTGAGAATGCTATTTGTGCAAAGAGAGTCTTATATAAGAAGCATGTTATGAGCGGTTTAAAGTAGACTGGAATGCAGAACAAGACAGAGATTGACAAGTTGAGCAAACAAAACATTTAATGTAACAAAAGATAATGCATCAGAAGTTAAAACAACAAGATTAATTCAAAAGGCGAAAGAACCAACACAAATACAAGAGGAATTCTGGAATAACTTGATTTAAGCAATATTATTGAGTAAGCAGGTGAAGACTTGCCAAATGGCTGAAATGCAGCGACCCGGGTTTGAGTCCCTTTGCTGCCTCTGCTTTCCATTCTATTGTTATATCCTGTATGAACCATGAGTATGTCTGTAGTCCAAGAACAAAGTACTCTATTAGGATGATATAGTCCTAACTGGTGTTCTGGATTTAACAGGGAGCCAATAAAGAGATGGCATAAGAATATGGGAGAAATATGCTCTTTCTTTCTTGTCCCTGTCATTACTCCCACTGCAGAATTCTGGATCAACTGAAAGCCTCTCAGGCAACCTAAATTACAACCTGGTAATAATGAACAGCAGTCAAGTCTAGGACTAGTAAATGCATGAGCTACTTTTTCCAGCATCATTCCAGTTTCTAATGTTAGAGATATTGCACAAATGTAAGAAAGCAGTCCTACACATTTATTTGATATGCACATTGAAGGGCATATTCTAGTTAAAAAATGAGAGAATGGAGAACTAAATCAATGGAAGAGGGGCAGACACGGAGTGAGACAGAGACTTCAGTGGCAAGGCCATTGGAGGATCCCTCTTGTCACAATCATCCATGCCAATGCACAATCTTTACGCAATAAAACTGACTGTCTTCAGTCAAATGTCAGTTTTTTAACAAAGCACAAGAATGTCAGCCTAATTACCCTGATGGAGGGACTTACAATAAGGGCTTAATCAATGGTTTTAAGTCCACTTGATTCTGGTGTGGTCAGCGGAGATACTTGTGTTTTTCTTGTATTGACTGAGCCTTATTCTAAAATGTTTGCTATGACTTGAATGAAATAACAGACTGTCACAGCATATGTGTGAGGACCTGTTAATCCCAAAGGAGGAAATGGACATATTTTCAAATATCAAACCTTGGATGTGTAAAGCTTTGAAAAAATATTATAAATCAGAGGACTGTTGCATTTAACAGTTGTGTTCAGGGCAGAGAGTTTTCTGGATTTTTTTCTATTTCTCTTCTCAATGTCTTTTGAGCTTCCTGGGGTTCTTCACATTTTAAAAGGACTGCATTACTGATGTATAATGCATTCTTGTGAAAACTTCACTTTTGTGTACCACTCAGGAAAAATTAGCCCCCCTTCAATTTTCCAGTAGATTGGTTTTAACCTTAACCAGCAATGTCTGTGAAGGTTCTCAGTCATCCAGGTCATCGTAGTCAAAGGAGCCAGCAATGACTTCATGAATTTCTTCACAAATAAAATTTTAACTATTTGAGAAAAAATGATTTATAACCATTTGATAGACATATAATTGTGTACAGCTACTTTGAGTACTGCTATTACATATACTCTTTCTAACTGATTTGATTTACTGAGTTAACTTCAATAATTACTTCCTCCAAATCTCAACATGTTTATTAGACGTCATTCCTACAAGACTGCTCAGAGAAGTCCTACTATGAATTAATGGTAAGACTGATCATATTAATTTACAAATATGATGAGTCTGTTCTCATTACTGGGCCACAGTCCTTTAAAGTGCCATGCTTAAACCCTTACTGCCATGGTGCTGGGTCTGGAGGCCCAGTGTCTATGTGTTTTGATTATTGGAATTCTGGGATTTAGTGGTTTTTTATGGTTTAGTTTTTTATTTCTTGCTCATTTAGTCATCCTTTAGTGTTTTGGTGGTTTCTAGTTGTTAGGTTTTGTTTCTGTGTCTGTAAGATGTTTGAGAGAGAGGTGATCAGGGAATCGCAGGCTTCTAAGGGCTCACAGGTATGGGAATCACAGAGAGAACTGGCTGACGCAAGGAACTGGCAATGATTAAATCTTTGTTCAAGCCTTGAGTAGCCAGCCGAATAGACAATGAACAGCAGGTGAGTCAGGACAGCTGATTACTGACAGGTGAGCTGCTGACAGGGAGACAGAGAGACAGAAAGACCCAAAACGAAGTACAATGTGCACAAACACCAACACAGAGAAGCAGGGAAGTGAGAGAGACTCAGGGATCATGACACAGAAAAACGTGTTCACACTAAATGTAGGTGCTGTGGACCAAACTGTTCCAGAAACTGCCTCTTAGTGTTGAACTGACAGTAATAAAACTGTTATAGAGCTTTACTTACCGTTACCCTGTGGTGGACTGCTGAGCTGAGATGCATACACAAGGCTTTGCAGTGTATGTGTTTGTGTTTCAATATCACAATTATTTAAATTTACCTAACATCATTATTTATCGAGTGCCTGTAGTGCATCAGGAGGTCATCTACTAGTTGGAATATTGGTAGTTCTATCCCTGGCTGCTCCAGTCTACATGCCAAGTATCCTTGATAGAAAGCATTTCAGTGGAGAGAGAAAATAAGGCATAGTGCTTGTATGAATGTGTTTGAATGGGTGAATGAAACAAGTTTTGCGTAGGAAAACTACATAGGAAACAGTCTATTTACTATTGAATTAATGTTGTTCCACAAGCAACACTTAAACTGTCCAAACACTTTGCTGTGAACACATAGCTTTGCAAAATAAAGTTTCTGCAAAGCCGGGAGACGTTTTCTGGCGAAAACAAAGAAGCTCAAAGATGCTCAAAAATTTCAGTTGCAGTTTGTTCAGATTTAGCGAGCAGAACTACTCACTTAGATTTAGGTTAGCTTAATAACATTTTTGGCTAACACCAGAGATGGGCAGTAACGCGTTACAAGTAACGCGTTACTGTAATCTGATTACTTTTTTCAAGTAACGAGTAAAGTAAGGGATTACTATTGCAAAAAAACAGTAATTAGATTACCGTTACTTTCCCGTAGGAACGCTGCGTTACTGCGTTACTAAAACCGTGATTTTCTTGCGAGAATGTCTCATGACAGTGACGTAAGCGAGTGTGATGTTCTTGTCAACAGCTGTGTGCAGATCAACAATGGATAATATATCGAGTGCGGGAGAGAGTATGAGCGTGCAGCGTTTAAAGCGTGGAAGTACTGACCTTATTTTGAGTTTGATTCCGTAAAAAGTGACAAAAACATTAGTGTCCGTTGTGCGTGGGAAGAAAACTTCTTTTTACAGCGAAACCCCCCCCCCCCCCCCCCCCCCCTAAACTTCCAAGCAAGCACCGAGTAGCTACGTGGTAATGAGAAACTCACAGAGAAACTGCGGTATCCTTCCACTGACCGCTGCGGCACACCTGCACCAGGATAAACCTCCGCCTACTCTACTCCTGCTTTACAGGTGAAAATAGAGCAAAAGGACCGCTAGTCTTTGACTTTATTTATTTTCTGCTGTGTTTTACTTGCATCTGAAAGAGTGAGTGTAAACACTAATATATATTTTAATCTATCTATCTATCTATCTATCTATCTCCAAGAGGACAGTTCAGGGGGCTGGGCAGGCGGGAGGCACCGGCGGCGACCGAGCAGGTCAGGGGGCTGTCCGGGACGGCAATGATGTCCAGTCATCGGCCCGGAAAGTGGCCGAGCAGGCCGGACAGGACGAGCAGGCCGGACAGGACCAGACGGCATGGGGACCTCAGGCGCAGACGAAGATAGACGGAGCGAGGCAGGACCAGGCGACGCCGAAGGCGAAGACACGGAGGCCGGACCAGGCGACGCAGAGGCTGAAGCTGAACCTGGACCAGACGAAGGCGAAGACACGGAGGCCGGACCAAGCGACGCAGAGGCTGAAGCTGAACCTGGACCAGGCGAGGGCGAAGACTCGGAGGCTGGACCAGGCGAGGGCGAAGACTCGGAGGCTGGACCAGGCGAGGGCGAAGACTCGGAGGCTGGACCAGGCGAGGGCGAAGACTCGGAGGCTGGACCAGGCGAGGGCGGCGCTGCAGGGAACGGCGTGGGAGCAGCAGGTGGTGGCGCTGGTCGCTGGACGGGCCCCTCGGACCCTCCAGCGGGAACAGGCGGCTGAAGCGGTCCCTCGGACCCTCCAGCGGGAACAGGCGGCTGAAGCGGTCCCTCGGACCCTCCAGCGGAGGCAGGATGCTGGACGGGCCCCTCGGACCCTCCAGCGGGAACAGGCGGCTGAAGCGGTCCCTCGGACCCTCCAGCGGAGGCAGGCGAAGGATGGATGGGCCCCTCGGACCCTCCAGCAGTGGCGGTGGAGCAAATGACTGAGGTGAAAACTGAGCAGGTGACTGAGCTGATAGGTGAGCTAAAGTCTGAGCTACGGAGAGAAGTTTAATATGCATCGACTGTTGTAAAGATGGTAGTAATGGTGGGTAAGGTGGTGGATCCGCAGTAAGTTGAGCTAGTTCCCCTGAGCCTCCAGAACCTGAAGAAAACTGCTGGACGGGCTCACCTGAGCCTCCAGCGAGGTCAGAAACAGGTGCAGGTACCTGCCGGACACCAGCCACTCCCACCCGAGGAGAAGGTACGGGTGCCGGAGCTAACTGGTTCCCGGTCATCCTCACACTGGGAGCCAGGACAGGCACCGTCAATGGCTGGGCAGCTGCTGTCCCCACCCGAGGAGCTGGCATGGGTGCAGCGACAGGCAGAGGCTCAGCCGGCCTGGACACCGGAGCAGGGACCAGCTGGACCTCAGCCTCCCTCACCTGAAGCACTGAAACAGGTGCAGGGGAATGCTGGGCCCGAGCTGCCCTGGGAGCAGGAACACAACGGTGCAAAGGAGCAGGCTCAGCAAACACAGACTCCTCTAAAATGTTTTTTAGCTTCCTACCACCACCACGTCTAACAGTCTTAACAGTTTTCACAGTCTCAGAATTTACAGTGTGCACATGATTGTCTTTTTCCAGCTCAGAGGGAGCAGAATAAAAACAGTCATTATACCTCACCACGGGGAGTGGCTCAGCAGAGACAGAGTGGCGACCGCGTGAGCGTCGCTTTCTCCGGGAAGTGGGAGGTGGCAAACTGGGCTGCGATTCCTCCAAAAGACCGGGCTGCGATGAGGAAGCAGAGAGTTTGTGAAGCTCAGAACGTGGCAGACCCAAAAACAGAGCGAAGGACTGCAGTGGAGTGAGTCTAACGTCCGGCGTCCAGTAATCCTTCTTCCTCCGCCGCTTAACCCTCTTGTCGGACTGGTAATCCAGGGGTGGAGGCGGAGGTGTAGCGACTGGAGAGAATGAGCATGTGCTCAATCTGATCGCCCGAGGCATAGGCGCCGGCTCGGCCGTAGCCATGGCAGTTTGGAGGCTGCGGGGCCCTCCCCAAGCCAAACGTGAACCATAGAAAGGTGACTCGAGCTCCCGGGCATGCTTAGCCTCCTGCCTCACGCTCTCCTTGAGGAAGGCAGAAGCTGCGGGTTGCCAATACCACACGGAGTCTGCTGGGTCCATGTTATGGTCGCGATCTTCTGTTATGTGATGGCTGTGTGCAGGCAGGAGAAGGACCCAAAGTGCAGACTCCGGAGACAGAAAGTAACTCAAAACAGCTTTAATGTTAAACTCAAATATAACATAAATGAAAATATCAAAATAAACTTACACCAGAAGACTGGGAAAAACACACAGCTATATAAACGGTAGATCGCGACAATGACAAACTGAAACACAGGGCTTAAATACATAGAGGGAGCAATCAGGGAATGGACAACAGGAGGGAAACACAGCTGGGGCAAATCAGAACTGACGAGACAAGGAAGCGTAAACTGAACACACTGAGATAAGACAGAGACCTTCAAAGTAAAACAGGAAACACATAACACAGACTGAACAAAAGACACAGACTCACATGCAGGCACTACAATAGAGGGAACAGAGATGTGGGACCAGGGCAGACAGACACTGACTGGACACGGGGATACAGCAGACAGGGGAGACAGCAACTAAGGATTACACAGAGACAAACCATAAGACATGACTCTAATGAAAACCCAAAGACTAGAAATTATAAATAATATAATAAACTCAAAACCCCTGGGTCAACCACCCAGGCATCCTAACATATTCAGGTTGTAAATAATGTTTTTAAAAAGTAACTAAGTAACTAAGTAATTAATTACTTTTGAAAATAAGTAATCAGTAAAGTAATGGGATTACTTTTTTGGGGAAGTAATCAGTAATTAATTACTGATTACTTTTTTCAAGTAACTTGACCAACACTGGCTAACACAGAACCCTGAAAAACAGCACATATTATTGACCTTTTTGTGCATGTAGTAGGAGGGTTTT
Source organism: Neolamprologus brichardi (assembly GCF_056152115.1). Lineage (NCBI taxonomy): Eukaryota > Metazoa > Chordata > Actinopteri > Cichliformes > Cichlidae > Neolamprologus > Neolamprologus brichardi. Next base: position 25,103,712 of record NC_142110.1, read on the forward strand.
TCAGTACCATCTAATGTTTTTCTGTTTCCCTTATTAGAAAGAAATATAGTCATTTGCTTTAGTATCAGATTTTTCAGAAGACAAATCTTCTATTCCACATCTTATTGCAGTTCTCATACCTCCTTCTCCATCTTTTGAGCTATACTTCTATCCTACTTCTTGCGCCAATAACCCATAGAGCTCACTTTGCATTTCTAATTTTTATGTTTTGTGGTATCACTTAAACCCAAGAACACTCCTTTCATGTACACATGCAGGAGAAACCTGGATGTTAACTTTGGGATGTATCAGAAAGATACCCTCGATATGTTGAACTTACATCATACTACAGCAACAAGCCAAAACACAAAATAGTTGAAGTAAGGAAAATGGATGTGTGGAGAAGGTGACTTGAGTGTGATGGTGGAAAATCAAATGCCTAACTTACTTTTATAACTTCCACTTCACTTATTCCTGCCTTTTCTTATTTGTATCCCTTAAATTTCACTTAACGTGAAAATATTTGATTGTGATATGTTTAAATTGGAATAAAGTGTCATTTGAATTGTTAATTTTAAATTTGAGTGTTGAAAGCAGCTTGTATTTTAATTGTAAGAGAGTGAAGTTTAAACACAATTTGATTTGTTTTTTTGGGGGTGGGGGGGTGGGACGTTTTTCTATTTGCATTTCAAAACTGACTTTGATTTTTCTTATTTTTTCAAGCAACATTTTCTGTTACGGTTCAAGCATTACGTCTTGGGTCATGTTTATGCAGTGGCCTGGGTTATTTTCTACGCATGCGCCTAACAGAATCAGCCTGTCAATTCGAAAGCAAGCGAGGGAAAACTGCTGTGGTAAGTTTTTCACGTTTATTGACAGCGTGTAGTATGCTCTTTCATTATAATGACTACTTAAGATTCACTTTCGGATTTTCTTTTATTAACTTTAATTAGTTTGCAGATAGTTTGTTCGATGACGTCGTTTGACGTCGTTGTACTTATGAAAAAGCGTGTGTTGCGTTTTCATAGTGTTTTAGTTTCTTACTCACTTGTAAATACGTACATCATACACAGCACATGCCCAGATGTTTTAACAACAAGCACACTGCATTCTGGAGTTCGACCGACATCTAAATTAGTAGTATTATTTACCTAAAGAAAAACAAGTCTATTTAGATCCTCGTTGTCTTCCGCGTGTCCACAACTTCTCAAAGTTTAAGCCATAAACGTGCAGCATTATGTGTCTAATATTATCCGAAATTCCCAGTACGAGGTATATATTTATAAAAAAATATGTATAGTATATTCTGTTTCATTGCGTTGTTGTCCAGATCAGCAAAGTTTAAATTGAAGCATTTCTGAGTGGAGTTTGGTTCGGGGTTATTTGAAAAACAGAACTTATTTCTCGCTTTTCCTTGTTTTCTACCTTAATCCATCAGGTTGCAGGGTCAATAAGAAGTCTGTAATTTTCCTTAAGTAAGTGCTAAATGGGTTATGAGTTCACGTTAAACTAGATGCTAGCAAAGCTGCTAGTCTTTGTGGTGGTGTTTGCTAGCTAACGACCTCGTTAACAACTTAATTCCCTGTGACATTAGTTGAACGGAAGATAATATTACAGTACAACAGCCCGTTCTCAATACCCAAGTAGGCAAGTTTGTACTTGGTAAGTTCACTTTGAAGTCCAGACTTCCGAGGACGCAAACTTTACAACTGGAAGCGGGGAGTACTTGATGACGTCACAGCTCTGCTCAGCTAACAGTGTGTTTTTACTGCCACCCCCTTAATTTTATTGTGATTAATACTTACAGAAATTCCTCTGATACGCCTAATCACGCCTAATATTGAATAATCAATATTCATTTTCAAGTAACATACATATTTGTGTAACATACATGTAATTATAACCTTATAAAAGCTAACAGACACCTCTCCACCTTTATTCTTAGTCTTATTCATGACCATTATTATTTGCCTTTTAACATCCATAGAATTATATGCTCTTTTATATCATCTATGATCTGCTTCATAGTGTCTAACAAACTTCATACAGTTAAGCATTAAGAGTCCCTACAAGACTGAAGGATAAACTTCATCTCTCTCAATAACACATTTGACCTGTATACATAGCTCACACTATGTATTGAACAGAAAACAAACAGTTCAAATGTTATAATTACTTTATATCTTATACTATTATTCCTAGACTCTCAAAACTTACATTAAACAGTAGGTGTTAACAATAAAGTTGAGTAAATATTAAAAAGATGTAATTTGGTCTTTTCCAAAGAATTCATTTGCAAATATACTGACAGTTCTCCACTGAGACATAAAAATTAAATAAAATACTCAGTTATGAATCTTAACTTTAAGCTCAGGCAAACGGATTTTGCTCAGGGAAAGAATTATATATTTTTGCAAATGTTGTGCTCCTCTCACTGGGTATCATCATGCATATTGAAAAATAGCCTAAGCGTACTGGCATTCTTGAAGTAAAGGTGCAAAGTTTTCCTAAATATAAGGTGTGTGTGTGTGTGTGTGTGTGTGTGTGTGTGTGTGTGTGTGTGTGTGTGTGTGTGGGTGGGGGGGTGGGGGGCTATGCTCCTTTGCTCCTTGTTTGTCATGAAAACGTGACAGAATTTGAATGCTTGGGAGGAAGAGAAGAGTAAACATATGTACACAATTCGAATGTGGTGTGTTAAAAAAAAGAAAGAAAAGAAAATATGACACTTTTTAAACCTTTTGGAGCAACTCTCACTGGTAAAGACACAACATACTTTAAACTGTTATATTTTAGCTAACAAGATCAACTACTGTAGCTTTATTACTATATTTAGTTAAAAAATACTAAAATAATTTAGATGGTTAAATTATGACTAAAACTAAATGACACTTTAGTCAAAAGACTATCATTAAAACTAAATTAACATTAGCTGTCAAAATTAACACTACTAACTTGTGCAAGAACTGATGACTCAGTGGAAACAAGGCAGCTCTAACAAAGAAGCTCTCTTAAGAGGTTACCTTTTCTGGTGCTCCTGGCAGCAGCGATGACTGTTAAATTAAAAACCAAGAATGTACTGTCTGCTTATTCTGTCTCTTTAGCAGTAAGTGGTTCTTCATTGTTGGCTAGCTGCATTGAAAGGGGAGAATCTGCCTGTTAGCCACAATATTTGGGTTTGTTTATATTGTATGTATTTGTTTATAGACATTATAAATGAGGACTGTGGACAAGAGCTGTTTGAGCGAGTTGTGCGCTAGTGGTTCACAGGACCCACAAGCTGAAGTTCAACACTGTCCCCCTTATTTGGGGGGTTAATTTTTGGGGTTTGTTTCTGTCTTTTTCACTTCGTTGATTGTTCTGTCACAAGTTAGTTAAGATGAACTAAGTATATTAGCAGCAAACAACCAACCGAGTGATGTCACATTCAAACTGGTGCTACAGATGCTCTAAAAATGTTACATTTAACCCTTTTTTAAATCCTAGCTTCATGGACAGCGTTAAATTGATGAGAGTATTTTTAGAGTAGGGGTTCATAGTGTAAATTAGCCTTAATACATGTAGTGTTTCATGGACACTTTAAGATGCACTTGATTTACTGTGTTTTGAGTGGTGTGTTACTGTTGTATTGACTTATGACATATGACTGTTCAGTTGGAAGACATTTCTCTTCTCCAGGATACGGACTGTTAGGGCTGCTCAATTAATCGAATTTTAATCACGATTACGATCTGGGCTTTCAACGATCATTAAAAATGACTGAGCCAATTATTAGCCAGTGAAAATAATCGTGATTATCATTTTTGCCATAATCGAGCAGCCCTACGGACTGTTTCTGTTATTAGCATTTTATTAACTAATGCACTATTGCTTACAAAAAAATCCACCAGGTGTGTGGCAGGCAGCATCTTCCTAACTTCAGCCATCTATCAGATTTGACTCCCTTTGGCAGAAGTTTCACATTGGGGAAAATTTGAAGTTGATTACTTTTACAGAAGCAGGTGGTGGCTATTAACAGACAATGCTTACATTGTAAGTGCCTTATGATGCACATTTATTGTATTGGTTATTTACTTTTGAGATGGGTAATTATTCTCTGATTTTATTTCTGATTTGAACAACTGTTGATGGAATTACAAATGTAAACACAGCCTATAAGGAATTCTATACTTATTTAATTACAATTGAGTACTTACCTTGTATTTTGTTAATTTTACATTGTTGCTACATTTTAAGAAAAAGAACTGATGACTTATGAGAGAGTGGTCCAAACTGTTTAAAATTACATGGACTATAAAACTCTGAGTCACTGACCTAGGCCTTTAGGTTAGATATTGAATTTTCATTAACATCTACACCATTATATAGTCTTGTTTTCAGCAGAATAATATTTTTCATAAAGCACTGGGCAAGCTTCAGAATAATAATATGCTGGCTTTTCTTCATTGCAGCCACCAGAGAGTAAAGTGAATAGTGACTAGGCAGTTTAGTAGTTAGTGGTAGTCCCTACTAATAAAACATTCTCAAAGAAGAAACTTTGATAATTTGATAATGTATTTACAAAAGCACGAGTGTGCCTATATGAACTTGCACATATACAGTGGGGCAAAAAAGTATTTAGTCAGCCACCGATTGTGCAAGTTCCCCCACTTAAAATGATGACAGAGGTCAGTAATTTGCACCAGAGGTACACTTCAACTGTGAGAGACAGAATGTGAAAAAAAAAATCCATGAATTCACATGGTAGGATTTGTAAAGAATTTATTCATAAATCAGGGTGGAAAATAAGTATTTGGTCAATAACAAAAATACAACTCAATACTTTGTAACATAACCTTTGTTGGCAATAACAGAGGTCAAACGTTTACTATAGGTCTTTACCAGGTTTGCACACACAGTAGCTGGTATTTTGGCCCATTCCTCCATGCAGATCTTCTCAAGAGCAGTGATGTTTTGGGGCTGTCGCCGAGCAACACGGACTTTCAACTCCCGCCACAGATTTTCTATGGGGTTGAGGTCTGGAAACTGGCTAGGCCACTCCAGGACTTTCAAATGCTTCTTACGGAGCCACTCCTTTGTTGCCCGGGCGGTGTGTTTTGGATCATTGTCATGTTGGAAGACCCAGCCTCGTTTCATCTTCAAAGTTCTCACTGATGGAAGGAGGTTTTGGCTCAAAATCTCACGATACTTGGCCCCATTCATTCTGTCCTTAACACGGATCAGTCGTCCTGTCCCCTTGGCAGAAAAACAGCCCCATAGCATGATGTTTCCACCCCCATGCTTCACAGTAGGTATGGTGTTCTTGGGATGCAACTCAGTATTCTTCTTCCTCCAAACACGACGAGTTGAGTTTATACCAAAAAGTTCTACTTTGGTTTCATCTGACCACATGACATTCTCCCAGTCCTCTGCTGTATCATCCATGTGCTCTCTGGCAAACTTCAGACGGGCCTGGACATGCACTGGCTTCAGCAGCGGAACACGTCTGGCACTGCGGGATTTGATTCCCTGCCGTTGTAGTGTGTTACTGATGGTGACCTTTGTTACTTTGGTCCCAGCTCTCTGCAGGTCATTCACCAGGTCCCCCCGTGTGGTTCTGGGATCTTTGCTCACCGTTTTCATGATCATTTTGACCCCACGGGATGAGATCTTGCGTGGAGCCCCAGATCGAGGGAGATTAGCAGTGGTCTTGTATGTCTTCCATTTTCTGATGATTGCTCCCACAGTTGATTTTTTCACACCAAGCTGCTTGCCTATTGTAGATTCACTCTTCCCAGTCTGGTGCAGGTCTACAATTCTTTTCCTGGTGTCCTTCGAAAGCTCTTTGGTCTTGGCCATGGCGGAGTTTGGAGTCTGACTGGTTGAGGCTGTGGACAGGTGTCTTTTATACAGATGATGAGGTCAAACAGGTGCCATTCATACAGGTAACGAGTGGGGGACAGAAAAGCTTCTTACAGAAGACGTTACAGGTCTGTGAGAGCCAGGGATTTTCCTTGTTTGAGGTGACCAAATACTTATTTTCCACCCTGATTTACGAATAAATTCTTTACAAATCCTACCATGTGAATTCATGGATTTTTTTTTTCACATTCTGTCTCTCACAGTTGAAGTGTACCTCTGGTGCAAATTACTGACCTCTGTCATCATTTTAAGTGGGGGAACTTGCACAATCGGTGGCTGACTAAATACTTTTTTGCCCCACTGTATGTGACTGTCCCTTTCCCCTCTTTACCACAATGAATCTAAATTTGTAGCAAACAATAAATAACTGTTCACATTTTACCTGGTCTGATCACTAAATCTTTGTGAGAGAGCAAAAGAGCTCACTCATCCTTTTTCACCCACCTAAAGGGAGGAAAAGTCAAGTTCCCCAAGGCTTTTTAAGTGGTGACCACTCGCTGTGCCATAGTTTGCCTGGTGTGTGTGTCTGGTGACCTGCTGCTGGACATGCTTATGAGACAGTGAGGAAATTTTACTTTCACGTGGCTGCAGCTTGATGAAAGTGAAGAAATTAACAATTTTAAGTATTAAAACCAACAAAACTAAAAATTATGTGTATATAAAATTTTAGGGACTTTGTCAAGTGTATGTATAGTTCAGGGCATTTTGGCTTTGGCTTCCTCTGTATAATAAGCTTGTCTCCCCCACAGACATAAGGAGCAGGCCCAAGAAGATATCAGAAAAGTGAAATGAAGATAACATTAATGGAAGCATTGTTAGTTTAACTACAGTTTAAACTTCTTAACAGCTGATGATCTTTCTAAAAAGACAACATAGTGTGACTGTGTGTCTGTGTTTTCTTTAAAAAAGAGGAAAGGAAAACTGCTTCTACTGCTGCTTTGTCTATATCAGTGGTTCTTAACCTGGGTTCGATCGAACCCTAGGGGTTCGGTGAGTCGATCTCAGGGGTTCGGCAGAGCCTCCGCCGTGACATGCACGGCTCATTTTGTGCACCAGTAAAAAACATATATATGTCTTGAATTTGAAAAAAATCTTATTTTATTTTTCACTAAAGAGGGGTTCAGTGAATGTGCATATGAAAATGGTGGGGTTCGGTACCTCCAAAAAGGTTAAGAACCACTGGTCTATATGCTCCCAGCACATAGCTTTCCAACATTATTTTGCTTTAATATACAGTATCGCTGTATATGTTTAATATGAAACGAATTAAAAGGGCTTCTCTATATTGTAAATCATATTGTTGAGATTTTTAGATACCCTGGTATAGCCACCTAAGCGTAGGTTGGTCTGCTGCTTTTGAACCTGCTAGCCTCCATCCAGAAATACTTCTGTCTATTGACCTTGATATCCTTGACCTGTCTCATGCCAGGTTATTTACCAGCTCAATAACCTGTGCATGCAGTGAGTGTGTCTGTTTCAAAATGGTTTGGATGAGCCACACTGCTGTTTAAATAGGGATTTGAACCTACATAAATTAAAGCTGAGGCTTGGCACTTTTAATATAGTATTCATTTCTATACACAGATGCTCAAATTTGTTTTTTATAAAGCACATTTAAACGCAACTCACTGACTGAAGTGCTATACAAAAGACAGAATGGATAAAAATAAATAAGGGAATTGATAAGAAAGAAATCAAATACACTATAGTAGGTGCTAAACTGATAAAGGCAAATCAGACAGACTCAAATGCCAATGAATAAAAATATGTTTTAAGTCTTAAAATACTGAATGGAGCTGCTAGATGGTTCACTTTAATCATCAGATTGCTGTTTGTTCTTGAATAGATCATTTTAGTTCGATTGCAGCTTTTTTGAGACAGATATCACTATATACCAAAATTGGGCTAAAAGGGACTTAAAAAGCTTCATAAAGCTCGGGGAACTAAAGAAACTAAAAATTCTTTTACTTTTTTATGACAGATGGCCATTTGATTCATTGTTAATTTAAAAATAATAACTAGAGCAAGTCAGCAATTCAGTGTCTGGTATCAGGTTATACAATGTGTAGTGAAAAATGATTGTTACTGTTATTTTTTATTTAATTAATTTAGTTTTTGGTTGTGGAAAATAATCTTTATGTGAGTTGGCAGGAGTGGATGCATCCAGTCTTTCCCTGCATGTCCACAGAGAGCCCGTGACTCACTACTGGAGTGTAGTTTTAAGTGATTTTTATAAACTGTGTTCTTTCAGTGCTGTTGTTGTCAACACACTTCATGTGCTCAGCACTCAAAAACGGCTCCTAACTTGATAAAAGCCCCTATAGGATACAGTGTTTGGCTCAGTCATACTTCAGTAAATCATAATGGCTTATGAGGGGGGCCAGTCAGTACCTATATTATACTGTGTGAATACCACACTCTGTTTATGGTTCAGCGGTGAGCTGGTATTAGGTGGTTCATGTTTGGGGTTTTCAGTGATGCTCTGAGCAATAGGAAGGCTGTTGTCTATATGGGATGGCCATTCCTACATTTGGCAGGGATCGGCTGTTGTCCCAGTGCAGCTGACTGTTGGCAGCCGGCTGGTGGCCTCTGTGTTGCTTCTTTGTCAGTGAATCCTCCTCCTGTCAGAGCAGACTGAGGATGACTAACAAGACTAGCTGTATGCAGCTGTCATTATGAACTCATCACAAAGCTGCAGGCCTGTTCTTTCATTTGTAGGAAATAAAAACAACCAACTATTTAAATGCATTTAGTTTATGTAGAAAAGTAAAGGCAGTAATCACTTTTAGGAAAATCTCTTCTTGACTTTTATTGTTCTTTTTAGAGGTGATGCTGCATTTGTTGATAGGCTTTATTTTGTTTTAAAATATTATTTTCAATCCAGTTTTATGGTTTGAAAAATGGTTGGCTTTGTGGACGTTATTTGTTTTTAATTCTGTTGTATGAAGGTTATTTGTCAGGCTAAGATTTTGGAAAATCTGATTTTTTTTCTAGGTGAAAGTGCTAAATAAGTAACTCAAATAACATCAACCCCCTCATAAATTTTAGTAGCTGAAAATCTGCCAGCACAGCTGCCACTCCCTGTCTCATGAGACTGGACGGGTCCTGGCTTAAAGTTTGCTCAGCTTTGTGGCAGAGGATAAAATAACTGCCAATGGGAGTAAATGATGCCTGACGTTGCTGGTAAATGGGTATGAAACGGAACAAGTAAATGCATTTATGAACTCAACCCATTTTGACTTCTAAAATCCGCTATTTGTATACCAGAGTTTGCTTGTAAACCTTGCGTACACCATAAAGAAGAGAGCGCAGTTTACTCTTTGATATTTTTACATGATTTGTAGTGGTGTGCAGCATTAACCAGTTAAATAAAAATTATGGACTATTTTTTGGTGTTTGAACTGAGTTGCCAGATGAGTAGCCGTGCCACAGGCCAGGCTGATGAACCTACAGGTGTAGGTGAGCCTGTGAACACAGAGCAGCTCTGAACTCATGAGTAAATCACTCATCCTACACTAATTCAGGCCTCAAGCTCCACCCCTTGGGTTTAAATCAGAGAGTTTTATTTGATGGTGTTTTTTTACCCTTGTTGAGTTTCCACCTGACTGAGCAGTTGAGCACACGCTCTGCTGAACAGCTCGTCTGCCTCGCAGGCTGTTCCTGCTTTGCTGTCCTCTCTTGGTGAGGGTACCACCAAGGGACTCGCCAGTCAAATGTGCTTGAGATAAAACTAACCAGCTCTGACATGAAGCAGCATGTTACCTGCTATGAACAGGGCCAATACTTTTCTTGGGTTTTTCTCTGAAATGCCTAACAGATTTGAATCCTTCTGCTGTACTGTTGACATGGATCTGGTGGTACCTGTCAGGTAATGAGTTGTCTGTGGTAGAGGAGGGTTCAACCAGACTTTAAACAAACTGATCACACAGTGGATCAGTGTCTGTCAGCTGCTGCGGGTTCTATATTCTTGGGCAGATGACACATTCAGGTCTGAAGCTGCTGACATTCACTTTTGTCAACTGGATAGGTGGCAGACTGGAATTATACTAAACTTGTCCTTTTTTATTTTATTTTATTTTTGCTATCTCAGCCTCTCAGGTCTCACCTTGATGTCATGCCTGTCCATGTGCTGTTGGAGGGTACGGGGCCTCAGATACCAGCACATCTGACCAGGATTCCCATCTCTCTCATCACCACCAGCACAGATGTCACAGACAAAATAGTCAAGGTCTGTTACAGCAAGCCTAAAAACAAAATATATAAAGTGCCCATGAACGTGTGTGTGTGTGTGTGTACACAAATAAGATCTGTGTGTCCCAAGCAATAATGGCTTTGTACTGCTCTGGCAGAATGAACATTGTGTGATGATGGTAAATGGCCTGGTTCTTATATAGCACCTTTCTACTCTACCTGAGCATCTCTCATTCTCACAAGCACTTTTTTTCTACATTACATTGCATTCTCTCTAACATTCATACTCCGATGAATGCATCCGGTTAGTATCTTGCCTAAGGCATGCAGACTGGAGCAGGGATTGAACCACCAGCCTTCCAAGTAGCTGCTTTACCTCCATACCTACAACCACCCAGACTCACTCAGTATAAAAACCTGTAATCTTAAAGATTACATAAAGGAGTTGACGTCGATTGTGCGCAAAGCATGTATAGTCCTTAGGGTTGCAAAGGGGTGGAAAATTTCCAGTAAATTTCCGAAAAGTTTCCGGTAAATTTCCATAGTAAGTTAAGCTTGGGAATTTTGGAAATATTCCATATTGGAAACTTTCCATGGAAATAATGGGAATTATGGAAATTAATGGGAATTTAGGAGAACTAACTGGGAATATATTATTTCCAAGCATAAATATAAACAGAAATCATAAGAAAACCTCCATGCAAAATGTTTTCAACAGATATTTCAACAGATTTATTTGTAAGTACAGTAGAATAGAACACGTTTCATTAACTTGTTTCATGGATGAATAAAAACAGAAATGTTGAGTTCAATATTACCATCCCCTAACCCCGCTCATTCAAAAATGCCCCCTGTCTCCACAAAGTCCCATTCAAAAGGTTAAATGAAAAATGCCACTTATCCTCCAAAACGTCCCATTAAACATGCAAATCTTCCTTCAAGCAATCCTCTTTTCTCATTTTTGCTCAATCAATAGACTCTTCCTGGACCTCATCATCATCCAACAACATGTCCACTTCCTCAGCATCCAACTCTGAGTCTTCCTCTTCAGTGTCACTTTCCAGCCTTGTTGAGGATGGCTCTGTGTCAGGCTCAAAGAGCCGTAGGTTTGCCCGAATACCGACCAGCTTTTCCACTCTCACATTTGTGAGCCTGTTGCAAACCTTTGTGTGGGTGTTCCCAAACAGTGACCAGTTGCGCTCGGAGGTGGCTGATGATGGTGTGATTTGGAGCAGGATGGAGGCTACAGGTGCAAGGGCCTCAGATTCACATAGTCCCTTCCACCAGGTGGCTGCGGATATGTGCTGGCATGACTGCCATATTCTATCCCCTTTCCAAAGGCCTTGCTTTGTTCGATACTTTGCCAAACTGCCTAGAACTTTGCCTTTATCGAGACCCAGGTGGTCAGACATGGCTGTAATGACCGCATAGGCACCGTTGATCTCTTCCCCAGAAAGTATGCCCTTGTCATATTTGGGGTCCAGCATGTATGCTGCTGCATGCACTGGCTTCATGCAGAACTCCTTCCGCTGTTCCAATGACTTGACCACAGCCGTTTCCTCTGCTTTCAGTAGTAGGGAAGTGGGCAGAATTGTCTGGATTTCTTCTTTGAGTTTTGCAAAAAGGCACTGGACATCTGACAAGATGGCACCATCCCCCTCTATCTTCGCTATTGCTGCTGCAATAGGTTTGAGGATTTTCTGACTGCTAGATACTCTTTCCCAGAACACATCATCCAAGATGACCCTTGTTTGCCTTTAACATATTTCAGAACTTGCTTCGCTCTCTTATTCAGAGTGTCCATTGTTTTTAGTGCCATTATGTCTTTTAGGAGAAGATTTAGTGTATGGGCAGCACAACCAATAGTAGTTATATGAGGGTAGGTCTCCTCCACATGTGCCCAGGCAACCTTCATGTTGGCTGCGTTGTCAGTGACCAGTGCAAAAACCTTATCTGGTCCAAGGTCATTGATGATCACTTTTAGCTCATCTGCAATGTATTGGCCTGTGTGTCTGTTTTCCTTTGTGTCTACACTCTTGTAGAACACAGGCTGAGGAGTGGTGATTATGTAGTTAATAATTCCTTGTCCCCTGATATTGGACCATCCATCAGAGATGACTGAAATACAGTCAGCTTGGTCAATGGTCTGTTTCACCTTTGCTTGAACTCGACTGAACTCTTCATCCAGTAGATGAGTAGACAATGCATGTCTGGTTGGGGGAATGTATGCTGGTTAGAGAACATTCAAAAATCTCTTCCAGTACACATTGGATGTCAGCATCAGGGGTGAGCCAGTTGCATAGATTGCACGAGCGAAACACTCATCTGCGTTTTTCTGGCTAGTGTCATCCATAAAATCAAAGAATCCTCTGATGCCAGAGGGACCAGGAGCTGATGAGTGGGTATCTGACTCTGATACAGCTGAAACAGATTCATTTTCCCCTTGAGTGGAACTCCTGGCTGCTGCATGTGTTGGGCCTTGAGGAATTTTTTTGCACTTTGCAATGTGCTGCTGCATTTTTGTGGCATTCTTCACGTACGTCTTATCACAATACTTACACATATATACAGATTTCCTTTGTACATTAGCTGGTGTAAAATGTCTCCACACATCACATAGCGCACGTGGCATTTTTCTGTAAAATAAAACAAGAGCTTGTAAAAATGCTAATGCAATGCAAGAGATCGTAATAATACAATTGCAATATGATAATAAACAGATATAAATAGTAAGGCTAGCTAAACAACTGGAATAATCTTCAAAACAAAACAGCCAAATGAGGAAGCTAGCATCTTCTTTATGTTATACTAGCTATGGCTTATTTAGCATCTAACAGATGCTAGCATTTTATTTAGCATCTTATCAGATTGCTATCTACCAGATTAATACATTTTATGTGATATTCACAATTTAAACATTTAATGAATATATTTTCCCATAATATCATCAAAACTTACCTCACTTGTTAAGTCCACAGGCTCAAATGTGTGCCTTCAATACTCTTTGTCCTTCAGGCTCAAAAGTGTGGTCCATGTGTACATGTGATGGAGGCATGCACAGTGCCAGTAGGTGGTCTCAATAGCCATGCAGCAAGCATGTGCTCTGTACATGTGATTAAGGAATGGCATGGATATTCAAGTGTATTTGAATTGCATTTGTTTGTTTTTGTCAATATTATGCTAAAATATACTTTGCTCAACTATATTTAAGTTCCCTAAGAAGAGCCAACCTTCAATTTTGAAAATTCTCAGTTTATTCCCATAAATTCCCGTTAATTCCTGTTTATTCCCATGGAAAGTTCCGGGAATTTTGCAACCCTAATAGTCCTAACTCTGGAAAGTGTATTAATGTAACTAATAGACTTGACCTGGAAGTTGCATCTGAATTTATTCATATGTGCATATATCAGTGTTTTATATCTATTTAAATTTTTATGATTGTGACTCATGAAAATCAAAAAGTATCTCAGATTATTAGAATATTTCGTTATAGGGCTGGGCTATATCATACCGTTCACGGTAATACCGGTATAATTTTGGGCAACGATAGGAAAATGAAATATCGCGATAGAATATGGGTAAAACGTGCATGCGCAGTGCCTATGTTTACATAGGCACATGGCGGCGACGCAGAATGAGAAGAACGAAAGAGGGTCGTTAAATGAAACGGATGAACCAGAATTGGTTTGTAAAAATGCTGCAACTTCAGTGGTGTGGAACTGGTTTAGCTTTCGTCCGTCAGATACACAACAAAGCACTATTTTTGGTAGAGCATGCTACCGGGCCGTCATTATTACCGTGTTGTTTGGAAAATACGGCACACTTAAAATCAATCCTTTGACTTTTCTGAAAATTGACAGTGCCCCTTATAATCCCGTGTGCCTTATGTATGAATTCTGGTTGTGTTTATTGACCTCGAAACGATTTTATGTCGTACGCGGCGCTCGAAAATCTGTCAAATGTTTTAGTGCGGCTTTGCTAATTGCTAAGCTACGAAGCCGCACCGCTTGATGGACTGTCGGAGCATTACGGCTATATTAGGCAGGCGCCTCGCGGAGTGATACGTACTGTGAAGTACGTGTCACTCCGTATCGTATCACTTGGAAGAGATACACGGAAACGGAGCGAGCGAGACAACAAACTAAATGGGGCCTAAGAGAACGCCGTCCGCTGAGGAAATTGAGGACATCAAAAAGTCACTGGACTTTTTAACTGAAGAAACATCAGCTATCAAGCTACAGCAAAAATATATCCTGGACATTGTCGAGGAGATAAAGTCGCTTCGCAATCAGAATGCGGAGAAGGAGAAACGGATTGTCTATCTGGAGAGCAGGGTCGCGGACCTGGAGCAATACACCAGAATGAACGATGTGATCATCACAGGGCTACACATAAAACCCCGGTCATATGCTCGGGCTGTGACTGCTGACAGCAAAGAGGACCATGGAGAACTGGATGTTAGCTCTGCAGAGCAACAGGTAGCTGGTTTCTTGCAGTCAAAAGGGATCGACCTGGACTGTAATAACATCGAGGCATGCCACCCTTTGCCCAGGAGAAACGCTAGTGATAAACCAGCTGTCATCATAAGATTTGTAAACAGGAAAAACAAGAATGCACTGCTGAAGCAGGGGAGAAAACTAAAGGGATCGAACGTCTACATGAATGACCATCTAACTAAATACAACGCTGACATGGCTAAGAAAGCACGACACCTAAAGAAACTGGGTAAAATTCAAAATACATGGACTGCAAACTGTAAAATATTTATTAAACTCAACGGTACACCGGAGGAAGCCAAAGTGCTGGTCATCAAACGCATCCAGGATCTGGAAAAATATTAACATGACTACAAATGCAAGGAGCTGAACAAACAATCAACATTCATCAAAGCAGGTAACAGAAGATAACAACGGAAGCTAAAGCACAACATATTAAATCATGGAACAATCAACTAATTTAACATCTGGGAATTATACACTGCTATCACAGAGGATTGCTAATTATGAGAATCTGGAGTTAAATGCACCACAAAACATGGAATACAATACACACTTCACAGAGCAGGACATTGATCCAGAATTGAACTTTTTTAACATCAGAAACATCAGCTGCTATTATACTGAAGATCAATTCAATAAAACTGTCAAGGCTGACTGCAAAATGTCCATAATCCACTTTAATAGTAGAAGTTTATATGCCAATTTTCACAAAATAAGAGAATACTTAAGCAAATTTGCACATCCATTCAGTGTGATTGCAGTATCTGAGACGTGGATTAATATGGAGAAAGGAGTGGACTTTGAAATAGACGGATATGAATTAAATGTTATGAACAGAAAGAATAAGAATGGTGGGGGTGTGGCTTTGTTTGTGGATAAAAATTTAAAATACAGGGTGGTGGAAAAAATGACGGTGGTGGTGGATAACATATTAGAGTGTGTAACAATAGAAATTAGTATGGAAAAAAAGAAAAATGTCATTGTAAGTTGTATATATAGAACACCAGGTTCTAATATTGAAATATTTAAGGAGTGGGTAGATAAAACATTTATTAGGACAAATCAAAAAGTTATGTTCATTTGTGGGGATTTCAACATAGACCTATTAAATCCAAACAAACATAGTATGACAGATGAGTTTATTAATACAATGTATAGCATGGGACTCTGTCCAGTGATTACTAAACCCAGCAGGATTACAGCACAGTCGGCAACCTTAATAGACAATATATTTACTAATGAAATAGAAAACAGATCTATAAGTGGTCTCCTAATTAATGACATCAGTGATCATCTACCTGTTTTTGTAGTGTATAACAGCAATTACAGGAAGGCCAAACAGGAAAATACAACAAAATACAAACGAGTGAGAACAGAGGAGTCCATAAATGCATTTAAAAGTGATTTACTTAAGCAAGAATGGGAGATGCTGTATGAGGAAAAAAATATTGATAAAGCATATGAGATTTTTTTAGGAAAATTTAAACTGTTATATGATAGCTGTTGCCCAGTAAAAAAATATAGTAAAAATCAAAAATATGTTGCGTGCCCATGGATCACAAAAGGATTACAAAATGCATGTAAAAAGAAAAATACCTTATATAGAGAATTTATAACAATCAGAAGTACAGAAGCTGAAAATAAATACAAGAAATATAAAAATAAATTAACTAGTATTTTGAGGTCATGTAAAAAGGAATATTATGAGAAATTATTAAATATGAATAAAAATAATATTAAAGGGATTTGGAAAACATTAAATACCATCATTAAAAATGGTTCTAGGCAGTCAAATTATCCTTCGTATTTCGTTAACAATGATAAAAATATTAGTAACATGAGTGATGTGGTTAATGAGTTCAATAAATTCTTTGTAAGTGTTGGGCCAGATTTGGCTGGTACAATTCCTGATATAACAGATTCTGCAGAGAAAGAAACTAAACTCATTGACTGTAATCCTCATTCAATGTTTTTAACGGTGGTAGAAGAAAAGGAAATCATTGATATTGTTGGGAAATCACAAACAAAAAATTCTACAGACTCTGATGACATTGACATGGAAATCGTTAAGAAAGTGATCAGTGGCATCTCCAAACCCTTAACACACATTTGCAATTTGTCTCTACAAACTGGTGCATTCCCAACACAAATGAAAACAGCTAAAGTAATACCACTGTTTAAAAATGGAGATAGACACCAATTCACAAATTACAGGCCTGTTTCTCTACTTTCACAATTTTCAAAAATACTGGAAAAAGTTTTCATTAATAGACTTGACAAATTTATAGATAAACACAAAATAATAATGGACAGTCAGTATGGTTTCAGACCAAATAGATCAACATCTATGGCATTAATGGAACTAATTGAAAATATCACCAACAATATAGATCAAAGACAATGCACAGTTAGTGTGTTCATTGATCTAAAAAAAGCTTTTGACACAATTAACCATGAAATATTACTTCATAAACTGGAGTACTATGGTATTAGAGGAGTGGTGCTAGAGTGGGTCAGAAGTTATTTGAGAGACAGGCAACAATTTGTGAAGATTGGTGAATATCAATCAGAGTGCCTGGACATTGTTTGCGGAGTTCCACAGGGGTCAGTATTGGGACCAAAGCTGTTTATCCTCTATATCAATGATATATGTAAAACATCTGATATATTGCAGTTTATTTTATTTGCAGATGATACAAATATTTTTTGTGCTGGAGAGAATTCACAGCAGCTTTTGGAAATTGTCACACAAGAAATGATTAAACTAAAAACATGGTTTGACAGAAACAAGTTATCACTAAATTTGAAAAAAACTACATTTATGTTATTTGGAAATTGTAAAAAAGATGCCGGAGCAAAATTGTTAATAAACAATGTTGAAGTAGAGCAAGTTTCTGAAACAAAATTTCTGGGTGTGATAATAGATAACAAAATCTGCTGGAAACCTCAAATAAAGCATATACAAGCTAAACTGTCAAGAAGCATCTCTGTACTGAGTAAAGTTAAACATTTTTTGCCTTCCAAATCACTCCGGGTACTTTACTGTTCACTTATATTGCCATATTTAGAATACTGTGTGGAAATCTGGGGAAATACATACAAAACTTCACTTCAACCACTATGTAAAACTCAGAAAAAAGCAATCAGGATTATTACTAAAGCAGGATTTAGAGACCACACTAACATCATGTTCTTGAAATTAAAAATTCTGAAGTTTATGGATCTTATAAAATATAAAACTGCAAAAATTATGTACAAAGCCAGATACAATATGTTACCAGGAAATGTACAGAGGATGTTTTTTGACAGAGACGGGGACTATGCATTGAGGGGAAAATTCAATCTGAAGACTCTTAAAGCACGGACACAGGTTAAAACCTTTTGTGTTACTATTTATGGGGTAAAACTGTGGAACAGTTTTACTGTGGACCTACAGCAATGTTCAAGCATTAGTCAGTTTATAAAGATGTTTCGAAAACTGATTTTGGAAGAATATGAAACTGATAAAGTTGATCACCCATTGTATATATAACTATGCTAAACTGTATCTAAATTATATCTATCACTGTAGCTATGTTTATACATGTTCTCCTTGTTTATTGTGTGGGGTAAGTGATGATGGGAATTAGGTGAATAGTGGGATTCAATAGAACGTTAAGCATGGGGTAGGGATTAATAAGTATGTTATACTTCTTCCTACTCCATTTCAGACCTAATAATTGTCATTTCATGTAATTGAGACTCTGTTTGATTTATTTATTTATTTATTTTTATTTTTATTTTTATATATATTTTTTTATTTTCTTTTCTTTGTTTTATCTGAGCACATACGTGTGTGTACACAGAGTAAATCCAAGTATGTGTACTTGTGTATATATTGTTTTTTTTTTTTTTTTTTTTTTTTGTTTTTGTATATGTCTGAAATAAAGATACTACTACTACTACTACTACTACTACTACTGTGCTTCAACATAATATTACCGTATTGTGTGTGTATAACCTCTTTTTAAGTTTTGTGGATATTATACATGGTTATGCTGAGGATATGTCGGCCAATTTCCACTGGAAATGTCTTTTGGTTAAACTGTCAGCAAGGAATTTGCACTGTTAAATTTTTATATAACTTTAATGCACATAATAAACAGCTGCTTGTTTAAGTGAAAATACATTGATGGGGTTTTTTGCACTAATAAAGTTGTGGAGTTGTAAAGCATTTTGTCTAGTGTCAATTATATCATCAGTTATATCGTTATCGCAAATTTTCAAATGTATATCGTGATAAATATTTTTGGTCATATCGCCCTGCTCTATTTCCTTATATAAATCAGAAAAGGATTACAATATAGATCATTGATCTATATTGTAATCAGAACATTGATCATTTTAAAGTTGTAAAGTTGTAATTCAAGCCAAACTGCCAGGGGCGCTATAGCCTCTACAAAATGCCTTGTGTAGAGAGTTAGTGAAACAAATTATCAGTCGTCTTGTGATACAACATAAATATTCTTTATTGCACAAGGTGTAACCATTGATAGCCTTGCATCTGTCCACTGCCAGGCATTTCATTTTGGACAAATTCTCTCTTCTAATTTTGTGTGGGTTTTTTTTTTTTTTGTCCCCCCATCTGACCAGGCGCAGCTTTTTAAACCTTTTTATCAACGTCCATATATTGATCACCACAATATGTTTGTGTGCTAAAAGAGAAATCATTTCCTTCCTTGTTACTAAAACTGGTTCTGAAGTAAGATTAACTCAGAGAATGTAACCGTGGCGGTTTATGTTGGAAGAACAGCTGTAATCTCTACATTTTCCCTTTTTTCTCAATAGCATTTCAACTTTAATCTCAAAATGATCAATGACACTTCCCCGCTGTTTTTCTTTCCCTTTTTCTTTCTCCCTTTTCTTTTCCCCAGTCAAATCTGTCCCGTGTTTAGCAAGTGAAAATAAAATAAAATAAACAATAAAAGCAAAGGTGAATCAAATAGACCATTACGGCAAGGTTGGGATGGTCCATTTGGTAAAGTAAATCCGTTGGCCATCTTTCTTTGCCTTTAGATAATAATTCTGATGGCAAAAGAACCAAACGCGACAGGTGAGAAAAAAGAAATGGAAAAAAAACCCCCATCAATGACAATGTTTTTGTTTTTTTGTTCTTTTTTAAATTGTGACCCTAAAACTCTGTCTGTATGTTCATTTATATACTTGCTACTTGGTTGGGACTCCTTTTCCACAAATGTCTACCTCAGTGTGGTGTGCCATTACCTTGTGGCACAGCTGAGATGTTACTAAAGGCCATGTTGCTTTGATAATGGCCTTTAGCTCTTCTTTATTTTGAAGTTGACATTTACTCATCTTCCTCTTGACAGTACTCCATAGAGGCCCTGTGGGGTTCAGGTCATGCAAGCTGGCTGACCAGTCAGGGTAACAACATGGTAGATATGGTACAAGTTTTGGCACTGTGGGCAGGCACCAAGTCTTGCTGGAAAATGAAGTTGGCATTTCTATAAAGCTCAAATCATCACAGACTGTGGAATTTTGACACTGAACTTCAAACACCTTGGACTCTAAGATGAGAAAATAGACTGTTGCTCAGTGGTTCAAAGGCTTTTCAGATAAAAGTAAATTGTACCTCTTCAATCTTCACCCAGACTCCAGGACCTTGATTTAGAAACAAAATCTACAAAGATACTTGATATTAGGAATGCAACAGTGGTAGCTCCTTTCCTGAAGAAGCCCCTTTCTGTACATGGTGGTTCATGATGCACTGACACCAGCCTCGGTCCACTACTTATGAAGCTTCCTAGTTTCTTGAATTGACTTTTCTTGACAACCCTGTCAAGACTGAAATCATCTCTGTTGCCTTTTCACGTTTTCCTAGCACACACTTCTCTTCCAGGCATGTTTCAATCAAAATGCTTTGATATAGCACTCTGCTAACAGTCAACTATAATGAGCAATAATTTGGAATCATTAGAATTAAAGCAAATAAGACCTGAAATGTATATAGATAAGGTGACAAGTTCACAGTGCATTTTTCTCACTTTTTAGCTTCCAGTTCCCATCTTTTCATGATTTAGAGCACAGCAGTGATATAAGCACAATCACCTTTTGTCCTCTGGCCCATTTCTTAAGGTCTTATTAACATTGCTTGGTTTTCAGATTTGGCTTTGATATATTGACAGGAAATTTTGCAGAACGTCAGTCACAGCAAAATGCTTTTGAGTTCATTTTCACATCAGGATTTTTTTTCAATTTACAGGGGGAAGTGGTTCACAAGGGGCCGCTAGTGCCATTGAACAATGACAGTTTTATCCTGAAGATGGTCATCCAAGGTAATGTTTAAACAAGTATCAGCTGTTCGTCAATAAATTCAAATATGTGTGTGTTTTGTCATGCCTTTACTTACTGTTCCCATTACCCTCCGTGTGTTTATGATAATGTGGTGGTTGGTTATCATGTCAAAATTTAGTTTAGTTTAGAGAGACTTTTGCACTCGACATTGTATATAGGTGTTTGCGTTTTATTTTACTTTTTTCATTTTATAATTTTTTTTAAGTAAGACACTGTTTAATTACATCTGACTAAACAGATTTCTTGTGTTGTCCAGCAGTCGATTCAGAATACGAAGAAATTTAGTTTATTATCGCACACACCAAAGAGAACTAGTATATCCTCTTTAGGCAATAGTTTCCCAGTGTTAGTTATAACTAGTAATTCAAGTAGCCTAATAGTGTAGCTCTAGCTATAGTTGCTGTACATAATATAAACTATCAACTGAATTTTAACATGAGACCCATGTCCTTCATCTTTCACTGGGCCTGAGTTCAGTGTTGTCATTTGGAAAAGAGTGGATTTGCTCACTTAGGGTTTCAAAGTTTCTGCCTCAGGCGGAGGAGTCCACATACATTATCTCAGCTTCATGTTCATGTGTAGAGGAAGAGTGGAACAGAAGATTGAAAAATGGTTTGATGCAACTATATGAATTTGGTGAAGAGCAGAAAGCAAAGCTGTGAATTTACAGGTTGATCAGTGTTACTACTGTCACCTTTGCCCACAAGCTGTGGGCATTGACCAAAATAAAAACAATGCAGATGGAAGCAGTAGAAATAAGTTTCTTTCAAAGTGTGTCTGGACTAACCTAAGCGTTGGGGTGAGAAGCTTGCCCATTTGTAAGCGGCTCAGAGTAGAGCTACTGCTCCTCCACATCACAAGTTGAGGTGGCTTGATCATGAGATTAGGACACCTCTAGAATGCCTCATAAATGTGGTGTTTCGGGCATAGCCAAGGACTATTGGCTTTTGTACTTAGACTGCAGCCCCTGCAACTCGACCCCTTGAATTTACCTTTTCCCTTATCCTTTCCAGTTTTAACACATTCGTATGATGTTTTCCAGAAGAAGATTCCATGCTGAACAGCTCATCTCAGAACTCATCTGTCAATGTTGTTTTGTTTGGATCACTGGCCAAGAACTTCAGTCAGTCTGCCAACCAAGGGGTAGGTCTCTGAATTAGGGCTGTGCGCTATGACCAAAATCTCATATCCCGATATAAGAATTCTATCGTCCCGATAACGATATAAATCACAAAAATGTAACATTTTCTGTAAATTCTGTGAATCTCAGGCAGCTCGACTTGTGGAAAGTGTTTCCAGATGCGCGTCATGTAGCTGGAGTCAAGTGTTTTATCCGATGCATGAAACTATACATTTTTAGACATAAGTTGTAACGGCCGCCGTTTTCTTTGTGAGCATTTATTACACAGTGTGCTGCGGGGAAAAGCCTGTTCTAACGTTTGAGTCTAAGGTTTATTTTTTAGCACCTGACGGCTCTTTTTTACTTCTCATCTGTAAATTATCTGCTCTTTCACGTGATTCAGTTTATTTTGAAAAGTCTCAACAGGATCTTGAGCTTTATTGTGAAAGGTTTATGTGGAACATAAACAAGCGGACATGCGATGGTGTTACCGTCGTTGTTGCTAACCGCAACGCATAAAAACAGGCGCTTGTCCGTCCGTAGTGTGGTTATTAGGGATGGGTATTGTTTAGGTTTTATCCGATACCGGTGCCAAACCGGTACTTTTGAAACGGTGCCGGTGCTTAAACGGTGCTCAAACTGGTGCTTAAAGAATGGAGAACACAAAATTGGTCCAAAAACCTCTCATGTTCAGCTGTTTTCCACTTTTTCTTTGGTCATTTTAGCCTTTTTGGCCAGGGTGAAGGGAGTATCTGCCATCAAACAAGAAGACAGCCGCATGTAGCTATGATGATGTTTGCTAGTTCACCTTACATGCATTAATGTAATAACGTGGTTAGCCTACTCAACGTAAATTACACACAAACAACATTAAGCTACTCACGCAGAGAAGAACGGCTGCTGCTGCCATCATCATCAGTCATCATTTCTGCTACACTGGCAGGGCTACGGCTACACCCGCAGTAGATGTGCACGGTGTGAGGTCTCGCAGCAAGCTATCAAATACGGCGCATTTCTCGGCTTTTAAAAAAAACGCTATGCGTCACCAGGTGTTTCATTGGATTTGAGGTGTTACCTCCTGTGCACAGTATCACAATATCAGCTTAAAGCACTTGTTGCAGGCTGCTGAGTTTGCATCTTTTGCTGTGAAGTACAGCCAGACTTTTGACCGCTTCGCCTTGGGCATTTTTAATCTGTAGCTCTGCTCTAAAAGAACGTACGTACCTGGACGGTACTCAGTAAAAAAAAAGCACCGAAATAAAGCACCGAAATGTGCGCTGCTTTTCGGTCTGGTTACTACCGTTTATGTCAGAACCGGTGCCATCATGGCACCGGATACCGGTACCCATCCCTAGTGGTTATATAAAATATAAGAGAAAGAGAGAACTTGAAGAAATCAATATAGCCACTACAGTGACCATCAAAATGATGAAAAAATATTGCCGTAAACAGTTTATTTTGCGACACCACGAAACAAACGATAGTGTAAAATGAAACAATAGACGTTTTTATATCGTCATCCGATACATATCGTTATATCGAACAGCCCTACTCTGAATCTTCAAAAATAAGTCATTTTAGACTTTTGTCTTCACAAAGCATCAGGGCTGAATGAGATGGAGTAATAAATGTTGCATTTTAAAGTTTGTATTATTTACATTGAAAAACTAAGGAGTGGTTTTGTTAGAAACATCTAAAAAAGCCAGCACAGTTCTGGAAAAACATTCTTTGTACAGATGAAATCAAGATCAACCTCTACTAGAAAGGCAAGAAAAAAGTTTGGAGAAGGTGTAGAACAGCTCACGATCCAAAGCAAACCATAAACACAGCGAAGGCAGTGCGATGGTTTGGGCATGTATGGCTGCCAGCGACACTAGTGTTTATTAACCCTTTCATGCATAGCGGTCACTACAGTGGACAGCTATTCAAAGACTGTTTTTATTGTATTTGTGTCAGTGTTGATGGTATACTTGTACATAAACCACTACATTGGACACTGATGTGTCACTCAATACCCTGCCATCCACTGGTCGTTTAATGTTACTATAGATATGTTTCATTGTAATTATTGTTATTTAATCCCTAATAATGGCTAAAGATGAGGTTGTCATAAATCATGCATGAAAGAGTTGATGATGTGACACAGGACAGAAGCAGCTGAATGAATTCTGAGGTGTCTGTCTGACATACTGTCTGCCCAAATTGAGCTAAATGCAGTCAAATTGATGGAGGAGTTTTATTATACAGATGAACAATGACCCAAAACATACAGCCAAAGCAACCCATGAGTTTATTAAAGCAAAGAAGTGGAATATTCTTAAATGGCCAAGTCAGTCACCTGATCCCAACTGAGCATTTCACTTGTTGAAGGCTAAACTTTGGATAGAAAGGCCCAGAAACAAACAGCAACTGAAAGCCACTGCAGTAAAGGCTGGCAGAGCATTAGAAAGGAGGAAACCCAACATCTGGTGATGTCACTGACATGAAGGGATTGTTTTTAAAAAGAAATGCTTTAGTTCCTCACATTTTTGGTGCAATCTTTTTGTCCAACCCACTGAATTAAAGCCGAACCGCAACTGCATCTGAGTTGTTTACCTAAAATTTATTGTGTTAATGTACAAAACCAAAATTAGAAAAAAGGGATCTGTGTCCAAATATTTATCGATCTAACTGTATATTTGCTATTTCCAGTCAGTACTGTTTTGCCAATGTTACAAGTGGCTCTACTTTGCAACAAAATTGGGAGTCCACACAACTAAGTTACGCATTAACTATTTTATTTGCAAAAGGTAGAAACGGGTCATAAATCAGTAAACAGTGGTGAGGTGGTTGCTTGAGGGTCTATCAGACTGGGAGGCTGTTTACCATGTGAGGAGCAGCAAGAGAAAAACATGTCAGTGCTTTATAATGGCCTTTATTATTAGCTCCTGATGACAACCAGTTGGCTAGAAATTCTTCGCTCTGCCCATGAGTCACATAATCTAACAAAATAGATTAGGAGGCTCATCACACCATTTAGAAAAAAATGTTAAAATAATGTTCACATCAAATGTCTTCACGAAGTCTAAGGAACACAGGCCATATCAAATTTTTGACCAAAAAGATTTGGCTTTGGTTTTATTTTAAGAGACTTGAGCTGTTCTAGCTGTTATTAGTGAGTTGTTATTAGTCTTTAGTAAACACTTAAATGCAGGGTTTGGGATTTGCCAATGATTGCCGCAACTGTGAGAGACCAAATGAAACTATCCATAATAATATTTTTTTTGTTATTTCTGAAGTTATTCAACTTATCTATGATGTTACTTTGTAAAAAAAATAATACTTTTATTCATTAAAGACTAACCCCTACAGTAACTACATTTAAGGAATACTGGTAGATGATTGGTTTAGAAACTGCCAACCCTCACTCATCTTTTATCTTGGTCTAATTATTATGATTAATCACTGGCTCTCCCACACATTGTCTTTTGTCCTGTCTTCCTCTTCTCACCCCAACCGGTCGTGGCAGATGGCCGCCCCTCTCTGTGCCTGGTTCTGCCAGATTTTTTTCCCTGTTAAGGGAGTTTTTCCTTCCCACCAATGTTACGGAAGTGGAGGAAGCGCAGTTTTTGTCTTTCCCCATATTTCAAAAGTGCTTCATCTTTTTACTATGACTGTCGCCCGGCATAATTTGCAGATGATAATGGTTTTAGCCGCTGCGATGCTTTCGACCAAAACAGGTGCAACTTGATGACATCATCAACATGCGCTATCACGGTATAGTCAAAATCTCTATCATTGGCCAAATTTATATAGTTTCTATCGTATATCGTTTATATCGCCCACCCCTAATGGAAATTATAATTTTCTTTCATAAAACCTGTTACTTAAATGTCTAATGAGCTGAGGGGCATTCATGTGATTTGTGGATGAATATAACATTATTTCTTTTTTGTTTTGATTAGCTGAATCACTTTGCACATAGAGTATTTGAAGAAATCAGTGGTGAGTTGTGTTTGTGTCTCTGATTGTTTGAAGTAATGGAATCTTATGTTCTAAAAAATACAATAGTATAAAGTATATGTTATCAATGTTATCTTGTGAATTTTATTTTATTGTAATAACAAATATTTGCAAAGAGCAAAGACTTGTCATGTCTCCAGGACATGTCTCCATTTGGTAATATTAGAGACTGGATTTTAACACTTTAAATAGCTTTAAAGAGTAGACTTTAATGGTGAGCTCTGTTCTGTCCTGATTAGTCCCTCATGTTTCAAGTGTAACACTAAAATATCTCAGTTAGCTCCTGTCAGTTTTGCTCCAACTCACTGTGACAGTCTGCTATGATACTGTACTGTATAATATCTGTGACATTTTTGCAGAGTTGAATTTGTTTGTGTCCAGGGCAGAGACATTGAGTACATCAACGATAATCCTCCCCAGCTGCATATCACTATGTTTCTGGTTTCCTCACAGTAGCATTTTCATGGAACTCAAGCTCCCATAAAGCTTGTTAAAGGCAAGAAGTCATCACAGCTTGAGCTGTTGCACTCAGCCATATATCCCAGAGATTTTGTCAGGCTGTGTCTCTGTAACATGATTATTCAGAGTATCTGCTGTCCCCTTGTCAGCCCTGAGGGGAGGCTTTGAAGCCATATTGGGGTAGCTGACATGCCAAACAAAAGACAATCTACACTTTTCACACCAGCTTATCATCTGTGGGATGTGTTGATGTCTTGCTCCCAACACAAAAGTCTCTCAGGGTGCAATATTTGCTGCTCCAATTCTCCCTCTGGAAGAAAAGTTGCATGATTTGTCTCTCAGCTCTCTGGGTTTAAATCCCTGATTTCTCCTGTTGTTGTTTTTTTAATCTTGTGTTTTCTTACAGGATGTAGTGGTGGCCTCTGGCTTCACTGTGGGCAAATCTCCCACAGTTCATAAGGACAATCTGCACCCCTGTAACCTGCTGCTAACAGAAGATGGAGCCTGCATTTATGTAAGGACCACTAACTAATATAATGTATACATTAGCATTAGGCATTAATGGAAAAATTCTGTTTCATATTCACAATTTGACAGTTCTTTGATGCTCCCTGTCTTTAATTTATTCTTCAGAACTTTTTATATATGTTGACTCATATATTTTTGTGTTTAAAAAGCAACACTAATCATCCCTACATCAATTTTCTTAACTACTTGTCAGCTGACTAATTTCATCATAAATAATCAAGATTATAATATTAACTAAAACAGGGGTCGGCAACCTTTCTGATGGCGAGTGCCATTTAAAATTTCCTCAGAGGTCAGTGTGCCATATGATTGCATTAGCAATAAATTTAATAACGCTCTGTATTAACAGTTACACACTATATAGAACAACTTTATATAATTATATTTGTTCACAGATGTTGGCAGCTATCAGCGAATAGTTATCAGCTATTTTGAAACAAAGAAAGACACTTTTTATCCATAACAAAGACTCCATAACAGCAAATGGACTGTAAAACAGAAAATACAAATGCTATTTATGGTCTCCTCACAACAATGATAAGAAAAATAAACTGGGCCAATATGGCATGTTTGTTAATACACTCTGATCTCTGGTCTCCCACTCAGAGACACAGGTCTCCAAGTGTCCAGCATTCTGACGGCTACCTGAGGACACTCTTCATGTGAGAGAGAAAATCTGCTCACACAGATATGTAGAGCCAAATACTGTCAATAATGCCTCTGCAATGTTCTGAAGCCAGTTAAACTTGTCAGGTAGTGATGTCCAGCAGGTGAAAATGCAAGCTCCATGAACACGCACAGCTATGGATTCCAGCTGCTTCAATGTTGCATTAACTGGCATTAACTCAGCCAGTTAATGCGAGACAAACCCAGCTACTCATTAAAGATTTCTGGTTTGATCAGAAAATAAAACATTGGTCCATGCACCTGAAAGTCCCAAAAATGCATTGTGTCTCGAGTCTACGGATGTAGACAGTAAGTTATTTTTAGCCAATTACAAGTTGAATCTGGTACTTGGGGTTGTTAGTTAAGAAGAGGCACAACTAATGTGTCTATGCGAGCTAATTTGCGATGTGCACCGCTGGCGCGGCCATTTATTTTTTGATGCACCTTCTCAGATTAATTCACTGCGTGTCGTGCCCAGGGCTGGACTGGGACAAAAAAACAGCCCAGGCATTTTGACTAAAGACCGGCCCACCAGGTATTAAAGCCATAAAGCCTTTGAATGAAAACAAACGCTGTTGTGACAGTTAGAGCAGGGCAATATGACCAAAAATATTTATCACGATATACATTTGAAAATTTGCGATAACGATATAACTGATGATATAATTGACACTAGACAAAATACTTTACAACTCCACAACTTTATTAGTGCAAAAAACCCCATCAATGTATTTTCACTTAAACAAGCAGCTGTTTTTTTATGTGCATTAAAGTTATTTAAAAATTTAACAGTGCAAATTCCTTGCTGACAGTTTAACCAAAAGGCATTTCCAGTGGAAATTGGCCGATATATCCTCAGCATAACCATGTATAATATCCACAAAACTTAAAAAGAGGTTATACACACACAATACGGTAATATTATGTTGAAGCACAGTACGTATCACTCCGCGAGGCGCCTGCCTAATATAGCCGTAATACTCCGACAATCCATCAAGCGGGTTTGTAGCTTAGCAATTAGCAAAGTCGTACTAAAACATTTGACAGATTTTCGAGCGCCGTGTACGACATAAAATCGTTTCGAGGTCAATAAACACAACCAGAATTCATACATAAGGCACACGGGATTATAAGGGGCACTGTCAATTTTCAGAAAAATCAAAGGATTGATTTTAAGTGTGCCGTATTTTCCAAACAACACGGTAATAACAACGGCCCGGTAGCATGCTCTACCAAAAATAGTGCTTTGTTGTGTATCTGACGGACGAAAGCTAAACCAGTTCCACACCACTGAAGTTGTAGCATTTTTACAAACCAATTCTGGTTCATCCGTTTCATTTAACGACCCTCTTTCGTTCTTCTCATTCTGCGTCGCCGCCATGTGCCTATGTAAACATAGGCACTGCGCATGCACGTTTTACCCATATTCTATTGCGATATTTCATTTTCCTATCGTTGCCCAAAATTACACCGGTATTACCGTGAACGGTATGATATAGCCCAGCCCTAGTGACAGTGATGTACACTGTCTTGTTGGTATATGTATGATTTCTATACATTTTACATCAGATAAAAACTTTGGTTGTAAGATTCAGATAATTATTTAATAACAGACAGACATTTTAAATGAGAATAAGAAAGAAAAGTATTTCTTTGTGCCCACCTCTCCCTGTTAATGCCCTACCTGGCCCCCCTGGCAAAACTTTGCTAGATCCGCCCCTGCACAGTTACCAGCTCTCAGCTACATAAAAAAAAGGATCCTGGTGTTATTTGTCTCTCAGAAACAGTTCATAACTTCCCTTCAACTCATTCAAGTCACCTAAAAGGTAAACCTGTTTCTCCATCACCTGTTCAGCTCTGATGATTCAGTAAGGACATCTACTGGTTTCATCCTCATGTTTCCCTCTCACCACATATCCAAACGACATCATGACCAGCAGCTTTTACAGCTGTGGCTCCAGCAAACATTAGCTGATACTAGAAATTAATATTAAATAAATTCTAACAACAGCTGATCAAGCTTAAACGTGCTGGTGTTAGTTAGCACGACATCCAGCAGTTTCCTCTTTCTCGT
This sequence comes from Neolamprologus brichardi, assembly GCF_056152115.1. Taxonomy (NCBI): domain Eukaryota; kingdom Metazoa; phylum Chordata; class Actinopteri; order Cichliformes; family Cichlidae; genus Neolamprologus; species Neolamprologus brichardi. Next base: position 25,133,479 of record NC_142110.1, read on the forward strand.
GCAAAGTGAGCGATAAACAAACAAGAGAGAAAAGCCGATCAGCTGATCATTAATCAGTTTCATGATTAAAATAGCAACAGGAGAGAGAGGGGGAGAGAATGAGAGAAGAAGAGGCAGCTGTGCAGCAAAGACACAGAAAAACTTGAGGTTACTCTATTCCGTAACCCCCGTTCTCTGATAACATGAGTGAGGTGTCTCACTATGGGGAACGCTCTCTCAGCGTTGTCCCCAGAAGCCTCTATATCATTACTCCAGCCAGTATTGGCTGGCAGTCGTGACGCTTGCGTCAGGGAGGGGCCACCCTCCTCCCTATAAAAGGGTGTGACGCAGCGTCACCCGTCATTCAAGATAAGCTCACCTCTTCCTCGCTTCGTGCAAGGAGGGTGATCTGGTGAGACACCTCACTCATGTTATCAGAGAACGGGGGTTACGCAATAGAGTAACCTCAAGTTCTCTTTCAACCATTCGTTTCGGTGTCTCACTATGGGGATATGCAGACTCCCGTATTGCCAGATAAGCCCATCTGAACGACTGACTGCCAATTTAGGAGGTCTCGTGGGGACCCACACTTAACACAGTGTGGGCTAGAGACGGTGCAGTGACATCCAACCTGTAAAACCTTGCAAAGGTCAAAGGTGAAGCCCAGCTTCACCTTTGACCTTGACATATCTCTTCTATAGAGACACCCCTAAAAAGGGCCCAAGAGGTTGCCATCCCTCTGGCACAATGAGCACGAAGTCCCTCCGGGGAGGGGGCAGACCCGTGCTGGAATAAGCCAATTGGATCGCCTCAACAATCCAGTGGGAAATGCGTTGTTTGCTAACGGGCTTGCCAAGATGTGGTTTAGCCCAGGAAACAAACAGCTGATCCGACCTCCTGAAAGCCTCTCTATATAGGTACATAAAGCCCTAACTGGACAGAGAGCATGTAGGCGCTCCTGTTCAGGGGAGGAGAAAGGAGGAGGGCAAAAAGCTTCCAGCTCCAATGGGGTGCATTGGAGATAAGGATTTTTGGGCACAAAGGCTGGATTTGGCCCGAGTGTGACTCTAGAGTTATCCCGCGTGAATCGGGTGGACTCTTTGTGTATTGACAGCGCATGAATATCACTGACACGCTCCGCAGATGCGAGAGCCAGGAGCAATGCAGTCTTCAAAGACAGGATTTTTATTTCCACCTGTTTTAGTGGTTCAAATGGTGGCTGTGAAACTGCCCCCCAGCACCAGGGATAAATCCCACGTGGGAACGAGAGGTTTAGACACTGGGTGGAGCCGTCGTGCCCCTTTCATGAAACGGCAGACTAGCAGGTGATGGCTCACTGGGCCATCCACGAAGCCCACATGGCAGGCTGAAATGGCTGCTAGATATACTTTAATTGTGGAAAAGGCCTTTCCTTTATCTAACAGTTCTTGGAGAAAGGAGAGAATTGTTGTCACAGAGCACTGAAAGGAGAGAGTGTGAGACTTTCCACACCATTCCTCAAATACCCTCCACTTGTTCTCATACAATGATCTTGTGGAGGGGGCTCTAGCACTCTGAATAGTGGCTATAACACCCTGGGGGAGTCCTGCCGTACTCAGATTCAACCTCTCACGGGCCAAGCCCACAGGGCAAGTTTTTTTCACCCTCGGGGTGAGGGTGAAAAGTCTCCCCCCTGGCTTGGGAGACTAGGTCTCGTCGGAGAGGGAGAGGCCAAGGTTCGCTCCACAAGAGGGGCATAATCTCTGCTAACCAATGGGACCTCATCCACCTTGGGGCGATCAATATCATTGTTAGCCCTCTCTCTCTCACTCTGGTTAGAGTGGGAGAAATTAAGGCCAGCGGAGGGAACGCATAAAGCATAGCATGTGGCCAGTTGTGAGCTAATGCGTCTACCCCTAGCGGAGCCTCCTGGTCCCTCAGGGAGAAATACAGTGGACACTGAGCGTTCTTCCTCGAGGCAAACAGATCGACCTGTGGCTGGCCAAAGCGGGTCCAGATTTGGGTCACCACATGTGGGTGCAGGGTCCAGTCCCCGTTCTGCGGGTTTCCCCTGGACATTAAGTCTGCTCCCAAGTTCAGAGCTCCTGGAATGTGAGTAGCTCTCAGTGACAACAGATTGATGCTGCTCCACATGATCAGTCTGCGAGCCAGCATGTGCAAAGGACGGGAACGTAACCCGCCCTGTCTGTTAATGTATGCCACAACAGTGGTGTTGTCTGTTCTGATCAGAACATGGTGGTTTCTCAACAGGGGAAGGAAGTGTCTCAGTGCTAGAAATGCTGCTAGCAATTCTAGCCAATTTATGTGAGCACCCCTCTGTTGTGAGTCCCAGTTGCCGCTCACTGCTCTGCCCTCGTGAGTGGCACCCCAGCCCGTGAGACTCGCGTCCGTGGTCACCACCTTTCTGGCTGTGACAGCCCCCAGTGACCCCCCCCCCCCCGAGTGAGAAATGTGGGATTTCTCCAACAGTGGAGTGCTGCAGCGCAGTCTGCTGTCACTCTGATATAGCGGTAGGTATGGCGCTTTCGATTCAGTCTCAGTGATGCAACCCATCGCTGAAATTCCCTCATATGCAGTCTGCCTAGTGGGATGACTGCCAGTGAAGACGCCATTAATCCCAGCATCTGCAGGTATTTTCTGAATGGGAGACATCTTCCCAACTGAAAAATGCCGGCATGTGATAGCATTTTTTTTACTCTGTCCACAGAAAGACACGCTCTGTACGAGGCGGCGTTTAGAGCTATTCCTATGAAAGAGATGGCCTGAGCTGGCTGCAGGACACTCTTTTGGTAGTTTATGGTGAAACCCAGAGCCATCAGATGATCCACTGTCAACCTGGTGTGCTCTCTTCCCATTATTTCGGACTCTGATAGCAGCAGCCAATCGTCTATGTATGTTGCTATGCGGATGCCCCACCTCTTCAGTGGGGCTATGGCTGCCTCTGTGCATTTCACAAATACCCGAGGGCTCAGTGAGAGACCAAACGGCAGGACCTGGTACTCGTACATTCTGCCCTGAAACGCAAAGCGCAGGAATTTTCTTTGAGGTGGGTAAATAGTGATGTGAAAGTGCAGCAGAGTGGTGGTCGTCAACGTCCTGAATTTGTATGACCTCAGATGCTGATTCAGAGCCCGTAGGTCCAGTATCGGACGCAGTCCCCCTCCCTTCTTGGGCACGAGAAAATACTTTGAGTAAAAGCCGCATTGGCTCTGCTCCTGGGGTATTTCTCGTACTGCTCCCTTTGATAGCAAGGTAGTTATTTCTTCTTGCAGGATCCTGGCTGATTCGCCTTTTGCAAGAGAGAAAATTACTTTGTGAAAACTGGGAGGGGTGGTTGCGAATTGCAAACGATAGCCTCGCTCTAATGTCCTTACAACCCATTCTGGCGCAGCGAGAGCTCGCCATTTCTCTATTCTTGCTGACAGCGGCCCCAAAGACAGGCACTCCACAGTAGACGGAGCTCTGGCTCCCTCTTGTGGCGGAAACTGGTCCTTCGGGCCAGACCCGACTGCGCATGCGCGGGCGGCCCGCGCTTGACCAGCACCTATGGGGCCGGACACCACTGAGGGAATCAACCCCGGTGGTGTCTGGGTGCGTGGGGGCATTATGTTTTTCAACATACTTTCTGTGTTTTTCACACATTTTTCCCGTGCCCTTGGCGACATGCCTGGATGCAACGGGTGAGTTTTTAATAAACAGTGTGTTTTGTGAGACAGACATGCTTGATTCAGCTGAACAGTGTCTCGCCGTCTCTTTGTTGAAATGCGCTCTGTGGGATCCAACTCGAGTCCCAGGCGCTGAAAGGTGGAGGCAGAACACACTTCTCCGAACGGGCTCCGGAACTGAGCCCTGGAGTGAACTTGGAGCCCGGGCTGGTCCGGCTCCAATCTCCCCGTGGGGGATGTTAGGCAGTCCGCTTCTTCTTGCGGTCCGACTGCTTGGCTGGTGGTGGGGCACCCTGAGCGGCAGCAGGCGGGACGTGTTTCCTGGGCCAGTGGGTCTTAGGGTTTTGCGATCCTAGGGGACCCTGGGCCGCGACCTGCGGGGCTGGGCGGCGAGGAATTTTAAACGTCGGCATGCCGGCTGGACGGCTGGTGACCTGAGTGAACGTGCGGCGACTGGGTGGAGGCGCAGCCTGGGTCTTCCTAGGGAGACACAGCTGCAGGGCCTCTCCCTCTTTCTTTTTCTCCTCACACCGTCTTTGCATGGTGGCAACGGCGGTCCCAAAAAGCCCAGCGGGGTCGATGCTTTCGTCCAGTATGTCACGTTTTTCTCTGTCCGAAAGCCCCGACAAGTTCAGCCATCTTGCCCTCTCCTGTAGGACGATGATGCTGAGGGCTCTGCCCGCCGCTTGTACTGCTGCTCTAGTGAGGTGGAGACACTGGTCCGTAACTACGCCCAGCTCTTCCCACAGCTCGCTAGCATCCGGGTTCGCAGCAGCCTGGTCCTGGAGCTCCGCCGAGTAGGCTAGCAGGAGCGATGAGGCGTTCAATGCCCTCGCGGTGGTGGCAACCGATTTATACGCCTTGTCAGCCAGGGAGGACTGCAGGCATTCGGCCTTGGAGGGCAGGGACGGACCAGATGACATGGAAAGTTTCTGGTTTGGGTGGAGATGAGAAGCCACCAGATTCTCCACTGTGGGAATTTGGTAGATGCCCTTCTCTTTCATTCCAGCGCAGTCAAACGCCGCCGCTCCCTGCACGGGGTTGGGTGACGAAAATGGCTTTGCCCAGCAGCGTGTGACCTCGTCCACGCATTCGGGGAAAAGCGGCAGTACCTGCTTAGTAGTGCGCTTTGCTACGGGGAGCCTTTTACCCTCGTATCGTGAGGTGGAGGTCTCCGTTGTCACCGCGGGCCATGGGATTGCCAGCTTTTCAGCTGCCCGTTTTGCAACGTCAAATAGCTCCATGCCGCGGGACTGTGGACTTAGGGTTATCACAATCGGCTCCTTGTGTCGCAGAATTCCGACCAGAGGAGGCAAAGAAAACGTCGTCATCCTCGTCCGAGACGAGATGTTCCGACGCTCCCTCAGAGGATTCGCTGAGTAGCTCGTCATTAGCCTCGAGAGAAACAAACATAGCTTCGCAGCTGACCTCGGCATCATCCACCAGCGGGAGGACGATATCTCGTCGCCCCAGCTGGTGCCTGGTGTGGCGGACTCAGTGTGCTCCATCGGTGGGCCGACTGGAGACAGCATTGGGTCCTTCCTCGACAGGCTAGCCTGGCGGGCTAGCCTTCAGCGAAGGCTTTTTTGGGTGAAGCGAGCGCAGTGTTCGCATATACCCGGTGTGGAAATAGCTGCTTGGGCGTGTTGCAGCCCGAGGCACATCACACACGTGTCATGTGTATCTGAACCTGAGATTTTGCAACCGCAGGGGCAAATTCTGGGCAGCGGTTTGCAGTCTGCCATATTAAGGAAGCTTGGTGTAGCTAGCTTGGAATGGCTGGACGGCTAACGCTGATCTTTTTTTTTTTTTTTTCTTTTCTTCTCTCGGTCGGGTAGCTATGGTGAGCTAGTATGACCTAGCTAGTGTGGTGGCTAGCGCTTGTGCTACTTGGCTTGGTGACCGTGTGTAGCAAAGACAGTTAGCTTGGTCAGCTAACTGTTGTGCTAGATGCGTGGTGGCAGCTAGCACACTCTCCGACCTGGCTCTGTGGTGAAGAGCAGGCGACTCGAAATGCGAGCCGTGCTAGCGCCCGGTGACCAAGGTGTTAGCTTGCTCGTGTGGACAGTTAAGCTAGCACTCACGTTCACAGTCAGGAGAGATGAGGTTTCTAAGAAGCGAGAAGAGGAAATTGAATGACGGGTGACGCTGCGTCACACCCTTTTATAGGGAGGAGGGTGGCCCCTCCCTGACGCAAGCGTCACGACTGCCAGCCAATACTGGCTGGAGTAATGATATAGAGGCTTCTGAGGACAACGCTGAGAGAGCGTTCCCCATAGTGAGACACCGAAACGAATGTTTGAAAGAGAACTCCAGCTTTGTGTCTTTTTCATTCTAGCTGAAGTCCGGGACAAACTGCGTCCCCTCTCAGCTCAACACGAAACGCGTAATATTTCCTCTAAATACGAGAGGATTCTGTCTTTTTACGGGACGGTTGGCAACTCTACTAACTAACCTTATGAATAAAATAAAGTTCAACATCAGTAACATCAAAGCACCCACCCAGCTGTATAGAAACTCCGTCATGCTAGCTAGTACGCAGTACATGTTATTGTAACTGACTGTAAAAAGTCAGAACAACGAAAATAAACTCCACCTAAACTTGGTTTATATCTGACCCAGATAGACTGCAGGTCATAACTTCCTACCTGAAGTTCAGTTCACCTGACACTCTGACCGGCAGCCGCCTCGGGGCTCTCCTCCTCCTGCCTCCCCTCTCCCTCAGCCACCTTCTGGCCTCCACCACTTGCTAATGTTACTGAATCTGTGGAAGCTCCGCCATAGCCCCCACCAAACAACAGAGTTATTTTTACACACCGGCCAGCATCTGGCCAATCCACCACCTTTCATTGTTTATACCATTACAAAAAAAATAAAAAATCATCGGCCCTCTGAGCAAATGGCCAGTCTAGCTATGGTCGTGCCAACAGTTAACCCTAGGGTTGCCGACCCCTGCTGTAGATTCAGTGATCACTCCTGGTTGGAGTGCTGCATGGCTAATATTTCCTAATATTTGTTAATGAGCAATTCAGGGCTATGCAGAACAAAGTGAGCATCAAGCTCCTTGCTAAATCCTGCACTTGATGGTGACTTGTGCAGTTACCTTGAAGTCGGCCTCTAGTGTTGTTCTTCACATCCCCAATTAATTTCTTGTACAGCCCTAAGCATTCCAGGATCCACATGTGAGTCATTGAGTCATAAGCCTTTTTGTAATCAATCCAGGCAGTGCACAGATTGGTCAGTATGGTCTTACAGTCTCGATTGACTGCTCTGTCTACCAGTATCTGGTGTGTCTAGCAATTCCTTTCTGGGCCCCTCATGTACTGAATCATGTGCCTGTTCATTTCAGCCACTATGACGCCGGGACTGGCTGGATGGGATGGTTTCTTCTGGGGATCATAACTGTCTGGCTTTCAGTTAGCCATTCCGGTTGCATCTCGTCCATTAGCTGGTTCATATGTGCTGCCAGGCATTCATCAAGTGCAGTTAGCTTATTTAACCAATAGATGTCTTTACCAACTGTCACTGCTGTCTTCCTCTGTGTCATGTGGGAATCTCTAAGCTCCTGCATTCATGCACAACAAACAAAAATGATACCACAGCACACCATGTGCCAGCAACCTTGAGCAAAGAAGTCAGATAGATGTAAATAAACCTTTTTTCGATAACTCTCCCTCTACCATATATCAATCTCCTTTTATCACATGGCCACGTACAATGCCTACGTGCCATTTTAATTTCACCTACTGATTAAAAGATGTCAAAAAATATATCTTAACCTTTGCAGTAACCATTATTACCTAAATTTACTTCAACCACTCTACAAGGTCAAGAGCACTTCCTAAGAGCATAGAAAAACACTATGTTTAAATAAAAACTACTATTAAGATCATATAACTCCCGCTGGGGGAGAAGACAACCAGTGAGACCACATACAGAGTATTTTTGCTTGCCGAGTCTCACTTTTGTTTGGTCTCCAAAGACCTGAATATTTAGCAGCGTGAGATAGAAGAAACAACTCTAAGTACTCGGAAGATGTCAGTGTTTTCTTATTGCTACATGACAGTTTAAAAGAATTTACCACAGTTAGTGTTTGGGAAAAGGTGTAGCGAGAAACGAGAGGGTGACTAAAGCTGGAAGAGTGAGGGAAATCACCAGAGGACAGAAGGACAACGAAACAACGAAAATAAACTCCACCTCAACTTGGTTTATATCTGACCCAGATAGACTGCAGGTCATAACTTCTTACCTGAAGTTCAGTTCACCTGACGCTCGGACCGGCGGCCGCCTCGGGTCTCTCCTCGTCCTTCCTCCGATCTCCCTCATCCACCTGCTGGCCTCCACCACTTGTTAATTTTACTGAATCTGTGGAAGCTCCGCGATGCCACCACCAAACAACTGAGTTATTTTTACACACCGGCCACCATCTGGCCAATCCAACACCTTTTATTGTTTATACCGTTACAAAAAAAAAATCATTGGGCCACCGAGCAAATGCCCAGTATGCCCAATGGCCAGTCCAGCTATGGTCATGCAATTTGTTAAGCCTTCACGTGCCAACTGTGGCACGCGTGCCTAGGGTTGCCGACCCCTGAACTAAAACATTACATTTGCTGTTATTAATAAGTAACATTTAATCACACATGCTTTACTAATGTGACTACTACTTTTCTGCATGTCCTCCTACAGTCCAAAGATATGCATGTGAGGTTACCTGGTGACTCTAAATTTGCCGTATATCTTAATGCTGTTGCATTGCAAATCACATTGCATTGTGTCTGCCAAGAAGATGTACAGGAAACTTTATAGAGGTCATATAAAGTCATGTTAACAGTTCATTAAAATCCATTTTGATGACGTCCAACAAGGTCTTCAAAATCATCTTAAACATTTATTAGTCAAAAATTGACAAAATGCCTTATAACGTAGGGGGGAAAAAAACACTAAAGCACCTCACCTCTATCTCCTGTCTCCTTTTAGGTGTTGCGTCCAGTGCTTTCTAACCCCAGATCCCCACCAGCCAACAAAAGGAGATCCCCAGTCTCTGCTGAGGTCAGAATGAGTATCCTGTTTAGTTATAGAGATTGCTGGAGTTTGTCTTGGAGGTCTTGTAGCTGTCAGAATGCTTTATGTCATTTAAGGGCTGTCCTAAAGTCACCTTCCGTGAATTGGGATGTCACCAGACTTTTGTGTCTGCCTATTTGTCATTGTTTAACAGCTTCTTTAAGCCTTTAAAAATCCAGCTTTGAATAACTGCTTGCTAGGGATTGGAAGTGAACCGGGTCTTGCAGAAAACCGGTTCTCAGTATTCCAATTCCTTGAAATTCTTGGTCAGTTAATGAGAACACAATGACAATTGATAAGTGAATCAATAAGGAATCGATCAGTGATATCTGTAATGGAATTGAAATTGCTAAACTTGTGTCAGTTCCAATCCTTAAAGCTTGCTATTGCTGTTTTCACAAATGGCTTAAAACATGTACAAATCAGCAGATGATAATAATAAGTATATTTTTAGCTAAAGCCAAAATGCTTAAAAAAAACCCCTCAAATTACATGGTTAATTGTCTAATTGTTTAATTGTCTAAATGACAATATTCAGAAGCCTTAAAATCTAAAGCTGATTTCATACAGAAATTCTGGATTTTTGGCGGATGATTCTTGGCATCTTAGGCCAGCGGTCCCCAACCCCCGGGCCTCGGACTGGTACCGGTCCGTGAGTCGTTTGGTACCGGGCCACGAGAGTTGAGGCTCAGGTGTGAAATGTATGGTTTTCAGGGTTTTTATCGGTTTTCAGCGTTATTTTGTTATCGTTTTTATTGTTAACTCGGTTTTCCTGGGTCTTTTCACGTGTGTTATGAATAAATTTGTTTTATTTAGTTTTTAGTTTTATTTTGTTGTATTTATCCGCAACACGTTAAAGGCCGGTCCGTGAAAATACTGTCGGGCATAAACCGGTCCGTGGCGCAAAAAAGGTTGGGGACCGCTGTCTTAAGCCGTCCCCTCTGTTCAACGATGGCTGTTCACAGGGACTGCTTCACAGTGACTGCTTCTGGGACTTGCTCAGTTGTCTTCAGTCATAATACAAAAGATTAAAGGAGCACAAGGAAGATGTCAGAAATGAACAGATACTTGTTTTTGTATAATTGTAGGTAGTAGCATTTAACACCTCAAATACAGGACATGTATTAAGTTGCAGAATTGATCAGTGTAGAACTGACATGATGTTAACATGCTCATATTGGTGTTTTAACACAGTTTTGCTTCTCCTCAGCTTTCTTCAGCCAAGGCTCCAAAGTACACATATGCCAAACTGGACAGCTTGAAAGCTGGATCTGTTGTCAATGTGTATGGTGTAGTGGTGTTCTTCAAACAGCCTTTTAAGAGCCGTGGTACAGGTCAGTAAAGAACCCATATCAGAGTTTAGTTGGACTTTTAACCAGAAGATAAGGTGGATAAAGCTGTGCTAGTTGCTACTTAAGTAGTTTCACTCAGCAGGCTATTTGTTTCCTTAGTAGCCTTCGTCAAAAAATGCATTTGTCTTCTATCGATGTTTGTGGCAATGTCTGGCATTAAAAACAGAAGCTCTTCATCTCCCCAACCATGTGATCTGCAGCTCAGAAACAGGTTTGCTGTCCTGTATGTACTTATTCACTCTAACCTGTCTATGAAGCCCTCTGAGCATCCACTTTTGCGTCTCTCTCAAAGAATTATTTAAACATTAAAAAAGAACCCCCTCAGATCTTGAGCCCCTGGCATCCCATTGTAAACTTCAGGTAAAGAATTTTGGCGTCATGGTTTTTCTTTATTAATTCACTGTAACTTTAAGATGGATCAAACTATGTTAAATTCAACTTTTAAATTCATGCCTTTATTATATCCAAACTATACTTTTGCAGTCAGTTATAGACTAAATATAACACTGATGGAGGACATTTTTCTGCAAAATAATTATTTTTACTTTTGATACTATATGCAAAATTTTCAAATAATACAATTTTATGTGTACTAAAGTGTTTTCATAGTTCTTTATTACTCCCATTTCTAAAGAAAGTCTCTTATGTAGCATGTATAGAGGCTTGCTTATTTACAGGTGAGTGAAATCAATACTCGTGGTTTGAGTATTGGCATGATTTAAGCACAAAGGAATTCACAAAAAGATTGAGTGAAGGAATAAAGCACACAAAATCAAATTAAGTTATTTTTATTGCTATTCTTGGCAGTGATTATTCCCATGCTGACACTGTTGAAAGACAGCCAAGAGGCCATCGAATATAGTTAAAAATGACAATAAAGGTTTTCACGTGCAACAAAAGTTTAGAGAAATAAACATTTTATTTTTAACCAATTGGATGGAAAGCAGGGGCTGAAGCCTCCTCTCCAACAGAGAGTTGGGGAATGGCTGCAATCACAGCATTGTAAGATGGTAAAAAATGTACCCTTAGACCCCTCCTCGATTCAGAGATGGTCTTTCCCTGTACTTTACCCTCTATGAATGGTACTCATGACCATTGATCAATAGGGTTTGATCAGTGGTTGTTGATCAGTGATCATTAGAATTTGCGTATTAATGATCAGGGAACTGACCTCCCAGCCCATTGTTCATCAGTGGGCTGGTTTCAGTCATTGTAAAATGTACTGTTTATAAGATTGGGGAAACCTGCAGTCAGCTGACACTGAAAAAGTCACTTGAATGAGTGACGAAACGTTTCTCCTACTGAAAACACTACGTCCAGATGAACAGAATCAACCTTTTCGGGCTTCTGTTTAATAGTTTCCCTTCCTACTCACAGTCATTCAGCCAGTCTGATTTCCCAGTTATTTGGGACAATCTGTTGGGGAACAGGTAACAGTAGCTAAACTACTTTCGCTTGCTGGCTAGCTACAGGATTTTCACAGGTGTCGAGCTGTGTCTTCAGTTCACTGAGCTTGGCCTTCAAAGCTAAAGCCAGGTTGCATTAGAAGTATCATTACCAAAAAATCCCAAGGAATAGCTTAACATTTGACCCACTGAGGAGGAAGGTACAGGAGGGACAGGTGAAGAAGACAAGTGTTTTGGTGCTTACTGTCCTAGTCTCTGAAACAGTTGAATTGTTTTTATGGTAGACTAGACACTTTTTTCTGATATCATAAAGTTCTGTTTTCACAGATTTCTGCTCTAGCCTGAAGATTACTGACCACTCTAATGAAAAGATTGGCTGCACCATCTTCTGTGAGAAACTGGAGGACCATCCCAAAATCTTTCAGAATGGAGACATTGTTCGCATGCACAGAGTTAAGGTGCAAGACTGCAGAGTGCTTTTAGTGTGTTTAGTATCTATAATTTGCCCTACTGATTTGTAAATTTTCAGGTGAGAACTAAATATTGCAAAATCACCTCTATTAATAAATAGTAATATTAATGTATTGATGAATAATCTTTATTCATGAGAAATGTAATAACTAATTCTACACCTGTCTACACAGGCTCAAGTTTTCAACAAGTCCATCACGCTGGTCAACACCTTTGGTTTTTCTGTGGTGACATTTGATGGGGTGAAAGGTGCACCGGTTGAACCGCGAACATCCAGCCGTTCATTCCACTTTGACCAAGACGACCAGCGGACGGTGGAGGAGCTACGATCCTGGGCTGCCACTCAGGATCTCTTCGCCTCAGTTACCAGCACAGTCCCGCTGTCTGCTGTTCAGCCCAAAGCTTACTTTGACCTGACCTGCCAGCTCCTGGCCAAGGCCCCTGTTGATACCACCTGCACCTTGTTGAGGGTAAGAAGAAAAGCACTTTTCAATGCCATGTGAATGTTTTTGAAAGAATTTGTTAACCTTTGTTTTCCACGTGGATTAACATCCGTAATCTTGTGGCTTCAACTGGGAAGAGATCTCATGTGTTTTGTTTTGGTACTGATGTGTTTTACTTTACACCTCAGGTTTGAGAACAGAAGCTACGCTGTAAGTGGCGACTGGTTTCCTGCCAGTGATGGGGGAGATAAATTTGAATAGGATTTGGCAGTAAACGCCAGGCTCTTGCCAGTCAGCTCTCACCCACTTCTAGAGTCTGTTGTTATGCAACAACACATACAATCAGGAAAATATGTTTTTCAAATTATAGCAGGCTATTTGATAAAGAAAAGAAAACCTCATCAAAAAGAAGATCAAAACTGTCAGTGGAAAGTGGTGATTCACTCAGACACCAAAAGTGACAATTGGTGGAAGAATACTTGCATCCTTGTAGTCTTGGGATCATGTGTTGGTGCCACCTGACCAGAACCTTCAAATCCAGAACCTTAATGTTGTAAGAGGCCAGTGACAACTCACCATGCATAATCTTTCTCTGGTCCATTTAGTAATGTCTGTTTTCAAATAGCTTTTCGGGCTTTGTGATTCTTTCATGATTCTATTCCAATACAGCGTGACATTGCTTCTGCTTTTTAGGCACCATGTTTGTATTCAGGCATAGAGCTTTTTGTGACTGTACGGGCTGCAAACTGCTGCAAAATTAGAGTGACAGATGACTAGATGAGCATCACCTGCACGTTTCTGTGCTTTTATCAGGTCAAAAATGTGTGTCGTGCTCATTACCTATATCATGTTTTTTTATTTTCCCAGGTGTGGGATGGGACCAGGTGTCCTCACACTCTGCTGAAGGTAACTGTTGAGCCACATGTCACAGAGGGACAGTTGTCCTTCTCCAAGGAGAGGGAGAACCTCATTGCCGATGTCCTCGTCTATGACAACCATGTGGAAGTGGCTAGAAAACTGAAGGTCAGAGATTATAGATAATCCTAGAGCTAAATCTTGTGATTACCCTCAGAAATCACATTCTTCCTTACCTTTACTAATTTACTTTTTGCATATATGGTACGGAAGCCTGTGTGAATAAAAACAAACAAACATATTTTGCAAAGTACACTTGGGTACTGTTATAACTGCAGGTAGCTGATTATTAAATATTTCATTGGCATTACGCTTTCTTTGGTGTCACACAAGGCAATCATTTGACTGCCCCATAAACAGCCCTTATTCTTCTCAAAGAAGCAATTAAAGTAATTGAAAGTAGAAAAAACTGAACGTGTAAATTTATACAATGAAGCCAGAAGGAGGAGCTGCTGAGAGAAACCAGGGGACACGGGTGGTATTAGATGTGTCAGAAGGCCACAATGGCTGCAGGACTACTAGAGCCTTGTTACTTCCCGGATTGATTATTGTAATTCACTTCTTTTTGGTCTTACTCAAAAATCCACCCACAAGCTCCAACGCGTCCAGAACTCTGCTGCCCGTATCATCACCAGGACCCCTTCTGCCCACCACATCACTCCTGTCCTGTCTGCAGCAGCTTCATTGGCTCCCGGTCAAATATCGCATCAATTTCAAAATACTCTTGTACACATTTAAGGCTATTCATCATCTCTCTCCTCCATATCTCTTTGACCTGGTTAAGATCACCGCCCCATCTCGTTGTCTCAGATCTTCTTCTTCCCTTTCACTCTCCGTCCCTTCCCCCCGTCTTGCAACCATGGGGAGCCGGGCTTTCAGCTGCTCTGCTCCACGACTCTGGAATTCCCTACCTCCTGATTTAAGAAACATCTCTTCCTTCTCTCTCTTTAAGTCCAAACTCAAAACCCACTTGTTCAAAATAGCTTATCCCACATAACCTTTCCACTCTCCTATTTTATTTGTTTATGTCTTATGCTTTTATGATTCTCTAAACTTCTTGCTTTTATGTTGCTTTTAAGTGTACAGCGACCTTGAGTGTTTTGAAAGGCGCTTTCAAATAAAATGTATTATTACTTACTTCATACAAACTGGGACAGTAGCTTCTCAAAACAAAGCTGACAATGGTTGGTACATGTAATAATGTTAATAAAGACACAGTCTCAATTCATTTTTCCTACGATAAGCCAGATAAGCTTCAGTATATGCTTATCAGCATTCACAGTATTGTTATTCAAATCTTTACTATTATAATATTTTATTATCTATTTTGTATGTTTTTTGTCGTCTATCTCCTTCAACACCGTTCAACACTGAAAAACCATTCAACCACCGTTAGATTCCTGTTCTTTTGGACATTACTGCTCCTTTTTTACTCATTTTTAACTTTTATATTTTTTAAATTATTCAGCTTTATTCAACAAAAATTTATAAAGTATTTCACTGGGGAGACCCTTCAAATCCTCATTGAACTTACCCATCTTTCAACTCTAACTACTTCCACATACGTTGACCTAGAGCCACCATTCAAACTTTAAAACGAAGCCAAGACATTCAACTAATTAACTTTATTCTTTTTAATATCTTTTATACTTTTTCTTCCATTCCAGTGTAAGTTTCATGGTTTTTTTCCACCTGCTTCAGAGTTTATAATGGGTGTGTATGGGACAGAAAGTTGGAGGTTAGAGTGAGACAGGTCAACTGTTAGAGTGGGAGCAGGGGAAACATTTATCTTAAAATCTTCTCTTTAAACTGCTGCTGTGTCCAGAGTGTTCGGGCTACGGCCATTATTTTACCCTCAAAACATAGCCATCGTTGCACACTTTCATCCAGTGTTATTATTATTGTAGTATATGTTATGGTTCTTTCATGAATGCCACCAATGCACAGCCTCCTCCATGCAACTCTTCCATAGAGTCCAATGTTAAGATGGCTCCCAAAATTGAGCACAAAATTCAGAAAACTGAGAATTTTGTAGACGGGATATGGCTGGCGCTCAATTTTGTCAGTACGATTTGTAGTTTTCTTTTAGGAAGCTTGTTCAGGGTCACTTTTCTGTTTATTTAAACTAGCAGAAGAGTGGTGCGTATCTGTCTCTCTCTCTGTGTGTGTGTGTGTGTGTGTGTGTGTGTGTGTGTGTGTGTGTGGTGCCACTGGTTGGAGTCTCTATAACAGGGGTCGGCAACCTTTCTGATGACGAGTGCCATCTAAAATCAGCGAATAGTTATCAGCTATTTTGAAACAAAAAAGACACTTTTTATCCATAACAAGAACTCCATAACAGCAAATCAGCTGTACAACAGAAAATACAAATGCTATTTATCGTCTCCTCACAACAATGATAAGAAAAATAAACTGGGCCAATATGGCATGTTTGTTAATACAGGGATACACATGTTAATGTGATCTCTGGTCTAACACTGAGAGACACAGGTCTCCCAAGTGTCCAGCATTCAGACGGCTACCTGAGGACTCATGTGAGAGAAAATCTGCTCACACAGATATGTAGAGCCAAATACTGCCAATAATGCCTCTGCAATGTTCTGAAGATAGTTAAACTTGTCAGGTAGTGATGTCCAGCAGGTGAAAATGCAACCTCCATGAACACGCACATCTATGGATTCCAGCTGCTTTGATGTTGCATTAACTGGCATTAACTCAGCCAGTTAATGCGAGACAAACCCAGCTGCAGATTAAAGCTTTCTGGTTTGATCAGAAAATAAAACATTGGTCCACACACCTGAAAGTCCCAAAAACGCCTTGTGAATTATGTCTCGAGTCTACGGATGTATCTGTGTATTTCCGTGGTGCTGATTCTGCGCTGAGCAGACAGCTCCTGCAGCTTTTGAAGTGTCGGAATGTGGAATGCGAGCTGATTTGCGATGTGCACCGCTGGCACGGCCATTTATTTTTTTAATGCACCTTCTCAGATTAATTCACTGCGAGTCATGCCCAGGGCTGGACTGGGACAAAAACTTGGCCCGGGCATTTTGACTAGAGACCGGCCCACCAGGTATTAAAGCCATAAAGCCTTTGACTGAAAACAAACGCTGTTGTGACCGTGATGTACGCTGTCTTGTTGGTATATGTATGATTTCTATACATTTTACGTCAGATAAAAACTTTGGTTGTAAGATTCAGATAATTATTTAATAACAGCCAGACATTTTAAATGAGAATAAGAATGTATTTCTCTGTGCCCCCCTCTCCCTGTTAATGCCCTACCTGGCCCCCCTGGCAAAACTTTGCTAGATCCGCCCCTGCACAGTTACCAGGTGTCAGCTACATTAAAAAAAAAAGGATCCTGGTGTTATTTGTCTCTCAGAAACAGTTGATAACTTCCCTTCAACTCATTCATTCATGTCACCTAAAAGGTAAACCTGTTTCTCCATCACCTGTTCAGCTCTGATGATTCAGTAAGGACATCTCCTGGTTTCATCTTCATGTTTCCTTCTCACCACATATCCAAACCAATATCATGACCAGCAGCTTTTACAGCTGTGGCTCCAGCAAACATTAGCTGATACTAGAAATTAATATTAAATAAATTCTAACAACAGCTGATCAAGCAAAGTGGGCAATAAACAAACAAGAGAGAAAAGCCGATCAGCTGATCATTGATCAGTTTCATGATTGAAGTAGTAACAGGAGAGGGAGGGGGAGAGAATGAGAGAAGAAGAGGCAGCTGTGCAGCGTAACAACAGAATAACTCCAGCTTTGTGTCTTCTTCCATTCTAGCTGAAGTCCGGGACAAACTGTTCCTTTTCAGCTCAATACGAAACGCGTAATATTTTCTATGAATACGGGACGATTCTGTCTTTTTACGGGACGGTTGGCAACTCTACTAACTAACCTTATGAATAAAATAAAGTTCAACATCAGTAACATCAAAGCACCCACCCAGCAGTATATAAACTCCGTCATGCTAGCGAGTACGCAGTACGATTTATTGTAACTGACTGTAAAAAGTCAGCACAACGAAAACAAACTCCACCTCAACTTGGTTTATATCTGACCCAGATAGACTGCAGGTCATAACTTCCTACCTGAAGTTCAGTTCACCTGATACTCGGACCGGCAGCCGCCTCAGGGCTCTCCTCCTCCTGCCTCCCCTTTCTCTCATCCACCTGCTGGCCTCCACCACTTGCTAATTTTACTGAATCTGTGGAAGCTGCCATAGCCACCACCAAACAACTGAGTTATTTTTACACACCGGACAGCATCTGGCCAATCCACCACCTTTTATTGTTTATACCATTACAAAAAATAAATAAATAAATAAATCATCGGCCCACCGAGCAAATGCCGGTATGCTCAATGGCCAGTCCAGCTATGGCCGTGCCAGCAGTTAAGCCTTCACGTGCCAACTGTAGCACGCGTGCCTAGGGTTGCCGACCCCTGCTCTATAGCAACCAGGCTCACACCTGCCTGCTTAATGAGCTCTGTCTGTCACTGCCAAGATTAATATTAAATATTGGCAGTCTTCTGTTTCAACTGCTGCTGTGTTCACAGTGTTTGCTCTACAGCCATCATTTTACCCTCAAAACGTAGCCACTGTTGTTCTCTTTCCAACAGTGTGTCTTTTAAAGTTCAGCGATATAAAAGTTTTAAACTGTATTGCTCAAAGTACAGGGATAACCTTCTACCTGACCCATAGAAAAACATTGTATTTTTTTTTAAAGTGAACGTGCTCCTTGTTTTTATTACTTTTTTTATATAAACCATCACATCTCTATATCTATACATGCATGTTTATATACCTAAATGAGTATATACAAAGGAGGGAAGAAAAAAAGAAAGAAGAAAAAAAAGGGGGAAAGAGAAAAACTAACAAACAACAAAACAAAAACACATCGATCACATCTTGAGTCCGCCCCTGGAAACATCCTTGAAACCTTCAGTTTAGACAAATGGAGCCTATTCAGGACCTTAAATTGTAGTAGTCCATGCCTGCAGCAGACAGAAGTGGAGTGAACCAGTTCTTGTGCTTTAGTTCACTGATCTTCAGTGATGTTAGTATCCAGTTCCTCACTCCAAGCGTTTCTCAAGTGGTCCAATAAAGTTGCACTGTCTATTTGCGAAAGTTGGTTGTAGATCCTGGAAATAGCTCCTTTCTTTAGTGGGTACAGATCACCTGAAACTAGTTTTTGTGGTTCATTGGGAAAGGATGGAAACGTTTCTTTAATAAAATGATGTATTTGTAAATACTTGAAAAAAATCTGTTTTCTATGGAAAATTTCTGCTGAAGTTGTTGAAACGAAGGAAAAAGATTATCAATAAACAGATCCTTGATTGTGAGTATCCCTTTGGAAGTCCACAGCTGGAATGTGGATCCTGAGAACAATGTGTATGCTTGATTATGAGTTAATGGTGTAAAGATTGAACATTGACGCCAATGAAAATGCCTTCTAATCTGAGACCAAATTTTTAGTGAGTTGGACACTACCGAATTTTTACATTTATACTTACCCGGATCTGAATTTGAATAAACCAAAGATTTAAGAGTATTAGGGAAAAAAGTCATACTTTCCATCTGTTCCCAATCATGTCTATGTTCCCCGACCTAGAATGACATACAACGTATGTTACAGGCCCAATAATAGAGCTGAAAGCAAGGCAACCCCATTCCTCCTGTAATCTTGGGTCTTTGGTCTTTATTCTGGGTGTCTTCTTGTTCCAGATAAACTGAGAAATTAACTGGTCTATTTTCTTGAAAAAAGTTTTTGTGATCAATATTGGGATACATTGAAACAAAAATAAGAATTTGGGTAAAGTGCTCATCCTAATGATATTTATTCGGCCAGCAAGCGAGATGGGCAGTTAAGACAGTCTTTCCAAGTTCTTTCCAGTTTGATGGTATAAATTAATAAAATTATGTTTGAAAAGGCCAGAGAATTCACGGGTTACATTTATTCCAAGATATTTGAAGGTATTTGAGATGGTAAAAGGAAACAAAGTCAATGTAGTGCTATCTAACTTTTCTAAAGAACTAATAGGAAACAATATGCTTTTTCTTAGGTTGATTTTGTATCCAGAAATTTTCCCAACTTCAGTTAAAACTGTCATAATTTTTGGCAATTATTTAATAGGGTTAGTGATATATAGCAACAAATCATCTACATAGAGAGACACCTTATGTTCTACACCAAATCTCCTTATTCCTTTATAATTCTTTGTAGAGCGTAATTGAATGGCGAGAGGTTATATGACAAGTGCAAGTAGCAATGGGGACAGAGGACACCCTTGTCTTGTAGAGCGGTGGAGGAGGAAAGGACTAGAAATGATAGTATTTGTGTTAACTGAAGCCCGAGGTTTTGTGTAAAGCAGCTTAACAAAGGAAATATGATTAGGACCTATGCCAAACTTTGACAGGGTTGAGAAGAGGAAATCCCACTCGACCCTGTCAAAGGCCTTCTCCGCATCTAGTGAGAGTAGTATTTCAGATTGATCATAAATATTATGTGTATATATAACATTTAATAGCCTTCTAATATTAAAAAATAACTGTCTGTTTTTTTACAAATCCCGTTTGATCCTCCGACACGACTGTTGGGAGAACTATCTCTAATCGCATAGCCTGAATTTTTGCCAATATTTTATTATCTACGTTCAATAGACTTATTGGTCGGTACAAACCTGGCTCCAAAGGATCTTTACCAGGCTTGTGGATTAAAGTGATAGTGGTATCATACATGGTTGAGGGTAAGAATCCTTTAGTTAAAGCTTCGTTATATACCTAAAAAAAAAAAAAAATTGTATTTTTAGTGAGAAGTTTATCTCAACATCAGGAATGACCCCACTTTTTAAATCGCTTCTGTGACCACATTTTGACAGCGGGAACATAAAGAACACACTGTTGTGTAGAACAAGTCCTCGGGATCCTCGTGGTTTGAAACTGATTTTGACAGGAGTTAGAGTCTTGGATTAAGAAGGAGTTTTTCAACAGGTGCACCGAGGTAGATTTGACAGGGTTTTGCCACAGAATAATAGTATGTCAGTAGTTAGTGCAGGCCTACTGGATAGAGCATTTTGCTTGGCCTGCTAAATTCAAGCTTATTGTTCATTGGTGGATTTCTCTTCTGCACACAGGCGGTTCAAATCTGGGCAGTTGGAATCAGATGATGACTTTTAGAATCACCTTTTGTGACTGGATGATTAAACTTACAGCATTTAGCTGTCTGGAGTGAATTCTCCCACATTTCAGTCATTCAGTGATTAAAAGAATATGAACTTTTAATATTCATTAAGATGTTTTTGATTCTAAATTTTCTTTTGTCATTACTCAGGTTTCTCAAATGTACATTTTAAACCTGTTCAGCTACTTTCCAACTTCTTCTGTGTGAACGTCAGCTTTCACCAGTTCTGCACTTTTCTATTTAGGTGAAAAGTTATGTATTTTTCAGCTCATTCAACATTTTTAATTTAACATTCAGCAGTTATTTCATTTCAGCTCAAAACATTCAGCTATCAGCATTCACATTGCAGTTTCCTCCGAATATACATTTTCTAGTTAAACATATGTTTTCTCTACAGTTGGAAAATGAGATAAAGAAAATATATGTCAGTGGTTTACGAAGTAAAATTTTATTTCAGACTAAAACACCAAATAATGCCCTGAGTCACTTCAACCCAAGGGATACCAGCATGTACTAAAAATGAAGACCGTACAAGGGTTAAACAGACCGTCCATGTCTGAAAACCCTCCAATGTGAATTAAAACAATCCTGATAAGAAGAGTGAGGCAATTGGGGTAATTAATTGATGAATTTACTCAGGTCATCTTGGTCTAATGTTAAAATTAGTTTGATGATCTGAAACATTTAAGTGCAACAACATTGCAAAAACTAAGAAATCAGGAAGGATGCAAATACTTTTTCATGGTAATGTATAAGTCTGTGAAAGACGGTGAGAATAGTGGGCGAGCATATCCATCATCATTCAGAGCACCAAGATATAAATTATATTGTGTCAGTTAAGTATGGAACAAGACCACACAGTTTTGTAGTTGGAGGTTGTCAGGTACATCCTGCTTTTTACAGACTGGTTCATTATAAAACTCTGAATACATTGAATAAGTTTGCTGTTTATTCACTTCAAATTGACACCAGTTTATGAAGCATTTCTCATGCTTTCGTGTGTTTCAAGTGTTGCATCAAACAGAACTTAATTAACAACCAAGCTTTTGAATACAAGTCAGCTTTCCTTTTTTGCTTGTTAACCTGAAAGACCTGACCAGATGATCAGATCTGCCATACCAATGAACTATACCTACATTTTTTAAATTAAGATATTTTAGGTTGTTGCAGATCATTCTTCAGGCATTCCTTTATTTTATTTAATTTTTAAATTTTCCTTTCCTTTCCTGCAGCCACTAATTTAATTTACTGCTATAAAAATTAACTTGATAGTTGCTGCAGAGAGCATAATGGATGTGTAATCTATTTTCTTGTTCATAGAGGTTTTGTTGTGTTGTATTACATAAGGGTCTTTGTGTGGTGAGTTGAGGAGTCGCAGATGGATGCCACTCATATTCATTAGGAGAAATGTAGCCTTTTGAGAAATATAGCACTTTGAGAGTCGTGAATTTTTACCAGCCAAACAACACTACAATTTGTATTTTACTTGCATTAAGTATTGTTGGTTTAGTGCAGTGGTTCTCAAAGTGTGTGGCGCGCCCCACTGGTGGCGTGCAGAGTTCTGACAGGTGGGGCACAAGTTACCTGGCAAAAAAGTCATGCAGAACTAATGTTTAACATCAGAATCACTTTTACAGCGGAACAAAGACGTTTGTGGCAGTTACGTTAATATTATGCACATCCGCTGCAGTAATGCAGTAATGGATTTGAATTACTCCCAGGTGAAAGTAATTTGTTTTCCTACGGGTTACATTATTTTAACATTTCTCCATAAAATGACCTGAAACTTGTCATCTCATAATTACCAATTTAATTAATACAAACCTATAGGCTACAGTTTCACAGCACAAACACTTATTCTAATGAGGACACACATGAACTTTCTCTTAGTTTTTAGTTGTGAACAAAAAGCTGACAACACAAAGCAAATATATAACCAGTATAAAGAGATTTTAAAGCAACAGTCACAGTGATTCTACTTGAACATGAACAGGTAGAAATGGAGGCTATAACCTGATTGCTTATCACTACTTCTGTTACTTGTTAAAGTTAATGGTCTGGGTGCTGGGCTGGGGTCAATATTCACTCAACTTTAACATCACTCTGGGTTCTTGGCTAGCTTGGCGTTAGCATGCTGTCTGTTCAGAGGCTTGCAATGAGCCGATGCATTAGCAGCATAATGCAGTTTGCATTTCACCATTGTACTCTTGTCCTTTTATGCAGTAAATATAAAAGTAATGTCCATATCCACTATGCAGACTGGGCCACTATTTTTCTCCTCCCGCACATGAAATGAAAGCAGCTGATTCTAGCACAAGTGCAAGTGGAACCGATAAGCAGGATCAATAGGCAGGCAAACTAACAATTCAGAGAAATTAAACTACAGGATGATACTATTCCTATGGAGCATTAATAGCAAGCAACAAGAAACAGGTTCTTTTTATCATTATTGCATATGGAACTGAAAAATCCTTTTTCTTTTTTTTGTCGAGGGAGTTGGTTTTGGGGCCTGCCTCAAATGGCAGTTCTCCTGGACTGCATTTTCAAGCCACATTGTTAGTGTTTTGGCCCATGTTATTTTTCTGACCCCCAAGGGACTCTACCTGGTTAAAGCTGAGTTGAGAATTCATTAACCAAGTTTGGTAAAAATGGATAACAAAGACAAACATCAACAACGTGATGGGGAGATACACTTCAATTACTCCTATAACTGGAGGTGGGGCCTAGCAGACAACTACTAGCTACAGCTAACCAATGTTAGTACATGTCATAGAGACTGCACTGCTAACTGAAAGCTTTACCGAATGGATAAGTTATGAAAAAACACACTCATCCACCATATATCCATTAGGGGAAAATTAGGGAATAATATAGCTATATAGACGCTTCTTTCGTTGGCTGGTCCTTTTTAGAGGTACAAACTAGTATCTCGAACCAACAACCTTCTGACTAGGAAATGATCTGTTCCATCTCCTGAAAGCCACCCCGTGTTTTTATTTAGACATTTCATTTAGATCCTTCATGGTGGTTTCTTAATGAGGGCTGAAAGCCATGATTTGAGATCTCGATTTCTCCACAAGAAATACTTAATCAAACTGGGATTTGTGTTTTCTGTGTATACCTGCATTCACCTTTTTGGAATCTCAGTATTTTATTAATTTTTCATGCATGTTGTTTTGGAAGCAGGTTGCTCATATTCATTATGAGAAATATATTTCTATTTGAACAAAAGCTTACAGACATGCGTAATAATAGAATTGTAAATCTTCATTTCTTCATTAGTCCATCTAAAAGCAATACTGCAGTAATTTTCATTTTTTATTTTTTTATATTTTGTAACTCAGTATAATGTTTATGAGCAGACAATGGGAGCTGTTTCTTTCTGTGGAGAACTCAGTGAATTGCCACTTTTAATGTGACTGGAAATGATTGAAATTGCTCTGATGTTCTTTAATATTTAATTTACCCAATTTACCAACAGTTATCCCCAGTGAAGCCAATTTCCTTTCAGTAAATTTCTCTCTAAGAAATGATTGTCTGTCAGTTGTTATAATCAGTAAAATTTTAAGTCTGTCAGGCTGAGTTAGTCAAGGCTATTCTACTATTACACATACCCGTCCATGTAAATGTTTTAAAACACCTAATCAAAGCAATTAAAGAAATATTGAAATTATGTTGAATGAGACCATCTCCACACCAGTCTCTTTGATTGCAATATCCATTGCGTGTTATAAATGTTGTGGAGTGGAACAATTAATTTAAAATTAATAGTATGCATTTATTTATTTATTTATTTGTTTTTATGATGTGACAACACTAACACTGCAAAATCCTGTCACTGACAGCATTGACATTTGGTTAATTAAAAGGTAAAAAGCTTCTTTTTTTTCCTTTTAGGTCATTAAAATGACATCTAGAAAAAGATACCCATTTCAATACAAATTTAGCAGAAAATATATTTTTACTGAAATATTTATCCCTACATCTTTGTTTCTGTGAATCAGTGTTGTTTACTGCTGTAACACTAAGCTGGTCAAAAATGTGGGAGGTCATAAGCTTATTTAGCATATTACATTTAATTATGTCAATTTCCTGTATCTGTCATAGATCAAAACATTACCCAGAATTCAAATGTTGAACGTCATATTGACATGCAAGTTGGGTCATGGTCTAAATTGTGGACCTAGTTTGGACATCGTATAGATGTCCAGAATTGGTTATGGATTGTTTGATTGATTATTTGATATGGCGATTCTAATTAGTGCAAATATAGGTTATTCAAGGACAAATATAAATTATTGGAAATCCACATTCCTAAACCCCTCACTAAGAACATACATTAAATTAAAAAAAACTTAAGCTGATTCCTATGTTATGCAATAAGTGAGCCCACACTTGATCCAGGACTTGAGTTTTGTCTGCTTTCTTCATTTCATTGAATTAAAGCCAAACTTCAGAATAGTGTGCATCCAACTGTGTTTACTTTTGTATACCAGAGTCTATCAAAGACTTGATGTGTCTGTAAAATTTCATTTGTTTTTAAACATGTTTAAACCCTCAAAAAGGTTCATTTGACAAAGTAATGATAAATAGAGCAGATAAAATAAAATGAACTGTTTCTTTACTCTGTGGTTTTATATAATTGCCAGCTTGATATAATGATTGAACTCATAGTAGCTTAAACTATGTAGAAATGGAGGGAAACTGGGATGCAGCCATTTGATTTCTTTAATGGTCAATTCTTGAAACGCTGTGAGGGGAAAAAACTTTGCTTGCTTGAAGAAATAACTATGACAATGTGAACAAAACAATCAGTGTGTGCTCAACTCCTGCAGCTTCAACTCATTATATAATTTTTAGTGCTCATGCTTGATGATCTAAGCATTTCCATGCCATTGAATCTTTTTGGGAATTGCGAGGTAGGGGGAGGGGGGTGTGTACTGATGCAGACACCCTTCACTCCTGCAATGTTTCCTGTTTAGAGATGACACCATTGCGAAAATTATGCATTTATGTCGGCTTGGGGAGCGATTAGTTCTTTTCAGCACTGTAGCTAGGCCAACAAAGAGTCCGAGCTCACTTGAGCCAAGCGTTGCCTTAACTTTAATCAGTAATGACTTCATGAATTTCTTCACAAATAAAATTTTAACCATTAGACAAAAAGTGACTCATAACCCTCTTCTAGACATGTCATACAGCCTCCTTCAGTACTATTGAAACTAGCTATTTACTATTATTTTCACCTTTTAATCTCAGATTTTTCTAAGGTAAGTTAAATAATCATATAATGAAAATTAAATTCAATTGAATGTTTGCATTGTACATTGTCTCCATTAGTTTAAGAAATGACGACTGGCAAATGGCTAATATAGAGTTAGGTTCTACTACCCAGGAAGTCCTCATTGGCTAAAGACTTGTTAATCACAGTGAGATGCACCTTGCTTATTATGCCAAAAGTGGTGATGGCAACAAAAAAGGGGGATTTCATAAACCAATAGGTGATGTTATGGAGCCTATTTCGTCTTGTAAATTTAATATGGGTAAGATTGGCTTTTTAAAGAAGCCAAATGCATTAAAGACAATTAAATAATAATAGGATTTATAGGATTTATTTTTCCACCGTGGTAGTTTACTGGACAAGTGACAACATAACTTACTACTATATAAACTAGCTGATTTTGAAGGAGCTCTTTGAATTAAAAAAAAATAATTACTAGATGATTCAGAAACAAAAAAATGCTTCTATTTCTTGTGGTCTTGTTTTACCTTAGGTCTCAGAGTACATTTGATGTATTTGAATTGTGGTGTACTTCCTTTGGTCACAGCCCCCGTCTCCCATTGAGTTGATGTTCCAGCACAAAGAGCTCCACTGTCGAGTCATGCTGTATCTCTCTGGCTTTTAAAAGCCATTTCCTGCAGCTCCATAAATAAGCCATTTTGAAATGAACAGTTTCTTCCTCTCTTCTTCTAACGCCCAAAGCAATCTTTTGAACTTTACATAGTCTTTTTATGGAGCGACCAAGCAGCATTAATACCATAAGACGGCGGCAGTGGCGTCTTGGCTGTCGGGTGGTGAGCAGAAAGTGGAGTGTTTAGTTTTCGTACAGACTCAGAGAGGATGCCAGAGGCTTCTCCACTCTGTTTCTTTGGCCTATTTTAAAGGAAAATGATTTGTTTGCAGGGGAAGCAGCAGGGTACTATTTTTCTGTCAGAGGCCGATCACTCTCTGAGCTCTGGACCAGTGCACTGAGTTCTATATCCCATGAAAGCCCCATTTGGCCCCATATAGATAATGTTACCCCTTCTTTGCAGAATTGTTTTAATTCAATCACATTGGAGATGTTTTGAGTATGAATGGCCTATTTAAGGTCAGGCCAAAGCATCTTAATCAGATTTAAGTCTTGATTTTAACTAGGCCACTCCAGAACCTTAATTTTCTTTAGCTTCTTTTTCTTTTTTTTAAATTTCAGGTTGCTGTCTTTCTGAATATCCCAAGTGCATTTTAGATTTGATGCACAAACAATGGCTGGAGGTTTTGTTTTTTGCAGCATTTTGTATGGTAAAAAGCAGAAGTTATATTTCCATCAAATACAGCAAGTCCTCCAGGTCTTGAATCAGCAAAGCAGCCAAAGAATGCACAAAATGGTTTACTGAAAAATGATAAATGTAAATGAAAGCATGCATTTGTTGACGGGAGAGAATAGCTTCGGCACCTTTTGTATGCACTGCGACCTTAGTCTTCTGACCAGATGAGTTAGGTTCTTGTCTAAACATAGTGCTGTTTTTCTCAGCTGCTCATTATAATCATACCTGGGGTCTCTGGGCTGCTGCACAGGATTTAATGTGTGCATACAAACAACAAGCTCGAGTGGGCCACATCTGAGTCGACACCGCATGACACTGCCGTTATTTGTCCTTCCTTCTGTCCTCTGGTGATTTCCCTCACTCTTCCAGCTTTAGTCAGCCTCTCGTTTCTCGCTACACCTTTTCCCAAACACTAACTGTGGTAAATTCTTTTAAACTGTCATGTAGCAATAAGAAAACACTGACATCTTCCGAGTACTTAGAGTTGTTTCTTCTATCTCACGCTGCTAAATATTCAGGTCTTTGGAGACCAAACAAAAGTGAGACTTGGCAAGCAAAAATACTCTGTATGTGGTCTCACTGGTTGCCTTCTCCCCCAGCGGGAGTTATATGATCTTAATAGTAGCTTTTATTTAAACATAGTGTTTTTCTATGCTCTTAGGAAGTGCTCCTGACCTTGTAGAGTGGTTGAAGTGAATTTAGGTAATAATGGTTACTGCAAAGGTTAAGATATATTTTTTGACATCTTTTAATCAGTAGGTGAAATTAAAATGGCACGTAGGCATTGTATGTGGCCATGTGATAAAAGGAGATTGATATATGGTAGAGGGAGAGTTATCGAAAAAAGGTTTATTTACATCTATCTGACTTCTTTGCTCAAGGTTGCTGGCACATGGTGTGCTGTGGTATCATTTTTGTTTGTTGTGCATGAATGCAGGAGCTTAGAGATTCCCACATGACACAGAGGAAGACAGCAGTGACAGTTGGTAAAGACATCTATTGGTTAAATAAGCTAACTGCACTTGATGAATGCCTGGCAGCACATATGAACCAGCTAATGGACGAGATGCAACCGGAATGGCTAACTGAAAGCCAGACAGTTATGATCCCCAGAAGAAACCATCCCATCCAGCCAGTCCCGGCGTCATAGTGGCTGAAATGAACAGGCACATGATTCAGTACATGAGGGGCCCAGAAAGGAATTGCTAGACACACCAGATACTGGTAGACAGAGCAGTCAATCGAGACTGTAAGACCATACTGACCAATCTGTGCACTGCCTGGATTGATTACAAAAAGGCTTATGACTCAATGACTCACATGTGGATCCTGGAATGCTTAGGGCTGTACAAGAAATTAATTGGGGATGTGAAGAACAACACTAGAGGCCGACTTCAAGGTAACTGCACAAGTCACCATCAAGTGCAGGATTTAGCAAGGAGCTTGATGCTCACTTTGTTCTGCAATGCCCTGAATTGCTCATTAACAAATATTAGGAAATATTAGCCATGCAGCACTCCAGCCAGGAGTGATCACTGAATCTACAGCAGGGGTCGGCAACCCTAGGGTTAACTGTTGGCACGACCATAGCTAGACTGGCCATTTGCTCGGAGGGCCGATGAAAATTAAATTCAATTGAATGTTTGCATTGTACATTATTGTCTCCATTAGTTTAAGAAATGACGACTGGCAAATGGCTAATATAGAGTTAGGTTCTACTACCCAGGAAGTCCTCATTGGCTAAAGACTTGTTAATCACAGTGAGATGCACCTTGCTTATTATGCCAAAAGTGGTGATGGCAACAAAAAAGGGGGATTTCATAAACCAATAGGTGATGTTAAGGAGCCTATTTCGTCTTGTAAATTTAATATGGGTAAGATTGGCATTTTAAAGAAGCCAGATGCATTAAAGACAATTAAATAATAATAGGATTTATAGGATTTATTTTTCCACCGTGGTAGTTTACTGGACAAGTGACAACATAACTTACTACTATATAAACTAGCTGATTTTGAAGGAGCTCTTTGAATTAAAAAAAAATAATCACTAGATGATTCAGAAACAAAAAAATGCTTCTATTTCTTGTGGTCTTGTTTTACCTTAGGTCTCAGAGTACATTTGATGTTGCTCAAATGGCCGATGATTTTTTTTTTTTTTTTGTATTGGTATAAACAATGAAAAGTGGTGGATTGGCCAGATGCTGGCCGGTGTGTAAAAACAACTCCGTTGTTTGGTGGGGGCTATGGCGGAGCTTCCACAGATTCAGTAACATTAGCAAGTGGTGGAGGCCAGAAGGTGGATGAGGGAGAGGGGAGGCAGGAGGAGGAGAGCCCCGAGGCGGCTGCCGGTCCGAGTATCAGGTGAACTGAACTTCAGGTAGGAAGTTATGACCTGCAGTCTATCTGGGTCAGATATAAACCAAGTTGAGGTGGAGTTTGTTTTCGTTGTTCTGACTTTTTACAGTCAGTTACAATAACTCGTACTGCATACTAGCTAGCATGACGGAGTTTCTATACAGCTGGGTGGGTGCGATGATGTTACTGTTACTGATGTTGAACTTTATTTTATCCATAAGGTTAGTTAGTAGAGTTGCCAACCGTCCCGTAAAAAGACAGAATCGTCCCGTATTCATAGAAAATATTACGCGTTTCGTATTGAGCTGAAAAGGAACAGTTTGTCCCGGACTTCAGCTAGAATGGAAGAAGACACAAAGCTGGAGTTATTCTGTCGTTACGCTGCACAGCTGCCTCTTCTTCTCTCATTCTCTCCCCCTCCCTCTCCTGTTGCTACTTCAATCATGAAACTGATCAATGATCAGCTGATCGGCTTTTCTCTCTTGTTTGTTTATTGCCCACTTTGCTTGATCAGCTGTTGTTAGAATTTATTTAATATTAATTTCTAGTATCAGCTGATGTTTGCTGGAGCCACAGCTGTAAAAGCTGCTGGTCATGATATTGGTTTGGATATGTGGTGAGAGGGAAACATGAGGATGAAACCAGGAGATGTCCTTACTGGATCATCAGAGCTGAACAGGTGATAGAGAAACAGGTTTACCTTTTAGGTGACATGAATGGGTTGAAGGGAAGTTATGAACTGTTTCTGAGAGACAAATAACATACAATACAAATACATAATTTTTTATGTAGCTGACACCTGGTAACTGTGCAGGGGCGGGTCCAGCAAAGTTTTGCCAGGGGCCCAGGTAGGGCATTAACAGGGAGAGGGGGGCACAGAGAAATACTTTCTTAATCTCATTTAAAATGTCTGGCTGTTATTAAATAATTATCTTAAGCTTACAACCAAAGTTTTTATCTGATGTAAAATGTATAGAAATCATACATATACCAACAAGACAGCGTACATCACGGTCACAACAGCGTTTGTTTTCATTTAAAGGCTTTATGGCTTTAATACCTGGTGGGCCGGTCTCTAGTCAAAATGCCTGGGCCATTTTTTTTAGTTCCAGTCCAGCCCTGGGCACAACACACAGTGAATTAATCTGAAAAGGTGCATTAAAAAATAATTGGCCGTGCCAGCGGCGCACATCGCAAATCAGCTCGCATAGACACATTACTTGTGCTGCTTCTTAATGACGGTATCTTAACTAACAACCCCAACTACCAGATTCAACTTGTAATTGGCTAAAAATCACTTAGCCTACTGGTGAGAGGGACGTTGTTAACTTTCCACATTTCGACACTTCAAATGCTTCAGGAGCTGTCCGCTCAGCACAGCATCAGCACCATGGAAATACACAAATACATCCGAGACATAATTCACAAGGCGTTTTTGGGACTTTCAGGTGTGTGGACCAATGTTTTATTTTCTGATCAAACCAGAAAGCTTTAATGCAGCTAGATTTGTCTCGCATTAACTGGCTGAGTTAATGCCAACATCAAAGCAGCTGAAATCCATGGATGTGCGTGTTCATGGAGCTTGCATTTTCACCTGCTGGACATCACTACCTGACAAGTTTAACCGTCTTCAGAACATTGCAGACACTCGGAGACTTGTGTCTCTCAGTGTTAGACCAGAGATCACATTAACATGTGTATCCCTGTATTAACAAACATGCCATATTGGCCCAGTTTATTTTTCTTATCATTGTTGTGAGGAGATGATAAATAGCTTTTGTATTTTCTGTTGTACAGTTCATTTGCTGTTATGGAGTTCTTGTTATGGATAAAAAGTGTCTTTTTTGTTTCAAAATAGCTGATAACTATTCGCTGATAGCTGCCAACATCTGCAAACAAATAAAATTCTATAAAGTTGTTCTATATAGTGTGTAACTGTTTATATAGAGTGTTATTAAATTTATTGCTAATGCAATCATATGGCACATAAACTTCTTAGGAAATTTTAGATGGCACTCGTCATCAGAAAGGTTGCCTACCCCTGATCTACAGCAACGACATCAGAATGTCACTTGGACTGGAGAAGTGTAGCTGGATGGTAATAACGAGAGGGAAGGTAGTCAGAAGTGAGGGAATTGCGCAAAGGCAACATTGCAGATACTGAGGATAGCTACAAGCAATGTTCCCTCTAAACTGCGTGCGTGCGCAATCGCGCAATGCTGGCACGGTCTCTGCGCACAGAAAATCTGTGTTGCGCACAAAAAAATCTAACCTGAATTGCAATTAAAATAAATACGTTAACAATTCATTCTGTTTTGCAGTGTGAGTAAGTAAGTGATTGGTGTCTGGCTGCTCCAGCCAATGATGCGATTCACATTCGTATATATGCAGCTAATAGATGACAGTCTATGACAGCGTCCTTATGTGCCGACACCGGTGTTTTAGCTAGCAAAGCGGCGTGGCTGATGTGGAGTGAAGCCACGTTAATGAAAACGTGTACAACCAGTGAGCAGGACAGACAGAACAATTGACGGAAAAAGTGACTTTATATTAGTTTTAAATTGTGTTGATAGGCCACGTAAAACCAGAGTTATGATAAAAAATATTGCAATGTTTGTTTTTTTTCTGAATACTATCGTTGTTTATATTTACTGCAGGAAGAAACGTTTAAAACGGCATTTTATAAGGAAAGTGCTCGAAAGCATTCTCCGCCTGTGAGCAAAAACAAAACCAAAAAAACCCCACCCTTTCCTATTGGTGGAAATATTTACCATGTCGACCAATCAAAAGTGATATTGCAACATGGCATTTAGTTGTTTAGGAAGTTTTAGGAGTGTTTTGAGATGTGAGAGATTTGCGATGTTTAACGTGTTTGGAGTCTAAAGTTAGTGTGTTGTCTTGTTAGTGTGTAGTGTAGTCAATAGATTTGTTGTGTGTGTCAGAACAACGAGGCACTGCTGAATGTTACAGGTGTTACAGTGATACATCTCCTGTTGTCAGGCCTGCAGGTATCAGGCTGTTGTTCTCCTTTATCTCATAGTGGACAGAAATTATTTTTTGGAGGGGCACAAATAATTTGTGTGGCATCTTATTTGATGCAGAACAGCTTATTGTTCTGTAAATAGTTTGAAATGTTTATTTTAAAAAATGCATTGGCTGCATTTTTAGGTAAACAGCTGCAAAAAAAACCCTTGTTGTTTGCATAATTCAGTTACTTTTTTTGAAGAAGTAACTATATAATTAATTGCCCAACATTGAGTTACAGGACTCTCTCCCAGACCCCAGACTCATACTCATAATACAACTCAGAGCTTTATAAAAAAAGAAAGAAAGAAAGTTGTGTTTTCAAAATTGGAGTTCAATTTTTTTTTTTTTGCTTTTTTGCTGTAGTTTTCATTTTTGAAAACCTTGTGAATGTGATAACTCAAGAAGGAAGTCACCTAGGATTTTCAAATAAGTATCATAGGTGCATCTGCTAAAAATCTCAGTGATGTTAAGTTTTCTGAAAATCTTGTGAACACAATAATTTGACTAAGATGTCACCTAGGTTTTTCTAATTGATACAGGATGCAGCACAACAGGTGCATCTACAGGAAGGTTGAGAGGTAGCACTGGCGGCCAGTGTTTTTTATGCTTATAACTGTGAGGTGCAAAATGAGGTTACTGAACTATGCAGGAAATCATATTGTTACATTATTGCTATTCATTTACTTATTTGTTAATTATTTAATCAATGTTTTAAGTTTTCATTTGCTTGGACAATGGAGAAGGGCGACAGGAAGGTGGGGGGAGAGAGTGATGGAGAATGAAAGGAACTCTAACCTTAAGTACAAGTTTCCTACTCCCACCCATTGTCATAATTGTCTGTTTAGCCATTCATTTTCGTAGTCTATGGCTTTCATATCTTTCATATTTGTATCATCTTGTTTTTTGTTTTTCTACACTTTCCTACACATTTCCCTAAATGTTTCTTGCTTTTGCTTCCTGTTTGTTTACATCATAGGTCTTAGGGGAATTTTTGCTTATTTGTCATTAGTATTAATTAATTGTTACTAATTTTTTATTTACAGTGTAATGAATTAGGTTTACATTATCATAGCTTTGTGGCTACAGTGCCTGCGGTAGCGGGTGCATTGTCCTGCACATTGCAATGCTTTGCATTTTCAAGTCAAGTCATCTTTATTTATATAGCACATTTAAAAGACATCAAGTGTCGGCCAAAGTGCTGAACAGAGGGATAATATAATAAGGAGAATTAAAATAGAATGAAAACATTAAAGAAAGATTGTAAGACATCCATATATGTTGTTATCCCAGAAGAAGCCGTTCTCATTACAATTCTTAAATTCTTAATCAAAGCTTAGAACAACTTCGTAGTGATTAGTAGTCACACTCTCCTGTCTAAGAACAACATGGCCCAAGCCATAACCAGATCTTTGTGTTGGTGTCAAGGATTCAGGACTTTAATTAGCCTTTGGCCATATGTATGTGTCTAACTCTCAAAGCGTCAGTGAGTCGCTCAGACACTTGATTACTGAAGTGTTTTTTGATAATAAAGGTGGAGACAGATTGCTTTTGGCTACAGGATCATCACAGCTGAGAGGGGGTAAAAACAAAATGACAAACCCCCCAAATCCAATGACCAGTCTCTGAATCACTGTCACCACCACTGACTGTAGGTTTGGTGCAACATTGCCCTCTGCTGATAAGTAACTGGTATTAAAAAAATATAGCTGGAGGAACATTTTGCAGCTAAGTAGCTTAATTGACAACAGGTCAATAAACATGTTTGGATATAAACAACAGTGTCTTAGAAAGACAGAGAAGTGCTTTTTCAGAAGTAAAAAATGGCCACAGATTCACCAATCTGGAAAAAAATGTGGGAGAATTTCAGGATAGGGCATTATGGTCGTGCTGTGGTTAACACTGATGCCTCAAGGCAATAAGGTCCTCAGTTTGAATCTATTATCTGACCCGCATTATTACATTTGGGATGTATGCAGGATTCTACTATATAAACACTGACATGTGTGCACTTTGTATTCATATTATTAACATTCCTTGTGTACATGGTATTAAAGTTTTGAAGGACGTTGAAGTTTTTCAAAAACAACACAAAGCATCCAGGTGTTGTTACGCTGCTGGGACGACAGCTCTCAGAGTTAGACGAGGCTCTATAACTATTTTCTTCCAGTGATTAATGTTCCACATGTCGGCGTCACTGAAGTCGCACCGAACCCTGAGTTGTTACAGATGGTGACTTGCATGGCACCAGTGAGAGAGTGGGAGAATGTTTGTTGTTGCTCAGACTGAAAATAGTTACATCATCTGTTGTTTGTCTTTTGTCTTGCTAAATGTTTTTGTGAAACACTGAAGCCACAATGCATTTACAACAAACTTCACAATTGACTTGGCATTTTTGTGCTGATGTCTTCATCTCTCTTGCAGGTTACTAGTTGAAAACATGTTTTTTTTTGTGTTTGTTTGTTTTTATAGCATTTCAATACTAAAAAGTTTTGTCTTTTCTGGGGGGGTTTTTTGTTTGTTTGTTTTTTTTTGGTGGGGGGGGTCCCATCAGCCTGGAGTCTTCCTGAGGATCTACAACCTGCAAGCACGTCCAGGATCCAGTAAAGTGCCTGATCTTACCAGAAGCCAATTACAGGTAGATCACCTGGCTTTTCATCTGCACGGAGGGATGTCGTATGGCAGAGGGATCGGGATTCTTCCTGATAACAGCCCTGACGTGCAGGAGCTGAAGAGGTACGGTGAGAGATGAGAGAAAAATGTGGTTTGTTCCTCGGCTGCAGCAGAGGGGTGGAGCAGTGGGTTCAGGGTGTGGTGTTAGGTGATGACTGACCAAAACAGCTGACCTCCATCATCTTATTGTGACTGTTTGGGTAGTTTGCTGGGACCTGGCATGAGAGCATTGTGGGGAACGAAGCAGGAAGAGGGAGCTTGCAAGCTGTATGAACTGAAA
Source organism: Neolamprologus brichardi (assembly GCF_056152115.1). Taxonomy (NCBI): domain Eukaryota; kingdom Metazoa; phylum Chordata; class Actinopteri; order Cichliformes; family Cichlidae; genus Neolamprologus; species Neolamprologus brichardi. The sequence goes on from NC_142110.1 coordinate 25,168,884, forward strand.
TTGTAAAGCTTTTGTAAACAAACATTTACGTGCATTACAAGTCTGTGTGAGTGGGGTCCTTTTGTCACAACACCACTGGACAATATAAAGAAAAATGCATTTATCAGTAACACTGTGCTCCCACACTGTTTTACTAGTAACTATACCAGTTGAGTAAGTAAGATCTACTTTAGACACTTTTTTTGAAAAAAAGTGTCTTCTTGAAAAAAAAAAACGTTTTAGGGAAGCCTACTCCATGGTGTACACAGCTGTCCATAACAGTATTATCGCCACCAAGACTTAATCTTGGTTAAGAATCAACCCTGTATTATGGATGCTCTTGTTTTTGTCTGTAAACTATAATTTTATTGTAGTATTTGATTCATTTTCCTGGTTTTATTTGCTAAGTGTGTAGTATTTTTTTGTCATCTTTGTTTTTAATTGCATCACTAAATACATTTTTTTTTCTTTTTATTTCTGTCTATAGAGTTATTGAAGCTTTCCAAGAAAATGATGAAGAAGCACTCTCTGAACTCAACGACTCAGATCTCTTGGAGGTCTGGAAAACTCCACCAGAGTCTCTTGGTACGAATGAGCTCTAGATTTCGCACCTCCGTACTAACTATGGTCACTGCTGCTCCTACTGATTAAACTTAAATAGATTTCAAACAAGCCTGATTTTACAGGACACTTATATAATCGCTCATGCAGTAATATTATGTGTATAACATTCCAATTTTTATACCTTTGTTAAAAAAGATGGAAGATATCATAGTTTTGTTTTTATTGTGATTGCGAAAAACAAATATTATGCTGTATTTGAACTTCATGTTTTACCTTAACAGACTTGGAAACATTACAGGAAAATAGGAATAATAATTGAATTCATGACTAGGGATGGGTATTGTTTAGGTTTTATCCGATACCAGTGCCAAACCGGTACTTTTGAAACGGTGCCTGTGCTTAAACGGTGCTCAAACCGGTGCTTAAAGAATGGAGAACACAAAATTGGTCCAAAAACCTCTCATGTTTAGCTGTTTTTTTGCAAAAAGATAACAATGTTAGCCTTTTCTGCAGCTTGGGCATATATGGTATCACTCTTGGCTGGAAGCAGTGCTTAAACAATGGAAAAAACACAAACTTTGTCCAAAAACCTCTCATGTTTAGCTGTTTTCCACTTTTTCTTTGGTCATTTTAGCCTTTTTGGCCAGGGTGAAGGGAGTATCTGCCATCAAACAAGAAGACAGCTGCATGTAGCTATGATGATGTTTGCTAGTTCACCTTACATGCATTAATGTAATAACTAGTGATGGGATTTCCGGCTCTTTTTAGAGATCCGGCTCTTTTGGTTCGGCTCACTAAAAAGAGCTGGCTCTTTCGGCTCCGAACCGGCTCTTCAGGTTGTTTTGTTGCTTGAATTAATTTATTATTAACAATAATATAAAATTATGCACAAAAGGAATTACTAACGTAAAAACAAGTGGTTTTATTTATATATGTTTATATATAGATATATGCGGTGGCCTCTAGAGACAAAATACGTACAAACTCCAAAACACATTTCTAGCATGAACTGAACTTCCAAAGCAGAGCTACTAGATCACTTAAATTACACAATTGAAAGCATGTGTGTATTGTTTGTGTATTTATACACAGGCACTCATATATATTCAAATAATTTTAAAAAAATGTTCATTTACCTGTTACTACCGCACACCAAATCCGGTCGTTGGTACTTGCTGGCTTGTGTAGCCACTAGGTAACAAAAGCGCAACACTGCCCCCTAGCATCCTGGAGCACTTCTGTTGTCTTTTGTACGTGTTTTGAGTTTTTATATGCTTCTGAGTTTTTACGTGCTTCGGAGTTTGTACGTGTTTTGGAGTTTTTACGTGTTTTGGAGTTTGTACGTGTTTTTACGTGTTTTGGAGTTTGTTTCTTCTTTTTTTTTATGTGTTTTGGAGTTTGTACGTGCTTCAGGGTTTGTACGTGATTTGAAGTTAGTGCTTTGTCTGTAGGGGCCACCGTAAATATACTTTTATTTATTCACTCCACATAAAATGTAATAAATAAATCATATAATACAAAAGTCAACTATTCACATTTCAACTTTTAACTATTTAAATTTTCAGCTTTTTCCTTTTACAAATTTAAAGTGAAACAACACAAAACACTGCAAACCACAACACAATTAAATATAAATTAAAATATCAAAACAAAAAGAAGATGCATATTCTCTGTCATATGGACCTGCATGAATAAACTTTCTGAATCCTTTATCATCTGCAACTGAAAATAGTTGTGGATGATTACGTTACCTTTCTAAAGTGACGTTGTTGTCCCTGGCTCTCTTTCTCTCTCCTGCTCTGTTCCTGTGCTACTGTGTGTAACTACCGCCCCTCCCCCCTCTGCCCAGCGTAAAGCACAAGGCTCGTGTGCGGAGTGAAGCAGAAAAAAAGAGCGAGAGAGAGGGTGAGAGAAAGAAAAAAAAAAAAAAACCCAAGTGACGGCTCGCGATAAGGAGCCGGCTCACGTTGTTCACGTCAAAGACCCGGCTCTAAGAGCCATTTCGTTCGCGAACGACCCATCACTAGTAATAACCTGGTTAGCCTACTCAACGTAAATTATACACGAACAACATTAAGCTACTCACGCAGAGAAGAACGGCTGCTGCTGCCATCATCATCATCATCATTTCTGCTACACTGGCAGGGCTAGGGGCCAGGACTCTCCTCTTCGGGTTTTTGGGGGATGTTGCAAACTCCGGGTCCGATAACAGGCACCACACCCGCAGTAGATGCGCTCGGTGTGAGGTCTCGCAGCAAGCTATCAAATACGGCACATTTTTCGGCTTTTAAAAAAACGCTATGCGTCGCCAGGTGTTTCATCGGATTTGAGGTGTTACCTCCTTTGACAGTATCACCTTAAAGCAGTTGTTGCAGGCTGCTGAGTTTGCATATTTTGCTGTGAAGTACAGCCAGACTTTTGACCGCTTCGCCTTGGGCATTTTTAATCTGTAGCTCTACTCTTAAAGAGCCTACGTACCTGGACCCGCCTACTATCCTCGGAAACGTAAAATGATTGGCTAGAATTCAAAGTGTATGACATCTCAGGAAAAAAAAGCACCGAAATGTGCGCTGCTTTTCGGTCTGGTTACTACCGTTTATGTCAGAACCGGTGCCATCATGGCACCGGATACCGGTACCCATCCCTATTCATGACATAGTAACAGTGGTATAGTTTTTTTTTTTTTATAAAGTACAGTTGGGGCCAAAGAAGTAAAAGAAGTTTAGTTTTAAAACCCAAATGAATTTACTTTTGTCCTTTGAAAGCTTCTGTTTGTGTAATGCTTGTATAGTGTTTACGTTTTATCTGTACTGAACAGCTAAAGAAATTTATAACTAAAAATGTAGTGTTGAATTTACTTCTATGTAGTTCTTCAGATATTGCTTTACAAACTGTTGTTCAGTACCAAGGAGATGTTTAATTCAGGATAGCGAGCTTGCTGTTGTGTGCTATATTTAAGCCTGTCCAACTTAATGCTTATTTATTTGCCTTCTTGTGTTTCGTTCCGTCTTTGATGCTTCGATTTGTTCTGTGTTGTAGATGGTGAAACAGTGGATTGCAGTACAGGTATGAAATTCAGCACTGCATTGGTAATTGCTAATTGGTTGGATTTGAAAGTGCAGGTAATGTATTATAATGAATATAAAGCAGTAAATTAGGACCAATCCTGTCTAAATAAAAACCCTCAAAGAATGACTCAGTGCATATGATCATTTTTTTAAAGTAAATCCTTAATTTATTTTAAAAAATTACATCTGTGTATAATTTCTTATGTGGTTTTATATTTATTTACCATTTTAATAATTGTTATCCATTCTATTTACTATTTACTACCAAGTGTTTAATGATGAACATTTTTCCTCTGTGGGTTGGTTTTTGTGTTCAGAGAGAAGCTGTGGCCATGACATGCAGAAGGTGACACTATCTGAAGTTAAGCGGAGTGGCCTGGGTCGAGTTCACCATGTCAGGGCCCAGCTGAAGGCCTATGAACCCCGCAGACTGCATGAGGCGCTCAAGCTTTACTGCAGCAAGTGTAAATCAATGTAGGCACATACGCTGTGTTCCTGTTGCTTCATGTGGTAATGTGTAGATTTTAGTGCTGTCAGTGTTAATCTCATTAAAATGACATTAATGCCATAACTGCATTAACGTGGAAAATCTCCATTAACGAGTTACCGCAGATCACCCCACTGGATGGCGCTAACGCATTAACGAGCTAACTGCGCTAACGCTTTGACGCTGTTCAGCCCCACTCACGGGCGATCCGCGGTAACTCGTTATCAGAGATTTTCCGCGTTAATGCAGTTATGGCGTTCATTCATCATTTTAACAAGATTATCGCTGACAGCAGTAGTAGATTTGATCTCAGATGGTGTTGATATATAAGTTTAAAATGATGATGATCTCAGGCAGGATGTCCCAGATGATGAGCTGTTGGAAAGTATCTTCTCTGAGGCATCAAAGGACTGTGGACCCTGCAGTCCCCCACCATGGGCGCTCTCTGGACAGGTCAGCCTCCCAAGACGCGCCCCAGGTCCCTCAAACCGAGCTCTAACTGTTTACCTGCTCACTCAGCTTATGTTTGAGGGCAAAACCAAGGATGTCATCTTGCTCATGGGTAACAATCCGCAATTATTAGAAAGCATAAAAGCTAAAAACATATCAAAAGAAATATCAAGACTGTGGTCTAGGAATCCATCCATCATCAAATCCACAAAAACTCCAATATCTTGGTATCTTACAGGTTCAACACTGGAGGAAATGTGCCAGCTCATGGCCAGCTACCAGAACATCATCCCCGTAAGGTCATCAGGAGGTCATCTGTCTCTGCTCGACCTATCTGCACCTTTTCTGTTCAGAGGCAGGAAGAGATACTACGGGTCAGAGATAAATCTCACACACTGATAGAGCGCTGGTAGAGCTAAGCAGGAGCTTGATCAGTCATAACGATTCCATCAATATTGACAGCCACTGATTATTATTTATACTTTAAATGTTTTTCAAAATTATATATTAAATGGTTATACACACATGCAATTTAAAGATTGTAACAAAGACAAATATCAAATAAATAAAACACACCCTTTATAATGACTCAAATACAAGCGAGCGTAGTCATTTTAAAGAGTGTGTTCGAATTTTCTTGACCCCGCCCACTTAAATGATGGATATTGAGAGGCTGTCACAGGCTGTCATTTTTATTTCTTTATTTTTATATAATTAAATATTTTAAGATAATTCTTAGGAGTAACTCATTCATAACAAAAATACAGAACAGATGATGCTTTTATTAATCCATTATGTTACCACAAGATGAATTTTCACAGTGAGATAGTATGTTTGGTTTTGTGTGTCTGCTGTTGTTGCCTTGTCATTTATCTTATTCATAAGAACAGGTTACTGTCCTTAAACAGGCAGTTCAGAAGCTTTTATATAAAAATGTTTTTTGACCTTCAAATTCTGATTCAAACAGTCGTGTTAGTTCTTGAACATGTCGTCATTGTAGTGTGTGTGTGTGTGTGTGTGTGTGTGTGTGTTCCAGCTGTAAGCGGTGTTCCAAGGCTGCAGTGAGGGAGCAGGGTTGGGAAGGAGTTGAGATGATAGATGAGAAAATTATCGCTGAAGGTGAGACAGAGATTGGTTTGAATCATCAGACTGTCGGAGTAAATACTGGCGGTGGAGAAGAGCTGAAAGCAATTAAAACAAACAGATAACACAAAATTGCCAATGCTTCATGTTCATTTTTTCTCCCGACTATCTCGTGGTTTTTTACAACTTTTTCATAACTAAAGCCAAAATCATATTTCAACTTCCAAGTTCCAAGCAGCACAACAAAGAACGAAGCCCAAGTGAATAATGTGGTGACATTAATGTGATTATTGTGGCAAAACAAACTCGTCATTTGTCAAATGTCAGCTAAGACTTCTCAGGCTGCACTTTTTCCTCTGGGGACATTGGCACGTCTTTTCTCTTTACTTTCGTGCCATTTGAGTATCTTTGTGTTTAGAGTGTTGGTTAGACAAAACAAGACATTTAAAAATGGCATCTTAAGGAAATTTCTTGCATGCATTTTTGGTCTCAATAATATTTTTTTTTAAATTGACATTAGGGTGCAGCCCTGTTTTTTAGGATATCATCATTTTAATTAGGTGTTGACCTCGAATGCATCAAGAACAGATTCAAAAGTTATTATATTACATTAACAACCCCCCCCCAACCCAAAAAAAACAAAAAAACAAAAAACTCACTATTCCTGTGTTTGCGTCTTTTCCCCACTTAAGTTTCCTCACTGAGTTGTAGAAATTCCTGGCTGATCTCTATCCAGGTCAGTTTGAGCTTCTGAAATAAATCAGGCGATGTTTCTCCTTATTTGGCCTGCAGCTCTCGGCATTCAGCCGCTGCAGTTCATCCTGCTAATGAAACTGGAGCTGCAGGATGCCACCGACACGCTGGATGTCTTCCTGTGGAGACACGCTGTGAGTTTCACACTCCTGTTTTTTGGTGTCAGATGGGATTAGACAAAGGGAGAACATCTGGATTTATTATATATTTCACTGTTGTCTTGTAAAATTTTGCGCTGTTTGAGTTTTTTGCCCTAAAGAAGTTAGGTCCAATATTCATATATTTTGGTGTTTTGGATGTCAACAAATCAAATTCTGAATTTTTAAAAGCTCTTGTCTAACCAAGAATGTGGGTAAAGTAGAAACATTAGTTTGCTTCTTACAGCAAGATATAAATAAGAGGATAACTGAAAGTAACTTTTGTATATAATGTCTGTGGGCTTTGTAGATGTGATAAATAAATGCTAATTGTGAGTTTTACTCTTTCTTTTTTCACCAGGAGTCATTCTTTGGTGTGTCTGCAGAGGATGCTTCAGCCAATCAGGAAGCTCAGAACAGCATCTGCCAAATCATGGACTCTCTCTGTCCACCAGGTGGCAACGTGGGTATGTCTGTCAAACCCATACACAGTACATGAAAAATGGACATAGCTTCTTGGTCAGAAAAGTTGAGGATGTGTGCCTTAAACCTTAAACCTGCATGTTTTTTTAAAAGGCCAATAGGTCCCAGCTTCTCTGGTCATATTGAAAAAAGGTCTGGCTGTATAGAAATCTCCAGTGCCTCTCAGCTACCTGTGACTTCAGAAAAAAAAACTTCTGTGTTTTTCATATCAGTTGCTTCTTTCGTGCTTTTTGGAAGTCCAGTTTCAAAACAGAAAGATGAAAATTGGAAAACACTCATAAAAATGTGACATGACTCATGTCCATCTTTCATACAGTGTGCATGGTCAAATCATTAGAATAATTCTTCAGTTTTAGTTATGGAAACATAATAACTTCCGATCTAAATTGTGTAATGAACTGGACCAAAACATAGAATCAGACATGATATACTGAAAGCTTCAAAGGCATTAATTTGGCTTTTTAATATGTCTAACTTTACAGCTCTGTGGTAGAGATTTGGGGAAACAAAACATTGCACAAAACAGTATGTGAGCAATATATATATCTATATATAACAATATACAAAAAAAAAACTTCCTGCAGCTTTGCAAAACCAGAAGCAGCAGCAGGTTTAATGTCAGCCGCAGGTTTGTGTTGCCGGATGCTTTGTCATGTCTGCCTGTTGGTCCTCAGGTCAGCACCCATGGCTCGACTTATGTTTGATGGCATATCAAGCAGAGGACGACGATGGACAGACTAAGACCTGCTATCAGGTCTGTGACACGACTGTTGTGAAACCCTCATCTGAATGATCTGACACCATCTGCACCACCTGTGGGAAAGATTCAGATGAAATTCTGATCAGAGGATTCTGATTCTGTCTGTTGTTGCTTTATTTCTTTACATTTCTATTTATTGTGTAAATAAAGTTGAAAACGGAATAAAATACCAACTGCATTTTCTTGCCATTTCCTGTGCCGCCTGGGTAAACTTTTGATGACTTTTCAAAATAAAAGGTGAAAATTTTATTTTTTATTACAGTGTATCCAGTAAGTATTCACAGCATTTCACTTGTTCCACATTGTTTGACTTTTACACCCTTATTTCAAAAATGGAGTAAATTCATTTTTCAGTTCAACATTTTATACACAATGATGACAGCATGAAAAAGGTTTGCTTGTAATTCTTGCACATTTATTACATGAGTATTTGCAGCCTTTGCTCAATAGTTTAAGTACTTTTGGCAGCAATTACAAGGTTCAAGTCTTTTTGACTATGGCCAGACTATTTCTGGCCAGTTTCTCCCATAAGGTTGGATAGATTTTCAGATCTCTCCAGAGATTTTAAATCGGGTTCTGAGTCTGTCCAAATCTGAGCCATCCTGAAGTTATTCCTTTGTTATCTTGGGTATGTGCTTAGAGTTGCCCGATTTGAAGATGAACCTTTGCCCCACACTGAAGTCCAGAGTACTCTTACATATTTTAACTGAATGAAGGGGCTTAGATTTTTCATGCAGGGCTAAAGACTGTTCAAATTTGGCCTCAGTCTTTCCTGAAGATTCTTATCCTGAATTCCATGACATCACTCCATAACCTGAACTCTGAGTCCGTTTCCCACTTTTACCAAATGCTTGAAGCTAGGATGTCTAATGTTATGAGATCATGGTTACCACATTAATATTCCTCCCTGCATACTTATTATATCTTGTGGCAACTTTAACTCCACAATTGCTCAGAAAGCATCCTTCCAAATCTGAGAATTCTGTTAGCTGGATTGTCAAAATCGTTTTTTACTCAACGAGTCAGGAGATATTTTTCTTTTGCTAATTGCTCTGCACAGCATGCAGGACAAAGACAACACTTTGCTCCTGCTTTTTATATCATACAAACAGGAAATGAATGACATACCTAGTATCCATGTATTAGGATGGTTTACTGTATATTTCTTAAATCTACCTGTTATTCGCCAAAAAAGTAATTCAAAAGTCATTTGTCAGTCAAAATGCTATAACTCTCTACATACGTACGTACATACATTCAGAGAGAGGGAGAACCGCAGCACATAAATCTGAAGTAAATGTTTGCCATGAAAAGGTTTCCAAGCAGCAACTGACTGTTAAGTCTATATTTATTGTTGCCATTTTAACAAATGCTAACATGAAATGTATTTGCAGGTTAAGCTTTTAATTTATCTTTGGAATGATGTATGGCATCACATTCTAGTGTCCTAAAACGCTGAGCAGCAATATTTGCTCTTTATGGATGCAGACTCACTCTCCATTTTATGAAAGCAGATCCTCCAAACACCTTTCAGTATTTATCTGTGGGTTTGCAGCACCGTCTGCTGGTCTACTGAGTATATTCGTGATGTGATCTCGTCCCCCAATTAAGCATTAAGTGTGAATGCCCTTAACATTTGCAATCGTGGTTTTAAAAAAAGAAAGTACACTCTTTCATTTGCAAGGTTTAATCTATCAAGACATAATCAAAAATAATATGGTCCTTAGCATTTCTTAAAATGAAGTAAATACCACTTCAAATGAACAACAAAACATGCCATGCCACTGTGGCATTGTTTATTTAACAAAAACTCTAAGGATAGCCTATTATTGTAGGGTAGACGCCCTTTCAGCAGTAATAACTTAAAGTTATACAGAAAACAGTTCCTTTATCAGTGTCTTACACTGTTGTGGAGGTTTGGGGGGGGGTATTTTGTTGTTGTTGTTTATTGCCTCTCCTGTCCGCACTCTAGCAATCCGAATTATTGTTTAAAGCCCAAGAAAAATGCCAAACAGATTTACTTTTCCAAGTGGACCTATTGCTATACTGGCCCACTTGATTGTCATAGTTTTTTTTATCTTTATTTTTTATTTTAAGTTATTACAATCAGAACGGGGGTGGGAAAAAGAAATAAGAAGAAAAGAGAAGTTGGGAAGAGAGTTAACAGAAAGATAGGGAAAGAAAAATGGAGAAGAAGGATAGAGAGAGAAAAGACACTGAAAATCTGTTTCACCACCTGCTAAAAAAAACAAGCAAACAAGCAAAACGAAAACACAGTAGGGAAACCACAGTAACAACCAACATAAGCATAAATAACAGTAAATAATAAATACTGAATCTTACTGAGCAGCACATGAGCACGATATGTTTAGAGGCAGCAGCCACCCAAAAGGTGTCTGTGAGTAACTGTTTGTACTAGGGATGCACCGATACCGATACTGGTATCGGGTATCGGGCCGATACTGTAAATTGTGTGTGTATTCATACTCGTAAAAGTTAACCGATACCACGAACCGATACTAACTTATTTCATTAATCAGAGGGTGGCTTGTCATTTCTGTTGTAGTTTTTTAGATTGGCCACTAGGGGGATATCCCGTGCTAAACAGGCACAGGGTTAGACGAGTCAGACTGGCGGCTCCAGATAAAAAAGAGAAACTGGAGGCTGCTGTAGCTAGGCTAACCAAAATGTCAGCAGTGTGGACCGGAACAGACAACTTTAACTCAGGTTTTGGAAAAGCGATGAAAAATGTCAAGAGAAAATTCACAGGCAGTTAAAATAACAGAGGCTCTGACTCATTTTATTGCTCTGGATGACCAGCCAATGCCGGTCATGGAAAACATAGGATTGCACGTCTAGAGTTGCGATATGAAATTCCCAACCGCCTATACATCAGGGAGATAATGGTGCCAAAACTTTCTGAAGAGGTAAAGACAAGCAGTGTGTGCGATGTCAGTCCTTGATTTAACGGCACAGTGGACTGATGATCCACGGGCAGATGAGGAGTTTGTTTGTCAATGCCAAATACTTTCGTTATTTTGTTTGTTTGTTTACAATATGGACACTGCAATAATTTAAAAGTTTATTTTATTCTCAAACCTAATTTGTATTTATTTTATTCCAAACAGAAGTGTTTATTTATTATTCTGAAAGCTCGAGACAGTGCCAATAGTTCAGTGATATTTTATTAAATTACAATGTGGAGACTCTGCAATAATTTAACAGAAGTGCTTATTTTTCACTTGAAATTTTTTTGTGGTCATTTTTATTAAGATTTTATTTTTTATCAGCAGTGAATAAAATAAAACCTGTCTTCCAATTCATTGCATTTGTGTGTGTGTGTGTGTGTGTGTGTGTGTGTGTGTGTGTGTGTGTGTGGTAGAAGTATCGTTTTTTGTACTCTGTATCGGCAAGTACTCAGATCCAAGTATCGGTATCGTATCGGTTTGAAAAAATTGGTATCGTTGCATCCCTAGTTTGTACACCTCTGTGTGTGTGTGCGTGTGTACGCTGGTATTTATAAGGTTTCTCCACCTAAGTGTCTAATAGTAGGTGTGTGGAGCCATAGCCCTGCCCCCAGGTCATGAAGCAGGCATGGAGGAGATCCGGGCCCCAGACATCCCGAGGCCCCTCAGAGCACGAGAGCCCAAGGAGGACCACACACTCTCCTTTACACCAGGCTCAATTCATGTCTGCATCATGTGCACCTTTAAATCCTGTTTAAGTTTGAATAGTACAGGTCAGTACTAGTGCACTATTTAATACTCAAATTTTCCATCTGATGGCATACAAGAGTAAAACAACAACAACAACACATTTCTTTTAAAGGAAGTTTCAACTTATATGTGTTGTTGTTGTTGTTGTTTTTCATATGCTCCCCTTTTGTGCCTGAAAACCTTTCACATGAACTCTTAAGTACAAAAATATAAATGAAATAAACATGTTTCCAAATTCTGGAGCAACCATAAACATCATTTTTCTGACGATACACATCGGTACCAAAGCACGTTTAGAATATTGGACGGTTTAATGTAGTATCCGGTGGGATTTAATAGCAGGTTAAAGAGACGATAACAACCACCACCCCCGGCCCTAGTCCCCCTCCCTCCTCCTCTTCTTAGACGCTCTGTCACATCGAGCTTGGTCGTGTCTCGCATTCGTCGGTGCTCCACTCCGGTCCCCGGGCGCTCCGGACCTGCCACGCGTGCAGAAACGTACTATGGACCTACTCAGGGATTCTCCATCCCAACACCCAATTCCTGACGCTGAGGATTTACTTATTTAGTTCACAGTTTTCAGCCCAGTTTAAAAACTTTTCCGATCAGATTTTTTTTCTCACCGGTGATGCCTCCGGACTGGAGACGCACTGGGACGCACCCGAACTTGAAAGGTGCAGCACTCTTAAACGGCCAAAGACTTCGAGGAAGTTCTGTGTACACAAAAATGAAAGAAAGTTGACGGTTTGGCGGCAGATTTGAGTTTAAAAACGATCAAAACACAGAGATGGATCAATCGATCACACGGTTTCATTTTGCGGTTTAGCCAGAGCCATGAGGATGTGTGCAGCCCTGAGTCTCCTGTGTTTGTGGCTGTGCAGCGAGGCCGTCGTTTGTCAACTTCACTGGGACAAAACAAAGACGACGTTTAGTCCTTATAATAAATCCGCCACCGCTGAAAGGAATGTGCACAGCCGGAGATGGCGCACAGTCAGCGAGGAGGACCGTGGGGGGACACGCAGTACGAGTGCAGAAGCCTCATGGCTGGTTCCTCTAAATTCCTCGTCGTCTGAGCTGCCAGAGAAAAAGATCACCAGGCGCTCTCTGCGTGAAGGTGGTGCCCAAAGTGGAACTCGGTCATTTTTACCAGAAGTTCTAGTTTCAGGCACGAAAGAAAATGATACAGATGAGCCGAGCAATGAAGTGTCTAAACAAACCCTGCATGGACCCAACTGCACGCGCAGGATGAGTGGACGCACGCGAAGGCAAAGGCGGGTTGCCGTCTCTGGCAGGGCGACGCACAGCGAACCGCTACCTGTGGCCATGGCGCAGGAGCTAGAAGCCGACCCCCCCTTCAGACTCAATACAAGTGACTATGAGGATGAGTACTCTCTCCCGGACTTTCCCGACACCACGCGGCTCGTTCCGGTGAACACGCGAACCAGACGCAAGCAGGTAAAGAATCCATTCTACCCGGTAACCGCGGAGTCGTACGGAGCCTACGCTGTACTGATAACCGCCGCCCTCATCTTTACAGTGGGCATCATCGGGAACGTGTCGATCATGTGTATTGTATGTCACAACTACTACATGAGGAGCATCTCCAACTCGTTGCTAGCCAGCCTCGCGCTCTGGGATTTCGTCATCATCTTCTTCTGCTTGCCGCTTGTGGTGTTTCATGAGCTCACCAAGAAATGGCTGCTGGGAGAGTTCTCATGCAGGATTATCCCCTATCTGGAGGTGAGAGGCAGGGTGGTGGGGTAGTGGTGGTTTGGTAGTCCCTCATGGTGCAGCAGATCTAATTGTAGCCGAGTTCATCTTACAGGTGAGACCATCCCGGTCAAGTGAACCTCTAAATTGTTTTGCGCATCTACACAAAGCGCTCTCCTTCGTTCTCCTCCTCAATACACAATAAATCCTCCAATGACTACCTGAGACTGGCTTCAAAAGTGAGTCAGTCCATATATCAGTTTTTATTCCAGGACCAGGTCCAGGACCTTTTCCCCTAATCCCCAAGTTTCATTTTATCTTCTTTTCAATTTTGCTGGTAATGAGCTTTGTCATTCATGATTTCTTGAAATCTTAAATGTGACCTGCATCCACAATATATCTGTACAGAGTTCCTTCTCAGCCAGGTACATAATTCCTGACATGTTAAAAGAACATTATTCTCAACTTCAACACGTGTTCAAAACATTAATCAAAAGTGGCTCTTCATAGTTGACATGAAACGTTCAACACATTTCTCCTCAGGCTCATCTACTCTACATCTGTGCTAAGTTTTATTTGAAAATTAAAGGTCAACTCTGCTCAAATTGAAAAACTTAAAGGAATGTAATAATGACATGTTAAAAATGTACTAAACATCATATATATGACAGTTGACATGAAATGTTCCTCTTGGAAACCCACACTGTGTGTGTAGAGTTTCATCTTAACCCACTGCATAATTTCAGGAGAAATAAAAGGACATTTCTGGTCAAACTCAACATGCTCAATCGAATATAACACCACATTAAAAAATTACTCTACATATGTGCCACATCTAGTCTCTGCATGTTATGGAGGCCACACGTGAACTCAAGAACAGCTTTAGTGCTGGAGTTTCATCCAAAGACAAAATACCAAATCAAGTGCAGCCAGGAATACACATTCCAGGGAAAACTACGGGTACATAATCGTGGGAACATGTAGCAAGGAGCACACAACTATGGTAGGACAATAACAAAGGACAGCAGAAGACAGAGATAATAAGTACACACTGGATATCAAGAGGAGAGGCAACAGGCTGGACACACAGGTGGAAGCTATAGACATAACAAGGCAGAGGAAGCAAACAACATGAGCCACAGAGAGCAATGGTTACCGTTGTAAAATAGGAAAACACAACTACATGGGCAACAAGGCTTAACTTACATGGAGGAGAACTACACAGAGGAAGATGAGAAGTCACAAGAATAAATGCAGATGAGACTGGGACAGCAAGGAACACAGAACGGAGCAAATTAATATCAATGAGACAGGAGAAGTAAAACTCAATACCAAGTACACAAGACTGTCATTTCCTGCCTGGAAACTGGTTGTAGTTTTGCGGACCCAAATGCTGTAAGCAATAGATGAAGGTTACCAAAGAAGCCAACACCCAGGAGTCAGAAGGAATAATTACTAAATTGGGAAATGCTATGGAAAACACAACAAGTGGAACGAAGGACAAAGAGAGACTGAGACAATAAATATAAGAGACAATGATTGAGGCAAGTAGAAGTAGGTGGAGAACCACTGCTAAAACTAGAAGACAAAGCACAGATGACAAAAGACTACTAAAGTAAAAATAGAAAGTGACTAAACAGATGGCAGACTCAAACACAGAGACTTGACATAGCGGTTCATGATGGAGGATTCAATACTTTCTGTGATCCTGTGACGTAAATTTTGTCATCAGACAGTTAGTGTGGGGGTGCATGCCTGCCTCTTTTTGTCACCTCATGAGTTGTCCAATACATTAACTATGTGAACATCAGGTCTCCAATAAATGAGTATAATCCAGGCTTAAAACCTGCTTAACAGTAATATCTACTCGGTTGTTGGGGTATGAGGTCCCTGTGTCCGCAACAGAGTATAATCCAGGCTTAAAAAGATATAAACTATACAAAACAATAAATAGGAAGGGGTACACATGGAAATAACCAGAAACTGACACAAAGAACTAAACGGTAAATAGGCTGCACTTTGCTACTCTACCTGAGAACTCAAAGCGCTACAATATACTTTATCCATCCATTCAAAGGAGCACTTTTTGCTACATATTCTACAAGGATAGTTTAGCATGAGGACTGAAAGAACTACGGATCGAACCACGACCCGTGGTCTACGATACTTCATATTGTGGCAAAAAAAAAAAACAAACAACATGGATCAAATTGAGAGCCAACAGAATGTTAAATAATGACAAAAATTCAAAGACTATAACAGAAAACCCCAGGTCCAAAACCCTGGGGCAATCAGAACGTTTTCATAACTTCTTCTGTTTCCCTACATATTAATGAATTCATAAGAAAGGTTAGGGACAATAGGCTGTACATAAAAGAGATGAGTTTAGCTGACACTCATCAGCTACAGCTGCCTGTTTCTGGATACCCCTAAAACCAGTATCCAGATGGGTAATGAATGAAATGTACCCATGATACAGAGGGAAAAAAAATCCTTTCAGTCAAACTGTTTTTTATTAAAAAAAAAAATTTCTGCTTTAAAGTTGGACCTTTAAACCATGACTCTTCAGGGACTGACTCACTTTTAAAAGCATTTATTCTCACAAATGTATTAATTTAATTTTAATTTAATTTTTTATATATCTTCTACTGACTCTATTACAAAAAACATCATATCTTTGCCTTTGAGACACTGACAGTTGTTGTTCAATTGGTGCTTACCTAAATTCCCATAGCAAGTTATCATGTCTGCAGCTTGTGACAGCTGAAAGGGTTTTAATGTGACATCTGGAGACAAAAGGTCTTATTTATTGTGTTTAAGCTTCTTAGCAGTGGAAGCTTTTTGTCTGAGGCAGTGACCTACATGAGTTTATTGACGTCATCACCTGGCCTTATTGTCACTTAATGTAACGAGTAGGGGTGGGTTTTTATAATCGATTTATCGATTAAAATAGATTCTGGCTTGGATAACGTAAAATCGATTCATTAAAATCCTGAATCGATTTTTTAATATAAATTTATTTTGCCCGAAATCTCACAAAATTTCAACAACCACCAAACAGCTAAGACAGTAAATGAGAGCAGGTACACGGATTCTGCACAAAGACATAAACACTCAGCGCGGACCCACGGATCAGAATCAGTGAGATGTGACTTTCTCATGGTCGGGGCTGAAAGCCGACAGCTCGCTGATTCTGATCTGTCGGTGGGTCCGAGCTTTGTGTTTCCTTTTTGCGCTGATCATAAAGTTGTTAGTTTTATCTCTCTCCAAACAATACTGACCTAACCAGCAGCAAAAGAAGATCCAAACTACGCTTCACATAAACATCGTCATGAATTCCCTCTGACTTTTGCTGTTTTGCTTCCACCACACAATAAAATCACACTTCATGCACAGCTCTCTCTCTCTCCCTCTCTCTCTGTCTCTCCCTGTCTGTCTGTTTTCTGCATTATTCGCTTGCTTGTTACGCACAGGTCTACCGTTGTTTACAGCGCTGTCGGCCAACGTTTTTTTTTTCGTTTTATATACTTCCGAAAAGAAAACCTAATTTCTGCCATTAAATATTGAACAAATTTAAACTTTTTAAAATTATGCAAAATGCAAAACGCTTCGCTATGTCTCTAATAAAACCGCTGTAACTTCAGAGGTAATGTTCATGTGTTGATTAATGGTTTTCTTTCGTTTTTGATGTACTGCAGAATATTTTTATAAAATCCCAGGCCGGGAAAATCACCTTCATGTTTTTCTGTTTTATCCTCAGCTACTTTGACACAAAGGCATCTGCTGTGATGCTCACACCTTTGATAAAGTCTTGCGTGTGTCAGCTTCCTTTTTATAGATACAAAAATATGAAAATGTACTGATCTGAATTATAATATATCTGACTGTCAAAATTTCCCAGATTCAAATCGAATTGAATCGAATCGAATTAAATCAATCGTGGATCGAATCGATTCGGAACCTTGTGAATCGGAATTGAATCGATTCTAGACATCAGTGACGATACCCAGCCCTAGTAGCGAGGTGTGGTATGCGGCTCCACTGCAGAGGAGGGGTGGCGCCAGAGAGGCTGGCAGGGCAGCTGGAGCTGATCAGCCAATCAGGCTGTCCCTTTATCAGGAGGTCCTGCCAAAAGCTAGATAACTGAAAAGCTGAAAAGTGAACAGCCTGATCAAAGTGAACACTGTAAATAAAAACATCACTAGTATTGCAACAGTGGGTGTGACACACCAAAAAACTCTGCCGAATCTGATTTTAGATCTTCAGTTGATTTATCCAATTTGGAACAGGCCAACATAAAATTAGTTTTTTCTGAAGACTTTTTTTAAAGTCTAAATTGATTATATCTAATTTTTTTCAACATGACACTTTTGACCCTGGTTTTGCATCGTGGGCGTATATCATGGTATTGAGGCGGAGACTAATGATTGACTGCTCTTGTGTCACGTTTGTTACAAGTTAAAAATGAGAAATTTGGGATACCACTTGCACCAGCCAACAGGTAAGAAACACAGTTTCTGATTATCCATCCTGCCTCTTGCCCTTGATACACGCCCACAATGCAAAGTGGTCAAATAAATGTATAAATTGCTTTTTCCCAAAACTCTGCTGACAGTTCTGTGTTCAGGTTCTGTACCCAGGCTTCCTGTATAAAAGCTGAAAACATTGGAGTATGAAAACAAGTGTTTGGAGGCTTCATTAGCACCAAGAACTCATAAAAAGTCTGGTTAGCTGAAACTGTTTCAAAACTAATTATCTAATTTGAGTGTAACTAAAAAATGTGACTATGGAATATTGTATTTAGTACAAATGTGAAAATGATGCAAACTGTCCATCTATACATAAAAAATACACACAAATTATGCATACAAAAAATATATATACAATTTTTTAAGACACATTATATCGTGGTTAATTTTTTTTAGATTTATTTGAATTTAATGCTAACATTGTTAGAGACAAATTCTGGTTTAACTCTGTTGTACTTTTTATTTTTACTTTACTTCACATAATTGTTACAGTTATGAAATTGTACTTTTAACTTTTAACCTGATTCTATCCTTTCTCCCAGGTGGTTTCTCTTGGGATCACAACCTTCACACTGTGTGCTCTGTGCATTGATCGTTTCCGGGCAGCCACCAACGTGCAGATCTATTATGAGATGATCGAGAACTGGGCATCTACCACTGCAAAGCTGGCGGTCATCTGGGTGGGCGCTTTGCTGCTGGCGTTGCCTGAGCTGCTGATCAGACAGCTGGTCACTGAGGACGACGAGCCACCTGATGTGACACCCTGTGAACGTTGTGTAGTTCGCATCTCAACAGACCTCCCGGACACACTCTATGTCTTGGGGCTCACCTACAACAGTGCACGCCTCTGGTGGTACTTTGGCTGCTTTTTCTGCCTGCCAACGCTGTTCACCATCTGCAGCTCACTAGCGACTGCCCGCAAGATCCGCAATGCCGAGTGGGCCTGTGTCCGTGGGGGCAAGAAGCAGCTTCAGCTGGAAAGCCAGATGAACTGTGCCGTGGTAGCTTTGGCCATCCTCTATGGGTTCTGCATCATTCCAGAGAACATCTGCAACATCATTAATGTGTATATGGCAGCCACCATTCCCAGGAGAGCCCTGGACATTCTGCACCTTGTCAGCCAGATGATGCTCTTTTGCAAATCGGCTGTGACGCCCGTTTTGCTGTTTTGTCTATGCCAGCCATTTGCCAGAGCCTTCTTGGACTGCTGTTGCTGCTGCTGCGACGAATGTGGCCCACCCCACTCCCCCACCACTGCCACTAGCAACGTTGACAATGAGTGCACCACCACCGAGCTTGAGCTGTTGCCATTTAATACCACCCGCAGGGAAGCATCCACCTCTGCCACCTACTCTGCTATGGGGACAAACTACTGAGGTCAATAATCAACATTGCCATTGTACCCATCCATAGCTATGATTTTGCACGCAAGGGTTCGCCCTGCTTTCCAGCACTCGACGCTTGAGAGGGGAAGTACGATGCGATGATATGATAGATTATTGACAAGCGCTCTCTCCTACAGTGTCCAAGAGTGGAGCTACACCTGAGTGGATAAACACCTTGTCTCCCCAATTTTAAACCCAAACAAACGTTCAATTAAAAGGTTTAGCAAAAACTTGTTTCTAAAATATCTGAGATAATTCAAAGGACATACAACTATATATAAAATGAACATTTTATATATTAAGTAGGTGTTACAGTTTTGTTCCATTGTGAGAGGTGTTACACCAAACGCCCCTGAATTGTCTAAAACAACCCAATGTACGGCAGGGCTGGAATGGCTGCAGTGAAAGGAATGTGTGGATCCTGTGGACACAGACCCTGAGACTGAGCTTCATCTGATGGGATCAGCAGATAGTTTTTTGTTTGTTTGTTTGTTTGTTTGTTTACTTGTTTGTTTTTAAAACACCCCAAACTCTTGAACACGCTTATGTTTACTGACTCACCGAATGAACCTGCTCTCTGTCTATTAACTGTTAAAAGATTTTCTATATTTGAATGAACAGTATTAGCCACTGGCAAAAACCTCAGCATTTTTAATGAACTCACTGGTATTTTTACTGAATCTGAGATCAGTTGTAAACTACTTTTTGTCACTGTTTACAAAATCTGAAACAAGACATGGTTGGTACATTTCTGATGTCACAAGAGTTTGTACCATAATTCAGTTTGTTTAGAGATACTTTTGTAATTCTCCACAGTTTAACTTTCAAAGCCAGAGGAGCGAATTTTACCCGTGGTTGTGCAGAAATGTTTTCACGTAAATATGCAGTTGTTTTAGCTCCACCAGCATTTCCTCCTGTGGTACAGACTTGTGTTACATTAGTAACAGTTAGTGCAGTACCTAGATGTTTTAAATATAGTCATTCACAACTGTTTTTTTTTCTCTTTCTGTCAAAAATTGTAGTTAATTAGTATATAATTTTTTTTTTTTAAAGAAATTTATGAAATAGACTTCATGTCTGTTGGCCCTTTGACACACTGGTGACCTGTCCACAGTATACCCCACTTCTTATCCTCCATTAGCTGGGATAGGCTGCAACTCCTCTGCAATTGGCCAATAACCTTTCAAAGAAAGATTTTAAGATTGTATTTATATTATTGTAGGTTTCTACCTTACAATATACAGTGCCTTGAGGCAACCACTGTTGTAATTTGATGCCACATAAATAAAACTCAATTGAATTTGAAGTAAATTTATATAGTAGTCAGTTCCCTTTCTCCAAACGGTTCTTTTAAGAAACTGTAACCAAATTATAATTTAGTATGACTATGAATGAAGATTACATTAAAAAGCATTTTCCCTGAAATTCATGCAACATTCAATTTTTTTGCTTTTATTGTTTTGTTTTTGTTTTTTTTACAAAATGAAATATCACATTAATAAAAGAAAAAAAATACATATTTTTGGAGTATGGTTTGAATATGATATTGTCTTTTTTGTGCAGCAAATTTCCACATAGTCACTTCAGTGTGGTCCCAAGTAGGGGTAGGTTTTGATTATCGATTTATCGATTAAAATAGATTCTGGCTTGGATAACGTGATATCATTCATTAAAATCCTGAATCGATTTTTTTATATAAATTTATTTTGGCCGAAATGCCAGAATCTCAGGTTAAACCTCACAAAATGTAAACAACCACCAAACAGCTAAAACAGTAAATGAGAGCAGGAACACGGATTCTGCACTAAGATGTAAACACAAAGCGCGGACCGCGGATCAGAATCAGTGAGATGTCGCCTTTCTCACCCCACGGCGTGGACACGGTCGGGGCTGAAAGCCGACAGCTCGCTGATTCTGATGTTTTGGCGGGTCCGCGCTTTGTGTTTACGCCCTTTTTTGTGCTGATTCTGAAGCTGTTAGTTTTATCTCTCTCCAAACAATATTGACTGAACCAGCAGCAAAAGAAGATCCAAACTACGCTTCACATAAACATCGTCATGAATTCAGTCTGACTTTTGCTGTTTTGCTTCCACCAAGATAAAATCACACGTCATGCACAGCGCTCTCTCTCTCTCTCTCTCTCTCTCTCTCTCTCTCTGTACTTCAAGAACAGTTTCCTGTCTAAAAATCTGTTTTCTGCATTATTCGCTTGCTTGTTACTCACAAGTCTACCGTTGTTTACAGCGCTGTCGACGCTGTTATTTTTCCTTTTACTTACTTCCAAAAACAAAGCCTCATTTCTGCTGTTCAACAGGCTAGTGAACAAAATTAAACTTTTTAAAATTATGCAAAATTGCAAAATGCTCAGCCGTGTCTCTAATAAAACCGCTGTAACTTTGCTCTGCTTCACTTCAGCAGCATCAGGTAACGTTCATATGTTGATTAATGGTTTTCTTTCGTTTTTGATCTACTGCAGAATATTTTTATAAAATCCCAGGCCAGGAAAATCACCTTCGTGTTTTTCTGTTTTATCCTCAGCTACTTTGACACAAAGGCATCTGCTGTGATGCTCACACCTTTGATAAAGTCTCAGCTTTCTTTTTATAAATATAAAAATATGGAAATATACTGATGCATGATCTGAATTATAATATTTCTGACTCTCTGAGGCAAAATTTCCCCGATTCAAATCGAATCGAATTGAATCGAATCATGAATCGAATCGATTCGGGACCTTGTGAATCCGAATTGAATCGATTCTAGAAATCAGTGACGATACCCAGCCCTAGTCCTGAGCTGTGATCAAACACAAAGCCCTTTAAAAAAACAGGTAATGTTTCATTAAGAGTACATATAAGAGTAGAGTGTTTCTATAAGCCCTCACTTATTACTGAACTGCTCCATTTAAATTTCTGCAGCCTTCAGAAATAATGTTACTGAATAAATGCTTTCTCCCCATGGTAACATTTTTCAAACATGATTTTTGTTTCACGGAGTTGAGGTTGGCTGTAGCATACTCCTTTGGATTTGATGTTTCTTTTGATGAGTTTATACCAAAATTCACTACTGAGAAATTAATCTCATCTTGCAGATTTCCAGAAACAAGTTCCTAAAAATGGTACTTAGCTGCTATGGGCCTGAGTTCAATCAAGTTATTGGCACATTTAAATGTAGTGATGCCAGGTAGTGATGTGGCTTGGTCAACCGGGCTGCGCAACAAAGATCGAGAGGTGCCAAAATGCAACCAAAGTGTAGTCTGGCTTAATGTGCACCTAACTGACTCAAGATATGACTGTATGAGCACGTTGCTCTTTACAGGCATTTTAATGATATATCACTGCAGGAGCTCAGGGATTCGCTGGTAGTGCGATGCTGCAAAAGATTGACAAGATTAGACTTTTGTCAAAGTTTAGCTGTTCATAGAGCTTTAACACTTGGAGGACAAGAAAACAGTAGAGTGTGAGACGTCACTGCCATACATCCAGAGCACACAGCTACTATTGTTGCTGCAGTTCAAATTGAACTCGTTTACTCAGAATTGCAATCAGTCCAGTTAACAGTTGAACCTCCTTAAAACATGAACAGAAAGCAGACAGAACTGAAAAGTCAAATCAGAAATATAATTTATTATGAAAGTTTTTTTTTCCCTCAAAAAACTGCTCTGATAGTTCATTTGCTGCATCACATTCAGCACAACCCTCAGCTGTTTTTTCTCTCACCATAATTTAGTCATCATCGTCACCATGCAGCTAACGTGGACAGAGCACGCCATTGTCCAAGCTTCGTGTTAGGGAGTTTGTCTCTCAGCTGGGCTGGCACAGTGAATAGTGTTACAGTGCCACAAACTGCACATCTAGCCTCATTTATGCTAAGACAATAAGTTGTTGCTGATGGTCTTTTTGTCCTGAAACAGTGCAGTCAGTAAACAAAAGACTGTAGGCAGTTTCTTCTTCTAGTGAAGTTCTTACTCTTAATTTAATTTTGTTAATACATGTTTCTAATTAATATTTTAATTAAATTAAAGTGCACCCCAAGACTTTTTTCTTTACTTTGCTTTTGTCCTTAAAGCAGTTCCCCTTACCAGGCAGTGTAAGTACTGTTGTAAAACTGCACAATGCTTTGAAGGCACTGATTTCAAAGTCACTTTCCTTGTTTGTGCCTATGAAAACAAATCTAAACACATCAGTGAAACTTCAAAAAAGAAAATATGTTCCAACACGTACACTGCTGATTGCAGCACTGAAGATGATGATGAGCTTATACAGAGGTGCTTCTTGACATGGGCTGAAATATGTTTTCACATTTAGGCCGTATTTACACTGAACATTAACATGCTACTCAAATATCTGATATATTCATCAAAGTGCTCTTTATTGTTAACATAAATGACTTCTTCATTTCAGGAAAAATACCACTCTCTGTGTTGCACTGAAGTAGTAGGTTAAATGTATTAACATGGAGGCAGTGGCACTCCTGTTACTTGTTTTATTTAGGCTGTTTTAGGCTATAAAATCAAACGTTTTTATGTTTACGTAAATATTTTAGCGTAAGTGGTGTTTCAAGTTAAATACTGTGTAATGCAGGTTACCTGTAAGTTACAGTAGGCAACACTACAATCATTAATACTTGTGAGTAATGCTGGACTCACAAAGAAGTCCTACCATTAATTAATATTTCAATCTTAAATATGAACAACCTATCTCTATTAATCAGCTATGTACCACAGGCCTTCAAGCTTACAGTTATTAAACCGTTACTTTAAAAGCCATGACTTGATCCAGATGTCTTAGTTAATTATAGGCTAATCTTCAACTTTGGTTTTATCTCAAAAATTCTTAAAAGAGTAATTGGAAAAACAATTAACTGATCATCTCCAGAGGAATGGCTTATTTGAAGAGTTTCAGTCAGGTTTCAGAGCTCATCACAGCACAGAAACAGCTTTAGTGAAGGTTACAAATGATCTTCTAATGGCCTCTGACAGTGGACTCATCTCTGTGCTTGTCCTGCTAGACCTCAGTGCAGCATTTGATAGTGAATATTTTATTACAACAATTAGAGCATGCTGTAGGTTAATTATGGAGTTCCACAGGGTTCG
Source organism: Neolamprologus brichardi (assembly GCF_056152115.1). NCBI lineage: Eukaryota > Metazoa > Chordata > Actinopteri > Cichliformes > Cichlidae > Neolamprologus > Neolamprologus brichardi. The sequence goes on from NC_142110.1 coordinate 25,193,083, forward strand.
GTGCTAGGACCAGTTCTGTTTACATTATACATGCTTCCCTTAGGCAGTATCATCAGAAGACATAGCATACATTTTCACTGCTATGCAGATGAAACCCAACTTTATCTGTCCACAAAGCCAGATAACACACACCAATTAGTTAAACTGCAGGAATGTCTTAAAGACATAAAGACCTGGATGACCGCTAACTTTCTGCTTATAAATTCAAATAAAACTGAGGTTTTGTACTCGGCCCTGAAAATCTTAGAAATATGGTATCTAACCAGATTCTTACTTTGGATGGCATTACCTTCGCCTCCAGTAACACTGTGATGAACCTTGGAGTCATTTGTGAATAGTATATATCCTTCAGTGCACATTTTAAACAAATATGTAGGACTGCTTTCTTCACTTTGTGCAGTATCTCTAAAATTAGAAATATCCTGTCTCAAAGTGATGCTGAAAAACTAGTTCATGCATTTATTACTTCCAGGCTGAACTACTGTAATTCATTATTATCAGGATGTCCCAAAAACTCCCAGAAAAGCCTTCAGCTAATCCAAAATGCTGCAGCAAGAGGACTGATAGGGACTAGAAAGAGAGAGCAGATTTCTCCTATATTGGTTTCTCTTCATTGACTCTGCATTAAATCCAGCATATATTCAAAATCCTGCTCCTCACATACAAGGTCTTAAATAATCAGGCCCCATCTTATCTTAATGACCTCGTAGTACCATATCACCCGATTAGAGCACTTCGCTCTCAGACTGCAGGCTTATTAGTTGCTCAAAGAGTATTTAAAAGTAGAATGGGAGGCAGATTTTAGGTCCCTCTTCTTTTTTTCAGTTGTTGCCTGTCCCGTTCAGCACTGTAGAAATGAGAATTATTGTCTGAAGGCCAATAAAAATGCCAGATTTTATTTTCCCAAGTGGATCATTACAGTTTTGTCATACTAGTCCACTTGATTGATCTTTACTATTTATTTATTTATTTAGCTTTTAAGGTATTTCAAGCGGAACAGACAGGACCAGGGTACAGGAAAGAGAAAGTTCAAGAAAAGGAGAGGGAAAGAAAAACAGAGGAGAAGAGGAAAAGAGAGAAAAGACACTAAAAATCTGCTTTTTTTCCTGCTGGGAAAAAAGAAAACAAGCAAAAAAGAACAACAAAGTAGGAAAATCACAGCAACAACCGAGATAAGGATGAATAACCTTAAGTAACAAATACTGAACAGTACTGAGTGGCACACAAGACCAACAATGCGGTAACAACAATATGCTTAGAGGCAGCAGCCAAGGAAGATAGTGTGTCAGTGAACACCTGTGTGCATGAGCGCGCTTGTGCTCATTCTCAGTTAAACAGTTACAGTTTCACCATGTAACTATCTCTCTAGGGGCCTCTGACAAGCTCATGGGCCGCAGTTGGTTGATTACTGTCCGGTGTGTGGAGCCAAGAGTGGGAATCTGAAAAAGCATAGCCCCAGAGAACAGATATAAAGAACAGAGGCAGAGGAAAACAAACTTTGGCAGAAATACAGGGAGAACAGAGGGACCATGACAGAAACATTGTTAAAACAAAAATCACACAAATTTCCTTACTTTTTATGCAAACTTTATTTCATAAGGCTTGAAAAAAGCGTTTGAGACTTTGTAATCATTAGTTTACTTTGATAGAATCTGATGGCCATTGGAAAGAAGGTTTAGAGCACTTGCACATTGGCTTCATTTTTCAGACCAAAAATTTATGTCAATCTTATATAAAGTCTGTTGATTAGCTGTATTCCAACATGGGATAATTTTAGATCTATTCTCATATGAACTCAAGCATTGAGGAGTATAGATATTAACCTGATGGTGAAACTAAAAGGAAAATGTGGGGCTCACCAAACTTAGAACTATTTCATTATGATTCAGTGGTTCATTGTTGGCCCAAAAGTTTTTTTATTTTCTTATAAATCTTTACTTTCATCTCATCATTTCAATTAACAGTGAATTTGTATTTATAGCATTTGTGTCATCTGCTAATGGCATAACATTCTTGTTTAATTGTGTTCATAGCAGAATGATCCTGATGAGTCTCTTTTTATGTAAACCAAATTCTTCTCTAATCATCAGTTTGCCTTTGATTTGTTCTCTGGCACAAAATGTGCATGTTTAAGGCTTTTGTAAATGAAGCTGGCAGCCCCTGTTGCTGCTTCAGTAACTAGACAGCACCATTCATTCAGAAACAAAGGGGTGATGGGTACACAGGCTTCAGTATTGAACAAGCTGCTCACTGACCTTCTCCCAATTGCTCCCAGGGCTGTTTTCTGGGATAAGAAAGATATCCCCGGAGGGCTTGAACTGCTGCCTCTGACTGGTGGAGGGGAGCCAGGCTTCCAAAGTAACTACTTATCCAGGATTTTTCAAGGCACAAGAAGTTTGGTGGTCTTAAGCAAAACAGCCATAAAGCTAACTATCATAAAAAACTATGAAAAGACATGAAGTTCCTTAATGCAAGACAGGGCTTGCTGCCAAATTGCCAGGTCCATGTTTCTGTTTTTTTTTTTTTTTTGGTTATAGAGCAAACACAATGCAATTAAAATCTCCCTAATCTAGTTGAGATAGCAATGTTCAAATGTATCTAATGATTGGCTCTGCTCTTTGCTTCATTTACACAGGTGATTTTATGTGTAACCATCACCCTGACTTCATGCATACAAGCAACTGAATTTGCTCTAACAGACCTAAATAAATATCAATGGTATTGAAAGTAGCTGTACATAATGTTATATCTGGAGATGGCCATGAGTATTTTTTTTTTCTCTAGTGGTTAAAATTTTATTTGTGAAGAAATTCATGAAGTCGTTACTAGTTAATGTTAAAGGAATGCTTGGCTCAACAGAGCTCTGACTTTTTTAAGGTGTGCATTTGAGAGTTATACCAGGGAGTCAAGTACTTCCAATGCTTTCTTTTTCACAGGAGCTACAGTATTCAGAGTCGTAGATAGTGAAGAAGTAAAATTATTAACAAGATGGACATAAAATAAACTTAATAATAATCAAATAAACTTAATTGCAGCACTTTCAGAAAGACATCCACTGTGATGAAGTCTTTTCCCCACTGCTGTTGCCATTATTGTAAATTTAAATGTATTAAGAAATGATCAGATAAAAGAGGGTTTTCAGGAAACACTGTTAAATGTTCAGTTTCTAGGCCATATGTTAGAACAAGATCTAGAGTGTTATTAAAGTGGTGGGTGGCATCTACCATGGGAGAGTTAACAGGGGCTATGCTGCCTCTAGCTGAGCTGGCTACAGGGGTCTGGCTATCTTTGGGATTTTCAAGGGTGCGAAGCTGGGTCTCCAATTCAGTGATCCTGGCCTCCAGAGCTGCAAACAGGCTACATTTGTTACAAGTATTGTTATTACTAAAGGAGTCTAAGAGTAACTAAACAAACAAACCAACACAATGATCAGAAATGTGCAGGAGCGGCAGGTGAAGAGGGGCCATGCTGCTAGCAAGTTGGTTATGAGCTAAGCTAAGCTAGCAAACCCCTAAAGACAAAAAACTATAAGTCTGCTGACTGATGTGAAACTTATTGGCACAGTCTGCTGCTGGCTTCCACATCCAGAGAACAAAGAGACAAAGAAGAGAAACTTCAAGATATGAAAATTTTGAATTTCCAGGGATGCTATAAAAGACATGTTTCAGGATTTTGCCTCAAACTGATGTTTGTGGAACCCAGAGAGTTCATGAATTGCAGATGTTTTTCACTTGTCAAGAGAAATAGGAAAACACAATACAAAAGGTCCTTTTAAATTAAAGTCCAGTTAAAAGTTCCTTTAGTCAAAGTTAATGTGATAACTGGGAAACATCAACAGTGATTGTGAATATGAACATAACAAGCACCTCTGTTAGACAGTGGAAAAAATAGTAGTGCTAAATGCTAAAAATGAACCACCCAATGCTAGCATGCATCTAAGGATTACAGTATGTTAATTCTAAATTGCTCTTAGGTGTGAATGTATGTATCAATGGCTTTCGCTCTCTCTCTCTCTCTGTTGGCCCTGCAACTGCCTGACAACTTGCCCAGGGTGTACCCTACCTCATTCCCTATGGCATGGCTCTTGCCCCACCACGACCCTGAATTGGATAAGTAGAAGAGAATGAATGGATGGATGGATGAATGTTTAGCTGTATTTGTTTTGTACATTAACACTAATAGCACAGGTTCCACCATGCTCTTATCATAAGAACCTGTTGGTTACACTAATCGTGCTAAAAGGAATATTATTTGGACACTGAAATATGTATGCAGATGGTGTTTTGTTCAACAATCTGCATTCTTGTTTTAGGCTGTGTTAAATCTAGTTGTTTCATAATTTCCTCAGGACCACTTGCTGCTTTGAATGACAATACACAAAGAGAGACCATGTTATGCTTTTCGGGGCTTTCTCTTTCCTTTGGAGTATTAAAGCTTTTGCTTCATATGTAAAACATTTGCAAAGTTGCAAAGGCCAAAGAGACTTTCTCCCAGAATCACTCTCACTGCCTGATATGCCTTATTGGCAGGCTTTCTTTTGGTATGTTTTTTCCCATGGAACACATTTGCATAATTCCTTCCTAGCAGCATGTTTGGTACATGCTTCAACAAAGCTGGTTATAGCAGACGCCTGGGAAGAGTTTAGCTAGAGGTGTCACAATAGTGAGATTGTGTGCACTAATCAGGGCAGAATGGGCTTCTGGGATTGAGAAAGAGAGAAAAAATGGAGACTTTCAGACCGAGAGTGAAAAAAATACCACATAAGACCACAAATGTAGTAAAGATGACATTTTGACATCCAAGTCTATGGAAAATGACTCACTTTGGGAGCCTGCAGGTTGTTGCTTGCTTTAACAAATCAAAAGAGCATTAATCTTGACAGCTAGACTGATTCGTGAAATCAAATAATATCACACAGTCTGTACCACACAGACTGCATAAAAACTACATCAGTTTTTATCACAGCCTCCTTTTTTTATTAGGACCTCATACCTTGTGAAAGACAGGTAACTTTTGGGGTCTCAGTCAGGAACAGCCAAAATTTTATGACTTGATAATTGCCTAATCTGACTTAGTGACCACTGCAACAAAATTTGTAATCTTTTAGCAGAACTTTGGCTCCAGTTTTTAACAAAAACATTTCATTTAGCTACAGTTTCAGTGTTATATATTAGGTTCACATTTTTACATGCAAGATACTGCTAAATAGCTTACGATCATCAGGAATAACTGATACCTCTGGTTGTAGCATCCAAATCTAAGGTGGGAACTTTAATGTGTGCTTAACCTATCTGAAAGAGAACAGGGTGAAAGAAGATAATTACGAGGAGAAAAGTGGGGGAAATGATCATGGGGCCTTTCTGCCCAATTATCACAATGAAAGAGCCTATTAATTGTGAGTCAGTATCCATAATATATCTGCTCTGACAGAAAACAGAAGCTGGGATCCTTTGGTAAATTGCAATCTGGCTGCTGGAACTGGATCTCTAATTGTGTTCCCCCAAAAGTGCTGGGTGAAAGGGTGGGGTAGGATCAGCATGGGAAACAAGTGCGTTTCCTCAGTGAAGCATCAGTATGGTCACCAGAACATTCAGTCACAGCCAGTGACCTAGAAATGCTCTGCAATCCCCAACAAAGCAGAAGAATCAGGACAATAAAGCTCTTATTACCCCCGGACGACAGTTTCCATCTGACAGAACAGATTATACAGGCAGCTGAGCTTAGCCAAGCTGGGCCAGGCTGGGACCAGACTGCCAAAACACAAAGGGTGACGGCTCTACCAGGAAGAGACTGTGGATCAGTTCTTTTTTGACAGTTTATACATGTACAGTGAGGCCTCACGGTGGAAATAGTATCACCAAAGAGTGACGAAATTATGTTCACCTGTCTTGTTCAACCTTCCCCTCTACACCTAACCCTATGCTGAGGTTTAGTTAACAGTGTTGGATGTATTTGTTTATTTTTTAAAATGACTAAAATAGTCGCAGAATTTGTCTGACTGTGTAAATCACTGCACAAAGCTGCAAAGTAGTTATGTATCCAATCCTTTGATTATGTCTGTGCATGTAATTGTAAGGTCACTTAGCTAGATTTCAGAGGACAGCTGTTACACTGTGATTCAGTATTATGTTTTTGATCATTAAATGTCTGTCAGCTGTTAAGGAGCTCTAGTTCAAATGTTAAAGACGCACCTGCAAGATAAGTACACCAGTGCTGAGATACCAGTGAAGAGGAGAACAGGACCCCTGGTTTAGTTCTTTTCTTTTTTTTTTTTACTTCTGTCTTTAAATCCAAATCTAGTAAAACTATAAGATGTATTTTATATATAAAGGTAACCAGCAGTGTATAATCTAGCTGCAACATTAAGGTGATATGCAAATCACCGATAATTATCTGGTAATACAATGTTTTGAAAAGTACCAGCCTGCATATGGAGACTTTTGTTTGCCTGTTTTATTTGATGACAGTGTTGTTTTATGTAATTTTATCTGAATTAGTGTACAGGTCTACACATGACTCTAAGTAATAAAAAAGTAGTGCCTATTGCTTTTCTACAGCAGTTTACTTCTTATCACATTCTAATTAACTGTGTAAGAATCAAAGATTGTAGAGAAAGATCTGCAAAGCAACATTAAAAAAACAAAACCAAACAAAGAAGGAAAAAAGCTCAGAATTTCAAATGGCTGCTAAACTTTCAAATCACAGCAGAAACCAGGAAGAGAACCCAGACATAAAATATTCATGCAGCCCACAACAGGCAGGCAGATACTGAATTCTTCTGAATGCTGACCGCTCCTGAATATAGATGAGAGGACGTGACCAGAAGCCAAACATGTGTTCTAACATAAAATGTCACTGTGCCCTGGAATTCAGTTATTCACACAACTAAACAATGAGTGAATGTCTCAGTACGGCACTCTGCACATACCACAATACAGCACATTTTTACAGCGGACAATGCGTCTTGTTGTCACTTTAATGTTTTGAATCATTGTATTGAGGCAGGTTAGTCTCCACTTATTTCCAGTCTTTATGGTAAGCTAATCTAACCAGCTGTAGCCCTGTGTTTAACATGTGGATGTGAGTGTGGTAATAGTCTTCCACTCTGCATCCCAGTTAAACTTTTCCTGTAAAATATGAGCACTTTTAACTCAAATCTCCCACTATTATAAGTGATCATCTTTTCTAACACTTAGGGTTGAAATACCACAGTAGTAATTCTTGCGTTTTTTTATGGCAGAAACATTTATGCAATTGTAGAATTTTTAGCATGCGTATTCTTGCATGCAACTTTATTTTTCAGTGCAAGAAAAATGCCCTTTCTGGACCTCATTAAAATTCAGTTCAATATCTTGCTTATTCCAGTTGTTTGTAATGCATATCTTTTTAAAAGGTGCAAAAAAGTGTAACAGTAGGATTTTGATTTGGAAATAAAATGACGTTCTTTTTTCAGATAGAAAAGGGGGTTGCTTAAGTTGGTGTCATAGAAAGAGCACCACACGTGTCTGTTATTAAAACACACCTGCCACTATATTGTTCAAAAATCCTAATGCTAAGCATGTTATATTCACTACTCACTAGTACAGTGACAAAAAAATTATGTTAGTTGCAGCTGATAATTGTTATCATAGTTATTTTATTAACCAGTTGGCTTTAAGTACCACAGCAGATAAGAGCCAATGCAAGGGCCAGTAGCAGGGCCTGAGGTTGTTAATTTTAGCATCGCAATGTTGCATTTTTTATTGATTAAATTTTGGGAGGCTTTTATTGTGTAAATGCCTAATAATAATAGCATAAGGCAGTATTTAGTTGTGAATTTTGTGCTGGTAAAAACTCCTACTGTGGTGACCTCTTGTGGCACAATAAGAGCCATTGTGAAAAATGGCACAGGATATATACCCAGTTCTTTCTGATCTTTGGTGTCAATTATCGGTATATAATTGACAGGTAATCACAAAAACACAGGTTAAGTCCATTTTAACCCTTTTTTAGTTTAGACATATTTTATGAAAGAAGGTTGTTGAAATGAAATAAAAAGTTACTTTAAACAAACTTATGATCGTCTATCCACCGGAGACAAAGGCAAACACACATACACAAACACACTCACTTACTCACTCACAAACACCCACACCAAGACACACAAATATAAACGGATGGAGTGTGTCCTATCAGCAGATGTGTTGATGACTGCGTCGGGAATGACATTGAGCGTAATGACCGACCGGCATGGCTTTTCAGTATAGCACATGCAGTCAAAGTTTTTGTCGAACAAGTTGATGTCATCTTGTGAGAGACCACCGCTCACAATCAAAGGTCCACCCCGGTGTTGCTGCTTGATCTGGTAGCGACATGAGTGCAGATGAAGGAACCCGTCATCATCCCAATGCTTCCTTATACAGCGACCTTGGCCCTGGCATAGTGCATCACTACAGAGGTGTGTTGCAGTGGAAACATTCACAATGTACCTGTTCATAACCTGCTCCAAGTGATGTTGTGCATCAAAGCAAGAGTCCTGCAGGGTTGTGGGATATTGGAACATTTGATTAAAATGTTATGATTGAAGTCTTGCATGAAAGATACCTAAAAGCAACCAATTTCCTATCAAAAGTACAATCTACCTTTGTGTCTGTGACATTCATGCCTCCCCAAGATATGACGCCAGCAGCGCCCAGAGAAGCAGCTTCTCCAATGGTGTTAACCAGATCAAACTGCAGAAACAGAACAGAAAGAGTCAGAGTAATGTTGACTGATAGTTGAAACTCATTATTCATGTATAAGACTAAAACAAGTCTATTCTCTAAAATACATACTTTGTAGCAATTACCTAATTCCCTGATAACATGTGTTTGTTTGTGTGTTTTTAAATGTCATGTATTGTTACAGGTTTTTATGAAATCATTGTTTAAGACTGAGTGCAGGCACGTGGGTGTAATCCTGAGTATAATGGAAGATTTGATGGGAAATTAAGTAAACAAACCATGTTTATTGTTGTTCCCTTAAAGCTTTAGTTTAATCCAGTGAGTAAATAATACACTTATTAGAGTTAAAACTTTTATAAAGATAAGGATAACAAAGAATGTAGCTTCAGGACAATTAATACTGGTTTCACTTTTGAAGGCTTTTAAAAAATTGAAACATAAGAACAAAAAACAAAAGCAAACAAACAAAAAACAGAATTGTATGTTTCCATGTACTCTGTGCTCTGCTAAAGTAGCTTTCCATGATTCACTGTCTACTTTGACATTATAATGAATAAAGATGAGGAAAACATCTGCCTGAAAAAAAAAGTTTTTTGAATAGCCTGAAGCCTGAGCTATAGTGCTGGAAGATGTTAGTAAACAAAGTTTACTGTGAATGAGAGCCTTGTACTTAGAAAGTAGTTCATCCCTAAATTCTATGTTGGATGGCAGATACCTTTCATTCCATCAAGGATTGGTGAGGCATACAGAGCACAAATTGTTTCTCAAGGTAATATAATACTGTGTGTTGAGCAGTGATGTCTTACTTCTGACACGTAGTCATCAACGCTGTCCTTGTACACAGGTCTTATGTAGGCATAGATAGGGATTGAATAGGTGCTTTGGGGGAGGGTTGATACCCTCATGGCTTCCTGGATGTGATGGCGAACAAACAAACGAGCTTTCCAGGAGTCTTTGAGGACCAACTCCAGGTAGATGGAAGGAAAGAGTGCCGTGGACTCTTTTCAGAGCCACAAAAGATTTGTCATTCCTCTGCTTCTCAATATCAGGACACTCTCCAGTAAAGCCCACCATGTCCTGGTTGCAGTCATAACAGTCAGGATACAAGTAGTAACCCCAAAGTCTTTTTGGCCTCAGTTTCTTCCCAATTTGGATGGATTGGACAAAATACCTCTTGGCTGCTCTTTCAAACACAATCTTTGCCCTTTCCTCTGCCTCATCTTCAGAAAGTGAAGTTTTCTTCTTTTTGACCTTTTCGATTGAAACCTCTCGGTAGATATCTTTGCTTCCCCAGTTTCGAATCCACTGCGGTCTCCACTCTTTAAAGTCAAGGACAGCCAGGTCAGGTCCATCGGTGGGAATATAGTGCTTGATGTCATCTGCAGCATCGTCATGGTGGTCCTGCATGTCTATCATTTGCGGAAAACCTTCATCATGCATTTCTCCAGTGTCTTCGTCCATATAGGGAAAGATGTCAAAGCGGTCAATGTAAAATATGGAGATGCTTTGGTTGGTCACCGTTTTCAGGGTGCTGCTGACAAAGCTGAAGTAGGGGAGGTCAAGGGGCATACCAAAGTGGATGTTACACAGTTCAGTTGGAGCATTCCACGTGAACATGAAGGGATGGCCAGGAAGGAAGGAAGCCTGTCCTTGGAAAGGACCTACAGGAGGATATCAGGGCCATTGCGCTGACAAACAGGAATACAAAATGCTGTGTTTCATGGATCAGTTTCACTCCATACATTTTGTAACAAGAATGAGATCTGTCATAAAAGGAAACAAACACCAGTTAGGTTCGAGGCCCTGATATTGATATTCATTTTGCTTGGACAGATTTGTGCTGATGCCAGACTTATTGCTCTTTTTCTGTCTTCAAAAGGGGCAAAGTATAAAAGATGGAATTTCATCATTGAATCCTTTCTTAATTTTCCCAACATTTTCTTGTTCTTACCACATTCCAACATTTCTTTTGTATGCATGACAACAAGATGGGCTTGCCCCAGCATGTTCACGAAGTGACGACTTCAGTATTTAGCTTCACATGCAAAGACACTAAATTCCTAAATTTCTTTTGCAGGAGCAAATTTTTTTATAAAGCTACATTAATAAGAGCACTTATTAATAACACCATATATCCAAACAAAATTCCATCTTATAAAATCTTCCAAAACAATAACTTTTGGAAGATTTACAAATGTTGCAAATACAGTTACAAACACAATAAAATTGCTAAATCTTCATCAAGTTTTTTTTTCTTCAAATTTTCAATTTTAGTTTTATTGAACTTGATGAACTAATGATATATATTTTTGTTAGTAAATGTAAGAGAAGTTGGGTTAAGTGTGTGTGTGTGTGTGTGTGTGTGTGTGTGTGTGTGTGTGTGTGTGTGTGTGTGTGTACATGTTTAGACATCTTCGTGAGGACAGAAAATTGGCATGCTACTTTACTATACCAGCAGTCACTTATGGTGATAAAATGCCCATCCCTACGAGTTTGAAGGCAATTTTTAGGCTCAAAATGTGGTTTTAGTGTCAGGCTTCCAATTAGGTTATGGTTAGGTTTAGGCTGAGGTTTAGGATTAGGCATTCATTTTTGATGGTTAGGGTTAGGATAAGCGGCTAGTGTGTGTGTGTGTGTGTGTGTGTGTGTGTCTGTGTGTGTGTGTGTGTGTGTGTGTGTGCTTGGGTTAGGAACCACTAGTAAGCCTGCAGTGTCAGAGCGAAGTGCTCTACTTTGGTGAAATGGTATTATGAGGCCTTTAAGATAAGATGAGGCCTGATTATTTAAACACTTTGTATGTGAGGGGAAGGATTTAAAATTTGATTCTGGATTTAACAGGGAACCAATAAAGAGAAGCCAGTATGAAAGAAATATGCTCTCTCTTGCTAGTACCTGTCAGTGCTCTTTAACCATCTATTCTTCAAATCTACAACTCTCCTAAGAAGAAATTAAGCCTTTGGATCAAATGCAGCAAACTCAGGGAGTTTTTAGGACATCCTGATGATAATGAATTACAATAGTCTGTTGCCGGTTAACCTGATTAGTTTTCAAATGTTCATCCAATTGTTTTTTATAGTACAATTTACTTTTCACAAAAAATCTAATTTAAAATGAGTTAATATTTTTTAACATTGTGTATCTTCTCATTTCAAACATTTAATATGTTTTTTGTTTTATTGTGAATAAAATATGGGTTTATGAGATTTGCAAATCATTAAATTCTGTGTTTTATCACTGTTTATTTCAAACAGTGTTAAAGCATTTTGTGAACTGGGTGTAGTTTTGCAAGGACAATCCCTGTGATTAACATAGTTTTAACAGTTATTTTTTTTAAAAACCCTTGACCTTACAAAATGTTTCCTAACCCACATAATGATAGTTTTATTTGAGTTCTATTTATTCAACACTACACTCTTGCCGAGTTATATTTAAAGTAGAAAGCATTTCAGAGGTGCTGGCAAACTTGACCCTATAATAAATCCCTACTAAACTCTCAATCAAACTTTAAATATAAACATGTTAATCAGGTAAATGAGATATCATTAATTATGTGCTTACTTGTTCTGGTCCAATTTGTTTTGGTATAAAGTAAGCCCTCAGTGAGTAATTAATACCCGTTAGTCTCCTCTTTAAATAAGCTCTTGCAAGTGCTTGAATTATAAGTGGAGCACTTGTGGTAGCTTGTCAGAGCTGAATGATCTGCTGCCTTGAGGTGTTCACTCCTTTTTGGGCTGTCTTGATGTGTTCCAGGTTCCCTCCTTACTGCCTGGAGGAAGATAGCTGAGGAACCTCTGGGTTGAGGACAATCTGTCCTACCACTCGCAGACAAAGTCTCTGTCCAGACACGCAAAGAATGTGAGTGCTTGAACTTGGTCATTTGTTTGTGGAAATGTAATAAGAAGGAAATCCACTTTTAGTCTAGTTATCAAAGTGATAAAATGCATGAAGGACCAGGTGGCTGGTTTCACCAAAGATCTTTACTCATAACAACAGATTTTTAAATGTTGTTTTTACATAACAAAAAGAAGGGTGTATTTTAAATTGTGCCAAGTAATTAAATTCTGTAAACTGTTTCTACAAATTTCTAACTTTGATTAACACCAATCATTTTATACAGACCCATAATGTTTCTGTTTCAATGTTTCTCACGCATACTCCATGTATATAGTTTCACTCACATATATGTATACTTATATGCTTTTTATTTTATTTTATTTATTTATTTGTTTTCCTCTTGTTGTATATTGTTTTCTCTTCTTACCTTTGCACCTTTGTGGTCCACCTACCCAATTTCGTTGTGCAAGAAACTGCACAATGACAATAAAAAAACTCCAAGTCTAAGTCTCATTTTAAGGAAATCTCTTGTTTGGTTAAGATTTGAAACTCAATAAGTCTACAGTACAAATAGTCTAACCTTTGTGGAACTATATACGGATGGGAATCAAGAACCAGTGCCCAGTAGTTCAGAGAGCACGATGCCATAGTGCAAACTGGATCCAGGACAGAAAGCAGCACACAGACAGCATGCTAACATTAAGCTAGCAAAGAATCCAGAGTAAAGTTAAATCTGAGCAAATGCTGATCTCACCCCAGCAGCCACACCCTGAACTTCAACAGGTAAAAAAATGATGATCCTCCGTTTCTACCTGTTCAGGTTTCTAAAATAGAAACACTGTGTTACAAAGACTGGTTTTCCTTTGCTTTGTGCCCATACTTAGCTAATAAGAGGAAGATAATATGTATGTCCTCATTAGGATAGGGATTGTGCTGGTGTGTGGGACTGTAACTGATAGGTTTATATTCTTAAATGATAATTGTGAGACAACATATTTAAGTTCATTTTACATAGAAACAGTGATGTAATGTACTGCATTACTGTAAGAAAAATATTCTGTATAGTATGTGTAATACGTTACTCTTTTCAGTACCAAAAAAATGACCCCAACAGTGATCTCAACAAAGAGGGGAAATACCTCCAACATGCAAAAGCATTTGACCACATAGCAGGCAGTCAGTCTGCAAAATAGTAATATTGTAATTCTGTTTAGCAATCATGATTACAACAGTGAGAATTGATAAGAGAATTGAATCAATAATGGAATCAGAATGGCTAAACTCTTATCAATTTCCAGCCCGAGTTCTTTAGTTGTGAAAAAAATCTTCAATTTTTGAAACAATGTAATGTTTATTTTTATAATTTTGAGGTATAGTGTTCTGTTGTTTATTCTTCTATCTGTGTATGCTTTTACTGCATTACGTGTTTGGGATCATTGCCATGCTGTAAAAGGAAACTGTTGTCAGGCAGGACGGACTCAGGCGCAGACTGAGGAATACAGTTACACAGTTCTTTATTAAGCAACACCAGGTGCTCTATATACAGGTGGGGGGAAGGTGGGGGTTTCCAGGGAACCACTGGGTTAGTGGAAATGGGATCGCCACACTCACTCAGCTCCTCTCGCTGCTCGCGGGGAATTTCTTCCTCACACTCAGGGGATCCAAGGTTCATGATTCGGGACAGGTCCGGGAAATCTATTTACAAAAACGAACGTTAATTCCAAAGCTAGCACTAGGAGAACCAGAAGTTTACAGAGCCAAGCTTTCACTAACATGAGTTTCTCAATATTCCAGCGACGAGTAGCTCAGCGCTCCTGCCTTATGAAGAGGCCAGCAAACAAAGTGATGAATCACTCAAAATCTCAGTAACCTAAAAATCGAACTGGATCTTGTTGATTTGTTGCAAAAGGAATTGGGAAGTAAAAGTTATCAGGCCTTATTTCAGTTTTTAAAAGTGGGGAACCTGTTTGGAAGGATTTGAGGAAATATTTTTTTATTTTATTTATTCATTTATTCATTTATTTATTTGAGCATCATTCCAGACCATACTCCATACCAGTTGGTGGCGGTAATGCACCTTTCAATTGTTTGCCAACCGCCAATACAAATGTAAGAAAGAAGAAGAAGAAGTGATGAATCACAGGTGGGTGATTAACTGCAGGTGTGTGGGTGAAGGCGAGAGCCCAACATGGCAGGGCGATAGTACCACGCGCGAGAAAGCAAAAGCCAAACCAAAATATTTGTAGCCGCAGGGCTGACCGGGCAGGCGCAGGGACTATGGAAGCTGTTTCAAATCGCAGTCTTTCCAAAATCTGACTTTACTTTTCTGGATTAAGTAAAGTCCAACATCATTAATCCAACATCACTAGCTGAAATGCAGCCTCAAAGCACAACAGAGCCTCCTGTGTGTTTTACAGATGGCTGTAGACACTCACTGTTTAACCTCTCTTTCGACCTCCTACTTACTTATTGACAATAATGTTTAGCAAACATTACAAATTTGGTTGTTGTCTAATTTGGCCTTTTATTCCCATTTCCCTTTGTTAAGAATGGCCTCCTGATAACCACCCATGAACTGTGACATTTCTGATGAAGCTTTAACTATGGATCGATCAACTGAAGAGCCAGAAACATCTCCTAAATTCTTGCTGGATTTTCCTTTTTTCTTAAGGACATGATTTTTAAAAGTCAAGTCATCTAAATTTAGATCCTGTCCATCTGTTGTACATTTTTCATACATTAAAATGGGAATAAATTAAAATAAATTAAAATAAAATGTTTTTACAACATATAATGGGGCTACATATAAATTTTAAAAGGAGTTCTTAGCTAAGTTATAATTCTCATATTTCTTTATTTCTTATATTTTGTTTTGTTTTTTTATTTTTCTTGTATTTTGTACACCACTGTTGCTTCCTTTAAAAAGGGCCAGGCACAAGGACTAGACTGAAAATCACTGAATAAGGAGTCAGTGTCCAAGGAAAACCTTTAAAGACCTTCAGAAAGCCTGGAGAACTTTAAACACTTTTTAAGGAGTATGAAAAAAATAACATATTTGGTCAGTCATGGGAAAGTTAGGATTATGGTGCAAATTTATGTGTTGCAAATCATTTTTGTAGGTTGTCACCATTAGTTGTTTTTTTCATAATGTGGCTTAGAAAATGTTACTTTTAATGCCGTTAATAAACCTGGTAAAGTAGCTATATACTTAAAAAGATCTATCAAACACAAAACACACTCATTCTCTTTGTGACACTCGTGTTTATTTCATTCATCAAATCATTCTGATTTACAAGCACATGAATAAGATGCTATAGAAGAATGATGTCACTGTTCTGAGGACATGAATGTATATTTGTATGTATTTGTATTGTTGTTGCTCTGCTCATGTCACTTATTAAGGAAACGTCTCCATTTTTTTGTATTATTTATTATTATTTGTTGATTCATACACTCAGCGGCCACTTCATTAGCTACATCTGTTGAACCACCCCATACTGTTAATGTGTCATCGGCCAATTAGGCCAGCAACTGAATTTAGGTGTGTAGCCATGGTGAAGATGACCTGCTAAAGTTCAAACAAAGCATCAGAAGAGGCACTTTTTCTATTCTAACTGATCACTCAAAGCAATTTTCACTACAGGCCTCATTCACCCAGTTATACACTGATGGATGAATCTGGGCCAGATTCAAAGTTCAAACCTATATGACTGGCCTATTTAAATTCATAAAAAATGACTGACAGTTGTGCTCAGATGTTTACAACACAGGTAATGTTTACAAATGTCTTTCCAAATAGTGTCTTTGTAATGTAACAGACAGAAGCTTCATCTACTCAACTTTAGATTAAGGTATATTTTTCAAAATTCAGTTTAGTTGAGCTGAGTTTAGTTTAATTAAGGCACATTTACTTTTAAATAGTTAAAACTGAAGTTTAAAGTATAGCTTGTCTTAACAATTATTATTATTGTTGTTGATGTTGTTGTTATTAGTATTAATAGCACTATGTTTTGAGGGAATCATTTACTTACATTCCTTTCTGTTTTTGGAAAATAGATGAATGATAGATAATCACATGAAAGAAATCTACTTTCCTCACACATTAAATCCAAATGAGTTTCATGGTGGTTGGGTGTACTAGTTTGGGAGAACAGTTCCGCCGTGCATAGCACTGACAGGTAAAGTTTTCAGCCCAGGCACTGAGGTCATCAGCAGAAGGGAGGCCAATAGCCGCATACTTCCTATCAGCTCGTATGATGTGGAAATGGGTGGGGTTTAGGTGCAGGTAGTGGCGAGAGTTGTTGCTCTTCCGGACACAGCGGCCCTTCCCCTGACACAAGACTTCGCTGCAGAGCTTGGCAGCTGCAGTCACATTAGCAATGTAAGGGTTCAATGTGGATCTCAGGTACTTGGACAGAGCATCACAGGACGCCTGCAAAGACAGGATGGAGTTTATGTGAGAGGTTCAGGTGTTCAAAAAGTATGTACAAAAAAAATCTTAGAACTTCAAGATGAATGTCAGCAAAAATATTTTATTGGGGTAATTAAAGTCCAAATAAAACATATTGCTTAATGAATGTTTGTGTCCAAAGGAGGAACTGGACTGAGAACATGGATAGTGGCAGTAAGACCATCTAAATGGTCTGTTTTATTCTTAATTAGAATTTGCATTCAGTTGTGCCACTTTAAATTGGTTGTAAGACAATAAGATATTGTGATTGTGTGAACATCAAATGACGAGAAAAAGATATACCAAATCAAAAAGCAGCTGCAGCAAATGAAGCTGCAATACCTCTTTCACATGTCTGGTAAACACAGATAAACAGTCACAACTGTTAGTTCCTCTTAAGAGGGGAAACAAAGGCATGTTAATTATTTGTTGATGCAAGGCTGGCCAGTTGTGTTCCTGTCTTCGGGTGGCTCGTGTGATACTTGAAGTCTTTTCTCTTCTCACGAAACAAACAAACACTGGATTTGCAATGTTGCGAAGGAATCACATTGCTCAGCTGGTAGATTTTTAATGCTGACGTGTCAATATTGTGTCGAGTTAGAATATCCTTTAATGACAGGAGATCTGATCAAAACATCCAGTAAATATCAGTAAGCTGTGAATTACCTTGTTGTTGTAGTCTCTGGAACCTCCCCATATTATGACCCCAGAAGCTCCAAGTGCTGCAGACTCTCCGATCGTGCTGATTAGATCTCTCTGAAAGAGCAAGAACGAAACTTCTTTTTTTTTTTTTTACATAAAAAGGCTCAAAGTAATTTCTTCAAGAAGAAGAAGTTATTTCAGTCAAATAATCACATTTTTAATGCCCTACCATCAAGGCCCCAAAACACCCCACAGCTTCTCTCTCATTCAGATCTTTTAGAATCCAGTATAGAAAACCTATAGATAAACCTTGGTAGAGTTGATATAAGGTACTACAAACTGTTCAAAGTGAATGAACTCCAAACCTTTATCACATTAGAGTTCTAAATTGAGTCCTTCATTCTCCTTTCCGAGCAGTATTAATTGATGTTTTTATGTTGTTTTCAAAAGTTTTTAAAAAATAATTCTTCATTTGTTGAGTTTTTTTTCTGTTGTGTTCTTGTTAATGCTTTTTGCTCTTACATGAGAAATTTAATAACTATTTAGGTTCAAATGACAAAACCCTCATGTGATGGGCTGTTTATTGTAATCATAAAGATGAAGTGAATAATATGCATAAATGTGATTTTAACACAAACACTCACCCTGGTCTGAAACTTTTTGGTCTGATCCCGGTACAGTGGCCTGCAATAGACATAGACTGGCATAACGTAAGGACGTTTAGGCAATGCTGCCACCCTCAGAGCCTCAAGAACACGGTTACGAACAAAGAGCGCAGCCCGGGGAGAGTTCCTCAGATTCTGGTGAAGGTAGACTGATGGGAAGAGAGCTGTGCTGCGTTCCCACAACCAAAGCATCTGGTTGTTCTGCTTGTGGGTCTTGTGGGAGCACTCTCCCGTGTAGCCAAGCTTGTTCCATCCATAGTTGTAGCAATCAGGAAACAGGTAGAAGCCCCATCGGTGGTTTGGACGCTCACCAGTACCAAGGCTAATGGTTTTTTCCATGAAGTGACGTCCAGCCCGCTGGAACTGTTTCTTTGCCAGTTTAAGAATTTGCTTTAATGATAAGAACGGGAGCATCTGCAGGGTACGACTGATGGATAATTTCTGATAAATGCGTTTTGAACCCCAGTTCTGGTCCCACAGGGGGCGCCAGGATTCCCAGTCAATGACAGCCAGCCCAGGAGAAGAATCCTGGGAGATGTAGTGATCTATTTGTTTTTGGGCTCTGGCCAGGTGCTCTGTCAGGTTGCCATTTTGGGGGACCCCACCGCTGTAGAGCTTATGCTTGACAGAATCAGCTCTAGGGTAAAGGCCAAGGCGGTCCTCATAGAAGGTGGTGAGAAACTGGCCTGGCACAGCTGCGGGTGTCGTCACTGACTGGAAGGCTGCAGTGTCCAACGGGATGTGAAGACGTTTACAGTGCTCGACTGGCGCGTTCCATATAGCCACAAAGGGATGGTTATTGATGAGCGGTGGCTCAGTTGGAGGTAGGGCAAGGGCTAAGGTGATAGATCCAATTACACAGAAGCCAACAGAGGAGAAGAAGGATGGGGCCATGGTAATAGGTCTGGACAAGCAGGGCAGACAGTGGATAAAAGTCAGCAAACATCAACATAAATCGTAGCTATTTTTGACAAACTCTGTTTTCTCTTTAAAATAACCAAACTCCGTCTTCTTAAGATGGGCTAAAAGTGGGCACTTTTGATCACTTTTGATTTCAAGTTATTTGAAATATGACTCTCAGTGAAAGATGACTTTTCATAATTTTTACATCTCAAACAATTAATGGAGAAAACAGTTATTAGATGCTATTAGATCATCAGTGGATACAAAATAGTTCTGAAAGAGCTCCACTTGAAGCTGCAAAAGTTAAATACTACTTTTATAATATGAATATAACAGGACACAAAGCTGTTTCTGCAGTTAGAATGTAAGATACTTCCTCCATTATTATTTTATGTGTGTGTGAAAGAGAAAGAGGAAGATAAATACGACATAGCTCTGCTACGTGCATGCTCTGTGCTCAGAGCTTAAAATGTCAGCAGTGGCCCCAATTTATGTAAATGATCATTATCAGCAAAACAGGTAACATTAGACAATTTTAGCTGCTAGAACATACACATAACTGCTTGGAATGATGAACCAAATCTCCAAGTTCACCCAGTGGCTGAACAATCTGCTCTATTCACCTAGAGTAGTGTAAGGACACTCCCTGAGTGTTCAGAGTTCAAGTTCACTTGCCTAATTATCATCTGTAGGGGAAAATTTATGAAAACAGACTAATTGTAGTCCCTAACAATTTCATATGTTAATGCCATAAACTTTTATTTCATTATATATTAAAAAAAAAATTCATATTTATGACAAATTTTAAACAGCATATCATTTTAAAAATGATATTGTGTAGGAGAACTGAACATGTTATCAAGTCATGACTCAAAATGCCATTAATACACATTCTAAAAAATATTTTAAAAATATGGTTTATTTAATTTTAGTGTGACTTACTGATCTCTAACCAGGAACAACAACAAAATAGATTTGGCTTTTGCAGTTCTTTTTCCTCTTGATCAATAACCATTTATACTGACAAAATTAACTTTTGGTTTGTGGACGATACTATTTGTAACCAGCAAAATAGTCATTTACAATGGATTTGGAATGATAAAAGTGCTAAATACTGATATAAAATAAAGATATTTGTAAAACCTTCCTTCATATTTGGTGTTCAGATAGAGCCCTTGTGAATGTGAATACATATGTTAACTACATTCTGTTTTTGATGTCCTTTTTGCTCATCCTGGTAAATCAATATAAAATTAAAAATGACTTAAGGATTTCGCAGCATATCTGTAAACAAATTGTCCACATTTTAAAAAGATCAAATCTTTTTAATAATATCCTTTATCTTACTAGGTTATCTCACTATTCTTTTCAAATCAGTCAACATTTTTTGGATATAATCTAGTGTTTTAGCTCCTACCTGTTGCTGTCTTCAGTGGCTTGTCATAATACTTCAGTGTTTCTCAAGTAATTTTTTTTGCTGTTTCATATGTCAGAGGAAACAGTTTCTTCTCTCTGGTAGATCCTTATCTAATTAAAATACTAACTGGTGAGTGGTTTAGAATAAATGATGCAAAGAATTTGGAAACAGTTTTGGACAAATACAATCAACAGTAAGATAATTTAGTGAAAAAGGTTTTTTAAAAGTTGCATATTTGCAAGATGAAAATAAAACTCAGAGTGCATGAAAAACAGAATGGTAACGAAAGTTAAAAAATAAACAACAAAAGTTAAAATAACAACAACAGCCTGGTTCATGTATAATATTTCTGGTTTGTACTGATTTATCACAAAAATGACACGATGATGGCAACATGTTTTTCATGCTTTAGCTTTGTGTCAATTTCATTTGTAAATCAGGAGATTGTAGTGCATATAGTATTTTAGTTACTTAAGGTCTTCAGTGTTTTGACAACATAAATTAATGTTATTTATAGTCAAAACTTTTCTGTATAAAAACATATTTGCATACTTATTATTACTTATTACTAAATATTCCTAAACATTTTCTTTGTTCTTTAGAGTTTGTCTCTTATTCTTGCCAGGGCAGTCATCTCACACCAGTGACTCATCATTATCATTAGTTCAGCCTTCTGTTCCTTTTTCTCACTAACTGGGTCTGCGGTTTAATGACTGTAGAAAAGGTAGTCAACATTTTTCAAGACACAGTTTTTTCATTGTTTGAAAACCTAATATAAAGACAAAGATAAATAATGTCAACTGAATGTGAATGTGCTCCATCAGATTCATATCCAATCTGATCTGGATCAGCAGATGATCCAGTTGGCTGCAACTCAACTCACTAAGCGGAAGATGTTTCTTTGTTACTTCCCCTGAACTCATCACTTTATTAATAATGGCAGGAAAAGGAAGAAACACACTGTAGCTTTGGAAAGTGTTTATTAGCAGTGCATTTACAATCAGGTAACATTTTTCATGTGTTGCATACTCCTTGTTACATATGTCGTTTACAATCTTAAGATTTAATAAAGAATACAGTGACTACAGGAAATTTACAATTGCTACACAAAGTCTGAAGTAAAAGCCTAAAAACATTAACCTAAAGGCAGGCTTGAGCCGTCCATGTGACGCGCTTCATTGTTACTTAATGTTAAATACTAAAATTTATTGGTTACCCCTTCTACCCCTGTTTTCTTCTGTCTCTTTGACTACATAAGCAACATAGGCTGCCTTTTCATCAGCTATTTAAACTGCAACAAACTGCCAACTTCTCCAAAGGTAATGTTTCAGGTTAGTGTCATTACAAATACTCAATACTGTTTGTTCAATCTGAATGTAAAGCAAACTTTAGGGGATTGATTTTATTTAGAAAAAGTAACAAGACTGAATTTTATTATCTAATGACTTTAAACTGTTTTTGTTAGGAACAAGGATACTGAATTAGAAGATTTTCTTACATTGTGTTATGATTGGTAAAATCAATAAATTCCTAATACATTAATGAAAGTTAGACCATCCACAGTTTTATTACTGAACAAACAGTATTTGCTGATGGAGGCTGGTTCTAAAATGACAAATGGTGAATAGATATGACAACTTTGCTTTGTCAACTTTGGCATCGTAGTTATAAGTATGCTTTATACTTGGAATTATCCAGAGAAAAGCACATTGGGACACACTGAGAGAGAGAGAGACTGAATAAAGAGTTTCAAGAGAACCTGAGGTATCAAAAAACTGGTAAACTTTGGTAAAAAGGTGAAATTAAAGGACCTCAGTTTCCAGAGGCTGTGTCTGTCAGATATAGTTTGTGCCATCTCCTGCATCCAGTTGAGTGCTTCCTTGCACTTTCAGTTGTACATTCAGAGACAGTAGCCGTTTACCAGTCACACTGAGATGAAGTAGAATCAAATACAAAATCCAGAGATCAATAATATAAAAAGTCTTTCTGTTCTTTAGGGTAACAAACCCAACAGAATGTATTCTGAAGTTAAAAGCAGCTATATGCTGCATCCTAACAGGCTCCAAAACGGTTTGTGACATTTCCTGGAAAAACTACAAGTAATAAGTAACAATACAAAAATATAAATTTGTACATATACCGCAAAGTATAGTAACAGTTCATTCAAGGTTTTGGAAATAAAGGATGTCTTTAAAAATGCATCAAGTCTTTGTAATTGTGCTCCTATATATGGATGTGCAGTATTGTATTTTGAGCAGCCTTTGGTTTTTGTGGACAAAGCAAAACGGAGGATCATCATGCGACAAGCCAGCTCTGCCTTTTTTCATGAACCATAAGGCATTTCACATGATTTCTCTGCAATATAAGTTACAGTGAATAAATTCAAGCATGTATATTGGCTGTGCAATTCCATTTTTCCTTCTGTTTCAATGGGTACACTGCTGATTTAGGCCACAAATAATGTCTAACAGGCAATCATTTTCTGATTGGGTAAAGTGTTTTCATGAGACATGTTTTCTGCATGTATTGTATTTCAGGTGGTATTTTGCAACTGTTTATAGCACATTTATCAAACAGCACCAGCGAGACGTTCCTATTACTGCAATTAGCTTTATGGTGCATAAAGTCAAGTTTATGTCAGTATCCTTGGATAAAATAAAAAAATAATTTTGAATTTGAACATTATATTTACTGCAGCGTTGACATGTCACATCTACCCGCAGCTAAATTGAAACTAACTTTCTCTTTTGAAGCCATCTTCAAACATATATCTTTACTAATAATACATTCAACAGGAGCAACAAAGTTAAGTGATGGTTGACGCAAGTTGGCGGTGCTGCACTCTCTCCTGCCTCCTGCTGTTCATCCTGTTCATCCTCCCACTCTGTCCTCTTCTTGTCATGATCTTCGTACTCCTCCTCTTCCTCCCATGGCCCTTTATCTTCTCTTACTTTGTTGATGCTGTCGCAGTTCTCACCATTGTGGCCCTCATAGCAGTGGCAGCGAAACCTCTCCATTAGTAGCTGCTGTTCATGCGGTGAATGCCAGCCATTCACAGTAAAGTCCCCATCCTCAGAGGGATGGATACGGTAACTGTCAGCACTCAGGTGGAGGTAATGCCGGGCGTGGGGGTCCCGGCGGACGCAGCGGCCATTACTCTGGCACAGGAATTCACTGCAGATTTCTGCTGCCCGTGTCACATTGGTGATGTACAGACCCAAACGGTGGCTTAGGAAGGACTTGACGTGGGTGCAGTTATGCTGTGGAAACAAGGTGAAATTCGTAATAGCTTATATGATACTACAGCCAAAATTTTGAGTTTAGTGGCTTCACATCAAGTTCTGCTTTAAACCCAATGATGAACCAGACTCACTATAACAAAGATACGCCAGTGCCTAAATATAACCTTAAAATGAAAATGTATAGGTTGGAATGGAGTGGCATCCTCACAGATTCTGATTCCTCATGGATGATGAAAGAAACTTTCAATTTCAGCAGAGGTTGAAATAATTATTTCCCCCTCTGTAAAGCAACTTGAAGAGACTGTTATTGTCAACTGGCTGGAACAATATAAATAAAACGGAACTAAAATGAACTGAATTCCTAAAGATGTGTTAGGAGTTCAGCTTTATGTATAACATCTCTGCACATTAAAAATATTAATCACAAATGTCAGAAGAGCATATGCATGCACAGTCTCCTCTTGTGATTTTGTTAGACGTTCATAAATAAATCTCCATATGCACCAGCATATATGATGAATACATACTATAAATAGTTTTACTTTGTTAATGTAGGGCAAAGACCACCTACCCTGGATGAGGTCAAATTTAAATCTCCCCAGATGACAAATCCTGCAGCTCCCAGTGCAGCACTCTCCCCTATGGTGTGGATCAAATCGTCCTACAGGAAAAATACAGGTAAACCTGTATCACATCACATCACATCACATCACACATGTCTGTCACCATCACTAACACGCCACCATTTAAGGCAGGGATCTCAAATTATTGATGGCTAAGTGATGATGAAGTAGCTGAAGAAAAGGAAAAAAAATAAAAGAACAATAAAATAACACAAATGTCAACATATTTGAACACTGAATTTTTAATACTGCGTGGACCACACTGCATTCATCAGTGTTACAGTGAGAAATTGGTTATGTTGTGCAAAGCTCCACAAGATCATACTTCAAAGAAATTCTTTAAATATCCTTCTTCTTTTCAAAGACATTAGCTGTTAACCTGCCGAATCAACAGATCATCCTCAAACATTTGGTTTTCCCTGAACCTCCACTAGATGGCAGTAGGGAGCAGACTCAGAGTATAGCCTGACTGTTTAAGCACATCGTTACTGAAAATGATGTTTACTGCATACAAAAATTAATAATTAAATTATTTAAGATGCTTGCAAGCCAGACACTTTATTTGTTTCCAGATTTCAGGCTCAAGCCCTCTACCGAGGCCTACAACTTTATCCAACCAACAGAGGGCTGATGTCCCTGCTTTACAATAAAATGTTAAACTTGACACATACCTCAAAATGTTACGGGAAGAAGACTTAGACTTAGGCCTCTATACTCACAACTTGACATCATTATGTGCCCGCCACTGTTAATCCAGTTCAAAGTGGTGCATGGAGCCCACTTCTCAATATCCAGATTATCTTCTATCTATCCTGAAATCACTCCATATTGTGATAGATGACAAACTGCTGAAGCCTCCCTGATCCATGTCTGTGGCTCTATATTTTTCTACCACTAGTAAAATCCTGCTTTTTTTCTATTCAAACGTTTTAGAGAGAGTTTGGAACAGGACTGCACAGGTGCCAGTACTGTTATATATACAGTATGAGGAGCCTTAAGTCAATGTGGAGGCTGAAACATATTTTCCTTTGCGGCTACCGCTTCTGTACTTTTTATCCCTTCCAACCTTTATCCTCTGACTCATTCTGACTTAACTAAGGTTTTGCTTATGTGTACCAACCACCTTTTGCATACATCCTAAACTGCAGTTCAAATAGGAAAGAATATGTTCTACTTAGAGGTTTCAATTCACATTTATTCATAAGACTGAAAATCAGAAAATTCAGACATTGCCTAAAGTTCTTGTTGTATGGTTTTGGAATTTTAAAAACCAAAAAGGCTATTACATTTTAAATTATCTTTTGAAAATGCATGTTGTATTTAATTAATCCACAAATTTTTTGAATGGATTTTTTGATCAGAAGGAAGGAAACAGCACAATTATCTTTTATTGTCTAAGGAATACAGTGGTTTTGATGTCATACATTTAAGATATATAGTGTGAGTGGCCAAGAAAAGGAAGGTACTGAATTCAAATTCTGATGTTATGTCATACTCCGCTGAGCTTATTGAATTTGAGCATGAACCTCCTTTAATTTCTCAGGAATTTTGCAGACGTTTGTGATGAAACTTAGCACACATATTGTGTGGGTATCCAAAAAGAAGAACTCATTGAGTATCATCATGTTTAACTGACTTTGTTCAGAATTGAACCAGCAGTTAAACATGGTTCGGGCATCTGACAAGGATGCCCCCTGGGTGCTTCCTGGATGAGGTGTTCTGGGCATGTCCCACTGGGAGGAGGCCCCGGGGCAGACCCAGGACACGCTGGAGAGATCATATCTCTCGGCTGGCCTGGGAACGCCTCGGTGTTCCCCCGGATAAGCTGGAGGAGGTGGCTGGGGAGAGGGAGGTCTGGGCTTCTCTGCTTGGGCTGCTGCCCCCGCAACCCGGGCCCGGATAAGTGGAAGAAAATGGATGGATGGATGGATGTTCAGAATTGTCATTTATGTTTAAAATAATTTTACAGTCCAATAAATCTGGCAAGATTTGAATGACTCTCCCATAGAAGTTAATCATGAATGAGGAATTGCATTACCAGTAAAATTCAGAAGACGAATGAAAGAACAACAACAAAAAAATGCTATTGGTTCTATTTTCTCTTAATTTGCTCAAGATAACATGAAGCAGGGCCGACCTACCACCCCTAAGCTGCCACAGGGTGAGAGATGGGATTCATCCCGGACAGGTCGCCAGTTTGCAACAAGACTAATGTAGAGACACAGACAACAATTAATTAGGCTATCAACCTAACCCCACTAACTGCATGTCTTTAAACTGTGGCAGGAAGCTGGAGTACCCAGAGAGAACCCACACAAGTATGGGTAGAACATGTAAGCTCACACAGAAAGGCTCTAGCCAGAAGGACTAAAACCCAGAACCTTCTTCCTGTGAAACAACAGTGCTAACCACTGTGCTGTTGTTTTATGGTATGTCATAGTGCTTTAAATAACAATTTAAAAATCAATTTAAAAAAAATGTAAATGAAATATTTAAAAAAAAAAAAAATTGTAGGTTGGGTTTGTTTTGTTTTTGTTTTGTTTTTAGGTCTGCTTCAAAATTCAGATAAAACCGAGGCTATTGTACTCAGCCCTGAAAATCTTTGTGTCTATGTATGGCATGGTACGGCTGGCATTACCTTCTCCACAGTAATGGAGTGGTTTTTGACCGTGATATCTCCTTCAATGCACATAAAACTACTCTATAATTAGAAACATGTCTCATTGTGATGCTGAAAAACAAATTCTTGCATTTATTACTTATAGGCTGGACTACCGCAGTTGATTATTATCATATTTTCCTAAATGCTCTCTGAAAAGCCTTCAGTTGATCCAGAAAACTGCATTAAGAGTAGTGGCAGCAACTATTTGAAAGAGCATATTTCACCACATACTACTATATCTGTCCAATGGAGCATGTTGCTCTAGTCATACTTGTGGTTCTTAGGGTAGATCCTTCAGCTTCCAGGCCTTTCTTCTGTGCTGTGTAAATAAAACTGAACTGAATTGACTTGAATTGGATCAGGTAACCCTGAACCTTCCCTTAATTATGCTGCAACAGGCATAGGCTGCGGGTGATGAGGTGGTCATTTCGCCCTCTCTGTGTTTATACACGTCTCTTTACTTAATTATTAGTTACTATAATCTCTGTATCTCTTCCACAGTGCGTCTTTTGTCTCACTTCCCCTCACCTCAACTGAAGGTTTCATTTTGATAAAAGGGATTTTTCCTTCCCACTGTCAGCAAGAGCTTGCTCATGGGGGTCATCTGATTATTGGGGTATTATCTCACACTGTAAAGGAACCGTTGTTGTGATTTTGTGCCATAAAAATAAAATTGAATTAAAAGTATCCCTGTGAAAGGAAAATGAACTACTTTGTTGCGTAATGGAAATTTTATCCAGAACACACAGTAGAAAAAAATATGTAATATTTTGGTAAACTTTGTTCTTACTGTAGTGAGAAAGTTGAGGGCCTCATCTCGGTAGCCCAGCCTCAGGTACACATAGGTGGGAAGGTCATACTCCTTTGAGGTCAGTGAGGCGACTCGGAGCGACTCTCTGATCCTGTGCTGGGTGAAGTGCAGGTTGCTGATGCTGTTGCTGTGATGCTTCCTGATTGTGACAGAGGGATAGAGGGCCATGCTGCTGTTCCATAGCCACACCAGCTCATCATTCCTCAGCCTCTCCAGCAGGGGGCAGAAGCCTGTATAGTTCTGATCATGCAGGTTGTAATTGTGGCAATCAGGGTAGAGGTAAAAACCCCAGAGGGCACTGGGCCGGAGCTGTCTCCCCAGCTGGATGGTTTTTAGCATAAACATCTTGGCACTTTTCTCAAACCTCCGCCGTGCCAGTTCCTCCACTTGTGCTGCAGTCACGTTGATGTATGCTTTCTTGGTTAGCTCCTTTGATTTGCGTCTATAGATGTCCTTTTTGTGCCAATTACGACTCCACTGAGGTCGCCAGAACTCCCAGTCGATAACAGCCAGGCCACGAAAGTCCTCTGCAGGTATGAAGTAGTTGATGTCCTGGTAGGCTTTGAACAGGTGTCGGTCCAGGCTGCAGTTTTGAGGTAGGCCACCAAAGACGGCTTTGCCATGTGGGGTGTAGTGAGGGTAGTAGCCCAGCCGGTTGGCATAGAAAATTGTGACGTTCTGGCCTGTCCAATCAGCACGTGGGCTTCCCTGGATGTGGAATAGGTGGTTAACGTTGGTGGTTATGTTGTACCTAAAGGTGCACAAGTCCAGTGGAGCATTCCAGGCAGCAATGAAAGGTTTTCGGCCAATCACAGGCAGTTTGGCAGGTTTCTGACCAAAAGCTGAATGAAATAGCAAAATCAGCCAGGAACAGGTGAGCGCAACAGGTACAGCATGGTGGGAGGAGGATTCCCCAAGTACTGGCACAACAGGCATTCTGGGATTCAGAAGGTGCAGCTGTCAGTCATCCTGACAAAGGGAAAAGTGACAGGGAAAAAAACAAACAAATGAAAAACAAAAGTCAGACATTTTTTTCATCTGTAAGACATTTTTTTTCAAATTATTATTTATCTATTGTTTCACCTTTGTAACCTGCATGAAAATTGTTGTATCATCTGTCTAATGAAAGTTACAATAGCAAAATAGTAAAGGTAAGGATGGCTACAAAACAAAGCAACACAGAGCAGGATAGTAAGATTTTCTCTGAGGATTTTTCATATATTTCACGTGGCACCACTTTGGGTCCTGACCTCAGAGTTAAGAGACTCTGTTTTCACATATAATGCAGCATTTCACAAAACTGACAGAGACTTTTTTTATGTATAAAATGTTGCAGTACATCTGGTAAGCTCTCCTAAATTTAATTTGCCCTGACTGTTTTTTTATTGTTTGGCAATTTTATTGAAGTCACATTTGATGAGCTCAACAGTTCTTCTGAATTAACAATGGTCTGGTTTAACTGTTTATTTCATCTTTCAACACAATAGAGGATCGTCAAAGCTTCAACATCTGACTTTATGAGTGTGCGTGTACATGGAAATTTGCCATGTTCAAGTCTTGAAAATATGTTGCATTTACTCAGTTTTGACATTCTACATTACTTACTCTTGGCCTTTTACTCTTTCCAAAATACATAAATGATTAAAAGGATTTCCATGGTATGAGTCAGAGGTCACATAGACTAAGTCAGTTGACACCTAGGTACGTGGACTTCTGCTAGACAGAGCACGACTTTTCTGTGCACATGTATTCTCCCCTTACCATAACTGAAGCCTCAAGCCGTAATGACAGGTCTTCCTTCCAAATGTCTCGGCAAGTTTCAGTGTTTGCTGCATCCCAACTTTTTCAAGCAAACATCCAGTCACAGAGCAGAGACAACAATCAGATGTCTGAAATCTGGATGTTCAAAAAAATTTCACTTGAATTTCTTTATTAACGAAAATGCAATTTATTTATATGCTATTTATTTATTGATTACCCTTTTAGTCATCTAGTGTGTGAGCAGCTTACTGGCTGAATATTTAGTAAAGTACTAATGGCAGACAAGAGGTGATCTTATTTGCTGAATATGGTTTGAATTTTGAACTAGTTATAATTGTAAAATATTTTATGCTAAAAAATATTTGAAAAGCATTCTGGCTAGAACAGGGGTATCAAAAATCACACGTGGGGCCAACATCGGCCTGGCAAAGGCTCCAATCTGGCCCTTTGAATAGCTTTTGAAAATGTGGAGGAGGGCATATCTTTTGGACTTTTAACTGTTTTTTCATAAAATTTACTGTTTGTCTTGCTGATAAAGACCCTCCCCACAGCCATTCATACTGCAGCAATAAAGTCAAATCAAAGTGGGTTGTATGTGGCCCCCCAATATATGATAACCTTGATCGCCCCAGTCTAGAAGTTTGGATGTTAAATTGTTTACTTTTTCACATAACATTTTGCTTTACAGAATGATATGTGATAAAATAATGGTATGTACATATGACATACGTTTGTTACAGATACTGTTTTGTGACCATTTTGTGAATGCCTGTTATTAAAGCTCAAGGTGAGCATTTCGCATCACCAGCTTATTTACACCATGGCAGCAGTGGTAACTGAGAAGCTTGGCTACAAGGTTAACAGCCACAAGGAGCAGTACCCTCCATGGAGGAGGCTAGAAACCAGGCTCAAGGTAGCAAGGCACGAAGTTATCTAACTAAGTTATCTAAAGGGATGGCTAAAATGTACAAGCAAGTTGCCCATAGTTGAGGTCTTAAAAACGGCCAAGGAAAGACTCACAGCCTTGGCCAGCTACCTGAAGAGGTATACCAGAGAGACAGAAGCCAGGAAAATAAACAAACTGTACTTCATTGAGCCATCCAAGGTGTACTCCCAGTGGCAGAGGAACAATATAACAACCAAGGCTGGAGAAGGAACAGTACTGGATGGGCATCTGGGAGAAGGAGTAACAGAGAGTTTGCATCCTTTCCAAAGTTTCATGTGTTCCTTCCTATGCTGAAAATACAACCTGAGGCTGTAACGAGTCATTTGTAATTAATGTAAATCTTCTATTTTATCTTCTCACTGGTGTTCTTGAGATATAATGATACAGCTTTTTAAATTTTGTTCTCTTATATGGAAAGGTTTTTTTTCTCCCTCACTTTCAGTTTTGCTCAATACACAATATGAGAATCAAATTACTTTTCTTTATTTTTGCAGTCAGTTTCTCTCTGTATTCATTTGACTGCACTTACTGTTAGCAATTTAGTTTTTAAAGTTCACTATACTGTAGAATTACAGTAAATGCATAGATGATTTGATCAGAGGAATGTTAGTGATTATTCTCTTTGTTAGCTTTTGTTTTGAGCAAAAAGGTTGAGCTGATTCAACTCAGTTTTATTTGACTTATATAGCACCAGATCACAACAATTAGCTTAAGGTGCTTTATATTGTAAGGTAAAGACACTACCATATTAAGAAAAAACAGAGACAACTCTGACATCATGTGATCCCTTATGAGCAGTGGAAAGGGAAGAACAGTGGAAATGAAAAAACTCTTCTTCCTTTTAACAGGAAGAAACCTCTGGCAGGACCAGGCTCAGGGAGGGGTGGCTATCTGCCATGACCACCTTATGCTGGTTAATGCACATCAAGACATAGCAGATTTCTTTTCTGGAACCCCTGTCTGTGGATACCATCAAAGATTAGGTCATTGGTTTATGCAGCTCTACAAACATGCATGTTTTAATTCTTATCCATTGTGTAGATCATGACGTGAACAATGGCTACATGCAATTGTTTTCTGCTTTTGTTCAAATGATGACAATCTGCATGATACAACATGCTAATATTAAACCACATCCACTTCAATTTAAATCTTTTTGTGAAACGCCTTCCTAAAACAACTCATATTACCTTTTTTTTTTTTAGTAAAAGTTGTCATGTTAGTCATGTTTAAAAGAGAAAGCTGAAGTTGATTCTTTAGAAAACAGTGAGATAAGAGTCCAAAGATCCTTTGCTTTGCTTTTTGTTTTCCAGGAAAACAGTTTACACATCCTAACTATTGTCACTGTTCATAGACTGTATTTGGAAAAGATGGGCATCGCCACTGTCTTCTGTCAGATTTTGACCAAATTTTGACCATTTTACTTTTTTTGCAGTCGCCGTATTTTTTGTGGTGGGGTTTCTTTTGTTTGTATTGTTTCAGTCTAAGTCCGCCATTGATGGTAAGCTGAACTAAGCTTTCATATTCTCCACTAAGTGGTCCTTATCACAATAAATGATGAAGGAGAAGCCACCGATTAAACATGCTGGAATTTATATTCAAAGTCTGGCTTTATGTCAAAATAAATTATTTATCCAGAGTAGCTCTGAACCACAACCCGGTCTGGCATTGATTAAGATAAGAGTTTGTTTGTGTCTGTGGTTCTTGTGGACTGGCTCCACTCATTCAACAAATATTGTACAAGAAAGTATAAGAATGTCTAATTTTCAGTGATTGTAGGAAAATTTGGGTGAATATGACCTACAGTTGCCAGTGTCTGAAATTTAGGGTTTATGGGAGGAATGTTGACATAAAATGGTATAATTTGCAGTAACTTACTCTTTTGTAAGTTCATATACAGTTTTGGAGGAATAGCAATTATTATTTTTGGTGAGTCATCTAGGTTTTGCTGTACAGCCTCCACAACTCTTGTGACCTCAAAGAAGCAAATTTCACACCAGGTACTTCTCTGTAGTGGACCTCAGAAGTAAATGCTACTCCCTGTGTGAGGCGTTTTTAAAAGAGGACAAAGTTCTGAAAACAGAAATGTGAAGAGAGGGAGACTCATTTCCTGCTTTTGATGCTTGGGAACTGAGCCAAGTTCCCTGTGGGCAGGGCAGAGCAAAGAGTCGAAATAAAAGATATTCTGACATACACCGTCTGTCACATAAATATGTCTCAGCGCCAACTAAACATCGCCAAGTCACATTACTGTTCTTTCAGTCAGATTCAGAAAGCTTTTAACATTGCAGGCTTCATATTCGTTGGTTATGTCTGATTAAGAAGCAGACCTGATTTTAAATCCAACTTCCAAACTAATAAAATGGTCTCAATAAAACAGTTGAATAAAGAAAAAAACAAACATCCTTACTAAATTAACCTACATGTGTATGTAGAAGTAGAATGGGACGCAGATCCTTCAGCTTTCAGGCCCCTCTGCTGTGGGAGCAGTTCCCAGTTGGACTTGAGAGACAGACACCCTCTCTACTTTTAGGATTATGCTTTAAACTTTCCTTTTTTGACAATGCATATAGTTAGGGCTGGATTAGCTGACTCTGAATTCTCCATTAGTTATGTTGCAATAACCCATAGGCCACTTGGGTTAGGATTGGGCACAGGGTTTTCTGCCCTCGCTGCTTACCACTGGCAGCAGATAGCCACCTTTCCCTCAACCCAGTTCTGACAGAAAACTGAGAGAGCTTTTCTTTTGCACTGTCACCAAGTGCTTTTTTATAGGGGGTCATCTGATTGCTGGGGTTAACCTTACAATATATAAAACCTTGAAGCAACTGTTGTTGTGATTTGGCACTATTTGAACTATTTGAACGAATGGAATTTAGTTCACTTAATAGATAAAAGGTCTAGGATGTCAACTGGTTTTAGGTGTAATCAAACAAACCTTTAGGACAAAAGGGTTCAAAGAATACAAATGAAATGACCAAAAAATGAGCGGCATTAACAATTCTGATCAACCATTTATAGAATCTGACAGAAAAGACACGTCCTTCCAACCCAGAACAAGCCTGATGCACAAGACTCAGGCTCATGACGGGAATCGTCTTCTTAAAAGCTATTGAAATATTTGCTACAGTAGCGTCTTGCAGTTTATCATCTTTATGCAGTGTTACATTCGTACTGTGTACAAATGTGAGAGTTGTGTAACAGGTAACAAAGAGCTTTGTTTTAAGTTTGCCCAACTGATTTTGTATTGTATTTTCTCAAACTGAAAGTGGCCTTGCAGCTTGTCTTTGCTATCATCTCTATGAGCACTCAGTAACATGACTCTGCCTCAGAATTTTCCACGAGGCACAAAAAAGCTGGTCCAACCATGTTAACCAGAGGAGCGAAAGAAGCCTTTTAACACATGGTATTGCTGAGCAAATGTGGTCTTGATTCCAGAAAACAAAAGCTGGAAAACAGGAACTACCAAAGTTGAAATCTTTCCACTTTGCAGAGCCCAGAAATCGTTCTGCCGAGACGAAAACGACTGGTGATTTGGAGTTTGGGGCTGGTTTGTCAGATGGAGAAAACACGTGTATTTTCTGTTGGCAGATGTTTTGTGAGATTGTACAGGTATGTTTAACTACATAAGCTGATTAAACCTGCAAATCTCATAGCTCAGTGAAAATATTAATGTGGCTCAACCTACAATGGAAAAAGTGATGAAAGTTTAGCCACAGAAGCCATGAGACTTGGTCAAATTAAAATATGATTAGTCAGTTGGAACTAGGTTAGACTGGATATATCACATCACATCTAATCATATATCATATATCACATCTAACATGAATTAGATGCTCTAGATTTTTAGGGCAGATATAAATCGATTAGGCTGCACAATGACATACAATCAGGATGGTATCTGTGCAACACAATATAAAATTAACTGGATTTTCAGACTTTATATAGAAGTCAACTGTGCATTTGATTTCAGTTATTGTAATGAATTATGTTTGCCATCTCTCCCTCCCCTCACCCCCAACCGGTGGTGATGGATGCCCCCCCCCCCCCCCGAGTCTATGGCTCATTGTAAAGAATTCTGGTTTAGGCCATTTCTGCTTTTGCTTCACTTTCCAGACCTGGAAGCTACTTTCATCTTTTATAAACAGTCTAATGTTAGCTACCGTCCCATCAGGTGTCACCTGGGCCCTGTACTATTAAACCAGCTCAGCATGCCCAGGGTTTCTTTCTGTTATCTGGATTCACTTACTATGACAGCAGCAATCAGGAAAGTGTTCACACAAATGTGATTATCAACTTAAGTGAAACCAGTTTCCCTTGTGTGGTAACATGAAATGTATGGCAAATGCGCGACCAGTCATATTTATGGTTAAGCGCTGCAGAGTGGAAATATTTGAAGAGGTTAGCATAATACTAACTCAAAGCAAGCGCAGCAGTGTAAATGTATTTGACAGGAAAATCACTGCACAACAATTTCTGTTAAAAGCTGCAAGAATGTATCAAATCAAAGCACTTTATGTGCTTTGATCAATAAGACTGGAAAAGAACTGCTGTGTTAAAAACATTTAGCCTGTTTGAGACCAGGAAAGGAAGCTGACAAAAATGCCAACTGTGTAAGCTTCCAGACCTATCAATATCACAATTATATGATTATATTATGAGAGAATTTGAATGGATTATAATCAAATATTCAGTAAATTAATGTTTAAAAGACAATTTTAGTTTTCATTCTTTCAGTTGCATGTCAGAAAGAATAACTATAAAAACAGGAGTTGATAGTAGGTTTAATCTATGCTCAAATTTGAAATAAGATCAGCAATTACAGTATAGGTGTACGGTATAGGTGAGTATCCAGCTGCTTTTAGTAACAACCCTTGAAAACTGTGCTCTCTCTTGTTGTCAGGTATTCTTGCTGTGACACTTTATGAGTCAAAGCATCCTTAAAATGGGATTTTGTTACTGCCTCTGTTACAGCTGATGCACAGCTTGTGCCTGTTGGGTAAAAACTCCACTCAGATGCTTAAGAAATTTGCTGCTGTGCATCTGATTTCTCAATGGGAAAAACTCCTCACTTTGAGGGTTATTTTTTAACATTGAGCCAACATTCCTTGGATGATTGGGCACTCCTATCCTCCTCCTCCCCTTCCTGCATCACCCAGAGCATTCACCAAGGGTGGCTGCTTCCCTCAGGGTTTAAAAATACTTTTATCTTCCTCTTTGTGCAGCAAAACAAAAGGTCCCAGAAAGCCACGATCCTTCAGCCTGATAAAATAAAAGTTTTTAACAGTTATCTGGTGAAAACATGCTAAGGGTGTAAGAGCTCACCTATAGATGCTCGGGTCTCTTCTTCAGGGTTCAAAGCAGGAGTCATGGTGGCTGTATGTGCTGCATGCTTGCATTCATTCCTTCTTGCAGTCTGAAATACAAGCCAGCCATCTGCACTTATATACAGCACAGAGAGGAGACGAGAGGGAGGAGAAAGTGTGACTACCACAACACAGTGATTAGAGAGCAGAGAGGGAAGGAGGGAGGAGGGAAGAGAGGCACAGAAACAAAGGAGAGAGAGTGAGGGTTTAAATTTGTTAGCTTGTAGAGCTCATCAGATGTCTGATCCTCCCTGGAAAAAAAAGTCCATTCATCCACTTCAGTCAGTCTAGAACACACATGTAAACAAAAATGTCATCAACTGTCTGTGAGAAAGTCTGATCAGATCAAATCTCACTTTTTTGCATATGAACTTTACATTCAATTAAAATAAGTTGTCCCTTGCATTTTTTACTCGAATATATTAGTGATACACACTGGTCTATATGTAGTATTAACATCATATAAAGATGGATACAGCTTCTGGGTGTGAAAAATCAAACCACGTTTAAACCACTGTCTTAAACCTACATTATTTTTAATGGCATTTTTGTTATATTGTACAACAGTGTGCCGCCTACTTCATGTGTCAGAGTAACGGTCTTTGTTGAACTAAAGCCTCCTTCTTGCCCTGCTGGAGCTAGAACACCAGAATCATGTTTCTCCTAAATGGACTTCACCAAAAAACAGGTGCCTTGTTATAAATGAGCTGAGACTAATATGGTTCATGTACCAGAAGGTTGCTGAATCAATCCAAGCTCCTCCTGTACATGTGTATGTATCCTCAGGCTGTGTGTGTGTGTGTGTGTGTGTGTGTGTGTGTAGGTGTGCGCGCGCGTGTGTGTGTGCCAAAAACAAATAATCAGTTACACTGGTGCCACCGGGCCCTCTGACCACCACCAATAGGCGATGGGTGAAGTGTCTTGCCCAAGGACACAACTACCGAGACTGTCCAAGCCGGGGCTCAAACCAGCAACCTTCCGATTACAAGGCGAACTCCCAACTCTTGAGCCACAATCGCCCCATAAAGATGTCTTTTGACATATTTTTTATCACCTAAGAACAATTTGTATTAGAGTGTTGATTTTTTTTTTCTTGACTTGCTCACCAAAGTAAAAGAAAATGTAGGCCCGTGTTTAGAAACAGTACCTATGTTTTAAAATTAAGTGACTTCTAGCAGTTGTGCACGAAAGGGTGTAAGAATAATGTGTTCATTTTTCTCTGGCAAATTCTGAAGAAATATGTAAATATGGACTTTTTTTTAGAGCTCTGCTTTAGTAAATCTGAGACAGTATAAAGTAAGTTTATACAGTAATTCATTTGTGTACTTTTTCCTTTATAACCCTGGCTGTACTAATAACAATCAGTGTCTTTCTTTGATACAGAGGAAATCTTATAGGCCTCTGTCTGTCACTGTATATTGAGGGAGCAATCGTTATGGAATAGAACCTGCTAGAGTCTCTGCTCATTTTGAAGGTGTCTTTATTATTAACTTATGTAGTGGCAGTTCAGTTCAATTTCAATTTAGTTTTAATTGTTAACCACCAATCCACAACAGTAGTACAGAATAAAAACAATATTAGAGAGAAATTCAAAGAATCAGAAAATCTCAAGCAAGCATGAGGCAACAGTGCAAAGGGAACAACTCCCTTTTAATAGGACGAATCCTTCAGCAGAGTAAGGGAGGGGCAGCCATCTGCCACAACCGGTTGGAAGTAAGAGGAAAGAGAGGAGAGCCAAAAAGAGACAGGATAAAAGAAAAGCTATAGGTGAGAGTGCCAGAGTTTAGAGAGGCAGAGTTTATTAATTACTAATGATTAAATACAGTGGTGGTGTATACACAGAAAGAAAGTGGACAGAGATGAGTGAAAATAAAATAAAATAATTTCATCTCGTGAAGTCCCCCATGAGCCTAAGCCTATTGCAGCATAACAAAGGGAGGATTCAGGGTCACCTGATCCAGCTCTCACTATAAGCTTTATCAGAATATAAAGTTTTAAGCCTAATCTTGAAAGTGGAGAATGTCTACCTCCAAATCTAAACTGGGAGAGAGGCCTGATAGCTGAAGGCGCTGCCTCTCATTGTACCTATAAAAGTGCTAGGAACCAAAGCTAAGCCTGTGGGTTAACAGCAAAGTGCTCTTGTAGGATAATAATGTACTATGAGATATTTAAGATGTGATGGGGCCTGATTGTTCAAGATTTTGTTAATTTTAATTCTGAATTTAACAGAGAGCCAGTGAAGAGAAGCCAGGATAAGAGAAATGTGGTCTCTCGCTTTCTATTCTCAATTAGTGCATTCTGAAACAACTGAAAGCTTTTCAGGGAGCTTTTGGAGCAACCTGATAACAATGAATAAGTTGTGTGTAAACTAGCTTTTGAGCATCACTAACACAGGATTTGTACAATTTATTGTACAAATTAAGTTACTAGTACGCCCAATTATATGCAGAACGGGAAGCATTACAGCAAAGCATTATGTGAAACAAAGACTACAAAATGAGGCTTGAGTGGTCTATCTCACCGTATCCATGGGAAAATTATACTTTCTGTTTAAACCACCACAGACCAGTCAGAGGGCCAGTGCTGGCCCCTGTCTACTGGCAAAAGTGTCAACAATGGGCATGCAAGCATGGCGCAATGGAAGAAGGTGGCCTGGTCTGAATCACATTTCCACTGCATGTAGATGACAATGCTGAGAAACTTCAGATCCTACCATCCATGCAGATTTTTCTTTGACATTTACCACCTACCTAAGCACTGCTCCAGACCATGTACACCCTTTTATGAAAATGGTATTGCCCAATGGCTGCGGCCTCTTTCTGCAGGATAATGCGCCACAAAGTAAAGTTCAGGAAGGTTCAGGAATTGTTTGAGAAGCACAACAAGTTTGAGGCATTGGCTTGGCATCCAAATTCCCCTCATCTCAATGCAATTGAGTATCTGTGGGATGTGCTGGACAAACAAGATTGATCCATTGAGGCTCCACCTTGCAATGTATAGGACTTAAAGGATCTGTTACTATCATCTTGGTGCCAGAAACAACAGCACACCTTCATATTTTTCATTATATATTTATTCTATACTAAAACATTAATAATAGGCGGTATAGCACAAAAAGCTTCAAAGGACACATCCTCAATGATAAATGGGATCTATGGTTTATTACTGTATGTGAGTGCATTAGTTTTAGTTAATACTAATTACCTAGTAGCAGTTAATACTTCAGTCATAAATCCTTACTAGATGTCAGTGTTACTTAACTATTGCTAACATTGCTCCAATGTAAAATTACACTTCTAGACCAGTGTTTTAAAAAGATCCAGGGACCTTTCTATAACACTTACATCCTGGTGTTAAACCAATGCTATAACTCTGAGCTTTTAAAATTCTTCAACTAAAAGCTCAGAGTTTACAGTACATCTCAAAATAAATGTACAAGCATTTCAGCTTCTAATGTACACTGTGGTGCACCATTAGTTTAAATCCCTGTGTAGAACATTCAAATGGGTCATCTCATACAGGACATGCCAGTCTGCTAGTTTAATAAGTTTAACCACATAAACTTGACAGCCCTGAAGAAAATCAGCTGAGTCAAACAGAGAACATGAAATCTCAGAGAGCTCAAAAGTCATTATTTTCTTCTGTCCCCAAAGTAAAATGCAGCTGTTAAAAGCAGTATCACCTTGTCTCCACATTCGTTAATTTGTATTCTCCATCCTCTGCACAGCAGAGTGTCACTGTGCTAATTAAATGATATTGTATATATGGACCTGGCACTTTAGCCAGGGCTGAAATTCCAGTGGTTAACCACACATATTTACAACAAGGAGACAAAAGTCACAGGGAGCCCAATTCTTGCAAGCCCCTATGTTTAATATGGACATGGCTTTTCCCTTTTAATGTTTTTTTCAGACTACAGAGTAAACCATCCAACTAAACAGCATTTACATGAAAAAATACAGCTACTTTGTATTCGTGGAGAGACATGTCATTATGGAGGAAACCATTCTTTTACTGAAAACTGAAACGTTTGTTTTGTTTATTCACTATCAGCTTCAGAGTTTCATCAGTTTCCGATGAAGCTTCTTTTTTCTTTTATACAAACTTAGCAAAAACTTAGCCTGGTTTTCACTTAAATTTCAAGTAACTGTGAGTACGATACTCCACTTGTTATCTTTGATAGAGTGATGTGAAAAACAGGTCTCACTGGCCTGAAAATATGTATGGGCTCTTATTGTTTTTAGGCAGGTTGCTGATTTACAGTATATGACATGAACTTGTGGTATGTGAAAACTGGACCCAAAGGCAGACTTATTGCACAAATAGAAACATTTACAAGATTTATTTACAACAAACCTGTCAGAGCTTCGCTGTGTGGAGGTGAGGAAGAGCGCACCCAAACGCAAGACTCACAGGTTGGTGAAGGCTGGAGTTAATTGTGAAGAATGGATGAACAGAACATAAGGTGGCTGAACTAACTGAACGAATGAACGACTGACTGACTGACTGAATGGATAGACACACATGTGGCAGAGACAACGGCAATGACAAGACCATGAGCTGGAGAGAACTGATGACTTAAATACACAGACTAATAAGGATGATAATGAGAGACCGGTGAGTACACAGCCGAACATAATCTGACTAATGACACATGGAAGTAACTGGAACAGCAAAACGGGAAATGAGAACGAGTGACAAAATAAATTGAATATGAACAAACTGAAAACAATGGGTCAACAACGCAGGAACCCTGACAAAACCAAAACTAAGTGGTCAAACATGACTCGGGCTGCAACGTTCAAAGAGGACCTAGAGTCGAAAAAAGGCAGTGGCCGGAGAAGGTTTGCATAAGAGTGGAACACACGTAATGGGGAGCTCTGATCACACGATGGCGTGATGAACTCTGACTGAAACAAAGCAGGCTATGACTGTGCAGGGCTTGCACGAGGCTCTGGTAGTTGCTGCCCCTTGAGCTCATGTAGAGGGGAACCGCTGCCTTGGTCCCTGTAGCAGGTGGTGGTGTGGAGACCGCAGATGGCTGGGCAGGCTTGGCTGAGGCAGGAGGCGGGACTCACTGAGGCCAGTCTTGTATCTAACAGACCGATGCCTTCCGCCCTCCAGCTCGGCTTGACTGGGCCAGAGTCTATATATGTATATTTGTAAAAATACATATACACATATAGAACATGCAACAGAGTAGAAAGATAGTCTCTCACTCAGAGAACCAAGGTTACAAAGTAACCATGCATTCTGTAGAGACCCTGCTTGAGCACAACCACCTCATCCACACTGCCCCTATAAATGAAAAATTGTGTGTTTCTTGATATCATAACTTGTGCATTTATGAGTGTTCAGATGTGAGTCACCAACTATTGGTGGTTCAGATGTTTTTTACTCTTACAGTAATCTCTGATTCTTGCCTCCTTTAGATCGTTTCTCTCGGCTTGTCCTATACATTTTTCTGTATTTGCTTCTGAACACATCTTTCTTCTCTGTCTTTTTAAATCCAACATACAAACACATACAGTATACATTTCAAAGGTTAACACTGACGCCTGCAAGAGATTTTGAAAGACAATGGGAACGTGCCATCAGTTTAGACTGGGTCTTAATTATATGCTTCGCATTGTTGTGTAAGAAGGAGCACTTTGGGGGGGGGGGGGGGGGGGGGGGGGGGTGAACAGAAATTCAAGCAACACTGTTTGGTGAAGTCTTTTCACTGTTTGTGTATTTTTCGATGCTCTATAGCAACATCTTTACAACAGTTCCTTCAAACAAAACTGTGTTTACTTAAGCAAAATAAACAGTTTTCAGGGTAAGCTAGCTTCCAACTAAGTATCCCTAAATAATTGAAGACTGTTTCACATTAGAACAGAGGAGCCAGAGAGTTGGAAAAAGTATGAAGTCAGTTAAGCTCAAGTCTGACGAAACAACGCAGCACGCACTGGTTTGGAACATAAACTATATAATAGATAGACTTTGCCACTATGACATCATACTAGGGTTTCTGTACTCCACACACTGAAACATCATGTTAATTTTTTGTGTGTTTGTTCTGTGTTTTGTTTTGGGGGTTTTTACCCAGAAGTAACTGTCAGGATCTGGGCAACACAAGGAGGCCAGAGTGAGTTAAAAATCTTCACTAACAAATCCTGAACAGGGGGATCACTAGGAACATGGGAAAGACCTGAGGGAAGCTGAACTGACATTCCAGCAAAGGACAAGGGTAGACTGGGATATAGTCCAAGAAAAACAACTCATACATTTAAGAGTTATTAGTTCGGGCTTTAAAATCCTGAAGTCTGGTTCAAAATCAAAAATGTACTTACTTATCAAGATATAGTATTGCAACATTTTTACACTTTCAAAAAAGTGTCTTCACTTTGAGAAAGAAGAGCTTTTAATAAAGTACAATTCAAGCCTTTGGACAAAGTCAGGGAAATTGAAAGACATACAAATACTACCTCAGTGTGTGTGTGTGTGTGTGTGTGTGTGTGTGTGTGTGTGTGTGTGTGTGTGTGTGTGTGTGTGTGTGTGTGTGTGTGGGCGTGTGTGTGCTGAGGGGCATTTTTTTGAACCCCTCAGGCAGTGTGATCCCGACAGCACATTTGTTTCCACTACCTCTGCAGATGAAAGGCACATACCATGAACCCAAACTACGCTTTCTTCACCTCCTCATCCCCCTCACTCACTCACTCACCCATGTGCGGAAACCCCAGCGTCGGCTGGC
This sequence comes from Neolamprologus brichardi, assembly GCF_056152115.1. NCBI lineage: Eukaryota > Metazoa > Chordata > Actinopteri > Cichliformes > Cichlidae > Neolamprologus > Neolamprologus brichardi. Next base: position 25,235,840 of record NC_142110.1, read on the forward strand.
TGTCGTGGTCATAGGCTCCTCATGGGCATATGGACTTCATTACAGAAATGGCTATGCTCAGACAGCATGGATCCTACTGCTGCTTTAATGACCTCAGTTGTAATGAGGCTTTGAGAATGAGAAGGAATACTTGGCTAAAAATGGTGCCTGGAATCAATACTTACCACATGATACGTTGAGTTTCAGGATAAACAAAGTTGATTTTCTTCAGAAAAATTTGCCAGGCATTTACTTCTCCACTACTACGATAATTTAGTTTTGATAGACCAGGGATTGAAAAAGCATACTTGTGCTTATTGGAGAATTAGGCCATCAGTCCTTCAATATTTGGGGAGTTTTAACTTTCAGAGCCAATTCAAATAATTTCCATTTTGTCATTGTAACGTTTAGATAAATGTTTGCAGTCATGTATTTGTTAATTCAGTTAAACACAGTACTAGAAAGACAGTAAAACATTGTTAACTGGCTCTCAAGAAAAAAATAGCTGTTTTATCTGTGAAGCTATAGTAACAAACATTTTCCAGAAACCTCTGTGCTGTGATTTGCTCTATAAACAGACTGAAACCTATCAAATATGTCATTTTTTAAAGAAAGCACTGATATACCTATAGCCTTTCTGATTCTTTATTTAACAAGAAAGGTTTGATATTGGTTTTTAATTACTCTGTATCTTAGTGTACGAGTTTCTTTAATAGAGTTTTATCTACAGTAGTGTGGAAACTCAGGCAACACGGAATAGGCATGACACATAGGATTCTCTGGATACACCAGAGGCTGAGGCTCCTCAGCAGAGCACCCAACCAGTTTTACTAGAGACAACGACATCAGCTGCTCCACCTCAGGATTAACCAGAAACCAACCAGAGTTAACTGGACCAAAGTTTACTGGGGATTCCAGCTGAGGTACAGTCTCTGCAGTCTAGTCTTTATTGCTTTTATGTTGTACCTGGAATCAAAAAGATGTGTGAATCATTTGGAAGTTTGTGAATGCTATAACTGTAATCATCCATTGGATGTCACTGGTAGGCTCTGTCTTTGAGGCTTTGAAGCTTCAAATCTTTTGTTGATACAACCAGGAAGAAGAAATACAAAATACAAAACTAAAGAAAATCGAGACATCCCAAACATCAAAATGTGCAGTTACATTGTATTATGTATTATGGACATCAGAAAAGCTGATTTTAGGGAAAGCCTTTGCAAATCAGCATCCTTGAGAGTTCAAAGGGAGGATGCTGAAGGGTGCGAAGCCTAAATCGAAGTCCCATGAGGGAAATGAGGATCCAGACCTACAAGCTGTCGGCCTCTAGGCACCTTTTAGAAACTGGGAGATCAGACACGATTCATTCCGACTGAGTGCTGAGCGTACAACACAAACTGCCTTAATCGATGCCAGCTTACCTCGTTGCACTTGTCCAGCTTGGACTGCAGAAACTGCAAGACGGTTTCCACTGTGGCCCCATGGGGTCTATCAGGCAGTTTAATTCCAGGGGCAGGGGGGCCTTGTTTCCAAGACAGCATTTTAATTTTTTCACGGTTGTCTTTCAGTAACCATGCCATGTGTGTCAAGGAATCTGCAAAACACCTCTTGCATAACAATGTGGCAACAAGTGACAGAATGATAGTGTTTACCCTTTCGGACAGGCCTTAATCTGTTCTGTCTCTCAGCCTGATGTCATCAAAGTGGATGAATAATCTTTGGATTACAAGTTTCTCTCATCTTAACCTTTAAACTGTGAAATGATCAACAAATGTGTTTGATATTGCATTCTTTTTTTTTCAATCTCATCATACTGTGATGATGTGTATGACACTTATTTACTTATTTTCACTGAAACGGCAGCCCATCTCTAGTGTAGCAGTATCACAAACTCTCCATTCTACATTCAGACCTTTGTTCCTGTGAATTGTAGAAGTACCAGCAGTTGTATTATTCACTTCTTTTAAATGTATTTCAGTAGAAAGGACAAAATTATGTGTTTTCCACAGGGTTTATTATTATCTTTGCTTTTAAGCCAGAAATGGATACAGTTTAGATCCTTTTTTTTGTCTTCATTTCAGTGAGTTTGTAAGGTGAGACCATCTAGATCATCAATTGCTGCTGTTTGGACCTTGTTAACTGCTTGTGTACAAAGAATGTAAATGTTTAGCTGCATTGACTCCCCGCCTGTAATCAGCAACTGTAGATACCACTAGTGGAGTGGCAGTAGAAAGATAATAACCAGCGTCTTGTCTGGGTCTCCGTGTCTGTGAGTTTCCTGTTTTATTCTGAAGGTCTCTGTTTCATGTGAGTGTGTTCGGTTTATGTTTGCCCTGTCTCGTCAGCTCTGATTTCTCCCAGGTGTGTTCCCCTCCTGTCTCTCATCCCTTGATTATTGCTGTGTGTATTTAAGCCCTGTGTGTTCTCCTACCTGTTGCCAGTTTGTCTGCATTATTTCCCTGCATCACCCTATGTTGGTTCCCTGAGTCTCCATTTCAGGTCTGCTTGTGTTAGTTTTTCCCAGTTTAGTTAATCTTAGGTTCAGCACTTGCCACCTCCTTTGCTGTTTGTTCTATCTCCGTCACAATAAAGCTCACTCTCATCAAAGTCAGTGCTTGCATCTTGGGTCCTACTTCCAACCTCCACTCGTCTGCCACTGCGGACGTGACAGTTACACACTGATTTTTCTGATTCTGGTCTTTTCATTGATTTGCTGATATTGGGGAAAAAAAAAACCTTTAGATGAATATCAGCCAGCATTAAGGCCCTTCAGAGGTTCAGGCCAGTAAGCTGGAGATGATTTGTTAAACAACAAAAAAGGTCACTGACAGGAAACTCGTGTTTAGTCTCTGCCAGGTTTACTTGCAGACACGCTGAACATCCACCATGAGAGCTGACACTGAACTACAGCTGATTATGGTTATTAGTTCAAGTGCAGGAGCTAACTAAAGTCTGAGGTTTTTAAAATTACTGGTCTTTGGTGTCTGTGTACTTAACACATATTGAATGATGAACCCTAGAAGTTTATTTTCTAAAGCAGAGGTAGAATGCAAAATGTCTCCTTAACTTCTTGGTCTCATTGAAAAAGTTGAAGGAAACAAACAGCAAAACACTGTCTTTGTTATTTTTTTAAACCAGCTGTGCTGATGATGTAATTTTTGTTTGTTCTAACAGGTTTGTGTTAAGAAAGTGAGGAAGATTATAACGTTAGAAATATTAGAAAACAAAGAGCTTGTGATATGCAGATGGGGAGGGTCTTTACACACTTGGCTGTCAGTCATCTTAATCCATTAACAACACTGACAGAAGATTGCTGCGAAAATAATTTAGCGGTGTCAGCTTCAGCTAATTAGATTTTATTATATTTTAAAAACAAATCAGACTCAATTTGACTGATCTTTCTCTTTGAGATACACTTCCAAACAGCTTTCCTGCACTTATGCTATTCATCGATCATTTACTGGAAGTATCATGATGATGGCAGAGCGCTGGGTTGTCTGAAGTGTCACTGTGGACTCATAATTTGCACAGATAGCTCATCATTGCTGTTGAAGTAGGTCTCAGCTATGACCAAATTAAGAGAAATCATGCAACGCTAACTCCAATCCCCTACTACTACTTACCCTCTTGCATGTTTACTAATTACTGTGTTACAGTTTTTCTCCATTGGTTTGGCTCATTTCTTGAAACAGAAATTACATTCTCAAAATAACATGGACAAACCTCCAAACCTCTTGGCAAATGTTCACAACAGAATGGCATTTCTCATTCATTTTATCAAATGGCAAATGCCTTAGTACATGTCTCAATTGTCTCAGTGCATCTTTGCAAATGATTAAGTACAAGTAGCCTACAGTTATACAGTTAGCCCACATTTAGCACATTTTCCAAATGAATAGATCTTGTAGATCTAAACTGATTAGTTGATTCTCAGTCTAATGATCATTCCCTCCAAAACATGTCAGCATGATTTCATTGTATAAGTACTCGCATGCACAACCGTCTGTTCAATTGTCAAAATTGGTCAAGAACATAATACCATGAATACCATATATGAATTTCTTTGAATATTTGATAAACTGATGACAGTCATTGACAGTCAGGTGAAACTAGGTGTCCCACACAGGTGTATTCCATGATTGTGTGCTGCCAAACACAGATATATAGAGCTTGACCAGAGCCAGTCCGATCTCTGAACATGGATAGACAAGGCCAAGCAAACGGACAAGGGGAAGTTCTTCCTCAAGGAAGAAGAAGAAGAAGAAGAAGAGGAGGAGGAGGAGGACTGAGAATGCGTGGTGGAGGAATAGGGGGAAGAGGCCGAGAGTAGTAGGTCTATACTAGCAGGTGGAGAGGACTAGTGGAATGTTGTGATACTAAATATGACAAGAAATATATTGAACAAATTACTGTAAACTATGGAATTACATAATTTATACCGTTTAGAGAAGTATGCCAGTCACTGTGCAGCGGGAGAATGAGTACAGCGACCACTGAATAAGTCCTTGTTTTTTGATTTTGTGTTCATGCAATTTACTACTGTAATGTACATTTTCTTTTTACATATGTATGAAACTTTCTTTGCGTGTGAATAAAAAATGGTTATCATTTCCTTGGTAGTGTGAGGGCAATCTGTGATGTCAAACCTTGGAGGCTACTCTTTTCTGTTGTATACTGTTGGTCCTCTGCCATAGTGACAAAACATCTAAACATTTTGTATGGCAGTACTCACACAATGCCAAAGGGACGATGCATTTTGGGGGCACTGACTATTCAGATTAGAAAGAAATGTAGTTTTGACACATGAGTGAACTGTTTTAGGGGAGATATGAGCTTTTGCAGGTGGACCATGTTGTTGTGATCAACCATCCAGGTTTATTTTGACAAAAGCACCAAGAATGATGAGAATGTCCGATCTGTGTTGAGAAATGAGCCAAAGCTATTGAGAAGGATCTTTGCCATTTTGGAGACACTGACTGTTTAAATGAGAAAGGGATTTAGATTGAAGCCTGAGTGAACAGTTTTGGAAGAGATATGAGCTTTTGCAGGTGAGCTATAGTGTTGTGGTAAACTGTAAGAGTGTTTTGCCAAATGATCTTAGAGTTTTGAGAATGTAATTTCTGTTTCAAGAAATGAGCCAAACCAATGGAGAAAAACTGTAATTCACACTAGACCACTTCCTCTCATCCTACCATCCTCTGCTCCTCTAGCCTTTATGATCACCTGGAGCCCATCAACATCTTACTTTACAGTTTTTCTCCATTGGTTTGGCTCATTTCTTGAAACAGAAATTACATTCTCAAAACTCTAAGATCAATTGGCAAAACACTATAGCCCACCTGCAAAAGCGCATATCTCTTCCAAAACTGTTCACTCAGGCTTCAATCTTAATCCATTTCTCATATAAATAGTCAGTGTCTCCAAAATGGCAAAGATCCTTCTCAATAGCTTTGGCTCATTTCTCAACACAGATCGGACATTCTCATCATTCTTGGTGCTTTTGTCAAAATAAACCTGGATGGTTGATCACAACAACATGGTCCACCTGCAAAAGCTCATATCTCTCCTAAAACAGTTCACTCATGTGTCAAAACTACATTTCTTTCTAATCTGAATAGTCAGTGCCCCCAAAATGCATCGTCCCTTTGGCATTGTGTGAGTACTGCCATACAAAATGTTTAGATGTTTTGTCACTATGGCAGAGGACCAACAGTATACAACAGAAAAGAGTAGCCTCCAAGGTTTGACATCACAGATTGCCCTCACACTACCAAGGAAATGATAACCACTTCTTATTCACACACAAAGTTCCATACATATGTAAAAAGAAAATGTACATTACAGCAGTAAATTGTATGAACACAAAATCAAAAAACAAGGACTCATTCAGTGGTCGCTGTACTCATTCTCCCGCTCTTGTCCACTGTCTTCACCCTCCTGATTATTTACACGCTGTTGTCCGTCTGGCCACAGATTCTCGTCCACATCACAGCGGATACTTTCTCTTGCTATGCAACGAGGGAAGAAACGGCGTGCATGCCGCAACCATCCCCTGCATTGATCTCCTGTAATGTCGTCACACGCTGCGTTCATAGCATGGAGCAGGGACGGGTGATCCTGAGCATGATGCTCATACACTCTCCACCTCCAAGCAGAGAAAAACTCCTCTATCGGATTGAGGAAAGGAGAGTAAGGTGGTAAGAACCCCATGACCATCCTTGGATGCGTTGCAAACCAGCCCCTAATGAGTGGGCTATGGTGGAAATTGACATTGTCCCACACAATTACATACATGGGTAGGTGAGGCCCTATGAGACCTCTCTCATTATCAGGGATAAAATCGGTATAAAGGGCGATCCAAGAAGATGAGGAGCTTGTGTGTGTTGTATGGGCCAAGACTGGGGATGTGAGTGCCCACACCATTTTCAGAAATGGCAGCACACATAGTTATATTGCCCCCTCGCTGACCTGGGACATCCACTGTGGCCCGGTGGCCAATAATATTACGGCCACGTCTTCGGCCCTTGGCCAGGTTGAAGCCAGCTTCATCCACAAACACCAGGATGTGAGGGGTCTCATGTCCTTCCAATGCCATTATTCTCTAAAATAGAGTAAAGGACATAAAATCAGTCATACAGAAGAGTCATATACTACAGTTAGACAATTACATGTTCTCCCCCACAGGTTCAATATACTACAGGCCACTACTCCAGTGGTTCTAAACTAGTGATAGGCCTATGAGGAAGTACTGCAGGGGTATTTGATAGAAAGGGGAGTGGGAAATACTGACTACTTACTGAGATGTTACAGTAAAACCTACAGCATTAGATAGATTTGATTGGGAGACAACAAAATAAGGATTATAATGAGAATCGTGTCATACAGTAAACTGCAGTTTTCTGTTGAAATTGTTGAAGCCAGATGAAGCAAATACTGATTCTGAAATCAGGTAAAAAAGGTATTGAAACCAAATAAGTGAACTACTGCTTACTGTGATTACAGGTAAGGTTACAATGAGAGACAACCAGTAACTGACTTACATTTACATACTGGTAGCGCTGCTCCTTCACTCTGTCAGAGTTCCTCTCAAATGGTACCCTGTAGATTTGTTTCATTGTCATTTGATGCTTCTTCAAAACCCGGTCTATTGCGGAGATGCTTATTGTGTTTATATTCTGGAATATATGATTGTCCTGAAGGATGGCATCACGGATCTGTCTCAATGTGATGGCATTATTTGCCATCACCATGTTACAAATCTCTCTTTCCTGTTGTTCATTGAGCAGTTTTCCTCTGCCACCCACGCGGGGTTGTCGTCCAATCCTACACAAAGAACAGAATACAGTAAGTTACCAGTGTAATTGTATTATTGTTTTACTCACAGTAACTTCACCACAATCCTAATGCAACATTGCAGAGTGACTGGAATACTTCTCTAAACTGTATATATTATGTAATTCCATATTTTACAGTAATTTGTTCTATATGTTTCTTGTCATATTTAGTATCAAAACATTCCACTAGTCCTCTCCACCTGCTAGTATAGACCTACCACTGTAGGCAGATGCACACAAAATCTCTACAGTAAGTTATACATTTTTTGCCTCACGCACAGTGCCCTGTCCTCTACAACATATAATTCCATCATAGATTACATAGAGTACATATCTGTTTTCCCTGCGAAAGGTTTGGATGATGGAGGAGACTGTAGAGCGAGGCACATTAGGCTGCACTCGACGACCTGCCTCTGCCATTGTGAGGCCATGGTTTATGACATGGTCTATAATTGTGGCCCGAATTTCATTCGGGACAGCACAGTGTCTTCGTGCACCTCGGCCTCTTCCCCCTATTCCTCCACCACGCATTCTCAGTCCTCCTCCTCTTCTTCTTCTTCCTCCTCTTCCTTGAGGAAGAACTTCCCCTTGTCCATTTGCTTGGCCTTGTCTATCCATGTTCAGAGATCTGACTGGCTCTGGTCAAGCTCTATATATCTGTGTTTGGCAGCACACAATCATGGAACACACCTGTGTGTGACGCTCCCCCTTCGTTAGTCTAGTTTCACCTGACTGTCAATGACTGTCATCAATTTATCAAATATTCAAAGAAATTCATATATATTGTATTCATGGTATTATGTTCTTGACCAATTTTGACAATTGAACAGACAGTTGTGCATGCGAGTACTTATACAATGAAACCATGCTGACATGTTTTGGAGAGAATGATCATTAGACTGAGAATCAACTAATCAGTTTAGATCTACAAGATCTATTCATTTGGAAAATGTGCTAAATGTGGGCTAACTGTATAACTGTAGGCTACTTGTACTTAATCATTTGCAAAGATGCACTGAGACAATTGAGACATGTACTAAGGCATTTGCCATTTGATAAAATGAATGAGAAATGCCATTCTGTTGTGAACATTTGCCAAGAGGTTTGGAGGTTTGTCCATGTTATTTTGAGAATGTAATTTCTGTTTCAAGAAATGAGCCAAACCAATGGAGAAAAACTGTAATAAAAGTGAATTTCCTGTTTTGTGTAATATTTTTCTGATGCAGTCTCACAAACTCAAAAGTGCCTGATGTTTTTGGGCATGCTTAAAATTATCACCACAACTTTAATATTGTGTGAATTCAATTTAAAGGACAAGTGTCATCTCTGGAAGGAAACTGCGGTCAGTTTGCATGTGTTTGTGAATTTTCACCTGTTCCATTACGGCTGAATGACTGCTGATTTCAAATTTATTTCAAAAACCTTAATTCGATGTCAAAAGTACAGTATGTAACATGTAGAATGGTGTCCTTTTTTAGAGACCATCAGAAATTTGTGGTCTTCTCGAACTTGTATTCTCTCATTTGTTCCCTTAATATTTATAGCTACATACATTCACACTCATTTGCTGCCAATAGTTTTGTAGTTATGGGTGGTTTATTCTCATTTTTGCACCTTTTTCTGTTTTTTTTTTTCACATGTGATTTCTGTTGCTGAACTGATCCTGCCTGCTGGCTCTCCTTATCTCATCATTCCCATTTGCCCCCTTCTGAATGCATTATGTTTAGTAAAGATAAGCTATTTATTAGTGTTCTGAATCATATATCAAGTGAAGGTCTAACACATTGAAAACTTCACGTATATCACTCATTAAAATGATAGTGAGAACAGATAATTGATTTTAGGCAGAACTAATTTTAGTAAACTCTCTATTGCTTGGTTTAAGTAACTACACTCAAACATTGTGAATTTTTTATGAATAGATAAACCATCACAAATACATTTCAAAACTCCATAGAACCCAAAACACAATGGTGGTTTAGAGCTACCAATTGTTTTCACTACTTTTTAGCTAAAGAGTGTTTGTTGTTTCAAAATGGAGAAAATGAAGCCTGATGCGTAACCCTTGGGTGAACCTATATGTGTGTATGCTCTGCTTTTCATTGGCTTCAGTAATGAGCATTATAACTGCTTTAAAAGCCTTAACTTAAACACGTCCTTGACAGTGGAAATTGTGTGGAAATTTTTGATAAATAAGATAAATAAGTAAAAATAAATAATAATAAGTCTTCACTTATCCCGTGAGGCTCCCATTTGGAACAATCCAGATATTTGTCCAAAAATTAGAACCTACTGACTTTAGCATCATGGCATGTAAAGGAGATAAAAAGAATCTAGAACATATAATTCAAGAGAGAAACTTTATTTAGTTGTGAGAACTTGTATCAAAATATGGAGTTAGTGACAATAAAGTTCCTGAATACCAGCAACTTAAATTCATCATACAGAAAAAGTTTAAGCCCAATCCACTGAACATAGAAAAGCCTATATGGATTACAGAATTTTTGTATTTCTCTACTCCCAGATTGTTGTCATTTTCCCTTCAAATGGAAAGTAAGAGCACCTTGAGGCAACATTTTTGTGGTTTGGGATTATATAAATCAAATTGAATTGAAATGAATGCTAGTCAGCAGCCAACAGTCAGGTAAAACTAAAAACAAAGACCAAAAAACAAAACTCAAAAATATTGTTTAGTGGGAACATTATGGGAATCTAAATTTGCAATTTGTGACATAAATAAAACCGCAATGTACATTTTTCCTGAATTGAACTTTAACACAGATGCAAACATTGTTGCCCGGATCAGACCACGATCAGACTGAGTTTTGCATTTATAGGCCAAATCTGAGAATTTCTCATTTTTTCAATACAAACAGTTTTCTTCAACTAAGGGACATTGGCATGAACTGTGGCTGATCACACTTGTGGTCTGACAAAGACTTTACAGCAACTCTCTGGTCCTAAATCTTTGTGTCTACAATATGAGAGACTTGATAATCAAACAAAGTCCCAGGAATATGATGACACATAGACAGAAGAAATGGAGTGACAGGAGGAGCAGGATGTCTCCCAGCAGATTGATCCCCTGAGGGCGAAGTACCGGCACAGTGGGTTGGAGTGGGGGAGGAAGAGGAAGAGGTGGCATAGTCTGAGGTACCTCACAGTAAACACCTGTCCAGCCCTGGTAGCACTGGCAGGTAAACTTTTGCTTCATGTCCAGGATGTCGTGGTTGTTTAGGTGGCCACTGATGTGAAAGCGAGGGCCGCTGGGAGCTGAGTTGTGGTGGATGTGGAAGAAGCGTGGGTTCAGGTGTAGGTAAGTGTCTGAGTCCAGGCTCTTACGGATGCATCTACCGTTCTTCTTGCACAATGCTTTGCTGCACAGCTTAGCTGCTGATGTGACATTGATGACGTAATGTCCCAGAGGACCATTAATGTACTTCTTCACCGTTAGGCAGTTTCTCTAGGGGAGGAAGGAGAAATTCTAAGTCAAATGTATAGGACGTTTATTAGAATAATATATTGTTTTTAATTTTCAACAGCATTGTCAACACCATTAGCTTTTTTATTCCCTACTTTAAAGACATTTTCTTGTGCTGAACTGTCATAAAATATAAAGGTTGAGGACTAGAAAAGCACTAATAAATTATGCCCTCCAATGACTAATATACTGCTTTAAAGTTTGGAGGTGATCCAATGAAAACTAAAGCATTTGATTAATTTGAATAACCCTGACCTTTGACCTATGACCTTGAAGCATTACATAGTAAAATGGAGTATTTTATTATGTTTACCACTGTAATTTATAGACAAACATGCAGCCAGAAACAGAGTGAAACCAAAAGAAGCTCATTTCAAATCACTTCCCCTCTGTCTTATGAAAACGGTAGTATTATGGGGCTCACCTCTAAATGCGCATGAGGACAGAGTGAAGAGTTTTAGGACAGAGCCAAAGTTTTGGCAGTGCAATAGGAGCATTGAGCCATCTGTGCAAAGTGCTGATTAGTCACTCATTCTGATAACATGACTGGTTAAAATATTCTCCTTCTGAAAGTGAGACTCTTGCAAATACATATACCATAAGGCCAGCCACAAAATGACTCTTCATCTTTGGCAGTCCATCTTCTTGTAGTTTCAATATAGCTAACATCAAGGCATCACATTGGAGACTAGTGTAAGGTCCTTGTTTCTGTGTTTTCAGACAGTAAAGGAACTGCACAGAAATTAGTGGGATTTTTTTCTGTGTTTTTTGCATGTACCACAGTGATTTTGAGTGGTGGTGGGCACTGCAGACTTTTCTTATGTTTCTCTCCCCCCCCCCTCCCTTTGGGTTGCAGTGTAAATTGTCATGCATTTGAGCTTTGACATGTGGTGTTTGCTTTTTAAATATATTCCTTGCAGTGCTTCTTGTGTCTTTTATATGTTAGGCCACTGTAGTGCAGCACAATTAGTTTTATTTTAGCATTTAACTTATTTTAGAAGGAAGTTCTTTTTTATTGTTTTATTTGGTGCTGCTTTTGCACATCAAGACTTTAGCTCATTTTGAAAATGGTGGCAGCAAAATGTCTCAAAGGTTGGGACAGAGACATGTGTACCACTGTGTGGTATCTCTCCTTTAAATAAAAGTCTGTGATTTTTGGGGATCTCTAGAGACCAGTTGCTGGTTATGTTCACACATGGCTTCTTCTTTGCATTATAGAGCTTTAACCTACATTTTTGAATGGCATCCTCATTACCATCATCAATCCCAGCCAATCCACCTTAACTCTTCTATCCCCCTGCTGACGGTGACGGTGGCCTCTAGAGGGTTTTCATAAAGTCGTCCTTCTGATGGTCGCCTTCATTACCATTGTCAGCCTTCAGTAATGGACACACAGGGCCTTTGTTGGCACCATCAGTCCAGCCAAGCCTCCTGAACTCCATCTCTGGCACTGCTCCCCTGGTCAGCCTCCTGAAGTGGCCTGTCTTCTCCCCTGACCTCTTGGCCCGGCCACCGAACTTTGTCTCCTCTGCTCACCTCCTGACTGATCCAGTGGCCGATGAACTATTTCATCCTTGCCGTGGGCCAAACAGTCAGCCCCCTGAATTGCTTCATCCCTGCCCCAGGCCACCTCCCAGCCCCCAGAACTACCTGATGGCAGCCATCAAATTCAAAATGAGCAAATATTTTTCTTATGATAATTTTTTCTTTTTCTTTTATTTACATTTTACACAGCTCCTCAATTTTTTTTTTAAATCTGTGCTTCTATTTTTGTCTGTATGTCTAGCAGTTACCTGTGATTGAGCATACTCTGAGGATCCCCAAAGGACGACACCTGATGCTCCCAAGGCAGCGCTTTCCCCAATAGTATGAATCAGGTCACTCTTAAAGAAAAGGACAGGTGTATATTTTGCCAGTAAGCACTGTTAACACTTCAATTTATGTTGCCTTTAAAGAGATCCAGGAATTCTTTATATCCACCATTGCACAATCTATTAATTTTCTCTTGTGTACAACCATCTTTGTGGTAAATACTAGGATATGTTAATGTCAAAAGAGCAAAGCAAATCAGGGATAATTGTGAAGTGGATCATAAGGAAAAATGGTCCCCCAAACATTGCAAAATATTGCAGTATGTTGTATACAGCTTAATTATTAGGCCAATAGACACTTTTTTGCTTCTTAAATGTGTCCAGTTGGCACACACACCATGAAGGTGTAATTAAAGAGCTTAAGGCCTACCTCTGACAGAACTACAAAGGTGTAGGCATAGAATGGTCGGGAGTAGACAAACACAGGCAATGTGAAATCCGCACGTGCAATGGATGCAATCCTCATAGCTTCCTTGACTCGATAATGGACAAACTTGACTGTGTTAGAGGAGGACTTTAGCTCATAGTCAAGGTAGATGGATGGATAGAGGGCTGTGCTCTCCTTCCAGAGCCATATCAGATGGTCATTGCGAACATGTTCAACATTTGGACATTCCCCAGTGTAATGTTGTGGATGTTGTTTGTAGCCATAGTTGTAGCAGTCTGGAAACAGATAAAACCCCCACAGCCCACATGGTCTGCGACCTTGAGCCAATGCCAAGGTCAGATTCATGAAAGCTTGTCCAGCTCTCTCAAAGCCTTCCTTCGCTTCCTTTTCAACTTTGCTCTCTGGCCAATTTGGGTGAAGTTTTCGGATCTGTTCCCTGGACCTTTTGCGGTAGATGTCTTTAGAGCCCCAGTTTCTGACCCACTGAGGCCTCCAGTTCTCCCAGTCAATGACCCCTAAGCCTCGGAAATCTTTGTGGGGGATCAACTTGTCAATGTCAGCCCGGGCTTTTCCAAGATGTTTGGAGATGCTTTGGTTCTGCGGCAGGCCACCATTTATTGGGATCCCAGAGTTCGAGTAGTATGGGTAGTATCCCAGACGGCTGTGGTAGAAGATGGTGACATTTGGTCCACTTAGAGTTTCATTGAGGTTTGCTACAATATCAAAAATGCTAAGGTCCAAGTCCACCTTGAATCGAAACCGACATGACTCAGTGGGAGCATTCCAGACTACAACGAAAGGCTTATGAGGTATCAGAGGTGGTTGGGTTGGTTTGGTCTGGTCACCATCAACTATGCAAACCCATAAGACCAGCAGCAGGAGATGGAGTGCCATTAGCACCATGGCCCTTGATTCCTCAAATAACAATTAGTAGTCCTGCACAGAGAGAGAGAGAGCAGATATTTCATTTTCAGAGGGAAAATAAATGCATTATGAGCTTCAATGAGCAGGAACATTCATGAAGCACATAAGTGATGAGCACTGAAGTGAATGCTCTAAATTCCCCAATAATGCAAGAAACAAAGCTACCTTGTTCTGCAAAGAGCATTGGAGTGAATATTGGTGCAAATCACGAGAGAGAGAGAGGGGCTGGTTAAACCACACACTTTTTAAACATTAAAACCACCAATATGAGATAGTTTGAGAAAAGTCTGTGGTGAATTAGCAAAGTGTCCCTTAAAAAATTGCAGAAAGAAATCAGAAAAGCCACAGTAATATTTTGTCATGAATTTAAAACATAATTAAATTTAGTAGAAAGTTGTTAGTGCTTCTGGAGGCAGTGAACAACTTCTAAATGTGGATATCATCTTTTCATAAATTAACTTAAATACCTAAAAACTTAACTGTTATTTACTACTGCATGGCTCAAACACACTAACCACAAAATGCAGACATACCTGTGAGTCATGGTGCAGGGGACAGTCGCATATTCTAAAGGTAAAACTAGCAACAAGCTTGATTTATAGTCACTCCAATGGCTGTATGCATGCCAACTGTGACATCACCATTTATGCTGGTATTGGAAGGCAATTTGTTGCATGCTTCTTGTGAATGAAAGAGATTGCCACTGAGTAAATTAATGATGAAATAAATTAAAGTACTTACAAGAAGAAATATGTTCAGTTGATGTGCCTTATTATTCATTCACTCTTCTATAGGATTATGGTCATTTAAAAACTACTTTTTAAAGTATTAAACACTGATCTTTAAAATGTTTTATATTTAAAAAAGAATTGTATTAGAAATTTCATTATAAAGACCTCGAAGTACACTTTGCAAGTCCTCCTTTTTGTATTAAGTAGTTCAACCCATTGTGGTCTCTGCTAACACAATGATGGTCATCAACCCAGCAACTCTCCTCACCCATCGTATCATAGATTTGCTACATGAAGGAAAATGAAGCACAATCCAAACGGTTTAACAATAAATATGACTCAACAAACTCAAAACACAACATGCATATTATTTTAGTTAACATTTAGAAGTTTTGATACTGCAAATGCTTACATTGATGCTTTCCCACTAGCCAACCAAATTAAATATTTATACATGTTGATGGTAAAATGCATAGACTTCAGTCAAAGCACAAGAATGTTTAACAGAAATGATTGCAGTGAAATTAAACATTTAAATAGTGCTTATTTAAACTGCAAAATGATAAAAGTGAATCAAAACTAGTTTTCATGAACTCAAAAATGTAACAGGAACTCATATTTAACTTAACAGTTTAAAAACGATATAATGCCTTTAAGTAAATATCGTACAAATATGACAAAGCTTGAAAATGGGTTGTCTGATATTTGCCTTTTCATAATCTTTTCAGTAGTGTCAGAATGAGACACTTACTTACTAAATTCTACAAAGTATGTTTGCTTTAAATCTACAGTAGAAACCCCATTGTATATATAGTCATGCACACATGCAGTAGGACAGGCAAACTCTTGTTTAGCCTTTTTCAAACTAAGACTGTTATTTTCTTCGATCACTGTTCTCTACAGCTTTTTATGTTACACCATCATCCACTAATTGCTCTTGGAACCCCTCACAAGCAAGTAATCATATTTCAGTTTTTCCAGAGTTAGGGGAAAGACATTGTGGCCAGTCTCTTAGGAAACGTGGGTACTGAGGTTGTCTCCAAGAACACATGGAAAATCTCCCATCATTCTTTTTTCAGGACTGTAACCAGAGCAGGGGAGCAGGAAACCACTGGTGGGCTGAGGCTTCTCTGATCATTTCTGCTTTACATTCATCTAAGAAAGCCCTGGATTGTTCACGAATGATTTTAATGGCACAAGAAGTGTATGATTTCAGTAGTTTTGGATCAGTAAGTTGAGAACTGCAGAAGAATGTGGTAGAGAAGAAGGCAGTTACAGTCACAAATAAGTTGTTGAAAGATTATCAGAAAGTTTCCTCCCACTCAGATTAAAATGCATTTCTTTAGACAGTGTGTTTTGCACCAGCTTCAATATCCTGCAGACTGAATGTCTTTTTCTGGTGATGCTGATCCAAGACAAGCAGAGTGTGGTGAAGGCGCTCAGGCTGGTCTCCAAACCACTGAAAGCAGGAACCCCTGGAAACATGGTGAATTCAGACCACAAGAAAGACCCCCCAAATACAAGATCTGAGTATAAACATCCACATGAGATTCAATTTTATGTTTCATCACAGATGAATGCAATGGAACTGTGAGTGAGAAGCAACCGAATTCATCTGATCCAGACTGGAACAAGGAGTAAACTGTTGTTGTCATGTGTCATGATTAACAGTTGGTTGATCCACCCCTTTGATCTAGATCAAAATATCTAAACAGCTATAAACTAACTATAACTCCTGGATATTTGGTATTAAATTTTGGTCAAAACTTGATTAGGCACAAAATGGATCCAAGTTTACTTTGTATATTTTTTTCACTTTTAGGGAAACAAACTGCTTTGAAACGTGATTTAGTCGCTAGTTTTTACTTAGGTGATCTCTCATTTCATCCAGTTTCATCAACAGGTTGTTCACTTCATTATTTGTCTTTGTTATCAACTAATCACGTTCCCACTGGCCTCATCTCAGAACTCATTCTGGGTTTATAGCTTTAAATATTAACATATTCAGCTCTTTTTTCTCTTTTTTTTCTTTTGCCTGTCCCGTTTGGTTCTTTTGCCACCAGAATTATTGTCTAAAGGTGAAGAAAGATGCCCAACGGATTTACTTTACCAAATTGACCATCCCAGCCTTGCCGTAATGGTCTATTTGATTCACCTTTTATTATTTATTTTATTTATTTTTTATTTTCACTTGCTAGATACGGGACAGACTTGAATGAGGAAAAGAAAAGGGAGAAAGGGAGAGGGGGAAAAACAGCGGAGAAGAGGGACAAAAAAACAAAAACCAACTAAATAAACATAACATATTAAACTCTAATAATGACCTCACTAAAGGTCTTTTTAAAAAAAAAAAAAATTAGCATTATTATCCTTAATGTGTTTTAATACACCCACCGATATTGGTTTTCAAAGCATTATTTAAAGGTTTAAATCATAATGTTGAGCATATCTGCATTCTGAAGTTAGCTCTGTGCTTTGATAGTAGAAGTAAAGTAAATAAAGTGTATTTATATAGCAATGTTTCACAGACAGATGTGACTATATATATATATATATATTTATATATATATATATATGAATCAAATCAGCAATATAGTGAGGGGCCTGTCCATGTAAATTTTTAAAATGAAATCTAGATCTGATTGGTAGCCAGTGTAGCAACTTTAAAGCAGAAGTTATATGAGTTCCTTTGTTTGAGCGAGTCAGTAGTCTCGCTACAGAGTTTTGGAGAAAAATAAAATAAATTTAAAAAGCAGATTCTTACTATCCGTTTTAAGTTTCGCTCCCAGGAAAAGCTTAATCACAAATAACAACTAAATTACTGAGGCTACACTTCTGCAAGAGACCTAAATCACCCGGTTGCTGTTTAATGTCAGGCATTGAACTGTCCGGTGCAATAATCAAGGTTTCAGTTTTGTCTGGCTTTAGCTGTAAATAGGTGTTGTTTAACCATTGCTTAATGTTTTTTAAGCAGTCAATCAAAGCGGAGAGTTGGTGAACTTCAGAAGCAGCATGGCTGAATATCATCAGCCAAAAGATGATAAGAAACATCAAGAAACTGCTGTATTATCTGGCCTAAAGGAAGAATGTATGTTAAAAACAGAATAACTCCCAGCACCGAGCCTGTAGGAACTCCAGATAGCACCATTCAGACATAATCTGATTTGCAGACACACTAAAACTCCTATCAAAGTAGACCAAGAGTGAGAAGGGGGGGGCTCACTAGCAGAACAAGATCTTTGGGGAAATTTAGGCATTGATCTTTAATCTTATCAACTAAAAATTGAAGAAAAGACACACCAATACTGCACTGGGGCACGCAGTAAGCACAAAAAGCAAAACACCATATCGATGCATGTAATGTTTGACCCATCACTACCTGAAATGTTAGCAAGCAAGCAAAAGTGCTTTTCTGATAATGCAGATAATGCATTGCTGTGACAAAAAAAATCATGTGACTAATGACAATGTCATGTGGAGGAGAGAATCATATCTTGTCTTAGGTGTTGTTTGTGTGTTTACATTTTTGGCTCGTTATCATCCACTGTACTACAAAGCAGAATAAGAGCCACTTTAAGAAAAAAAATTAATTTGGGTCATTTTGAAAATAAAGTCGAAATTTCAAGTTTTACGTCAAAATACTATTGTTGTGTCCTGTAATGTTAGATATCAAACTGCACCACTAGAGACTGGTGCCGTAAAAAAGAAGAAAATGTTGTCCAGCAATAGTCACGATTGCAAACTGATAAACATACATGTAATTTCCTGCTGCATTCAGTTATGTAAATTTATGTGCTTTGTTCATTAAAAGGCACTTGTTCCTTGCTGAGGATTTGTTTTATTATCAGCCCCCAATACAACCACTTTGAGAATAAAATAACTATATAATAAATAATGGAGCCCTGAAATAGAGAAACCTGATCTAAAATTGATACATGTCACTGAATAAAATACACACTAATGAACTTACTTTAAAACACATTTTAGTATACTTCAGTGCTAAATCATATACCTGTTACTTCACCGGGAAATATATCCTATAATCTTTGTAAACAACTAAAGGCAAATGCTTAACCTGCAGAACAATGATATTAAAGAGAGTGAGGCTAAGCAAATTTTGTCCAAATGGAGCGTACTTGCAATAAACAGTTTCTTTCTTGTGAATATTTTAAATAAGTAGTTGAAAAAATGTTTCTTCCATCTCTGTTGTCATGCTGTGTGATGTTAGCATTGCTGGAAGCTTGAGACAAAATCATATGTTCAGTAATATCTTAGCCTAACATTGTCAATCTGGCAAATTGTCAAATGCGTTGCCCAAAACTTGTGACAACCCAGTACCTACATATGATATAGACATTTTTAACTGTTATTGAATGATGAGTCTTTTTGTCTTTTCACACTGGGACAACGGCAAAGGACAGTAGCTCACTGCCAGACAGCACTAGATAAAACAGTCACAACTTCTCACAGTCTCAGTTAAGGGCAACTAACGATTTTCCACTGTTTTGCTTTTTCATGGCCACTAACTACCAAGCAAAACTTCACACTATTAGCAACTATAGAAATACTGATTCCTTGTCTAGTATCTGCTATTTATCGTTTGATGAGGTAAAACAGTTTAAAGAACCTATAATAGCAATTTTCTTTAACAGATTACATACCTTCCCCTTCTTTATTGAATGTGCTTCAAATTAAGACCTGTTGGTGGATGACTGCCTCCTCTCTTGGTGTTGGAAAACTCAGAAAATCTCCATCTGATAAGCTGTGAATGATCTCTTTGTCTCTGCACCCAATTCTTTTGGGTCCCTGGGGTGATATCAGGGCAGAAATGCCCGAGTATTGTTTTGTTGTCCCCTCCTCCAACGTTACTCAATACTCACAAAGCCATCTTCATAAAGAAAGTCTTTAATAAATGCAACATATTACCAACAGTTAGGATTAATTCATGGAGGGGTTTTGTTTTGAGAATTTCCTTAAATGACCAGATTTTAGATTTTAAGAAACTTTCACTTGTCACGGTCGTCGGTCCTCAAAGTGTGATCTGCCATTTTGTTTTGCACTGTTGTTGCTCCCTATCCTCCACTTCCTCCTTTCCCAGTCTGTGTGTGTGTGTGTGTGTGTGTGTGTGTGTGTGTGTGTGTGTGTGTGTGTGTGTGTGTGTGTGTGTGTGTGTGTGTGTGTGTGTGTGTGTGTGTGTGTGTGCGTACCAGGTTTGGTGCATGGCCTGTTTCCCAGTGTGCCTTAGTTTTCTTGATGGCGCTACTGTGAGGAAGAACCTTAAAATGGGGACCCAAACATCCATGTCTCATGAAGAATTCTTAAACAAATTCTGGAATGTGTTTGATAAAGGCTCTAACCCATACTCAGCGACTCACAGGCTATTTTCTTTAAAGCAATGTAAGAGGAGTGTTGAGGATTATTCACTCAACTTTTGGATTCTGGCTGAAGAGACAGGTTGGGAGGAAAAGGGCCTCTGAGGTATTTTTCTGTACTTTTTAAATAATGAACTAAAGAGAGAATTAGCAGCTAAAGAATTACCTGCTTCCCTTGATGCTCTAATTTCCATGTTTGTACACAAAGGTGGCCATATGCACTGCCCTAAGGGAGTCCAGCTCTGTTCCCATAACATTACTGGCCTTTGCAGATCAGTTTATTAGTGAGGATAAAACAGGAGTAACACATTTCCTTCTCTGTGTACCAGTTAAAAGTCTTGCAGCAGCATTTTGGACCAGCAGAAGATGTGACAAGGATGACTGGCTAATACCAAGGTATAACAAGTTACAGTAATCCAGCCGAGTTGTAATAAAAGGATGGATTACTGTTCTGAGATCATTTTTTGACAAGATGGGTTAAATTTTGGCCAGTTACCTATGCTGAAAATCCTGGATTTCACTACTGCTCTCACTTGACTGTCAAACCAAAAATCACTATCCATTTTAAAACCCAAATGGTGACAGCGGCCTTTCCATACTGTGCTAGAGGGCCAGTGTCCACATGAAAATAACCCACCAGTGACACCTGTCCGAATAGACAGAACCTCTGTCTTATTTTCATTAAAATTTAAAAAAAATTAAGAGTCAACCAAGTTTCCACTTCCTCAAAGACAGTCATTTAGCACTTGAATGGAGTAGCATTTTTTCTCTTTTAGAGGCATATAAACCTGCATCTCATTTGCATATAAATAGAAAGCAGTTTTGTGCCTCCTAAAAATAGGAGGCCAAGGGGCAAGCAATATAGGGGGGAAAGCAGAGGTCCAAGTATTGATCCCTGTGGTACGCCACACAAGACTAGAGATGAGGAGGATCTGAAATCCAAGAAGACTGACACAAAAAGTTTTCTTAGCCAGGTAAGACCTAAACCGCTGCAGAGCAGTACTACAAATGCCTATACAGTGTTCCAAGTGAGTGAGATAGTAAAATATTGTGATGCACCATGTCAAAGGCAGCTGTTAAGTCCCTGAGAACAAAGACCACATGATCTCCTACATCTGTAGCCAGGACGATGTCATTAACAACCCCAAGTACAAGATTCTGTGTTATGCAGAGATTTAAAACCCATCCATCCATCTTTTTCCGGTTATCTGGGGCCGGGTGGTCGGGGCAGCAGCCTAAGCAGAGAAGCCCAGACCTTCCTCTCACCAGCCATCAATCTCCATCCTCCAGCTTGTACGGGGGAACACCAAGGGGTCCCCAGGCCTTGAGACATAACCACTCCAGCGAGTCCTGGGCCTGCCCTAGGTCTGCCCTGGGGCCTACCATCATTTGGGACATACCTGGAACACCTCACTCAGGTGCCCAGGACCCATCCTGTAAGGTGCCCGAAATGCCTCAACAGGTTGCTTTTGATGTGGAGGAGCAGCGGCTCTACTCTGAGCCCCTCCCAGATGGACGAGCTCCTCGCCCAATCTCTAAGGGAGAGGCCAGCCACCCTTCAGAGGAAGCTTATTTCTGCAGCTTGTATCCGCAATCTCGTTCTTTCGGTCCCTACCCACAGCTCGTGATCATAGGTGATAGTTGGGGGATGATCGACCAATAAATTGAGAGCGTTGCTTTTACACTCAGCTCTCTCTGAATCACGACGGACCAGTTCAGCGTTCGCATCACTGTGGCTGCAGCACCAATCTATCTGTCAATCTCCTGCGCTCTTCTCCCATCACTCTTGAACAAGAAGTGATGGTTTTAGATGTGTCCTTGATCCAACACAGCTGATTTAAATGGCTAAATTACCTCCTCAACATGTCTTGAAGTTCTCCAGAGGCTTGGTAATGAACTCATCATGCGATTCAGGTGTGTTGACCCAGGGTGATATCTAAAACCTGCAGGACACCGGCCCTCGAGGCCTGGAATTGCCCACCTCTGCTCTACAATGTTTGCTTGTTTTTCCACCATCAACCAAGGAAGAGAAAAGCATGAGAAGACCACCATCTAGTGGACATAAGGGTACTTTAGCAATACCATATAGGCGGCAGTGAAATAAAAAGAAAAAAAAAAAAAAAAAATCCCAGCTATTTAATAATAAAATTGTAAGTACAACAATATGATTACCGAAATGTACTGAACATGCTTTTCGATAGCTTTGCAATAAAATGTTTAGGTGAACTATTATAAATTCATATGATATAATATTGATAGTATTACACGAATCCTAATAGTGTAAATACAAAACAAACAATGAAAAAAAGTATATAAATTTCATCTTGGTTTTGCATCATCCCTTGTGCTAGAAATCTCTTCTGCCTCCATTTAGCAAGAACAACTTTCCACCCCCAACCTTCTTCACCATCTGTTGAAACTAAGATAAACTAATCAGCTTTTTAAATAACATTTTAAGCAAACAAGACTTTTTTACAGGATAAAATCGTTGGTCCCAAAAATGACTACCAAAGTTTTCAATTACTGAGATCCTGCTTCATGAGAACATCGTAGATTGTCGGTGCTGCTTCTTTGAAACTTGTGACCTTTGCTCAGTGTTTTATACTGCAGAATGTAGGAGCAGCTGGTCTCCAGATTAGTGTTGGTGTTAATGCCACTGATGTACTTGCTGCATGAAGACAGGTCCTGCATGAGACTGTCTGTCCATTTGTCACCTCAGCATTCACAAACTTCAACATTTTATTTGTTTACCGTTAAAATATAATTTAGGTTAATTTGATTGTCACAGCAGAGCATTAACATTGCGCTTCTCGATATCAACACGTCTTATACAATGAACAGCCAACACATTATGCTTCTGGACTGGTCTTCTACAAAACCTTAAAAGGCACCTTGTTGTGTCTGGCACTAATATGTTAGCAGATCAAGTTTAGAAACTTGAGCGTATAAGATGTCACCTATCATTGTAGGCTCTGTTGGTAGTTGTTCACCACTACTGACTGGAATAATAAGGACTGTGGATATGTGCCATTCTGGGCATTTTGCAGAACACCAGAAGAGTAGAAACAGTAGAAAAGCAGAAAAATGGTTAGTGGTCAGGTCACGGAATCAGGTTTAAGTACTTAATTAGACAACTATAAAGATGTGACCTGTAAAAATAATGTCATAGGGAATTATCATAGAGAATTGAGACTTTTATTTTGGTCTCCCAAAATCTATTTCTCAATGTCTGCAGTGCTTATGGTGGTTAGAAAGTTCCTGGTTAAGAAAGCAGTAAATCAAGTCTATTTTACTATGTTTAAACACAGGTTTACACATAGTAGGCTACATACTGCACACACTATAATATGTACAAGATAAAGTAGAATATGTATAATATAAAAATACATTTTATATCTGGATTAGCACAAGAATATAATGTTATTTTACAATCCAGTCGGTTTAATTTCAGGCAAATAATAATGATAAAGCTAATAGTTTCCTTACAGAGAATTTTCTTCATACTTCCACGCTCTACATCTACTGGCATCCCCCTGCCCCCCACCCTTCTCCCTCTGCAGAGCTGCATTTCTGCTGCCGCATGGGATGCACCGTTTTTGTTTTCAGCGACATTTTATTCTTACCACGGAAAAAATATATATAATTCAACAGTTTTACAGTGTTTAATGTGTCACATCTTTCGGCTTTTCTGCCCATGTTATCTGTATTATAGCGGATATGGGCAGATTTTGTTGAAAGCAACACCCCTCTGCTGTATCCTTAAAGTGGTTTGCTCCCTCCTGCTGCCATGTTGGATGTACGCATTACTGCTGCAGTCGCTGGAGTTTCCGAATGAAAGTTGAGCGTTTATCTGTCTACGTACACTTAACGAGTCACTGGTTTCACATTCAACACCAAACTGAGAATACAAGGGTTTTTCCTAAGCAGGAGCAAGACTGGAAAAGAGATCGCAACCACATCCTCCTCCGCCCTCCTGCTCGGAGTCGAACTGAGCGGAGATGATCCGGTTGCAGGCCACAGCAACCGGAGCCCGCATGGATTTTCTGTAAATACAGCCGTTTGTAGTGCCCGTTCCAGGGATAACTGCATTGTTTCGGGGTCGACTACAAGATTCTGGTGCCATGAACAGCCACCCGCCGCCCCGCAGGGCGGTTAACGTCGGCTCCCTGCTCCTTACCCCGCAGGAGAACGAGTGCCTGTTCTGCTACTTAGGCAGGAAATGCGCCGTAAGTTCCTGCGTTTGTTTACCACCTGCAACTTAAAAGTAGGTGCAGGTGTATTCACTTCACATTGTATGGGAAATGCATGTGCTTCTCAGTCCAGCTAGAATAGCCAAAAATTAGATGAATATTGAGTAACTCAACTATTCATAAATAAAACATAAAGATAAATATGGTCAGGGGGGGAATGGCCAGCGATAAATAGAACTTTTAATACAATACTTAATACTTTAGTTGGGCAATTCCTGATAACCTTAATGAGTCAATACTTTAGATGCTAAGCCAATACCTGGAAGAAAAAACATTTAGGCATGCAGGTGTGCATGCATATCAAGGGGGGGAATCGATAGAATCAATGCAAGTAAATGGACTTTTAGCTCATTGTTTTGGTTTCCGAGACTGTGTTTTTACAGTTTTCTTTCTTAGTGTCAGCATTGTTTATGCTCGCTCCTGGTAAATAAGCACAGGTACAAAGCTGAGCTTGGCTTTCTTTAAAGATGAACACAGCGAATTTGTGCTTTTATGTCCTTATCAGCTGGATGCAAATGATAGCCACAATAACAAAATAACAACACAGAGTTCTTCTCGCAGGTGATAAAAGCAGCTTCTTAAATTTGTTGTTAAATTTATTTAAATTGAAGCTCCAATAATTACTGTTATTCTGCTACTAAAGGCAAAACCATTAAGAAGCACTTGACTCACTAGTACAACTCTCAAACACGCACTTTAAAGCATATAAGAGTAAACAGTGTCACACTCATTTAGAAAATCTTAATTTAGCCTGAAAAAGAGTTTGTTGCTCTATAAAAATAAAAAAAAAGCCCTTTATAACGCTGGGACATCTTACTATCCATCAGTGATTGAAGAACAAAAGGACAACCCAGGGTTTCTTTTTAGCGCTGTAGTCAGGATAAGAGTCGGAACACTGAACCAAGCATTCCTGTAATGTTAAACTGTCTATATTCTTCACAAATAAAATTTTAACCATTGGAGAAAACACTCAGAGAGCACAAGGGATAGCTCTTGTGTTTTCTAAAACTTTTTTTTTAATTACAGCACGCTGACGTCAGCCTTTTTTCTTTTTTTTTAATTACAATATGATGATGTCTCCCCAGCAACATTATGATATCATAGGGTAATAGGTGATATTTAGTCAGACTCTTTCTCTCCAGTTGATTTTTCTCTCTGGTTTCTTTCTTTGAAAATAAGTAGATTGACAGTCTGTCAGCATTACCTGTACATGGTGTTAATGTGCTGTGTTCAAGGCTGGGCTGTTCAACAATAATTAAAAAAGCAGAGAAGCCTGTTGGGTTATGTACAACAGGCCTTTAAGGTGGCTGGAATTAAACAATTACTTGACCGAACTGTCTTAGCTTAGGCCGATGTCCAACCTTTATTTTATCTCAGAATTTCTTGAAAAAGTAGATATAAAACAGATAACTGATCATCTACAGAGGAGAGGTTTAATTTAAAATTTCCAGTCAGGTTTCAAAATTCATCTCACTACACTAACAGGATTAGTGAAGGTTACTTATGGTCTTCTTGTGGACTCATCTCTGTTCTTGTCCTGCTAGACCTCGTTCGATACCATTGAACATATTGTATTATTACAGAGATTAGAACATGCTGTGAGTATTACTGTGCTGCATTGGTTTGAATCATAATTATCTGACAGAGTCCAATTTGTTCATGTAATTGGAGCGTCTTCTTCACACACAGGTTAATTATTGAGTTCCATAGGGTTCTGTGCTAGAACCACTTTTATGTACATTGTACAGGCTTCCTTTCGGCAGTACCATTTGAAGGCATAGCATAGATTTTCATTCATTTAGTTAAACTGCAGGACTGTCTTAAAGACATTAAGACCTGTGTCGATCTGTAGGACCAGCACCCCTCCGTCAAATTAATCCTAATCTCTGATCCCATGGATCTTACCCAGTAGGCAGTACAGAGCTTATGTGGAGCTGATGGGTGAGGGGACTTGCCCAATTCTAACTGCCTCAAAAGCTCTCCGGGTGTCTACCCTGCCTCCTGTCATGCAAAAAAACGGAAGTCTGAGTACCCTTGCAGGCCTGGCATCCAGTAGCCACACCTGTTAATGGCAGCTCCCCTCCAGATAGGTTCTCTTGGAAAATCATTGGTTTCATTTAGTGACTTGGGAAAACTAAGTCCCAGGGGTCTGTTACTTTTGTAAGGCTGAAGTGGCCTCTAAGAGCTATTTATATTAAAGCAGATTAATACTCGGGTTTTTACCTGTACTGTTTAACAAAGGCCTAAAAAGGTAATGTCTATAATGTAGACTTTTGTGATGCAGGATATTTTATTAAAGTAATTTAGAATCAGTAAAACAAAAGCAGAATAAAATAATACTAATAAAAACAAAATCAAATCACTTGAATTATACCTATCTAATTAACCTACTCTGAGATAATGCTGACCTTGTTCTGATCTTTGTGAGGAAAAAGGTTAAGAGAATAAGTGCGCCTTGGCCATCCTTATCTCTTGTGTGTAGGTAGGGATGCCACAAACGATTATTTTGATAGTCGACTAGTCACCGATTATTTTTGCGATTAGTCGACTAATCAGATCATGCATCCATTGGACGTACAGCTTATTGCACCAGCATGCATCTGCTCTTATATAACTATTATTAGCTTACAGATTTAAGTGTTTAAGGTATGTGCTAACTAAAAATAAAGACAAGATGATAGTTCCTTAAATTTTAATGAAATTTGCAGATTGTTTCGGTGAAGTTTAATAAACTCCTTGCTATCTAAAATATAACGGGACACCGGAGTATATTCTCGAGCATCTCACACTTCTGATAATCAGTTGTCTGCTTGACGTTTATTCAGCTGTGTAAAAACTATAACTTTAATCTCAGCCTAACCGATTTACTCAAGAACAAATAAAATACTACAAAAAAGCCAAACAATAACATTTTAAGTTATCTAAGTGACTTATATATGTTTAACCTGAGTAGTAAAAGACGGCGGTGGGTTTGAAAACGATTTGCCGGGAGGCCGGTGTTCTCACGGGCTCTAGTGAGCCTTGCCCCCGGCTAGCTATCGAGCTGGTGGGTAACAGACGTCTCCGAAAACGTCGGAGCGCTTTTGTAAACATGTGGTGTCTTGATAAACTGAGCAGATATTTGAGGTTTACACAGCTACATTCTCGCCTGAAAATATGTTCAATGTTTATTTTCTGACCCAGAAAGAATAATAAGAGTAATTTTAAAACTAACTAGCTGCCGCCATTGTTGTAAACTGAGCTGGGCCGCGCTATGAATTCTGGGACACAGCTTCTTCTTCTTCGGGGTTTAACGGCAGCTGGCATCCTTGTACATGCAGTGCTGCCATGTTCTGTTTCAGTCCGTTATTACACTCTTAAATCCTACTACTAATTCCTGCGTCTTTTGTGATCTTACAAAGCTTCAAACGACGCGTCGACTATTAAATCAGTCGTCGACGATTTTGATAGTCGACGTAATCATGATTAGTCGACTAATCATGGCAGCCCTATGTGTAGGTATAACCCAATAGAAGCGAAGCATAATCCACTAGGAAATAATGGAAATCCAAATCCTTTTGAATTTATTCTCCAACATGATAAAATGAGCAGATAAAAGGCCTAAAATACAGATAAAGATGATTTACTATTAGCAAAAACACATAAAGGTTAACTCTGTTATCCATCTAGAGCAGCAGCCTAAGCAGAGAGGCCCAGACCTCCCTCTGTCCGGCCACCTCCTCTAGCTTTTCCGGGGGAACACCAATACGTTCCCAGGCCAGTCGAGAGATATAAACTCTCCAGCATGTCGTGGGTCTGCCCCGGAGCCTCCTCCCGGTGGGACATGCCCCTCATCCAGGACTCACCCAGGAGGCATCCTTGTCAGATGCCCAAATCACCTTAACTTGCTCCTTTCAGTGTGGAGGATCAGCGGCTCTATTCTGAGCCTGTCCCCGATGGCCGAACTTCTGACCCTATCTTTAAAGGAGAGACCAGCCACCCTTCAGAGGAAGCTCATTTCTGCTGCTTGTATCCACGATCTCGTTCTTTCGGTCACTACTCACAGCTCGTGACCATAGGTGAGGATAGGGACATAGATCGACAAGTAAATTGAGAGCTTTGCTTTTACACTCAGCTCTCTATTCACCACAACAGGCCGGTACAGCATCCCCATCATTGCAGCTACAGCACCAATCCATCTGTTGATCTTCCTCTCCCTTCTCCCTTCACTCGTGAACAAGACCCTGAGATATTTAAACTTTTCCACTTGGGACATCAATTCGTCTCTGACCCACAGTGGGTACTCCACCCTTTTCCATGAATCGCTACCTTATCATGCTGGAGGGGTTTGTGTTTGTGTCCCAGGGATCCCAGGGGCTATGTTCTCAGGAGGCTTTTGCCTACTGTACGGTCTCCCATGGCAAATTGGTCCTGGGTGAAGGACCAGACATAGCGATAACAATCAAAGGAACAGTTCACCCTGACTGGGATAGGGTTACTGGGGCCCTACCGTTGAGCTGGGCCCGTAGAGGGTGCCAAAGGGCGAGTGTCTGGTGGCCAGGCCTCAGTCCATGGGGCCTGTCTGGACACAATCTGAAAAAGGGACATGGGCCTATCCTTCTGTAGGCCCACCACCCACAGGACGTGCTGTAGGGGTCTGGTGCAGTGTGTGTCGGGCGGTGGCCAGGAGCGGAGGCCCTGGCGGACTGATCCCCTGCTACCAAGACTAACAGTCTGTATCATTTTAAACATAAAAGGTTGAATGTTTAGACCTTTTTCCCTCTCTCAGATGTGATTAGAGGTAAGCCGAGGTGACTTCAAGCTCTCTCTGGCCCACTTATCTTGCCAACTGGATGATCATTTTCCCACTTCTAAGTTCAGATAAAACTGAGGTTATTGTCCTTAAATAGCAAAATAAATATTACAAACATGGCATCTAACCAGATACTCACTCTGGATGCCATTACCTTGGCTGCTAGTAACACTGAGTAACACTGTGCAAATTAAACAAAAATATGTGGAACTGCTTTCTTGCATCTGTGTAATATCTCTAAACATCCTATCTCAGAGTGATGCTGAAAAACTAGTTGATGCATTTTATACTTCTAGGCTGGGCTATCGAAATTCATTATTATCAGAATGTCCCCCCCAAAAAAACTCTGAAAAGCCTTCATTTGATCCAAAATGCTTCAGCAAGAATACTGACAGAGATTAGAAAAGAGAGCATATTTCTCCCAAACTGGCTTCTCCTCACTGGCTTCCTGTTAAGTCCAGAATCTAATTAAAATCCTTCTTATCGCATAAAAGGTCTTAAATAATCAGGCCCCATTTTATCTTAAAAGATCTCATAGTACCATAACACCATAAGCGAGCTCTTTGCTCTTGGACTGCAGGCTGAACTTGTGGTTCCTAGGAAATTGCTAGCAGAATGGGAGCCAGAGCCTTGAGCTATCAAGCCCCTCTTCTGCTTCCAATTTGGATCACAACAATAGATAAACCTTCCTTTTTGATAAAGCAAGTAGGACTGGACCTGAATCCTTCCTTAGTTTTGTTGGAATAGGCCTAGTCTACTGGGGACTTCCCATGATGCACAGAGTATTTCTTATTCACTCACCTTTTTTCACTTGCTGTGTTTAGACGCCAGGCATTCAATCATGAGTTATTAATAATCTCTGGTTCTTTTTTGCGCTCTTTTTTTTTTTCTTCCCTTCAACCCCAACTGGCTGCAGCAGATGGCCGCCCCTCCCTGAACCTGGTTCTGCCAGAGATTTCTTCTTGCTAAAAGGGAGTTTTACCTTCCCACTGTTGCCAAGTGCTTGCTTGTGGGGGCCATCTGAGTATTGTAGTTTTTTCTGTATTATTATAGGGTGTTTGCCTTGCAATATAAAGTGCCTTGAGGTGACTGTAATTTGGTACTATATAAATAAAACTTGAATTGCATTGAAAACTGTTACATAATACTAACTGCTCAAATCAGTTACGTCTTCAGTGATTAATGCATGTACACATTTTTAGCACTAACTCATGGTAGTAGGCACTATCAGGAGTTTAACAGGAAGCAGTCAGGCTGCTAATGATATAAAAATGACTGAGATATTGATTTTTGTGTTCATCGTTAACAGATGCTAAGATCTTAGCTCGCAGAGGCTGCAGTGTCACCACTGTCTGTGTTCATTGCTGCATTCTTCTCCTCTGTAAGAATTTAGATGCTTTTAATTTAAGGTTTTAAGGAACAAATTTTGACCCTTTCTGGGGGATGCTGATTGGTGATTTCCTGCTGAAAAGTGTTTGCACCTGTTCCTCTGACCTACACCTATAAATTACAGAGGGAAAGGACGCAGTGACATTTCCTCATAACTTCCTCAGCAGCCGGAGTTACTTCCACTGCAGAGGAATCATGGCAGTGCATCAAACACTGTGCAACCTCTGCAGAAACCACAAACTGGAGCTGTTTGAAACCTGTGCAGTGCTGACTACTGCAGCTGGACTCCTCTTGTTGTTGTTAAAACACTGTGGAAAAGTGTAAGACAATGAGGCGGTGTCAGTACTTTTAAGTTTTACCCCCCTGAAGTTGGGAATCGGTGTATAAAAAGAGTTACAAGTCCTTCACTTTTCACCTAATGTAAATGTAAAGTCAGCAATTTAACATCAGAGTTCTTTTGTTTGTGACTACATCAATACAGCTGAGTCACAACCCACGAATCAGTGTAGGGCCTTTGATATCCTGCCATCAAATCAGACTTGGATATATTCATTTGATTCTGCACATTTGTGACTCCCTGTTAAGGTAGAATGCATTTGACATATATAATCTGATTTCCAAAGGTCTCAGTGTTTGCCTGATAACCAACTCTATTTCTCCTCCCAGCTGTAATTGTGGCTGTTTGAAGGTTTTGCATAGTGTATGTTTCCTCCTCCATTTGTCACACATGGAGTTTACAGGTATATACTAAAGAACATTGTGTGTCTGTAAAATCTTAAAGAAAAAATGGAGGGAGATGAAGTGGTTACATTTTCAGCAACTTAACCTTCTTTTCTGTAGTTGTCTTTGTTCTTTCTGTAAATCTCACAGGTGATGATATTAACCATCATATCTGTGCTTCAGACTCTGTGTTCAGCAGTGGTCCAGGTGTATGGTGCTGAGAGGAGCTGTAACTGGGTGAAGAGGTGCTGTGGAGTGGCCTGCCTTGTCAAGGACAACCCTCAGAGATCCTACTTCATCAGAGTCTTTGACATCAAGGTGAGTGACACCAAACGGAAACAATCCAAAAGCTTTAAACAACGCAGAATAGTTGAAAGATGCATCTTAAATGATTATTTTTACATTTTTGGAAGTTTTTTTTTCTTCTTTTTTCCCTGTTTGCTTTCTGGCAGAAGAAAAACTGAAATATGAAACTGCTGCCAGTTAGCTTAGCAGTGGTTACAGCACTGGAAACAGGCAATCTGTGCATTTAATAGAATCTGCCTCTAATGTTCACAAACAGTCATATCTTGTTTGTAAAAGAAATAAGAACACGGATTTAAAGGGGGTTACTTAGATTCCCAAAAAGTTGATTCTGTTCATCTGGACGTAGCGTTTTCAGTGGGAGAAACGTTTCCTCACTCATCCAGGTGACTTCTTCAGTCTCAGCTGACTGCAGGTTTTCCCAACCTTATAAACAGTACATTTGCACAATAACTGAAACTAGCACCACTGGCAAACAATGGGCTGTGAGGTCAGTTTCTTGATCATTAATATGCAAATTGTCATGACCACTGATCAACAACAACAAAAACAGCAATAACACTGTTTGCCACTGGTGCTAGTTTCAGTTATTGTGCAAATGTACTGTTTATAAGGTTGGGAAAACCTGCAGTCAGCTGAGACTGAAGAAGTCACCTGGATGAGTGAGGAAACGTTTCTCCCACTGAAAACGCTACGTCCAGATGAACAGAATCAACTTTTTGGCATTTCCTCTCCTGGATGATTGAGCATGCATCAAGACATTATTTTTTTATATTATTTTAATATTGCTTGAAACAAAATTGTTTTGTTTTTTTTCTCAGTGCTTCTGTGGAGGGTTGTGGCCAGACTTTTCACATTTACTCTGTGTGTTCACTGACTTAATTAGAACAGCACTTTAAGTATGATGTACATTCAGTTGTACGTCTCAAATGGATCAAAATGAATTATCAGATGTGTGGTTGCTGCCTGAGGCGGATACAGGCTCTCAAAGTAATATCAGTGTGGACTTAAGCTGTATATATCCATGTATATATTTATTTTCTCTTTCTTATGGGAAAAAAACTGCTCACTTATCAGAATCAAGGAATGCTGAATTATGACAAGAAGAACAGTCATGATTATTTTGGTCAGCTTTTATTTCAGAAGTATAAGATTTCATTAAGCTAACAAACAATCTGTTGATTGAACTAGACGTGACAGGAGAGAGGAGGGTCTGACTGTGGAGTGCCCTGTTACGATCCCTGTTACATTCATGTTTAGCCATGAATGTAACAGGGATAATCTGCCTTTCTGAAACACTGTATGACCAGTCAGTACTATTCAGTACGACCCAAAATAAGTGACTGATAAATTCATTATCTTTACTCATTAACTCAGCGGAAAGTATTTTTCAGAGTGTATTTGCAGAATAGCTATTTTGTTTCACTTTTCAGATCTGTAAACTGTGTTTATTTTTTATACTGTTTGTGGACCAGACGAGTAGGTATTGATCACCGAGGGTGGTCTGTGGGTGCAGGTGACGGCAGACTTGCATCTCAGGTGACCTGTATTATAACTATAGGGAGTGCGAGGGCAGGGCCAATAATAAACCCAGCACCTGCAGAAAAGGCACCTTGAAGCAATTGTTGTTGTGATTTGACACCATATAAATAAAATTCATTTGAAAAACCTTTTTGTAACTTTTACTTCCTCTAGTCAGTGCTCGTTGACCAAAAGTACTCTTCCGTCATCTTGGCTGGAGCTGAAGTAAACATACTGATATGAAAAAAGGCATTGTGTTTAATTTATTACACAACATAAAATAAAAATAAAAGTTATAAGTAATTGTTTTATCACATTTAAATTGTTTGATTGTGTTCAAAGCCAATTTTTTAATTGAATTTATAGTTAACGGCCCAGCCCTACTTATAGATAGAAAATGCATGCTGCAAATATTTGACAGTTTCATGTTGGTTGTTTTGTTGGTGATTTTTTTTTTTTTTCATTTAACTAAGTGGAGGTGAGCTCCTTATGGAGGTGTGTTCAAGGATACCAAAAATGCATCATTGTCTTCCAGAGGAAGACATTTAATTTCTTGAACAAGCAGCCAGCTCCTAAATCTCTCTTTGGGTTGTTGGGAGTATGAATTTAAATTGTAGAGGATTAGAAGTCAGATTTTTTTTTCTTTCTTTCAATTTCATTTTTCTGTAATTTTTTTTCTGTAGGAAGGGAAAATGATGTTCGAACAGGAACTCTACCACAACTTCTTCATCAGCAACTCCAGACCCTACTTCATTACATTTGCAGGAGATGTAAGTGTTTAATGTTTTCTTTTGACTACTTCAAGACTTGAATGTCTACAGCAGATGATTAGTCTTCCTGTTTTTAGAGTCTATTCTCACCAAGAATTTTATCAGCATAAAATAAGGCTGTGTGGTTCTTTCATATTTCCAAATATCAGTTGTCAGGCTTGTCTTTATCCACCTACAGTGTATTACGATTTAATGTTGCACAGTTTTTCTGTTCTTCAGAGAAAGCTGTTAGAATCACATTTCACCCTTTCTCTTTCTTTCAGACATGTCAGATTGGTTTGAACTTCGCCAGCGAAGAAGAAGCCAAACGATTCAGAGCCACCATTGATGACTTGCTCAACCGACGACAGCGGAAAATAGGTGAACTTTAATGTTTCAGTTTGTCTTTGTGTTCTTCCTCAATCGGTTTAACCTTTCACAACTTTTATTGGAGATCACACCTTATCGTTTGCTCACTCAGCCTGAATGCAGCTCCAAAGTCACTGCCTTAAAGGCAGGTTTGGAGCTGACTTAGAGTTTGGCACACTGTTAGAGAAGGGAGGGGAGGTAGTTAAAAGTGCAGGATTGTTTAGTGGTGAAAGTAAAAATGAAAATCTACTTTGAGCTGTGAATAGCACTGACTCTCCGGACACTAGCAGTGGAAGGCTTGTAGAGGACTGATCCTAACCAAAAGTATTTCTCGGAAAAAAAATATCACCTCTCATATCAGTCATCAAGCTGTGGTTTCCACTGACAGGTTTGGTTTGGGACTGTGTTTTTGTTTGTGTCTGTGGGGTTTTGTTCCCCTATTTTTATTTTTTCTTTCACTTCGCTGCTGTGTGCTCCATCTCTTCCTCTCTGCTGCTGTAAAGCTGTCAGTCTTTCTCAGTAGAGTAAATGTCTCTGCTGTGAGGCTCCTCTGACTTCCCTTCAGCTCCTTCCAGCATGTTGGCCTTTTGAAGTGCACCTCTGAAACTGTGATGATGACTGAGGGTTCAAAGGCTCACGGGGCTGGCACAGCTGGCAGGACACTGTATGGCAAACATAGTTGAGCTTTCAAATCTTTTGCTTCTCTTCTTTTTCTGCTCAGGCCAAGAATAACCTGACTGCTCTATTAAAATGCTTTTTCATATGTGAAGCGGCATTTCTGCACCTTAGGGCTTTAACAGAACTAATTGAACCTAAAAAGCACTTTTCTGACTCTTTTTTTCTCACTAAAACCTCTTAATAAGTTCCGCTTCATACTTTCTAAAGATTGCTGACTTGTGATTACTTTTCTGAAACTATAATTCTGTTAATTTTTCTTTTGCAGAGAAAAGAGGCGACCCTAAAAATGGTATGTTAAACTCTTAATAAGTTTTGCTTACGTAGGCTCTTAACTTTAGTTAATTTTGTAAAAAGTATTTTTCTCATTCAGGCTTTAAAAAATTCAATAACAAGTACATAGAAATGAATAAAATGAGGATGTCATCCATCCTCTGAAGTAAAAGAAACAAAGAAATACAGCAAGATGCAACATGTGGAGAAATGGCAAAGTAAACGTTTCAGTTATCCAAGGATTCAATAGAGGATAGAAATATGCTAAAACTGTAGCATACGAAGCACTGAATAACCAAGAATATAGGCACTCACTCATTTCCAATATTAGCAGGTTACTATTCTAAATAAATTAATTTAGGGCTGGGCGATATGGCCTAAAATCCATATCGTGATATAATTTGAAGTATGTGCGGTAACGATATATATCACGATATATTCTTTTCTTCTGTATAACTTATTTTCCACACTATAAGGCGCACCTAAAATCCTTTAATTTTCTCAAAAATCGAGAGTGTGTCTTATGTATGAATTCTGGTTGTGCTTACTGACCTCGAAACGATTTGGGCGTGCAGAAATCTGTTAAAAAATGTTTTTAGGGACAAATGCAATCGCATAGCAGGATGCTATACACGGGCCAAACATCAGTCAGGAGAACAACTGAGATTATTCATCCACAATACGAGGTTAGTTATTAATATACTGCAACAACATGGGAATAGAGAAGCTGCGAGAGAATTCAACATTAATGAATCAATGTTACGGAAGTGGAGGAAGCGCAGTTTTTGGCTTTCCCCATATTTCAAAAGTGCTTCATCTCTTTGCTATGACTGTCGCCCGGCATAATTTGCAGATTATACTGGTTTTAGCCGCTGCGATGCTTTCGACCAAAACAGGCGCAGCTTAACGACATCATCAACATGCGCTATCGACAACAAATGCACCCGATTGCTACTATTGACCTTCTATTTTTTGTTTTGTTCTTTGTGTATGTATTTTGAAAATTACTGAGTAAATTAGCAGTTGGAATATCTGTTTGAACTTGCTTGTGTGGGTTTTGATGGTTACAGTGGAGAGACCATTAAATGAAAGCTGCTAAACACATGAACTTCAGACAGTTTTGATGGCGATTGGTAAGGAATCCATTGACTTTGTACTAGGATATAGAATAAGAACCAGCTGATGTCCAGTTCAGCTAGTTATTTCTAGAACAGTTCAGAGCTGCAGTGGCTGTAGCTCAGGTGGTAGAGCAGGTCACATACTAACTGGGAGGGTTGGTGGTTGCATGCCAGATATCCTCGGGCAAGATATTATCATCCATCGGAGTCTGAATGCGTTTGAATGTTAGATAGCAAGAGCATAGAAAAAAGTGCTTGTGCAATGGGTGTAAATTTGTGAATGGGTGAGTGAGGCAAGTTGTGTAAAGCACTTTAAGTGCTCAAAGTAGAAAAGCGCCATATAAGAACCAGTCCATTTCCCATTATCCAGTGTTTAAGAGCAGTGTTGATCAAACTGGCAAACACTGGTCTTGTAGAAGGACCTCCTTGTATGACCGCAGAGGCGAGACAGTGATGACAACAGCGTTCGTCCTACAGAACACGTGTGTGTGTGTATGTGTTTGAGAAATGCCAGTAGACTGCAGTGTGCTGTTGTGACGTTTCCTAACACATTGGCATCATTGTTTCACAGTCTGGCTCTCACACTGACAGAGTGAAGCAGGTTAAATCTGGTTTATGGAGAAGCCTTTCTGTGCTGTATGTAGACCACACGCTTTCTGTTGTTCTCTTTAAACCCTCTAGTGTGGGTTTTAATACTTAATACTTCATACAAAAGCCTTTGTTGGTGATAACATCTTCAAGTATGGAGAAACTAGTCATATGTATTGCTCAGATCTGATTTTGGCCCCGTTCTTCCCCACAAACAGTCCTGAAGGTTCTGTGGGCCCCGTCTATAAACTCTGAGCTTTAGTGCTTTCCAATGATTTTCAACTGGATTTAGGTCAGATGATTGGCTGGGCCGTTCTAGCAACTTGAATTTCTTTCTTTATGTGTGTTTGGAATCATTGTCTTGCTGAGACATCCACACTCATTTCATCTTCATCATTCTGGTAGATGGCAGCAGGTTTTTATCAAGAATGTCTCTGTACATTTTCCATTCATCCTTCCTTCAGTTACATGAAGCATGCCAGTGTCATATGCTGAAAATCAGCCCCACACCATGATGTTCCCACCTCCAAACGTCACTGTTGGGATTGTGTTTTTGCAGTGCCTTTGACCTTTGACCTTGTCTAAATGTTGTTCTGCGCTTCAACATGCTTTTTCTTCAGCTGTGGAGCCTTGCATGGTGAGCGTGCATACAGGCCACAGTGGTTGAGTGCATTACTGATTGTTTTGTGTGTATTGTACCTGCTAATGCTAGGACTTCTTATTAATAATTATGTATTACATCAGTTTAAAATATTTATTAAACTTCATTAATGTTTTGTGAATTTTTTTCCAAAATAGAAATTAGCACGTTTTTCATTTTTTGTTCATCTAAATTAGGTTGGATATTGGTTAAAGATGGCTGCTTTTGAGTCCTTGCTTTAATTTAGAAGCTGTAAAATGTGGTTATCAGTGTGGATGGATATTTGATGTTAGTTTTTAGAATTTTATAAATGATTAATCCTTTGTATTTTCTTTTCAGTCAGTACTATTAAAGTACTTATTTTGATATCAAAGCAAAAGTGCCTCAACAGCTCTGTTTGAAAGCAGGGAAACAAGCACTTCCCCCATCCCACCCTAGTCCTTAGGCTGCTGATGAGGTAGACCTGTTGGTCTAGTTGTAGAAGTCCAGAATTCTTGGGGAGTGTGGTGGGGGTGCAACCAGGGATTCAGACATGGATTACTAGTGGATTAGTGGCTGTGTCAGATGTTACTTCAGTTTGTGGAGATTACATGGAATTTCCACACTGTATGGCTTGCACCAACAGGAGAAGAAATGGAACAACATGGACAGTTCATTGTGCACATTAAAAAATAATATGTCATGAATGCTCAGTGCAGACGGATGAAACCACACAGTTTGTAGCAGCCTTCTGTCATATCTGTACATGGGATTATAGCAAGGCATGTTGATGACACTGTGAGAGAGTCAAAAAGGGTCGCTTGCTTGGATTATTTTCCTAGAGTTAAGAGCAAACCAGCATTGCATGGAATTCGTTTCAGTTCCCTCAGACAGGCGTTAAGCCTTTAAAATATATATATATTTGTGTAAATAAATAAAGGGCGGGTGGTCTTTATCCTTCAACCTCAGGTCCTCTACCAGAGGTCTGGGATCTTGAGGGTCCTGCGCAGCATCTTTGCTGTTCCAAGGACTGCACTCTTCTGGACAGAGATCTCAAATGTTGTTCCTGGGATCTGCTGGAGTCACTCGCCCAGCTTGGGAGTCACTGCACGTAGTGCTCCGATTACCAATGGGACCTATGAGTTCTTCTCTGAGCCCTTGGTACTTCTGTTCCTTCTTCCTAATGTTGCTTTCATTCGGTATCACTACAGCCGTATTCCTCTGCTTGTCCACCACTACTATGTCCGGTTGGTCAGCCACCACTATTTTGTCCATCTGTATCTGGAATTCTCACAGGATCTTAGCTTGGCCATCCTCCACCACCATGGGGGGGGGGGGGGGGGGGGGGGGGGGGCTCCCATTTTGACCTTGTGGCTTCCAGGCCATACTCAGCACAGATGTTTCTGTATGCTATGTCGGCCACTTGGTTATGGCGTTCCATGTATGCCCTGTCTGCTAGCATCTTGCACCCTGCTGTTATGTGCTGGATTGTCTCAGGGGCATCTGTGCACAGCCTGCACCCAGTTTCTATGGATCTTGTACTTGGAGCTTGTTCCTGTGCTGCCATGATTAGTGCTGCAGCTGTCAAGAGGTGCTGTGCTAGCTTTAAATCTCTCACAATGGATGTCCCTTTATGTTTTTGCACTGTCCTAATACTGAACTCATGATGTCAAGATGCATAGAAATATGTACACACAAACTCTTTTACTCACACATAAACACATTTCATTGCAATGTTGACCCTGTGCTAACTTGCATATGACAAATAAAAACTAAAACAGTGACAATACAACACTACCAATGTTCTGATGAGTTGGCGATATTCATCTGTATCATCAGCATATATCATCAGTACTTATCACACTCACTCTGTATTTTGTCTCTAGTTCTCTGAGGTCATCCTCCCAATGACCTCTCTCACTCACAGTCATACTCTCTCTCTCACTATCTCACTCACACTCACACTCACACACACACACACACACACACACACACACACACACACACACACACACACACACACACACACACAGATACTTTTTGGCTGAATGTGTGACAATAAAAATTTGAGTTGTTAAAAATCATAAAAAAAAATTATAGTGGTTGTTTCTTTTTCAACTCTTTCTGCTAACTTCCTCCATGCACAGGCCCAACTCTGCATGTGGCCACAGTAGACATAAAGAACCCGGAGATCAACAATGTCCGATTCCACAACTCCCACAGCCATCAACAGTCATATCACATCAACAACATGCTGAGCCACAGCGGCCTGAGCCGGAAGGACAAGAAAACCAAAGGCAAGAAGAAGAAGCTGACGAAGGCTGATATCGGCACGCCGAGCAACTTCCAGTGAGTCCGAGTCACACCACACAGTGTACTGAGTGCTCCAGTGCTGAGCAAATAGGACTTTTTTTTAATTTATTGAACCAAATCAA
This sequence comes from Neolamprologus brichardi, assembly GCF_056152115.1. Taxonomy (NCBI): domain Eukaryota; kingdom Metazoa; phylum Chordata; class Actinopteri; order Cichliformes; family Cichlidae; genus Neolamprologus; species Neolamprologus brichardi. The sequence goes on from NC_142110.1 coordinate 25,275,718, forward strand.
ATGTCTAAAATAATGAACATATTTTATCATTTAGTTAAACTTTTTCATCTGTCGATGGAGAAAATTAATATTTATTATTGCACAATTAAATTTTGACAGTTTAGTAACTGCAGTTCTTCCATATGGGCAAGCTGCTCTTGTGGCCATTCTGCTCTCTTAAGGCCTCCTGTCTTGTGGCCAAACAGATTTCAACTGCAGTATCCTAGATTTAACCTGGCAACAGTAGTCCTAGTTCTGCTGTGGAGATCTGCTGTGAGTGGGAGAGCAGAACACGGACCACCAGCTGCAGTTGGTGCGGTTGAAAATTGTCTACGAGATGTAGCTGATTATTTCTCTGTTGTTTACTGTCACAAGGGTAGGGGTTAAAACGTGGTCCCTTTAGCACATGTGCATATATATCCTCACATATGCACACATACCACGCTGTGAAACCCACAAATATGACCTAATTCAGACCTCCAGCTCATAGTTGATCTCCAGAGTAAGGCTGTTCGATATAACGATATATATCGGATGACGATATAAAAACGTCTATCGTTTCTTTTTACGCTACGTTTGTTTCGTGGTGTCGCAAAATAAACAGTTTACGGCGATATTTTTTTCATGGTTTTGATGGTCACTGTAGTGGCTATATTAATTTCTTAAAGTTCTCTCTTTCTCTTATATTTAATATAACCACACTACGGACGGACAAGCGCCTGTTTTTATGCGTTGTTGTTAGTAACAACGACGGTAAAACCACCGCGTGTCTGCTTGTTTATTTTCCACATAAACCTTTCAGAATAAAGCTCAAGATCCTGTTGAGACCTTTCAAAATAAACTGAATGACGTGAAAGGGTATGCAGAGTGTTTATGGATGAGAAGCAAAAAAGAGCCGTCAGGTGCTAGAAAATAAACCTTAGACTCAAACGTTAGAACAGGCTTTACACGCCGTGTAATAAATACTCACAAAGAAAACGGCGGCTGTTACAACTTGTGTCTAAAAATTTATCGTTTCATCCATCGGTTAAAACACTCGACTCCAGCTACATGACGCACAGCTGGAAACACTTCATGCAAGTTGAGCTGCCCGAGATTCACAGAATTTACAGAAAATGTTAAATTTTTGTGAATTACATTTACATTTCAGGTTACAGGTTACATTTCACTGCGTGTTATACTTGTATAAATATGCATGTGACGAATAAAGAATCTTGAATCTTGAATCAAGCTTGCTGATTGGAAAACACAAGATTAGAAAGGCTGGTGTTAGCTGGTAGGCAGAGACTGAACAGCAGAAAAGCAAAAGTCTGCTTTACACACCCTAAAACTTAAAATAAACAATGACAAATGATAAAGTTTTTGGACTGTGGTGTCTGTACAGTCTGATCTAGCAATGATAGGCTCCTTTGTGGCAACAGTGAACATGTTGCATTAACGTCTGAGAGCCTTCAATGGCCACATTATCAGAGTGCAGTGTGTGCATTCACTATGTATCATGTGCACATGCTAAACAGCTGATGTTCTTCTGTGTACTTACGTGTGTTTGCATGATCTCACTACACATCTGTCTTCTTCAGGCACATTGGTCATGTGGGCTGGGATCCAAACACAGGTTTTGATGTGAGTACCCCCTTTATATACACACACAAGCAAACACAGACACAGAAGCACAGTAGTGACTTGTGTGGTGGCTGCTTGATGAAATTGCACAAATTTGGCTCTTGTTGCTTCCTGCTCTGCATCTGAGAAACTGCACAGAAGGAATTTGCAGATTTTCTGTCAGCTCAGGAAAAAAATCTGTAGGTTACATCTTTGTAACGCTGACTCTGTGGGCAATAATGTAGCTGTGACGCTGTCTTCCACTTTCCTTGTACTGGCAACATTTACTGTGTGTTACTGGATCATTTATGATACAATACTATATGGCTTGCAATTAATTAAAACATACTTGTTTAAAGCTTTATGAGTCTACTTTACAGACCCAAAATGTATAAGGATGATGGATTCAGACTTGATTAGGCCCAGATCAGTCATGTCCCTGCAAGTCCCATTCGGATACATTTTGGATCCATTCACAGTTACTTATTGTCCCGACAAGATCAGGATACATTATTAGAAATGGCTCAACCTTCCAAAATTATACAGAAATATCTAAAATGTAGTTGACCAACATGTAGATCGCTCTCTAAAGGCTTCTAGCATTGTTTTTAGTTAAATTTAGTTTTTTAGCTTAATGTAAAACTGTTACTGTTAGCAACAGTAACACAGTTAAACACCTCTCCTGTTGCTGTAAGAGAGCCATCATGTGTCAGTGAAGTCTAATAATAGACAAAATTATACAAAGTTCCACTGAGCAACATTAAAGTATATTTTTTTTGTAAATCACATTAAGCATTTTTATCCAAAATTATTAACAAGTTAAGACTGTTTCTGTTGTTTTCACATTCAGTTGTTATCAGAAGCTTGCATACACTCAACATGGGCGTGAATGTTTTGGTAATTTGGGGCTTTTAATGGTCTCTTTGAAGTGTTTTTCCAAGTTGGAATTAATGTACAGCATATAACTTTAATGATTTAAAAAAAGATGCAGATGTTGGAGTTTATTTTGGGTTTTCTCTAATCCAGACCTGTGTCAGTTATCTTCTCTCCAGCTGATCATATCATATGAGTTACAGAAATCACATTTTGTCTAAAGATTTCTGAAGAAATAGACCAATTTTCCATTAGGTAGTGTTAAAAATGGCTCACAGCCGTTATACTGCACATCAGGCTGTGCACAGGAAATGAATCGTACTCACAAAAAACTCAGTTGCTGCTAAAACATCTATTTTAGTAGCAGCCTTTAAACAAAACCTGTAAGGTTAGTATCATCTTTAAAGCTTCAATAAATGTTTCTAATGCACAGAAGCATAGGAAAAATAAAATACCTGATTGGATACCAGGAATCAGGGTACAGCCAGTGTGCATTTCCTGCTGCTCACCACAAGGTGTCACACGGCACTTTGAGCGTCAGTCTGAGCTCCTGCACTGTGGACAAATTAAACACTCATCAGACCTAGAACATGAGGAAGTCTATTATTAGTTTTAAAAAAACAATCTAACATTAACAGGGAGCTGTTTAGCTTTTAAAATCAGTTTTATTCAGTTATTTATTGTAGGGTCTTCGCTTTAAAATATAAAGCACTTTGAGGCCACTGCTGGTGTGATTCAGCTCTATATAAATAAGACTAAATTGAAACTGAATTGAAGATCTTCAGTAGGAGTAAATATTTCCATAGACAGTGACAGTAAGTAACATACCAGGTTAAAGCCTTAGCCCGGATACATCTTTGTCTGCAGGCAACTGCAGACTCGAACAGCAAACTTACCTGTTCTTCCATATTTACTTCAGTCCTTTGTTTTGTTTTTTTGTTTGTTTGTTTTTGTCTGCACAGCATAAAAAAAATCCAACTGTAAAAGTATCGACAAAAAGATGTGAATTAAACTGCAAGCATTATGACATTCACAAAACAAGCATCGTGTTTACTTTTCTGGACCAGCGTCAGTCATCTTCAGTGAAGACAGTGAAATCTGTCACATACATCCACACAGAAACCAAAGAACACACTTTACAGCCCAGCAGAGTTTATATTTGAAATGTCATGTAGTATCACCTGTTATTTCTCCACTACATTGTATGAAAAAGATGACACCTGTGGCAGTCACCTAGTGTTTTGGTGTTCAGGGTATTTATTTTTAGTTCATATCATTTTATATCTCACAAACAAATTAATACGTCCACTCCAACTGTGTGGAAGCTTTAGGTAGTTATATTTAGGGCAATATCCCACAGTGACAGCTACAAATAAGCTAAAAAGATGTGATCCTTTTGTAGATTTCAAATAAAATGAAAGGTAAGCTGATGTAGTAAATATTCTTTTATTGGATTAGAAAATTGTACACTATAGTTTTTTTTAGATTTTAAATATATTGGAGCATTAAACAGGCGGATGTGTTTTTGGGTTTAAGGGTCCAACAGGACAGAGATGATACAGAAACATGACATCCTTATAAAGTTCACACTTTAAGTTTATGAATATGCAACTTTTCACAGTTCTCATTCTCTAGTTACTTGCTGGATGAAAACATAATTTTGACTTATAAACACATGGACATACTTCATATAGAGAGGAAAAAGGGGGAAATAGGACATAAACTCCTGCACAAATGCTGGGCTTTATAGCAATGATGACAGGCTCAGGTTGTGTGATATGAGCAGGACAAAAACACCACAGAAGGGGAAGAATGACAAAGTTCATTCTGATTGATAAGACTTTCATTTACCTTGTATCTGGGTTTAGATGTCATTGATATACAGACATATCTACTGTCTCTTTCTGCTGCCATCAGACATTAAAAAGCATTAGATGAAGTCACTTTTACCAACGACCATATTAACGGCCACCCAAGTATTTTTGTTTTTCTGTGGCTAAAGTCATATTTGAGTTGCTGGCCTGGTTTTTGCACCATAAGGTCCTTCATAAGGTCCTCCCCAGCGTAAAGCATATTTTAAAATATACTTTGTCAACAGCTGAATAACCTGGACCCTGAACTGAAGAACCTGTTCGACATGTGCGGCATCTCTGAGGCTCAGCTGAAGGACAGAGAAACGTCCAAGGTCATCTACGACTTCATCGAGAAGAAGGGAGGGGTGGAGGCAGTCAAGAACGAGCTGAGAAGACAGGGTGAGCGCGCACACACACACACACACACACACACACACACACCTGTGAACTGAACTGATAATTACAAATTGTTGAACAGCATAAAAAAGAGTTTTAAATTCCCATTTTTTTGTCTTTCACAGAGAAATAGAAATTGTTGAACTAGAAATAGAAATGTCTTTGTTCAAAAATGTACTGTGAACACAGAAATGATACAGTATATTAATTAAATTTTTTAATTAGAATAAAATGCTTATTTTTTTATTGTGTTGTTTACCGCTTCCAAAACATTTCATCGTTTTGGGGATATTCCATCATAAAAAAATAATAATAACTGAATAAATGCCAGATTTAAGTGAAATGCTTCATAAAAATCCAGTTGATTCTCACTGGTCAGTGTATGAAGTCAGAGATCTGATATTTTTGAACTTTTATAAATTCACATGTTGCAGTTCTTCTCACGGTTTTATCTTGAGCTGCCACCTGCTTCCGTCTCCTTTTTTCCCATCTCACAGCAAATATGAGCAGATCAAGTGCTTTTTTGAGTCTGAATTGTTATTTTCTGAAACATACTCAGATTCTTCTGTCCTGACTGTTTTAATCACGTTACCATGGACTAGTTAGAAAAGAGGAAAGAGGTGTTTCAATTTAGGACAGTGCCAGCGTATGTGTTGGTGTAAATTGAACCCCTCTTTAATTACCTGTTATATTCTAATAATGCGAGTCATTCCCTCATTTATCCTTAATATTTTATAAGAATTTTATTTTTTTTAGTGTTGCAGACTTATACTGGTTAGGTTATAAAATGACTTGTTTGAGAGAGTAGCCTGTAGTATGAAGTTAGTTTAGCATGCACATGATATATTTTACTCATGTGGCTTCAAATATTTCAGGTATCTACAGTCACATGAAGGTGGTTTGAATTTAGTAAGACAATCTGTGGTTACCTAATCTAGTTAACTTAGGAAAAGTTGGTGTAATCAGCATTATACCACTGAGAAACATCGACAGGGTTAAGACTCTAAGCTCTCAAGTATCATTTTACTTGGTGCATTTCAGGGAAAGATAAAGACTTCAGACAGTCTCTAAAGTTTCCAGGGATTTAGAGGTTTTTAGGTTCTTCCTAAAAAAAAAAATTCCAGTGAGCTGACTGGTCAATAGATGGTGATTTCTTACAAGTTTATCTCTTGTGTCAAACACAACCTGCTCTGCAGCAGACTGGGCCTGCAGCATAAGTAATTGTTGCAGTGTGGTAAGAACTGACCCACCTTAGACCCTTAGGCTATGTTCAGACTGCAGGTCTTAATGCTCAATTCCGATTTTTTTTTATCAAATCCGATTTTTTTTGTCTGGTTGTTCACACTACAAATAAAATGTGACAGCAAACGCGCTCCAGTGTGAACCCTCAAAGCGGCCCGCATGCGCAAAAGAAGACGTCACACACAACGCGCCGTTTAGACCCAGACCAAACAGTATTGTTTGACTGATGGCTGTTAATATAAAGACTTGTTTCGAACTTTACGTTTCCCAATTTTACTTTAAGTTACAAAGTTATTTTGTTATTTACATATGGCCTAATAATTATCCTTATTGCTGTTTTAGAGGAGCGGTGCTTCAAAGGATAGTTGCAGATTTCTGTCAGAATCTGCAGATTATACAGTACAAATAAAATGTTCACGTTTCTCCAACGTTGTCTTCCCAACAGTTTCACTAACATCTACACCGGATGGCCAGGAAGCGTTCGCGATGTCTTCTCCGGAGCTGATAATTGGCGTCTGTCTTGTGTCAGTGACGTAAAAGACGGATTTAATGCGACTTGACCATTCAAAAGGCAGTCGCTTTCTAAAACATCGGATATGTATTGGATTCAGTACCACATACGAAAGTGACCCAGATCGCATTTGAAAATATCGGATTTGTGCTGTTCACACTGTCATACCATGATTGGATATGGGTCGCATAGGGTCAAAAAAGTCGGATTTTATGCGCTTTCGCCTGCAGTGTGAACATAGCCTTAGTTACTTTGGGGCTTAGTTACTTTGGGGCTTAGTTACTTTTCTGAGCTCCAGATCCAGATGTTTCCCCAGATCACAGTGCTGCAGCACAGTGGAGCAAAACTGCACAAGAGTTAAACGTAGGATGTTTCTTGTTGTGTTCTACTTCTACAGCACCCCCTCCACCACCTTCTCGAGGCGGCCCTCCGCCTCCTCCCCCGCCGCCCCACAGCTTGGCTCCACCCCCACCCCCACCTCCACCTTCCAGAGGAGGCCGAGGAGCCCCTCCTCCCCCTCCTCCATCCAGGGCCCCGGCCTTAGCCCCGCCTCCACCACCTCCCTCCAGACCGGGAACTCTGGGTGCCCCACCTCCCCCACCTCCTCCCACCAGGGGAAGTCACCAGCCGCCTCCTCCATCCCACCACCACCACCAGTCTCCCCCTCCTCCTCCCCTTCCTTTACATGCCTCTGTTACTCCCCAACCTCCACCCCCTCCACCTCTCCCAGTGGCACAGCATTCTGTGGTGAGCAGCACTCCTGCACTGCCACCTCCCCCTCCTCCTCCCCCACCTGGCCCACCTCCTCCTCCAGAGCCAGAAAGCGTAGGTGGGGGTGGAGACTCGCCTCATTCACCAAGTCCAAGTGGGAAGTCGGTGCTGTTGGAGCAGATTAGAGGAGGAACCCAGCTGAAGAAGGTGGAGCAAAACAACAGAGTGCCAACTTCCAGTACTGGACGAGATGCCCTGCTGGACCAGATCCGACAAGGAATCCAGCTCAAGACTGTGAGTCAGTCCCTTTGATCACTGTGATCACTACAATAATACATAATAAATACTTTTTATTTGCACATATGAAGACAGTCTTTTTTTGTTTTGCTTTTTTGTGTTGTTTTGTTTTGTTCTGGGTTTTTTTTTTGTGAAAACCCACATTGTAGTTCCAGGTAGATTCTTCATAAGCTACTTGGAAATTTTACTACTTATTAGCCAGCTAACAACAGTCTCAGATAAGCCCACCAAAACTACCAGTAGAATGTTTTGTTTTTGTTTTTGTTGTTTGCTGCTTAAATCAGCCTGTCCACTGTCTACTCCAAAACTAAGCTTTTCCTATATTCAGCCCTTTTTAGACAAATCTTTTATGCCAGTGTAAACGTATCTATGCATTTCATACAGTCACTCAGTCTGCCTTTAAGTCAGACTTAAAAATTAATGAAATCAAGATCCTTTGTGGAAAAAGATGTATTCAGAGATCTGATGTTTCCCCATTTGTTTTATCTACTTCATAATCAAAATCTATTTTGTAAAACTGAGCCTAGGTCTTATGTTATAATTAAATTATGAGGTTTTCTACAGTGTATATAAAGTACTGCAGTGTGGGCATACCATTCAACTAATTTAGCATGACTTTTAATTTGTAAAATGAGAGTTTGTTATGTTTTGGGTTGTTTGTCATTTAACGCAAAGTTCATAAATATCTTTTGCAAATGTAGAGCCTTTGTGAAGACTATTCAGAAAACAAGAGGACATGTAGTGAATGGACATGGGTATTTCAGCAAAAATACTACTTGATGTTCCACTTTTCATCCCGAGTTTTTCCACCTCACCCCCAAAAGCTTCTGCTACTACTGGCAAAAGGTGGCAGTGAAGAAAACTACTAGACTACCAACCATGAGAAAAGATGCATTTTAAGACAATACATTTTTAATCTACCTTTTCATATGAGCAGTTTTCCATTATAAATGTCTAGATGCCATAAGATTCATTTAAAGTTAAAACGTTCATCTTAAAAGAAGAACAAACTCTGAACCACAACTTTCCTCTGGATTGTGTTACAATGCTACAATGTTGCAATTCTTTTTATGTATTCTGTTTGTCTGTTCCCAGGTGTCGGATCATCCAGAGTCCGGCCCTCCGACACCAGCTCCAACCACAGGCATTGTTGGTGCTCTCATGGAAGTGATGCAGAAGAGGAGCAAAGCCATCCATTCCTCAGGTAGCAGCCTGAAAATGTTCCTTTTTCTGTCAGTCGATTTTCTCCATGGACCTTTCAACCTGTTGTTCATTGTTTATTCTTTAAGTTTTTCTTCTGTTGTTGAAATCAGAAAAATTACTTTCAGTTTAGTTTTCTCATCAAACATGTAATCAAGTACTTAGCACTCCCCCACCTCTTACCACTGTAAAAAAAAAAAAAGTAAGTGTGTGTGTGTGTGTGTGTGTGTGTGTGTGTGTGTGTGTGTGTGTGTGTGTGTGTGTGTGTGTGTGTTCATCTGTAAAGTCTGTTCACTCGTTTATTTCCTGTTTAGATTTTGATTGACTGAGCCAATATGAAAACTCTCCGCCTTCTTCATCTTAATGTTTCTTTTCTCAGATGAAGATGATGATGATGACGAAGATGAGGATTTTGAGGACGACGATGAGTGGGATGACTAATCAGCACACACACACACACACACACACACGCACACATACAGTTTCTCCTAAAAAGCTAGTATCTGACTGACTAAAAATGTAAATGTTGTATGAACTTGCTGTATATTTATTTTTGCCTTATTTCCTCTCTTTTTTTAAAAAAAAAAAGATTATTATAAATAATCTGTGCAATACCTGATCCGTTAAACCTGATCCGTTAAATCTGGTCCGTTTGCCACACATCCTCACAACTCCACATGTCATTTCCCTCATGTCATTAGAAGCACTTAAATCCAGCATCAGCACAATGTGGAGACGGCACCAGCTACATTTCACTTTCGCTAGTAGGTGAATAGAGAACACTCAACTTTGAGGAGTCTGAATCTGTGTGTGCTCCTTGAGAAATATTTGTGTGCGTTTTCATGTCTTCATTCCTTGTTTAAGAAAATTAAAAGGGAGACCAAATGGGCATGATCATCTTTGTGTTTGATAGCAGTTGGTTTAGTATTAGAGAACACTATTAGTTTCTTTTCATACTTTCAAGTTCCCTGCGAAATTTTGGTTGCTTCTTCTTTTTTTTCCCTTTCCTTTGATTCATCTGTTGCACCATGTCTTCGACTTCCATGATAGTTTTTGTTTTATGTTTTTGTTTTTTGTTTTTTGTATTTTGTATTTTTTGGGGGCGGGTCAGGATATCAAGCAGGACAATGGGGTCCTTTAAAAGACTGAAAGTTGTTACTTCAGTCATGACTGGTAAGTTAGGTTTTTGTTTGTTTTTTTCATTGGATCTAGTTCTTTTTTTGCCATTCTTGTGACATTCCCTGCAGCATGTGGGTTTGCACTGCCTGTGATCCTGCATCTGTAAACATTGTAGGAAAATTACTTGTTTTAATTTTTTTTTATTGCCCTCCGGTGAGGCTTAATGCTGCATTTAGAAGCTACTGACGTCGACCAAGTGAAAAAGGAGCGAGACAGGCAGTGGTGGTGCACAGTCAATAAGAATACTAAATTGTATACCTAAATAAATGTTATTTACAGAGAGGCGCTTGTCTTCTATTCTTTGTCTGAATGGTTTACAGCAGAAATTCACTGAGATTTGTCACATGGGATGTATGTGGAGTTGGTTTCAGGGAAGAGGCTTAAAATGACTAGCCAGTTAACTCATGTGCCCAAAATATTTGCATAAACACACCTCTCCGCAGTTCCCTCACACGGACTCGTACCTACATGTACATCTAAAAATAAAATATCTATGTATTGATGGTATATACTGACCAAATGTTGATGACCCCTCCTTTAACCATACATTCTTCACTTCACTTTCGGATCACTCTGACACCACCATTATAATAGGGGGAGACTACAACCTGGGTTTTAATCCAGGAATTCATAGAAATTAGTCAAAGGAACTGGGAGTCTACAGATATTCTTAAACAATACATGAATGATTTTGGTCTTTGTGATGCTGTGTGTTCACATCACCCCACTCTCAGGGACCAGTGCACCACTCACATTCTTCCCAAGATTACTTTTTAGTTAGCAGCTCCATTATGAGGGATATTACAGGCAGATTTGTTCTATCAATATTGGTGATTGTGCAGCAATGTCTTATCTCTGTGACACAAAGAAGATGCATCACCAATTAGGAACTGGAGATTTAATACATCATTACTTAAAGAACAAGATTTCATTCATTATTTCAAAAACCAGTGGGAAATGTATTGAAAAATTCATTACCCTAAAATACTTAAAGTACTCCTTAAACTAGGTTGCAAAGCCCTTGCCAGAAGATTAGAAAAAGTCACTTCATTCATAATAGGTTTTATCAACACTCAGCCAATAAAACATGCACGCTAATAAATGTAAGAGATTATTGCTTCATCAACACATAACTGTTTCTATACAGGAAACATGTGACTACAGAGCCTATATATGTAGAAAAACTATAAAACTGGCGTCTAATATGGTTCTAAGTTTGACATTGAAAAGATGTCCACAATAACCACATTTGGATCATAAATAGCCCGTACATGGAGGTCCTATGAATGTCTACACTAGAAGTTCAATAGACGTTCAAAAGACCTCGCCTGGCGTTGCACAACAACCCTTTCACTGGACCAAAACTGTAAATCCAAAGATAACTTAACCCTCATAATGTCCTCTCGATTGCCATACACCTGTTGTCCTCACATCACTCCGACATCACTTTGCGCAGTAAGTACTCTGTCAACTGAAGTAAATCAACAGTTCTGCCTTGTTGTAAGTTGTAAATCTCAGATTACTGCCACCACTCCACAACACTCAGGTAACATTAGATATTTAGGTATAAATTTTTGCACCGGGCTCTCAGATTTGGTACAGTAAAACCGCATTCCTTGACTGAATACAGTAGAAGATAATTTCACAAGTTGGAAAACCTTATCTTTATCACTCATTGGAAGAATTCCTACAATTAAAATGGTGGCTCATGAACTACACCACCACAGTCAGGTGTCACTATGGATGATGACACTATCCAAGTAGGTGGCAGCATATGCTTGAGGGTCTGGCGTGACCAATTCTGGTGTGACGAATTGGTACCAATCATACAGAGTGGAGAATGCCGTTTTTTCTTGGACTCTGGAGATGAGGGAATCAGCCAATATCTCTTGATAAAATCCAGTATTGTGAAAAAAATGAGTCAAGGAGCTTGTCGATCTGGGGGCACGGAGATCGTGCCCTTGTTCATTTTGCGGTAGTCCACACAGAACTGTATGGACCCATCTTTCTTCACCACAATAACTCTGGGGCTACACCACGTACTGTTAGACTTCTATTACTTCAAATTTCTGCATTTCAGCCAATTCCCTCTAAATAAATTGCTCTGTGACTGGGTAGGGGAGAGAACACATCTGCAAAACGCTGTTGCAATTCAGCAACATCTTTTCTTTGGTTCTGTATGAGATGGTCATCATAATGAAGGGAGGCCGGAATGGTGGAATTTGGCACCGCCAGACCTTATTCCACCTCTTTCCTTCTCCAAATTCACCAGGGAAGCAGTTTCAGCCTTTGTCCATGCTCTTAGGAGGTTAAGGTGCAATTCCTGGGCTTGGAGAAGGTTCTCCCTTGATAATCTTCACAATGTGTGTAGCTTTTCTCTCAGGTCCAGAAAGTACAAAATTTCTCTTTTATCTGGGCATGGACCTCCCTCCCAGTTTCCTTTAGTTAGGTCCTACACCCCCTGCGGCTTCCTGCCGAACAGTAACTCAAAGAGAGAAAATCTCATGGGGGCATGGGGCATCTCCCTGCTGCAAACAACATAGGTCTAACCAGTGAATGAACTTACGAATCATGGATTTTAGTCTTATTTAGCTGCTCCACCAACCTGTCAGTCTGAGGGTTGGTGAAACAGATCTAATGCCCAATAATTCACATAGTTCTTTTAGTGTGTGAGACATGAACGCCGTGCCCTTGTCAGTGAGTATCTCCTTCAGAATGCCAACTAAAGAGAAAACCTGAAACAGTGCCTGCGCAAGACTTTTTGCAGAAATGTTGCACAGCAGCCCTTCTTTGCGATATTGTGTTGCATCCTTTAGAACTAATAAAAAGTGAGTGAAGTGCCCGATGAGGTCCGTGCCAATGCACTAAAATTGGACCTCTATTAAAGGTAACAGGTGGCCGGCTGGTTCATTAGGCAGCAACAGAAGCAGCTGCAGCAGTCATTTCCCTTTGGGCCACTTGCACGTCTCTGCAATGGCCTGAAAAACCTCCAGGAAGGCCAGTGGTTGTCCCCTTCATCTGTTAGAGTGTCACTGTGGGTTCCAGGAGGGGCAGCGGTGGTGCCCAGGAGGTGCCAGAACAAGCAAAACAGATTGCCCAAAACTTTGGTGTAGCACTCAGCCTAGTTCTGCTACCGTTCTAGCTGTTGTTGGAGCACTGCCATCTGTTCCATATGCATGGCGGTAACTCAACCACGATATTGGCGCATTTGCTGGCTACGCCAGTTGCTGGTCCATTAGCATCACTGTGGAAGTAAGACCCGTCACACTCAGCACTGTACTATTAGTGACGATTTATTTATAGGGCTTTATATACAATGACAGAGGTGTAGCTTTTCAGCTTCTGTTGGCTAAGTTTGCCCTCTTCTTGTCCTCTGTCTGCTCCCACTCCTCTCTTCTGGGTCCCGGCATGCTACTCAAATAGTGGCGACATGATGAAATTAATGAGAGACAGCTGTGACCTCCAGCCTTCCGTAGCACTGCCCCCTGAACCTACTGTTACACCCCGCCCCTTCAGCTGAGACACAAACCATACCCCACCACACCTACTATTGCCTGGTTTGAGTCACTAGAGTCAAACATCTCGAAATATTTATGGAATTGTATTGGAGATTATGTATCGGAATTTCAGGAGCAGGACCACGCCTCCAAACACACTCCTTCCGATTGTCATCTATATAGGTTCCCCCAGTTCTGCAAGCTAGTTGGATGAAGGCACAGGAATATAAAAACAAACATGATACTCGCATGTCACCAGTACCATCCTGGTGAGAGTGACCATGCTGCAACAGGTAGATAGCAGTATCATCCACCCCCACAAGAAGCTGGAAAGCAAACTGAAGAGGGTTGAGAACATGTTTCACCTGCAAGCTGAACCAGTCTCCTCAGCACCTTGATGACATGTGATGGTCAATAATGGTCTGAATTCATTAAGGCCAGAAGGGGTGGCTTTCTTTGGTACTGGCACTGACAGTCAAGCGTCAGCCAGCAGAGGTTGCATGAGGAGAGGAGGAGTCTTCACCAGTTTTTCTCACAAAGGTGGTCTCTGTCTGGAGCTGAAGGGGTGCAGCAGAGGAGGATGTGGATGCAGGGAGGTGTTGATGGGAGGCAGAGGGGATCTAATTTACTTTGCACACAGGTATGTTGATGAGTGTCTGTGTGTTTGTCAGCTGCACACACGCTGACTGCTGGTGAGGCAGGTTGGTAACACCTGGCTGTGTCTGTGGCTGCTGACATGGCTCTGTCACAGATGAATGAGAAGAAGATGGCTGTATCTGATCTGGCCTCACACAAAGCTTCTTGGCTTGTTAAACTTCCTGTTCAGTCATTTTTGTTTCAACAAATCTTTGAAATCTTGTCTCACTTGTGCTAGAGGTGCAATGTCAGATTCTCTTCCTCTTTTTGCCCTAAAAACAAACACAATAGAATTTTCAGGAGCTGATACAAACTTTTTTCAGTGATCTTTTCATTGTTCAGTTCAGTGATGCACAGTGTTGGGGAGTAACGGAATACATGTACCGCCGTTACGTATTTAAAATACAAAATATGAGTAACTGTATTCCGTTACAATTACCGTTTAAAAAGGTGGTATTTAGAATACAGTTACTTTGTTGAAATAAATGGATTACACGGCGGTACTTCCCTGTTTCATATTGTGGCGGGTCAGGCTTGTTTGGGTTTTGTTTGACAGCTACGTTCTGTTGTTCCAGGTGGCAGCGTTACGGTTGCCATGGTTACAGGGTGACGCTCTCTCTCTGCGTGTTTCCTGGGTGAGAGAGCGCCTGTTGTTGTTGTGCTAAGCTAATAGGCAGAATGCTACAGGTATAGCTCTAAAGAATGTACCATCATAGGCAGTGTAGTCCGTGCTGCAGGGAGGATGGACTGCCATACACGTTATGTGTCTGTGAGCGAGGGAGGGAGAAAAAGGAAAAGTACAAGCTGTCATCGGGCAAAAACGGGAGCTGGAAGCATGTAAATATAATAATAACCACTGCAGCCAAGATGAGTGACTGACAGCCCAGTTGTAAGTAAGCTATTAAGCTATTAAAGCTAGTTTTCGGCTACGAGCCCGACACAGAACCCACCGTATTAGTCAGAGGTCCCTTTACTACGGTTTGGAGCCGCGGACCTTCAGTAACAGTAATAAATCACAGCAATAGTACATTCATGTAGTTGTAAACAGCATGATAATATATTAAGTAATCCAAAGTATTCAGAATACGTTACTCTCATTGAGTAACGTAACGGAATACGTTACAGAATACATTTTGGGGCATGTATTCTGTATTCTGTAATGGAATACATTTTAAAAGTAACCTTCCCAACACTGGTGATGCACACATGTACGGACTGCATGTTGGCAGTTTGGACATGCGTAGTGTCTTTGGTGGACCAATCAGGATTCTTTTTGGTGTGACGGCATCTTTCTGTTTCTGCCTGACTGAAATATGTGGCCTTCTGTTCATTTGACAGTAACTTCCACTGTGGACAGAAGATCATAAGAACACACTGTCAGCATGCATAAGTACACAGCTACACTGCTACACTGCTACAACACATAACTATAGGACAGCTTCTACACATGCACAAACACCAGCATAAAGCATGAACAGTATATATATATGAACACGTATATATATGCAGATTTACACACTTACACTCGCTCCCACAACTGCATTTACCGCTGCACTTCTAGTGATGTTCAGCTCAGCCATGACCTTTGACCTCTGCTCTGTCAGGTACAGCATGAAAGCATTTGGTGGCTTCTTAATATATGACCACTCTTCATCCTGCTGGGATTGATGCTTTTTTTTTGCTGCAGGAATAAAATGCAGAGTAAAAGCACGTGTTACCTCTGTATACAACTGTGAGGAAAGTAGTTTAAAAACAATATGGAGAGTGGAATAAACTCCACTTCCCATGACTATCCAATAGGAAGCAGTGTATGGGTTGATGCAAAAGCATGCAGTATTCTGGCTGATGTGCAACTATAACAACAAAACACATGCATTATAAGAAAACAGATTTTCAAGATGTATCATACATGATATAAACACACATATTACTTTAAGAGTGCATTTTAAAGAGGACCATGAGGTCACAGAGAACCTGGTGTGAATTATTATGAAGGAATTTATAAATGAAAAGTTACTGAAGATGTGACACGTTTTCTTTTTCAAAGAAATTTGCTCATGAAGTTATCTTTGACCAAAACCTATAAATTACCCTAAGTGGAGATTCTGTTCATGCAGTTGCTTATTGATGAGACATTTTACATCCAGGTCATGACCTTTGACCTTCTTTTGATGTATTGTGGATAATGTTCAGTTCTAGTGTTATTATTAGTTGGGGTTTAGTCTAGTTAATATTGTCATTCATGCTCTCTGGTTTATGTGTCATTTTCCTGTTTAGGTCTGCCTTGTCCTCTATGTATAACTTTTAGTTTAGCCTCACCCCCCTTATCTGTTCCCATGTTCCTCTCCTTGTGTTCCTTTCCGTTCCCCCAGTCTGTCATGTCTTTCATGTCTGCGTGTTCCACATCCTATTGTCAAGCTTGTGTTGTCACGTCTACATCTCTCCATGGTTTTTGTTTTATTTTGAAAGTCTTGTGCTTCCATGTTTAGTGTGTTTAGTTTTGCTTCCCCTGTGGTGTCAGGTTAATTGGTGACAGTTGTGTTTCTCTAGGTGTTTCCACTTTCCACTACTCCGTTACCTTTCCATGTTTAAGTCCTCTGTCTTCCTTTGTTCAGTAGTCAGTTTGTCTGTTTGCCTTGCTTCATGTCACGTTAGGTCCTAATCATTACAAAATTCAGAAATTTCAGCGAAACATCAGGGTGCACAATTTAAACATAAATTTTCATCACTTGGTCCCAGGTGGAGCGTGGAGTGTCATTCCAGACTCCTCCTCCTGGAAAATCATCCGTGGAGCGAATTGCCAGAATCAACAGGGTCTCCTGTGAAGGCCCTGCCATTTCTTCCTCCCCTCGGACAGCGGCGTTCAATAATCATTCTTTTATTAAATCAAAGCTTAAGATGCTGGTTCAAAATGGGTCTCTAACTCTAACCCAAAAAAAAGTAATTACTACTCTGTCACTGTGTAACAACCAACCCCATAGCAGGGTTTGTTGTTACACACCTCTTTATAAAGATTTACCTAGCTACCACTAGCTTTAGTTTGTTTAGTTTAGACTGACTCAAATTAACTTCACCTTTTTAATAAGTGTCCATATTTTTTTAATGGCTAATGTTTTGTGATCTATCATTTATTTCATTTATTTAAGATTTATTTATGTAGATAGTCCCTTTGAAATTGAATATCTCATGTAATATAATAAGGAAAACCATATGAAAAATTACTCTGACCCATGACAATTACATAAAACTTCTTCCTCTCAAAGTTTTATGTTGGGTCCACAAATTCACCAGTAAAAAAAAAAAGAACAAGTTTGTCAGGTCAAATGTGTGATATTAACACAACTCTACAGTTCTCACTAATGTGCCAGTAACAAGCAATGTGACAACCAACCGGCCACACATTTTTCAGTAACACGTGATTGGGAACAAAAGTTTTCATTTCCTTTGGTTTTAGTTTAAAATAAAAAAAAAACAACAAACAATTAAACGTGAAACTTTAAATCAGCCAGTTGTGCACATGTGATGTGAATAATTGCAAGAAATTATTATGACATTCCCCTCGTTGTTACTTTTTTTTTTTTTAAACCAATTGTTCACCAATAAAATTTACATTTGGTAAAATTTGGTGCTTTATAGTACAATTGGGTCACTATTTGATAAGTACAACAACAAGTGCTAAATAATTTGTCTTGTGTCTTGGAGGTGTCTCCTCTTGCTAGTTTGCTGTGTAGGAATTTGAAGTTCGGAAAGATTGACACAAACGGTAAATGGTGAGGTGAGTAATAAATATACTTTTAGCAAATCACATCTCAACTCCCATTGTGAGGAAACAGGATTTTATTTGTGTTCTTCAAATGCTGCAGGGGTTTGAAGACTTTCAGCTGTGGACAATGGGTACTGTCAGAACCACTCATAAAACAGACTGACTTACTGATGCTTCTGCTTTAAATCACAGTAAACTTTTATTTAAATGTAATCAACGTAAAGTAAGTAGTATTGGGTTAAAATACATGGTACCTTTGTTCATTTACTGCTGTGCTTTTCCTGAAGTATTAAAAGCTTTTGACAAAGTTACAGCAGAGAGAGAAACAGAGCCAGAACTAAGTGTAATTCTGAGATGTCGGCAGTCTAAGACCCAGTTACCCAAATGCCAAAGCAACTTTCTTCACTTTGCTTCATTTCATGAAGCTTTCATGTGTATCCGCCATGTTTGCCACACTAAGCATTAAGATTACTACACAGACACAAAGTTTCACAGTTAGAGATACCAAAGTGACGTAGTGCTACTTGCACTGGTTGTTGTGGTGCCGCAAAAATAAAACATGAAAGTCAACTATAGGTTTGAAGACATTTTTTAAAATACATTGACATCAAAGTGACTTATGGCTTTTACAAGAGGATTTATAACTATTTAATTTTTTAATTAAATGGTCAATATTAATCTGTTAATACATTATGGTATTTAAACATTTCCATAATATAATATTTTTAAAAAATGATATAATTACTGTTGTTTATAGAACCTGACAAAGCTGAAAACTTCAGCCATACGTTGCATCGTATACAGTGTTCCTATGCCTTCATACAATAAAAGCCAACAATCCACCAAGGCGGGAAAGAGGTAAAGTGTAAACTAGCAGAAGACTGTGACTGGTCCCTCCTGAGGTCCTGTCAGTGCTTCATACGTCAGCTCCCTCCTCTTTTAGAAGTCTGTTATCTAACAGGACCACAGCCACCTGTATTTGCCGTGGTTTCAGCACTGTTGCGCTAACATTCATAGTCCTCAATGGAACAGTGCTGTCGTGGTTACAGTGCTGTTACGTTGCTATCTTCTCTCATGCTCTCCTCACTGCTACTAGTTGTGTGGGTGGAGTTTCCGTTGTGGCTGGAGATCATCATGGCGCTGTCTCTCAGGGATGCTCCGACATTACTGGGCAATGAGACACTCTGTGGGAGGGGCCTACCCACGGTGTAGCTATGTGGCCCATTGCTAAGTGAGTCTCTGTCCGGCATAGTGGTGCTGTTAGTGACCCGGTGGGAGTCGTAGGGTGTCAGGCAGTCATTCTCCAGAATGAGGTCACCTTCATCATCATCGTCACCACCATCATCACTGTCACCCTCAGCAATGCTGTTGCTGTGGTAACAAAACACATGCCAAATGATTAATAAAAAAGTGAATGCAATATAAACTGCACGTGTCCGTTCCTATTGGCAACTTATGAATAAAGTTGAGAATTCAGCTAGCTTTGACTGCATTTTTCTAAAATTCATGATTCTCATTATTATTTCAAAACAACAGTTTCAATGAAGTTTCATTTCACTAAACGTTTAAGCACAAACTTCTTTTTCTCCTTTAACAGATATGATGTATGCCAGTGCTGCCACAGTCCCCATTCTTTCTGTTCATAAGCAGGCCCAAAAAAAGATAATATGCATGACAAACCTTGCAGTGATGGGATTGCTCAGAGAGGCGGGGCTTTGTGAGTCATGTGACACGGCAGAGCCTGTAGATCCAACTGAGCCCAGAGAACCCGAGTTACCTACGGAGGTTTTACTCCTACGATGCGTAACATTGTTCCTCTGGTTAGCTGGCTTTACGGTCACAATAAGGTTGTGACTATTTGCCACCATCATGTCTGTGACCTAAAATGACAGATGAGATAGTCAAATAGGGCTTAAATGATGCGATGAAAAATGCAGCTGTTTTTCTTAGATTTACAGTGTACATATTATATTATATAACATATAATATTTTTTATGAATATAATATTGTGCAATTTGCACTCCACTCTTACACAATGCCAGTCTTACTTTATTTGTTAGTTTATTTGTTATTTATTGTAGACTTTACTATTTTTACTCTTTATCATGTTGCTGTAACACAAAAGTTTCTCTTTTGCACTCCACTGAAACATGTGACAGTTAAAAGCTAATCTTTAGCCATTAGGAGTGGCCCATGGTGAAATTAGCCATTCGTTTTACCAAACTGTATTCTACAAGGTGCGTGTGCGTAAGTATGGGAGGGCCCGGTAGCTTTTAGAGACTTGATTGGGCAATACATTGTCAGAAATTAAAATGAACGAATGGGCTGCTGTCAGTGCTTGTAAAGCCAGTGCACAGCAGCGCTTCAATTGACCCATTGGCCCAAAAGTGTGTTGGCCTACCAGTATGCCAGATTACCAGCCCTGATTGATTATCATTAAAATGCTCTAATGAGTGCATATAGAGTGACTTAACACCCCGTTACTTTGATACATACAAACACTGGTCTAATCATTACTACTACTTTTATTTCCTAAGCTGTTTTTGAACTGTTACTTTGTAAGCTTGTATCCACTACGGATAAAGAAAAAAAACGACACACAATCAAGTGCGACTGTGTTGTAATTTATGGGCAAAGTACATTTACTGTTCATGAAAAAGAAGCACACTTGAATCTTGATCAAGTTAATTCTGAATCTTCTTCTGTATATATTGAATTTTCTTTGAGCCTGGAAGGGCATTTACCTGATCCAAAGATTTTCCTGCTACATCGATGCCATTGACCTCGAGGATCTCATCGTTAACACCCAACAGCCCAGTGCTTTCTGCTAACCCACCACGCACAAGACGAGATATGAACACCCCTGGAACCTTCAGGAGCAAGATATAAATATGAGACAACAGCTTTTAGCTATTATAGCTGATATTAATATATTCATAACTTTTATCTTTATGTCTGCATGAAGGTGCTACTTGCTGATATTTTCAGAGAAATTTTGAGATGGGGTATCTTACTGGCCCAATCATAACTGCACAATTGGTACATCATTGGTGAATTACAGGGAAATAATTCATCAATTTTGTCAGCATTAAAGGCAGAATACTGTCTTGTAAGCAGGGTAAAAGCAAAGTAACAAACCTTACCTTCTCTACGCCCTGCGGTGTCACCCGCACGCTCACGCCGTCACGTATGTAGAACCCAAGTGGTTTTTGAGTGCCATGCTTGTGAAGTCGTACCCGTCGATGTGTCTCAGGCAAAATGTCCACATCGATGATTGAAGAAATCTGTCTGAAGTTCTTTGGCGGTCCAATCATGAGGCCAGATCTGCCCTTTGAGTGGGTGGAGCCTGAGCCAGTGGCGCGCAGGCTCGTTAAGCCCAGCCCCTTTCTACGCCTCTGAAGGGAGTTGGTGCCAAAAATGATAGGTTCATCCTCTTTAAGAAGACACAAAAGAATGGAGACTGTTAATGGCTACTTGCTGATTTGTGATTCTTTTAAAGTGTTAAACTTTATAGTTACGGTGTATTATTTACACCATAATTGGAAAAAATAAAGTCCATCCATCTTCTTCCGCTTATTCGGGCTGGGTCGCGGAGGCAGCAGCCTAAAAAGAGAAGCCCAGACCTACCTCTTTCTGGCCACCTCCTCCAGCTTGTCCAGGGGAACACCAGGGTGCTCCGAGGCCAGCCGAGAGATATAACCTCTCCAGCATGTCTGCCCCGCGGCCTCTTCCCGGTAGGACATGCCCAGAACACCTCACCCAGGAGGCATCTTTGTTAGATGCCCGAACCACCTCAACTACCTCCTTTCAATGTGGAGGAGCAGCTGCTCTACTCTGAGTCCCTCCCAGATGGCCGAACTTACCCGATCTCTAAGGGAGGCCAGCCACCCTTCAGAAGAAGCTCATTTCCACAAGTATTTGATATTGGATAGTTGAACTTTTCATTCCAAAATTTCTACATTCAAAAGATCAGAGCTTTCTTGTGTGTACTGTCAGTCTCAGATATAAACACAATATTACTACTAGCTTCAGATCATTTTTTCCCACAGTTCCATTCTGTCTGTATCCATATTTTGTCAGGAATAAAACCAGCCATTTTAGCTAACTGAACTACAGATACAGATAGCAGTTGCAACACGCAGAACAACTATTAAAATGTCAAAAAATGTAAACTTTCACAATTTTCACATTTTTCAAAACTCCTACCCAGTTCTATAAAATCTTTGAACTTTTCCCGGAATGACGGAAAGAGAAAAGCATGGAGAAGAGGGAGAAACAACTCATCATCTGATGCACATTAGCTGTCAAACAGGGTTAATGGGAATGTATGGCTGCCAGTGTGTGTGTGCATGTGTGTGTGTACACGTGCACGCACACATTAGGTCATTAGGAAGCAGCATTAAGCAGCATTAATGGTTAATGCACAAAAATAATGTTTCCTATCAAGGCATACAGAGCCAGACTAAAGCATGAAGACACAAACATGGTTAAGCCTTCTCTAAATGCACATATAATGCAATCAGATCCCTCTAATTTTGCAAAAGCTATTTTTGGACCACTATAAATCAACCTGTATTAATCATTATTTTGTGTTCTTGTATGTTATATACAAGGACACAAAATATAGTCTTTTTCAGAAATAGTTAAACATGTGCTAAACCTCATACAAAGTTGTTAGATTCCAGTGTGTCCCAGTTAGACCAGCTCCTACAGGAAACAGTGAGGAATGATCACTGCCCCACAACAGTCTCAAATAACTGTAAATATTTATGGCAGATCTGTGACATGCTAGCTTTACTTTGCACATTTTTTACTGAATCTCATCTTTGTTTATTTTTTGACCCGCCCCATACAGTAAAAACTGGTGACAATTTGAACCAAAAATTTCAAATTTGGATTCATCCCTCCATCCAACCTGTTGGCACTGATACTGATTTTCAGTCCAGTTCTAGCGTGACCGCTAATGATGGTAACAGCAGGCATAATCGACCTGTGTGACTGTTTTCTGCCAAAATTTTAGCCCAGCCAGGCTTACTTATTAATCAGTAGTCTTGGCATTCTGGCTGCAGGGCCTTCGCTCATCTCCACAACTTTTCCCATTTTATAAAACACTCTATGACCTCATAATAAAATCACCAAAACACGCACTATAGCCGAAATTACAGTGAACCCACGATCTCTAACATGTATGTGGAGTGACATTGACAGACAACATCAAAGTTATAAGATCAGACATGAACCTCCCCCTCTCTGCTGGCTTTAAATATTTGCTGCTTACTACTATCATAAGCTTTGGAGCTCAGAAATGGTATTCAGGATGGCCGTAAAGAGTAAATCTGTGTCTGTGTCTTAGTGCCCCATATATCTGTCCCTAATGTACCATGTTTCTGTTATCTGCAGCTGTCATGAGCATTTGTATGTTTCTTTCTAGTGTGACCTCACTCTGTAGTGGCCCACCATCTGGAGCCCAAGGGGGTGCCATATGGCCATATGCAGTGCAGGACAACAACAGGCCTGTGCACAGTGCAGACAAAGAGGGAGCGTCATTCTGTAAGGGCTTTGTTACTTCACCTCCTATTTAAAAGCAGACTATTAGGTCTGAAACTGTATAATTTTCTCAATTGTGATAAAAGCTCCTGTAATCACTGTGACGCTGTTTTACATTTAAAACAATGCATCAGACAACTGGTGCATCTATTGTGTTAATGTCAGTGTTATTTTGTTTAAATTGATTGTTTTGAACCCATCAACCATGATTACTTAGTCTATTTACCGCCGCTCCATTTCTTAGTGTTTCTCTCAGTGCAACATGACATTTCTGTGCCACGTGTTGCAGACAACATATCCTCATGCCACAAGTTATCATCAGTAACTCAGTTACCGTATCAGTAGTTTCCAGTTTGACTCATTTTAGTTTATCAGATGCAAAATTGTGATGTGAAAAAAGGTATTTTGTCTCTTAGTTATCATAAATCACCTCAGCAACATACTCAGGGTTGGAGCAGCACAAATGTACACACCGCTCTTCTGTCAGTATTAATAAGCCCATAGTCACTTTGATTCTTCACATGAAACTTTACTGATTAAAATACATATAACTGCTTTGTTGTGTCAAAGTCTACTCGATGTAGACTTTGTTGCAGTGTTAATGTGTTAAGGTAATCAACAAGTGCAAGTCAACAATTCTCTCTCTCTTTCTCACACACACACACACACACACACACACACACACACACACACAGTGTAGTGGCATTGCATGGAACTGATATGACTGATGAAGTCTCAAAAGACATCAGTCATATAAACTGAGTGAGATTATCTTGCTCCAAAAAGTAAAATAAACTCACTCATGGCTAATGGCTTAAAGCAGCAGATGGGTTTCTATCCTGTGGTATTCCCCTGTCTATCCCTCACTCACAAACACAACATACTCACAAATGCACACATGTGCTAACACACAAAGACAAGCTGTAGTAAAGGTCAAAATGAATGTAGCCAAGTAAGAGGAATTAAAGTGGAGAGAGAAGCGTGTAGGAAAGGAAACACATATCTGCTGTTTTCAGTGTAAAATGAACTTTTTGTTGCCTTCATAAAGGGTTTGATGATGTCTTCAGTCATTTAGAAGTCTTTTACATTTCACTGAATACTTACAAGTGAGACTAGTGAGCAACAGAGCTGCTACAAAGACTACTAATAAAATGTGAGATCCTTACTGAACTTATTTGAGACAGACCTGGTTAGTTAAAAACAAACTATCGTCACCACTTAATCTTCCTGTTGCTCTTTCCTTCAGCTGTGCAAATTTTGCCAATCATGTGGATGCAGTGAATAAATGGGATTACACTTCAGGAATGAAAGATAAGTGATTGCGGGAATAGATTTTTAGCTGCCTTACTCAAGTCCTAATCCTTTCTAGTGACGCCACTACTCCTAATGCAATGCATGGGTTTAAGATTTTTCAGTAGGATTTACAGGATTTTATCATTTCTGGACTGCAGAGTTTAAAAGAGTAAACAAAGCGAATACAAGCCTCCTCAATGAGATTTCAACAAACGTATTGCACATGCACATGTTTGCTCTCTCTGTGTTTCCAGGGCCTTGTTTTCCTGAGCTCTCTTCCTTTTTAGATCCCCAGACCATAGAGCTGATCTGATTTGCTGGCAGCTGTCTGTGACTCTGATCTCTAGCAGCCTGCTACGCAGCACATTAATGTCATCACATCCTGAGTTATGACATAGCATGAAAAGGTGTACTGGGAGACAACAATGGTACGGTGTATTAGAAAACACTCACATAATCCATAATGATGGATGGATAAACATCACCAATGTCAGCAGGTGTAATAAGTGTATAAGTGTTTCTGCTTCATATGTAGTGTCTTAGGGGTAAACGATAAAGCTCACTAACATTACAGTCGACCTGTAAAATTACAGGATGCATTTTTGTCTTTCTTGAATTATTCACTCTTGGTATGTCTTGGGCACAAAGTATGTGCTACCAGAGGTGTGTGCCACGAAGCCAGTTTAACTGGTTAGTGACGTCATAGTTGTCAGTGTCACAAGGGTGGTTGTCTTTTTAAACTTGAATACATTACTGTGGGTTATGTTCTTTGGTTTAACAGTGGATGGAAGTGCCAATTTTTCACTAATTCTTGATTTGTATGCTTTAAAAAGAGATTTAAAATAGGAAGAAGCTGCCATTCTCAGTGGGAATACTGAGCTTGCTGACCTCTGCCGATTCAGTGAAGTAAAATCCAGACACATAAGGGTAACAAATAAGCCCTCAGTGTACTTTTGAGCAATTAAATGATTTCAAAATTAACATGAAATTTAACAAGCAGTCAGATTAAATGCCAGCACTGGAATAAATAGTTTAGAACCAGCTGGAGTCAGTGAAGTGAGCTCGGGAAAAGCTCAGGAAAAATGCGTGCATGACCTAAATTGGCGGACAAGAATTATCAGATTCTGTAAATTCTTTAAAACTGGTAAGCAGTGATTGATTAAAAATAAGAGCAATGGGATTGTTCATGTACAGCGAGGGTGTGCTGGGAATGCCTGGCAGAGGCCCCCGGTCCACGAGATCTTAAACTCCGACTTCAGGCGGAGCTTCAACAACATTCCGAGGGAGGCTAAGGACATTGAGTCCGAATGGACCATGTGCAGCACCTCCATTGCTGCAATGAGGCTACAGGCTACTGCACTGAGCTGCAGCTGCAAGGTGCCTGTCATGGTGGTAACCTCCGAACTTGATAGTAGATAACCGAGGTGAAGGGAGCCAACACGCTAAAGAAGGAGTCCTGTTGGGCTTGGTTAGCTTACGGGACTTCAGAGGCAGCTGATGGGTAACGGCAGGCCTGGAAACGCCTCGGTGTTCTCCATTAAAAGCTGGAAGAAGTGGCTACGGACAGGGAGGTCTGGGCTTCTCTGCCTAGGCTGCTGACCCAACAATGTGGCCCCAGATAAGCAGAAGAAAATGGATAGACAGATGGATGTGATCGTCCACTAGTAAATTAATCATTGATGTTATTCCCTTGGAGGGACGAAAACATTTTAAAAAGACATGAAATATACTTTGGAAGCCATCAAAATAACTGTAGGATCAATGTGTAGAAAGACATATAACATGTTTAAGAGATCTGTCATTTAGATTGCTTTGCAAAGTAATTTTTAATTAACTAAAAATGTATTTTTACCTCATTTTTTCTCTTACCTCTCTTGGTTATAATAATGCGGAGCAGCGGATTGGCTGATGCAATGGCTTTGTGGTAATTTTCATCATTGTTGATTGGAAGGAGGTCCCCGTGGACATCTGCATATCCTAGTAGCACATCAACACCAGGGATGTGATGAATCGTTTGGAGGAGGCGGTAGAACTCCTTGAAGCCCCCTGGACCATTTCTCTTCAGAGCAAAACGACGATATTCTGCATCAAACTGTCGAAGGCAACAAACACACATCAAATGATGTTTAATAGTGAGGCTCAATCTGTGTTTACAATTTTAGCTAAATGTAATACTAAGCATTTTAAGCGTGGCTAATTGCTACAGCCACTAACTAGGAATGGATAACAAAACCTGTTGACCCTATTTAACATACTTTGGGATTCATTTTTGAAGACCGTAGTCCTTAAGAGTTTGATACGATGTCACCTCTAAGCATAGAAAAAGTGTGATGTCACTAAAACCTATCTAGAAAAGTTTTAGACCCTTCCCTCACATCCAACCTGTGGGGCATACACACTGACAACATTCAACATCGGCTGTTTCATTTCCAGCTTCAGAGTCATGATTCTGTCTGACACTCTTCAATAGGGCTGGGTATCGTCACTGATTTCTAGAATCGATTCAATTCCGATTCACAAGGTCCAGAATCGATTCGATCCACGATTCGATTTAATTCGATTCGATTCACTTCGATTTGAATCTGGGAAATTTTGACAGTAAGAAATATTATAATTCATATCAGTACATTTACATATTTTTGTACATATAAAAAGGAAGCTGACATACGCAAGACTTTATCAAAGGTGTGAGCATCACAGCAGAGGCCTTTGTGTCAAAGTAGCTAAAGATAAAACACAGAAAAACATGAAGGCGATTTTCCTGGCCTGGGATTTTATAAAAATATTCTGCAGTACATCAAAAACGAAAGAAAACCATTAATCAACACATGAACATTACCTCTAACGTTACAGCGGTTTTATTAGAGACACGGCTAAGCGTTTTGCATTTTGCATAATTTTAAAAAGTTTAAATTTGTTCAGTATTGAACGGCAGAAATTAGGTTTTCTTTTCGGAAGTATATAAAACGGAAAAAAAAAACGTCAGCCGACAGCGCTGTAAACAACGGTAGACTTGTGCGTAACAAGCAAGCGAATAATGCAGAAAACAGTACAGAGAGAGAGAGAGCTGTGCATCGTGGTCGAAACAGTAAAAGTAAGAGTGAATACATGACGATGTTTTTGTGAAGCGTAGTTTGGATCTTCTTTTGCTGCTGGTTCGGTCAATATTTTTTGGAGAGACATCAAACTAACAGCTTTAGAATCAGCGCATAAAGGGCGTGAACACAAAGCGCGGACCCGCCGACAGATCAGAATCAGCAGCTGTCGGCTTTCAGCCCCGACCGTGAGAAAGACATCTAACTGATTCTGATCCGTGGGTCCACGCTGTGTGTTTAAGTCTTTGTGCAGAATCCGTGTTCCTGCTCTCCTTTACTGTCTTAGCTGTTTGGTGGTTGTTGAAATTTTGTGAGATTTCAGGCAAAATAAATTTATATTAAAAAATCGATTCAGGATTTTAATGAATCGATTTTACGTTATCCAAGCCAGAATCGATTTTAATCGATAAATCGATTATAAAAACCCAGCCCTACTCTTCAACTTCAGATCACTGTTCACAAACTCTTCCTTCAACATGACCCCCACTCTATTCTCCTCCTATCTGTACTATGAGAGACCAGCTTGCATCCACCTCCAATGCCCCTGGCCTGGGTTCCTTACACCTGGTCTCTTGCATGCACACTATATCTAACTTTCTTCTCATCATCATATCAGCATCTCTCTCACTTTAGCAGTCATAGTCCCTACATTTAGAGTCCCTGCGTTCACCTCCACAACCCTGCCTTTGTTTCTCTGGCACTGCCTCCTCTCCTCTTTCTTTGTTTTCAGCCAGCAGAAGCACAGTTTCCACCAGCACCCTCATGGCCAACAGCACTGGAGGCTGTGGGTTCGACTGATCTGATATGGAAATCTCATTCTTGATCATCTGCATGTTTTATTTACCAAAGATATTATACCGGATGCCCTTCTGACACAACCCTCTCTATTTATCTGGACCTGTTTATCGTCATTTCCTGTAGCTTCTCTCTCAGTAGCAGTGACTGCATTGCGTTAAATCAAAGAGGGGATCCTCTTAACGCATTCCTAATTATCGATTCAATTCAATTCCATTTATATAGCACCAAACCACACAACAATCACCTCAAAGTGCTTTATATTAGTATAGTATAGTATAGAAGTAAATTAATCTACATAGATAAGGCTAATCTGAACACTGAGAGTAAAATTTGAGATTTTGTTTCATTTCAGTGCTAAAATCCAAGCCCTTTGTAAAGGCCATCCTCAGTAACCACCTTTGATATGGATGTAAAGGTACAGTGCCCATTTCATGAATGGAAACACAAACAAGGAAAAATCACAGGGAACTGTAGGGACAGTACTGGTACAGGAGTTTAAACATATTTCAAATATTATGGAATATTTGTTATTTTTATGTACTGTAGTAACAAATCTTAAAAATTATGTCATTCTATCAGTCTTCTTGTATCGTGACATCTCCAACTTGCATGATGTATTGACAAGGCACGTACTGTTTGTGTGCTGTTTGGGGCTAGTGATGCCTGGCGAAAGCAGAAATGTTTAAAACTTGTTTAATTAAAACTGAGACATGACCTAAAACTCAAACTCTGGAGTTTAATTTTTGTCCCAACTGTATATTATAACAGAAACTTTCAAACAGTAATTACACAATGAGATCCACGCTGACTTTGTTTTGTCTCCCAACATTATGCTTCTTCCGGTGGATATTAACACAAATACTGTGTCTCCCTTTAGCTCTATAATTAACTGCAGAGAGTATTAGACCTCTCACTGGCATGTTTGCCTTGAAAGCTATACTGGGCGTACTCAGTGTGAAGAATGTGTGCTTTATCAGAGCATTCATCTGTATCTTGGACTCTAGGGTGGCATGCTACTTTACCAGTACTGTCATATGATATATGGAAATGTTGACGTTGCTGCATTCAGGGCTGTAATCAGGTTTTAGGGATTAGTGGGGTACAGAAGAGTCACACTGGTGCTCTTTGTTAAGTAAACAATAAGGTTATTTTTAAAGTGCTTTTCACATATGTGTTGGCATAAAGTGCTCAAATGTTCTTATTAATAATAACAATACGATTGAATGTAAAATGGAAGCACAGTTAACAGGAATATAAAGCCAAGTTCAAACACAGCATGAAAGAAAACATTATAAAGAAAGTTATTAAACAATAAGAATGAGTCCACAGAGTTGGATAAATGAAGTCAAAGTGGGACTTTTCCAAAATTTCTTTTGCCACCGGCTGAAAGGCTCCATCCCCACCCCAATCTCACATGAGTAACACATTCTGAGATAAGAGATTGCTGCATTTCCATTTAGTGCTCTGTATATAAGTAGCCGGTGTAGAGTATAAAGCAGGAGTAATATGAGCTCACTTAGGAGAAAACATAAGTATTTTGGTGGCAGCATTTTGTATTGCTTGAAAATGAGAAGGAGATGATTTCCTGGATGGGATTGAGCAGGAAAAAAGTTGGGATCCAAGGAAAACTGAGGCTGTGCTCAGTGACAATGCATCTGACCACTTGTTCCCTTGCGTGCCCCACTGACTGGAACTTCTCATCTATAGACTGATTCTCCGGGTCGTGCTACCTCAGGCTGCTTCACCCTGTCTCTCCTTGTCAGCTGGTCTCTGGTCCTCAGCATTTACTGACGACTCAGAGTCAACCTGCGCTTTCTCTGCTGGCTGCTGCTGTTGATAATTGTGCAACTTTACAGATGGCGCTCTGTCATTCTGGAGCCAATAAATCATTTGCGTTGAATGATTTTGTTGGTTTCATAAAGTTTGACTTTTTGAACTGAATCCTGGTAGTGCAGGACAGACTACAGAGGCCTCACTGGGGTCGGTTCAGATGGGTACTGGGACCCTGGCAGAGGAGGAGGAGAACTAATATTAGTGTTTGGAGTGTTTCACCAGTTAGCATCGCAGTGGATGCAGGACAATTTTACATCTTTGAACTTCAGCTTGTTAGAGTTGGAGGTAAAAACTAATCTACCAACCACCTGGTTCTATCAGCCCTGGTCAAAGAAAACAGAGCTGTCTATTTTACAAAGTTGGCTTTTAACAGTCAGCACAATCCCACATTATTATTTGATACCATTACCATGATCATATCACCTGCTTAACCTGCTCTTTCTGTTTTTTCTGATGACAATAGCAAAAATTTTCTTCATTTTTTTTTCTTATAGAGGTGCAAATGAAAAATACAATATGTTATGAACTGGCTCTCCATCCATTCTGTCCCAGGCTCAGCATACAAATCTCTGTAGTTTATATACCTGTGGCCATGAAAGTGATTAGAACACCTGAATTCAATCATTTGAATGGGTGAATACTTTTGGCAATATAATGTATTTATATCTGTTCCTTTTTATTGGCAACTTTGTACAAAAGAGGAATTTGTTGCGGTGTCATTGTGTAAAACTGTTCTTATGCCATGACATGTTGTTTCTAAAGGACCACAGCCTCCTGCCAAAGGGCAGTGTCACAAACAGTTTGAGACAGGCACGCAAGATTGTTGCCGACCCCACACTTTATAGAGTCCTGGAGGTCTACAAGTCTTGTAGGGAGGCAGATTGCTGCCAATCACCTTCTCAGTGGAGGGAATGACATGCTGCAGTCTGCATTTGTCCTTGCCAGCAGCATGGTGATGGAGGAGGTGAAAATAGATTCATTGATGGAGAAAAACTGCACCATCACTGACGTTGGCAGGTTGTATTTTCTCTGTTGTGTCTTCTTGATAAGGAGGCTGATGTTTGGGAGGGGTGTCTAGTTTCCACTGTCATCTCCATTGTTTTCACAACATTTAAGCTCCAGGTTGTTGTCACTGCACAAAGTCACCAGTCAATCTCCCTCATATAGACGGACTCATCTCCACATGAGATGAGCCCAACAGGGTGGTGTCATCTGCAAACTTTTAGTTTTAGGGAGTTTACAGACTGGTGTCTGGAGGTGCAGCTGTTGGTATACAAGAAGAAGATTAGAGAAGTAAAGACAGAGCCCTGAGGGGAACCAGTGCTGATGCAATGAAAGACAGGAAGTCAATGATCCACCTGCAGGTGGAAGCAGACACATTCAGCTGGGAGAGCTTTTCCTGCAGCAGAGTAGGGATGAATATATTAAAAGCACAACCAAAGTCCACAAAAAGTAGCCTAGCATAAATTCCTGCAGAGTCCAGATGGAGTGCCGTGTTAACAGCATCACCTAATAACCTGTTGGTTCTGTAGGCGAACTGCAGGGGGTCCAGGAGGGGGACAGTGATAGATTTTAGATGGGATAGTACCAGACGGTCAAACTCTTCATGACTACAGAGGTCAGAGCAACAGGTCGGCTTGTGATCCCTTTTTTAAAAAAAATGGAACAGTAATGATAAGTCCTGTGGAGGCAGGCTGGCATATGACATGTCTCTGATCAGCACAGGGCTTCAGGGTGGATGGAGACACTGAGCCTGGTCCTGCTGCTTTCTGGGTGTTCTGTTTTGAGTTTGTTTACATCTCTTTCAAGTAGGGAGAGAGGTTTCTAGGGAGATGGAGAAAAAATTACTGAAGGGATGAGCAGCTGAGTCCAGATGAGGGGAGCAGTATTGCTGAATAACAGTCACATCATTACACCAGCCACTGTAAGTACAAAAACAGATACCTCCACCTTTGTCTTGCCAAAGAACTTCATGTGGCAATCGGCTGTGAAGAGTTGGAGTTCTACCAACTGCACCACAGAGTCCAGTATAGATCCACTCAGTCAAGTTTCCATAAAACACAAAACAGCCAATTTAGAGCAGTCTCTGTTTTTCCCCATCAATAGCTGGAGTTCATCTATTTTACTGCCCAATGAGCTTGTGTTCCCTGTAGTGGAGTATGGAGGCGGTGGAGATGCAGGAGCGTACCGGCTTGCTTTCCTCTCCTACAGCGTCTCACTTTATGAACCTGAATGGCCAGATCAGGCAATGAATGATGGGAATAAGTCCTCAGGAGTTGTAGCCCTGATGTTCATTAGCTCATCTCTGGTGTAAGAAGTTCTGGTTGTATGGCAAAGCACAGAGCAAAGCTGAAAGACTGCGCAAAATATTCACGAAACTGTTCCCACTAAAAATGTAAACAACAAACCGGTTGAGTTAAAAACACAGCAGCCAGTACAGCAAGGCTATGAAGGCATCTGAGCAGGAAATATGATCAGCTGGTGATGTGTGACCCAAAAGTAAACAAATGACTCAGCCATCATCACTGGACCACCAGCTAGTTATACTCCATACAACCAAATGACAAATCACAACTGTCATCTTGAGCTGACAGTTGTTGTGAGTTGGTGCTATATAAATACAACTGAACTGAACTGAATGACAGGAAGAGCAGAGATTGGACAGTGGGTAAGATACTGATCCATTCTTCAGAGAGTAAGTGTGTGACTGATAGACAAAAGCACTAGGTGAATGTGTGTGTGTGTGACTGCGTGAATGAGACAAGTAGTAGAAACTGTTGTAAATGATGAAACTGAGTAGAAAGATGTTGTGTAAGAACCAAACCATGTACTGATTCTAATAGGTGATAACACCGTCCCGCGTTACTGAACTGTTAAGTTACTTCAGTTACTGCTAAAGAGTTAAGCATTCGACTCACTCTTTGTCACTGTATATAATGCTGTGTCACTCTTACTACACTATAATGTGCCATCACTGACAGTAGCACACTGGAATAAAAGAAAAATCTCCCTCTTTTTTTGCACTAATCAGTGCTGCTGTCTGCAAACTGCACTCTCTGATAAAATGTTCATTTAGAACATCATCAAATTCATATTATTGGATTTCCTTAAAAAATGGATATAATTTTGAGGCTATGTTGCCCATTCTAGTGTCAATTCCTTTGGATAATCATGGGAAACACAACTTGCTTATAAAAGATAAACGTTGCCACTGTGACATGACCCACTGGTTAGTAAATCCCATTGTAAAGCTAAAAATGTTCCCTAGCGCTATCAGTTTGCAGGCGGATGTCATGAGCACGGCACAAACCTGACTGTGAAGCAGAGGAAATCACAGAATTCTCTAACAGAAGCTTCATTCACTAAACTGCCCTTCATGTTGTTTGACTTTAAGCACGTCACAGGACTACAGAACCACAGGTGTTTCTGACACACCCCCTCCTACCTACTAAAAACTGCGTGGGTTTGAGCACTGACTCAGTCTACATATTTCTATACGTGGACTGGTCCACATTCTTCATGTGAAACCAGTCTACAGTCTGTGTGAGGCAGCTGAAGGGCCTGTGGAAGGTTTTATCTTTAAACTATTTTTCAGGCTCTTCAAACATTAGCAATAAAAAGTACGTTGAAAATGCTGCCAATATTTGAGTTTAGACACAGCTTCACCTAAAAAATATTTTGGTTTTCATCTTCATGAAAGCACTTACTATTACAGAATAATCACGCTGAAATTTTATGTCTTCGGTATGCTTGTTTCTCAGCTATTACAAAAGCTAAAGCTCACAAACAACTAAAATGTAAACACCAAAGAATAAGCCAACAACAGCTTGGCACACACACACACACACACACACACACACACACACACACACAGATCGAGTTAAACACAGGACTGGGATTATCGAGGCTGAGCAGGCTGACACGATGTTGGTGGTGTTGGTGGGGGGGCTGCGGGCGGCAGCAGCCAGGCCGCTGTCAGCTGAACCCGGTCGGATTTCGTTTCTTCTAAATATCGCGTGAATTTGCAGCGGCCAGATATTTGTGTTTGTTACATCACGATCTGGATGAGAAGAGCGGAGGGCTGAGGTCCTGATAACGCACACCCTGCATCGCTAACAGCATCAGTCAGCAGCCCATCACTTACTTTGCTCTTGACCTCCACCAGGTTGTCCGACAGTCTGAACGAAGTCCGCTGCTGCTGCTGCTGCTGTTGCCTGGACATTGTGCTCCTCGGTCGGCTGCTTGTCTGAGGCACTGCGGGTAAAAATATCCGCTGGAGGTCTGACAGCCTGGCAGCTCCCTCCTCTACTCTCGAGCGTAAAGCTGCTGAGGGGCTGCAGCGGTAATGGTGTTGTCCTCGGACAGGCTCCTGGCTGCCGTGCTGCTGCGGGCCCTCCTTTCGTTCCTCCCGACGCACAGAAACAAGCCCGGCTCCTCACAGGTGCAGTCCGGTAAATCCAGTATGAGATCTGAGGTACCAGCGAAACCCGCCCTTCTGCTCCCCACCCCTCCTCCTGATGAACACAGGGGGCGGGACGTGATACTGGAAGAAGAAAACACAACATGACCTGTCTATTACTCTCTCTCTCTCTCTCTCTCTCTCTCTCCGTGTGTGTGTGCGTGCGTGTGTGTGTGTGTGTGCTGCTCCATACTCCAGTGGACAGATTCATATTACTCCTCCTTTGCTTTTGCTGGCACAAAGACAGAAAGGATAATAATAAAAGTAATGTCAAATCACTTTTACTTATATCATACCGATAGCCTGGTGAATATAAAATGTTATATTTCAGAGAAAAACTCAACTAGTGCAAACAATGCACTTTTAAGCAGTGTGGAAACACCAAGACAGAAATAAAGAGGGTATTAGACAACCAGCTGTAACACAGTTATGTTGCAACCATATTATGTTAGAGCACAATAGTACAGTGCTCACCAAACACATTTTACTATCAGACAAAGATGAGAACATTCAAAATGCAATGTTTAAATTATGATTTTATGATTTTCAATCAAAGAAGGCTATCCAGACCTACCTGACCCTATGCAAAACAGTAATTCCCCCATAAACCTGAGTGTGCTGCACTTGGCAGCTGAACTGAAATCAAGTGTTTGCGGTAACTGGCAGTGAGTCTTTCACATAGCTGTGGAGGAGTTTTGGCCTCTTTTTTGTTGAATTGTTTTAATTCAACCACGTTGGATGGTTTTCTAGCATGAGGTCATGTCAAAAGCATCTCAGTCTGATTTAATTCATTTGATCATTGTTTTTTTGAGCCATTCAGAGGTGGACCTACTATATGCATGTGGATCATTGTCCTGCTGCATAACCCAAATGTGCTTGTGCTTCAGTTCATGAACTGGTGGATGAACATTCTCCTTCAGGATTTGCTGGTAGAGAGGAGAATTCATGCTTCATCAATTACATCAAGTCATCCAGGCCCTGAAGCAGCAGAGCAGCCCCAGACCATCACACTACCACACCACCATGTTTATCTGTTAGTATGATGTTCTTTTCATGAAAAGCTATGTTAGTTTTATATCAGATTTAACAGGACTCAAACTTTCCAAAAAGTCCAGCTTGTGTCTCCATTGTTCAAGTTTTCTCCATTTGTAGATAATAACTGTAACCATAGTTACCCACGCCTTTTCACAGTTGATTTGTGATTCAACAAGGATTCAATCCCATTTTAATTATATAGAAGCAAATCACAACAGCAGTTGCCTCAGTGCCCTTTATACTGTAAGGTAAAGACCCTGCAATAATACAGAGAAAACAAAGAAATCCCAACAAGCAGATAACCCCCTATGAGCAAGCACTTTGGCAACAGTGGGAAGGAAAAGCTCTCTTTTAACAGATAGGGCTACCTGTGAAGACAGCATAAAGGATTATAGTGAGTGAAGAAGACTGTAACTACAATATATGTAAATCACCAAAACTAGCTCAATTAAGGCTGAAACCATTAGTGAGATCTTGTACACTGTGTTTGGTAACCTAGCGGAGAAATAAAGTTCTGCTTTTGACATCACTGCATCTCTCCAGATTGCCAAGTAGGACCAGATGAGAATGCTATTTGACAGCAAAGGAGCCAGGCTACAGTAAGGACACTTCGCCGATGTCTGCCTAGTGTGAATTGAAGCAATGGGTGACCTGGTGGAATTCTGGTGAGTATTAATATAAAGCTTTGTCTAATCAGTGAAGTCTTAAACAAAATGCAATGGAAAAATTCATTACATGAATCAGCATAGCAATTATTCATCTGCTTTGGTGGGAGTAACTAATTAATAATTATATATATATTAATAACCATTAACAATAACCAATGATGAGATTCAGAGCCGTATATAAACACACAGTGCATCATGGGAAGCCTCCAGCCAGTTAGGCCAGTGTGTTTGTATCATGGCAGGGCCCCTGCTTATATAAGAGACTGTTTGCCCTTTAGCCTTTAAATTTGGTTTGGTGTCTTGCTCATGGACACTTTGGCATGTGCATTTAGTGGACAACCCACACCTCAGAAATGCTCAGAAGGACAGACAGATGGATAGAGAGATGGACAGACATCTCTAATCCTCTCTTGTTTTCTGTGCATCACCAACTTGCCACTTCTTTAGCGTTATGGTTTGCTTTAATGTTAGCCTATGAGTTAGGGTTATTCAAATAAGGGTCATGGTTGGTCATGTTGATCAGAAGGATTGTTGAAGCAGGGATATCATGGTTATGTAGTTCATATAAATATATATGCCCCACAGGAGATAGCATGAGTATTAAAAACTAAAACTGTGAACACCAAAAGATCATGATTTTTGTCCCAGGTTTGAGTCAGACAAAAAATATAAGTAGAAGTTGCTATTATAGAGTGGTTGGTAATAGTGGGGTAACACATTGGAAACAAGAAAGTATCAAGAAGGTTCATGCTGTAGTCTATGTACAAAAGCTTGAAAAGCCTTGGGAGACAGTGGTCCCTCGTTTATCGCGGGAGTTGCATTCCAAAAATAACCTGTAATAGGTGAAATTCGCGAAGTAGCCAGCTTTACTTTTTACAATTATTATAGATGTTTTAAAGCTGTAAAACCCCTCACTACACACTTTATACCCTTTTCTCAGACAGGCATGAACATTTTCACACTTTTCTCTATTGTTTAAATACTCTCAAAGTTCAAACCTTCATGGAAAAATAAGTCCAGTATTATAGAATGAAACCAAAGGCACCTGCAGGTGCTTTTGGCGGTGCAAAACGCTGAATCAACATTGTTGTTATTTGTTGGGGAGAAAACTTACAAACATACAGTACAGCACTTCAGAGTCACTCTGCTAGTGATCGAAGATTTATGTAAATTTGACAAGCTGGACGCATTCTGTACTGTACAGAAGACGAGATTGATTCACAATGGTCTACAGCCGATCAGGACGCAGAACACAAACTTTTATTCTTTATTCCCATTAGGCCCTAATAAGAATAAAGAAGAAAGGTGTTTATAGTGTGCCACGTTTTTCATCTATTAACCTGCAGCCACACCCAGGAAACCAGATGAGCCAGGTTTAATGAATCTGAGCTCAGTGAGAGACAGAGTGAGACTGAACCAGATAAAAGTGTGCATGTGATCAGGAATGTCAGCTATGTGAGCTGACCTGCAACTGCTCTTAATCCAAAGCTCTTCTATATGCCTTCATATTTCATGTCTCTCTGCTTTTCATTTTCTTCGTAATTCCACCTAACAAGTATTCTCCTTTGTGGCTCATTTTTATTCTTTCCTTTTAAGTTTTACATTTCCATGTTTCTCTCATGAAACCTGTCTGATTACTAATACACACATCTAATCTGACCTGCAAACACTTCTGATTTTATTGCTTTTTGTTTTCGCTCAATTACACAACTCTTTTTTACTCCACTCTTTCCTTCTCGTGCTTCAGCCTCAGGGGTTTCAGTTTAATGTGTTCTTCTGTTTAATGGTTAGTGCTTTTCCTTTTTCTTCTTCACACTCGTCTTTACTATGGAGACCACTTTCCCCCCCCAAAGATAACATCTGGCATACTTTAGTGAAGTAAGACATGCTTTTAGCAACACCTCACACACATTTTTCTGCAGGTCCTGCTCTTGTATGTCTGATATGTGTGGTATGTCCCAGCTTCAAAGGTAAGTTAGTTTTGTGTATTGAGGTGTGACAGGTGGTGATGCTGTAGAACAGGTTTTTATCTGTGTCACGTGGTTTTCTGGTTGGTTTCCAGTGTAACAATACAGGGTGGAGGTCATACGCGCACACATTCCAGCATACAATGGGATGTCACTCAGGCCTCTTGACTGCTAGTCACAATAGGATCTGCATACCAGTGTCTTGTCCTACGCTTTCAGCCCATACTTCAAAAATCACTGATGCAAATCAAAATGAGAATGAGCTTTATTTTTTGTACTGTTTTGGGGTTTTTTTTGCAAATTTATTCTTAAAAATCACAGTGATACTGATTTTACATTGTGCTCTGGTCATGCAGCAGGTTCCAGTGTCCTCTTTCAAAAAGCAAATTTTTCCATTTTTAATAAGTAGATTCATGTTACGACTCTGAATGAAGCAGAAATTGACATTTTTCATTGTAAAATGAAACTGCAACTTCACAAGATGTGATTTACTTTTACTATGTAAGCAGTAGCCTAGTGAAAGTTCTTCATCTCTGTATTATAATTCAGTAAAAAGGACTAGATGTTACAGTCCCTGATAATGCATTGCTTTAGATAGAGAGACTCTTGAGGGATGGCTGTTATGAGGAAAAGCAGCCCAGAAACTTTACCAGCAGCACACATCGTTGTGTGCATCAACTTTCGGTCTTTTCTCCAGGCTAATTTTCCTTGGTTAGGCTAGAGATCTGATCTAGATTAGATATTAAGATTTGGGACGTAGTGGACCTTGGATTCATCGGGTGTTTCGGCCATTATCACTAGACACCCTCACCCAAGGAGGCTCTGCCAGGGTTGATCAGGCCCTGGAGTGTGTCACTGATTTATGTTAACTTGTTATTTCTTCTTCTTTCTTCTGTTTAGTTTTCTACAGTTTATTCTATCTATTCACTACAACTGAGCAATAATACTTACCTCTTTAGCATTTATGGAGTCTCACTTCTTCAAAGGGATAGAAAAGGTGATAGAGAGAAGTAAGACAAAAGGGACAAGATAGGAGAGAGCAGAGAGGGCCATTAACATTAATACAGCAGTGTTAAAATAGTAGTAACAGTAATTTCCCTGCATGTGCAAACTTATCTTCTTGGAATCAGAATCAGAAAACTTTATTAATGCCTGAGGAAATAATGCAAAAAGCTGGCAATTTATTGTCCAAGCTGACGTGGTTGAAGTCATCCAAAATAGAATGAAGGCACTCGGGTGCTCAGTCTGTTACTGGGCCATGGCAGAGTGAACAGTGTCACATGCAGCTGTGGGGCTAGCAGAGGGAGCAGCATAAACAGCTACCATGGGTAAATTCCCTGGGCAAATAACACAGCCTGAGTTCGAGAGCGCACAGTTCAATGTCAGGGCAACAACTCCGCTCTTTCATAGTTATGTGAACAGGGTTACACCACCAGTTGTTAACAAGAATAGCAAGCCCCCCTCCTTTCTGTTTTCCGCACGTGAGGTGTGAATTCAACAAAAGTTCCATTATATTTGAACATAGTGAAAAACATTTTATACTGCTTTTTTTTTTTTTTTTGCCTGTCCCATTTGGTTCTTTAGCCGTCAGAATTGTTGTCTGAAGACCAACAAGGATACCCAATGGATTTATTTTGCCAAATGGATCATCATGGCATTGCCGTATTGGTCCATTTGATCGACCTTTGTTTTTTATTATTTATTTTATTTTATTTTCAGTTGTTACAGACGGGACATACATGAGTGAGGGATAGGAAAGGGAGAAAGAAAGAGGAAGGAAAAGAAAAACAGAAGAGAAGAGGGACAGTGAGAAAGGGGGAAAAAATATCTCCGGGATCACCTGTTGAGAGAAAAAGAATAAAAAACAAGCAAAAAAAACCAAAGCAACATACTGAACATAACACCATCGCATTAATCTAGCTAAGTGTAAACAGCAGTAAATACTAAATATTGAATGTTGTTGTGCAGCACGCAGGACAGACAGCGCACAATGTGCTTTGAAGTAGCAGCCAAGAAAGGTGTGATTTAAGTCTATGAACAGTGAACACCCGTGTGCACACCTGTGTGGATCGGCGCGCTTGTATTCAAATGGTTTCCCCATGTAATGGTCTGCAAGAGGATGTAGAGAGCCATAGTCCTGTCCCCCAGGGCATGAAGCAGGCATGGAGGAGATCCAGGCCCCAGACATCCAGAGGCCCCAGAGTCCAAGAGCCCAAGGAGGACCACCGGAGGGGCATCCGTGCCACCTTCATGGGAAGGGCTGAGGATCCCCAGACGAGGGGTCACCCAGTAGCCACCGGGCAGAAGCTAGAGGGGGCTGCACCGGCGTGCCCGCCGGCTCTGCCGGCAGCCAGCTGTGCCAGAGTGATTTTATACTGCTACAACCTCAGCTAATCTTAGCACAACATACCAAAATGTCATAGACTGGTCCATCTGTGGCACAGTCACTTTTATATTGTCATTTCAGTAACAACATGGAATCCCTGAAGATGACAAAGAAGGACTTTAGGGCAAAATGTGTAAGTGGCTGGTGATTAGTTCCTCACAGGAGCTAGCAGAACTCAGTTGTAAAGAGGGTGCTGCAGCAAAATCCTCCTTGTGAGAATCCTCCATCTGGTCTCTACACTCATCACAACTGTTACCACCACTTGATTAAATGCATTACTGCAAGAAAAAAAAATTATTAAGATACATCTTCTAAATTGCAAACTTTATTTTGTTAGGTTGTGTTGACTGAATAATTTTGAGAAACTCTATCAACTTAATTTTTTATTTAATTTGAAATTAAATCCCAATTTTAATGGGTTTAAGGTGATATTCAAGGTGCAGTTAATTCAATCAGGTAGATAACTATGTGTTGCATGTTTAAGGTAAGTAACATTTGTTTTACAAATAACAGTTCTACTAAAGCAATGTTATGAGCAGTTTGTTTATGATGTTACGCTCATGTTGCAAATGTACCATACCACATTAAAGTAATGCTAATATTTAACACTGTATATAGTCATTCTGAACTTTAGCATAGAAGTGGATAATACTTATGAGAGCAAAGCATGATTAAAACGTTGCTTTTTAATTATATCTAATTTCAGTCAATGACTCTTTTTTGTTGTTTGTGTGTTTAAAAGTTAGAAGCCTTCAAACTGTGAATACTTCTGTGAGAAGGATACCTGCTATACATGATATTACATTGTAAATGATTTTGGTTACTATTGCGAAACAGCTACGTATTGTTCTTGATCTTAAGAGCTGTATGTATCATTATTACTTTTTTAACACATCAAGTTTTGTGAAATATTGTTGATATGATTTTGGCAGTAGCATCCTGGCATACACTATGTGAATGCCAGGACATTAAGACTTCACGTATGCAATTTGCGCATAGATAAACATTATTTAATATTTTAAAAAATATATTAAATTATAACTGTGGTGGATTATCTGTCTGCAGTTTTAAGCAAGTTTAAATTGTGAAGCCTGACATTTGTTTGTAATAATGGTTAACGTTTCTTACAGCAATTTTTCTGTATGTGTTATCTACAGATAGAAGAAGAGTTCAAGAGAATAACCACTGTAAGCTTTGAATCTACCTTCATGGCTAAACTTGACCATTGGACCCAAAAACTGATGGATGCAGTTTCATCAAGGCGTGAGAGTCAGGCAGGTTCCTGAGGTATGATAACTGTTTAGACTTTGGTTAACCTCAAAATGCAGTTTGTTGGCAGTCACCCATATAGTTTATACTCATTTCTATACTCTATTCTATTTTTTTCTTGACAGCTATGATGGCATTTGAAACAACTTTTCCTAGATTATGAAGTGTCTGTGGTTTTCTCATCCACTTAATTTAAACTCCACTCACCCAGTCAAAGAAGAAGTCCAGACCACAAAAAGTCATCACAGATTCATTTTGTTGGACAGTGATTGCTTAAGGTTTGCATAATTTATCCATTCTGTAGCAATATTTGTCACAGTCTTTACTTATATGCTAATCCAACTGTGTTTTGATATTTCTAAAGTATAATAAAGTAAACAAAAACAGAATAAGTGGAGACCCTAACTTTGATGAAAATACAGTTTTGCTCTATTTAAACTAATGTCAGTGTATAAGGCCTTGAAATTACATTATTATCAACAGTGTGACAAGATTTTTGTGTCAAGATAAAGTCGTTTTTCCTCTTTCCTCATGCACATATACAAACCAGATATGCAGTTTGAAATCAAACCTGTACAAGTGATACATTTCCTGGCCTCTGGAGGGCACCAACACCTCAACTAAACAACAGAGGTGGAATATGAAAACTGGTCATGTATTTGTTTGCTTGTTTTGCTTCTTTTGTTGGAGTCCAGATTGTACACCATGGTTTTTCTCCATGTACAGCACTTCTGTCTCTCTCCAGCATATCTGCCTGCCTGTGTTCCTGTATTTTAAAAAACTCATCCTGCTTTAAGATGTATTTAATATTTATATGTCTCTCCGGTCCAGGAACTAAGGTTCCAAGGAAGTCTGTTCTGTGTCTGTGCACTACCTTTAATAGAGGTCCTGTTTGAGCACATTGGCATGGACCTCATTGAGCTGTTTCACTGGAGTGCACAAGGATATCGCATTGTATTAGTTCTGTTGGATTATTCAACTCAATATCCAGAAGCAG
This sequence comes from Neolamprologus brichardi, assembly GCF_056152115.1. Taxonomy (NCBI): domain Eukaryota; kingdom Metazoa; phylum Chordata; class Actinopteri; order Cichliformes; family Cichlidae; genus Neolamprologus; species Neolamprologus brichardi. The sequence goes on from NC_142110.1 coordinate 25,318,804, forward strand.
AAAGCAGCTAAAAAAGTTACGACTCTGAGTTAAGCAAAAAAAAAGTTGAAAGGACTGTAAATAAACATTGATTGCAGCTGTGCAGTTGGGTCATTCTATTACAAGATCATAGTAGCATACAGAGCACTGACCTCTCAAAAGGCTGGTTTGCTTGAGGTTCCTATTATATTAACACATCCTATAAGTAAATAAAGATATATTCTGTCAAATCCTAAGTATCATAATCAGTCCTGAGCATGATGTCTCTCTTCCTTTTTTCCTTCAGCCTACACTGATAGTGAATTCATGCAATCAATTCCCTAGATATGCCTTCAGTGCAATCCAGTCTGTTCTTAGCATTGATTCTTACTTTTGGAACTGGATAGCTGAAACAAATCACTTGGTAACAGATGGTGAAGGTCAAGGGCCAAGGGTTCTCATGTGAAAAAAGCTCAGTGATACTTTTATAGTTAGCTTATCGTCTTTTTGGTGATCTGACAGAGTGTGAGCAGCAGTCCTGACAGATGCTGGGGGTCGTGGTCTCATGGCTTTCAGGACATTGTCTTGATAAATTTAATCTGCACTCAGTAATAGGCTTCTCTAGACTGCATTTTGTCTTTGAGTGTTGAACCACACAGTACATTGAATTAATAACTGTAACTGTCTGCATGTGGATTGCAGTGCAAAGAGCACTTTTAGTGGTAAATAAGTTTAAAACAAAAAGAATTCAAACATCATTTCTGATTTTTTATTACATTATTCAGTTTAAATCAGTTTTATTGACATGGCACTAATTCACAGCAAAAGCTGTCTTTATGCAATATAATTAAGAATCTGGAGGATGTCTGTCTCCTGAATAAAACTGTGAGCTGGTTTTAACAGGAGGGGCCTGAAAGCTAAAGGCTCTTCCTCCCAAACTCTAATAACCACAAATGCACCAGCAGTCTGAGAGAAAAGTGCAATATTGGCATAAAACGATACCATGGAGTCTTTGTCTGAATCTGTATTATTGTAGGGTGTTTACATTATGATATAAAAGCAACTGTTGTTGTGATTTGGCACTATGTAAATAAAATCAAATGGAATTTTTAATGAGATGGGATCTGGTCATTCAGGACTCTGCCAGTCAGTGAAAGGATTTCAAATTCAAATCTAGATGTAAAAGTGAAGTTTGTATTCCCTGTTACTATTCTCACTGCACCCTTTCAGACACACCTAAATAAAGACTTTCAGGGAGTTTTTAGAAAAACTTGATAATAAATGTTGGCATACATAAATCAGTGTTTGTAATTAGTGTTGTTTAAAAAAATCCAATTGGGCATGCACAGAAAGTCTGAAGGGAGAAAGAAGTTAATGACATAATGTGTCATTCTAGACTAGAATAAAATATATAGATAAACTCAAACAGCACACAGACAGTTTCTACAAATGTTAGTGAAAAATGGGTTGCTCTCAGAGGCTCAGTGAATTCCAGCATTGTACTGTGATAGCTTGTACCAATATGTCTTGTGTCTTCATCACAGCCTCACCAACTTCCTCTTTGCTTTATATTATTGCCACTAGATGGTGCTGTCAGCTGACTGTAAATATATGCTGCTTTTGTTTGTTCAGAGGAGGTTGGTTGCTGGAGCCATTGTTTGCATCTCAGCTGTTCTTCTTTTGTTTTCTGTTTGCATTTCTCTCCTCATGTTGAACTTCACTGCATCTCACTTTCCCTTTAAAGCCAACTTTTTAAACAATCCCCATTTGTCACCTTCATATGGTGACAATAAAGGCATTGTGTGTGTGTGTGTGTGTGTGTGTGTGTGTGTGTGTGTGTGTGTGTGTGTGTGTGTGTGTGTGATGTGCACAGCTTCATAAAAAAAGGAAAAAAAGCTGACCGACAGTCAGCAAACGGTCGGCACAGTGTATTGTGGGACATCCGACTGTTTCTCCTATGGTGCTAAATTATATTCAAACAGCTCAATAACTGAGAACACCTTGTATTGCCACAATGTGGGCCTCTTGAAATAAAATCAATTACGTTCATGATTTATCAAATGAAATGTCAGTATCTTGAAGAAAAATGACAGAATTCGCCAAACACTGCCTGGACTCTAAGAGAACAGTGGTGTGTTTTTTTTATGAAACCTGCTCCTGTTACAGTGGTTGTAATTTATCTTCAATAAACAAGAAGCAATGGTGATCTGGATATGTCCCTGTAATAACTTTAACAAGACAAAGGCCCTGTGGCATATCCATTTAGCGCACACACAGCACACACCAGATGTGATTTCTGTAGTATAGAAGGAGGCCTTTACTGTTATAATTTCTGAAATCTCTTTCTCATTTTTTGGCTCTGGGTCCTCATGGATTCTGTCCTTGATGTCTTTTCACATGACTCCTACTGTTTTACTTCACTAGCTCTCCTTTCCTTCATAATCCAGCTTCTTTGTTCAGTTTAGTATTGTTTATTAAGCGTCTGAGCATATTGTATTTGGTTGCCAGAGTGTTTCCAAAGTAACCTACAACATAATTTGTCAGGACATTTGTCAAGGTTCTTTTTTATTGGAAAAATGATTGCAACATTTAAGTCTAACATAGACATGATATATAACTCATTCTCTAAGCTCACATTCTATGCACAAAGAGGTTTATACACAGCTTCTGATATATTTGTACAGTATTAACACTTCAGCAGTCTTCAGATTCCAGTAACAGGCTGAGGCTCGAATGGAACTCTGACTGATGTGTCTGTGAGCTGGAGATAGGAAAGAGGTGGGCTGCACAAACAAGAGTCTGAAAGGGAAACTGACAGAGAGCACAGATTAAAACCTTGTAGAGTGGAGGCTGGATTGGCTCCAGGGGCGGATGATTGGACTACTGATGTCTCTTTCTCATTATGGGATATAGTGTGTAGAATTTTGAGGTAAAAAAAAAAAAAAAAGGGAATTTAATTAATTTTGGAATTTTGTAACATGGCAAACTGTGGGACAAGTGAAGCACTGTGAACACTTTCCAGAAGCACTGTAAGTTTATCTAAAAATTGCCACAGCTATGAGTTGTTTTCTTGTTTTTGTTCTTTGCTAGAGAAAGAAATCAGCTTGTTTTTTGTTTTGGAATTAAAAATTTATTTCAAAGTTTTAAAGTGTCAGACTCAGTTTCATTAAGGCCGTACTGGGAAAATTGAATGTCAGTCATTATTGATCACTCAAAGTGCCCTTACACTTACAGGCCTATTACCCATTCACAGTGCACTTTATCAAGTTTATTTGTCATATACAACGGCACATCATTACTGGGATCAGAGAGGCTTCTCTGGGCCTTCCTCCTACAGCTGTCGGGGGCATGGTCTGTGACCCAGCTTTTTGAGCTATTTAGAAATGTTGATGTCTTTTGGTAAAGTATTGTTTAGTTTGTGTGTTGTTCTTAGTTAAGGTTGTAGTTGAGTTATTTTGTATTTTTGATTACTTATGAGTATTATTTTAGTTTTTAGTATTATTATTTAGTGTGTCTTAGTTGAGTCTGGTCTATGTTTCTTCTAGTTCTCCGTGTTTATGAGTCTTTTCCTGTCTTCTGTGTAGTCTGTCTTGTCCCCTATTCAAGGTTCAAGGTTCAAGGTTCTTTATTTGTCACATGCATAGTTATACAAGTATAACACACAGTGAAATGTAACCTGACACGCTCCTCGACATGTGCAAAAATGGGGGGGGGGAGGGGGGGGGGGTTGGTAGAGGAAGAACATTATATACATATATATATATAGTATGTACATTGGGTGAATGTGCAGTAGTAGCAGCTAGCAGGTGAATTCTGTACATTAATGTAACATAATCTGACTATTTTACAGAATAGACAATATAAACATATTTAAGATTAAAGGAATTTGGAATGTACATTGTGCCTGGGTTTAGAGTGTTTGGAATGTTAATCTATGTTAATCGTGTAAGATATGCCCGTGTCTTCATCTATCGATGTTTCCTGTGTTATTTTGAAAGGTCTAGTGTTTCCATGTTCGCTGTGTTTAGTTTCACTTCCCTTGTAGCATCATGTTCATTTATGTTAGCCGTGTTTCTCCAGGTGTTTCCACTTTCCTCTTTACCCTTCTGTGTATTTAAGTCCTCTGTCTTCCTCTGTTCAGTGTCGGTGCGTCTGTTTTCCTCCCTCCCCGTCACGTCAGGTTTCAAGTGTTTCATGATTCTGTTCAGTTCATGTTCATGCAGTCTGCTGCTTTCAGTTCATGTGCAGGAGGAGGAAAATAGTAAAGCAGTACTGTGATACAACTTTTGAGGAGTGTGTATATGGACATTACATTTTTTTTTTTTTCTACAAAAGGACCAGAGCAAGAGAGCGTGTGTCCAGGACAGAAACAACTGTATTATATTGCTAACACAACTGCTGCTCTTTGCAAGGACATGTACAGACAGGAAGCTAATGCAGAGCTAGCCAAGAACACAGGGTAATGATAAAGCTGCCCGTATGTGACCCCAGTGCAGCAGCTAGACCCTGTGTGGTGCCCAAATTCTTTTGAACCCCCGAAAAAGGGGGACTATGTATAAAAATAAATTCCTAAACAGCTTATGTAATAATTTTGTTTCCCACTGAATTCAAGCTTCAGTCACAGAGCCCAAAGACACCCAGCCCAGGGCAAATACCACATTGTGTCTTCTGTAAAAACATGTACAGGTAATTCATTTCAATTCAATTTTATTTATACAGCGCCAAATCACAGCAACAGTCGCTTCAAGGTGCTTTATATTGTAAAGTAGACCCTACAATAATAAGTACATACATAGAAACAGAGGCTACAAACCTCACTGCTCATCATTGCCATGCCTTGTACCATGTTGAAGATCAGGCTCTGGCTAATGGGATGGGCTTTTACATCACTCTGGACACTGGCTTTGTGTTACCGTGTTTTTGGTGCAGATACTTGTGCCAACAGTTTAATGCAGGTGTTTCTGTTCCAGGCACAGTTTATGCTTACTATGCTTACTTACTACGCTTGCTCTTGTCCTTTCTTGCAATAAAAATGACAGTGAAAATTTCATTTATATTGCACCTTCCAATACATGAAAACGCAATATGCTTAACACAGGAAATGAAGAAACTTTTTTAAAGTAGTAAAAGGGTAAAACAGCACAAATGTAAAACAATTTTTAAAGGCAATTCTATAATGATAAAGGATAAGCTAATTTCTCAGATTCAGTTTCAGATTTTTAAGTGATAGAAAACAGTTCTGGCAACATTGTTGATGTGATTATCGAAACTGAGATTACTATACTTAAGTCACAAAATTACAACAAAAATGTAGCTGTAATTAAAGCAATTAAAGTCAGGAACAGCATATTTTTTTCTTGAGTGAAGGAAAATACAGTGAAACAATCTTTTCAAAGGACAATGTATGTCCCAGCAGGACTGTTGCATACATTGTTAGGACATAAAACCATATCCACATAGTATTACATAGTCAAAGACAGAGAAAAAGAGAATGCAGATGAAGCAGACAGAGTGACAAGTATAGATGTTTCCAGGTAGTCGTCTGCAATATGCTGTAATATTGTGAACTAGTGCATTAGCAGTAGTTTTTGATGTGAAATGTGTGGTGAGACTTAGAGTCTTACAGGGTAACTGTGGAATGCTACTTTGGTGCCATGAAGCCAGAATAAGCCACCAGAAAGAGGCTCTAATGCCACTTAATGGGCAATCGTGGTTTGTGTGTGTGAGTGTGTGTATGTGTGTGTGGGGAGTAGGTTGTTGAGGTCTGCTGACTCGTGGGCTTTTGTGGTGAAGGAGCATTAGTAAAAAGGAGAGGAAGCATTTGTGAATCATAAGAACTTCGCAATGGGATTTAAAACAGCACTGAATGTGTGGTCTGCTTCCATTAACGTGGCTGAATGGGTAGAGATCAAGTCATAAAGTTGGTTTGGGAGTGCATGTGTGTATGTGCTATGAAACAGGGTTATGAAAGTGTGTGTGTGTGTGGGGGGGGGGGGGGGGGGGGGGTACAGGAGGACTGCTGACATCAATATAACAACATAAAATCATAAACAGCAGGGATAAAATGCCTCTTATCGATGACTTAAAAGATAAAGTGACCACAGGTAATTGGGTTGTCCAGGATTGGTTTACACCTTCATCTGCACTTTGAGCAGTTTAGTAAAAAAACAAACAAAAAAAGATCAATTTAAACGAGGCAGATTGTTTGCCATCTTATCTGAAAATCAGCAAGAAACCAAATACATTAATGGATACAAATGAGGAAATATTGTCCCGTAATGTGCTGAGATAAGAGGAAAAGCCATTAGAAAAGATTAAGTTGTATTTATTTCAAAACCAACTGGCATTGGGTGAGTGAAGTCACTTAGAAAAAACATCAGATAACACATGGAAATGGGGTAAAATATAAATCTTCTGGCATCCATACAGTTTGTGCTATTTATTCAGGTCCATATGATGGACAGCAGTCTAAGCAGAGATTCTCAGTACTTCATCTTTACTGCCACCTCCTCCAGCACTTCCAGGGAAACACTGGGGCATTCCGAAGCAAGCCAAGACGTTTTCTCTCTCATGTGGTGCTGTCTCATGTGACTCTGTCTCAAGGCCTCATCCAAGCCCTTGAAACTCTTCACCTGGTAGAAAGGTGAATTCCTCACATTATTTCAACTTCTCCCCGATGCAAACTTCACATTTTTTGGCTGGGAACTATGGCCTCAGAAAAATTCGTATTCCTGCTGCTTCACACTTGGTTACAAACTGCTCTAGTGAATCTTACAGTGCATCTGAGATGTATTCACAGCACTTCACTTGTTCTTTTTTGTCATATTAAAAAAAAAAAGGTTAAAATCTTTTTTTCCCCTCTACATTCTACACACAATACCCAATAACAACAAGTGTCAAGTGTTTGCTTGAAATTCTTGCAAATATTTTCCAGAGGTGCACTGTTCCATCACGCTGCCTATGCTCCACCACTATTGGGCCAACACCTCCATCAGTGAATGTGCAGGTGTTTGTCTGGGTTCTGAAAAATCAGCCTTCCTACAGCCATGAAGGCCTGTTTTTCAGACAGGCAGGTGATCATGGACCAACTGGACCTCCTGTAGATCATTGACACCAAATGGAGCTGGAAGATCAGCTGTTCATCTAGACTAAGCAGCTGTATGATGTGGTGGCCAGGTACCTACATCCCAGCCCCACGAAAGAGGAAGCTCACCTTCTGGACCTCATCGTCTTGGAGCAGTTTGTGGAGGGCCTCCAGGCTGCAGGGTGAGTGGGTCTGCTGCCACTGGCGCAGAAGACTGGATTTTTACAATGATGCTGGTGGGGGAACCCTTAGCGCTGTCGCGGGAGGAGCCAGTGGGGAGGCCACAAGTGGGAAATCGGTCGACCCCAGCCACAAGGATGAGGCTCCGTAGTGCATCATCACTGCGCCCAGCCGTTGCAGAGCAGTGGCTGCTGTTCCTAAATAACCCTTTCTTTTCTGTTGTCTCTCTGCAGATTCCGGTGGATATGGATACTGCATGCCACCCACCATGAGCCGCAAACTGATCAAGGCAGGAGTCCTAGAGGTGAGGGCAGTTAAGACACGTCCGTGAGAATGGCTGCTAATGGAAGTGGGACAGGTGTTCTGGTCTCCAGCCCTCAAAGAACCTCTCCCAGCCCAGGAGAGATGTACAGTGCCCTGATAATGTGCCAGTGGGGTACATGTCAAGCTATGGTGGACTTGGGCTGTGAGCAGACCCTGTTCCACCTGGCCGGGGGCATTGCTGGAAGCAGAATGGGTGGAAATCAGATACGTAAATTAGGATATTCACAAATATCTAATAGTGCCAGTGAAAATTAAATACCAGGACAAAACATATAGACTTAAGGCTATGGTTTAGGGATGCACCGATACCACTTTTTTGGAAACGAGTACGAGTACGAGTACTTGCTTTCGCCGATACCGATATCGAGTACTTAATAAAAACATGATTTAAATTTACAGGTAACAGCTTTAGTCCTATAATTTAACAAAAAACAAACAAACAAGGGACTAGTTTGGAATTAAGAACATTTATTTAAAATGAAAAGCATGTTGTATGCAACATATTACAGAATAAATAATTATAAAAAAACAAAATTTAATCTTAAAATTTGTTCGTCTGTTTCTCTGTTTAGAAGTCTCACTAGTACAGTCACAGCTGGGATGACATCAGAGGCTAGTGCCTCGTAGCTGCTCACTTTTTTAGTTAGTTCCTCAAAGGGGGCGAGGATGGCAACAGTTGTCTCCATAAGAGCCCATTGATGAGCGGTGAGATAGTCAGGGAGTTCATGCTGGGACACATACACGCCCAGCACTCGCTTTTGCTCAATGAGGGACTGGAGCATGTAATACGTGCTGTTCCAGCGCGTCTGTACGTCCTGCTGCAGTCTCTTTATTGGCTGGTTGAGCTGTCCCTGAATGTCCTCGAGGCGGGAGTAGGCTAAGGCGGAATGTTTAAAATGCCCAACTATTTTCCGCCCACTGCTATAGCATCAGCTATGCTCCTCTGTGCTAATAAGCGTGGGTAAACTCTTTGTACTCATTGTCGTGTTGGGATTTTAGGTGCTTGATTAAATTGCTTGTGTTAAATGCGCTACCTTTAGAGCCTCCTCTGGACAATTTCGCTGAGCACAATTTGCAGTCCGCCTTTGTTTTCGCGTCTTCGTTCACTTTGAAATAGTTCCACACGGCTGACTTGTCTCGCCTGCCCTTCTCTCAGCTCTGAGCTGCAGCCGGGGCCTGGAGGCGGGCACTCGGCGCCTGTGATTAACCCCTTACATGCTGCTCAAACATAGACAGGTCTCAGACCGTGGTATCGGTCCTCGATATCGGGGGACTTTTAACGAGTACGAGTACTTTAGAAAATGTGGTATCGAGGCCGATACCCGATACCGGTATCGGTGCATCCCTACTATGGTTAGTTCCTGCCTGGCGCACCCCTTAGTTTTGACGAGATTGGGGGAGTGTGTTGGGGAGCGCTCACAACCAGTAGGGACGTGTAGTACTCATTGATGATGAGAGCATCTTTTTTTTTTCTTATTTCTCTTTTTTGTAAGATCATCCGACGCTGATTCTGGGGAGAAAGAAATGGTAGGACCTTCATGGGAGACCCCTTTGAAATCAGTCATGGTCCAATTCTACGCATGGCTACGCATCTGGGGGGGGGGGGGGGGGGGGGGGGGGGGGGGATTTTGCTGGTGGTGCCCATCCTGTCAGGTGTGTCAGCAGGTGAACCAGCTGCCACAAGTTACTGCTGATGGAGAGTCAGTTTGAGCGCATGGACCTCAGGCCATTTTACAAGAGTGCACGTGGACATTGCTTAATATTAGTTATGTATTATAAACTATACTATATTAGTGCTGGACCTAAATAAAGAAAACTGGGAGGAAGGCCAGGGAAAAATTTAACTGACACATAGGTGGCCTAACTTAGGTTGGACGGCTACCGAGCCTAAGTCTATGGTATGCAGTGGACTGTGGTCTGTGGCTTGGCTACAGGAAAGGGTGGTGCAGTGGGTTCAGGGGATAGTTCCAGGGGAGGCTGGCCGACTAGAGCTAGGACAACTAGAACTAGTGCTCATTATTTCAGCCATGTCGGAGCAGCCAAAGGGGTGGGCTGAGAAGAGTAACATGGCAAAGCTACATAAAATGTGTACTGTTCCACAACACAGCCTGTGCATCAGTTTCTTTTGTATCACAGATGCTACAAACTTGGGACCCCCTTTGTGTGCAGTTTCTGTCATTCTCTCTCCTCAAGCTCCATCAGGTTGAATGGGGTGATAAATTTTGTAACACTTGTGGCAACTCAGTTGTAAAGAGAGTGTAGCAGCTGAAACCTCCTTCTGGTTGATCTGTGCTCTAGCAGTTTGCTGTGGTCACCAGTATTTTACATGAAAGATCTTGATTTTCTGTAATAAATAAATTACCCCAGGTCGTGAACAGCATTTCTTACACAGCATGTCTCTTTAAACACGACTGGTTTAGTTAATGCCTAAAACTTAATTTTGGCCTCATCTACTCCACAGCATTTTCCCCTAAGGCTTCTCTGAATCATTTAGATGTTCACAGGCAAATTTAGATTATTCCTGTACTTGAGCCTTCTTGAGCAGTAAGACCTTACACACACTAACTTTTAGAATCACCAGTTAACACTAACAGAGTGTCTTTGGACTGTGGGAGAAAGCCAGAGTACCTGAAGAGAACCCATCCAAACATGCAAACTCCACACAGTAAGGCCCTGGTGAGGTGGTGGAGCTGAACTCAGTATCTTCTTGCTGTGAGGAAACTGTGCTAACCACTGCCACTGTGCTGGCCCTCAACTGAATGCTTTAAAATATTTTCTCAAAAGAAAATGAGAGAGGAGATGAGAGAACAAGCATTTAACAAAAACATCTAAAGCAATCTGAAATTGCTTTTTTAAAAACATAGGGAAAAAAGCTAGACCTGGAGCTAAAGTGCATGAAAATGAAGCACTGAAATTTTTTTTGAAACCACCAGTTAAATGCAGGCTGTTTCTGATTGGTGGCAGTTTTTTTTAACACCCCCTCTGCCCCAAACATACCCACAAACACACACATATATAAACAGGTACATGTCCCCGAATAATGTGTGCATACACATTCAGTGATGTGGTGAATTGCCTTCAGTTTGACGTGTGTGAGATTTCACAGTATAAGATTTGACTGTAGCAAATGGTTACAGGCTTGTTACGTGAATATGTGCCTTGATCATTAAATCATATTGCCCTATGTATATGTGCTGCTGTTCTGTGTGGCCTTTGACCACAGCACAACAAACCACCATGGGTTTTTTTTTTTGTGTTGTCAGAAATTGTTGTGGGACTGAAACATATGTTTTGAAGTTATAACTGGAAACAGCCTGCGGGAATAGTGCACAAAGAGGAAGAGGATGCAGGAAAACATGAGTATAAGAGGCTGAGGTTGGGATATACAGTCAAATATGAAATAAATGAAGATGATCCTGGTGGGCATTAAGAACATTAGATGATGTAGTCTGTGAGAAGAGGAAGAGATAGGCAGTAAGAGCTCTGGATGACGGAGATGCTGATGTTAATTGGTAGATAGAGGGGGAAGGGGCAAAGCTAAAAAAGGAAAGAAGCGGATATAAAAAGGAAAGATGTCAAGTCATAGGAAGGATGACTTGACATGGAGCACAAAGATTGCTGGTGAAACTCCTTTGCAGAGATAACATGATTATTAGATAATATTACAGATATTACAACAAAAATATCACAAGATAAATTTAATGGAAGTGTATAAACTAATATTTGAATCAAAGACACAACATCGTGAAAGCTATCTGTTATTACAAAAACAAAAGGCTAAAGAAAAAGGACGGACTTATAGACAACAATGGGATGAACTGTGCATTTCCACTTGAAATCAGTGTGTATTTCAGTCTTGATACCAGTGTGGAATCTCATTGTTGTAGTTAAAACATTAACAGCTGACACCTGATTACCTAACACTTTCTTCTCATTTTTGACCTGCTAATACTTTTTCTGGGGTTTGTTCTGTCCATCAAAGCCATTTCCAAGTGCTCTCCCATGCTCTCGCTCTCAAATTCACACACATTTGAAAAGCACTCATGCCGAACATGAGCATCTCTATTTTAGGTATTTTATGGTTTAGTTAGCATTTTTATAGTGTACTACATCAGGTAGATAGGCTTGGGCTACCAGGTTTCATTAGGATGCACAGTTACGTATCATCTGTGTAACATCTGTATGAAGAAAAAAGGAAGTGGTCCATGAGTACATGTGTCTGTGTTTTGATTTTTAAAGATTTGTTTGTGGTCTGGTCCTTAAAAACCTTAATGGCTAAAGGCTAATGGGTTATACTGCCAGGGGCACAGCACAGTCTGTAATGGTGTAATAGCGTAATTTTGTGTGTGTGTGTGTGTGTGTGTGTGTGTGTGTGTGTGTGTGTGTGTGTGTGTGTGTGTGTGTGTGTGTGTGCATGTTGTGCTTGTATGTGTTGTTTTTCATAGAACAAATAGGGACATTACTTTCCTAAATGGACTCATCTGTCCTTCAGCTCTGTGAGTCCACAGATAGAGGGTGAAATAATTCAATAGGGAGGACATAAATATATTTGTTAGGGCTAAAATGAATATTAAGAAAGCTAACCAGACTGAAAGGAGAATTTGTAGCTTTATCTCACTCCCAACTATCTGCATCAGTTTATAGCTGCACTGTGACACTCCCAGTCTAGTGGCCCACCAGAGGTAATACTGCTCAGTTGTTATGGGCTGAAGCTATGGATAATGTACCATAACTACTGTCTTTATTAGGTATAACTTTTTGGAATAGATTTTGAGTGTCTGCAACAGAGTGAGATGTGAAGATTTATGATAAACAAACATGAAATCGATCGTGGCTCAAGAGTTGGGAGTTCGCCTTGTAATCAGAAGGTTGCTGGTTCGAGCCCCGGCTCGGACAGTCTCGGTCGTTGTGTCCTTGGGCAAGACACTTCACCTGCCGCCTACTGGTTGTTGGCCAGAAGGGCCGATGGCGCGATATGGCAGCCTCGCTTCTGTCAGTCTGCCCCAGGGCAGCTGTGGCCACAACTGTAGCTTGCCTCCACCAGTGTGTGAATGTGTGCGTGAATGGGTGGATGACTGGGTGTGTAAAGCGCTTTGGGGTCCCTAGGGGGGACTAGTAAAAGCGCTATACAAATACTGGCCATTTACCATTTACCATTTATGAAAGCATATGACAGACTGGGGAGACAAAGGATGAAACACAAGGAGAAGAACATGGGAACAGACGAAACCCAGAGACAAGGAGGGCGAGTGAGCAAGAGACACAGAGTAAGACACAAATGGGAAAACAAACATGGGACAGAGAGGGAATAAATACATGACTGAGGAAACATACACAGAGGACATGACAGACTGTCACAGGAGACACGGGGATGAGACAAGGACAAGAAAACATAATAATTGAATAGTTGGTTGAGTCAGCGTGTATTAAATAAGTTGATAGGTTTGGATGGAGTTTGATTGGCCCATTCTTTTTATGGACAAGTTGACAAGCAATACACCAAAAGACAAGCACACAGTTTAAAGGAGCCAGTATGGCACAACAAAGCAGATGCTATGAGGCCAGAGCCAAGATTAAAAACTGAACTAAGTACTGTCAGCATACTGTCATCATCATTTCATCATCTTTAAGGTTTTATTCCTGCTGTTTGAAATAAAAAATGATAAGAAGAAGAATTCCAGTTGCACAGGTGTTTGATTTCAGTACTCAGTATTCTGTGTCTTCAACCTTTAGGAAGCACATAATGTTTGATGTTCTCTATTTATAGTTATATGAATTTTACTATAAAATATAATAAATAACAATTAAAATGTGCAGTTATCAAGTGATGCCCTCAGTGTTTCAAGAGTCTAGCAACACCCCTGTTATTGCAAAACATACTGCAGGCCTGTGTTGTGTGTGTGTGTGTGTGTGTGTGTGTGTGTGTGTGTGTGTGTGTGTGTGTGTGTGTGTGTGTGTGTGTGTGTGTGTGTGTGTGTGTGTACTTGTTTTCATGACATCTTAGGACAATTTTATGATAACACACTCACAAAATGAGGACGCTCAGAAAAATGAGGACATTTTTGAGGTCCTCATTTTTCTGAGCCTTCTAAAGTGTTCTAGAGGCTCCCAACATGCTCCCAAACCAAAAATCTCGAAAGTCCTGAAACATCACAATTTTATGAAAAAGTGTGTTTAAGTGTGTTTAGCGTTTTTCCTCACTTTCAGTTTTCGCACCTACTGGCCAGTTTTGGAACTTAACACACTTTAAACACACTTTCAGTGACGTCACTCTGCGAGTCCTCATATTGTAGGTGTGTCAGACACAATAACACATTTGACCCAGGTTATACCCTTCTGGGGCTTAGCGGACACATGCGTGGACAGCACCTTTTAGCTCTTATGTCCACAGTCATATTCAATGTTGAAATGGAGGTGAACTTTATTTGAATCATTCGTGGAATAATAACAGATAAGATTTGAGCCTTCTAAAAATTGTTCGTTCAAACCTTGCCAATTAAACAATCATTCTAACACATATCAAAAACCTTTCCCATTTTTATACATTTTAGGGTGAGCTATAAGCAAGGGTAACAACAGTTAAATCAGGCAAATCTTGACAAAAATGAAGGTCTTTAGATTCAGTTATCAGTGCCTGCACATCTTGGTTTTTTTTGTTGTTGACAAAATGTCTCGAAATATAAAGTTTCAACATTTGTCTAATTATATTACTATTAATTAATGAGTCTTACTTCTCAAGATCAATGCACAAATTGTCTGACCTTCACTATGCAGAATGATGTGTGTGCAGATTTTGACCCTTGAAGAGTTATTAATCTGCATTAATATAATTGCATCTGCAATCTGCAGTTGAACTTGGAGATTCCTGCCGCTGTCATCTGATTCAGTATGATCATCAGGCTCAGTCTCGACTCTGTGTATCTACAAGAATTGATGAAAAAAGTCAACACTTCATTATATTTTAAATTCAACTTACCTTATACTTTTTACAATATAGTATAAAATGCATATTGTTTCTTTAAAAACTAATAACACACTATTAAAAACTGCAGAATGCACAATTCCAGCTTCATTTAGTAATTCAATTAGTAAATAAAAGTGAGTAATTAAGTCACTTAATTAACTAAGCAACTGTAAATGTCACAGTATGCAGCAGTACAATTCAATTTCAATTCAATTTTATTTATATAGCGTCCAATCACAAAAAAAAGTCGCCTCAAGGCCCTTCATAGGTACAGAGAAAAACCCAACAATCATATGACCACCTATGAGCAAGCACTTTGGCGACAGTGGGAAGCAAAAACTCCCTTTTAACAGGAAGAAACCTCTGGCAGAACCAGGCTCAGGGAGGGGCGGCCATCTGTTGCGACCAGTTGGGGTGAGAGAAGGAAAACAGGATGAAAGACATGCTGTGGAAGAGAGACAGAGGTTAATAACAGATATGATTCAATGCAGAGAGGTCTATTAACACATACTGAGTTATAAAGGTGACTGGAAAGGAAAAACTCAATGCATCATGGGAATTCCCAGCAGCCTACGTCTATTGCAGCATAACTAAGGGAGGATTCAGGGTCACCTGGTCCAGCCCTAACTATATGCTTTAGCAAAAAAGAAAGTTTTAAGCCTAATCTTGAAAGTAGAGATAGTGTCTGTCTCCTGAATCCAGGCTGCCGGGGGATTCCCATGATGCACTGAGTTTTTTTTCCTTTCCAGTCACCTTTCTCACTCACTATGTGTTAATAGACCTCTCTGCACTGAATCATACTTGTTATTAATCCACAGCATGTCTTATTAATCCACAGCATGGCTTACAAAAGTATTCGGCCCCCTTGAACTTTCCCACATTTTGTCACATTACAGCCACAAACATGAATCAATTTTATTGGAATTCCACGTGAAAGACCAATACAAAGTGGTGTACACGTGAGAAGTGGAACAAAAATCATACATGATTCCAAACATTTTTTACAAATAAATAACTGAAAACTGGGGTGTGCGTAATTATTCAGCCCCCCGAGTCAATACTTTGTAGAACCACCTTTTGCTGCAATTGGATTCCATTAAAATTGATTCATGTTTGTGGCAGTAATGTGACAAAATGTGGAAAAGGGGGACGAATACATTTGCAAGCCACTGTAAGTACACAGAGAGATAATGAGGGGATGAGGAACAGCTGGGACAAATCAGACCTAACAAGACAAGGGGAAACAAAACTAGACACACTGGATATAGGAAAAGGACTTTCACAATAAAACAGACATAACAAGGGTAATCTAATAAACAAATGAACTTAGCTAACCTAAAGAACTTATAAATAAACATCGACATCCAAACAAACTAAAACTTAAAACGCTGGGTCAACAGACCCAGGAAAGTGACAGTAAAATCATTTATTATACACATTATACTTATTTTCTTAAATTGCTTATCTATTATCTGTATTTTCACCTGGGGGTCTAGGGGTGCTGCTCTTCTTTTCATAACAAATTAGGACATGTTTATGATAACACACTAACAATATCAAGACAAATTTGGCCTTACTCCATCAGTGAACAGCATGCCCATGCTAACTTAAACTAGACCAGCAAGCTAACCACATGTGTACCAAGTGTTACTTAACAATAGGTACCAAACAAATTAACGGAACGAAATTAACTGTAACAGCAGTTTGCAAAACATTGTGACGGTTCTCAAGTGTTCCTACCTCAAATACAGCGCATGTTGCTGTGTTTTTGTTGTTAAATGGACGAGGAGAGCCCGTGGCTGGTGAGAGGATGCAGCATTTTGTCAGTGGAGCATAGAACGAAGTCTGTGATTGGTCAACAAGTGAGTAAAGATGCATCTGATTGTTTGAAAGCCTCAACCAAAGAGCTGCTGGTCACGGCAAGATACAAACTCGCTTGAGCTCTGCGTGAACGGCATATCCGGGACCTTCAGCACTCAGGAGAGATTTATCTTGACGTATGTATTTACCTTTGATATCCATGATTCGACGCACACTTCGCAAGGTAAAGTTGTATGTTTAACAAGCTAATTAACGTTAGTTAAACGGAATTAAAACAATGCACAATCGATTTGAACAAACTGAAAGTGGTGAATGATGATAAATGTTAAAAAATTACTTAAGATTTATCTTCAACAATAGATATTAGAAGTTAAATTTAACTGTTCTTAAATTCCCACTGGAGTTAAAGGGACCTGCGGCCTAGCATGTGCTCTGCATCTTCAACTGCAGAGACAGTCAGCCTAAGCTCTTTTTAAGTGTAGCTAACTGCAACACACATTTTTTCAACACAAGATATGTTTGGGGGGATTTAAATGATAATATTAATCTTTTCGTATTTAGCACAAATCAATAGTATTATAGTTATTCGCTCACGGTCTGGGTTTCTGGCCCAGCGTTTCTGACTTTATTCTAAAGTTTTTGAGTTTCTTATGTTTGGTGGCGGGTTAGTTGACTTTGGTATAACGTTATTAACATCGTTTTAAGGAATTTATGTTAGGGCTGTATATTACCACGTTTGTATTTTCATGCCATGTTTCCTGTTTTATTTTGAAAGAGTCTGTTGTGTTCAGTTCATTAATCTCACTTCCCTGTTGTGTCAATAGAATCATTTGTGCGAGCTACTACGCTGCTGTCCCTCCATCCAGTCTCAACCTCCAACAGGAAAATAGAAGTCCTCATATGGTAGGACCAGTGATTGTAGTGTGTGTTACATTGTTCTCATATTGTTTTAAGCTGTGAAGGACATGAGTGTGTTTAAGTAGAAGTCCTCATATGGTAGGACCAGTGATTGTAGTGTGTGTGTTACACTGTCCTCATATTGTTGGGTAGCAGAACTGTACAGTGTTAAGTGTCTATAAAATCTGGTATAAGGAAGTCAGATCCTTCTGTAATAATATTCACTGATACAAATATGATCTGTAGTTAATTATCTAGTCGGGATTTAAATTACATAATGTTTCTGACATTATATTGTTGTCTTTTGTTGCAGACACCAAGTGCTGAGGTCCTGTCTCAACCTCCTTCAGACCAATTGGTGAGTGACATACCCACTTCATTCTTCCAACAGGTTACACATTGTTTTTTTGTATTTGGTATCAAGTATATGTGTCAGTTGGGCCTAGTGCATAAATGAAATGCACTTTGATTGTATTAAAACAATCAGTTTGAGTCAAAGTTAACCAAAATCAACATTAGCATTAGGAGAAAGTAATTGTCTATACCATTTGTTAGTCCAAACTTTCCCTTAAAGCATCAGCTTGATCTTTATTCTGACTACATTTGATATTTTTGTCCTTTTACACATGTTTTTGTCCATTTAACCTCCCACTGATCAGTTTACATGATTTAATTTCTGGGGAAATAGATGGCTTTACATCAGTGTTGGGTTTAGAGCTTTTATTGACAACAGCAGGAGAAGTAAGAAGTCAGGAACATGAACTCTACATATGTTCAGTCGTCATGTCCTCATATTGTTTTAAGCTTTGAAGGACATGAGTGTGTTTAAGTAGAAGTCCTCATATGGTAGGACCAGTGATTGTAGTGTGTGTGTTACATTGTCCTCATATTGTTGGGTAGCAGAACTGTACAGTGTTAAGTTTCTATAGAATCTGGTATAAGGAAGTCAGATCCTTCTGTAATAATGTTCACTGATACAAATATGATCTGTAGTTAATTATCTAGTCGGGATTTAAATTACATAATGTTTCTGACATTATATTGTTGTCTTTTGTTGCAGACACCAAGTGCTGAGGTCCTCTCTCAACTTTGTACAGACCAATTGGTGAGTGACATACCCACTTCATTCTTCCAACAGGTTACACATTATTTTTTTGTATTTGGTATCAAGTATATGTGTCAGTTGGGCCTAGTGCATAAATGAAATGCACTTTGATTGTATTAAAACAATCAGTTTGAGTCAAAGTTAACCAAAATCAACATTAGCATTAGGAGAAAGTAATTGTCTATACCATTTGTTAGTCCAAACTTTCCCTTAAAGCATCAGCTTGATCTTTATTCTGACTACATTTGATATTTTTGTCCTTTTACACATGTTTTTGTTCATTTAACCTCCCACTGATCAGTTTACATGATTTAATTTCTGGGGAAATAGATGGCTTTACATCAGTGTTGGGTTTAGAGCTTTTATTGACAACAGCAGGAGAAGTAAGAAGTCAGGAACATGAACTCTACATGTGTTCAGTCGTCATGTCCTCATATTGTTTTAAGCTGTGAAGGACATGAGTGTGTTTCAGTTGCTTTCCTCGTGTGGTGGGACCAGTGATTGTAGTGTGTGTTACATTGTCCTCATATTGTTTTAAGCTGTGAAGGACATGAGTGTGTTTAAGTAGAAGTCCTCATATGGTAGGACCAGTGATTGTAGTGTGTGTGTTACACTGTCCTCATATTGTTGGGTAGCAGAACTGTACAGTGTTAAGTTTCTATAGAATCTGGTATAAGGAAGTCAGATCCTTCTGTAATAATGTTCACTGATACAAATATGATCTGTAGTTAATTATCTAGTCGGGATTTACAGTACAGAATGTTTCTGACGTTATATTGTTGTCTTTTGTTGCAGACACCAAGTGCTGAGGTCCTGTCTCAACCTCCTTCAGACCAATTGGTGAGTGACATACCCACTTCATTCTTCCAACAGGTTACACATTATTTTTTTGTATTTGGTATCAAGTATATGTGTCAGTTGGGCCTAGTGCATAAATGAAATGCACTTTGATTGTATTAAAACAATCAGTTTGAGTCAAAGTTAACCAAAATCAACATTAGCATTAGGAGAAAGTAATTGTCTATACCATTTGTTAGTCCAAACTTTCCCTTAAAGCATCAGCTTGATCTTTATTCTGACTACATTTGATATTTTTGTCCTTTTACACATGTTTTTGTCCATTTAACCTCCCACTGATCAGTTTACATGATTTAATTTCTGGGGAAATAGATGGCTTTACATCAGTGTTGGGTCTAGAGCTTTTATTGACAACAGCAGGAGAAGTAAGAAGCCAGGAACATGAACTCTACATGTGTTCAGTCGTCATGTCCTCATATTGTTTTAAGCTGTGAAGGACATGAGTGTGTTTAAGTAGAAGTCCTCATATGGTAGGACCAGTGATTGTAGTGTGTGTGTTACATTGTCCTCATATTGTTTTAAGCTGTGAAGGACATGAGGACATGGGCCCTCTGACCACCACCAGTAGGCAACGGGTGAAGTGTCTTGCCCAAGGACACAATGACCAAGACTGTTGGAGCCGGGGCTTGAACCGGCAACCTTCCGATTACAACTCTTGAGCCCCTTAGCCCCTTAATGTAGAATTACACACTGCCCAACGCTGACTTTTCCTACAATGCAGAGAAAAAAGCAAACGGACCTATTGCATGCATTGATTCTCATAGTTCACTGTTACTTTTCAAAGGCTCAAGGACCAAGTATTCTGGGGTTCCAAGCCACACGCTTTACTCAGCTGCCCTGGACAACATGAAGGGCACCTCTGCCTCAATCACCCTGGACAACAAAAACATTAGCAACACTTCACCAAGAAGGGGTAAACGCACCCAAATACAAAATGTTTTAGCTGAATATACTTGTGATCAAAGGACAAGTTTATTGTTTTCAGACATGACACTATTGAGAGCTTTTATCATAAATCCTTTCATCTCATTTGATTCCCAGCAGAACACAGCACTTCAAATGGTTCATTCCAAGCATCCTTAAAGGAGCAATAAGCAATATCTTTTCACTGCTAGGTGTGCTGTTGTGCACTGCCTGTAAACCAAACCAAAGTCTATGGCTGGAGATCAACACAGAGAGAGGGATTATGACTTCATGCTGTACTCCAGATGTAATTACACCTCTAGTTCTTCACATAGCCATTTTTAATTCCTTCAACCTAAGTATGATGAATTGTGCTTATTGCTCCTTTAAAGTGCTCCAGTAGAAAGCAAGGTTTAAGAACATTTTGCATTCACATTAAGATATTTTCTTTTGTTTCCATTTATGACAGCTGGGAAGGTGAGAATCAAGTGGACAAATGATGAAGTGAAGGTTGCTGAGCAGAACGTTTCACTTCATAACAAGCTGCAAAGTACCAGGTAAAAAGGAATGTGACTGCTGCCTCCAAGCAGAGCCGGCAGCTCTGAAAGGCAGAGACTGGGTTCTCATAAGGTACTACATCCACAACAGGATCATAGCATTAAAAGAAAGATGCAAGAAAAAAAGAAACAAGCAAGAGAGATACTTTGTTACTTCCACAGTTATGTCAGTATTGCAGTTTTCTGTATTGCATTGTTCTTACTCATAAATCTGTGGTTTATGCTGGGTGCTTTTTGCAATTAAATGATAAGAAAGGCAGATAATGTTCCACGTTTTTATTCACATGAACATTCACTACAAAATGAATTAATGCATTACAATATTAAGACTTAAAAAGTAGACTGACCACATTTGACCTATGTCTTTTTTTAAGTCTCTACACAGCTCAGATTTACTGTTTTATTAACACATAAATGTCTGATATTTCTGTCAGAAGTTACCCGACTGGTGAGCATTACTATTGTGCATCCATGCCTATTATATTGTAATCTCAAAAGGAGCCAAGCTAAAAATACAGAACCTACCCTTACCTGGTCCTTATAAGTCATGTATACTTGAAAATTATGTGTTTCCATGGGCTTCACAATTCACCTAAACATGAAATATCAGTGTGTGACCTTATGGTACTGATAAGTCACATAAACCTGACAGTGTCCTCACAAGTAGCAGTAAATTCAGGTTTGACCAAAATTTAGCCCTAGCCAAAATCTCAACAGATGGGCGTGTTCCTGGAAGCATGGGTCAAACCTTTTGTGATTCCCATGCCTCTAGGACCTTCGGAAAGGCACGTTCCCATTTGTCACATTTTTGTCATACGTACTGATATATCACGAAAACACGTATGTGAGTGTGTGTGTGTGTGTGTGTGTGTGTGTGTGTGTGTAAGAACATGACAGAGGTGCTGAAAGACCTAAAAACAGAGAGGTTTGTTTCTATCCATCTATCATGAAACCACAGCCTGGTCACATGCTCTACATTAACCAGCCATTAGGAATCAATGGCTCATCCATAATGCATTATGGTCATAGGTACATTAAGAAGTCATGACATTAACATCTGATTGATTTCATCAGAATGGGTGGCACCAAACCCTTTTAGCCCAAAACCTAAGTGGAATAAATATAGATATATAGTGATTTACAGTAAGAACAAACTAAAATTAAATTAAATTAAATTAAAACAAAAAACAGGTGCACAGCTTACAAGACAAGACAATTTTTCTTTTCTTTTCTTCCTCTTAATTTTTCAAAAGCCAGAAGCCTAGCAAAAGAAACAGAAACAGGAAATTCTACTAATGTGTGATTTAAATTTAATTTAATTCAAATTTTAAAAACTCCCCCTTAGAAAAATAATAAAGGTGAAACAACACCAAAAAGTCAATAATACAAATACCGAAGACTCATAGTACACTAAAATTATCAAGGCTAATGGGCAGGTAGGACTCAGATGCAGGGTTTAGAAGACCACAGTTCAGGACTTTTATTTCCAGTGAATAGATATTTACACCGTGAACAATGCAACAGGGGAATAGTGCTCCAGGCGGGTCCAGGGAGGTAGGGAATCCACACATTCAATATTTACAGGTAACACTCGCTCTCAAACTCAGCATCAAGCTCAGCACACCACAGAAGGGAATCCGGGGATCTGTACAAAGTAAAACACATGGTAAGAATTTGTGACACGAGAGGCAGAACAAAACACACACACAGAAGTAAGAGCCAGTGTTTAACTGAGTAGTTCAATGATGCAAAGCATGACTATCAGCTACTACCTTAAGTAGTGGCTCCCTGATGCAACCTTCAGGAATGGGTGGTTGATTGTTGCATTGAGTCTCGCCCACAAACACAGACACAAACAAACAAGCACACAGAGGAAAAAAATCAAGGGGGAGAAATATAAAGAAGACAAACCTGGAGGACTGAGGGACAATGACAACAATAAGGTATCAAAAACTCCATCCATCTCTCGATCCATACGTCCATTTTTTTTCTGATAGTCATCCAGGGTTGGGTTGGGTAGGTAGAAGCCTAAGCAAGGACACCCAGACCTTCCTCTCCCCAGCGAACTATTCCAGCTTATTGGGGGGAAACACCAAGGCTTTCCCAGGCCAGCTGAGAGATCTAATATCTCAAGCCTGTCCTGGTTCTGCCCTGGGGCCACCTTCCAGTAGGATATTCCCAGAGCACCTCAATCAGGAGTTGCCCAGAAGCCATCCTAGTCAGATGTCTGAACCTCTTCAACTGGCTCCTTTCGATGTGGAAGTGCAGTAGCTCTAATCTGACCCTCTATTGAATGACTGCAATCTTCATCCTATCTCTAAGAGAGAAACCAGCAATCCTGACTAAGCTCATATTTGCATCTTGTATCAGCAATCTCATTCTTTCAGTTGGTACTCAGAGCTAATGACCATAGGTGAGGTGAAGATATAGATTGACCAGTAAATCAACAGCTTTATTTTTATGCTCAGGTCTTTCTTCAACAGAAAAGACTGGTGCAACATCCACATCAGGCTCCAATCTGTCTCTCAATCTCCTGCTCTCCTCCCCCTCACTCGTAAGCGAGAGATCCAACAAGATCCAACTTTTTGCAGCAATGTGGGCCTAGTCTTGCAATGGTTATACAGTGACTGAAAGGCTCATATCAGTGGACCCCCCACAGGGTTCCCCAAGAGATGCAGTTCAGTGTCTTCTCCAAGTCCACAAAACACATGTAGACTGGATGGGCGAACTCCCATGCATATTTGAATATCCCGGAGAGGATAAAGAACTGGTTTACATTCCTCAACTAAGATGAAAATGACATCGTTCCTCCTTAATCTGAGGTTTGACTAATTAGCTCTCCTTTCCTGTACCCTACTATAGAGCTTCCTATCAGTAAAACAGAGTGATGGTAACAAAATTAGTTAATTTTATTATTTCTAGGCTGAACTATTATAATTGATTATTATTGGGTTGCCTTAAAAATCACTAAAACCCTTGATCCAAAATGTTGCACTAAGAGAACTGAAATAGACTAGGAAGAGAAGAGTATATTTCTATACGGGCTTCTCTTCATTGGCTCCCTGGTAAATCCAGAATAGAAATTAAAATCCTACTTCTTGCATACAAGGCCTTGAATAATCAGGCTTAATCTAATCTAAAAGACCTCATGGTATCTCCCCAGTAAAGCACTTTTCTCTCAGACTGCAAGCTTACTTGTGGTGCTTTGGGTATTAAAAGGAGAATGGCGGGCAGAGCCTTCAGCTTCCTGGCTTCCTTCTGTGAAACCAGCTTCCAGTTTGAATTCACAAGACAAAAACCCTCTCTACTACTCCACTCTAAGAATAGGGTTAAAAACTTCCTTTTTAATAAAGTATATAGTTAGGGCTGGATCAGGTGACCCTAAATTGTCACTTATAGCTTTTTTTCCCATTAGTACCTACTCAGGTGGGTTCGGCATGGCTTGACACAGTTTTTAGGGTTTTCCATTAGATGATAGTCCCTCATACCAGCTATTTGTTTAGTAGCTACTTGAAGATCCAAAAAAATGTGACATTCACAGCCTACATGCCGGCTAGTCAGTGACGTCACTTGATGAGTCATGAGAGCGTGTCTTTGAGAAAAATCAAACCACCATTTTTGAAACTCGGCAATGAAGGAAACAGCTGCACAAAAACAACACTGTGGTCATCGAGCCTGACCAAAAACAACAGACCAAGCAGCAGGTATACCGTTGCCTCAACATCCACCTTTGTTGCGGCATTCACGTTGCTGTAACGAGCCAATACACATTAGATGGTACTCGATTGTAATGGAAGACAAGTCGAACTGACTCGACTTGTTTTTAAATGCGAGTAAATTGGGCAATAAGTATGCTTTCAATTCTTTTGCATTCACTTCATGTCTGGAAATTTGCTTCATAGCTGCAATGAATCCACTCTTTTAAGAGCAAGACAGATATTGAGGTTGTCCTGTAAGGCCAGAAGAACTCCTGTTGGTAAAATAAAAACACAAATAAAATTCTGCTACATGCCTTAGTCTGTGCCACAGTCTGTTATCCAATCTGGCATCCAGTACTTTACTGAGACAGTGAGACCTGTGGTTGTGCCTGCAGAGCAGAACTCTCCATCCCTTCACAGGCCCTAAGCTCTCTTTGAAAGTATTTTGGACATTAAAAGATACACTATGGCTTCACAGAAATTCATCACACTCATGATTATTGCATGAACTGGTGCTGCACTTTTCCTCCAGAATTGTACTCTTCACCATTTTTAGCGTCCATACCAATAACAGACCAGTTATTGATTGAGATTGAGCATTGAGATACTGCCTATGGAGGTCAGGCTCCCCCAACACTCACACGCACTGCCCTGCCTATAGTTGTTGTTGAGATATTTTGATCAGAATTTATATCATTGATACTCTATAAAAGAGAGAGAAAATTAATTTCATAAATGATACTGAGATTTGATAAAGATTTATTCCAACCAGCTTGTTTTTTAAAAATATCTTTTTGACCTCCTTTATATCTATCAAAAAATAGAAAAGGATTAACAACTTCTTCCTCAGTGGACCAGTTATCAATGCCTGAGATCAGTTGTGTACCACTCCAGCTGAAGTGCAGGATGATACAGGATGCATCATCATTCTGTTTTGTCTGCCCCTGATATCAATTGTGAGTATACGTGGAATATATTGATATACAAATATACACCACTCCTAGTGTTGGTAATTTTTTCAAATTTTATACACATACCAGTGAACATGACTGTGCCATCAGGTAGACAGAGCCCACTAGAGACACTGTGGTGGCTCCCACACAAACTCTTCCCCCTCTGTGTAAATTTGCCATCTGTACATAAAACTAGTGATAGGTCTCAAACAGTCATTAAAGTGGATATCCTCCTTATGAGTCCTTTTAATATTACAGGCCAAGTGACTATGAGATAAAAGTCACATTTTCAACTGATATCCCTGGATGGAGGAAAACTGACTGACAATCAGTTTGATAAGCTGTGATTAAACTGAGACAGAGGAAAACATGAATGGAAGAATAATGGTCAGCAAGCTCATTACTCTACATTAACATTCACGAGATGCTTTGTACAGACCGTTTATTGTTGAGTGAGAGTGTGTGGAGAACAGAATATGGGGGTAATATGTGTGGACACATTTCCAGGTGAACTGTGATTTCCACAGGACATGATCTGCAGGCGAGGAGAATCTGTGTAACATCTCCTTGGGATCCAACACGTTTGCAGACACATACACTTACACGTAGATCACAGTATACATTATGTTAGAAAGGAAAACTAAGCCTGTATGATCCCACAGCTACACTCTGTCATTCAGGGACCTCTAGTGGTCACATAATGCTATAGTTTCAGTCAAGCCAAACAGGGAGCGCTGTGACTCAGTGGTCACAGCGCAGCTGCCTCAAAGGCCAGCTTTCATCCACCTAACCAAACCTTTACTCCTGCACCGTCACCTGAGAAAGAGTAGCTGCTCATTTTACAACAGTTCAAGAGCTTGATGGAGATAATATAATACACATATGTGTCTGATAATCACGAACTCGGCGTCATATTTATCCCAATTGCTATTTAAACTGTTCTTTACTGTAACTCAGCCTGATCAGAGCAGTGTGAATATCTCTCTCTTTCTCTCGCTCGTGTGTGTGCGTGCGCACAAAAGCAAAGCTGACGCGTGTCCACTGCGCTCCTCTGCCCAGCAGGTGGACTCAGAGGATGGGGTCTCTCTCTCTCTCTCTCTCGACCCCTGGCGGAAGAAACGCCACGGGGAGCGAGAGAGAAAGAGAGAGAGAGAGTGTGTGGGAGAGACTGAGAGATGGACAGATGACTCAAAAAGGAGATGAAAAGGAGAAAAATGCTCACCGCGACCGTACACATCAAACAGCGGGAGAATATTCTGGATTTTTCTTATTTTGTCCTCTCTGTTCCATCCAAACGTTGTTGGTGTGACAAACAGGGAGGGGGGCGTGACTGGCATCATTAAAACCTCTGATACCCCCACAAGCACGCGCACACTCAGACACGCGTGAACACACGGAGGGAGATGTTTACAGCTTTGACCGTTTGGACTCCACTGAGCGGAATAAGGCGAGCGCAGCGTTCACGCGGCTTCAGACTCTGACGGACTGAGTCATTTTCATTTTTAGTCATTTTCATTCTCGTTCGGCTTCAAAGTTGGAATCTGGGACTGAATCGTGACAGCATGGATTTGTTCGGCGCGCGTCGCCTTCTCGGGATCCGGTGCTGCTGGAAGGTTTCCGTTCTGCTCAGCGTTTTCTTTCACAGCTGCCCGAGCTCCTTGTTGGACTGTCCCCCCACCTGCACCTGCTCTCCCACTGAAATCTTCTGCAGTAAGTCCGACAACAGCCAGTTCTTCCCGCTGCTGTCCTTCCAAGGCACCGGGAATGCTGGGAATAATACCGGGAGCATCGAGGATCTTTTCCAGAACATCACCTCCATGTGAGTGCTGCTTCTCTAGATCAAAGCTTTAACGATATTTAAGAGAAGTTTTGTCCTTTTAATTGGTGAATTTATTATAGTATTTCTTTTTTTTTTTTTTTTTTTAACAAGTGGACTAAAAACCCACGATAAGATCCAGCTACACAAATGAGTGATGGTTCCTCGGTTGGGGCAAAAAGGCGAGATTCCTGGTTCAAACAGTTCTGGTGTTTTTCTTTTCATAAAATAAAATTGAAATCACAGAGTTGTTCAAAAAATGGGAACTTTTTAAAAATCTGGCAAATTTTAAATATAATACTTAAAATATATATAAAAAATTTTAATAAAATAAAAATAAAATAAAATGATTCTTCTTCTTGTTAATGATACTATTAATAAATATTACTATGAATAACAGCAACATCAATAATGATCCAGATGACTCAGGGATCCAGGCTCAGAATACCTAAGAATGATTATGCAAATAAATGTCCCACTTGACTCAAATAATAAATGTACCTGCTTTATTCAGGACTTTATAATGAACCATCTTAAAGATCCTCTTAAACATTTTTGAGAAACGTCAGTTCTTTCCAAAACTTCCCTTCATCTGTGCACATGTGCAGTGTAAGGTTCCTCACTTTCGGGAACTTTACACTGTGATTAATGGTGATGGTAAAACCCCATCAGAACAAGCAGAGCTGGCAGGTCTGGAGTTACTTTAAAAAAAATTACATTCTGTTATTAATTTCTTGTAAAATAAATGAGTAATCTAAACGTAAAATAATTGAGCAGGTCTAAAAAGATTAGAATGGTGATGAATATGGTTTATCTCACATGAGGAGGCTTGATCTTTGTCTGTGTTTAGGGTAATATACAGGTCTTTGGTATGCCACAAGTGTTCAAAGTGTTCCAATTCTGAACTGATCTAAAAGATCTGAATGAATCAATTTATATAGGAAATGGAAATCTGAAATGCATGAATATATTTGATACTTTTAAACATAACCATCTGTTGATGGAAAGTGTGGCTCTCCCTTAGCTGTTCCTGCATAACATTGCTAAATGCCATGGTTTTATACACTAGGAAACAGTCCAGCGTGAGAGGTAATAGGTCCAGATATTTCCAAATAGCTTTTTTATTGCATTATAAGAATAGTCATGACTCAGATACTATTAAGCAAATTTTAGTGCAGAAGTCTGTTTCTTTAAGATGAAGAACCAACCAGCCATCCAGATATCCATGAAAAATGTTATCTGGGCAGATACTGAAAACTGACCACATCAGACCACAAGTGAATTTTTCTCAAAAACTTTCTTCTTGCTTTGGAAGAGAGTGGCAAACAGTCCTCAGTATATCATAAGGTTTTAATATAACTAAATTTATATTCATTTCTTTGGTGAGGAAATGTTGTGGGATGGGGCAGCTGGAGGCAGTTCAGGTTGTCTGCTAATCAGAAAGTCAGTGCTTCAATCCGGCTTCTTCAGTCCGCAATTCAAGGTGTCTTTTAGCGAGATACTGACCTCTAAATATTTCGAATACGTCAAATAGAGTGAGAGTGTGTGTGAGATTGTTAAAAAGCTCTTAAAGGCATTGACTAAATAATAATAATAATGATAATAATAATAATAATAATGGATTGCATTTAAATAGCGCTTTTCGAGACCCTCAAAGCACTGTACAATTCCACTATTCATTCACTCTCGCATTCACACACTGGTGGAGGCAGCTACAGTTGTAGCCACAGCTGCCCTGGGGCAGACTGACAGAAGCGAGGCTGCCATATCGCGCCATCGGCCCCTCTGGCCAACACCAGTAGGCCGTAGGTGAAGTGTCTTACCCAAGGACACAACGACCGAGATGTGTGTGTGAGCGGGTTAATGTGGCCTTTTGTATAAATAAATAAATGTAGCACTCTGTCTAAGTTTAGGGATAGTGTTTAGTTACTGGTCTGTGACTAAACCAAAGTCCAGTCTTCTTCTGAGCCTGTAGTCTCTTGTTCAATATTGCTCATGCTCGTCTTGGTCGCCTGCTTAGTTCAGCATATGTCATGGCTGCATTTGTCAAATCACACTGACTTTCGCTGTCCAGTATGTTTCCTTACTGTGAATCAATCAGTCACCTTGCCCAGGAGGTTGACCAGATCATCCATTAGCTGGAAGGGTGGTGCTTTAAATCCTAAGTCATTAAATCAAATATATGTTGAAATGTCCGTGGGTGACATACTGAACCCCAAAATGGTGTGGTCAAAGTCCTAAGGGTGAATGTGGTTGTAGTGTGGTTGTAGTGTAGTGTAGTGTCGGGGTTAGTATATAAATGGCCGTCATTTTCCTGATGCTCTGATAATTTCTTCCTCATTAACTACAGATTGGTTTTATCTGAGAAGATGTGGTGTCCAAAGACATGCAGCTTGTGGGGATAGGTTAATTGGAAAATCCAAATTGCCATTAGGTGTGAATGTGAGCGCGAATGGTTGTCTGTCTCTGTGTGTTGGCCCTGCGACAGACTGGCGACCTGTCCAGGGTGTACCCCGCCTCTCGCCCTATGACAGCTGGGATAGGCTCCAGTGCCCCACCGCGACCCTGAAAAGGAGAAGCGGAAGCGAATGGATGGATGGATGGAGGATGTGGTGTCTTCTCTCCTTGTCATATTCTTCCAGAGCCTCTTTGAGAACGTGGGTTATGCATAGTGGACATCCTGCTTTGGGAGTGGCACTGCAGTTACTTTGATCAGAAGATCCAGATCATTACTGCCTCTTGTCTCCTGTAGTTGTCAGGAGTGCATCTGCTGCAGCACTGACAGTTTATATTAGAGCTTCGCTATAAACCCTTTCCTTTTAATATAAAGTCCACTCTAGTATTAGGCAATCGTAAAGTTGCACATACACATACACGGGTGCGCACAGGCTGTGGTCCATCATGTTGTTGTTGTGGACTGAAGTGGACCTGACTGTCACAGCATCTGTAGGTTCTTTGTTTTATACTCTCTTATGTAGCCAACAAAACACACATCTTGTACACACACTACAGTAAAACACACAGTAATTAATAAGAACGGGAAGAGTTTGTAAACTGTGGCCAGTCTACAACAAGATGGCAGAACACATTGCTGCATGCACAGATTATTTTGTGAGCACAAAACCTCACTTCATTATTAACCTGGTTTTCTGAAAAATTATTACTGATCAAAGGAGCTGCTGAACATCGAATTCCCTCCTGCTTCTTCAACACTGATCGCTACACCCAGAAAAATAAGAGAACCGTGTAAAAAGCAGTTTTACTTGCAATAATAATAATAATAATAATAATAATAATAATAATGATAATAATAGCCATGAAGCCTAAGCAGAATAAGTGAAGCATGTGTAGTGTCAGATGTCAGCTTCATTGTTCCGTGTGCTCATCAGCACAATAGTGGAAAACTGGTTGAAAAACACAGGATTGGTTTCAGTTGCGTATCCCACACAGTTAAGTGAGGAGTTGAGTTTTAACATGTAATAATATGAGATAAAGTGTGTGTAAGTACAGGAAATAAAGTTTATTTGAAGTCATGTCAGGATCTTAACGTGAATAAAAGCATCTTTTCATTTCTGAAAGGAGCTTCGTTTAACTACGAGACCACCAGCATATCCTGGGTGGTTACGGTAACTTGATCAATAAAATGATCAAATTGGCACAAATCATTATGAATAATTGTATTTATTGTGTAAGAATGTTCCTTTTAGTAGGTTTGGGTTATCTTTAATTTGAAGTAAATTCACGATTTAATATATTTGGCTTTGAATTTAAATTTTTGGGGGGATAATTTTTACTTTGGATTTTTGTCTATTTAATTTTAAGTTTAATTTCAGAGAAAAGTATTTAAGGTTTAATATAATTCGTTGCCACTAAATTATCATGGTTTCTGGCACTTTTCCCCCTTTAGCAGACATTGTTTAAAGTTACAATAAATTCAGTGGATATATATAGTAGATTTCTGAAATTTATGATGATGGAAAAGTGCCAGGAAAATCAACCAAAGACTAATTTAAAATCATTAATCATTTGATGTGAACAAACCAACATGCTGACTTTAAGAGCTGTATTCATTAAACAGTCATGCTGACAATAAACATGTGACTGTGTCCTCTTTTTCATGTCTTTATGTATTTAACTGAGCTGTTTTTGAAAGACATTATGACACAACATCAATACCTGAGGATCAATACTGTGCTGACATCAATATTAAAATGCTGTCATTTATGACCATGAAGATAAAGTCAATAAGTTCTTCACTAATGCACTAACTGAAATTACAGATTACGCAGAGAACAAAGAGATGTCTGATATGTCACAGCAAGTCAGAGAGTAAATAAAGTATCTGTTATCTGGAAAATAGTTTTTTTAAAATTGAATTGTGATTTAATAATAATAATGATAATAACAGTAATATCTTGGCATGAGTAGGATGGATTAGGCTTCGAGGACTACAGACTGGAATGTACAATGGGACCCACATAGGGAGTACAGTTTAAATGTATCAAATTCTGTGAACATACCATCTTACCAACCATGGCTGTAAGACCATTTAAAACAATTAAAAAAAACCAAAAAAAACTATAATTTAAGATATTATTATTATTATTATTATTATTATTATTATTATTATTATTATTTTAAGAAGAAAACCTGAATTTCTGAGGATGGGGACAAACTGAGGAGAGCATAGTACGACCTAAGGGTGAAACTGAGGACTCCTGCAAGAGGAAGCTGAACAGTATGAGCAGAACAGTGTGAGGGATGTGTGGAGTGAAATGAAGAAAATCACTGGTTTTAAGGTGACGGACAATAACTGGCACCAGCAATCGGCAAGGAAATCTGAAGGGAGCAGAAAAGCTGAACAATTTTTAAAACACTTTTGGTTCACAGCCCTCTGCTGCTTTTCCCCACAACACACTCTACACACTATGGCCCTTACACACATTCATTGCCTTCAGGGGTATTAAAAAAATTAGGCTAGATTAATGCTTGCCATGCCAACCCAGTACACACTCACAAAGGATAGTCTCTGTCTCCAGATATTCACTTCCTGATTAAATAAAGTTTTAAAAAAAGAAGTGGATTAGCAGACTCTGTTTCCTAAGTACACCGAGCTCCTTTAATGTAAAAAACATGGCTATTTTCTGTCAGTCAGTTGTGGTGTGTACACAGTGTACTCACCAACAGACTAATAAACTGACCAGGACAGCTTTTCTGTGATTGGTTGCAAACTGGAGACTTCTGAAGTTGTGGTGTAAAGGAGGTCACTGAACAAACTGTTATGCATAGATAGTTCTGATCACTACCAAATAGTTTTACTATTGTACACCATGTTTTCTTATTTATTTATTTATTTATTAAATTTTTATTATATTTCAAGTTTTAAGGTTAAGTCAAGTAAAATAAACTAAGCCATAAAAATGAACTGAATTCGCTCTTCTTGGAAAACCGTCTTACATAATAGGAGCAAAAAGAGTTCTGACAGTGTTGTATCTCCTGGATGATGTGGATTTAGTGTGTGTGTTTCTGCATATTTAAGTGTGTAAGTGAATGAGGGTGTGTCTGTACGCCTTTAAAGGAGTATGTGGCGGCTGCAATAAACAAAGGCAGCATCTCAGCATTCTGAAGTCTGCCCGGTGTTTTAATGCAACATTTTTGTGCTGAAAACAGACATTATGTTGGTGTAGATGTTAATAATAGCTAAGTGTCCAACCCAACAGCCCTGAGTCAGTGGCTCAGAGTTTTACTGATCCATGTAGAATTTTATTGGCCTGTGGAAAAAAAGCTTTTATTTTTGAATTTTTAAAATATTAAAACAATTTAATAAACGTGATATTTACATTATTATACCTTATATCTGAAAAATGTTTCAAAAGCTTTGAAATAAATATGGTCTAGTACACCCAATGCCGCCGTTTATACTCACTCCTCCTTTTCTGCTTGCAGGTATCGCTGCCATGTAAAATGCAATTAAGCATGCAAGCTGCCCAATTTAAATATTTTATTAGACTAGAATTAACAGTTCTGTATATTTTAATGTAACTTCTGTAGCTTTACTGTAGATTTTTGCTGTGTATAACAAATGAAGTTCACTTTCACATTACTTCACATTAGAGCTTATTAAACAGGTGGTTTGATGAAGCTAGCTTTTTCCAAGTAAACATTTTGATGGTGATAGCTGTGCTGCTCATTGGGGAAAAAACTTTTCTTTCACTCCGCCTGAAGTGACTGTCTCAGTAACAGCTCCGCGTCTTTGCTCTTTACAGGGTGTGTGCAGACACACTCTGGCTCCATGTTCAACTATGACGGCATGATTGTCACTGCTGCCGTTTATCTGTGTTATCCATCTTTTTGTTTAAAAACTGGGGGCTGCATGGGCCTAATGTTGTCAGACTTTTTATTCACACACTGCTCCTTGATGCATGTCTAATGCACATCTCTTTTTAGTTGCAATGGAAAATGAAATGATTGCATTCACATGATGATAGAGAGCTGTCCATTTAACAAAACATCAAAGCGAAAACATTGTGTTGAGGATTCTTTATAATTGAGTATTTCCAATTACTCGATAAACGGTTGCAGTCCTATATAGTTCTATTCACATTTTGTTGCTGACCCTTGTGCTGCTGTAATGTGAATATCCTCAATATCCCCTTTGTGGGATTAATGTCTAAAAAAGTCAAGTCAAGTCAAGTCTATATATAATGGCTGCAGTAACCACTGCAGTCTCAAAGTGAGATGGAAGGAGGTGATTCAAATATATTACGTAAAAAAAGGTAAATGCCATCCATCTATTTTCTTTCGCTTATCCAGAAGCAGTTTGTGATGCCCAAATCTCCCTCTCCCCAGCCATCTCCTCCAACTTATCTGGGGTAACACCTAGGCTTTCCCAGGACAGCCGAGATATGTAATATCTCCATGGTGTCCTGAGGCTGTCCCAGGACACCACGGAGTCCTCAATCCAGGTTGGTCCTTTCAAATTCTCCTCCCTCCAGTTAGCTGGGGATTCCAAATTGGCACCAGCCTGCATTCTGTGTACCTATGGAGAAACGGAAAACAAAGGCAGGGAGAAAACAAACAGTCTGCAAGACATATGCCCTTACAAGTCCAAGCAAGATGAGATCAAGATCATAGGGCACATGACAGTGCATCAGCCAAGACTCAGCCTGTACAAGTTCCTCGGGCTATGGGTGGACAAAAAACTGAACTGGTCATGCAACACACTGCACCTGTATAAAAAAGGCCAAAGCAGACTGTACTCCCTCAGGAGACTGAACTACTGCAGGAAGCTCCTGAGGATGTTTTACCAGTTAGTGGTTGCCGGAGTACTATTCTATGTTGTGGTGTGCTGGGGGAGCAGCACAGCAAAGAAGGACTCATCCAGGCTGGAAAAACTAATCAGGAAGCCTGGCTCTGTGGTTGACATGAAGCTGGACGCTCTGGTGACAGTGGCAGAGCAGAGGACATTAAAGAAACTGCAGGACATTATGGAGAAAGCCGGGCATCCTCTGCATATGGTCATAAACAACCAGAGGAGTTTGCTCAGCAACAGGTTGCTTCTGCTAAAGTCTTGGAACAACAGACTTAAAAACTGCTTTGTCCCATCAAATTGACGCCATGAAATTGTTTATCTCCTCGCTGGAGGGGAGAGGGAGGGGAAACAGGAGGACAAAGGAGGGTGGGAACAACCTCTTGAAAGTAGCAAGGTGGTCAGCCCAATGATTGAAGTGCACGATGACCTCATAAAGATATACTCTGCAGTTTGGCACATCACACAGTGCTTTGTTTACAAGCTTGCCAATATCCTTTCAACATGTCAAGTTTACTGATATATGTGGCAGGTCCAATGTCATCAATGCAGTCAAGTGACATTTTGCCTGAGCTTGTGTCAATAGGTTCTTGTATGGATATAGTGACTTGATTAGTACTAAATTTGGAATCATGTGGTAATGATAGCCAAGAATTTTCTCCCCAGCAGCTCTTAGAAGCCTGTGTGGAGGGTTGCTGAAAACCAGCACTGGACAGCTCTGCTGACAGTGTTTCCTCCTGCTAAATTCAAAGTAATTTTAGAGAACAGCTGATCCCAGGCTTTGTGGGTGTGTAGTGGTTGCCGTGGCTACTTTGGCTTCAGCGCTTGGAATTTGTTTGGACCACAAGCCTTTTAAATTTAATTTTAAGTCAGACCACAATGCTGTATGTAATCTTGTGAAAATATTTCCAAAGTAGTGAAATAAACAAATTTGCCTTGTTTGGGGATTTGTGTTCAGTTGTATGGGTGGATTCTTGAATCTTAAGACTTTTTAGTGAAAACACTATGTTAAGTGATGTTGATGACCATGTTATCATGACTCATACAATTGAATGCCACAACTAAAAACATATACCGTGGCCTATAACTTTTCTCGAGATTATGTGATGGAGATGTATCTGAGAATGCAAATGGGTATTAAATGGTCTTCAAAATGACTGTGATATTCAATTTGCAGCAGTGTGATAATAGATAAGATAAGATAGATCTTTATTGTCACTGTTACCAGAACAATGAACACAGTTTGGCATCTCTCCATTGGCAGCTTGTAGGTTTTTACATTCACATTCTTCAGATAAGAGAATAGTATAAATAAAGATAAAATAAGTGCAAGTTACAGTCCAGAGAATTCATGCATGTTATTTGTAGCTCCTGTCTTATGTCTTGCCCTGTCTATCCAGGCAGCACTTTTGCCTAAAATAGACAAAGTATTCCCAGGAGTAAGAACATGACTATTGTGAGCTAAATGCAAAAAAAGGCAACTTCAGATAATGTTCTAGACTAGTTTCCTCTAATAGTCATGTGTGAAAAGACCTTTAGAGTCTTGTTAAGCTGGTGAAGTCAGATGAAGTCTAAACAAAATCTTTAAATTAATACTCAAAGCAAATGTATCTTTCTTTAGCATACTGATGACCATTTACATTTACCTTTACCATTTACTGTGTTTTAAACATTTGTCTTCTGCTCTTCAACCCATAATTTAGAGCTTTTTAATTATTAATGGAAATTATTGATTTAAGTCATTAATCCCCTCTTCTGCTTTTTTGTTTTTCTTACTCTGTTATGTGATCACTACCTGTCATCAGGTAAGATAATTGACACTCATGTCAAAAATGAAAGTAAAACAATGAGCAATGGATGAACCCGTAATATTTTGGTGTCAATCGGGATGAAGTTTTTTAACTTTGTGAGTCAGGACTACAGCGATGGTGGATGATATACTCTGAGATGTTTCATTGGTAATTGATATCTAATGCTAAAAAAAGACCGCTGCCATTTTATATCACTTTATTAGTGATGGGATTTCCAGCTCTTTTTAGAGAACCGGCTCTTTCGGCTCGGCTCACTAAAAAGAGCCGGCTCCCATCCGGCTCTTCAGGTTGTTTTGTTGCTTTAATTAATTTATTATTAACAACAATATAAAATTCTGCACAAAATGAATTACTAATGTAAAAAATGTGGTTTTATTTATATATGTTTATATATAAATACATACGGTGTCCCCTAGAGACAAAGCACGTACAAACTCCGAAGTACGGAGTTTGTTCGTGCTTTGTCTCCCATATAAGATGGGATCACTGTGCATGTTTCTGATGGAAATGAAAGACACACTGATGTATTACATATTATATAAACAGACTGATTTTTTTTGCTAAATTAGCTCTAACAGGACAGAGGTAATGAAAACATATAACATCCTTGTGAAACATGATATAGAGATAGATTAACTTACCTTAAAATTCATACATGATATCAACATCTATAATATGTACACTATATTGCATTTATCTTAACATGAGTTGGCATCTTATTCTTAATCCATTAGGTTTAAAAGGATGTCAGCCCACCCTTTGCAGCTATAACAGGTTTAATTCTTCTGGGAAGGCTTTCCACAATGGTTTAGGAGTGTGTTTATGGGACTTTTTGGCCTTTCTTTCATAAACATATTTGTGAGATCAGACAGTGATGTTAGACGAGAAGGCCTGGCTCACAGTATCCACTTGAATTCATCACAAAGTTGTTCTATAGGGTTGAGGTCAGGACTCTGTGCAGGTCAGTCAAGTTCTTGCACACCAAACTGACTCATATGTTTATGGGCCTTGCTTTATACACTGGTGTGCAGTCATGTTGGAACATGAATGAGCCATTCCCAAACTGTTCCCACAAAGTTGGGAGCCTGACATTGTCCAAAATGTCCTGGTATGCTAAAGCATTAAGAGTTCCATACACTGCTAGTAGAGAGGTGAACTCCTGAAAAACATCCCTCACACCATAATTCCACCTCCACCAAACTTTTAACTTGAGACATTGGGGTTAGTATCTTGCCCTAGGATATTTGTCATGCAGACTGGAGTAGCCAGGGATCGATAGTAGATGACTTCTAGTCGTCATTACTTTTTCCTTAAGTTCACTGATGAGCACTGAGTGTTTTAATTTTTAAGAATATGGCTTAATCATTTATTTCTTACAGTTTAAGCACAGAGAGATTTAATTCACCGACTACAGCAGCATCCTTTTTATGATTTAGAAAAAAAATAGACATACTCGTGCAGTTATTTCTTATTCTGAGATATCACGGGGATTAAATGTGTAATTGAAGTTTAAAATGACAGACAGGGAAGTTTCCGATCTTTCCCAGCTGGCACTGTATGGATGATCAAAATCTGACGGTACCTGTCTGTGTATATAATTACATCAATTTTCACAACGCTGGCTGAAATTCAGCCCAAAAAAATGTCAGCGCCTCCGTCGTGTTTTACAGATGGCTACAGACTCATTGTTCTACCTTTCTTTTGAACACCTCTGTACTAAATAACAAATTAAATTTTTGAACCAAAAGTTGAGAAGTGTTTTTGAGATGTATATGCTTATTTGTATATTTTGCACTTTATTTATGCTGATATGTGTGAATAAATAACAATTCCACAATTTTAAAAAATCTCTGCCCTGTTCGACCCATTCAGCAAAAATCATGGTTATGATATGGCATGATTCAGCTTTCTAACAGGAAATAAAGGTATATTTAATGTATCAGTGTACACTTTATTTTATCACAAACATACAATTGATCACAGCTTGTAAGTGTTCTTTTTAAAGTCATGTTAAATACAATTTTCTTGAGTTTTTACTGAAGCTCGCTATTTGAATTCAATTCCACTACTGTAAATTTAGAATTAAAAATATTTCATATTATAATACAATAAATGTAATGCATATTATATTAGCTAATGTAGTATATAATACAACTGTGGTTTTCTAGCTAATACTAAAATAATAATAATAATGATAATGGATTGCATTTTATATAGCGCTTTTCGAGACCCTCAAAGCGCTTTACAATTCCACTATTCATTCACTCTCACATTCACACACTGGTGGAGGCAAGCTACAGTTGTAGCCACAGCTGCCCTAGGGCAGACTGACAGAAGCGAGGCTGCCATATCGCGCCATCAGCCCCTCTGGCCAACACCAGTAGGCGGTAGGTGAAGTGTCTTGCCCAAGGACACAACGACCGAGCCTGTCCGAGCCGGGGCTCAAACCGGCAACCTTCCGATTACAAGACGAACTGCCAACTCTGTTGTAGCCTAATAATCATGGTTTTTCAGTCCCATGGGGACTGATTTTTTAGTCCACCCCCCCCAAAGCTTTTGCTGTGCAATTCCTGGGCAGGGAGCAAGCTCACACTATCTATGTCCCAGGAAGCACCTGGCACTGGTCTTTCTGGGAGTTTCATCCTTCTACACCCTAACAGTCGGCAGATAACATAGTTAAGCAGCCTACAGCAGATCATATTGACACATATGTCCTTCACCTAAGACAGGGGTAGGCAACTCCAGGCCTCGAGTGCCGGTGTCCTGCAGGTTTTAGATCGCACCCTGGGTTAACACACCTGAATCAAATGATTAGTTCATTACCAGGCCTCTGGAGAACTTCAAGAAATGCTGAGGAGTCATTTAGCCCTTTAAATCAGCTGTGATGGATCATGGACACATCTAAAACCTCCAGGACACCGGCACTTGAGGCCTGGAGTTGCCTACCCCTGACCTAAGAGATAAAAGAAAATACAAACTTCTACAGTGAAATTCTAAGCACCTAAATCTAAACATGAGAATAAACTAGAAATTTTCCATCAAAAAATTTTAAGGTCACTTTAAAGGTAGAAAGCTTTTTAGGGTTTTTTAAAGGTGACATCACCCATGTTTTAACAGTTTAACAAAACATAAAAAAAAAACCCACTAAGACATATAAAACAAATGCTTCTATGAATGGGTGTGGAGTGGAATGAGGCATGTTATATAAAGCACTCTGCATGCTCAAGTACAGTAAGCACTGTAAAAGAATCGGTCCATTTACAGACATCCTAAGTTGACTGTTCTGTGCATACACCACATTGGTTCATTACTTGAGTTAGGTGCTTTTTTATGCTTGGGTGATTCAGAGGTCAATGATAAATGAATTACACAATAATAAACTGAGTGAAATAATAATAAAGTGAGTGAAAAAGTCCAAAGAAAAACTTTGACAGACCTGGAGGACTGTTACTCAAGATCACTTGAATTATTTAATTAAGAGTCTGGCTCCATGTAAGTAAAATACAAAGCAATGGGGATTGCTCAAGACTTTTGCACAACACTGTATGTGCAATAAAAATGTGCTTTTTAAAACAATATATTGATATATACTTGTTGTAATTACATCAAATAAGAAGGGAAACGAATAAAGACTATTCTCTACTGCTCTTTCAGCTCCACACTTGGCAGTCATCATCCCTACGACCAAAACAGATGACATTCGGTCTGTGAATTTCTTTCCAAATTTGCTTTCCCTCTCTCTACGGCTGTGTCTCTCACACTTTGGAGGCAGAGTGTGTAGGAGGCTGCTGTAACATTGCAGTTCCTTCTGGCAAGCAAACATTGATGGTTTGTTTGTGACTTTTCAAACAGTGCCAAGTTGAGGAAGGAAAGAGGAGAGGGGTAGAAATAGAAAGGAGGACTAGAGAGAGGAGGAGGAGTAAGGACAGGCAGTAGTAGTACTGTTGGGCACAAAAATAGTTGGTTTGAACATTTTCTGTTATATTTAGTAACCTCGAGACTACAGTATGTGCATGCTTTACCTGGGGTTACATAATAGCACTACTGCTCAAAATGTGGTTGACCACTTTTTTAACTGTCTGCTGTAAATATGCAATATGGAGAGAAATGCTCAGAGATATCTGGACTGGTGTTGTGTCTAGCTGATCAATTTCTAGAGTGCAGTATTCACTGATCTCCACCAAATCTTGAACAAATATTCATCTCTTTAATTAAGTCTGTGTTCAGCATTTTCTCTTTCGTTTTCTATGTGCTATAGCTTTGTAATTACAGGACAACCAAAACTTCTTCTGCAGTTTTACACCTTTATTTCTTAAAATTAAAGCCAAAAACGTCAAATGGACACTTTTCATTAACGAAAGCAGTATTTTCGAATCTTTTGGAAAAACTGAGACAACCAATTGAAATTAAATGTATAAGTAAACTTTAAAATGACAGAAAGCAGAGTTTCACTGGTCCAGTCAGTCTACCATGGTGAGTCTCATCAACACCGGCTTAAATCAGTCTCAGTTCATCTAATATGGTGATACCCATAGGGATATAGAGACTCTGACCCGTTAGATGGAGAGCTGGTCCAGACCTCCTGTACAGGGGTAACTGGGATCTAACCGACTATTTAAGATCAAAGTGGGCTGTATGTGACCTACCATGTAAAATGAGTTTGATATCCCTGCTCTAATGTATTTATACCATGTCATATGGCAATCATCAGTTCAATCACTCTGCTCAAAGTTATCAAATATTTATTTTGCTACAGCAACGTTAGAATCATCAGTCAACCTAACATGTCACACTTCAGTGTCCTTGGACTGTGGCAGGAGGCCAGCATAACTGGAGGAAACCAACTGGGCTACAGGGCTAACTATCTGACATGTT
Organism: Neolamprologus brichardi; assembly: GCF_056152115.1. Classification (NCBI taxonomy): domain Eukaryota; kingdom Metazoa; phylum Chordata; class Actinopteri; order Cichliformes; family Cichlidae; genus Neolamprologus; species Neolamprologus brichardi. Next base: position 25,359,917 of record NC_142110.1, read on the forward strand.
ATAGAATAAACTAGGGTGACCATATTTTGATTTCCAAAAAAGAGGACACTTGGCTCAGTCATGAAGAACTTGCTTAAAGAAACATAAAATCGTCCCTGGCATTTTGACTAGAGACCGGCCCACCAGGTATTATAGGAAAAGCCATAAAACCTTTGAATGAAAACAAACGCTGTTGTGACAGTGATGTACAGTCTTGTTGTATATGTATGTATATGTATAAATATGTATGATTTCTATACATTTTACATCAGATAAAAACTTTGGTTGTAAGATTCTGATAATTATTTGTTAAAAGCCAGACATTTTAAATGAGAATAAGAAAGAAAAGTATTTCTTTGTGCCCACCTCTCCCTGTCAATGCCCTACCTGGCCCCCCTGGCAAAACTTTGCTAGATCCGCCCCTGCACAGTTACCAGCTGTCAGCTACATAAAAAAAAGGATCCTGGTGTTATTTGTCTCTCAGAAACAGTTCATAACTTCCCTTCAACTCATTCAAGCCACCTAAAAGGTAAACCTGTTTCTCCATCACCTGTTCAGCTCTGATGATTCAGTAAGGACATCTCCTGGTTTCATCTTCATGTTTCCCTCTCACCACATATCCAAACCGATATCATGACCAGCAGCTTTTACAGCAAACATCAGCTGATACTAGAAATTAATATTAAATAAATTCTAACAACAGCTGATCAAGCTTAAACGTGCTGCTGTTGTTTAGCGCGCCATTCGCTGGTTTCCTATTTCTGGCGCAAAGTGGGCGATAAACAAGAGAGAAAAGCCGATCAGCTGATCATTGATCAGTTTCATGATTGAAGGAGCAACAGGAGAGAGAGGGGGAGAGAACGAGAGGAGAAGCTGCAGCTGTGCAGCGTAAAGAAGCAGAATAACTCCAGCTTTGTCTTCTTCTATTCCAGCTGAAGTCCGGGACAAACTGTTCCCCCTCTTGCCTCCCCTTTCCCTCACCCACCTGCTGGCCTCTGTGGAAGCTCCGCCACAGCCACCACCAAACAACTGAGTTATTTTTACACATCGGCCAGCATCTGGCCAATCCACCACCTTTCATTGTTAATACGTTACAAAAAAAAAAAAAACCATCGGCCCATAAAACGAAAAATCACCATCAGATGGCCAGTCCAGCTATGGTCAGTACGAGGGAAATTTCTTTTGCAGTTCGTCTGAAAGATGGACTTGCGCTTTGGGATGTTTTAAACATCATTAGGTGCGTTGCTACGCGCTGTCCGTCCTGTCTGTGAGCGCAGAACAAGTGCTCACAAAGCAGCAGTTTGGGGGTGATGTCACACAAATTGGTCCTCTGTCAGAATATAGGAAAAGAGGACGGTTGGTCACCCTAGAATAAACAGCCCAACAAATCTGATCCATGAAATAAATTGTTAGATTATTACATATAAGAAATGTGTAACTTGTTACATTATACACCCTACTACAGTGTCTTGCCTGTATTCCTTTACAGACACATCGAGAATTGGACTGGTCTGCAGACCTTGAGGGATTTTGATATGGAGCTCTACACCGGCTTACAGAGGCTGTAAGTAGTAAGGCATTTTCTACAACATGTTATCACTGAAATGCCTGGCCAGTGAAATTTAACTTTATTCTTGGGGATCAGACCAATGCTTTAAAAACACTTGCGCAAAAGCAAATGTTTCCTCTAAAGAGGTTCAAGCAGCCCTGCACACTTCAAAGATTCACTGACCCAAGCATGTGGTTCTAATAATATTTGTACCCAGAGATATCCCAATCTCAGGAAAGAATCTGTTCACAATTCACAGTTTAGTCTACAGCAGATGAAAGGAAGCACCTCAGCATACTTTGGAGCTGGGCCACTTGGGAAGTAAACAATATTGTCCAGTAAGGCTGTTAGCAGTGCTTTGATACATAGTTGTGTGTTGAATTTCAAATCCTGTTTCTTATTAAATATCTTCAATTTGTTTTAATCTTTATGGAGTCCCTTAGTGTTTTCCAGCCTTTCCCTTCTGTGTTGATTCCCCCATGTTTAGTTCTGTGTCTGTTTCCCTCACTTCCTGTTTTATTGTGGTAGCAAAATAATTTGTGGTGCAGATTACGTGCAGAATTCAATGCATGCATGCACACAAATGGCTAGTCTAGAGTTGCCTTTGTCATTTATTTCAAATCTAGGTAAGAGAGGTCGTCGAGGAAAACAGCATTTAACAGTGCATGAATAGGTTGGTTTGCTTTCACCCCAATTGCTGGTGACTTACTTAAACCAGCTTTTCTTTGTTTTTTACTTTTACTATTGTCAAAGCTATTGGGACTTTATTTCACTGATTTCATTCAATTAGATATTTAATTGTAATTAGATTTATTTCCATAAATACAGGTAGACTAATGACATAAACATTCTTTCGCTATCATGGTTTTAGAATTTCCATAGGAAAACTAACTTAAAGTAACCTGCATAGCTTTATAGTTATTTTTCTTCCAACAATAGGTAATAGATGTGTTTCCTCCACGTGGAATTGTTCTGTTGGTATCAGAAATAGCTAAAGTTTTTCAAAATAAATGAAAGCAAAATCCTTAATTTTTAAAATAGAAAGGAAAACAACAAGGAGCTACATATTAAAAAAAGAGTGAGAGTGTCGCGATGTGACATGCTGAAAGTCCACAAGCTCCACAAGTTATTGTATTACAGGGTGTAGTCATTGGTTAAATTCAATTGAGTAATTACATCTGATAGGCAGTTGAGTACAAAATAGGGTAATGTGAAGTGAGAATTTTTCAGATTAGAGATTTTTACTTTTCCACAGAGTGCTTGTCCTAGGTCCAGCCATGGGCTGTCTAGCGAGCTTGATTTGATGCATTTTGAAGCATATAAGCAATCTATTGGATAAGAAATAATAATAAGAATTTGGTAGTTTTAAACCACCATTGTGTTTTGGCTTTTGTAGAGTTTTCAAACTTGAGATGTTTGAGTCCAGTGTCTTAAACCAGGCAGTAAATGGTTTGTTAGGGATCAGTGAGAACAAGTAGTTTATTTTAGGCAGAACCATCATTTTAATTGTGACGACTGATCATTGATTGCTATAGGTAAAGTTTTCCAAAACGTGAGATTATCTTCTACCATTTCTACTAGAGGGATATGGTTCAATCATACCGAGAGAAATTTATACCTAAATACCTAATGTTACCAGACTGTAGTGTAGTGATGGAAGTCTTCTGAAATTTACAGTTCAGAGGCAGAACTGTTGATTTACTCCAGTTAATGGAGTAGTCTGATATGGATGAGAACTTATCTATGAGTGTGATTGTCTTCAGAAGAGAGGTTTGTGAGTTCCCAAGAAACAGTAATGCATCATCAGCATACAGGCTTATCTTGTGGTCTGTATCTATTTATATCTACATTTTGTCGGATTGCTGCTGCTAGTAGTGTCGTGGAATTTTGTAAATAAAGTCTGCAACATGGAAAGAGCTGTGATCAAGCTATTTATTACTGCGCAGGCGAGCCAACATACATCAAACATCACAGTTCACAGTCATGCCAGCTCTGCCCTTGGGATGTCTCAGCTCCTCTTTCATACCCCTCCATACACAACTCTCTGCATCTTTTTAGTTACAACAGGTTTCTGTCCCACGGACTGTTGCTGGGCAGAGAGCAACTCCCATCTTGGGAGTTTCGTCCTTCCACAATATCGTTAGGCCTAGCTAAGCAGTTCTTTGCGAGGTCATACTGACACACACTTGCTTCATCTTAAGCAGGCAAAGGTTTATACACAAATCATACAGTAAGATTCTAAACATATAACTCTAAATGTGAGGATAAACTAGAATTTTTCCATAACAGTAGTTTGATGAAAATGACTAAAACTGAGGTTGAAAGCAGACAGCGCTGTCTGGTGTCCCTCTTTAGATTGAAGCTTTGGGAAGTAAGGTCACGTGCATTTGGAGAACTGCTTAGTGTTTTGATCCAATATATGAAGAATGAACCAAATCCAAATTTTTGTAGAACTGTTGACATCCTGTGAGAGAGCAAATTAACATTTTGCGCTCAAAGTTGATGTGTTAAGAACAGGAAAAATGGGCAAGCATGAGGATTTGAGTGATTTTGACTCACTGCACTGCGACGCTGCAGCAGTGTCGGTTCTGACAGAGGGTCCAGGGAGTTCATCCTCATACCTAATGGCAGTCAGGGTGCCATCGCCTAGCCTGTAGAGGTCTGTGTGTCCCTCCATGGATATGTCTTCCCAGACCGTTGCTGACCCACCACCAAACCGGTCATGCTGAACAATGTTACAGGCAGCATAATGTTAACCGCAGCTTCTCGAGACCCTTTCACATCTGTCACATGTGCTCAGGGTGAACCTGTTCTCATCTGTGAAAAGCACAGGGTGCCAGTAGTGGACCCGCCAATTCTGGTACTCTATGGCAAATGCCAGTCAGGCTCGACGGTTGTCTTATTGTTTCTCCTCTAGTGCACCTTTAATTTAATTTATACCAAAGAAGCTGAAACCAATCAACACCCCCCTCTGCCAATTAACTTACCAGATCAACATCCCAGAAGTTTGACTGACTTGATGCTGTACTAGGATAAAAAGTGATCATTTTATATCTTTGAGCTTATATAAGATGACAGTCCCCTGAAGCAGTACATATCGGCTTCAATTTTGCATAGTGGGAGGAAGTGGAGCCAGGTCGTCCATCTTTTGTACAGTCATTTTGCTTCACTGTTGGTGATCCTGAGGCCACCAAACCAAAAACCCTTTGTCACTTGGCCACACCTAAAATGTGGCTTTACTGTGCCTTAAAACAAACAACAGAGCAGCTTTTCACTGGCCTCCACATTGAATTTTTCTTCACTTTGTTAAATCATTACGATTTACTAGCAATAGGTTACTATAGTTACAGTTTTTTAAAGATTCATTTTTGGCCTTAAATTTTCATTTATTTTTTGGCAGGACAATAGTGCAGACAGGAAAGGATGGACAGGGAGCAAGTGAAATGATCCGCAGGGAATGTCCTGGCATGGGGACTCAGATCTGCAGTAGCTGTTCAGCATTTGGGTCGGCTGCTCAACCCACTGGGGTATACTGGTATTCAAATCATACTTGTTTTTTAATGAACCATAAAACTTCCAAACAAGAGACACAGCTGCTCTGTTCTTTCTGTGCATCTCTGACCAGTTGATTTTTTTCTTTTATCATCCTCCATTTCTTTCTTTTCTCTTCTTGTTATGCTAAACATTTGTTGTCTCCACAACAAGATGCAAGTTATAGATGAGATTTGTTTCATCCCAGCTGCCATACCTTCTGTATGCTTCTGAGTTCAAAATGACATACTGCTGTCTAAAATCAGTGTGTATCTTAACATGTATTAAGAGTTTGGTTAAGGATTAAGAGGCACTTCTAGGGAAATATTAGAAAGGCTCACTATCGTTTGGACTTTCCTCCTCAGAACCGTGGAAAAAAGAATCTTTCCATTGAACTTTTGTTGTGATTTCCTTTCTCTTTGGATCTAATAGAGGCCACACAAACACATGAGAAATCAATGGAAAGCCCAGGTTGTACTCTTTTTAGTACATCAAGACTTAGTAGGGTAGCTCAAATAAGTCAAACGATAGAGAACGAAAACAAATGTCCATCACAGAGGACATCAATGAATAGGCTGCTTCTCCAGAGGCTATTACTCTACAACCATTTCCATTAATGTTTCTCATAGAAAACACTAAATAGCCTCTATTATAGCTTTATTTCACAGACATACATAATACTGTGCTGATATATAATTTCCTATTAAATGATTTTCAGCATGTTCTTGGTGAGCAAATTGTTGTAAATCTGTTTAGTTTATTATTTAGTGGCTTCTAACACTGTGGAATAGCAAAGACCTCCAAAAACCCCCAAAATCAGTTACTTTCGATCACTTTTGTATCTTGATGAAATCTTTGCCTTAGAAAGTCAAACTGTGATTTCAAAAAGTGCATCTTCACTGACATTCTGTCACTCATTAGCTGATGTGCTTTCATGTTATCCAAAGCTCATCATAATTGTGTGCTCTGATTGACATTACAGTTTTGTCTGAATGCTTAAATCCTAACTGTGATTCTTATAGCACAATTTCTAAAACTATTAATACTTATCGCAAAACCACTCACTGAGTTTGCAAAACTAAAAGCACAAACACTGCTTTGCACTCAGTTTGCCATTTTGTAACACACACTTTGCAAACTTGTAGCTACAATCCACTGCACAGCACTCTTTTTGCACAACTGTAAACACAACTCACTGCTTTACACTCAATTTCCAAATGATCAACACACTCCTAGCAAAACTATACACATTTACGGCCATTATTTACACTATTTTGCCAACTGTCTGGCACACTGTCACATGTGAAAACTTTTTTAGATAATTAGTTCACTTTGCAATCAGCCCAAGCACTATAATACAGGTAAGCTCTGTGTGTGGAGTACAATGGAGGGAGCAGGAAGAGTGAGAAGTGGAGGAGGCCGAGGAAGAGGACGTGGAGGTGAAGAAGTAGGATGAAGAGGACGACAAGGACAAGGAGGAGCAAGAGGAGGACGAGGAGGGGGGAGAGGAAGGGTAAGAAGAGTAAGAAATAGAATTGCTAATGACATTAGAGCTACAATAGTGGACCATGTAATCAACCGTGGAATGACCCTGAGGGAAGCTGGCCAACGGGTTCAGCCTAACTCGAGCCGCTACACTGTAGCAGGCATCATAAGGACATTTTGAAATGAGAATCGGTTAGTACAGTCACTTTGCACTAAGATATGTAGCACTGCCATATGCCAATGAGAAACACAACAATACCATAGATGTAAAGATACTGAAATTGTTACTTTACAGAATTGCTAGACGACCAGATGCTGGGGCAGAGGAAGCATGTTCGCTGCAGACCAAGAAACCCATGTAATAATAATAATAATAATAATAATAATAATAATAATACATTTTATTTGAAAGCGCCTTTCAAAACACTCAAGGTCGCTGTACTTAGTAGAAATGTGGACTGAAGCTGACTTTACTCCTACACAGCACCCATGCTATCTTGCATAGATAGAGCGCTTTAGGTTGAAGTTGTAAAATGTTGCTTTTGTTGTTTCTTTCTTTGGCTTTTTTCTGACAAACGCAAATAATCGTCAATATCGCCATGTTGACGATTATTTGCAATCGTCAACATGGCGATTGCAAATAATCCTATACTTGGAAATAAACACTTGTGTTTGTTTTGATGTGTGTGAATAAACACCAGTACTTGAAGTTTGGATCCGTCTATGTTTACGGATCTATGACAAAAGTATGAGCTCAAACTGACATAGCCTACCTTGTGCACAGAGAAAGCAAAAGCCAGATGTGTTTTTTATTCATACCATCAGTGTGTAGTTGGTGCATTGTGTGCTTATTAATATGATGGCTTGTGTTAACTGTTGGATACGAAAATACCATTTTTACAAAGGTGTGGAGAGTTAAGCAAGGGTTATTCGCTTTTACAAGAAAACTACAATGTTTTGCTGATTGGGTGAAGAGTTTTCTTATTTGTGTGTAGAGTTTTGCAAAACTAGCCAATAGTTACAAAAAATGTGCTCAAGCCATCAGAAAAAACTGTAAATTCTGGACAACCTGTATGAATGCTTCCCATGCCACTCATTCAGCTGACTTGAGTTTCCTTTTTATCTCATCATTAAATATCAGATCATGGATTTTTAGAACCAGCAACAACACCTTTCTTAATTTTGGCCTCACTTTTCTTGAGACCAAACTTATTTCTTTAAATGTTGTAAATAACATTTGTTACAGTACAGGTGAAAGAGTCTGAGTAGCAAAATGTGCTAGTTGTTGGCCAGTGTAATTGACCTTTAAAAATAGTCAGATTTACTGCTGCCTCAATGGTTGGGCAGTGCTGCTTATTAACTCACACAGCCTACTTTTCCCCCCAGATTTAAAGTGGACCAGAATTGGCTGAAATCTTTTGCTACAGGTATATATATTACAGGTATATGCTAAATGTTGATTGTTGTACAGCTCTCTTCATACCCTTTCACATGACATATATATAAGTTAAGCAGAGAGCAAATATACAGATGTACTACGGGCAAAAATGTCAAAGGAGCTTGCAAAGAAAAGCGTCTGGACTTCTTTAAGTTGCTTGAAGACGTTCTAAGGTCAAATGGTGGAGAGTCCCAGATTTAAACCTAGTGGGAGTGTCCCCCCAAAGAGGGACAAAAAGACCCCCTGATGATCCTCTAATTGCCTGAGCCAAGGTGTGAAAATGGGTGTGGGTCCCAGTCAGCCAGAGTTTTGGGTGAGCTCATTGTGAAACCTGGCCCCACCTTATCATGCGAATTCCTGAGGTCAGATGGCCTAGGATGTGAGTGGAAAATGGAAAAGAATCCATTCATTGGAGCTGTTTCAAGCAAGAAACTCACTGTCAGAAATGGGATAATAAGTTATAATAATAATATACTTTCACTAATTTTCACATTTGTTGTGTAGTTGACCTGATTTTGATCCAACTATAAATCGGCTCGAGTTGCTAAGTTGTTATCTGCTCATTCGTTCATTCATTTGTAACTGTCTGTTTGTCAGAGTAACAGAGCTGAAAGTTATTCAAAGTGCTTTCTCTCTTCTTTGTGTGTGTGTGTGTGTGTGTGTGTGTGTGTGGTAGAACCATTATGAGGAGCAACCTACATACGATCCAGGCTCGCGTTTTCTCCAAGAACCCACACCTGCGCTATATGTGAGTATACACACACACACACACAAACTTGATTGCTAACACTGATACTGAAACACTTACCGTTTTTGGGCACATACACACCCTTTGTCCTGTCCATGCTGTACCCTGCACATATCGACTGTCTCCTTAACACAGTAACACAGGACACTTTTGAATTGGACTGACAGAGTGTATTAATGGAAATAAACATTGTGTCCCTTTAAAGTTTTTTTAGTGTTTACAAGCAGGGAACTCTATTAAAACTGAAGCACAATTAGTGGTTTGGTGAGCAGAACTTGTGAGAAGAGACAGAACTTAGACTGACACATGAAACAAGCACACACTCAGTATTGTGTCACAGACAGAGTGAATGACTGACCGCAACAACACCTGTCATTTCACATCTGTCACTTCTGAAAATAGCACATACTAATCACCAGTGCTTGTGTTTAGTATTGTACTCAGATAAGATTTCACTACAGTCACTACAGATATGCATTACTGTAATATATGCAGTCATCCATGGATCCATGAGTATAGGGAGTGTTGCACTGATTCCACTACCCATAAATTTCCCATCAGATGTAGATCACATGTAGATACATTAATATTACAGCTGTCCTTATTTATGTCTCAGGAGCTTGAAAAGAAAGCAACTGGACTTTTTTAAGTTTTGTGAAGATGTTTCACCTCTCATCCAAGAGGCTGCTTCAGTTCTAAAATCAGATGGTTTAAGGAGTGGCTGTTTGGTTTCGCCAAGGAATTGCATGCTGTGTGGACAAATGTTTGTGCATGTCGGAGGCATTTTCCATCTTTGTGGTGATCAGTGTTAAGGTCATTACTCAAAAAAATAATCTATTGCACATTACTCGTTACAGTACTTATTACTCTCCAAAGAAAGTAATTTATTACATATTACATTACTTTCTTGTTGCTTCGTAAAATGACCTGAGACATATTTACTATTTTATAATATAAACCTACAGACTATAGTCTCACATACCAACACAAATCCTTATACTATGAAGACACATACTCTTTCTCTTAGTATTTACGCATGAACACAAAGCTGACAGCCACAGCGATTCTACTTTAGAAACATGAACAGTTAGAAAGACAGACTGTTTAACACCTTGTTATTTGTTAAAGTTCAGGGTCAGACTGCTGGGCTGAGGTCAGCATTCACATATTAGTCTTATATGATCAGTTGTAGTGATTTTGACACTGTGGTAGTGTGTGCAGTACTGTGAGTGAAATAATTTTTTTTTCTAATTTCATGTAATTTTTATGCTCTAAATTATTTTAAAGCAGGAAATGCTGCCAGTAAGATCTGTGATTACTGGTTTGTATAGAGAAAGGCTGACAGGAATAAGGAGGGTTTTATAAAATGAGACCTGGATTTTTATCATCACTTTCTTTCTATTTTTACATCTATTGTGAATCACTGGGTACAGCAAAATACATCCAAAGATCACATTTAGGCTCTTTAATGCTGTTTGTCAAACAGCATTAAAGACTCATCAGAAATTACATAAAAAAATATGTATTTTATATTTCTTGCATGCTTTTACTCTCCCAATCCTGAGTGGAATACTGATGAGGTATTGGATCTCAGCAGCTATGAATAATAAACACTCTTACATCACCAGCTAAAAGAAGAGGAGAGGAACAAATAGAACCAAATCAAAGAATTTGTGACCACAGAAGAGAAAAACAGAGTTTATTGTTTGTGAGCAGTGGGCATTTTGGTTTGTTGTAGCAGGAAATGGACAAGTTGATGACACTTAAAACTGAATCCCATTTAAGAAGTCTAATTGTCATGTGCACTTCATTTACTCAGAATCTGAAATGAAAAGTTTTGCTGCACCTAGAACTTTGCTGGAGAAGATAGAGAATTATATTTCTTTTCTATATTGGGTGATTACAATTAGCTAAAAGCTACAGTTGTCAGATAAATGTACTGGGAATATTCAAGCGCAGTCCTCAACAGCAGGTTTGCAGTAAATACACTACCAGTCAAAGGTTTTAGAGCATCCCAAGTTTTCCAGCATTTTGTTGCAATTCAAGTCCAATGAATAGCTTGAAATTGTACAAATGTAAGTGGTGAACTGCCAGAGATTGGAAAAAAAAGAAAAAAGCTAAGGTTACCTAAAACTGAAAAATAATCTACATTTCAGAATTATACAAAAAGGCTTTTTTCAACGAACACAAAATGGGTCAACAATGTAAAGCTGTTCTGCAGCTATGAAGGTTTATCAAGTCTTGAAAGCTGGTGCTACTAATTCCTACAGGTGTTCCAACTTTTCAGGATTACTTACCACCCCCTCTGTCTGCATAAGGGTTTATGTTGGAACACACTGTGGTAGCATACCCTCATTAGTATCAATTGAACATTATTGTACTGCAGAACAATAGTTCTCTGTGTTGCTACAAAAATGGCAAGAAAAAGGCAATTAACAATGAAAGAGAGACAGACCATCATAACACTTATAAATGCAGGTCTTTCCTACAGAGAAATTGCAAAGAAAGTCAAGGTGTCATTGAGTCCAGTTTCCTTCACCATCAAAAGTAACTCAGAAACTGAATCAGAGGGTGAGTTTTTGAGAGTTAACAGCTTGCGTGATAGGTGGCTCAAAGCACAACAGCTTCAAGCACAGCTTAATAGAGGTCGTATTAAGCAAGTTTCATTGTCAACTGTCAAGAGAAGACTTTGAGCTGCAGGTTTGACAGGATGAGTTGCAGCAAGAAAGCCATTGCTAAGATGTCAGAATAAGACAAAGAGGCTGTTCTGGGCCATGAAACACCATCATTGGACTACTCAAGTCTTTGGTTCATCACGCAGGATCTTTGTACACCGTAGAGTAAGCGAAAGGATGGTTCCACAGTGTGTGGCATCAACTGTCCAACATGGAGGAGGAAGTGTGACGTTCTGGAGCTGTTTTGCTGGATCCAGGGTCGTTGACTTGTACAGAGTGAGAGCAGGGCTCGCAAAATCGCTAGCCCGACGTATAAAATATTATACTTTAATGTATAATATTGTAACGGAAACAAAACAGGAAACAAAAAATCAATCAAAAAATTGTTCTCTTTTTTATTCGGGCTACTTAAATTTATTTTGGGCTACCAAAAACTGAAGAGTCCCTGCCCGAAGGGCTACCAGGGATTTTGAAATTTTGCGAGCCCTGGAGAGGATCCCTGAACCAAAACAGCTACCACAGCATTCTGCAGTGCCATGCAATATCCTCTGATATGCACCTAACTGATCAGGGGTCATCCTACAGCAAGATGATGACCCAAAACATAAGTCCAAGCTATGCCAGAACTACCTTATGAAAAAAAAAGAACAAGACAGTCAGTTGAAAACATGGAGTGGTCAGCACAGTCTCCAGACTTAAACCCCATCAAACTGGTTTGGGATGAACTGGACAGAAGAGTGAAAGCAAAGCAACCTACAAGTGCCACACAATTATGGGGATTTCTGCAAAAGATATGGGAAGACATTTCTTAAGAATATTTGTTATTATTAATAGTTTTATTAATGTTAATATTGAATATTTATTTCTATTGTAGAAAGAATGCCACGGGTGTGTGCAGCTGTTAAATCTGCCAAAGGTGGTTTAGAATACATTTGGGTCTATAAATTTATTCCACAATTTCTCTTTTTAGCTCAAATTGCTTAATTGTACTATGCTTTCATTTCAGAGTGTAATGAAATGTTAAACTGTATAAATTTCAATTAAAAACTGGAAAAATTGGGGTGTTCTAAAACTTTTGACCAGTAGTGTGCATTCAGTGGGCTACATATTCTTCATCACTGCTTGTGATGTGAGTGGTAGTCTCTTTTTCAAACCGCCAGCTTCTCTTTTCTACTAATTTTTCTTCCTCTCCTTCAATTTTTTGTTCGTCTTTCTGTTTTTTTCCTTCTCTGCGTTTTCTTCCACCCTCTAATTTCTCAGCTGAAAAGGACAAAGCACTATCAGCTGCTTTAATCCTATCACTATACAAAAGTTCAGATGAAAGCAAGAACATGCTGCAGAACATCTGATTTAAGTGTGTGTGTGTGTGTGTGTGTGCGTGTGTGTGTGTGTTGTTGTTGTTGTTTTCACAGTTTTCTTATGGAAGCAGATAAATCAGATTCAAACCACTGCAGGGTGATTATTTAAATACCTGTGCTGTGTTCTATCAAAGGAGGTCAGGACAAGTAATCAATTAGTCCATTGACCATAAGCTCACTAGTATTTGTTTTCAACTGAGTTCAATTTTATTTATATAGCAGCGAGTCATAACAACAGTTGCTTCAAGGCACTTTATATTTTAAGGTTAAGACACTACAATAATACAAAGAAAACAGACAGAACCCCAAAAGTCATATACCCCCCTTTGAGCAAGTGCTTTGGTGACAGAGGGAAGGAAAAACTACATTTTAATAAGAAAAAACCTCCTGTAGAACCAGGGTTGGGGAGGGACAGCCAGAAGCAGAAAATTAGAGGTCATCTGTGTCTTTATGTCTTCAAGACATTCCTGCAGTTTAACTAATTGGTGTGTGTTATCTGGCTTCATGGATAGATAAAGCTATGTGTCATCTGCACAGCAGTGAAAATGTTATAACTTTTAATGATACTGCGTAAGGGAAGCATGTATAATGTAAATAGAACTAGTCCTAGCACAGAACCCTGTGGAACTCCATAATTATCCTTGGTTTGTTCACGTAAATGGAGAGTCCTCTTCACACACTCAGCCATAAGAAGATAAGAAGCCATAAGAAGACAGCCAGCAAGGAGAACATGCAGCTGTGGTAAACTCTAAATGCTGACTGTAACTCTTTGAATAAACTGCTCTTTTGTAGATGATCAGTTAATTTAAAAAGCCTTTGCTTTTTAAAAAAGTGGTGTAATTATTGCAACCTTAAAAGCATGTGATACAGATCTCTATAAAGATTGATCATATTTCAGATTAAAGAATGAATTAATGGTAGGATCTGGAGTCAAGTAGATATGTTAATGGTTTGGAGGAAGTAATTGAAGTGATTGAAAAATCACTGAGGAAAGACAATACAAGTAAATAGCAGCAGTTCTTTATTTTAAAAGTGGTTGTACCTAATGATATATCTGAGGAATGGCTGGTTATTTTCTCTATAATGGTTAAAATTTTAATTGTGAAGAAATTTGTGAAGTCCTTACTATTTCAAGTTAAAGGAATAAACAGCTAAACAGAGCTCTGATTACTTGTCAGCCTCTTTGCAGCACTGAAGAGAAACCTGGGCTTACTCCTCTAGTTGTGAGGGAGTGCTATGGGCTCAAATTGTGGTCATAAATATTTTGTACTTGTAAATCAGTTTTGTACTTGTAAATCAGGATTTATATGTGTAAAAAGAATTTGTGTGTGCGTAAAAAAGATTTGTGTGTGGACATAGCCAAAAAATGCGCGTGAAACGCTGCACTCAGGTTTCAACTTAAGTACGGATTTTGACCCTATTTTTCTTCCTTTCAGTTGATTGGTCAATGTCATGTCAATCACAAATTTAACTATTAAATTAACGAATCACAGAACAGATGGGTTTGGCTGTCGGAGGGGCGCTTTTTTGAACTGCAGGTCCTTGAAGGGTAATACAGTTTGAGGCTGGAGGATCTTTATATAAATATCCCATAAGGCTCAAACAAGCTACGTCCTTAAATTTTTGGTAGCTGTTGAAAGGGTACAGTTGTGGTATACCAGTGGTCAGAAACACCATTACTGTTCACATCTGCTCAAACAACTTTCATTAAGTGGGAAAATGAACCAGAGTCGATTTAAACTGACTAAACACCCTATGTGGAATTCTGCTCTTTTATGAATTTCACTTTTCCCTCGTGTTTTGCACTCATTACAAAACATCATGTAGAAAACCTAACATCCATGAGCTTTTATTGTCACGTTGAAGTGAGGTTTCTGACACTCTCTGTTACTTTCTCGTTCTCTTTCTTAGAAACCTGTCCAAGAACCCCATGTTGACCACATTGTCCTGGCAGATCTTTGAACATCTGCCGCTTTTGGAACTGTAAGTAGACCCATGTCTTTTTCTTAGTTCATTGCTGCTGACACACAGTAGACCTGAATACATCTGCAAGGAAATGGGTTGATGTCTTTTTCAACCGAGTTAATATGATCAGTGAATTGTGCTATGTCCTGAAATGGCACCTCAGTGGCATCTTTTCTACTCTGGACTCAAAGCACTTTAAACAACACACTTCATTCACCCATTTACAAACATTCATACAAGCAATTTTATCTACACCTAAGTGCTTTCTAGCTAACATTCATGCATTCAAACATTGCCCAAGGATATTTGGCATGCAGAATGGAGACTGGAGCAGCTAGGGATCAAACTACCAACCTTAAAGGGAACATGAAATGCTCCACACATACAGGCTAATATACACCCTTAAGCTCTGCTCTCAAAAATGAACAGTGTCTGTGGTTGGTTGGTTGTGGCTAATAGACTTACATTAGTTTGTTCGCTAACTAGTGACATAATCGATAACTCAAAGTAAGAATTCTTCCTTTTAACTTGCTATCCAAACATTCAATAAAACCATCAGCATAATAAACAAAGTGGAGACGATCATGTTCGTTATAGCTGCATTTTCCATTTCATGCCATAACCTGATGATAAATTTAGAGGTTTTCTTTTTGTTTGTTTGTTTTTTGTTAAATGGCCTGCTGAACTCTGAACATTGTAATGCTGGAATAAAAACTACTTCTTGAGTAGTTGCTGGATGAAGGACAGAATGCTATATAACCTCGAGATTATGATCTTTATTAACTGATAAAAATGTGCTTGAGTTTCTGTATAATCAGTTTTCATTAGTAATGTACTTTGTTGTATTGCAGTCTTTAGGATAACCATAATTTTTACTTCAGGTTAGCTGGGATAACTGATGGATGGAGGAAATTTTTCTGCAGTCATAGAAATGCTGAACATAGAGAAGGAAATGAGTTACACTGCAGATTAATAAAGGAAAATAAGAGCAATTTAAGTTTTTATATGATAGTCAGATTTACTTAATGAGGCAAATTGTTGTGATGTCCCAATCACAGGGTGATATACTAACAATGCACTATAATTTACTGTGTATACAAAGATGCAGGGAGGTCTTGGATGAGTTTGAATCTCAGTGACATTGTTTAGTTATTAGTTTATTCATAAGGGGTACACAGATGGTGGTACACAGAGACCCAGTTGCTTTGCTCTGCTCGGCACAGTTCTTTGCTTGGTTTTTCACTCATAAACCCAGAATTTCACTGAGATGAACTGCTGAAGAGTGGCATATCTTGTTGTGTGAAAGATTTTTCTGCGAACGTTCAACAAAAATAAATCCCAAAGGAAAATCTATGTGGGACATGAGTTCCATGGATTACCTTATTGTGCTGCTGTAGGAGGCGGTGGAGAGAAAGAAAGTAGAAGTGAGGTTCCTGAGCTTGAAGACAAACCAGGCTAAAGAAGGTTCTCCACAGACCAGCACTGTGTAGTATTTACATCACCCATGCCAGATTCTTCAGCAGTATGTTCACAGCTGTCGTTGATGTGGCTATGTACATTCCACCAAATTACAATAACAAGACGTACTACACATTGTGTGTGTGTGTCGAACAACAGTTGCTTCAAAGACAACAAGCTGGAAAGGTGAAAACATGAGTGATAGAAATAGTAAAAACACAATTACTGCCCTGTTTTATGTAAAGAACTAGGTGAATACTGTCACAACTGATAATTCTCTCCAATGGTTACCAAACAACAAGCAATGCATGGCCATAGATGTCAACTTGCTGTTTGAAAGAATGCAAAACATTCATCATGTCAGGAAATGCTAAACTCTGGTTCTGCCAAGAAACACCATTACTGTCTATTCGAGGGCGAATAGAAAACCAAAACAATTAACAAGCACTTGGCAAAAGTGGGAAGGAAAAAATTCCCCGTCAGATTTAAAAAAAAAACCTCTGGCAGAAGGTGCAGACATCTGATGCAAAAGACGCACTCTGGAAGAGAGACAGAAATTAATAATAACTAAGAGTAGAAAGAGGCAAGTAAAGAAGAAGCGCCCAGTGCATTATGAGAAAACCCAAGAAGCCTGGGAGGATTCAGAGTCACCTGATCCAGTCCTACCTATATGGTTTAGCAAAAATTAAACCTAATCTTAAAAGTTGAGAATGTGTCTCCCTCCCACGTCTAAACTGGGAGCTGGATCCACAAAAGAACAGCCTGAAAACTGAAGGGCAAAATATTTCCGAGCATTTTGAATACAAATTTTTCAAGTGATTTCAAGTGAAGGAGCTTCAAGAAAAACCTGATAATAATGAATTACAGTAGCCCAGCCTAGAAGTAATAAATGCATGAACTAGTTTTCCCCACAGCTGTCAGACTCCTGAACTCTGCCTCCTGACATCTGACCCATGTTAACACATGGACTGGACATACACACACCCACAACCACCTACACACACAATGGACAACTGTACCCTCATACACACAATAATTGTTATGTGATGGCTGCGTGCAGACAGGAGAAGGACCCAAAGTGCAGACTCCGGAGACAGAAAGTAACTCAAAACAGTTTTAATTTTAAACTCAAATGTAACATAACTGAAAATAACAAAATAGACTTACACCAGAGGACTGAGAAAAAACACACAGCTAAATAAACGGTAGATCGCGACAATGACAAACTGAAACACAGGGCTTAAATACATAGAGGGAGCAATCAGGGAATGGACAACAGGAGGGAAACACAGCTGGGGCAAATCAGAACTGACGAGACAAGGAAGCGTAAACTGAACACACTGAGATGAGACAGAAACCTTCAAAGTAAAACAGGAAACACAAAACACAGACTGAACAAAAGACACAGACTCACATGCAGGCACTACAACAGAGGGAACAGAGATGTGGGACCAGGGCAGACACAGACTGGACACGGGGATACAGCAGACAGGGGAGACAGCAACCAAGGATTACACAGAGACAAACCATAAGACATGACTCACGAAAACCCAAAGACTAGAAATTATAAATAATATAATAAACTCAAAAGCCCTGGGTCAACGACCCAGGCATCCTAACAATAATAACATAGACTGAACCACCACTCACAACCACTAGCACTTTATATAGCCTCTGTAGAAATTATCCACATATCTCACTTATCTTAACTGCACTACTGTATAGTTCTGTGTAAATAATCATTCTGTACAATATGATAATTTTTAATTCTACAACTGTTTATAACCT
Organism: Neolamprologus brichardi; assembly: GCF_056152115.1. Lineage (NCBI taxonomy): Eukaryota > Metazoa > Chordata > Actinopteri > Cichliformes > Cichlidae > Neolamprologus > Neolamprologus brichardi. The sequence continues at coordinate 25,377,891 of NC_142110.1, forward strand.
GCATAGTTCACATTTCTGTATAACTGTATATCTCAGATTTCTGTATAGTTTTTTTTAATTTCATATTCTGTATAGTTTTTCATATTTATATCCTGTTCATAGCCTGTACATAGCTTGTACTCACTACAGCCTGTACATACTTATAGTTATAGCATATTCATAACATACTTCATACCGTGTACATTATAACATACCATAATAGACCCATTTCTGTAATATACTCACATATCTATATTATTGCTAATATATATTCTAATATATCTATATTATGGCAAAAGCACTTCTGGATGGATGCAAACTGCATTTCGTTGCCTTGTACCTGTGCAATGACAATAAAGTTGAATTCTAATTCTAATTTGTATTTTTCAGCATCCTTTTGAAACATGATATTTCTAATTTTAGAGATATTACGCAAATAGAAGAAAGTAGTCCTACAAATTTCTTTAATATGTGCATTGAAGGACATATCCTGGTCAAAAAGTATTCCATGATTACTCACAGAGTTACTGGGCCAAGGTAATGCCATCCGGAGTAAGTATCTGGTTTCTAATAAAGTTGGGTTTCATCTGTAGAGCAATGAAAATATATCCTATGCCAGGGGTGTCGAACTCCAGGCCTCGAGGGTCGGTGTCCTGCAGGTTTTAGATATCCCGCTGGGTCAACACACCTGAATCAAATGACGAGTTCATTACCAGGCCTCTCAAGAACTTTAAGATATGTTGAGGAGGCAATGTAACCATTTAAATTGGCTGTGTAGGATCAAGAACACATCTAAAACCTGCAGGACACGGGCCCTCAAGGCCTGGAGTTCGACACCTGTGTCCTTTTTTTTTTTTTTTTTTTTTTTTTTTTTTCCTGCCTGTCCCATTTGGTTCTTTAGCCGTCAGAATTGTTGTCTGAAGACCAACAAGGATACCCAATGGATTTATTTTGCCAAATGGATCATCATGGCATTGCCGTATTGGTCCATTTGATCGACCTTTGTTTTTATTATTTATTTATTTTCAGTTGTTACAGACGGGACAGACATGAGTGAGGGATAGGAAAGGGAGAAAGAAAGAGGAAGGAAAAGAAAAACAAAAGGGGAGAGGGACAGTGAGAAAGGGGGGAAGAAAAAATATCTCCGGGATCACCTGTTGAGAGAAAAAGAATAGAAAACAAGCAAAAAAACAAAACAAAGCAACATACTATACACAACACCATCGCATTAATCTAGCTAAGTGTAAACAGCAGTAAGTACTAAATATTGAATGTTGTTGTGCAGCACGCAGGACAGACAGCGCACAATGTGCTTTGAAGTAGCAGCCAAGAAAGGTGTGATTTAAGTCTACGAACAGTGAACACCCATGTGCACACCTGTGTGGATCGGCGCGCTTGTATTCAAATGGTTTCCCCATGTAATGATCTGCTAGAGGATGTAGAGAGCCATAGCCCCGTCCCCCCAGGGCATGAAGCAGGCATGGAGGAGATCCAGGCCCCAGACATCCAGAGGCCCCAGAGTGCAAGAGCCCAAGGAGGACCACCGGAGGGGCATCCGTGCCACCTTCATGGGAAGGGCTGAGGATCCCCAGACGAGGGGTCACCCAGTAGCCACCGGGCAGAAGCTAGAGGGGGCTGCACCGGCGTGCCCGCCGGCTCTGCCGGCAGCCAGCTGTGCCGGCAGCCAGCTGTGCCGGCAGCCAGCTGTGCCAGAGTGAACCGAGCCGCAGGCACAGAGGCCGGAGGCCCGAGGGCCCCCCGCGCCCCGGAAGAGGCCTGACCGAGCAGCAGGCGCCAGGCCCCGCCAAGTAGCCACTGGGAGTGAGCTGGTACATACCCGAGCGCCCAGCCCCGGACACCAAGAACCAACAATGCACCGACCCCTGAGGGCATCAGTCACTGGCAGGGAGTGTGGTGAGGGGAGATAGGCCTCCACACTTTGGAGGGCCTTGGAGTTCCCAGAGAGGTGGAGTCTAAGACCCGACCTGACATATAGACACGGACAAACAGGCACACACAGACACAGACATGCATTCCCACCCTCATGCACACATATACAAACACTCAGCACTCACCCAACGTAGGAATAAACGTAAATGGACATGTACACACAATCACACTCCCCAAACATACTCTATACCCCGGGTCCAGGTATCCACCCCCAGAGATGGAAACGGCACCCAGACCCAAGAGATGTTACCCTTCCCTCCGGGGTGGAGGCAAGCAGACCGCCCCAGGCTCCGCAGCAGCAGGGAGGCCAATCGGACAGCCAGCATCTCTTCCCAGCCCCCCCGCCCCGATGGCTAGCAGAGAACGGGGGTGTGTTAAGACCCCATACCTCCCTCCTCCCGCTCAAGTGTAGTGTTGCTGCGTGTTGCTCTAAAGTGTATTTAAAACAAGGGAGAGCATGGTGCTGCTGCCAGAGAGCAGCAGGTGTTAGCACGGCCCCTCCCGAGAACCCTCAATGTCTACATGGATTTAAAATTGAGAGGTGGGCACCGGCGCCAGAGGTAGGTTTGAATACACAGACCGTCTACTGGACGCAGTTAACGTGCCCACCCTCAAGGCCCTATATATATATATATATATGTGTGTGTGTTATGAGAGTGTAAGTAATGTGGATGTCTAAGTTGTGAGATAAAATTGAGGCACAGGTGGCCAGAAGAGGACAGAGGGGGGGGAATGTCTCCCCTGCACCCTGGTGACACACCCGCACCCCAAAGCCCTACCTGTGTGGGTGGGTGTGGTGGAGCGGGAAGAGGGAGGCAGCCGGGGATGGGGAGGAAAAGAAGGGAGGGGAGGGTGTCCCTCCCTAGGGCCAGCTCCCCCGCTGACCCCAATATGCACCCCCGTCCCCTGGTATCCACCAAGGCAAGGGAGCCCAGGCCCATCCAGACCGGGGCCTACGGCAGCAGCACCGCCAAGCCCCACAGGACCCGGGGCAGCCCACCCCACCCCACCGCAGAGGAAACTGTACCCACCCCAACATTCAATCATCTCCCAGACTACACAAGACACAGACACCCAGGTTAAGTTTATTCTCCACCTCTCCTATGTCTCTCCCCCACCTGCAGAGTGGACTCCTGCAAAGATGGAACAACCTCCCTGCCGGTTCAAGAGCCCCCCGGTTAGGCCGATGCACAAGAGGCCCCCTGCGCCAGGGCTGAGCCCCCGTGCACCCACCCGCCCACAACCTCGGCGACACACCGACGAGGACCGAAGCCCCCAAGGCCCAGCCAGAGCCCCAGCACGGAGGCGAAGCACCCCCGAACCCCAAACCCCCACGCCCGCCCCGGATCCACTCAGGGGCAGCCAGGCCACCAGGCCAGTAACCTACGTCCGCCAGCACAGACCATCCTCCAGCCCCGCTGCACGCGGCCACGAGGAGAACAACCTCTGAGAGCGACCAGAGCCACTAACCAGGTTATGAACACAACCCCCGGGTTAAGCCCTCCAGGGATAACGTCTCTAGGGGTCCTCCAGGTGCCCTAAGCCCATCCCAACCTCCACATCAACCACAATAGCCAAGGCGGGACCAAACCACGACCCCCCACCCCCGCTAGGTGATGGAGCCGATCAAAGGAGCCCAGAGGGATTGATCTAATGTGGTGGCAGAGGCTATATCGGGACTAATGTGATCTATTAGATAGTTTCTATATTGGCTAGAATTAAGATTATTTTTATTTTTCCAGTTCATGAGGACCGTTTTCTTGGCGATGCATAGGGCAATAAAAACCATGTGGACTGTATTAATTTCTGTAGTGACATCATCCAAATTTCCCAACAAGCATACTAAAGGGGAGGTTGGAATTTTACATTTCAGACACTTTGATAAGTCCTCACATATCTCGTGCCAAAACTTCTGCACTGGTGGACAGAACCAAAGAGCGTGGATGTAACTGTCTGGTGTATTGCCTTGACAGTGTGAGCAGTTGTTGGCGGATGTAAAGCCCATCTTAAACATTCGATGACCTGTATAGTGCACTCTATGCAGTATTTTGTATTGTATTAATTGCAGATTGGGATTTTTAGTCAATTTAAAGGTTTTTAAGCAAATCTGAGACCAGACGTTTTGGTCCAAGCTGACTGATAAATCTGCTTCCCACTTTGCAATAGGAAGGGATATTGATTCATCTATTTTAGAAAGTGTTCTGTATATTTTAGATAATAGTTTGGGGGATTTAAGAGTAAGAAATTGAACCACACTTGGTGGTGTTTGTAATTCAACTTGACTGAGGTTAAATTTCTTTTTTACTATGGATTTAATTTGTTGATATTCTAAAAATCTTTTCTTGTTGATCCCATATTGTGTAACTAGTCTGTCAAATGGAATAAATTCTGTTCCCTCTAATATATGTTCTAAGTATTTAATTCCTTTACAACTCCATTCTGGGAAATTAATCATATTTTTGTTTTGTAATATGTCAGGGTTATTCCAGATAGGTGTACGTTTGCATGGGATTAATGAAGACTCCGTTATTTTTAGAAACTCCCACCATGCTGTCAGAGAAAAGCTGATGTTGATGCTTTTAAAGCATTCATGTCTTTTGATGTTTGAGCTAATAAATGGTAGGTCTGAAATCTCTAGCTCATTGCATAGTGCCTGTTCAACATCTAGCCAGGGCTCATCTAAGAGGGTACATTTTAACCATTCTGAGATGAACTGAAGCCTGTTGGCTAAGAAGTATTGGTGAAAATTAGGCAGATCTAATCCTCCTCTATCCTTGGTTCTTTGTAGCGTTTTTAAGCTGATGCGCGGGGGTTTATCTTTCCAAAGGAATTTAGAAATATGTGAATCCAGAGATCTGAACCAATCTTGTGATGGTTTGTTAGGGATCATTAAAAATAAGTAATTTATTTTTGGCAAGATCATCATTTTTATAGTGGCGACCCTTCCCATGAGTGATATGGGTAGAGATTTCCATCTAGTCAGATCGCCTTCTACTTTCTTTAGAAGTGGGATGTGGTTTAATTTAATTAAGTCTGAAAGCTTAGGAGAAACATTAATACCTAAATATTTAATATTTCCAGATTGTAGTGGGGCAGAAGATGAATTATGGAAGGAGCAGTTAATGGGAAGAACTGTAGATTTTGGCCAGTTAATTGAATAATCTGAAACTCTTGAAAACCAGTTTATTAGAGTAATTACCTCAGAGAGGTTGAATTGTGAGTTTTGCAGAAAAAGCAACACATCATCCGCATAGAGACTGATTTTATGTTCTACGTTATTACATTTTATGCCCTTAATTGTTGTAGCCTGTCTAAGTGCTGCTGCTAGAGGTTCGATAAAAATTGCAAAAAGTGAAGGGGAGAGTGGGCATCCCTGTCTGGTGCCCCTCAGGAGACAAAAGCTGGAGGATGTCTGGTCATTTGTTCTGATACGAGCTGTTGGGGAATTGTATAATATTCTTATCCAATTTATGAAAGAGTTTCCAAAACCAAATTTGTGTAAAGTTGCAAATAAAAATTTCCAGTTAACTCTGTCAAATGCTTTTTCTGCATCTAGAGATAATATTATGGTTTCAATGTTTTTATTGTATGAGTAGTCTATTAAATTAAGTAATCTACGAGTGTTTGTTGAGGAGTGCCGACCTTTTATGAAACCAGTTTGGTCAGGATGAATTAAGAGGGGGGTTATTTTCTCTAATCTCTTTGAGAGAGCTTTGCAGATTATTTTAAGGTCTACATTTATAAGGGATATTGGACGATAACTTGAGGGAAATAAAGGGTCTTTTCCTGGTTTTAGCAGGAGACTAATGTTAGCAGAATTCATATTTGGTGGTAGTCTGCCATTTTTCTTGATTTCCTGCAACATTCCATGGAATACTGGTGACAAAATTGTCCAGAATTCTTTGTAGAATTCTGCAGGAAAGCCGTCTGGACCTGGAGCTTTATTAATGGGCATACTTATCAGGGCTTCCTGGAGTTCACCTGGCGTCAGTGGCGAATCCAGTGCCATTGCTTGACTGTCTAGTAATTTTGGAAGAGTTACGTTGTCAAGAAACAAATCAATTTCATTTTTAGACGGGTTTATTTGTGGTGAATATAAAGTTTCATAGAAATCCCTAAAAATCTTGTTTATTCTTCCAGGGTCATATATTGTGTTCCCTGATAAATCTTTAGTAGCACATATAGTTGTTTTTTCTTTATTTATTTTTAACTGGTTTGCTAGAAATCGACCTGGTTTGTTACTGTGTTCAAAATTCTGCAAGCGAAGTCTTTGTACAAGGAATTGTGTTTTTCTATTAATAATTTCATTTAATTCTAGTTTTGTTTTGCATATTTTGTTCATTATTTCTTGATCTTGGTGGAACGCGTAGGCTTCTTCTAAGGATTTGATGGTTTTTTCTAATTCCTGAATATTTTTGTTTTCTTCTTTCTTTTTGTGTGATGAGAAAGAAATTATTTTACCTCTCATCACAGCTTTTCCTGCTTCCCATAGAACAGAAGCAGATGTTCCGGGAGTGTCATTAAAGTCTAAATATGAAGTCCATTCCTTTTTAAAATATTTAATAAAGTCTTCATCTTTAAGTAGTGATGTGTTAAATCTCCAGTTTTTACTTGGCGTAGTATTATTCTTGTGTATTAGTGTTAAAGATACAGGAGCATGATCGCTGACAGCTATAGGGTGAATCTCAGTGTCTGAAATGTCACTCAGCAGTGAGCTGCTGACCAAAAAATAATCCAGACGAGAGTAGGAGTGATGAACATGTGAGAAGAAAGTATATTCCTTACTGTTGGGGTGAAGGGAGCGCCATGCATCGCAAAGGCCATAGTCGCTCATATACTGTTTGATTATATTTGTGGATTGCCAATTGCGCTGAGTTCCTGTTGTGTTGAGCCTATCCATTTCTTCATTTAGTCCAAGGTTGAGGTCGCCTCCAAGAATGAGTGTGCAATCAAGGTGTTCAGAGAGTGCACTAAAAAATCCGTGGAAGAATGAGGGTTCATCAACATTTGGACCATATATACTTACAATACATAGTTTTTTGTTCAATATTGATAGTTTAATAATTAGAAATCTACCCTCTGGATCTATAACTGTATCGAGTACTGTAAAATTAACATTTTTATGTATTAAAATTGCTACTCCTCTTTGTCTAGAATTATAACAAGCTGCAAACACATTAGGAAACTCAGGTGTTTTAAGTTCGTTTAAACCTGTAACAGGTCTGTGAGTTTCTTGTAATAAAACAACATCTGCCTGTAGTTTTTTAAGCTGGTTAAATATCTTTAACCTCTTTCCTCTGGTGCCAGCCCCATTTACATTCCATGTGACAAACCTCAGCATGCCCATAATTGTGTGTGTATGTCTAATGATGTAAGCTGGGTGTTTCGTTTAGACGGGTGGAGAAAATGTGGAAACATCACTTGTTTGTAAATAGAAAGAGAAAAAAGTGTGGTGATAGGCTCCATAAGTCTGACTATGTGTGTGACTATTCACTAATATGAACAAGCGTGGCTTGCGTATGTGTCCTGTAAGTCTGTGCTTGCTGTGAGGCTGTTGTAAATGTGCTGCCGTTGAGCGTGTGTGTTTGCGTGATCGTGGTGCGAATATATGGAGAAATAGAAGGTGTTGTTTGTAGGTGAGTGGGGAAGTAGGTGATCACAGCAGTGAAAGACAAGAGAAAGAAAGAAACCACATAAACTGTGAGCGACAACACAAAAAAGAAAAGAAACGGAAACATTCCAATTAAAGTAATGACGGAGGGTGACGGTGTTATATCTGCTATGACATCATACTGATATTACTAGGTTAAACCCATGTTAAAGGAGAAAGTGTGAATGAATAAGAAAAGAGTGTAGCGGGTTCTTATCTGGAGTGCAGTCAATATAACCGCGGTGTGGTGCCGGGGTCGCGGTAGAGCTGTCCGTCCACGTAGAGCCGGTCCACGGCGATGACAGCGCGGGAGCCTTTCTGCATGAAGCTACGTCGGACTGGGAACAGGACCTTGCGTCGTTCCAGGATCTCTTTGGGGAACTGGTTGTTCACGCTGAAGTCCGTTCCTTTCAGTTCCCTGCCGCGACTCTTCACCTGTTCCTTTTGTTTGAATTGACCAAATTTGGCCACAATAGGACGTGGTCTCCCGGTCCGCGACCTCACGCCCCCCAAGCGATGCACTCTATCGAAAGCGACACCTGTGTCCTATGCCAATGAATGGAGGAAAGATTGGGTAACAAAAGGTTTTTAAATACCGTATTTTTCGGACCATAAGGCACACAGGATTATAAGGCGCATTAAGCAAAACAAAACAGTCAGATAAGTCAAACTTTACTCAGCTCATTCTTCTTGCTTCCTCCACTTCCATACCATTGATTCATTAATGTTGAATTGTCTGGCAGCTGCTCTATTCCCATGTATAGTATATTTTGACTAACCTCGTATTGTGGATGGATTATCTCAGTTGTTCTCCTGACTGAAGTTTAGTCCGTTTACAGCGTCCTGCCATGCGATTGCATTTGTCCCTAACCATCGGGAACCTTCACATTAACTTTCATCAAGTAGAAAAAAGTTGGCGTTCACTAGCGATCACGTAGCACATCATTATATACCAGCTAGCTGATTTGTGCTGATGTTGGTAAGATTCCAGTAAGGCTGTCTTTCTCTAAATTTATGCCAGAAGTTTCTAAAAATATCTTAAAGACAAGCTGACTCATTTATTTTAATATAATTACTTGGCTGACTCATTTCATCAGCCTGAAAATGCACAGTTCAAAGGAAATAGACCCAAATATACCCATTAATGTTCACTGTTACACCAGTCTTCGTTGCCATGGATTCCAGGACTTCCAGACTGGAGTGTGTTCGGCTTAGGCCCGCTGGGGAGCAAGTCACCTCATGGAACACTGCACTTCTTGGTTAGATGCTAGTTCTATAGAACCTTCTTAAAAAGTTTTGAAAATGACAAACGTTCTTGTTCCGCTGGCAGTGAGTCTAAAGGTGAGTATGAGATTTAGAGCATTGCTAATGCTGTCAGTGCTCTTCTCTTTTCAGGCATTTGGAGGATGTGGTGTTCACCTGCGGCTGTGAGATTCGCTGGCTGCAGCTATGGCAACAGAGAGGAGAGGCAGGTCTTAGCAGCCAGCAGTTATACTGTGCTGACAGCTACAGGAGAATATTGCTTCAAGATATGAACATCAGCAGTTGTGGTAAGCTTGTGTGGTTATATTTATACTCTAAATATACACATTTAACATGGTATTCTGACTGCTGATTCCATTTAATTGCAGCCAGTAAATCTCCAGTAGTTGATTCTGTTCATTTGGACGTAGCGTTTTGTGGGAGAAGTTTTGTCACTCATCCAAGTGACTTCTTCAGTCTCAGCTGACTGCAGGTTTCATCTTATAAACAGTACATTTGCATAATGACTGAAACTATCCCAGTGAACGAACAATGGGCTGGGAGGTCAGTTCCTTAATCTTAATTATACAAATTCTCATGACCATTGATCAACAACCACTGACCAAAACCCACTGATCAAAGCCCACTGATCAATGGGTATGAGTACCATTCACCAAGAGTTGGGGAATGGCTGCAATCACAGCATTGTAAGATGGCAAAAGATGTACCCGACCTCCTCGATTCAGAGATGGTCTTTCCCTTTTCACATAAATGGCCTCCTTGACTCCGCACTCAAACCAGCGTGATGTACATCCTCATCACTGAAAGAGTGTCCACTGGCCTGTAGGTGTAAGTAGACTGCAGAGTCCTGGCCTGACGAGGTAGCTCTTCTGTGTTGTGCCATCCGCTTCGCCAGAGGTTGTTTTGTTTCCCCGATGTATAAATCCTGGCAATCCTCCTGGCATTTAACAGCGTACACTATGTTACTCTGTTTGTGTCGGGGGACCCGATCCTTGGGGTGGACCAATTTTTGGCGCAGCGTGTTTTGGGGTTTAAAAGCCATAGATACAGGACGTTTAGAAAAAATGTATCTCAACTGCTCCGATACTCCTGACACGTACGGGATCACTACAGGTTTTTGCTTAGGCAGCGGTTGTCCTTTTCTCCTGGATCGGCTGGAGCTTTCTTTTGGCGCCTTCCCAGCTTTGACAAAAGTCCAGCTGGGATAACCACATTTACTCAGGGCCTCCTTGAGGTGCTGTTCTTCTGCTTCCCTGGCTGCTGTGTCTGTGGGGATGGTGTTCGCTCTGTGTTGTAGCGTCCTGATGACACCCAGTTTATGCTCCAGTGGATGATGGGAGTCAAACCTTAAATACTGATCCGTATGCGTAGGTTTACGGTACACATCAGCTTTTAGATGTCCCCCATTACTGATGGAAATCTCACAGTCTAAGAAGGCTAACCTGCCACTTTCCATATCCTCCCTGGTGAATTTGATGTGATATGAACAGAATCAACTATTGGAGATTTACTTACCTGGATGATTGAGCATGCATCAAGATGCAGCCAGTAAAATGATGGAACTTGGGTCAGAGCATTTGTCTTTCTTTCAGTAATGCTGGCCATACACTGTGCGATTTTTGGCCCATTTTGAGCCGATTTTTCAGTCGTGCGACCGTTTTTCAAAATCTTGTTGGCTGTCGTGAGGGTGTCACTGCAGCCTCTCACACTACGCACGCGCAAACACAGAAATGAAAGTGAAAAACGGAGCAGCACGGCAGTGCAGCTTGTGATCTGGACACAAGCGATGAAAGCACAACTTTGGCAAGCTCATCTCAGCCTTTTCGATGTGGCCTCACAAAATGATCACGACCACAACAACCGTGAAAATAATTGGATGGACATTGCTGCTCAATCACAGCTGCCTGATCAATGTTTTTTATTAGCAATTTAGCAAAGTTGATGGTGGTGTGTGTCTGTGTGAGTGAAAGACGGAGAGAAAGAGAGAGGGAGAGCAAGCGACAGATTTTCTGTTATAACCTTCATGTTATGGACGCACAGTGTGAGCACTCAGGCCGCATCAGAGCATCGAGCGGTATAGTGTGAGACCCTGCATCGTGACCTACGAACTTCTAACCCCTGCGAATCAATCGTACAGTTTGAGCAGGAGCTGAATAAAGCGACTGAAAAAATCGCAGTGTTTGCCCAGCTCAAGTCTGTCGATGCTACTGAGGTATCCATGTCAACCTCATAAAATCAGCAGAGAGAAAAACTGAGCACAGCACCTTTAAACGAAAATAGATAAAAGTCACTAGCTTGAGGATGATGATGATGATGGTGATGATTATTGTTGTTGTTTTTATTGTTATTAAAAGATGATGATGATAATAATAATAATAATAATAATAATAATAATAATAATAATAATAATAATAATAATAGAAATGTTGGCAGAAATGTTTTTACACACACACACAAACATACACCATATATACTAGAAATGCCAGTTGGTTAAATTATTCTTATATCTTCAGTTATCAGTTACCTGTTGGTTCAAAGATCAAAGAAGAAGGCACCTGCCACTGACTGGACCTGCAGCTCCAGCAGATGGCTGTTCTTTTTTTTCCCCCTTTGTACACACACAGGCACACTCTTACTAAAGTAATCAAGCAAAACACAATCGTCTAAGAATGTGCATCTCTTTGTTTTTCTTTGTTCTGTCTCTCTGTATTCATATTACCATGGTGCTGTGTTGAGATGCAAGCTGTTGCAGTAGCCCTTGTGTTTATGACTTTGCTACTTAAACACATTTTTTTCTCATTGGGCTTTTTTTCTTTAATATAGGTTTTTTTTAACACTGGTGAGCAAGACCTGGTATTCTAAGGAGAATAATCTGTCTCCTGTCTCTTCCCGAGGAGACAATGGGCTTGCATGGGTAAAGCTAAGTTATTCGAAAATAAGAGATGTAACCTGTCCATTCCAGCTAACATCATGGGGAATGTGAGTTCCTTGAGCATAGGATAGATTAAAGAGGGCTGATTATGACACAGAGGGACTACTGAGAGTTTAGTATGTTGTGCATCATCTAAACATGGCTGAACTCACACATCCCAGATGACAGCATTAGTGACTGAAAAATGGTGCAATCCTGGACATGTTACTATGTGGGCCAGATATTGATCTGGAAGGTGTTAGACTGCATTCATAGTACTTCTTATCAGTTATTGTTGGTGTAGTTTACATTGAACCATCAGCTGATGAAGATGCAGCGTGTAACATCACTCTTTCCTCCGTAAAATGATGCCAGCCCTGAATTCTGGGTTTTTTTATTGTTGTCACTGCAATCCCTCTTCAGACCATCTGACCATAATGTAGTCCTGCTGACACCAAGGTATGTTCCTCTTGCTTAACAACACATTGTATCTACAAGAGTTGTTCATGAGGCTGTGAAGACACTGCGGGTCTGCTTTGAGTCTGGAGCCTGGAAAGTACTTTATAATCTGCATGGAGGAGACATTAACAGTTTCCCTTGCTGCATCACAGACTAACAAAATGAACAATAAGCCTTGCATTGCTAGTGACCAAAAGGAACTACTTAATTAAAGGGTTAAATCAAACATCTTCAGGTTCACGCACAGAGAAGAACTGAGGAGAATGCAGCATGACCAAAGGGTGAGGCAAAGGAAATGCTAGGACCCTAGGAGAGCTGGACAAGGATGTAGAAGGCACCAATCAGTAGGACCAGTGCCTGCTGCTTTGTGCAAGGAGGAACAGGATGAGCACTGCCAGAGCTACAAAATTACCTCCATCAAGCAACTGATGTGAATATCTTTGACCAAACTATCAGAAACAGAATTAGGAGGGTGGCCTCAGGGCCCAACATCCCCTAGTGGGCCCTGTCCTCACTGCCTGGCACCATGAAGCTCAATGAGGCATTGAGTACCAGAATTGGCAGCTTCACCTCTGGCATCGTGTGCAGATGAGAGCAGTTTAACCCTGAGCACATGTGACAGATGTGAAAGGGTCTGGAGAAGCTGTGGAGAGCATTATGCTGACGGTAATGTTGTTCAGCATGACTGGTTTGATGGTGGGTCAGTGATGGTAGGAATAGGAATTTCTCTGGAGGGACACACAGACCTCTACAGGCTAGGCAACGGCATCCTCACTACCATTAGGTGTGGTGAGAATATGCTGGCAATTGCTCAAGGATGAAGGAATTGATACCATTGACTGGGCCCACGCTTGCCTGACATAAATCCAATAGAAGTCCTTTGGGACATTATGTTTCAGTCCATCCAATCCCACCAGGTTTCATCTGTCCTGGATCTTAGTGATTCCCTGGTCCACACTGAGCTTAGTCAATTTATTTATAATCACATTTAAAAACAAAAAGGGTTAACAAAAGTGTTGTATAAATAAAAGGAATAAAACAGAGCAGGAAAATGCAGAAAAAAACTTAAGACAAGAAAAAAAACATAGTGTCACATTTAAACACAAGGGTGTAAAGATATGGGAGTAAAGATGGGTCTTCAAGTGTTTAAAGGTATCAAGTGTTGGTGAGTTCCTAATTTAAAGAAGCAGACTGTTGCAAATTTTAGGTGCAGCTACAGAAATGGCCTGATCTTTTCTATGCTTTAGTCTGCTTTTGGAAAACCAGAAGAATCTGATCAGCTGACCCTAAAGATCTATTAGACGTGCATTGTTAACATTTTGGAAAGGTGAGAGCATGCTAATCTATTCAAAGACTTAAAATGACAAAAAATTCTAAAATGTACTGGAAGTCAGTCTAAAGAAGTCAAAAAATCTGAAATATGGTCTTACTCTATTTACATGCACATGTCAGGAGGAGCCCCCTTCAAAATTAGTTGCAAAGAAAAGAAGACCTGACTGATTCCAAAATAAAGGCTATTGCAGTAATCAAACCTGGATGAAATTAAGGCATGAATTTCTTTCTCGAAGTCAGGAGAGAGAGTCAGAAGGAATGTGTTGCGTACTTGAATTCAGCCCAATGTAGGTTGATCATTTTCATTTCCAACCAATGATGTGACATCTTTTTGTTCCTAACACATTATCAGTCGATATTACTGTAGATATCCAGCAGGGTTTATTCCTCATTAATATCTGATGTTTTAGACAATCTAGTGATCTAGTGGTCATTTCAGCAGGACGAGGATGGCTACATGGCCGGTGTCTGTGCTGGGACAAGGTGCTGATGTGGTGGGGCAAGTACCTGGACATCCACAGTGACAACTTGGTGAACTTGAAACCTAACACAGTTGGAAGTTTTAGCCATTTTCAAACATTTTGAACTTTGGGGTGGTATCAGATCAGTTTCAGTTTGAATCTCAGTGGTAGAGCATACCCAGGGTGGAGAGAGCAGTGATTAGAGCAGACTTGAATAGACCTGTAGCTGAAGGGAACAGAGGTGATGAGGAGGTATTAGGTAGGTATGGTGTTACGGAGAGCTCGTTCAGAAGATGGTGGGTTTTGTGAAAAGGATGGAAACGACTTTGGTGAATACATACATTAAGAAGGAGGAACATAGGATAACATGTTTTTCTCTTTCTCCTTCTCTATATTCCCCTCTCAGACCTACCAGATATCAGTGTCAGCCACAGCAACCTCACAGTTGTCGAAGGTGATCAAGTAACGGCAATCTGTAATGGCTCTGGTTCACCATTACCTGAAGTGGATTGGCCTGTCACTGGCTTGCACTCCATCAATGCACAAGAGGTAGGGAGGGCATGCACAAATTCACAACTTCACAGAGAACGGACTAATCCTAGGCTTGAAATGACTGCATTCTGTAAATTGATACCAAATGGCAGCAGGACGTTCCTTCATAAATAGCTTTTTTATGTCTTCTTGGTATCATTTATTGACATAATTGTTACTAGAAAGAGACCATTGTACTCTTTGGATTTATTTTAAAAGTTAGCTTTAGCTACTGATATGAAGGGGTTAATTAACAAAGCTACAACAACTAATTGTTGAACCAGCCGTCATAGCCAGCAAGCCCCCAAAAATTGCCTCACCTCTTTGTTAGTCTTCAGCCATTCTACCAACCTGTCAGCCGAGGGTGGTAGACCCTGGTCCGAGCAGATTTTATGCCCAGTAATTGTGGCGACTATATATATATATATATTAATACAAAAAGGATTACAAATGTAAGCAATGCTTTCTACAATCTTCATTCTCCAGCTTCGAATTTACCTCATTTCAAATAGGTCGCACTAACCCAGTTTTTTGCGTTGTCATCGAAATACAATAAGAACTTCATAAACAACTTCCCTGATTTTTTTTTTGTAGCTGGGATTATACCCAACTATGATCGTGTTCTCATTGTTAGAGATTTTAATATACATGTGTGTTGGCTCGCTGGTCGATGGCAGCAGACCTATGGTGCAGTCTCTCCAAGAAGGCACCGGACAAATTTTTTGTAGACCACTATCTCCAGCAGCCACACCTAACCCCTCAAAAGCCCAGGCTGCAACTAACTTGCTGCTGCATCCTGGAGTGCTGCATCCTGGAGTCGCAGGGCAAATGTGAAGGGCAATCCTCTGCTGCCATCTTGCTGTTTTGGAAAACTGGCGGTGATTTTCCAGAGAGAGGCCCAGGTGGTCCAGGATGGCTTTGCATGCAACAGGGAAGCTCCTTCTCGAAGATGGTGCCAAGCTTAGGGCCGCCATCTGGTCCTCCCGCAACAAGAGCAGCAATAGCCATAGTGACCACTCCTCTGTAGGCTATTGGCATTCCTCTGTCATGTTCTGTAACACGTCGAGGAATGTCTGGGGATCATCCTCTGCCCCCATCCGGTGCAGCATCTCTCACAGGCCTGGGGAGGGCAGGCGTGAAGAGGACCCAGACTGACTGACCAGCCTCTGCAGGACATTGCATCTGGTGCTCAGCTTAGTACTGCAATTTTTCCATTTATTTAGTGCAGCTACACTTCAAAACTCGTGCTCTTGCTCCCAACAACTTTCCAGCCATCACTTCTCCAGCTCAGCTCACCCCCTGAGGGAATTAATTCCGGCTGCCTTGCAAGCCTCCCTGGCACCGCATCCTGAACCCACTACACCACGCGCACTCTGCAGTGGAGCTGGAGACCACTCACTGCCACATAGTGAGCATCCTCACTGCGTACGATGCTGGATACCATGACTACTCAGATAAAGAAACAAATCAGAGGTTTGAGTTGTAGTATAATTCTCAAACGCACTCCTTAAAACAGATAACCCAGAAGCTCGAAAGTGTTTCCCTAATTTAGTAGATATTTATTAAAGTGTTTTGTTACTCTATATAAATTTAAAAAAAAAAAAACCTCAGTAAAGAAAAGACATCTTACTACTCGTCACTGATAGAGGAAAACTGGAACAAGACCAAGTTTCTTTCTTCAGATTCAGAACTCTGTTGAGCTGTGTGTTTTTAAACTAGCGATGAATTTCATGAATTTCTTCATAAATAAAAGTATAACTAACCTTCGATTGGTCTTGCTGAGTATAGTTCATTAATTGCTTCCTCTGTCATATTTAGGCTGTGTGCAGGCAGGATGAGGACCCAAACGCAAACTTACGGGAAAACAGGACTGAACTCAAAATACAGCTTTATTGCTGATGGAAGTTAAGGCGATACAAAATAATATGAAACTAAACTGGGAAGTCATAAAGGAACTGACTCACGAGGAAACACATGGAGGGGCACACAGTCACGAGGGAAAACGTGACACTGAACTGAGGGAGACGCGGACATAAATACACAGAGGGTTAACGAGGGAAGTAGGAGCACACGGGGAACACAGGTGACACTGATAATTATAACAAGACACGGCAGGAGTCAGGAGACTGACAAAGTAAAACAGGAAGTGCACAGAGGTGCAGACAGGAGGAGAGAGAGAGAACAGACATAACGGGCTGGGGAAAACATTGAATGAAACACAAGGGGAAATGAGGGCTCACAGATACACAGAGGGGCACACAGGGGGTAATCAAATAAGGAACATTTCAACAGGACAACCTGGGAACCAAGGCATAAATAAAGAAAAATACAAGACGCATGAAAACTGAGAATGCTGGGCCAACATGGCCCAGGACCACGACATCCTCTAAACAATCAATGTTTCTATTAGACCATATTTTTGTTGCTTATGCTTGTTTATTTTATCTTGTTGTCCCTCCAGGCTAGAGTCTACGACAATACTATTCACTCCATCAACATAACCTTGGTCAATGTAAGCAGAGACGACAACAACTTCCTATTAGTATGCACTGCCACCAACATAGTGGGCATGACCAACGCTTCAGTTCAGCTAACTGTTCACTGTAAGTAGATACACAAAACTGCACTCCATGAAAACTGTGAAAAGTAGCATTATAAATAGTTGTGGAAATGTGAGTTGGCTACTGTATCCATTTTAAGCTCTCTTCTTTTAAATATATAAATCTTAGTAAGATGCACTCATAAATTAAAACTCTAGCTTTACTTTACGAGATTGTCTTTGAGATTTCTATGAGGCAGTTAAGTGACTGAAATACTGTGGAAGAGATTAATAATAGTAATAACTAGTTAAAGATGGGAGCTGACAAATTCATTGTTAAAATTTTGACTTTACATCTATTTTTGTTTTAGTTTTATTTTAGCTGCCAAATTTTGTAATTGTCTTGAATCATTATTTATAAGTATTAGTGTATATAGTAGTATATAATATATTAGCGTTATTAGATAGCTGCTTCTTTGTACTTAGGTTAATGTTTGTGCAAATCTTAGAATATTGCAGGGAGAAATTACTGTGGTATCATTTGTCTTCTTTGAGTGAATACTAGTGGTATTTAAGGTTTATTGCAGCCAAGGCTATATGCAGAGGGCTAAACAATGTCACACAGTGACTAATATGTTGCAGCTGTGTTTTAGATTGTAGGGTAGGCCTTGGATTGTAAAGGACTGAAGCGGCTTCAAGAATATTATAGCAATAAAGGCCTATGCACAACAGACATGTAAAATCAGTGAACATATTTTATGTGTTAAAACTAGTTTTCAGACTCAACTATTCTTAATGCAGCTGTTTACACCAACCGTGTAACTGGCGGAATTAATTTTTTCAAACCAAGCTCGATTCTTTTTAAATTTTCAGAACCAGTACTGATAACAAAAATGATTTGGGAAATAGAAGAGTAATCCTATTTAATCTCAGACCCACAGCTACAGTAGATGTTGCTCCGGGTCAGTGGGCACTCTAAAATGATTTCACTGCCTCCTTAGATGTGGTCCCAACTCTGCCAGCAAGAGCTCAAACTGTCCCACTGACATCCTGAAATATGTATAAAAGCCACTATACAGCTTTAACTCCTGGATCAAACCATGCCAGTCTCCCTGCTGCTGCTTCTCCTCAGAATTGGATGGAACAGAATCTCAGTTTCTTACATTTGTTGTTTAGAAACATCACGGCCAGCTCATGATCACTACAAGTTGACTTCATTTTCTTACAGTCTGGTTTTGTTTTCTGCCAGTCCAGAGGCAAGGCAGAAAACAAGGCAACGAAATGCAGTTTGCATCCATCCAGAAATGCCACACTTCTGGATGGATGCAAACTGCATTTCGTTGCCTTGTACTTGTGCAATGACAATAAAGTTGAATTCTATTCTATTCTTGGTACCTAGTCTCACACCAAGTGTTGTAGAGGCTGTGTTCAACTGCCGAAAGACCACTTTGTTTTTGTGATGTGTACTATAACTATTTTGGTTATTTTTTATTTCTATTATTATTTAGCAGTGTTTAAAGTGGGATCTGGCAGGTGGAGAAACCGAGATCAGGGTTAACAATGCAGTAATACAGGGCGATGACTCACCTGGAAATAAGTTGCATAATTATTTTTTTAAGCTGCAGTAGATTTTTTTTCCCTCATCTGTATCAACAGCAGGTTATTGTAGTATATTGATCTGGACCAGTCTGAATAACCCCATGAGGGGGCAGCAAATGCAAAGCAACCAATAAGCTGTCTCCCAGCATAGTGTGGGGGCTTTTTTTGGCAGGGGTCAGACTAAATAATGCAGAACTAAATTTAAAAGAAACTAATTATGAGCCCAAAACAAAAACTCAAAATACTTGGTAGAAACCCAGGGACATGACCAGTCCATTTACCATTACCACCCAAACTTTTTTCTTTTCTTTTTTCATTTTTTAATGTGTTCATTACGGCTTTAAATATCTATATACAATCATCCATTTATGTATAATGATATTTGTTGTTATTTTTTATCATTATTATTGTTATTATTATAATAAACTTTGTTTAACTCGGACGTCCCACTGACATTAAAAAACCCTTTTTAATGGAGACCTGTCCAAGGTAACAGCCATATAAACTCAGTACATCTAGAAAAACATATCATCTAATATCATCACCTCTCGAGACATCTCCACTGTGTTCCTGATAATGTATAAATTCAGCACTAGATGTAAGCATGTTTAAGTTCAAGTTCATTCCATACACAAGCATAGTTACACACAAAGGGATCCATGAGGAGGAGCATAGAGGATTATTATTGGTACTAAAACAGAAAATGTTACAAAGGTAAACTGGTTTATGTAATTTACTCAGTATTAGTTTATAGAAAAAATATCCCAGCTATGGCCAACTGACCAAATCAGCAAGAACATGTAACGAACATGAGTCGAGTCTGGCTGTGGAACTTGCTGCACTGTCTATCCGCTATCTTGGTGTTGTTAAAGGCAAAGTTATTTAAAATATCTATAAAAATAATTTCATACTTGAAGTTTTGTCCACATGCAAATACCCTTTAAATTTGTCCTGATGTGTAGTTTCCTTTGATGAGACTTTCTGGAGGCTGATGGTGAAGTGGGATTTAATTTTTGACACAAGCAGATCAGGTGGTAGAAAGGGTAGAAATACTTCTGTCATTTTGTTGCTTTCTACAAGACAGCCAAAATCATTCAGTTTTTCTCAATCTTTTTTTTAAACTGCTACTTTAAAACCTTAAAAACCTTAAACCCGACAGGAAATACGATTACAATTTCAGAAGTGCACATTTCAGTGTTTTAAGGTTTTTTGACAGTAAAAACGATCAAGTTTATATGGGAAACACAAAAATAGTTTACTTCTTTCTTTGGTTTAATTTTAACTTAGGCAGGTGAGTACCTGTTAACATGTGCTATATAAGTGCAGATTGTTTACATTCTTTTCTTTATTCTTTGTCCTCTTTGTCTCTTAAGTTCCTCCCACCATTATTAGGCTGAAGGAGCCAGAACGCCGCCATGACACGTGCATTGAGTTTACCGTTCGTGGTTCACCCCACCCAGTCTTACGATGGTTCTATCAAGATAAGGTATATTTTTAATTTCATGCTCGTAAATCTATTTTGCACTATTTGTTATTTTTATTTTGTTTGATAAAAATGTGTTGTGTACTTGTTTCTCTCTGTAAAAGGAAATGTCATTTATGAAAAAACTGAATGTCTGTGCTCATCAAAAAAGCGGTTACATTCACAGCCCCTTAGTTAGTATTTACTCAGTAAATTATAGTAAATTGTTGGGTAAATGCCACTGGGAAGAAGTAAATATTAAATTAAAAAAAAAAAAGACATACTCATCAACTCTAACACAAGTACTGCGAGGTTGTGACTGGTTTAGGTTGAAAGTAACTCAGCAACCATTTATTAGAAACATATTGTCTGTAAAGCTTCAATTCCACTTACAATTGTAGTTATCCAAGGTTTATTTTGATAATTATAATAACCTTACTATCGATTATATAAAGTTGAAAATAGTCCTTTCAAATTTTTGTTTTTTGGTTTGTACCATGTACCACAAAAATGCTAAATTTGTTTTTTGTAATCCTAAATGGGGATCAGATAGGATTAGAACTGAGCATATGAGTGGGACAGTTCAGGTTTTGAGGCAAGACTGAAATGGTTTGGATATGTGCAGATGAGGGGTACAGGGAACTTTCATGGATTAAGTGGAGGAGGACAAGCAGAGGGTTGGTGTGACAGAGGAGGATCCTAGAGATAAGAAGAGATGGAGGCAGTTGATCTGCTGTGACTTCTAAAGGGAGCAGCTGACAGAAGAAGAAAAGTTATTTCTGATTAAATATTCATATTTCCTGTGGCACCCCTCAGACTTGTTGCTGTTTCCCCATGTGACAAGTCCTTTGAAAGATCCTGGAAACAACCGTGCTAGTATGTATGTGGCATTGCAGTTAGAGTTTAAAAACAGGAGGGGACTGACACTAAGCATAAAAATACAATTTGGGTCCACTGAATTGTAATGCAATATGAATTAGCAAATGCTAGATATGTTGCTC
Source organism: Neolamprologus brichardi (assembly GCF_056152115.1). NCBI lineage: Eukaryota > Metazoa > Chordata > Actinopteri > Cichliformes > Cichlidae > Neolamprologus > Neolamprologus brichardi. The sequence continues at coordinate 25,399,028 of NC_142110.1, forward strand.
TATTTTATGAAATGCAGGAGAAAAGGTTTGTTTAACAGTCCAAATGTTACACAGAAGCTACCATAACTGTTTCACATTATTACATCAAAACAGCCAAAAGGGAAATGTTTGGAACATGGGGGAGGATGAATTTCAATTAATATCCTATATTATCTATTGTTATCAGCTTATTAATATATTTAGGCTTCTATCTAGCTTTATCATTACATTTCTGAGGGACTACTATTTGCTGTTTGGTTTAAGAAAAAAACAGCTTTGTTAACTACCAACAATAACTACTAGGGTTTTAGAAAAAAATATTAAACCTACTTTTAAAGTAAAACATTCTACAAAGTTTTAGAAAAAATGTTACAGAGCTCTGTATACTATATCATGCACATACGTTTTCAGGGCTGTAACTGATCTCTTTCACATCAATCCTTGTAATTTTTTCACAATGTAGGAAATTTCCCACACTGAGTATGTGCGTCCTGACATGGATATTTACCTGGACTACATAGAGGGATGCCTAACCTTTAAAAACCCAACACACCACAATAATGGCAATTATACTCTGGAGGCCAGAAACTACCTGGGCATAGCCACCAGTACTGTGTATGGGCACTTCTTGGAAAAGCCTTTTGGTAAGTTCAATCATTTAGAGTTATACTAAAGTAAATCAAAAGCTTTGCCTTCACCCCCAGCTGTGTCTTCGCCACAGCACCTGCATCACTGTCGGCACTACATCAATCTGTCAGTCACCTGCTCCAGTTTCCCCTTACTTTTGAACAAGACTCAGAGAAAGGGCAGTACATTTTGAGTGGGCACTCCATCCTTTTCCGATTGAGAGCGATTGCTTTGAATGTCGAGTTCCTAATTCGTTTTCCTGCCAGTTCAGATGAGCTGCAAACCATCTTAGTATTGGCTGGAAGTCAAACCACGGTTCTCCGTCTGGGAATCCGATAGTTTGCATTGTTTCTTCTGAATCTGAGGTTTAACTAATTACATCCAGTCCAATACCCTGGCATAGATCTACCTAGGGAGGCTGAGGAATGGGATCCTCTTGTAGCTGGAGCACATTTTCCAGTCCCATTTCTTAAAAGGTTTAAATGTCATCCATTTCCGCCAGTCCAGAGAGAAATCTACATGTATCATTGCAGATGTGTTGCATGCCATTTCTATTTTATCAAAATCTTTCACAAACTGGAACAAGAAGAATGTTTATCCTGTAAAAGTTACACAACCTTTTTGGGCTACAGCACCATAGGGTCCCACTCTTTCAAGTGTCCCCTGTTAAAGTGAACATGGAAGTTTCAAATGTATCAGTTGTCCGAATCAAGGAAAAATCTTTACTCTTGAACACGACCCTGAATTATTAGTCTGCATGGTGATCGAATGTTAAGCAATGGCAATAATGAAACTCAAAAACTGCTTTGCCACATTAAAAGTAATATTCAAACAAACAAAACATGAAATGTTCCCTGTCTAATTTAGCCTTGTACCACTGCATTATTCTGCTGCTTTCAAGCTCAGTTTTCAGTTTTGTTTAGAACCTTTGCAGGAAAAAAGTAAAAAAAAACCAAAACAACAAGTTTCTGCTAAAGGGACATTTTAGTTCCCTGTGCTTTATCAGAGATTACCATCAAGCACACTGTCATGATTTAGCATTCGGTTTGACTCAGTGTCACAGTTTTCTTATAAAACAAAACATGCTCTAATCATCACCCTGTGTTAGTACTGGATGTAGTTGTGAAATAATGCTTATATTTAGCCTAAGTGTAAATTAGATGTGGAGAAATTAGAAAGTCATACAGGATATGATAAGCTTCTTAGTAATGTTATTTATTTCCAAATTTTTCACATTTTCAGTTTTAAGTCATTTTCAGTAATTTACACCTGCTTTCTTTGAAGTGATGCCGTAGGTTGTTTGATCAGATTCTTTTGTAGAGTATGCCTTACAGAGGGTCTTTTCCAATTGTGACTTTTTCTCTTCTCTTTCTTTTATAGATGATTACGATTATGGTGAGTTTTATTATCCATCAATACATTATCAGAATCAGAATACTTTATTGATCACTAGGGGAAATTATGTAGTTTTCCATTTCATTTGTTTTCCTTTAAAAAAAAAACAATACAATACAATGAAAAGCCCAACAATCATTTGACCCCCTATGAGCAAGCACTTTAGTGATGGTGGGAAAGAAAAACTCCCTTGTAACAGGAAGAAACCTTCAGCAGAACCAGGCTTACAGAACTGGCAGCCATCTGCCGTGTGAGGGGAGGAAGACAAAGACACACTGTGGAAAAGAGTCAGTAATCATCAATAATCATTGAATTCAGAGAGGCGCATAAACAAAAAGTGAGTGAAAAAGCTGATTGAAGAAGAAACACTCAAGGCATCATGGGAATGGCCCAGCAGCCTAGAGCTATTGCAGCTGATCTAAGGGAGGATTCAGGGTCAAGCCCTAAGTAATTCCTTATTAACTCTAATAACATTTACAATAATAGATTACAGATTATTTGGGAATAAATTTCATTGCAGTAAATGTCTTTCTGAAAGTGGTCTAACTAAATTTAAGGATATAATTCCCTCACTGCCAACTTGAGTGTCATGTGCTAACACAATACAGAACAGCTTCCTGAACTCGACTCCCACAGAGGTAAATTATTGTGTGGATGCCCTCAAAGGGCACCACCTCTTCTTTGTGAGAATGAGTTTGGCTCAGTGAGATGAATAGCCGCCTTGAGACCAGAAGGGCCAGGTTCGAATCCTGCTCAGGGTAACTTTTTTTTTTCACCACTTTTCAGCAAAAATTTCTCCGTCTTTACCCCTTTCAGTAGAATTTTTTGCTTTTCACCACTTTTCAGCAAAAAAATTCTGCTTCTTCACCTGTTTTTAGCAGAATTTTCAGTTTCTTCACCGCCATACAACTTTTTGCAACTTTTCAACAGTTTCAGCTTTTTTCAGCAGATATCTTCAGCGTTAAGGCATCCACACAGCATTTTCGCAGGAAATGCTAATTTTTTTCTAGTATTACTAATAGTTTTACATCTTCACTGTGTAAGACTCCATACTGTGGTTCCTCTGGGAAAGACTACCAGTACTTGAATCATTGGTATAACTCTTAAACACGCACCTTAGAGCAAATAACTCATATGCTGAAGATGAAGTGGTGCTTGTTTATGTAATTACAGACCGCTCTTCACACACCAAGCTTTAATATGGAGTAATGCAGGCCGTGGCAGATAGTTGCTCCTCCATGAGCCTGGTTCTGTTTGAGGTTTCTTCCTGATAAAGGGGATGTTTTCCTTCCCAATGTCACCAAAATGCTTGTTCATAGTGGTTCATCTCATAGGTGGATTTTTCCTCTGTTTTCTCTGTATTATTGTATTTTTCTTACAATAAAAAGCCCCATGAGGAAATTACTGTTGTGATTTAGCAGTATATAAATAAAATTGGATTGAGTTGAATTGTTGCATGTATTATTTTTTTGTTGTTTTGTCTAACATTATGAAAAAAAACATTCAACAAACGAAACTGTTCAGCAGCAGAAATCATATCAAGCAAAACTGCAAGAATTTGTTAATAATGTGTGATTTCTTTCTTTTTCTTAAAGGACCCACAGAAAAAGGTGAGTGGAATAAGATGCCACTGCCTAAAACGAGTCAGTTATGTTGCCCCAAACACTAACCAGCTACACCCAACAACTAAGAGATGCTCCCACCTGTACTTTACTTCTGCCTGGGAGAACAAACTAACATTTTTTGTGTTTTTCTTACAGTAATTCCAACTGCAGAGACTCACATACCGGAGGAAGATACTTTTGGGGTAAGAGAAACTGTCTGCCGCCTACAGTGCAGTTTTTAGAACCCTTCCCAGGCACCTCAACTGCCATTCACATCTTGCATCAGGTGATTTCAGTGGGTCAAATAATATGGTGAGCTAAGGACTCCCAATCGTTTCACCCGAAACCTCTGCTGACAATGACCCACGCCTTTTTTTCACACGTTAGCATGTGGTGAGGCACATGATTGATAGTGGGCTGACGACCCTCATACCTAGGGATTAAATACTTGGGACTCTTCACCATTTGGTTTTAGAACTTAAAAATCTTACTAGTTCAAAGATTACTGCCTGCTGAAGACAGTATTTTGTGATGTTTGTGGGTCTAAAGATTCGGAGAAGTCAGGTACTTTCAATCAGTCCTCGCTCCTGAAAATACTTTAGAAGTCAGGTACTTTCAATCAGTCCTCGCTCCTGAAAATACTTTAGAAGTCAGGTACTTTCAATTCAATGCCGTGAAACTGTGTGACTGTGACGTTTAGACTTCATGTGATTTACAGGTATCCATAGCAGTGGGCCTGGCAGGGTTTGCCCTAAGTTTGATGCTGGTGGTTCTCTTTCTTCTCATCAACAAGTATGGTGGACGATCCAAGTTTGGCATGAAAGGTAAGAGCGAATGTATTTTCAGTCTTTCTGCTCTGTCTTTGAGCTGCAATAAAAATCACATGTGTGACTTGTATAAAGGTGGGCAGCAGAAAGATGAGCTCAAAGTGCTAATTGTAGTCGTTCTAAATCTGCACTATAGAAATAAACTTTAACTGAATCCTTAGAAGGAAATATTAAAAGTGTGAAATCTGCTTTGCTCGTTTTTTCATTGTGTGCACACACTCATATGAGTATATAGTGTGGTGGACTGCAGAAAATTGCAGATAATATTTGTGACATACTATGCAAACATGGTACTATACTATGCAAACAATACAAGTGCAATCAAGACCAAATGGAGGAACAATGGAAGAACACATAGGAGACAACAAAGTGCCAAAAAAACAGTTTGACTGTTTGGCCAGTCTGGGCGTTTTTTCACCTTCGACCTCTACAGCATCTTTCTTTTCCCTCTTTGTCACTTGATGCATGCTGGGATTAAATCATTTTTTTGGCTGGATAAGACTTTTATTTTATATTATTTACTGACTAGTAAGGAACAACCAGCACAGCATTCTGTTGAAATCTATATGAACTGATTATGATAACATATTGCAAGACTAAGCGATACATTGTGTTGTACGTTATTTGATTAGCTATACTGCTGATGGCAAAGATATTGGGATTTTTAGCTTGCTAAATGTCACAAGCGTGTACAAAAGCAGTACAATTCCTTGGAAATATTGGGAAACAGATGTTTCCATACATAATTCATTCTCCCTATTGTTATTCTGAGAAGCAATTAGAAATGTGCTCTGTATTATTGTAGGGTCTATACCTAACAATGTAAAGCACCTTCAAGCAACTGTTGTTGTGATTTGGCGCTATGTAAATAAAACTGAATTGAAATCAAAATGTTACATTGAAAATAAATGGGGAGATACTGGTGGGGAAAACTTGACTATAAAAAATCAACAAAAAGAAGCATGCTACTGGCATGCAGTATGGGTGGAACGGGTACACTGAGTAGCATGTAGCCTTTGCCGTACAGCAGTACACACTCCTAGCTGAGAGTCTGCAGCAGAACAGAGGTTTAAAGCTACAGCATGTCAACTCACACACTGCCATCATGAGGTGGTATCTAGAGGTGGGTGTTTGCACACATCAAATCTAGAAATAGTGAAAGTAAACTGTCCACAGAATGCTCATGTTTACCAGCCTAGCTCCCTTATGATGACTCATATCAGTGGATTCAAAAGGGATTAGAGTGGGAAAAGGTCCAGGCATGATGAGTCAAGCTTGGATTTTTCTCAGTTTCACATTGTCACTCTGTTTGGTTGGAGACTTTATGTGCTTCAGTTCAAACCAAATTTTCTTTTTAGTGTCTTGATGAGAATTAAAAAGTTAAAAAGTTACTAGAGAATTTTTATTTCTTCTGTGCACCAACACAATCCATAAATCAAACAATTGAGATGTGATTGAAGTGCAGCTTTTACGTTTTTAATTTAAAGGGTTTCACAAAGGTGTAAAAGAGAGAGGCAACAAAACCCCTATTAGATGAATGTTTTCTATCCTGAAACTGCTGTCGGGCAGCTTTTTCTGAAGAGAAACTGACAAAAAAAAATGGTGTTTCACCTTGCAGAAGGCACAATCACTTTGTGACTTGTGTGTAGGTTCATTCTTAATAAAACTAAAGGCTGTTAAATAAGATACAAAAGACCCCTATGAGTAGAACATTGAGGGAACAATTTACCCTGCCCTTTGCTAGTATATTTAAACACAGTGAAAGCAGCACACACTTCCATATCATCACAAAGATATTTCTAGCAAAAAGTTCTCCAAATTTTCTCCACCAGTAATGTGTCAAGAGTACTTGGTATGTGCAATAGGCAAGCTGTCAAGGCTTAAAAAACAAACAAACCATCAAATAAAAGACATTATAATCACTAATAAAAATGTCCAGACCAAGTGACAGAATCATAGTTGGTTGGCTGGGCCAGCTATGTGTTTACCGAGTCACATGTTGAATAAAATGAAAAGATTCTAGAAGATTATGAAAGTCAGAAGCTATGGAGCACAAGCTGTAATCAACATGAAAATTTAAACTCCCCAACAGAATGATTCTTTCCATCTTAATGGTGGACAATAAGAAATCACCAAAATACACTAAGAAACTCACAGCTGATCCTGATGGTCTACAGATTAAAATGACATAGAAAGGATGAATCCAACCAATCGTCATCATCTGTATCTCAAAGGATTTAAAAGAAGAATTATTCAACATTTGACAGAAAAAAAATTGCTAAAAATGACAGCCAGCGAATGGCAAACAGCATTAATAATTTTGTAACTAATTGTTACAAAATTAATTGTATCTAATTGATATAGATTATGAAAAGAGATTGTTAGGAGAGTAAATGAGATGCCAATTTTACTTTACATTAAAATACATCAGTGACCTATGTCTGGCCTTCAGTGCGATCAGTGTGGCCTGAGTGAAGCCCTAGAGAAACTATGTTTTAATAGCCATGAACACACAGAAACCCAACATGAACCATCTGGCTGTTCACGTGCATGCACGCTCACATTTTGAAGACATTTAGCTTACAGTGAGATGAAGTGTACTGATACTGTGTCACTGTTCACTTTCATAGCTCCAAATGCATGGTTTGTAAAAGAATAAAAAAGGGATGATTCCATTAGGGCTTCATAAATCCTGCTCCTCAGAGACTTTTTGGGGAGAAACTCTCTGGTTTCTTCTAAGAAAGAACATTGGCATCTTTATGTCACTGTACTCTCCTTTTGGTTCCAATAGGATTGTTGTGTTCTTAGGAGAATAAAAAATGTCTGTAATTGAATGTGTTATGGTCAGTCCAGTCCATTCTTTAGTATGACCTTTTTTTTAGTTGTTTTATTCTACTGTAAACCTTGAATGATACCATGCTCTCCCCCCGTTGAGCTACGGTCTGTCTTTCTACATCTGTCTGTCTGATGCATATAGTCATATAGGTCTTCTGGGAGTGAAATTGAATCGAGGCTGTACTACATGCAGAAAATCTATATGAAAATGAATTATGAAAAACTATCCATCCATCCATTCGCTTCCGCTTATCCTTTTCAGGGTCGCGGGGGGCGCTGGAGCCTATCCCAGCTGTCATAGGGCGAGAAGCGGGGTACACCCTGGACAGGTCGCCAGTCTGTCGCAGGGCCAACACATAGGGACAGACAACCATTCACACTCACTTTCATTCGCACATAGTGACAATTTGGATTATCCAATTAACCTATCCCCACAAGCTGCATGTCTTTGGACGGTGGGAGGAAGCCGGAGTACCCGGAGAGAACCCACGCAAACACGGGGAGAACATGCAAACTCCACACAGCAAGACCCCGGCCTGATGTTGGAATTGAACTCAGGACCTTCTTGCTGTGCGGCAACAGTGCTAACCACCGTGCCACCGTGCTGCCTATGAAAAACTATTAGGCATTTATTTATTTAGTTCGGTGCATTTGTAGTTCAGTGTTTAGATAATAAAATGTAGATTTAGGTTTAACATGTTGGTGGACAATTCTTAACTCACAAAATATCTGAATTGTAACTTTATTGTATTGAGAGGGTTTTTTTGATTGTGTTTGAGGGATTTAATTTTAGCCCCCCCCCCCCCTTTAAGAAGCTGCACTTGTTAAAACTATATTCTTCTGTGGATTAATCACATATTCTTTTTTTTATTCAGTTCATTTCTTCAAAGAATGTCATGTTTGCAGTTTGTCAACACTGCTGTAACATTCAAGGCACAAAGCAGCAACCAGCATCACAATGAGTTTGTTGCTGTGACAACTGAGTGTTTTCTCTGAGTTTCCCACCCAAGCCAGTGAAAAGGCTCTGAGTGTTTTAGCCATCTTTATATAGTCCGTCTGTGGCTGTACACTCACTTTTTTGTGAGCGTACAGCCACATTAATGACACGACATATTGTAATTGTTTACACTGATATCTGCGATAGAGATCCAAATATTTGAGTGAAGATGAGGCTGAAATTATTTGAAGTCAGTAGGTAGTGATTTCAAATCAGTTGATCTCGAATCTGCAGTGCATGTTACTATGGAGATTGTACTTTGATAAGTAATCAACCACCTTCATAGTACAGAAAACCCAGGGTTAACCCTGAAGTTACAGAGATAAGGTGAAATCCTGCTTCGTAGTACAGTCCTCTGGGCAGCACAGATACATAAAAACTCTGGACTGACCTACTGACCTAGTGCATAAAAACCGTTGAACTGAAATATACTTTTTTCCTCGGTTCTCAGGAGGATAAGTCACACTTAATCAATAAAGAAACTCTGCTTTGCATCACATCCCTTTGTTTCAGAGACTCTTCTTATAATAACAGGAAATATTTGAGGAAGTGTTCTAGACGTAGAAACAGTTAGTGACTGACATTATAGAGATATTCATCCAATCTAAACACTCCATTTGTGTCTTTGTAGGTCCGGTGGCAGTGATAAGTGGTGAGGAAGACTCTGCCAGTCCCCTTCATCATGTTAACCATGGGATCATTAGCCCCTGTACACTGGATGCTGGACCAGCTGCAGTGGTGATTGGAATGACTAGAATTCCTGTTATAGAGAACCCACAGTACTTCAGACATGGCCACAACTGCAACAAACCTACCACCTGTAAGTGAAAACATGTATTCAGTTTTCGATTCACTTCAGTTTTACCTATATAGCACCGATTCACAACAACACTCTTGGAGTATTTTATATTGTAAGGTAAAGACAGAGGAAACCCAACAATCAGACTCCCCTATGAGTAAGCACTTGGGGATAGAAAACGTCCCTTTTAACAGGAAGAACTGGTTGCAGAACAAGGCTCAGGGAAGTGAGTCCATCTGGCGCGACATGCAAAGACATGCTGTGAAATAGAACCAGAGAATTATAATAACTAATGTCTTGATGCATGCTCAATCCACCAGGTAAGTAAATGCCAGAAGCTTGATTCTGTTCATCTGGACGAAACGTTTTCAGTGAGAGAAGTGCGCTTTGACAGTCATCCAAGTGACTTCTTCAGTCTCAGCTGACTGCAGTTTCCCCCAACCCTATAAACAGTACATTTGCACAATAACTGAAACCAGCCCACTGAATGAACATTGGGCTGTGAGGTCGGGTCTTTGATCATTAATATCCAAATTGTCATGATCATTGATCAACAACCATTGATCAGACCACTGATCATTGATCGGAGACCATTGATTAGTGGTCATGAGTACCATTCACAGAGAGTTGGGGAATGGCTGCAATCACAGCAGCCACTGTGTACTCATTGTTAACAGTTCGATTACTGTGCTCTTAAAAAAATTGAAAAACAAGCATGGCGGCATCACTGCATGTCAATATGGACTTAAAATAGAGGTAGATTTAGTCTGATCTCTGAATAGCTTCCCCTTGAAAATGAGGGAACTGTTCAGATGCAGGTATTCAGATTCTCTCACACACACACACACACACATTTTGAGAGGAGAATATTTAAATGAATCTTACAATGAGTCACTAAGGCAAACTGTGCTTTGCACTTGATATGGTTCTGGTGGAGCAGAGCCACACATTTCTGAGCATTAGAGGCAGGGACAAGAAACGTCACAAAAGGCCTTATACCCCTGACATTAAATGGTCAAATGCCAATAAACTGGTTCACTGTTAAATAAAATCTTGATGCTGATGTTTTTGAATAATTCCACAAAGTATTATTCAGTCATGAAACTCATTGATTGTGTATGTAACAATGTTATCTTTATTATCATTTTATTCCGATGAATATTATGATATGCACTTACTCTGCTGCCATCACCTTCCTCAGCTGTGGTAGCAGCTGTGTGTAAGAAACTCAATGATGATGAGTCCCATGGTATATTACAGTGGCATTAATTGTGACCCAGTGGTGGAACAGTTTTCAGTGTGTGTGTGTGTGTGTGTGCGTCTTAGATAACTTCCTCCTTAATGACAGTAACTGTACTAATTACCAAGCAGCCATATAATCACATAAATTTATATTAAAATAATTCCTTGCATAAATATACGCTATTTGAGATATAATATTAAGGTGTAATAGAAGCCCATTTTAGTCTCTGAAAATGTGTCATTCACTGCTACAGGCAGGAAAAATATCTGTTGTAAATAAAATCCACTTGTGCTAAATCCCAAAACAGTGTGTTCAAATGAAAAAAATCTTTTTTTTAATCCATAAAACACATGTAAAAAAAAACAAAAACAAAACTATTTTAGATCATCCACAGAGAACAGTGTCAGTAATCTTCTGTTTGATTAGTTTAAAGTAGATCTATTCATAAGTTTTGCAGTTTTATTCAACTTCATGATGTAAACTGTAGCCAACAGGTGGCAATCAAACATAAGCAGCGGGAATGAATACTTGGGAGGTTTCATTTGAGTGACTGTTTTGTAGTAATAATAATGGCTGAAAACTCATTTCCTCCTTTTCTTTGTCTTTTTCAGATGTTCAGCATATTAAACGACGGGACATAATTCTGAAAAGAGAGCTTGGTGAGGGAGCCTTCGGTAAGGTGTTCCTGGCTGAGTGTTACAACCTGAGTCCCACTAAGGACAAGATGCTGGTAGCTGTAAAGGTAAGCTACATAGATATAACTTGTGTGTGTGTGTGTGTGTGTGTGTGTGTGTGTGTGTGTGTGTGTGTGTGTGTGTGTGTGTGTGTGCGTGTGTGTGAGAATGTTACTTAGAAAAATGTGCTTGTGTGAATGGGTGAATGTACAAGTTATGTAAAGCGCTTTGAGTGCTCAGAAAGAGTAGAAAACCCTGACTTCTTTAAAATATTTCTGGCCCATTCTTAAAAGCTGGGTCTGTGGCAGGAAATCAACCAATTTAAATCAACTCTACCAATTCTGGTAGAGTTGATTGTGGCTCCTTGTGGCTCCTTCAGAATTACAAGTCTTACTCCAGGCTGTAGGACATGAGATGCAAAACAATGAGTCATCTCAACTTAGTTGTGCAAGGAAGATCAACCTTATCGGGTGATAAAGTCATTAAAACAGCACAGCAACAACAATAATGGGAAGTGCTGTAACAGGCTGCCACTTAACAGGGTGCCAAAAAATGGAAGTCTGTGTGACAACTCACTGGTGTTAAGTACAGAAAATAACTGGCATTTGTGGTCAGATACTGGCAGAATCTGGCCCAATTTAAGGATCATTTACTGTAAGTAATTAATGAAGTTTCTGTTCATAAGTGCATACAACTCCCTTGCTTTGAAAAGCTTATGGATATACACATGAGGGAGGACTGTTACCATAGCTATCCGAGTGTAACATTTGTGCTGTGATACCATCGTATAACAACAGAATACTCTCTGAATCTCCCAGACGCTGAAGGATCCCACACTTGCAGCCAGAAAGGATTTCCAGCGTGAGGCTGAGCTCCTCACTAACCTTCAACACGAGCACATAGTGAAGTTCTACGGAGTGTGTGTGGATGGAGACCCTCTCATCATGGTCTTTGAGTACATGAAGCACGGAGATCTCAATAAGTTTCTCAGGTAAGTCAAGCATTGAAGCAAGTGTGTCTTTCTTCTTCTACAGGGTTTTGATGACAGACAGTTTTACCAGTAGAATTCGATTCTACTTGTAACAGTGCTATTCACTAATGTGTGTCTGTGAGAGATAGGATGAAATATATCGGATGACAATATTAAAACATCTATTGTTTCATATTATACTCTATTATTTATTTTGTGATGTTGCAAAACACACTGTTTACTGTCAATATTTTTCATTGCTTTAGATAACAGTAATGGTCACCAAAGAACTTCCTAAACAAGGGGCTACCTCTGTAGCATGGACATGGTTTATTATGGAAAGTCTGACGCTAAGCAGAAAACTGTTTTGTACAAATTACGCAGCAAACAAGTCCTACAGACATTAACACAACAAACCTCTTCCACAACCTAAGCAAGACTCATAAAAGAATATGGACTCAAAGGTTAGAACTGGCTTTTCCCAGTAGCACGCCATATAATAAAGACTCACGTAGATAATAGCAGCCATTACACTTCCATCTATAAATACAGTTATGGCAAAAAGGATCGGCACCCCTGGAAGTTTTCCAAAAAATGCACAATTTCTCCCATAAAATTGTTACAATTACATTTGTTTTGGTGTACACGTCTTTATTTCCTTTATGTGCAGTGGATCAACATAAACAAACTTGAATTTGACAGCTTTTCCCACAAAATTCAAAAACTGGGCTGGACAAAATTATTGGCACCTTCAACTTAATATTTGGTTGCACTGTCTTTTGGTACTGCAATCAATCACTTCCTATGACCATCAACAAGCTTTTTACACCTCTCAACTGGAATTTTAGACCACTCTGCTTTTGCAAACTGCTCAAGGTCCCTCAGATTTGAATGGCACCTTCTCCCAACAGCAATTTTGAGATCTCTCCATAAGTGTTCAATTGGATCCGGACTCATTGCTGGCCACTTCAGAACTCTCCAGCGCTTTGTCTTCAATCGTTTCTGGGTGCTTTGAGAGGTATATTTGGGGTCACTGTGTTGCTGGAACACCTATTACCTCTAATGCAGACCAAGCTTTCTGACACTGGGCCCTACATTGACTTCCAAAATTTTTTGGTAGTCTTCCGATTTAATAATGCCTTGCACACAGTCAAGGCATCCAGTGCCAGAAGCAGCAAAACATCCCCAAAACATCTTAGAACCTCCACCATGTTTGACTATGGTAGGTGTTGTGTTCTTTTCTTCGTAGGCCTCATTCCGTTTTCTGTGCAGAAGATTATGTTTTTTAAGTCGAACCGTCTTGCATTAAAATTGTCCTGAATATCTTGCATTTCTAACAGTGCAACCCTCTGATGATTTTCTCATCAGAGCCCATGGGCCAGATGCCATGATCCTAGTGGATGGACAGCCTTTGCAGACGAGTGGTGAACTCGGTCTGTCCCAGATGCTTCATATAGCCAGCCAAATTGCAGCTGGGATGATCTACTTGGCATCTCAACACTTTGTGCATCGTGACCTGGCAACCAGGAACTGCTTGGTGGGGAATGGTCTTCTGGTCAAAATAGGAGATTTTGGCATGTCCAGAGACATTTACAGCACAGATTATTACAGGGTAAGGACATTTTTCTTCTTGTATTTTTGTCTTCCTCTTTTTTTATCAAAACTGGAAATGTTTTCAAAGATGAGCAATGAAATGGTTTCATTAAGTGCAGCTCTTCACATATGGTACACTTATACTGTGAGGTGTTACAGCAGTAATCTGTGGAATGTTTACATTTACCTTCAAGTTATATTAGTAAAGCATGGTTATAAATCAAGTCAAATAATCAAATCTTTTAAAAAAATCATGGACATTGTGCCTATACTGTATTAGTTTGATTACTAAGTCCATCACTCTTCCCCTCACACCCCCTTCTCTGGTCTGTGGATTTTTGAGTCACTAATTTAGGCTGCTCAGTCAAAATGGTGGTTATTACTGAGGCGAACACGCTTTGCCCAGAACAATCTAAATTCGTTTTATTTGCAGATGGGCAACATTGCTAAATTGTAGACTTGTAGTCAAGACCGCCTAAACCAAGACCAAAACAATACCAAGACCAGAGGGTATCGAGACCAAGACGAGACCAAGTCAGAGACCGAGACAAAAAAGTCTTTAAACTGCAGCCAGATGCTGCTTCGTTTATGGGTGTCAGACATATTTATGTGTTTTTGCACTCGCACAGCCCTCCTCACACGGACAGACGCACGCTCCCATTGACTGTCGTGTCTCTCACCCTCTCTGATATTATCCTATATCCTCGCATGTGATTGGCCACAATATGGAGGGATTGGAGCATAGCTGAGCCACTGTGTGAGAGCTGAGCAGCGAAAAGAAATTAAGTGAGGAGCCGGCTCTCGCTCAATGGGAGGCGACTCTTCTGACTCACTAAAAAGCACTCCAATGTGGGTTAGTTTCAGACCAATAGCGGTGGTTTTGTTTGTTAACTTCACCATAAAAGTTTGCCTCATCACTGAACAAAATCTTCTGCGTGAACTGAGGGTCCTGTTCCAATTTTTGTTTTGCCCATTCTGCAAATTCTGTGCGCCGATCTGGGTCATCCTCGTTGAGATGCTGCAGTAGCTGGAGTTTGTAAGGGTGCCATTTGTGAGTAGCTAATATCTGCCGAAGGGATGTTCGACTAATGCCACTCTCCAGTGACATGCGGCGAGTGCTACGCTGTCGGCTGTGGATCATCAGTCACTGATGTTTCTTCATTAGTGACAGTTTAATTGCATCCACATTTTGGCAAATCCAACACTGAACCAGTTTCACGAAACTTAGCAAGCAGTTTGCTAACTGTAGCATGGGAGATGGGTGGTCTCGTAGGGTGTCTTGCATTGAAATCTGCTGCAATGACCAGATATCAACACAATTTTGATCCGCTCCTCACATGTTAACCCCTTGGTCTGACACTAGCCCACATTGGATGGATCCCTACAAGACTGTTGGAACAACAAAAGTGATGGATTGGTGTGGTATATGGGGTACAACAATAGTGGGCTCTTTGGGGTCATCTGAAGGCAATTGTCTATGGTGTGAAGATACGAGATGTGCAGCACCTGAAACTATGGATACTGGATGCCTGTGCTGGCATTTCTCCTGCGGTGTTGCTATCAGTGTGTGAAGAGTGGGAGAAGAGGGTTGCATTGACAATCCAACACAATGGGCAGCACATTGAACACATTTTATAAGTGGTCAGAAACTTGTAAATAACTCATAAAAGAATAAAGTTACGTTGAAACCAAGCACACCATTGTTTTTCTTGTGACATTACCAATAAGTTTGATGTGTCACATGGCCCTCTTCCTATTGAAAAAACAAAAGTTGTATCCAAGATGGCCGACTTCTAAATGGCCACCATGGTCACCACCCATCTTGAGGAGTTTGCCCCCTCACATATACTAATGTGCCACAAACAGGACTTTAATATCACCAACCATTCCCATTTTATTACGGTGTATCCATATAAATGGCCCACCCTGTACAGTGCACACATGAAGGCTAAAAATATAGACAACATTTTTAATCTTTAGATGGGCTCTTCTGGTACAAGGCATGGTAGAAATATGTTTTACATTTGGTGTATGGCATAATTTTCTTTTACATTTTCTGAAGACAGGTAATCTAATTGTGATGTCATTCTTCTACAGCCATTGCATTGTGAAGTCAGCATTTATTTTATAATAATTATAATAATTTTATAATATGTTAAAGCCAAGAAAATCTCCTTTGTTTGTTTGAGTAACTAAGTGGGATGTGTTACTTTGTTATCTGCAAAAAAGACCACCAGTGCCCAAAATTCAGTCCAGCATGAATTCATGTATTTACTAGGGGTGCAACGATACAACAAAATTCACGGTTCGGTTCGGTTCGATACTTTGGTGTCACGGTTCGATATTTTTTCGATACAAAAAAAATGTTCATGCCTTTTTATTAATTTGTCATTTATTAAATTTTCACGGCACATTCTGCACCACATCTCTGTGCGTTCATCATTTGTTTGAAGCCAGCTCACCTCCTGCAACCACTTTTCCGAGAATACGCGCTTCTTTTGTGGTTCGGACTCCTTCTGACATTTCTTTGGAGGTGGAGGAACATCACAGTAATTGCTTAAAGGAGCTTCTTCACATCTTTAAGAGTTCTAAACAAATGTCTGTCCTCTTCCTGAAAATCTTATGTACGCAAACACGCATTGCAACTTCTTATCTTGTGCGGGTTTTTATTTTGACAGCGAATGCGCACCTGCGGACCACTTATGTGCAGCCCTGGTTATTTAGCTCGTCATATTGCAGCCACAGAAATTCTTTTGTCCATGAAACCATAAAGCTGCACTTTCTTTTTGCCTTATAGTCTGATTTGTCATAACCTTTCCGTTTTGTCACTTCTTCACCCTGACCTGTCTTATTTGGCTCAGCAGAACTAAAATATATATCCTGCTGCTTTTACACACGCACTAACATAACGCTCAGCGATTCTCTGCGCGATCAACCTCTCACATGTTTAAGCTGCAGGAGATTTCACTTGTCATGTTTGCATAGTAAGCTAACGATTGATAAGACGATGTCAGAGGAATTGGTGCGCAAATTATCATCACTCACCAATCAGTACTGTCGCTTTCTATACACAGTTCACGCGATTGCAAAGTGAAAGCAAAAAACAAGCGCAAATTCAAACGCGATTTCAGTATGTCACATATTGACAGTGGCCGATGCCAATGACATAATTACCCAGCTACATTTCCGAAAGAATGCAAAAGCATTGACATATATTTTTCCTTCCTACGATAGGCCGACGGGCAGGGCAGAGATAGATTTTGGTAGCCCGACTGGAAAAAAGCCCCAGGACGTCGGGCTAGCGATTTTGCGAGCCCTGTATCTGATTGAGGAATCACTCATCTTTGGAAAAGAGAGTTTATTATGGAGAAATGTCTCTTTCCAAAATAAAAGCTATACTATACGCTTCTTCTGGGCTATATTCTCAGCAGCATATTAAACATATCAGGTCCCCATAAGGAGAATCATGTGCTAACGGCTGTCTAAATGACTCGGGTAAAGTTTGTAGCATGCGTGCTTGTTTTTGTCTGCTTCCACTTGTCTTTGCACTAGGATGATGTCGGAGTAAATGTGCAGTCATATTGGTTGTGTTCCCACTAGTGCTGTCAGCGTAAATCTGAAATGACGTTAAGGTCACAACACGGCAAATCTCCGTTAACGAGCTACCACGGATCGCCTCATGAGTGGGGCTGGAAGACGTCAACACATTAACGAGCTAACTGCGCTAAAACACTAGTTCCCACCAATTGAGCATTGCTGGCACATCCAACATACTGTTTTACTTTTGTCCATGACACGCTTACCTTCAGGGTCATACGTCACATGAAAACCAAAATAGTTCCAAACGCCAGATCTGAATGAGGGTGGGGGAGGTTCAATTTGCCATGTTGCAACGAGCTTAACTTCTGTCTAGCTAGCTTGCCCTGCGCTCAGTGAATCTGTGTTCGACTACTCCGCCTAGGCTGCACTGTCGAGCGCAGATCCACTGAGCGCTCAACACAGACAGCATCGTCAGAAGGAAAGTTGATAAAATAAATTAAAAATGTTGTATCGTTTGATACATATGCGTACCGAACCGAAAGCACTGTATCGAACGGTTCGATATCGATACGAGTATCGTTGCACCCCTAGTATTTACTTTTATATTCAAATGATTATCACAAATGTATAAGTCAGATTTGCAGTGTTGATTCTGACTTGTTTGTGTAAGTTTTTGAAGTTATCATACTGCTTATAACTTTCCCATAAAGCATTTCAACTTGTGCATGTGTGTGTGTATGTATGTATCTGTATGTTCAGGTGGGAGGTCACACCATGCTGCCTATCCGCTGGATGCCCCCAGAGAGCATCATGTACAGAAAATTCACCACAGAAAGTGATGTGTGGAGCTTTGGCGTTATTCTGTGGGAGATCTTCACTTATGGAAAACAGCCATGGTTCCAGCTCGCCAATAATGAGGTAAACTGTTATTTCAACAATGTCATTTGCTGAGGACATGATGTAATTACCAGGAACAAAACATTTGAACATTTTACTCAAATTAACTTTTTTCCCTAGGGGCCCAATTTATTAGTCCAGCTTTGTGAAAAAATAGAGGTGCATATATCACTGTAACTTAATGAGCAGAACTAATAGCCACTCTCATTTTACCTAACTTCTCCAAAAACTTGTGAATTTCTACAAAATAATGTTGTAGGGTCTTTAACATTGTAAAGCACCTTGAAGCAATTCTTGCTGTGATTTTGTGCTATATAAATAAATTTCAATTGGACTGAATCTGTCTTTTGGTGGTGTAATTTTCTTGGAATGCTCAGTTGGTGCCCTGTCTCTGACATCCCCTGTTATATGGAACTGGGCCTTCAATTTGGAGATGCTACTAGGGCTCACTCCAAATACTTCTGCCACTTGGTTTTGCAGAACATCAGCTTATGGTTGCCCTAGCTAATTTAGTCAAACATGGCATATTCAGAACAGACACCAACTGACCACTGTAGCAGGGTCCAAACTCACAGGTATCCTTAATCAGATAACTGATTGTCAGTACCTTGGGTACCAGAAGCTCAAAAATTGTCAACAGCAATTGACAATAAGCTGTTTGTTGTTGTTTAGAGTCTAAACGGTGTTTGATTACTACAATGTCAAGTGCTTGATGTAGTTTACAAGATACTGTAACCACTCCCTTTTGGATATGACAAATAAAGCCAAACACCCTCAACTTAGACCAGAAAGTTACAGAGATACTCTAGGGCCTGAGACTTCTCTGCTGGATTACCACATCAACGGACTCTATCTCGCCCAGAGAGGAGACACTGGGGCAGTGTGAGAGAGAGCACAAGTGGGACAGGTGTGAAGGTATCTAGATTAGGCTAGCCACTAGTGTGCCGCTGTGCACAAACACCGTTCTCCACTGTCGGAGATTGTTATCATTAAGTGCCAACCAGTCTACCTAGCAAGGGAATTTACATCGATTGACCTCATTGCTGTTTACATCCCTCCCACCACTAACGCCACAGCTAGGACCGTGGAAGATAACTACTGGACGCTGAGTACACCAAGTCAGGCTCTCTGATCACATCACCATCATTCTAAGACCTGCATACAGACCCAGAGTGAGGGCCATCAGACCAACACAAAATCAGATGTGTGTAGCCAGAGGGGGCCTCCTCTGCTCTGAAGGATTGCTTCAGCACTGCAAACTGGTACATCTGACCGGTGATCAGCCTCGCGGAACACGAATTCCGAGTGGCATTGAGGAGAGTAAACACAAGGACAGCGGCGTCACCGGCCATCTGCTGCGCTGCTGCGCTGACCAGCTAGCAGGTGTGTTCACTTCCGTCATCAACGAGTCCCTGGCGAAGTCTGTGGTCCCCACATGCTTCAAAAGATCCACCGTCATCCCTGTGCCCAAGAACAGCAAACCCTCATCCCTGAACGATTACCGGCCAGTTGTACCTACCTCAGTAGTAATGAAGGTGTTCGAGAGGCTGCTGAAGAACATCATCTCCTCCTCCATCCCAGACACCACAGATCCACTCCAGTTCGCCTACCGACCCAACAGATCCACAGAGGACGCCATCGCCCACGTCCTACACACCACCCTCAGCCACGTGGACAAGAAACAGGGTAACTATGTGAGAATGCTGTTTGTTGATTACAGTTCAGTGTTAACACAATAGTGCCCAGCAGACTGTTCACAAAGCTGAGGGATCTGGGACTCAACAGCCGTCTGTGTGCATGGGTTTTGGACTTCCTCACTGGCAGAACTCAGAAGGTGAGGGTGGGTAGATGCGTCTGTAACAGCATCACCATCAACACAAGAGCACCACAGGGATGTGTCCTCTCACCACTGTTCTACTCCCTCTACACTTTAGACTGTGTGGCCACCCATGGCTCCAACACCACTGTGAAGTTTGCTGACGACACAGTGGTGTTGGGCGCCATCTCCATCAACAATGAGGCGGCCTACATGGATGAAGCGAAGAATCTGGCATCATGGTGCCAGGACAACCATCTCCAGCTGAACGTTGACAAGACCAAGGAGCTGGTGGTGGACTTAGGAAGGAGTCAGCACAGAGACTACAAGCCCATTATCACCAATGGAGCTCCAGTGGAGAGGGTGCAGTCCTTCAAGTATCTTGGTGTCCACATCACCTCAGACCTGACATGTCTGCCCACATTCAAGTCCAGACCAAAAAGGCTAGGCAGCGCCTGTACCACCACGACAACTGAGGAAGTTCAGGGTCTCTCCAGAGATCCTCAGGATTTTCTATACAGGCGGTGTGAAGAGCATCCTCACACAGAACATCACATCCTGGTTTGGGAACAGCTGTGTTAAGGACCAAAAAGCTCTTCAGAGAGTGATCCGTACAGCAGAATGCTGCTGCAGGATTGCTCTCCCCCCGCTTCAGGACACCTACACCAGGAGATGCTGGACTAGAGGAGCGCATATACTGAAGGACCCGTCCCATCCTAGCAACAAACTGTTCCAACTTCTGCAATCCAGTAGAAGGTTCCGCATCATCCGGGCAAGGACAGAGAGACTCAAGAGGAGCTTCTATCCCCAAGCCATCCGAGCCCTAACTATGCATGTGACAAATAAAAAACCTTGAACCTTGAACCTTGATCTTCAAACAAGTATCCACCTAAAACAGACATTAAGGAATACGATGACGCTGTTGCAGCATACATCGCAAAATGCACTGATAATGTCACTCACTGCAAAACTTACTGTCCATGCTAACCAGAAGCCATGGCTGACAGGACAGGTTCACAGGCCCCCCAAGGCAGCCTTTAGGGCCGGTGACACTACAGGACTTGCAACAGCTATAGAAAACCTACCCTATGGTATCAGGAAAACAAAATTACAGTACAGTAAGAAAATATCTGGTCCTTTCACAGTAACAACAGAGGTCTTTCTGCAGGGTCTTTCTGGTGTGGAATCCAATCCTCAGTGGACACTTGAGTGCCCATTGAGGTCATTACTGGTGTAACAAGGGAAGAGTCTGTTGATGATCTACAGATGAGGACACAATTATTAGCCCCCCTATTAAAAAATAGGTCAAAATTATTACCCCAATCATGCTAAAAGTAGGTTGTGTATCCTTGTTGTAAGGTTTCATACATGTTTTCTGAGCAAACCCAGGCTATTTTTGTTGGACCTTAGTCTTCAGGTCACCCCGTGGGTTTCCAGTGGAATTTAAGTCAGAGTTTGAAGCAATAACCCAGACCCAGTTTTGCTGCTGACTGTGTGAGGGTTTTTGTTTTGTTTTGCTTCAAAATCTTCACATATCCTTATTTCTTTCTTATGATGCAGGTGACACAAACAAGTACAGTCACGGGCTTTAACAATGTTCAGATTTTCCTCATACTCCTGGCATTAACAGGAAAACTCAGTAGATGTACTGCTTGGTTTTATTTGTAAGAAGGGTATTTAAAAGAAGTCTTCCTAAGGTTCAAACATTTTAACATTATTGTTAAAAGGCTGTTTTGTTTTCTAAAACTCCACAATACAGCCATAGGCCCGGCCAGTGCAGTGCACAACTAATGCAAGTCTGGTTGCGTAGCAGTCCTTTCTTAAACAAGACAGTAAAGTATCTCTGCTCAACTACTGGTCTCTGTGTCTTTACAGGTGATAGAGTGTATTACTCAAGGTAGAGTACTGGAGCGCCCAAGGCTCTGTCCTAAGGAAATCTACGATATTATGCTTGGCTGCTGGCAGAGGGAACCGCAACAACGTCTCAACATTAAGGACATCCAGAAGATGCTGTTTACTTTGATGAAAGCCACACCAGTTTATCTGGACATACTGGGATAATAGCCACAAGGAGACACTAATGGAATATATTCAAAGCACTGAATTGCCCCCGAACAGAAGTGATCTGTTTGCATACTCTGTGGATTAGGGGCTGAAAATACCCTGTTTTCATCTGCCAGATATTTGAGGACTGCAACTAACACATTGTATATTATGTTTATTTAACTGGACCAAAATGATCTGAATTGCATCAGTACCTAATAATCTGGAACCTGCAAATTCTATACCCATTTTGTTTTTTCAAATGGAATTGTAACTAAAAAGACTTAAGTATAAAGTATATATTGCAACAATGTGGAGTGATTATGCTGATGTGGTATAGTTAAGGTGTCACATCATAATAATGTGGGTTTCACCCTGTTTTGATCATAGCAGCACTAGTTCTAATCAACTGTTAATAAACCCTGACCTGGACTGGTAGTTTACTGGTAGTAATCCTGCCCAGGATTACATTGATCTCAGTTGGTTTCACAAACCTTAAGTAACCTTCTAGTCTTCCTTTGGCTTATCTTTGCCAGGTCTTCATTTGTGAAATGTGAAAAGTCAGAAGGATTAATTTATTCTCTTTTTAATTATTTAAATTTTTATCTGTGCCCAATCTTTCTCATACCTTGGGTTGCAATGGTAGCCATCTTTAATCTAAAGTAATGATGATGACTATAAAGTTTCAAAGTACTAACATTTCTGTTTTCTGTTTTTAACTTTTGGCTACCCCAGAAACCAATGGCAGAGCCAAAATATTTTCAGGGGTGGCCAGGCTGAAAGGCTGAGGTTGAGCACAGAAAATTCACTTTCTTTTTAAAGCCCTTTCCCTCCCCACTTTTTCAGAGAAACAGTATTCACAGTTTCGTGGATTAGCACATGGATCCCTAAAAGGTTTTGCTGTTGGTTGTTTATGTTACACTGTGGCCACAATTTGGCTCTGCCCCTGCCTGAAACCACCAACATTCATGTGACTTGTGACACAGTTGTTCTGACACAGGTATTTGGGGAATAGACCACAGTTATTGAGCATTTACAAAGACCAGATTGTTGTATCTTAATGTCAAGGAAATGTGTAGTTTGTGTGACCATGTGCAGATTATATTTCTTGACTTTTCTTTCTGTTCATGTATAAATTAAGGAAGGAGGTGAAAGAATAGAACAATGCACATAAATCAAATATTTCATGTACAGCAGCTGCTACACATGACTGCTGTTCTTAAGTGCTAGTTCAGTGGCAGCTTGCAACACAGTTTTTATCTGAAACATCATTGTTACAACACTTTTAAGTCCTGAGCTCATGATAGCTCACTGAGCTGCTTAGCTTTACAAGAACCTGACCATACCTTCCAATCCTGAGCCTGGAAGCATGGGTTGAGTGACTGTCTGCCACTATAGAAACGGACCTAAGTGCCTCCTACTTCTTTCTTTCTGAACACTAGGAACCAGGAAAGTAGTCTTTCAAAATAATAGCACTTTTACATTTTGTTTACCTGCCTAATGGCCACTAGCTGTAAACTCTTGTTTTTCTTATTACCTAGTTTCATAAGTATCTACTGTATTAAAAAAATTAAATTTAAAGCAAAAAAAAATTAAAAAAAAATTAAAAGCCAAACTACCCAACGTGAAATTGAAATTGCATTACATATACACTAACCAGTCAATTTATTAGGTATACCTGTTAAACTGGTCATTAGCATAAATATTAAATCAGCCAATCACATGACAGCAACCCAGTATATTTAGACATGTAGGCATGGTCCAAATGAACTACTAAAGTTCAAACCCATCATCAGAATGGGCGAAAAATGGGTAATTAAAGTGACTTTGGACGTGGCATGGATGTCAGTGCCAGGTTGGCTGGTATTTCAGAAACTGATGCTACTGGGATTTACTGACAACCAGCCATAGAGTTACATCAACAAGGCTGAAACTGCCTTGAGCTGATAACAAGGCAATAGGAACTCGAATAATCACTCGTTACAACCAAGAAGCATCTCTAAACGTACAATATGTGGGTCCTAATAGAAGACTGGAAAAATGTTGCCATCAGTGCCTGATGAGTCTTGAATTCTGCCATGAGAGTTGGAGGGTAGGGTCAGAATTTGATGCTAACAACATGAACCCATGGATCAAACCTACCTTATGTCAGTTATTCAGGCTGGTGGTGGTGTGGGATATTTTCTTGGCAAGCTTTTGGGCCTTTAATAATATGCCTTCATTGTCACAAATTACCTGAGCATTGTTGTTGACCATAACTATGATCACAGTATACCCATCTTTTGGGGTGTGGTGAGACCACAGATTCACATTGTGGATGTAGAACCAAAAAAACTGTACTAACTGTGTCAGCATGGATCAGAATCTCTGAGAAATGTTTGCGGTACCTTGTTGATTTTATGGCACAAAGAATTATGGCAGTTTTGAAATTAGAAACTGGCCCAACTCACTATTAGCAAGGTGTGCTACGAGACCGTTTACAGATAACCTTTTGCCATTTTCCAAAGCTAAAAAAAAAAATGAATGAACTGATATATGTGTGAACTGAAAGGATAATACTTGAGACACTAGGATGTATATACTGTAAATCTGTCTGTCTTAAGATATTTATTTTGTTTTCCTATGTTGGATTATTTTTTTTGTTTCTCAATATGTTATTATATGATTAATTTAAATCTAATAGATCTTTTGATTTGCTTTCCAGTTGTAATTTACTCTCACAAGTTGCATTTATCTCATTAGAGACTGGCTAAAAAAAATCTAGATTTAAGAAATGTCAATTTGTTTTGTGTCATTTTATACTATGCATCCATCAATTCATCCATATTCTTCTTCTTATCCAATTCAGGGTTGTGAGGCATTTCATATAACTGAAATAAATTAATAAAAAATAATAAGTCAGGAAAACCGATTAAAACTACAAAGTTACAAATGCTAAAAAGTCAATGTTTTATTGCCCTCTTCAAGTACTGTTCAAGGATCACATGCATTCTTTAATTTAAAAGAAATAGTTTGTCATTCATTGACCACAGTCAGAAAATGACAACACTTTCATCAGTGTGTCTAATGATGTGTCGTGCACCTAGTCTCTACACTGTGTTTGAGATTTTAACTGTTTTGTCCACACTGACCTAAAGAATTTAAAATCTAGTCTCACAAGGAATTCAGTGCATCAAGTTGTTAACTTCATATGCTCTTGGGTCAATGAGTGAGTACTGGGTTTAGCATTGCCTTACTGACTCTATACCTCAGTTTTCAGCGAGCATCTTGAGATGCAGGAATCAGTATTTTTCTTTATTTTACTTGAAACAACAAAGGGCAGCAGCATGCTGTCCATTAGCTTGATACATGAAACCCCTCCTAAGCCATTAGAAGAGTCATCTGAAGAGCAAAATGAAAAGCCTTTGATTAATTATTTATTGATATTTGAATGTATCATCAGTCTACAGTGAAAGACAAACTTCATTTATTCCGTCCCTTATTGTTAAATGAGACAGATTTACAATACTGTGAGTCACTGTCATCCTGTGCGTGATGTTTGAGTGTCACGTATTTGGTGTTGGTTTTTATAAGATTTTGTTTCTCAAAAGTGTATTTAACAGTTCATCTAAAAAAACTGAACATATACCTGGGATTTGCATTGATATATAGGTATATTGTATAAACATTAAACAGGTGCATCACCTGCATTGCCAGGGTAGTATGAAGAAATCTGATTCTGTATCTTTTCTAATTTTAGATTAGAGCTGTGTAATTAAAGATATGTGCATTTCTGAACTGCAATCCTAATGCTAGGATAAAACATGATCAAAGTTATCTTACAGTAGACTTGCTTACCAAGTATCACCCATAATGTGAACTCTTGTTTCTAAGCCATTCATTTCATTTGAGCAAATTGATTATATTTGCATTAGTGTCAGTGCTTTAAATTGTGTCTTTCTCTCACTATGAGTGTTTGCTTACTCCAAGTCCTCCAGGAAGTAGGTATTACTTATAAGGTCTACAAGGTACCTGAGAGGGACGGCTTCATTAGACCCTCACTCTATGGGAGTGAATTACAGAATTAAATTTTGTTTTATTTGTTTTCTACACACAAAAGAAAATCCAGATTTTAGAGAAATTTCAACACATTTCTAGAAAAAGTCGGTTGCACAGAACTCTAAACATAAAATCAAAGACGTTAACTCTTTCAACATGAAACACAGCACTCTCTAAACTGATTCTTTCCAACTAAACAACACAAACAGCTATTAGATGATTATATCTAAGAGAGAATAAAAAACACTGATCGGATCAATTCAAAACCATCAGAGTTGTTTGACTATGTCTTGGCTTGGCTTGGCCATGGTACATACTTTTTCTTGTTTTGGAAAAGTATACATGTTTATTTTTATTTTGTCCTTAGATACCATTTACAGTTATCTAGTGCATTATAACCTTTGTAATGGAAATAAATGAGAAACAAAACAAACCAAATCAGTGCACAAATTTTTAGAAAAAACGTAACAAACAAAACATTTATTTGTTACCACAATACAAAGTTTTCAGATGAACTGACAAAAATAAAAGAATGCCTTCTTCCTCCTAGGCTTTTTTCTTACCTTTCCTCTTCCTTTGTGTTTTCGTTGCTTCATCTTCTCCCTGTCACTTGAAGCCAGTGCTATCCTCTGATACAGGATCGTTCTTCCGGTTGAGTGGTTCAAAGGAGGAGCATGAGTGAGACGAATTAATAGTCAGAGTGTACTTTGAGGCCATGTTTCTAGAACAAAATGCGTTTGTGTTCAGAGATTTGCAAAACTGTGATTTAGATTGTCATTTGAGTGAGAGCAGCTTGGAGTTATAATGATGATACATAAACTTTATATTTTTACAATTTTGTACATAGTTCCACTTTTTGTTTATAAGAAGTGGGCAAAAGATCATTCATCTCAATTTTATTTTTATGCTCAAGTCAAAATTAGGGACCCAACAAGCCATGTTAGAAGAAACTGAAGAACAGAACCATATTCAATTCAGTTCAGTTCAATTTTATTTATATAGCTCCAAATCAGAACAACACTCATCTCAGGGTGCTTCATACTGTAAGGTAAAGACCCTACAATGACATGGAGAAAACCTTTACAATCAAACAACATCCTTGGCAACAGTGGGAAGAAAAAACTATCTTTTAACAGGAAGAAACCTCCAGCAGAACCAGGCTCAGGGAGGGGCAGCTATGAGTGGTTAACCTTATCCTGTTTTCTCAAGAGACCTTCCTAAATGCTGCAAGCATGCTATGTTGATACATGCAAGCTTCCTGGAGGACACAATTGGCTAGCAAAATACATCAAATTGTATTACAAAACAGAAATCACCAGATAAATGTTTCCTGTATGATCAAGCCTTAAGCTTTCACAGACTGACAGTCTTGGTTGTTTCTAATGATATTTGGGTTAAATAAAATCTTTTGTCTCTGTTTGCTCTTGATTTTACATGTATTCTTCTTTTTTGTCTATTGTGTTCTTATTTATTCTCTTCCCCTTTCCCACTGTCACTTTACCATACACAGTTTCTAAGCTGAATATGTAAGAAACATCATTACTCTATTAAGAATCCATGTCTTTTCTAATTGTTGTATATCCATCTCAACACATATGTATGTGAATCATTTGACTTATAAAACTTGTATAACATCTTTCTGAAAAGCTTAGACGTGGTGATTTTTTACGGTGGCTCTGTGTATCATTCTGACTCTCAATTCTCATTAAAACTGACTTCAATGACGTTTGCGTCCACTTATTTTTTTAACCAGAAAAAAAGGGAAATAAGTGACTCATACTCATTATGTAACATCAATTCCCCACTTCAAAGTTATATTATTCCCCAGACATTTATATCTGGAAAGTGTGGCTCAGTTTCTCAAAGCTCTGAACACAAACTGTGTTAATTGCTTTGTTTAAATTGTTAATTGGTTTATCAAAACTCCCCATCTTGCGAAATGAAATGCAGCACTCAAAACCATAGCAAAACAATTGATGCAATACACTCAAAACCCATACAAGCATGTGCAAGTGTGTCTTCCTTCCTTTGTTTTGGCATGGTCTAGGGTTTTTTTAATATTAGATTTTGTCATGTGCCCCGGGATAGAAAGAGATTAAAGTCCTAATAATAAAGCATTTTTAATCTTAATAAAAAATAAGTCAAAATGTACAAATGATAAATCTATACAGGAGAAATGTAGTTTGAGTAGTAAAAATTGTTACTGTTCTGATGGCTGAGTTTTGTGTGTGTGTGTGTGTGTGTGTGTGTGTGTGTGTGTGTGTGTGTGTGTGTGTGTGTGTGTGTGAGAGAGAGAGAGAGAGAGAGAGAGAGAGAGAGAGAGCTTCAACCTTAGCAGTTTTGTGTGTATCTGGAGGAATCCAAAGATAAGAAGTGTGTCAAACTGGGAGCTGGTTCCACATAAGAGAGGTCTGAAAGCTGAAGGCTCTGCCTCCCATTCTACTTTTAAATAACCTAAAAATCACAAGTAAGCCTGCAGTCTGAGACAGAAGTAATCTATTGGGGTGATACAGTACTATGACGTCTGATTAGTCTGTGCTTTGGGGCGTAGCCGGGCAAGGCAGAGTGTCTTAAAGAATTATAAATAAATACATGCACATATGAACATACCCTGTACATATGGAAAACTGTCCCTCTGTCCTCATTGGTCGACTCACCATTTTTTATGTCTCTCTCTCTCCTTCTCTCTCTCTCCTTTTCTCTCTCTACTCTGTTGTGTGTGTATTCTGGTTTTGGTGCAGAAGTGGGACTTCCGGGGTTCCTGGCCTAATCAGACACCTGCTTCTGATTACCTCTTTGTTCCTTCTTCCTACCTGTCCAGATGCTCTACTGGCTAAGGAAGGCCAATTCTTCTGCATCTTAACCATGGGGACAAAGGACCTCAGGCCTCAGCTAGAGACTTTTCACAGGCGTAACTTAAAAGTCCTCCAAGCATTATTGCCTTCCAAATGGAGAATTCCCTGCTACAGAATGGTCAGCTGTGTTTGGATTGAAAGACATTCTCCAAATAGTTTAGAAACTGTGGACAGCCATATTAGAGTCTCTGATTTTTATTGGAAATTATGTATCGGAATTTCAGGAGCGGGGCCACGCCTCCAAACACGCTCCTTCCGGTTGTCATCTATATAGGTTCTCCCAGTTCTGCAAGCTGTTCATTCTCGTTTACGTGCCCCACCCTCCCTCCCTCCTTGTTCTCAGTTCTTTAACTTCTTCATTTCTGTTTAGTGCCTTGGGATCTGCCAGGCCCGGGAGCCATCGCCAGTCCCCTTCGAGGCCTTCCCCAAACAGCAGCTCAATTCATGTCAAAGCATTTACTTTTACCCACTAAAACGCTGTCAAACCTACAGTGTTGGGTAAGTTACTTTAAAATAGTAACTTAGTTACATTACTAGTTACTTCTATCAAAAGTAACTCAGTTACTTCAAGTTACTCGTTACTTTCAAAGTAACTAGTTACTAGGGAAAGTAACTTTGGTTTTACTCAGAATTCTCTTGTTAATGTGTTGCTTCCACAACTTTGCCAGTCTTCTAGCTTGCTTACTTGCCACAAGTGCACTGTGCCACCTACCAATAGAAAGGAAAAGATAATGTGCATATTTCCACGAGAGAAATCCCATGCCTGGACCGTCATTGACCGCTGCCATGATTCTAGCCTACGTCACAGCGTCATGTGTGCCTTTTACATCCAACACAAAAACTGCAGTCGTGATGCTTTGATTGTACTCAACTTACTGTACTGTAACTCGGAAATTCTGCCTTCTGAATAGGAAGATGTAGGTAACACCAGACTGCAGATGAGCTGCATACAGGGCTGGACGGGGACAAAAAACCGGCCCGGGCATTTTGACTAGAGACTGGCCCACCATTATAGGAAAAATCATAAAGCCTTTGAATGAAAACAAACGCTGTTGTGACAGTGATGTTCACTGTTTTGATGGTATATATGCATCAATCGTTTGTTGTAAGATTGAGATAATTATTTTTTAAAAGCTAGACATTTTAAATGAGAATAAGAAAGAAAAGTATTTCTTTGTGCCCACCTCTCCCTGTCAATGCCCTACCTGGCCCCCCTGGCAAAACTTTGCTAGATCCGCACCTGCACAGTTACCAGCTGTCAACTACCTAAAAAGGATCCTGGTGTTATTTGTCTCTCAGAAACAGTTCATAACTTCCCTTCAACTCATTTATGTCACCTAAAAGGTAAACCTGTTTCTCCATCACCTGTTCAGCTCTGATGATTCAGTAAGAACATCTCCTGGTTTCATCTTCATGTTTCCCTCTCACCAGATAACCAAACCGAAATCATGACCAGCAGCTTTTTTGCAGCTGTGGCTCCAGCAAACATTAGCTGATACTAGAAATTAATATTAAATCAATTCTAACAACAGTTGATCAAGCTTAAAAGTGCTGCTGTTGTTTAGCGCGACATCGGCTGGTTTCCTATTTCTGGCGCAAAGTGGGCGATAAACAAACAAGAGAGCCGATCAGCTGATCATTGATCAGTTTTCATGATTGAAGTAGAAACGGGAGAGGGAGGGGGGAGAATGAAAGAAGAAGAGGCAGCTGTGCAGCGTAAAGACAGAATAACTCCAGCTTTGTTCCTTTTTCATTGTAGCTGAATTACGGGACAAACTGTTCCTTTTCGCCTCAATAAGAAACGCGTAATATTTTCTCTGAATACCAGACGGGACGGTTGGCAACTCTAATAACTTGTGAACAAAATAAAGTTGAACATCATTAACTTCATAGCACCCACCCAGCTGTATAGAAACTCCGTCATGCTAGCTAGTACGCAGTATGGAAAAAGTCAGAATAACGAAAATAAACTCCACCTAAACTTGGTTTATATCTGACCCAGATAGACTGCAGGTCATAACTTCTTACCTGAAGTTCAGTTCACCTGACACTCGGACCGGTGGCTGCCTCGGGGCTCTCCTCCTCCTGCCTCCCCTTTTTCTCATCCACCTGCTGGCCTCCACCACTTGCCAATGTTACAGAATCTGTGGTGGAAGCTCCGCGATAGCCACCACACGAAGTAACGAGTAACGACCCTATCTAAATCCCAGTAACGACTAACGCGTTCCTGATTTTGGCATAATAACTAGTTACCGTGCTCGTTACCACAATAATAACGTAGTTACTGTAACGCGTTACTAATAACGCGTTAGTCCCAACACTGCAAACCTAAAATGAGGACGTGGGCCCAGCTAGTGAATTAGAACACTAAACTTTGACTTGGAACTCCATGTGAATCCAATTTGTGTCCATACCTTGACAGAATGATCTGATGGACCCAGGCGGCTCGGGTCAAGTGAGTTGCGCCCTTGCAAACCAACAAGAACAGCTGGGCTGGTACGAAGAAATGCTGCAGCACATCTCAGGAGAAATGAACACAATCACCCTTCACTTGGGTGAAATGAAAGGTATGATGCAAACACATGTAACTGAATTTCTGGTTAACCTACCTGTTCGTCACAGCCCTGCACCACCTGTTGTTCTGCAGCCATCGCCGCCACCCAAATTTCTGAAAAGGCCTTTACCTACGCCTGAGTTAGTTAGAGAAAGATGATGAGTTAGAGAAACATGGGGGTTTTCCAAACCAAAAGTTGTGCCCACCAATAACGATGGGGATATTGGCGGGCAAAGTCTCTAGTGTTTCATGTTTGCTGGAAACATGCCAAGACTCATGCTTCTAGCTAAAATCTCAGTCAGCGGTCAAACGCACTTCCTCAAAGCTTTAATTGATTCCGGAGTCAAATTGTATTGATCACTCTCTTGCTGCTCATTCATATTTATCTCCCGTTCCGCTTCCTGAACCTTTCTCCCTGTCTGCTGGACACAACACATAGAACTCAGGCCATAACTCAGACTAATTTCCTTGACATCATTACTGGGGTAAGTCACTGCCAAACTGCCAAGCACTGGGTCCATCTATGGGTCTTTTGGTTGGGACTTGTTTTTTGTAGAAAAGAAAGATAAATTGCTCCATCCTTGACTTTCATGGCCTAAATAAAGTCATGGTTAAAAAATATCCACTTTCCCTACTCTAATTCCTCCAAGGTGCTACTATGTTCACAAAAATTGGACCTCCATAATACCTACCATTTAGTTAGGATAAAGGAAGGAGATGAAAGAAAAACAGCATTTAACACACATTTATGTAAGCATGTTGCTGCAGGATGCTGTGGTAACCATGTTGGTTCAGCGTGCCTTCAATTTTCAATAAATCCCCAACAGTGTCACCAGCAAAGCATTTCAGGTGACTACATCATGAAGCACATTGAGAGAAGGCCAAGGGTTTAAAGCACTGTCAACAAAGCAAAGGGTAGCTACTTTGAGGAATCTAAAATATAAGGCAATGCATGTGTTATTGAGTTATTTATCATTTTTTTCTTTGCTACAAGATTCCATATATCTTGCTTCATATATTTGATGTCTTCAGTATGTGTCTACAGCTGGGGTGGGCAACTCCAGGCCTCGAGGCCCGGTGTCCTGCAGGTTTTCGATATTACCCTGGGTCAACGCACCTGAATTTAACCATTTGAATCAGCTGTGTTGGATCAAGGAAACATCTAAAACCTGCAGGACACTGGCCCTCAAGGCCTGTAGTTGCCCACCCCTGGTCTACAGTGTAGAAAGTAGTCAAAATAAAGAAAAACCATTAAATGACAAGTTATGTCCAAACTTTTGACTGGCAATGCACCTTGATGACGTACTCATTTTTATTTTACATAAATACTCTTAGGTTGGATTCACAGGCAGGGCTCTAAATCAAAGTTGTGTCCAAACCTTGAAATATCTAACAGTGTGAACAGATAGAACCAAGGTTTCAATATCACAGTAAGTCTCAAGCAGGGAACTTTCGAACATCTTCAAGCACCTTGCCTAGTGACTCCAAGAAGTTTGGGTACACTGAACTGTTATTTGTCACATAAGCATAAACAACAGTCTTGACCTTTTCCCCAAGCCAGGGGCGTGGAGAAGCAAATCTCTAATACACCAGGGAAAACAGATTCAGTTGTTGAATTGAGGTACAGATACAACTCTACCTAACCTTGTCATCTGCATCTCAGCAAGGGCAACTCCAGATTGGTGCATCCCCTCTCCACCATCTGGTTCCAGAGCTCAACCCGTGCATTTAGACAAGCCCAACTTTATCTATATGTATCTAACTAGGGGTTGCCAGCTACATTTTACACCTTATTACTGTAGGGTCTTTACATTACAATAAGCACTTTGAGGTGACCATTGCTGTGATTTGGTGTGATTCAGCACTGGTCTTTTTGACAGCTGTGCCAACTGTGATAGCATTTATGTATTACAAGGGGGACACATTATATTATCATTTTAATTTTCATTAGGTTTTTTTCTAGATTGTCAACCATGAAATTTGATCCTCAGAAGGGACATGAGCCAAGTCACACACAGACACAGCAAATCCATATCAATTGTTAACTGAACCGGTAATCCTTACTGCATAGCACACACCACACACAGGCTTGTACTGCTCTTTGTGACCTTTAAGTATAGAGTTGCATGGTAAATGCTTGCCTATCAGCCTCCACATGGTCTGGGGTGAATTTATCAGCAGTAATAAGGGAGTAGTCTTTTGGTGCCAATGAATTTTTAAAGGAGACATGATACAACTGACTGACCACATACTACAGACTGCTGCTCTCTTCTGAATGTTTTTAGACGCATATTTACTGCAGCTCATGAAAGCAGCTTGCTACTATAATAGTAGTGGGTTAGGTTGTGTTCTTGTATGTGTGTGTGTTTTATTAAAAGAAATTACAAATTATATTAATTCTTGTGTTTAGATATAATTTTTACAATACAGGAAAGCAGAACTACATCATGCTGTTGGACCTCGGTTTGATGTTGCACAAGGACACATTTTTAAAAATTATTTTGGACTATTTTGGAAAAACAATTTGGTTTGAGATGTCAGTCAGTCTCTGTACTGACAGCAGAGTCACTCACCGTTCTGTTCTAGTGTCCAGAAAAGGTTACATAACAATGTGAACATATACATTGTGTCTGTTGACAGAATAAACATTTCATTGACACTCTTCATGGACCCACATGAATACACCTTTACAAATCATCTTTGATCTGCTTCCAAACTACAGCGATTTCCATGTCTCCTTAAGGCCATGGGCAGTGTTGGGGAGTAACGGAATACATGTACCGCCGTTACGTATTTAAAATACAAAATATGAGTAACTGTATTCCGTTACAGTTACCGTTTAAAAAGGTGGTATTTAGAATACAGTTACTTTGTTGAAATAAATGGATTACACAGCGGTACTTCCCTGTTTCATATTGTGGCGGGTCAGGACTGTTTGGGTTTTGTTTGACAGCTATGTTCTGTTGTTCCAGGCGGCAGCGTTACGGTTGCCATGGTTACAGGGTGACGCTCTCGCTCTGCTTGTTTCCTGGGTGAGAGAGCGCCTGTTGTTGTTGTTGTGCTAAGCTAATAGGCAGAATGCTACAGGTATAGCTCTAAAGAATGTAGCATCATAGGCAGTGTAGTCCGTGCTGCAGGGAGAATGGACTGCCATACACGTTATGTGTCTGTGAGCGAGGGAGGGAGAAAAAGGAAAAGTACGAGGAAAAGGAAAAAACGGGAGCTGGAAGCATGTAAATATAATAATAACCACTGCAGCCAAGAAGAGTGCCTGACGAGCCCAGTTGTAAGTAAGCTATTAAGACTCGACTGCACACTGTGTTCGTGTTTTCCTCTGAAACAATAAGTTCCGTTGGAGCAGCCTTTCAACGCCTCTCTCTGTCTCTCGCTAGCAAAGTTGACTCAGACAACAAAGTAAAGCTAGTTTTCAGCTACGAGCCCGACACATAACCCACCGTATTAGCCAGAGGTCCCTTTACTACGGTTCGGAGCCGCGGACCTTCAGTAACAGTAATAAATCACAGCAATAGTACATTCATGTAGTTGTAAACAGCAGGATAATATATTAAGTAATCCAAAGTATTCAGAATACGTTACTCTCATTGAGTAACGTAACGGAATACGTTACAGAATACATTTTGGGGCATGTATTCTGTATTCTGTAATGGAATACATTTTAAAAGTAACCTTCCCAACACTGGCCATGGGGCAGTAAGCCTTGATGTTTAATTGGATCCAGTTGAAAGCTATCATTTGTAGCCATCACATTGGGAATAAACAGCAGCATTAAAAGAATTAGTTCCCATTAAGATCTACTAAGTGTTACTACTCTGTCTGCTAAATTCCCAGATTATCAATTTTCTGCAGCATTAATCTCGTCTTACAGTATTGAACTTTAATGTTGTGTAGTTTTACATTCTTAATATATATATATATATATATATATATATATATATATATATTAGGGGTGCAACAATACTCGTATTGATATTGAACCGTTCGATACAGTGCTTTTGGTTCGGTGCGCATATGTATCGAACAATACGAAATTTTTAATTTATTTTATCAACTTTTCTTCTGACGATGCTGTCTGTGTCGAGCGCTCAGTGGATCTGCGCTTGACAGTGCAGCCTAGGCGGAGTAGTTGAACGCAGATTCACTGAGCGCAAGCTAGCGAGACAGAAGTTAAGCTCTCATTGCAACATGGCAAATTGAACCTCCCCCACCCTCATTCAGATCTGGCGTTTGGAACTATTTTGGTTTTCATGTGAGGTATGACCCTGAAGGTAAGCGCGTCATGGACAAAAGTAAAACAGTATGTCGGATGTGCCAGCAATGCTCAGTGGGATCTGCGTTCGACTACTCCGCCTAGGCTGCACTGTCGAGCGCAGATCCCACTGAGCGCTCAACACAGACAGCATCGTCAGAAGAAAAGTTGATCAAATAAATTAAAAATTTTGTATTGTTCGATACATATGCCTACCGAACCGAAAGCACTGTATCGAACGGTTCAATATCGATACGAATATTGTTGCACCCCTAATATATAGATATATCCTATCCAGGCACGGTACACCCTGGATAGGTTGCCAGTCTAACATAGGGATAACACAGAGAGACACCACAACCATTCACAGTCACATCTATGGGCAATTTAGAATCACAAGTTAACCTAAGCAAACATGTCTTTAGGTTTTGGGAAGAAGCTGGAATACCCACAGAGAACCTACACAAACACGAGAAGATGCAAACTCCACACAAAAAGGCTCTGAGCGGATGGTGGAGTCCAACTCTGGACCTTCTGGCTGTGAGGCAGCAGTGCTAACCACCATGCCACTGTACTGCCCCTATATGTAACATGCATAAAAATGTAAATACAATAAATATATAATTCTTTAAACGAGTAAGTGACCTGAACGAGAACTATTGGGGTATTTTTATTCACAAACTCATGAACCAATGTTAAAACTGGGATCTGAATGTTTAGAAAATTCAATCTAATGTTATGCATGAACTGAAATTCTTTTCAATTAGTTTCACTCTATTTAAGTCAAATATGTGTCTTTGTTTCTCACACTCACCCCATATTTGTATGCTCCTTCCATTTACTGCATTTATCGTTCCATCTCCTGCTCTGTCTTCTCTTTCTACTCTACATGTGTGTAAGTGTGTGTGTGCTTCTGAGTGCCTTGTCAGTATTTTAATCAAATTTTCTCTCTTTTATCACATCATCCCACGGGAGTCTCTTTGCCTGTGTGACACACAATCTGCCATTACTTAGACCACCTCTCCTGCACACACACACACACAAATCCAGCTTTCCAACATATTGCCTTTCTTGTTTTGTACTGTGCTGAGACATTTATCTCAA
The DNA here is from genome assembly GCF_056152115.1 of Neolamprologus brichardi. NCBI lineage: Eukaryota > Metazoa > Chordata > Actinopteri > Cichliformes > Cichlidae > Neolamprologus > Neolamprologus brichardi. The sequence continues at coordinate 25,435,685 of NC_142110.1, forward strand.
GATACGTCTGTGGGTCTGTGATCTAAGAGGGGTGCTGGTAAGATGTCAGATTTGATTTTGTTATTTGAGCTGATATTAACCAGAACTTCTTCATAATTGGGTCAGGCATGTGGTAAACAGCCCTATATTGTTATTATTATAGATTAAAAATAGCAAAAAAAATAAAAGTGACGTAATAGCAAAAACGCTAATTAAACTTAGTAAATAGAACAGAGTGCCCTTTATAGTCATTGCACATGTACAACGAAATTTTGGGAGCTCCACATCAGCTGTGCAGGAGTGAAATATAAATAGAAAGACAGCAGGTATAAATAACAAACATGAAAAATATGTACAAAACAAGAAAAAGACAAACAATAGAAAAGGCACATTAAAGAACAGGTTGCAGAGTGCTTGGAGGTAGTGCAAGGGACTCAGTCTGAGTAGCGTCCATATGTGAGAGGTCTGAGTGATGAGGGTTACGAAGGTTGTCTCAGATTGGTGGGTGGGTGGCCCAGGGGTAGTGTGTGTGCGTGCGTGCGTGCGTGCGTGCGTGCGTGCGTGTGTGTGTGCAAGGGGTAACTTTTGTTGGCCCTAGTTTTCCTGAGACAGGAGCAGCTGGCAATGGAGGCCACCCGTGGTTGGGCAGCCAATGAATTTTTGGGCAGTGTTAATTACCCTCTTCACAGCCTTCCTGTTCAGCCTCTGCTGCACTTCATCTTTACCAGGGCATTGATGACCCACAACACCAATGTTGAGATTGGCAGCGAGTGCGTGCCCAGAAACCTAAAGGTGGAGACGGATTCCACCCATTCTCCATTTATGATGAGGGCAGTGCCTTTTGAGTCCATAATAAGTTCAGTAGGAGGGTTTGCATCAGGAATAGTGTCCAGTGTAAAAATCTCTTAAATCTATGCAGGGCTACTGTTGTAGTAAACCCTTGTGTGAATAAGGGAGCAACCAAAAGTAGTTTACAACCAGTAGAATATAATGAACAAGTGCATTTAAGAATGAAAACTTTATCACTGAAATTATATTATAATATTGCAACTCCAGCAGACAGGTTAGAACCTTGCAATATTATAATATCATTTTTCTGAAAACTTTGTGTCATTTAGGAAAGAGGAAGGGATTAAGACAGGCTCTGGGGTGGGGAAGAGTTACCAGATGACTGCTGAAGTGATGAGAGAAAGCGCCAAGAAGGTATTTGGTCTATCCTCTGGACAGAGGAAAGAGGATAAGGAGACGTGGTGATGGAATGAGGAAGTACAGGAAAGTATTCAAAGGAAGAGGTTGGCAAAGAAAATTGGGATACCCAGGAAGTATAAGCTAGTAATTGAAGTTAAGATGTACAACAAAGAGAGATGTGGCAAAGGGTTATAGTGAGTTTGAGTGATTTTGAAAGGATGTGCAGCAGGTTAGGGTGATTAAGGGTAGAAATAGAAATGTGCTAAGAAGATAGAAGGACTACTCTGAGAAGCTCATGAAAGAAGAAAATAAGAGAGAGAGACGAGGATGCCCAGAAGTATATGGTTTGTGCCACAGCTGCCACATTTTTTTTTAATTTTTTTTATTTAATGTTTATTTAACCAGAAATAAATAAAACTCTGCTTGCTCATAGGGGGTCATCTGATTGTTGGGGTTTCTGTCTAATATTGGAAGGTCTTTACCTAACAAGATTACGTCCCTTGGGGCGTCTGTTGTTGTGTTTTGGCACTATATAAATAAAATTGAAATAAATTGAATTCTAACCATTCAAACAGCATGCTGAAGTATCCTGGGGCATGGTACTGTTCTCAAAGTTGCACCAGATGCATCTATCAAAGTGTGAGTGTGTGCATGTTAGGTTGAAAGCACTTAGCCATCAAAAGAAAATGAGTTGGAAATGGATGAATGAGGCTTCCAGTAAGAAAGCCCTGTGAATGCTCAAATTAAGTAGAAAAGCATTATATAAGTACCAGCACATTTACCAGTTAACTTTGAGGGATGGTATGAAGTATTGCACACACACATTGCATCTGTATATAATGAGTTTTGCCAAATTATGTTTTTTCATATTATGAAACATGAAAGAAAGCATATCAAGTTTGTGTTGTCTTGTGCATGATAAACATGTTAGATTATTGTACTGTAGTGAATTTATAGTAAAGCGCTGTGTTGGACATTCGAACACTGGCTGTGAGGCTCATGGTCAGTGTTTGCTTACATCAAGTGTTACAGAATAATTTGCATTTTAAGCTGATGACGCTTAATTATTTCACCGAATTCCACCTTTATACTAACTGTATTGGTCTAGTATAAAGTGTATAGGAAGTATACTGTTAGTGTAGGAAATGGAAATCAGCCAAGGTAGCTGTGACATGTCCTCCTGTTTCTTGCCTGTATGCAATAACATCCTGGAGTCTTCTCATCACCACGAGTTTCAGAGGAACATAGTGCAGATATAAACCTGTAGAGTAATGTCTCTGTCACTGGTATTAGGCAGTATTACATATACATGACTCACAACCCCCCTTGGCAATAGGTCTTACCGTAGTTAGAGGGGCTTTCAGACTGATAAATAATTTACTACTCAGAAATCATAGAACAGATTTCACTCCCCATGCTCCAGTTTCATATTTTGATATGTTAAAAACCTGATATAGTAGATGATGGTCCTCTGAGGAGCAGCCTCCTATATCTCTTTCCTTACTCTCTATTGTTCTTCTGACTCGCTTTTTCCACCTCACACGTTTTCCCTGCAGTCATACATTTTGGATGTATTTTCATTATATATAATATAATATAATATAATATAATATAATATAATATAATATAATAAAATATGACTAGCAGTACAGTGTATAATGTTTACGTGTCATTGAGTGAAGCTGTTGTTTTTACACATTATATAATAACTGATTTAAAAGTCAAATGATCAGCTAATTTATTGTGATAATGTTTAAATTTAGCTTTATTACTGCAATGTTTTATTTTGTTTATGCATGCGACAACTAAGTTTGTTGGCTCTGCATGCTGAACTATATTTTAAAAAAATATTCCATTATTTAAGAAATGATGACTTCAGAGAACTGAAATTAAATAAAATAAAATTTAGCCTAAAAAAACAGTTTCCAATGCCAGTGAACATACTGGTTAGTTATTATTTATGTGTAAATAATTTAATTTTTTCAGCAAGTTAACAGAAATCCATTTATTTTTCCAAGAGTGAGACCTGTCTGCTACCATCTTACTGATCAATGGCAAAATCCAAGAAGTATTAACCCAAAGTAACTAAAACGTGGCCTTTGTTAACAGTTTATCTGCTCCATGTTTACAGCACTGTGAAAAATTATTTAAAAAAGCATTCAGTATTTACGCAGGTTATGTAAGTACGACTAAAATGCAAAAAAAAAAACAACAACCCATAAATAAATTAAAAAATAAAGAGGCCCAAATACTTTTTCAGAGCACTGCACCTTTGTCAGAAGCTGGTTTGTGAACTGAAAGGATCTTTAGGCTTTAAAGTTGAAGTTCTTTTTCTTGATACAAACATTTTTTCATGGCAAACAAAAATCTTGTCTCTTACTGAAAACTTGGAAGGACGGTGGAAGTAATGCATGCTGTGATTTGAGATCTAAATATTCAGTGCATAAATTATGCATACAGCTTTAAATCATTACCATTGACCATAAGGCTTTAAATGGGTTAAAACAGGTTTAGTTTAGGCTGGATACAGGTTGCTTGGATGAATAAAGCTTGCAGTAAAAAGTGCTTAATGCAAAGTTAGAGTAAATAGTATTCATCAGTCCAGTCCATGTATTCATAATTATAACTTAGACATCAACAACAGCTCTGTGCAAAAATAAGAGCAGTGAGGCAGAACATTAGTAGCTTAAAGGCATGAGGCTGCTTTGGGTTTCCTACTATTTGTTGTATAGGCTTACTCTTACAAACAGACACACTGCCAAACACTCTCTCACACACTACCTGTAACACTAGCTGTGTTGAATGGGCCTGTGGGATTGCAGAGTTAAATGACCAATTAACTGAGCCAATCAATACAGCTCCCACTTCACCAGCCTAATTAACTGTTATTGTATCAAGAGAGCTATTATAGCCCTGTGTATTATTTATTGTGTTTCAGAGACAATCGTATCACGCTCTGTGATAACACATCTCCTCCTGTATACAATTGTAGCTACACAGTCAAGCCACACAGTAGCACATAATAATGTCACGCTATTAAGCTTTAATAAGGTATTAGCAAGTGCTTAAGACATCATTTATATGGCATTACCTCTCCTTAGTTTGTAATTTATAAATACCGACATGTTTATCCATCTGTTACTGTTACATAATGTACTTAATATGCATAGTTAGAGAGTTGTTGCCTTGTACAAAAAATAGCCCCTTATTTTACAGTTAGGCTCACCTTAGTGCTTTATCTCTCTCCCTTTCAAAAAGAGTAGAAGTGTGTGTGTGTGTGATAGATAGAAACGTGTATTATACTATGCATGCTGCATTGTGGAGTTCCATGTGCTTGCCTGTGCACACGCACACACACACACACACACACACACACACACACACACACACACACACAGACATAGTGTAGAGCAATAGAAAGATACTTAATTCAGAGCATTAATAATTAAAATGTCTGTCCAGCATTATTGATGTCTGTGGGTGCAAGATGATTCCCTGAACCACAGTCTCATGTGTATGTTCATCTGTATGCCTCCATTGTGCCTGTAAATGTATTTTCAGTGTTTGTGTCTTTTTTTTGTCACAGTGATTGATCACTGTTAGAACATTTTTGGCAATAATAACACAAATTTTCACTAAATCTGCTTTCTGAAATAGGGTCCATGGGTTTGCCATTTAAATTGTACACTGTAAACCTTGTTTGCAGCCTGAAATCTTGTTTTTATATACAGTCCTCTTCAAAATGGATCTAAAAGTGGACCACGATAAATTTCTATGTTCACATTGTGAGGTGAAAGATAGTGAATGATAACCAAGTTCACTTGCTTTTTATTTATGCTCCAGTGGTTCCTCAGACCTATTTTTGTTCATGCTGTTGTTGTACTCTCACACTTCTGCTCTTTTAGATTTAGACATTAGAATTTCTCATTATTTTCAATCAGTCTGTTACCTGGGAAATTAATCAGCAAGTTAATCCACTGTGATTTGGCGCTAAATAGATCAAATTGAATTGAACTCATATGAATTTTAAGCTTATAAAAACCTTCAGCTCAGCCTTAAGGTTAGAGGTCAAGTTTTCTGACAATCTCGTGAACGTGATAGTTCGAGAACAAAGCGACAGGATTTTCAAATTGATACCATTTGTGTATCTACTAAAAATCTTGAACAAGATCAAATTTCAGTGACCTTGAGCCTTTAAAGGCAGCGGCAAGAAAAAAAACATGAAAACATTTTTTCACTGTATTTTTTCCTCATTTGGGGCCACAGTAAATATAATCTTTATTCTTTTATTCAAACAACCCCATCGTTTTTTTAAATAGAGGTCTCTACCAAATGGTTGAGTCACCAATTTATGGTAAAACTCAGAATACATAACTAGATTAGAGACAATCAAATAAAATTCTTGTACTCTCTTAAATCTCCAGTGCAAAAGTCATAAACCTTCCTAAAATGTTTATTAGTTCAACAAAATCAAGTGTCACAGCCAGTTTGGGGGCATTAAAATCCCTTTATTTCTGATGGTATTTTGCAAATTAAGGAACATGCGTTGGACATAGCACAATTGCAGCCTGTCACATTGAAATAGCAGATGTTTGTACTTGTGCTAACACACATCTGGTAGTCGTTTTGAGGGTCTTGGGATGTAAATATGATCGATATATTCAAACAGGGATGTATCTTGACTATGCCGGAGTCTTGAACATGTGTAAGAGCATGTCAGAAAGATCAGTACATCCTACAGTCCCGATCAATGGCAAAAAATCATATTTTGGGAGTGAGACAAAACAGTTTTTTTAGCATGTAATTTATTGAAATCAATGCTTAAACTGAAACAGGCTGTTTTACAGCTGATCAAAAATTTAGGACCACATTGTCATTTTCTGTCACACTGTCATGATGTTTTGATGGCAAAGGCACAAAAACATTCCCTTTTTGAACGTGGTCAGGTTGTTGAACTGCAAAAGCAGGGTCTCCTGCAGCACGCCATCGCTGCTGAGGTGGGACGCAGTGTGACAGTCATTTGAAATTTCTTAAATGTTCCTGAGGGTTATGGAACAAAAACGTCAAGTGGAAGACCCCAGAAAAATTCATCAGCACTGAGCCGGAGGAATTGGCGGTCTGTCAAGACACTGGACGATCCTCAACCCAAATTAAGGCCGTTACTGGTGCTGACTGCAGTCCCATAACCGTCAGACGGCATCTGAGACTGAAGGGCTTCAAAAACAAAAAACAACTTCAGCACCACATGACAAAGGAGTCTACCACAGCCCACTGATGCAACCAACCACAGAGTAGAGAGACATCCGCCCACATCGCTGTCAGCTCAACATCTTCTCCCCTATCCAGAAGAGTCGGGCTGATGGCTCCAATATCATGCAAAACCATAATCAGGACACAAGACTCCTCTTTGCCCATCAAAACTACAGAACCTTTAGAAAAAAAAGTTGGCAACTTTTGCTCTTTGCACTGGCGATAGGGACAGTGGGCAATGAGATGTCCTGTCTCATGGCCGAAAAAGAATTCACAGCTGGGAGGAGGAATGGGATTTAGGTGTGATAAAAGCTTCTTCTACTCCCACCTAACTTTGCCCATAACAAATAATTAAATTAAAAATCTCCCTGAAAACTTTTTGACCACTTCTGGCATTGCTGCTTATTCATCTCCTGCAAGCGCAGTTTTGACCACTTGTATTTTGCATCAGAAATTTCAAACTTGAGCTCAAATGGATGGATATCAGCTGATCTGGCTTCCTGTGGGTGATCCTCTTTTCACAATAAAATTCTAAAGTTCAAATAGTTTTGTCAAAGTGGAAAAGATCCAGTGTGATTTAAAGGTGCAAAATGACTGGAGGCAGTCAAAATGGAGTTAAAAATAGCAGGAGTACTCACAGCAGTACAGCATGTACAGTACATACAGTACAAAGTAAACAAAGAGACCTTGTATGTTCTTTCTATTTTACCTTGTTCTGACTTCCAAGTTTCTCATCTATAATCTTTGGAGTATTTTGGGATTTTGCCTTTCCCTAGCTTTGCTGAAGTTATTTGCTTGTTTGCTTTTACTTGGATGTCTACTTTTGGATTTAAGATTTGGATTTGGGGTTTTATTGTGTTCCCTGTGTGCTCTGAGTTTGGATCCTCCATCCATGGAATCCCCAAACTGTATAAATGTATAAACTATATCATTTATCGTACATTTGCACAAATTTAGGCTAAAAGGCTAACCTGCTGGGTAAAAAAAACTCATGTACTTTCAGAAATTTTAGATTCCATCAGCATAGGCTTGTTTAAGCAAAAAATGTTGGGAAAAAATTATTTCTGGAAAATGTTAACATTTATAATTTCATACATGACACTTGAGAACAGCATTGTGCCCTTGTGGATTACAAAACAAACTACAACTGCTGTAAAGGCAGCGTAGTTGCAGTTCTGTAATAATATTACAGTCAATATTAATGTTCTTCTGAATAAATGGACCATCAGTCATCAGAGTTTCTTTAACCTTGAGATTTGTTTGTAATGAAACTTGAAAAGATAAAACATGGAGTTGTGTACAGGATGTGTTCTTGGCAGGATATTAATTGTAAAGTAAATCGCTGATATTTACTCAGAAGCCAAATACCACCCCTTGCCTTACAGTTTACACATTTTAAGTCTATAACATACAGCATAATATTTGAACTTGACATTTTGGTGAGAACATTTTGGGAAACATGCTGAATTCTTTCTTCCAAGCAGGTTAAACCTATTCACCTGTTTTTGTTTTTTCTGCGAAGGTAGAGAAGAGGAAAGATAAGTACCAGTCCCCAGTATTGTAATTAATACAACTAAGTTGATTTAAAAGTTTTACACAGCAACAATCAAGTTTGTTTCAGTTTGCTAATTACCTACTGATAATCAAAGTAGTGCCTACTGTTGTACAGACAGAAAAAAGCCAGTCACAATAAGATGCTGGAACACTAAACCAAGAATTTATCTGATGTTGTAGATATTAACTAAAAGGGCTAACACGAAATTATTTTCACCCAATGACAAAGACAGACAAAATGCAGATCACTGTTATAGCATGCATTTTTGTTCACTGGTGATGTTATCAGTATCATTAAGACTATGCTGATGACCTTTTACATACAAAAATATTCAATAAGAACTGATTTTAATCCATCATTCATTGAAACTATTGTCATTTCTTCTCATAACTGGTGGAGTTATGAGATTCCTTTCCTGAAAATTTAGGTCTAAGTAAAATAGCCAGTCTTTAAGTCATGGCTGTACTTGCCTATACATGTTTATGTTAAAGTCTGTTATGAAGTATTGATCACATGCATATTTTCAGTCTTTAGTAATACATTCTAGTTAAGCTGGTTTTGAATTACAATTATTTTCATCCAGAACAGTCTGCTGTTTAAAGGACTACAGCTCATATTAGCTGATGCTCTCTTACTATTGTTAAGAAAGTAAATTATAAAAAAAAAACCTTTTAACTTGTGATTTTTCATTTTGCAATGCTCAAACCATTACGCAAGTCTCTTCTCTCACTAGGTGTATCGACGGATGGCTGCCGGGTTTGTGGAGGAAACAGGTGGTTCTTTATGCTTGACTGCTGAGACTGACTGATGCTGTCTTGCTGATGTTTTTGAGCACTGTGCTCTTTGTCATCCTTATCATCCTCATCAACATGGGCCATGTTGCTGTCAATGTCTGAATCCAAATCACTGCCTTTAAGTGTGGGACAGCCAACAGAGTACTCGATCTCCTCAGCACACGGAGGCTCATCGTCTTCAAAACAGCTGCATGAAAGAAGAAAGAATTGCCATGTTAAGTCTTGTTCACCAAAAACAACAAAGTAAGTTTTATGTAAAACACACTGTGTAAACACACAGCTTGCTTGCTTGCAGCAGTGGCATCAGGTGTGTTTTGCATCAGCAGCTGTTCATCACCTCTTGCCATAAATACCTGAATTCCACTCGAACTGCCCTGGTTTAAGCACTGTCCTCCCTGCTGCCACAGGGAAAACCCACATGTGATAAGCTGCCCTAGAACGGTAGCTTACTTGTGAGACTTGTGGTCCAGCATGTTGTGGTCCAGGTCAATATGGTTAATGAGTTTCCTGCTGTATAGAATCCTTGTGTCTTTGGTTACAGACAACACACTGTGGCAGAACTTCATCCCCATTTCCTGGTGCTCCTGGGTTCCTGTCTGCAGCCCCTGTAACAACACACACAGACACGCTCCCCTCCTGAGCCAAGTTAAGTATATTATACATCCTGAAAATTTGTGCACACTGCCCAATGAGAGACATTTGTTAGGAACACGCTACTGGATTTTTTACAAACCCAATCCAAATAAAAGCTACGATGCTGTGTAAAATGAAAGCAAAAACAGATCTGCAAATCTCATAAAAGCATATTTTATTCACAATAGAGCATAGAGAATATTGTAAATGCTTAAACTGAGACATTTTACTATTTAATTAAAAATACTAATCTTTTTTTTTTTTTTTAATTTGATGGACCAACATGACTCAAAAGTGCCCTTTTGGGGCACAGCAGGAGGGAAATTTTACATCAAATTGGAACAACTGACAAGATGTCAGTAACATAATAGGGCATAAAAAGACCATCTTAGTCAGGCAAAGATTCTCTGAAGCAAAGCTTATGCAAAAGCTCAATAAGGAAGATCTGTAATCACTCATCTCCCTGCTATCCTGGGTTTTCAGCTACTAGCTATTCTTTACTTTACATTTGTTTTATCATGCTGCCAAACTCAATTCTTACATCACTGCTCTAGCCCAGTCATGTTTTGCCCAACTTTTCCAAGCAAATCAGCTTCGTCTATGCACAAACTTTAATCTCAGTGCTCTTCTGTGGATGTGTGGGGTGGGTGCTGTCCCATCACTGGTGGGATTCTGTTCTGCTATGATGGGTCATTTGAGTCTAATCACCAAATAGTTTAAGAGAATTGTACAACTTGCATATCTGGTAAGGCTCCAGAAGATTAGCAACAGATGCTTTTTCGGGGAAGTCCTTGCATGACTCAGCAAGACAATGCTAAACCTCATACTGTGACAACAGCATTGCTCACTAACAGCAGATGACCTGAACTAGCCTGCCTGCAGTCCAGACTGGCTTTATCCATTTTAAGCATCATATAATAAAAAAAAAAAAATCATCTCTCAGACAAGAATGGGGCATTCAAAAGTCCAGCAGCTGCTCTCCTCAGTTTATAGACGTTTATGGCCTGTTGTTAAAAGAAGACATCATGCTACCCGGTGCTAAACATGCTAAACATCTCAATCTTTGGGAAATGACCATATTTATGAAATTTACATATCATTACATTCTGTTTTGATTTAGATTTATAAGTGCATAGGCTAAATGGTCCAGCATAAAAGGAACTTGTGTTCAAAAAAACAAAAACATCAAGAACAAAACAAAGTTGCATACAAGTGTGAACCCATGACAGTTCTCCCATAAAGGCCTGTCAATTAATATGTGCATCCAGCCTTTACATTATTGCTATCTTGCGGCCGCAGTCAGCTATTGTCCCTGAAAACTTATTGCAATCTCATCTCTCTCTGAGGGTGTGTCCATTACCCATTAACAATTACTGGAGCTGAGCAAGCTGAGAGATCAGCAGCTTGTTTCTAGTGGCTTGCACAGACGCATTGTGAATAAACCCTTGGTCTGTGTTGGTAAACTGAGAGGAAAGCAGCGTGCGAAGGAAAGTGCCACTGGTTATCTTTGGCTGCTCTGAGATTTGTTACGACCTGGGCTTTATAGAGAAATACACATAGCATTAGCAAGTAGATGAGATTCAGTGATTCAGCATTGCAACAGATTTTCCTTCTGCTAACCACCCTTGTTCAACATGTATCATGTAGAGAAGATGGTGTTTGGTGGTGTGACAATAAAAAAAGAGGGGCTGGCAGTTCAGACCATGTCTGGTCTAATAAATCAGGCAAGTTGAGCAGAGACACAAAGTATTCTGTGCAGGCTGACGGCGAAACACTTTACCCACTGAGGTATTATTGGCACAGCATGGTCAGGATCTCCTTATCAACACCAACCCTGCCACTCTGGAGCTCTACAGAGCTACAGGTATAAAACTGCTTTAAACTGGTCACATAGTTACTCCCTGTACACATGGCACAAAATGAATGGTAAAAAGTGCCAAAGTGCACAGTAGCATTAAGTAATTCTATTAGAGTACCCTAATTCACCCAATCTCTCTCTCACACACACACCTTGTATATTCCCTGGTTGCAGCCATTGTAAGTATTCTCCAAAGTATAACTTCTCAGAACTCCCATTTCCCTCCAGACAACCACTCTGGCTGTAGCAGAGCGAGACTTCTCTACCTGACAGGTTAAAATCAGAATTAAGGGTAGGTAAGAGAATATGGCCCATATAATAAGAAAAATAATGAATGTAACTATTCACACATTAACAAATATAAACACTACATGACAATAACAGTGATAGTGGTGTTGATGAGGTATGATACATGAAGATGGCTGAGATAATGCTTTATTTAACCTGCTGTTCCAGGCAGAGATATTTATTTTATACAACTGACAGTGTCAATAATAAAGAAGTTAACAGTGACAACAAGTACAACTTTGCTTACAATACTGAGAAGGATAACAATATGAATTAATTAGTAGTTGTATTTAGTTGTACTGACAACTACGCTGTGGATTTATTATATGCAGTGATTTTCAAAATGAGAATTATTATTAGTATTGTAACTTTTACCAAAAAGTTGCAGCTGTTGAAAGAAAAGGTCGGTGCGATACGATCCAAGGTCTTTGGAATGGTCTAGAAAAGCGATGAGAATGATAAAAACAGCGAGAGAGAGAGAGAGAGAGAGAGAGAGAGAGAGAGAGAGAGAGAGGAACAAAACATTTTATCTGGTTTCTCTGGTTTCCGAATTTGAAATAGTGCTGCTGGTGAACAAGTAGAACAAAAACAGAAACCCCTATGGCCTGCTTAGGGGTTTAGGGGTTTAGGGGTGTCTGCTTTTCTTACCCTGTATCCAGGATCCTCTTTCAATCCTACAGTGTCAACTGCAGAGCCAGACTGCCAGAGAGTCTCCTTAATGCTGCAGCCATACAGGAACACATTATTTTTTCGAGAGTGGCCATGGTAGTCACAGAAAACCTAGTAAATATGAAGCAAGAAAGAGATTATGCATTTGGACAATAAAATATTTTGATTTGTAATTTTGCCTCTGAAACCAAACAGTGCATTTTAAATCAAACAATTAATGTGTGATTAAAGTACAGACTTGTGGTTTTAATTTAACGGGTTCAACTAAAGTGTTCACTGTTTAGATATTACAGCCATTTTTATATAGAGGCTCTAAAGCAATTTAATTTCATGACTTCATGTTTAGGTGAGGTCTGTTGCTTGTGGTAGCTTGAAGTGTAAACAAAAAGAGACCCGAGTGGAATTAATGAGTTTCCAACTTGTGGTCTTTATTATCAACAACCCTCTAAAAGTAACTGGCCCAGGTATTTGGAATAATCCAAGTCTGGGGTTAGCATAACCAAATGAAAAACAAAATATCCACATAAACCAACATCAAACCAAAATAAAAAAGAAGAAGTAAACAAGCAAGCTTTGATAAGCTCTTCATAAGATTTCCAGGTTTTTTTTGTTTTTTTAACACATGCTCCAAAGCCTTGCTACGGCATCACTACCTAATACTTAAACGATAAATTCAGAATTTACAAGACAAGAACTGAAAGGCTGCGAATACTTATACACATTTCTTTTTGTATGATACATTTTACAACGCATTTTTGATTTGAATTTTTAATAAAGCTGTGAATAATTTTTGGATGTAATGTATGTAGATTAACTAATGTGTGAAAGTGTGTCAAACATGCAGGACAGACAAAACCAAAGAGCTTAACATTTCAAAAAGAAAACATTACATAACAGCATGTGTATCTCACCACTGGAGTCCGTCCTATAATGTTGAGGTAGTAGAGAAAGCCTTTGGTGTGGTAGATGGTTGGACTCAGAAGAGGGTCTGGTTTACTCCACTGACGATTCAGATCTTTGCTGTTCAGGTCACAGCGATTTCTGAGGAGACAGACAACAAAAAAAACAAATACTTGCATTTGTGAGGGGTAAATCTGTGATATATACCAAATACTGTAACGTTACTTGTTGTTTGGCTGAATAATAGTGTCTTTCAGTAGCAAAGTACTGTTTGTTGTTGAGAGGTGGGACAGAGAGAGATGGATGTTATGAAGTGCTATAATTGAGTTTATCTAGAGTTGTTTGAAAAAGTGTTTGTCCCTTTCCTGATTTCCTATTTTTAACTCATTTAAATATTAGACAAAGATAACACAAGTAAACACAAAATGAAGTTTCTAAATAAAGATTTTTATGATGTTAAGACAATTAGTCTTAAAGGTACACCCTGTTTATGTATCTTTAGTAAACCATACAGACTTGGTGTATCTTCCCTTGGGTATAGCCTGTGGTATGAGGTTCTGTCAGTAGTATTTTCTTGTTCTGACTGCTTCAGACAATCTATCACCCTCTTCCTGTAACCACTTCCTGGGTCTCGTTTCAATTATTTTTATCACTGAACAGTGACAAAATGTTCTAATGACAGTCTTTCTGGTTCAGCAAAACCATATATCTGTATGATCAAGACATCAAGACGCTCTGCCAGGCTTCTTGGGAAACTCAGGAAACTGTTGGGTTACTTTGCAGTTTGCTTTGGATCATTATTCATCTGCACTGTGAAGCTTTGTCCCATCAGTGTTGCAGCATTAGTCTGAATGTGAGCAGAGTGCAGTCCTGTAGACTCTTCATCCTGCTGCTTCTATCAGCAGTCAATGAACACCAGTGCCGAGGCTGACGGGCGACCATACATACCCATCCCATAACATTGCTTCCACCATGTTTGACAGAATGTGATGTTTTAGATTATTAACTGTTTCTCTCCTCCTCCTTACTTTCTGGCACAAGTTCATCTGGGGTTCTGCTGTTCAGAAGGGGTTTTTTTTTTCGTATTTACTTTCATAAATGCATCCCTTGATTGCAGACTTCGTAGGCTGACTGTGATTTGGTTAAGTAAAGACGTTATTATTTCTGATAGATTTTTTTTTTTTACCTCCTTCACTCCTTGCTTCATTTCTTTGGTCCTTATTTTGAAATGTGTCTCTGAAAATTAAAGTTTTTGTATAGAAATTGATATATTTCTTGAACAGTTAATGCCATATTTTTCTATAATCCTTTGAATTAAAGCTGAAAGTGTGTACTTTCCAATTGCATCAGAACTGTTTGTACACCACCACAGTGGATTTCAGAGGTAAAATTATGAGAATGTTCAAACTGTCAGTAACTCATAAAGCACAAAAATGACAAAAATTATATCAACAGTGAATGTTATTGTAATATTGTAGGAGTTACATTAGCATATGCTACCTGCAGCATTTCATTATTAAGAAGCCTAGTGTAAGTGCAGCCAAGGGCATTGTTTCCTTACATGTTTCAAGTAAAGTAAAAGTGTATATTATATAATCTTTTAACCATTCCAACAATGTTCCTGCTCCTCACTCACGTGCCATTGATGACTCCATCTGGGTTGAGCATGGGGATGACCTTAAAGACGAAGGCCTCCCTGAGACTCTGGGCCACCAAGTCATTGCTGCACAGAAACTCCAAAGTGCCCTTCATCACCCAGCTGGCATTGGACTCACCAGGATGCACACGGCTGGACAGTACAATATAGGGGCGATTACCTAGGAAAATTATTATCACACAATCATCAGTTTGCCTAATGATATAACATATTGAACAAGGAAGTTCGTTTCTAGACATCAAGCATCTTCCCCTGGGTGTAGCCTGTATGAGGTCTGGCCAATAGCATTGTCTTGTTCTTTCTGTTTCTGGCAATCTATCACCCTCTTTCTGTAACCACTTACTGGGTCTCGTTTCAAGCATTTTTATAAAGTACAACTTATTAAAGCAGATTAGAAAAATGCTATGTAACAAGGCATGTTAATGGCTCACATCTAAAACCAACTAATGTCTATCAGGATAACATAGTTATCCAGATCAGATTTTTAATTTAACAAAATCTTTAGCTTTAGTCAAAGATGGTGAGACCCAGAAGCCGATTACAACTGCTGTGGAACAGTCGTAATTAACATACAGTTAACAAGCTGAGTGTCTGTGACTTTAATGTGAAAGATCTACAAAGAGCAAGCAAACAGATCTGTGAACTAAACAGTACAACTGGTGCTTCTAGTTTGCTTTTCTCTAATTCCTTCTTGGAGGAAAAAAAAACTTTAGAGTCTGGAGGTGAGAGTAAGGGCTATAACTGGTAAAGTGAGAAAGGTGGCTGATATGATGGAGTGAAGGTGGAGTCCAACTGTTGGTTGGAAGACAGGAAGAGAAATGGAGTAGTGGTAGGGGTGGGTTTTGATTATTGATTTTCTGATTAAAATCGATTCTAGCTTGAATTACGCGATATCGATTCATTAAAATCCTGAATCGCTTTTTAAATATAAATGTGTTTTGCCCAAAATACCAGAATCTCAGGTTAAACCTCACAAAATTTCGACAACCACCAAACAGCTAAAACAGTAAATGAGAGCAGGTACACGGATTCTGCACAAAGACATAAACCCAAAGCGCTGACCCGCCGCATCAGGATCAGTGAGGTGTCGGCTTTCTCACCCGACAGCACGGACACGGACACACCATCAGGGCTGAAAGCTGACAGCTCACAGATGTTATTAAAATTGAGGGAGGATATGTGACATGAGACAACGGATGGCAGCACAGCACACCCAGCAAAGCCACGTCAATGGCCCTACCAACTGTGGCCTATGCTACATCATGCTGCAGGGTGATGAAGAGCAGACCTGTGTCAACTGCAACCCAGGGCAATGCCGCACCATAAGCCAGCACCCATCATCACCACCACAAAGGCTAGTCCACCCGGACTGGACATCCAGATGTGGGCCAACCGACCCCATGTGGTGGAACAACCAAGAACCAACCAGAATGGGCATTCCTGGGAACTAGGGCCCCAGTCCCCAGACCTGGACCTGCCCCACATCTCAAGACTGCAAGACAGCACCTGCACCCACCCCAGCCACCCACCTTCACCAGCAATCAAGGCAGACAAACCAATGCCCCAAAACACCAACCGACCCCCGCAGGAGACTGTCAGACTTCCACTGACCCCGTGTCCACCACCAGCCACGTGCAAGACACACAGGGAGATGTGACTAAAGTCGACCAACGCCAACTAAGCACTGGAATTGATCAGAGAGATCAGAAAGAAATAAATTCATCCAATTAAATTTTTAAAGAGGCATGCATTTTCTACAAACTAATGTGATCTAGAAGTACATTTCTACATTGAGTAATACAGTTTTTTTAATTAATGAAGATAATTAATGTTGCCCAACTGTAGTGTAGTGGTGGAGGTGTTCTGAAATTTACAAATTTACAATTTAGGGGCAGAAATGTCAATTTACTACAGTCAGCAGAGTAGTCTGATATGAGTGTGATTTTAGCAGTGAGTCTGATTGTCTTCAGAAGAGAGGTTTGTGTTCCCAAGGAAAGTAATGTATCATCAGCATATAGGCTTATCTTAGATCATCTTAAGATCATTTGTCCTGACAGACACATTTGGAGAGCTGTATAGTGTTCTGATCCAATTTATACGGTGGCCCTGAGAGGCCAAACGGACTGCAACTTAAGAAAACACTAGCAATAAGAAAAATGCTGCAAAAGCACACAAAGCACAACGGAAATAGGAAAAATGAAAATGGAAATAGGAAAAAACTGATTTCTAAAAGCACAAGGGAAGTGTTTCTGGGGAGACAATAACCCGACGGACCAGTTGCAGGAACCAAAACATGCTCGGTAAGTGTGTTTTAATCTCATGATTCATATAATACTGATGACAGATTTTTAGGCTAATAGTTAGGCTAACACACTTACCTCTCATCTTTTCTTACCTCACATCTTTTCTTTCCTATTTCCGTTTTCAATTTTCCTATTTCCGTTGTGTTTTGTGTGCTTTTGCAGCATTTTTCTTATTGCTGGTGCTTTCTTAAGTTAACCTGTCACTCATTGTGGATATGGGTCGTATGTGCCAAGGAATTGGCAGGAATACCATAGGAGCAAAACACCAGCTACCAGCAGATAGAGCAGTCGCCTGAGACTGCAACACCAGACAGACCAACCTGTGCTCGACCAAGAATGCTAGAACAAAGATGATGTGAGCTGCATTGACTACAAAAAATGAGCTATGCCATAAAGATATGGCAAAGACTTGTTGAAGCTAAGCTAAAAAGAGGTGACAATTAGTGAGGAGCATTATGGCAGTACAGATGCAATGTTTGCTTTGAGAGTGAACTAAAAAGAAGGTCAGAAGCCAGGGGAATTAGAAGTACTGTGCTGAAGCATCACAATTGTGTTTAAGTCTGATGACTGTGGAAGCCAGGCGATCTGGTGCAGCGCTCCATCACTCTCCTTCTTGTTCAAAAAGCTCTTACACAGCCTGGAGGTATGTGTTGGGGTCACTGTCCTGAGTCGCTGCAGGATGCTGTGGTTCCCCCACACCATCACACGTCCTCCTCTTCCATGATTCACAGTGGGGAACCATGAATGTAGAAACCATCTGTTCACTTTTTTTGCATCACACTGCATGTGGAACCAAAAGATCTCAAATGTGGACTCATCAGACCAAAGCACAGATTCCCACTGGTCTGATGCCCATTTCTTGTGTTTCTTGGCCCAAACAAATCTCTTCTGCTTGTTTCTTTTCCATAGTAGCAGTTTCTTAGTAGTTTTCCAGACTGACTGACCTTCAGTTCATAAAGTAATGATGTAATGTTGTTTCTCTTTACTTAGCTGACTGGTTCATGCCATAATATGAATTCTAGCATTTGTCAAATAGGGCTGTCAGCTGTGTACCAACCTGACTTCTGCACAACACAACTGATGGAGCCAACCCCATTAAGAAGGCAGGAAATTCCACAAATGAACCCTGACAAGACACACCTGGTGAATTAAAAACCATTTCAGGTGACTACATCATGGAACTCATTGAGAGAAGAGAAGGGTGTGCAGCTCTGTCAACAAAGCAAAGGGTGGATACTTTGAGGAATCTAACATATCATATTTAGAGCTATTTATCCTTTTTTGTTTGCTACATAATTCCATATATCTTGCTTCATATATTTGATGCCTTCAGTTTGTATCTACAATGTAGAAAGTAGTAAAAAATAAAGAAAAAACATTAATTGAGAATGTGTGTCCAAACTTTTGGCTAGTAGTGTAGCTTTGTCTATTCATGAAGCCAGATGAGACACATCAATTAAACTGCAGGAATGTCTTAAAGACATAAAGACCTGGATGATACAATACCCTAGGAATATGTGATTCCTAAGGTCTTTCAAAGCAGAATGGGAGGCAGAGCCTTGAGCTTTCAGGCCCCCTTTTTATGTAATCAGCTCCCAGTTTGGATTCAGACACCCTCTCTACTTTCAAGACTAGGCTTAAAACTTTCCTTTGGTTACAGTTCAGTCTAGATCAGGTGAGTGTGAATTCTCCCTTAGTTACACTGCAGTAAGAGTGTTTCTTCTTTACTCACCTCTTTTTACTCCCCATGTCTTCATACATCACTCTGCATTTAATGATTAATTAATCTCTGGCTCTCTTTTACAGTGTTTTTTCTTTCTTTTATTTGTCCTGTCCATCTCCCTTCACTCCCAACTGGTCGTGGCAGATGACTGCCCCTTCCTGAGCCTGGTTCTGCTGGAGGTTTCTCACTGTTTAAACAGATTTTTCCTTTCACATTGTTGCCAAAGTGCTTTTTCATAGGAGTTAGTCTGACTGTTTGGGCTTTCTCTGTACTATTCTAGGATCTTTACAAGATGGTTGTGGTTTGGCGCTACATAAATAAAATTTAATTGAAGAAGACATTTGGTGATTCTTCTGGCTTCATCAGTAGGTGACCTCCACTGGAGCAGTTTGCAGCAGTAGTAATGAGAATTATCACTTATAAGTCTGAGGCAATGTAATCTAAAAAGTTAGAATGCCTACTCTGCACATCTATGGGCAATTTAGAGTCACCAATTAATCCACTAACTGCATGTTTTTGGGAGGAAGGCGGAGTACCTGGAGAGAACCCAGACAGATACAGGGAGAATGTTCAAACTCTGCACAGAGGGCCCAAAGGTGCTCCAATATGTTCTCATGTAGAGAAACATGACAGTATACATATGCATCTTAGATTATAATTCTGAGTCTAACAACCGAAAATAACAATATTTTCTAGTGATAATTATATGTGTAAAAATGTAAACATTTCTCCACGCATATAGCGTTAGTGAGTGAGGTTGACAATTTCATGTGTTCACCATGAAATTGAAGAATCTGTTATAAATGTGTGACTGGGTGAATGACACTTGTAATAGAAAGTTATTTGAGTGCTCAAATTGAATAGAAAGGTCCTATATAAGTACCAGTCTCTCTACCATTCCAATGTGGCTGTGTAAACACGCAAGTACCCCTGACATGAGTAGTTCCTGGACTACAAAGCACTACTTACGCATCTGGTGCAGGTCTTTCCACCTTCTGCTGACTGGACAGGCAGTGATGGTAACTACTGGACAGGAGTTTCCAGCCAAAGTGCTACAAAGAGTCTGCTGCTTGAAAAACACCTTGGCCGGATCCACTGATTTCTGCAGTATTTTCAAGTGAGCCTGACAAAAATAACAAATATATACTTAGGTCTATAATTATTTATAAAACAGATATATTTGTCTTGTAATTCTGCCTCTGTACACCACCAGAGCAGAGCTGAAGTCAAACAATCAAGATGTTTTTGAAATTCAGACTTTCAAATTTAATTCAAGGGGTTTAACAAGAGTATTACCTTAACTACTTAAGAATTACAGCTAATTTTGTACAGTGGGGGGAAATAATTATTGGATATTTGATTGGTGATATGTTTTGGTTCATGTCATGCTGAAAGACCCATCCACAACTCCTCTTCAGTGTTCTGGCTGAAGGAAAGGAGGTTCTCGTCTACAATTTTATGATACGTGACCTTGGACCCTTAGCAGAAAAACTATTCCAAAGCATAATATTTCCACCACCATGATTGACTGTGGGGATTGTGTTCTTTGGGTCTGCATTTTGTTCCCTCCAAACACAGCAGCTCAAGTTGGTCATATCCCGCATCAGTTTTGATGGCTCAGGGCATGTCATTCATATCATGCCTGGTGAAAGAACTGTATGAATTACTCTGTATTTAATGTTTCACGTTTGTTTCCTCCACAGATTGATGATCAGGTTGAGGGTTTGAATAGGATTAAAATACAGTATTGCAAATTTCATTAGTGACATTAAAACCAGTTGGGACCAGTGGTTGGATCCTGTATTGGGTGCCCCGGGCCTTGACTTTGAACTACAGTTCAGGATTTTTGACCTACTTAAAGAATACTAGGGGAAAGTGCCAAGTCCTAGTAAATATCCAATTTAGTATCTTATGGACTTGAGAGAAAAACTTCACACTTTCGGTAGGGTATGTGAAGATTTGCTGGTGATGGTGGTTTGATGGTTCCCAGCCAAGTCAGGCTGTGGGAGTTATGTGCCAGTGGGGTGTGACTGCAGGAGGGAAAGGTGTGGTGCCAGCTAGTGAGGATTTATTGAATTACATTTTTCCCCAGGAGTTTAGAGAATAGAGCTAAAATAGTAATTCAGTTGAGGTAGGGAAGACCTAAATGCAGACAAAGTTTTTTTTAAAAGCTTTAAATATAAAAAAGCTGATTTACCATAGCCTGAATAACAAGATGACATAGGAGGGGATGCAAATGAGGGTGAAGAAGGGTGCACATAAAAACAGTGATTGCATGTCTGAACTGCTCATAGCTTTAAAAACTCAAAATTCATGTTTGTCGTCTGAGACAAAATAGTCTTTATAAACCAACTTCACATAGAACCTATAAAATCACATTTTCTGCTTCATATTGATCAGTTTTTCCAGAACAAGAGTGAGGTGCAGAACTGTAGCAACTACAGGGGATAAAGCTGTTGGGGGTGGGATTTGGTCAGGGATCTGGTCCGAGCCCCTTCTCGTTTTCAGTCATGATGGACAGGTTGACTTGTGAAACCAGGCAGGAGTGGACTCTGATGTTTGCAGATGACATGAGATCTATAAGGAGCATATGGAGAACCTGGAGAGGTGGAGGTATGTACTGGAGAGAGGACGAATGAAAGACATTAGAAGCCAGAAGACCAAATGCATGTGTGTGAATAAGAGGGAGCTGAGGTAGTGAACGCCGAATAATTTAAATGAGGTCAACCATCCAAAGTACCAGAAATGATTACATCAGACGGACAGCTCAGGTGGAGACAGAGTTAGAGAGTAAAGGCTGAGATGATCAGGACATGTGCAGAGGAGAACTAGTAAATATATATACTGGATAAAAGATGCTGAAAATGGAGCTGCCAGACTGAAAGATTCGTGGATGTAGTGAAGAATATGCAGAGGGTTGGTCTGACAGAGGAGGATACTATGATAGGATGAGATGGGAGCAGATGATCTGCTGTGGTGACCCCTAAAGGGAGCAGCTGAAAGAAGAGATTTTATATTGACTAGCCTGCTTGTGATATCTCAGATGGCAACGCATGATCTAAAATATAAAGAAAACAAAAAATAAAGATTTTTCTGGTAATAAAAGAGTTCTTAGTAACCATCTTATCTGTCTTTGTAATATAAAATATGGGGCTTATGGTCGCTGTTAAAATAACAGAGATGGATTCACATTTGAAATTATTTAACTGTGTCATCTGCATGGCTTGATGCAGCTTTTCCCAACATGTGTATCTATATCTGTACACAGAGATTAGAGTAAGATACATACAGTCCAGATAACAATTATCAACAAATTCCACAAGAAAGGTGAGCTACTATTGAAAAGACTGGCAGCTTATCGGCCAAAGGTTGACTGGAGGGGGAAAGTGTGCTGCGAAAGGATGCACAAGCAACAGGGATGACTGCAGCCTTGAACTGTCTATTAACAAGCTTCCCGAGAAGCGGACTGAAGCTGGTGTCAGAGTATCAAGAGCCACCATGATCAGAAATGTTCTGGACAGGGACAGCAAATGTCACAATATCAAGAAACTCTTGAGCCAGAGAAAGAACTCGACTGTTGTCTTTTCAGATGAAAGTAAAACTTGCATTTCATTTAGACATTAAGGTCCTAGAGTCTGGAGGAAGCACGGACAGACACAGGATCCAAAACGTTTGAAGTCCAGTGTGAAGTTTTTGCAGTTTAAGGTGATATAAGGTGCCATGTCATCGGCTGGTTTTGGTGCTGCTTTGGTCCTCTGTTTTATCAAGTCATTGTAGGAGATCTTAAGGCACTACGAGAGTCCATCAGCTGACAGACTTTATAGATATTCAGGCTTTACTTTAAGTGATGTGAGTAATATGCTATAATCATCAAAATCAAACAATCAAACAAAAAAAGGTGTTGAAGTATCTCTTTGTGTAATGACTATAACATGTCACTTTTATGATTTAATGTTCATGAACTTAATTAGATTCTCGATTTTTTTACACTATATATGTCACACCTTTACATATGCTAGTATATAGAAGTGTGAATTATACTGTATTATTTAACTGAGACTTGTGTGATTTGAAACTCATCATAGTTTGTTTACATTTTTACACAACTTCACAACTTTATTTGTGATAGGGTTATAAACATTCTACAAAAACATTAAGTTTAAACTCTGACCAAAGTAAATAAACGGGATTATTATATGAAATTTAAAAAAAAAAATACCATCAGAGCAGAGTATGTGTAGGGATAATGGTAGGCCAGGTAGCAGACATCCTCAATATGTTTGAAGGTGATGGTAAAGGTCAGGGTGTAAAAGGTAGTTCTCCTTCTGCCCTGTGCTGGACAAAAGTTGTTTCTGTTGGAGAAAATTGAGAAAAAAAATGATTTGTTATATGTAGACTATCTAAATCAGGGGAACTGATACAACATAGTCGAACAGTAGGTAATATTATAGCACACGTACAAAAATACAATGTTTTGGGAGGTTTTTTTCCCAGTCCACCAGATGGTGCTATTGACTTTTTTCTAGTGAGGTCAGTGTGCCTGAAGCTGGTAAAACAGAGATGGAGGTATGAGAGAAATTCTTCTGTGTTTAAATAAAACATGTGGCCTTATTTTGGATTTTTAACATGACAAGATAAATGTGAGGAATGTATTTTGCACATACTGCTGCTTCCAAGTAAAACTGTACAATGGTGCAGCGATTGGGAGTGCTCTGTCAAAGCAAAAATATCCTGGGTTTGAATCCAGTCTTGGGCCTTTCTGTGCAGAGATTGCATCTTTGCTCTGGGCACTCTGGCTTGCTCCCAAAGACATGCATGGTAGGTTAATTGCTGCTTCTAGATTGAGAGTGAATGGTTGTCTCTTTGGATGGATAGGCCTCTGGTAATTGCTACTGCTAACATCTGTTTTGAACAGCTGAAATCAGCTGTCAATTACAGTTAGTCTCAGTGGGGGTTTTTAATGAATGAACGTCTTCATTTGAAGTATCTATTGGAGAATCCCACACAGTTCTGTGCTTGATCTATGACTAATTTACACAAGTTTCAAACCCGTGTGTCTTTTTGCCCCTTATTAAATGTTTTTCGAGGTCTGACCTGCCTTCAGCAGCCTGCTAAAGCTAAATGTTTTCATACCTGAAATAACAAATTTCCGTTCCAGTTCTGATCCAGTGTGGTCTACCTTCCAGGGCTTCTTTTACTGAGTACAGGACCGGCTGCATTCCTGCAGTACACACACACACAAAAGCAAATATGAAATATGTATGTATGGTGGTATATTGGAGCATCTATATCTTTATTATTTGTGTGTTCATCCCAAGATTATTGACTTTCTGCAGCATTAATCTCTTTTCTCCTTTGCATCAGTGTTAAGTTTTACTGTTATCTATTTATGGCTTTTTACTTTTATCATCTGATGAACACCCACTGGAGGAAGCAGCATATTTTATGTGGAAGGTGAACTTTTTACAGATGCATGCCTTTAGTATCTGATAGAGTAAACCAATACAATCTTTTGTCAATTTCAAGTTATTTTAGAGAGTTGGGGGGGTTTTGTTTTATTTTTTCATATTGTGTAAGGGTACCGATAAATTAGTCCATGTCTGTAGGTGAGCACACACTGAACCTGATGCAGAAAGACCAGTGTAACAGACAAAGCTGATGACTACTGTAAAAACTCTGTAGGTTTTATCAAGCCAGCTATCACAAACAAAACAAACAAAAATGTTATAATTTTTGTTATTGCTGTTATTGCTGTGTATTGTCAGGGGTTGCTGAGTGGATGAGAAGGAGGACCCAAACGCTGGACTCACAGGTAGGTAGGTGAAGGTTGGTGTTTATTGCGATGAGTGAACAAACAGAACAGAGGTAGGAAATGGCTGGCTGGACGACTGACTGACTGAATGGCTGACTGACTGACTGAATGGCTGACTGACTGACTGAATGGCTGGCTGGCTGGCTGACTGAATGGCTGGCTGGCTGGCTGACTGACTGAATGGCTGGCTGGCTGACTGACTGAATGGCTGGCTGGCTGACTGAATGGCTGGCTGGTTGACTGACTGAATGGCTGGCTGACTGAACGCAGGCGGGAACGACAACATAGCATCAATGACACGACAAGGGCTGAAGGGAAGAGAGGGCTTAAATACATGACTAGTAATGACAATGATTGGAGACATCATCTGATGTCTCCAGGTGAGTGAACAGCTGAACATAATGAACTAATGATAAATGGGAAGAGGACTGAACATAATGCACACAGACTAAGGCTAACACAATAAAACAGGAAGTGGAACAGGCAGTAGATAAACGGTGAACGTGAACTGAAAATGCTGGGTCAACGACCCAGAAACCCTGACATGTATGGAATATTCTGATTAGTGTTTTTTATCTAATGGGCTCTTTCTAGTGTGACACAGTGGTCCAGCAGCTAGCACTGCCTGCTCACATCAAGAAGTTCCTGGGTTCAAATACACTGGTCAGTGGGTGACTTTTAGTGTATAGTTTCATGATCTCCCCATGGGTTCTTTCTCAGTGCTCCAGCTTCCTGTTTAAGAACATATATACTGGGTAAAATGGTGTTACTAAATCAGTTGTGATTGTGAATGGCTCTCTCTCCAGCATGTTATTCTTTCAGCTTCATGGTTGCATAATCATGCAGTGTGGAAAGTTGCAGTCATGCTTAAATGCAAAGTTTTTTTCTCGTCACACATGAAATGAAATGATGCCAAAGAGTGCTTATTTTCTTCACAAACACCTGTGCGCCTATTTGGAGAGTAAATAAGTACCATGTGACATCACTGATTTATGTATAAAGCAATAATGACAATAGTGACAAATTAAGTTTATAAATGAGGGAACACACACACACAAACCACCTCACCATAGTTGAACTGGCTGTTGCTCTTCTCACAGTTGATGACATTGAAACGGTATGGGACACCGGCTGCCATGTTACTAACTTCAAAGTAAAACCACTGTGTATGCTGAGAAGAGTTAACATCTGGATTCAATATGAGGTCATATTCATATCTAGAAGAGAAGAGAGGACACTGTTGTTTTGTACTGCATTTTAAATGAAATATGATTTATTTTCTCAGTAATTAGTAATAATGAAATATAAGCTTAGATCTCCTAAACTTGTGGTGATGTGGTGTGTGTGTGTGTGTGTGTGTGTGTGTGTGTGTGTGTGTGTGTGTGTGTGTGTGTGTGTGTGTGTGTGTGTGTGTGTGTGTGTGTGTCCCAACAACATACCTGCGGACCTGAACAGCCTTTCTCAGATTCCCAGATTCAAACTTGGAAAAAAACCTCAAAGAATCAGACTGACACTGAAGACTGACAGACAGAGAAACAAAGACAGACACAGATGGTCTTTAGGACACACACCACCCTATTCCTACATCAACACACACACACCTATCTGTCTGTCTCTTGCTGTGATTTTTGCAAAAAAGCAAGCAAGAGGGTTAGGTTATTTAAAATTAATTTCTAGTACCAGCTGATGTTTGCTGGAGCCACAGCTGTAAAAGCTGCTGCTCATGATATCGGTTTGGAAACTTGAAGGTGATACAAATTATGCATATATACTAGGGGTGCAACGATACTCGTATCGATATTGAACCGTTCGATACAGTGCTTTCGGTTCGGTAAGCATATGTATCGAACAATACAACATTTTTAATTTATTTTATCAACTTTCCTTCTGACGGTGCTGTCTGTGTTGAGCGCTCAGTGGATCTGCGCTCGACAGTGCAGCCTAGGCGGAGTAGTCGAACACAGATTCACTGAGCGCAGGGCAAGCTAGCTAGACAGAAGTTAAGCTCTCCTTGCAACATGGCAAATTGAACCTCCCCCACCCTCATTCAGATCTGGCGTCTGGAACTATTTTGGTCTTCATGTGACGTATGACCCTGAAGGTAAGCGCGTCATGGACTAAAGTAAAACAGTATGTCAGATGTGCCACGCAATGCTCAATTACATGAGTGGGAACTAGTGTGTTAGTGCAGTTAGCTCGTTAATGTGTTGACGCTGTCCAGCCCCACACACGGGGGAATCCGCGGTAGCTCGTTAACGGAGATTTGCCGTGTTGTGGCGTTAACCTCATTTCAGATTAAGGCTGACAGCACTAGTGGGAACACAACGAATATGACTGCACATTTACCCGATAGCATCCTAGTGCAAAGACAAGTGGAAGCAGACAAAAACAACAAGCACGCATACAAACGTTACCGAGTCATTTAGACAGCCGTTAGCACATGATTCTCCTTATGGGGACCTGATATGTTTAATATGCTGCTGAGAATATAGCCCAGAAGAAGCGTATAGTATAGCTTTTATTTTGGAAAGAGACATTTCTCTGTAATAAACTCTCTTTTCCAAAGATGAGTGATTCCTCAATCAGATACAGGGCTCGCAAAATCGCTAGCCCGACGTCCCGGGGCTAGCGATTTTTCCAGTCGGGCTGCCCTGCTCTGCTCGTCGGCCTATCGTAGGAAGGAAAAATATATGTCAATGCTTTTGCATTCTTTCGGAAATGTAGCTGGGTAATTATGTCATTGGCATCAGTGAGCCACTGTCAATATGTGACATATTGAAATCGCGTTTGAATTTGCGCTTGTTTTTTGCTTTCACTTTGCAATCGCGCGAACTGTGTATAGAGAGCGACAGCACTGATTGGTGAGTGATGATAATTTGCGCACCAATTCCTCTGACATCGTCTTATCAATCGTTAGCTTACTATGCAAACATGACAAGTGAAATCTCCTGCAGCAAGCTTAAACATGTGAGAGGTTGATCGCGCAGAGAATCGCTGAGCTTATGTGAGTGCGTGTGTAAAAGCAGCAGGATATATATTTTAGTTCTGCTGAGCCAAATAAGACAGATTTTCAGGAGGAGGACAGACATTTGTTTAGAACTATTAAAGATGTCGAAGAAGCTCCTTTAAGCAATTACTTTGGTGTTCCTCCACCTCCAAAGAAATGTGAGGAGTCCGAACCACAAAAGAAGCGCGTATTCTCGGAAAAGTGGTTGCAGGAGGTGAGCTGGCTTCAAACAAATGATGAACGCACAGAGAGGTGGTGCAGAATGTGCCATGAAAAATTAAATAAATGACAAATTAATAAAAAGGCATCAACATTTTTTTGTGTATCGAAAAAATATCGAACCGTGACACCAAAGTATCGAACCGAACCGAACCGTGAATTTTGTGTATCGTTGCACCCCTAATATATACCAACAAGACAGTGTACATCACTGTCACAACAGCGTTTATTTTAGTTCAAAGGCTTTATGGTTTTTCCTATAATACCTGGTGGTGTAGTCGGTGATTTTTTTTTGTCAGTTCAGCTTTATATATTATGTTTAACCCGAGTGACCACCCGGTCAGCTGGTGGGTAACAGGCATCTCCGAAAACATTAGAGCACTTATGCAAATATGTGATGTCTTGATAAATCGAGCAAATATTTTAAGTTTACACAGAAACATTCTCGCATGAAAATATCTTAAAAGTTTATTTTGTGACCCAGAAAGTAATATTTCAAACTCTGCCACTCTGTGTTCCTCTGCCACTGCCTCATTTGAGCTTTGGACGAAATGGATTCTGGGATATTGCATTTCGTCATTTCGAGCTGATTGGAGACCAGAACAGCCAATCAGATATTTTTGCATCCAAGTCTGTGATTGGCTGGTTTTGTGGCACAGATATAACGGTGTAGAGAAAGAGTTGAACGTGCACGGGCAGAAATGTTGAGAGCGTGAGCGACACATTGCGAGCGAGTGCAAATGCAAAAACTGAGCGAGAGTGACTGCTATTGTGTGTGTGTGTGTGGATAATAGCAAACGCTGAAATAAATTTTCTGCACGCAGCAATGAATTTTGTTCACTCAAATTCAGCTTTTCTTCGCTCAAAATAAATTTCTCCTCAAAATGCAACACTTGCACCTGCAAACTTTTTTTTACGTGCGCTCAGAATAGCGGCACAAAAATAACGCCATAGTATTCAGGAAGAAAACCAAACATTGCATATATTTTTATCATAACTATGGTTTTACGTGTCCTATCAACACAATTTAAAAACTGGTATAAAGTCCACATTTTTTCCGTCAATGGTTCCGTCTGTCCTGCTCACATCTCCAATGGTTGTGTACGTTGTCATTGACGTGGCTTCACGTCGCTTTGCTAGCTGCGTATATACGAATGTGAATCGCATCATTGGCTGGACTGTGGGATAAGGTGGCATCGTCAGTGTTGGGGAGTAACGGAATACATGTACCGCCGTTAGGTATTTAAAATACAAAATATGAGTAACTGTATTCCGTTACAGTTACAGTTTAAAAAGGTGGTATTTAGAATACAGTTACTTTGTTGAAATGAATGGATTACACGGCGGTACTTCCCTGTTTCATATTGTCGCGGGTCAGGACTGTTTGGGTTTTGTTTGTTCTGTTGTTCCAGGCGGCAGCGTTACGGTTGCCATGGTTACAGGGTGACGCTCTCTCTGCGACTGTGTGTTTCCTGGGTGAGAGAGCGCCTTTTTGTTGTTGTTGTTGTTGTGCTAAGCTAATAGGCAGAATGCATAGCCCTAAAGAATTTAGCCTCATGGGCAGTGTAGTCCGTGCTGCAGGGACTGCCATACCCGTTATGTGTCTGTGAGCGCGAGGAGGGAGAAAAAGGAGAAAAGTATGAGTTGACATCGAGCAGAAACGGGAGCTGGAAGCATGTAAATATAATAATAACCACTGCAGCCAAGAAGAGAGCCTGACGAGCCCAGTTGTAAGTAAGCTATTAAGACTCGACTGTACACCGTGTTCGTTTTTTACTCCGAAACAATAAGTTCCGTTGGAGCAGCCTTTCAACGCCTCTCTCTGTCTCTCGCTAGCAAACTTGACCCAGACAACAAAGTAAAGCTAGTTTTCAGCTATGAGCCCGACACGGAGCCCGACACGGAACCCGACGTATTAGCCAGAGGTCCCTTTACTATGATTAGGAGCCGTAATAGTAATAAATCACACAGCAATAGTACATTCATGTAGTTGTAAACAGCATGATAATATATTAAGTAATCCAAAGTATTCAGAATACGTTACTCTCATTGAGTAACGTAACAGAATAAAATGTATTCTGTAATCTGTAGTGGAATACATTTTAAAAATAACCTTCCCAACACTGGGCATCGTTCTAATCCTATACGGGAGCAGCCAGTCACTTACTGACTAACACTGCCAAACAGAATTGTTAAAGTACTCATTTTAATTTCAATTCAGGTTAGATTTTTTTTGTGCGCAACGCAGATTGTCTGTGCGCAGAGACCGTGCCAGCAGTCCGCAATTGCGCACGCGCGCAGCTTAGTGGGAACATTGGGTGCAACCCCTCCAAAAAAATTTAATTAAGTTAAAATGAATGGTTGCCATTTCTAGACCCGCAACAGACTGGTAAGCTGTCCAAGCTTGTACCCTGCCTTCCTCCTTCCCCTGACCCTGAATTGAATAAGCAGAAGAAAATGGCTTGATGCATAGATAAAAATAAAGTTTCTTTTAGTCTTTCCCAAGACAAATTGTACTAGATTCAAACATCACTCACATTCTCTTATGAGTGGTGAAGGAATTATTTTGGAACAAAAGCAACAAATACTATAAAACAACACATAAAACTGTATTACTGTCAAATTTAACATTTGCATGTATCAAAAATAGAAGTATTTATTTTCCTGAAAAATGCTCCCCATCAGCATTACATTGATCAGTATTACTGCTGAGGATGTTTATGGTTCAAAAAACTCTTCATATTCAATAAACTCATAGGTTTTGCAAAGGCTGTGCTGCGAGGACCACAACAGCTTTTAATCAGCTCAGAAACACAAGTCTACATGTTGGTTTAAGGTTTTAATCTTTCAAGCTCAAATCGTCAAGTCCAAGTCCGTCCCGGGAAAACAACCAATTAAAGAAAGAATGGAGATGGGGAGCAGGGGGTGAGGGGAGGGTAACTTACTTGCTATCTTCGAGGTCAAAGACAACATGGTTAATGATGTCATCAGTTTTCAGAAAACGGTGAATATCTTCAAACACTTTCTGTCTGATAAACACACAAGCATAGTCAAGCGTCAAATATTTGAATCACAGTCCTTGAAATATGTTTAAAAAACCTATCCTTTATATTTACAGAAGCAGTAAATATCTGAGTCATTATTAAATAATTATTGCTTAAATACTTATATAAATCCTGCTGTGATCGCTATACTTCCTCTTTAGTCTGTAACATCAGTCAGTCATCTGTTCTTTTCTGCTCTGAAAAGTTTTTGGTCAATTTATTCAGTCTGTTAGTGTCACCAGCTGTGATGGTATAATGGATAAAGCTGCTCAAATATAAAAGCAATCCAGGAGGTTTAAAAAATTCCCCTGCTGCCACCTCTTGCTGTGATTGGACATAGGTGTTTCATATCATTACACCAGGTTTCATTATATTACATACTAATAGTTTGCTATTGTCCAGTACTAAAACCCTGTCATCGCCCCTGTTGCTTTTCTGGACTAACGGATTTAGCTCTGAGCAGTAGGCCTACGATTAGTGCAATGTGAAGAAAAACCACTAGCAGACTTGTAAAACTTGACTTTAGAAATAATGCAAAATAAAAGGTATCAATTTTACCTTCAAACAAATGACAATAAGCAAGAAAAGTCAACATCATCAGGTGATAAAGACATGAAAAATAATAAATATAATAATAATAAAAAGAGAAGTAATAAAAGAAATATTAATAAGTTTAGCTGTCATGTTGGCCCCTTAAACTGATATCAAAATGATATTGACCAGGTTCCCATCTTTCAACATGAGTACTTGTTAGAACATACCATATTAGGAATACAGTTAGTGGTAAACATGTAACCATCTGGAGTGAACGCTCTCCATTCTTTTCACTATAAAAATGCTTAGAGGTCTAACTTTCTACGTACTTGTTACATGAACTACATTATTATTGCATGTATCTAATACCTCTGTATGTTGGGTTTGCGTGGGGCCATGGGTTGATGTCCTGGTGGTGGAAGATGACCCCAGAAATCAGGAAAGGCCAGGATGCTAAAATCTGGAATGGATTTGGTTTTGGAAGCTACTGCACAATATAGCTTGGGATCATGGTGGGGAATACCGGCTCCGTGCCGCTCCAGTAACCTGTCTATTATTGTATGATGATAAAATTCTTCTGTTCCACCTTCTTCATTATCTTGCTCATCTTCTCTCTGACATGGGGAGGCTTCTCCCCTAGGATTAAAAAGGAATGAGGTCAGAATCCTAAGATGAGATTTCAAAAGCAACAGCAAAGTCAGAAAGATTTAAATTCTTCCAGTGATGCCGCCGAACACCAGAAACCAAACAAAACAAAACCAAATAAAAGTTAGGCTGACGGGACTAGGGTGATAGTACTGCTGGAAGAAGAATAACAATGTAGCCCATGAGGTAGAGCAGGTCCTCTACTAATTGGAAGGTTGGTCCCTGTCTGCTCCAGTCTACACCCCAAATATCCTCGCGCAAGATACTAACCCCAAGCTGCTCAAGTTGCAATTCCATTAAAGTATGTGAATGTTAAATAGAAAGCACTTCCTTAGACAAAATGAAGGTGTGAATGGATGAATTAGGCAAGTTGGATTTCTGCATCATGTCAATAAATGCCACAGTTCTGGCCTTGAATCTGCCTCATGCCTCTTGTCAATTTAACAAGCAGTAGATTTAAGTTTTTGACAGTTTGTTTTGCATTGTCAGGATAATTTACATTTCAGTTAAAACAGCTTGACAGAAGCTTAGTCCATGCAGTACATGCAGTTAGCATGAAGACTTTGAGCTTACATTGCCCCTCTAACCATGGTCCTGAACCCAGGGCTTGTGCCCAGGATGCTGCTGTGACTGTGGAAATCACACGCTTCTAAATGGGCAGCAGCTGAAGAGTGAGAAAGGGAAAATAATGAGTTTTTAAATTCCTACAAAACAAATGAAGGAGCTAATACAGTGATGTAAAAGAATTTTTGTGAAATTAACTTGTAATTCTTAGAAGAGGTCCCGAGTATTGTTTACTTGGCAGAGCAAATAAAAATCAGTGGAATTAATGAGAATGAAAAGAAATGTGCAATATTTCTTGCAAAAGAAACAAAATAGATTCACGATTGAGTGAAAAAGACAATAATGTGTTATTTTGCAGATATTTGACCAGTAATTAGTTGCTGGCAGAATTGTAAACTTATAATTTATTAGTTTAAGGCATGGTCAGTAATCAACAGTAATCAGGTTACTAACTCAGTTCACTAGCTGTGAGGTACTCAAGCAGACGTTTTTCTTTAGTTTTAGAGTTGGCTCAGTATTTCATAAATGTCAACTTTTAAACTTTTAATTAAAGTGAATAATTTAATCATCAAAAACTGATTTTAAAAATCTGTCAACAACTAACAATAATAAAGAATGAATTTTATAATAGTAATGTGTCATATATATTATTGACCAAATGAATGAATGGGCTGCTCTCAATGCTTGTAGGGCTGGTGCACAGCATGTTCCACTGTAGAAAATTGAATTCTGTGTAAATAAGCTGCTTTAATATTTCTGATGAGGTTGTTAAAACCTCATCAGAAGGTTTCTTTGCTGTGTTTTTTACTCTTTGACTGTACTTAACTGGTAACTTTGCATGTTTAGGTGCTATAAATTTATCGTATGCTGTCCTTGGCCAGGACACTCTTGTAAAAGAGATTTTTAATCTCAAGTTTTTTCCTGGTTAAATAAAGGTTAACATTTTTAGCTGTTATAAAGCTGTGTTTAAAAACATTGTTATAAACATTCAAATATATTAATGATTTTGCTCTTAAAAGTAGATGGTAAAGAGTGCTACTCATTCTGCTTCTGTTTGTGAGAGGGATAAGCATAAGCTGGAAATATGCATCACTTTCTCTATAGGCTGATGTCATTATCCAGAGCTATCTTTTTGTAATTGATCATGGTTTTTCAGTTCAATTCAATTTTTTTTACATAGCACAAAAACACAACAGAAATCTCAATGCAACTTTTCGTAAAGTAGGACCCTACTTTTGGGCCAGTGTTGCATTTAGATCAGTGGTTCTTAACCTGGGTTCGATCGAACCCTAGGTGAGTCGGTCTCAGGGGTTTGGGCAGAGCCTCCGCCATGACATGCACGGCTCTTTTTGTGCACCAGTAAAAAAAACATATCTATGTCTTGAATTTGAAAAAAATCATATTTTATTTTTCACTAAAGAGGGGTTCAGTGAATTCGCATATGAAACTGGTGGGGTTCAGTACCTCCAACAAGGTTAAGAACCACTGTTTTAGATGTTGTGTGTTTAAGCTGGCTCTGACCTGGCATGTCTCTACTGGATATTTCCATCTCTGAGTAAGAACAATCAGAGGTAGAGGAATCTCGACTTGCAGTAGTCTTTGTCCTGTCCTTGTTAAGGAGCACTACCTCATCATCTGATGATGATGATGCTGTTGAACTATCCCCTGTCTCTGAACTCAGATCCAGCTCCTGAAAAACACAGGTATAGTCACGTCTTACTCTGGCAAAACACCAACTGTACATTGTAAGACCTCACAAAAGATGCTTGATTTTTTCTGAAGAGGCTTTGTGTAAACATGTGGGCAGTTGTGAGCTAACCCAGTCACACAGGCCATTTCTGACATCTGACCGAGTGGTAGCCTATGTACAAACATACCTTGGAGGCCACTTGGTCTTTTGAAACATGAGCGATGTTCAGTTATATATTCAATGCTGCATCATTTATTTCCAAGGTGAGGTGAGTGTGGAACTAGCAAATACATAATAGAGAGCCTTTTGAACAAACTGTTACCTGGCTATGTGGCATTACAAAGTTTTGATTATATAGAAAATTATGTGGATGATGTGTGCAAAAGTGAAAAAAATTATGTTGAAATCGTGATTGCCAACGTAATAAGTATGCCATGTTAAACAAGAGTCTACCTATTAGCCTCCTTCTTCCACACTGAGGGTGATAAGATGACATTTCTAGACATCACGTTGTTTGCTTCCGGTCCACATAGATCATACTATACATATATACAGGTAAACTGACTCTAAAACCTGAAAATACATGTAGTGGTTAAATATTACAGACAATATTGTTGTCACTCTACAAAATCATTGCGTGGTGACGTCACGGTGACATCAGCTGCCAGTAACAGCATTTATATTGTGCTTTTCTAGTCTAACTGGCCACTCAAAGTCTTTCAGACTACAAGCCACACATAACCACACAGTGCTTTATTTTATATAATTTAAGCACACTATCTACCTCACATCTATGAGCAGTCTTTGGACAGTGGGAGGAACACGAAGTGAGGAAATTCACACAGGCACAAGAGCAGGAAATGCCATATAGAAAGGCCGTGATATCTCAAAGACTTGAATCAGAACCCTTCTTGCTGTTAAGTGACAGTGCTAACCTCAGCATCACTTTAATATTTTGTCTGATTTTGTTTTTCAATGCACAAGATGATAAAGGTTATCAGTTCATAAGTGATTTTACTGTTGGCTCCTTAGTGTATCATTACAAGATGGAAAAATATTAATTAATCTTAATCTTAATCTTAACAACATATTCCACTTCAGGCGGTACAGTACAGTCATGACCAATACGAACACGTGTTTTGTTTGTCCTTCACTATATCATAGAAATGTCTGAAATTAACTACAAATTTAAATACAACTTGAAGCTGCCAAATGTCTGAAACACAATCTGTTCCACTACGAAACATTTTTGGCACGACTGTGGTGTAGAGGCCAGCCCTGTTGCCTCACAGCAAGAAGATTCTAGGTCTGAATCTGCCAGCTACCTGAAGCATTGCTGTGTGGAATTGGCATATTCTTACTGTGTGATCTCTCCAGTATGCCAGGTTCAAACCACAATCCAAAAGACATGCATAAAAGGTTCATTGGTGACTTTAAATTGGTCTTAGGCAGGAATGATATTCTGCCTCTGTGTCTTGGCTGTAGGTGTCCACTGATTGGAGTAACTTCATTTGTGGCTGCTGTGAGCCACACTTGTTTTCCATCTTTCCCCATGTTGTCTTTTAGGTCAACAACTAGAAAAGACTCCAGGGGTGATTTCTCTAAATTCATTTTCAGTTCCTGGGGGGAGGTGTTACACCCCTCTGCAAGCACTACCTGCCTTTAAAGTGGCACTGCAAATTGACTGGGTTTAATTGCTAATTGTCTGTACTTGACAAAGGGTGGACCTTGTTATGCTCTCCTAATTGATTCCTTTTTGCTGTCATTTTTTAGCTTAAATAAAGTTGTGGCTTCAGTCTCCATTTTATGTTGTGGTTTATGAACCAGGTCATAACACAGCCCTGTAATGGACTGGTGATCTGTAGACAGCTGGCACAGGATCCCTGCATTCCTGAATTGGACAAGTGGTTAAGAAAATATCAAAGCTTTTCCATCGATCTGTACCATTTTCTTACTTTCTACTTAATTACTTAGTAACATTTTAGTTTTATGGTTGTGTTTAGAGTTAATCTAGACAAAGGGTTTGGCTTCATACAGAAAAATGTCGGCAGTGTCTTGAGACAAAAAAAATACAACACACTTTTATTGAATTAAACATGAAACCAACATCTTTTTCCTTTAAAAAAAACTTCGCACAAAAGGAAGTTTGTCTTTGGTCATTTATTTCTTTGTAACAATGTTTCTTGGCAATGAATATTATACTGGTGGAAAGTCTGTTTATTTCACCTTAAATGGTGCTTGAGAAACTTGCTGAATCGTTGTTGCCAATGCCAAACAGCTTATTCTACTACTTTGTTTAGTGTTCTTTATTGAATTGGATGATTGAAGTCCAAAGAAACAACACATTTGGGGAAGTTAACAATTTATTCATTTAACAAACAAATGCACACACACACACAAACACAAGACAGAGAGCGAGAGAGAGGTGCATACCTGGAAATCATGTGACAGCTCAGGGCAAAAGCAGCTGTACTGTGTAAGCAGCTCTTTAGGTCTGTCAGGGTCAGGAGGAAGACGAAGTTTGTTCAGGTCAGTCTCCAAGTCATCATCCTGGACAAAGATGCACACAAATGCATAATGACTCATGAGTCTTCAATATATACTTACAGCAGCATATATCAAATAATTATTTTCATGCTAGTTGACCCCCAACAGCTCGCAGCTGATGGCTGACCCTCTGTGAGCCTGGTTCTGCTCGAGGTTTCTTCCTGTTCAAAGGGAGTTTTTCATTTCCACCGTCGCCAAGTGCTTGCTCATTGGGGGTTGTTGTCTTTGTTGTGGTTTTCTCTATTATTGTAAACTTAATGTTTGCTAACGACACTGTTACAAGCCTTTATAGGTGTTGGTATTTTCAATATGGAGTTTTTACACTTAAATGAGGGAAATTCATACATGGGGAGAGAGCGAATCATACCAACTTTAGACATGGGGCTGGACGCAAGATGCTGGTGTGTTCTGGTCATAATTGTGAGTCTTGTTTACAGAATATTGATTGTTGAATTTAGCACTGATTTGGGAGGGCAGGAGTTTTATGTGGTTGGCTACTTAGGAGATTTGCAATTCTTGCAATGCAAAGGTTCAACTGGCTTATCTTGAAAATTGAAACTGCCTTATAAATACTCCTCATTCTTATACTATTACTACAATCATATGAAAATTACAAACAAAATAAAGCCTAGCACTTTATGTTGCTACACATAGAGAGATTAGCAACATAGACATTGTCACCCAGTATCACAATGACAGTCACACTGTTAGTCAGTTAAACTTTGAATGATACTTGTTATAGTCAAGTACGGTTTGTAAAGTTTTTAGTTGTTGTACATATGATGAAAAACATCTGCTGTCCAGTGTGCTTTGCCAACCAGAAAAGTCTTATTCTGATTGGTTGAAAAGTATGTTGGTAGTTTGTTTCGTGATGGTACGAGATGTTTCCATTGATCCTGGCATTTAAGTCACCTATAATCAGTGGCATAACAGACTACAAACAACACTGAAGAGTTCCAGGTTAAGTAGAATCTCACTCTCTGGCCTTTGCTGAGTCCTTGACTGCCGATGATATGAAGAGTGTAATGTTGCCAAGATTATGGAAGCAATGCAATGTTCTAGAAGAAAACAGATATATTGACATGTGATATGAATATGTTCAGCTCTTCTTGTGGAAGGATTTATGAACAGTTTAATCTGACATGATGAGCATATTGAATGTAGAGAGGCGTCTCTTTAGTCAAGGATCAGAACAAGTTGCTTGTGTGTTATAATGAAGTGATGAACCTCAATTTGAAATTTTAGGTTAAATCTTTATTAATGTGCACTGACAAAGTCAGGAGAGAGGTACAACAGTGAGTTGACAGCGAGTCTGGTTTGGTGCTGCATTTCAGCCAGTAGTGCTGGAGATCTTATCAAAATTGATGTAATTAGGAACACAGAAAAATATGTTTAGATTTAGAAACAACAGTGCAATACCATCTGGAAAGTGCATGATTGGAAAACACTTCTTTGTTCTGCATGACAATGATCCCACAATGGAACAAAAGGCAGACAACATCCAGAGCTTTGGATGTCCTTCACAAAGCCTGGAGAACTATTCAAGAAGAGATTACAGAAAGCTACCTAAAAGACTTCAGAAGACATAAATTATTGACTCCAAGTTTAGTTTGTGTGTACAAACTCGGTTTTTGCCTTATATATTGAATTCCCATTTGTGTTTTAACATGTTTCAATAAATTGTTGCTCCTATTTCTCATTGTCACAGCAAAAGATAAAGAAATAAATGTTGGCTCAACACTTTTGCACAATACTGTACACATTTTGTTAACCATGGTGCTTTGCTTACAAGCAGCCTACTGCAGTAGAGTCTGTGTATTTTGTTATTTTTTTAAATTGTTTTATCACTTACTCGAAAGGAACCAGTCCTGTAAACCAGGAACTAGAGGCCCAGCCTCAATGCACAGTAACCACTGGACAACGGACACTGACACATTATTCACCAACCTTGGAGGGGAGATTCAGGAAGGAAAGGTTTAACTTGAGATGGCAGTCAGCCCTGTGGGCAGTGACGTTTTTACAGCAGATCCCAAGTTAGTACTGAGGTATAATACTGTGAATCATCCAAAGTTTCTCTGAAACTGCCAAAGCAGCACAATACTTGTATTGTAGGAGCAGCTCTGTACTCGCTGCGTATTGTTAAAAGCTTATGTCCTGTTGCAACATGACATGAAAAAGGAAAATAAAATGCCTACTGTTTTATTTACATGCAGAAACAAAGAGTGAAGCAATAGAAGAGCTATTTTTCTCAGGTAAAGATGAACTCTAAGCTTCATAAAACATTCACCCAGTCATAAAAATGCTTTTTATCTACCATTCACACTCCAATGGATGCTTCAACTCAGTATCTCAAGGTATCGCAAGGATACGTTGCTATTCAGACTAGAGGAGCTGGGGATCAAATGACCAACCTCTACAAGCAGTTCATAGATGACACACTCTTCCTCCTGAACCAGCCAGATAAAGTATTTCAAGTGCATGCCTTTGTACTGTGGAAGGTAGCTGCAGTACCCAGAAGGTATGCACAGGCCAAAAACCAGATTTCAAACCATAAACTTTCTTGCAGTGAGGTGACAATCCTAAGCACTCCATCTGCATAGACTCACATAGTCTCTGTTGTTGGCCTCATGGTTATCTTCAGCTTCTTCAGCATCGCTCTCATCACTGCTCTCATCTACAACAGATATATATACACAACAGAAAACCGATAAGTTAGAGTGACTGTTGACTCCAAAGTAAAATTACAATCATAATGGACATTTAATTTATATAGCACATTTCATTATACTTAAATTAGGTTTATACTTAAACAAATGCAAAGGACAAAAACTATGTTGAAATGTATTGACACTTTTGTTGATGAATAAAAATTAGATTAAAATGTTCTGGAGAGACAAGATCCAATCAGAACACATCAAGTTGTGTAAAGAGGTGGAGTGAGCTTGGAAGCGATCCAGTCAGAAGTAACAATTTGATCTGCCACCAACAAACAGGATGAGAGATGCTCCCATGACACCTGTTTTTCATGGAAAAATATCAATGTTTGAGAGGATGAGAAAAGCACATATATGGACACGTTTCATTTCATCTCAAGGAAAAAAAGATGGTTTGTTACTTATACAATCTATATTTTAGTCAACTGAATCAACTTCAGATTTAGTCTATTATGATCTTATGATATTTAGTCAACTAAAACTAAAAGAATTTAGATGCCAAAATTATGACTAAAGCCAAATTACACTTTAGTCTAAAGACTATGACATAGATTAAATCAGAATTTACTGTCAAAATTTACATTGCTGTACTGAACTGGAAGATAATGAAGTGACTTCAGGACTGGGGTAGTACGTTTAAATTTCCAAGTATGTGGACAGAACTCTGGCTGCTGCATTCGTGCTGCTTACAGTCGTCCAACAAATGGAGCGTTACAGTAGTCTAACCAGCCAGATATGACTGCGTGGGCCAAATTCTCAGAGTCAATTTTCTAACTTGAGATATTTTTGAAGTATAAAAAATTACTCTAGAAACATTACTGAGCAGAGCTGCAGTCTTACACGCCTCTCTGCAGCTTCTGTCTGCCTGTCTCCAAAACCCCATCCCCCTACAGCCTGCATCCGCTCCCAGACAAAAAACAAACAAACAAACAAAAAGCTGTGTATGTTTGTTTGTTTGGGCCTATCACTGTACTTGTAATGTATAGAGATCAGCTAAGATAAAATAATTATTGCGGGTGATTTTAACATCCATGGAGATACTAAACATGACAGCCTCAACACACCATTCCATCTATAATTGGAGTCAATTGGCTAAAGAACCCACCCACCACACATACTCTATATTTTCTTCTGAAACATGGCACTGAAACTGATCATGTAACAGAATTCCCCAAAAACCCTCTTATGTCTCATCATTTCCTAATAACATTTAATTTTATTAAATGTTGGCCTTGAGGTCAAGGTCACCGGGATTCAATCTTGTTCATTTTCAGTAGATACACCTATGGTATAAATATCAAAGTGCTATGTTGCCTCATTCTCAAGTTATTAAATCTACAAACGTGGGTGTCCACGCTGCCAACTCACGCAGTGGGGTGACGAAAATACCCCATTAACCCTTAATGGAATAAAAATGGCCAGTCTCAGACTACATAAGATTAACTAAAGATTGAATTAGTCTGTTTGGGGCTGCTGAAGTCTAAACAGTTTTTGGAGGTCTGTGAATCCTGGGACTTTACCTGGTGTCTCACTAACATCCGGGAAAGCAGGTGTACCAGGCAGGAGAAAGCTATATGCAGACTGATCTGATGTGACTGGTAGAGGAATTCTAGGAAGACACTTCCTCATCAGCTGCACGGATGGCTCCACCAAACACTCCAGATTTTTGCTTAATAAACATGTCTGCACAGAAACAAACAAGAAAATTGAAACAACATGAAAAAAAAGAAAAATGTGAGTTAACAGATTAGTTTAATGTTAATGAATGAGCTATATTGTACCAACAGAATGCCGAAACCTACCCTCCCAAACTCACATTTGTCTTTCATTCATTTTGTCTTTTGTATATTACAGTTTATCATTTCTATGTGATGCATTTTTTCTTTGGATTTTTTGGTTTATATTCTCCTTTATTTCTATTAAAATGAAACTACTGTAAAATTTGAGCTTACTCAATGTACAATGTAGGTGTCCTGTGTTAGGATCAGATATTGAGCCAATAAAACTGTTGTGTTTATTGCCAATAAAGTTGTATCTCCTGATGCTAAACATCATCGATATTCACTTTGGCACCATGGACACACCCTTCAACAAAAACTTAGAAATCTTTGCAATTTAGCATGATAAATGCATTTAGATTAGGTTGATCAAATACAGCCGAGTCGATTTAAGTAGGTACTAATGGAAAAAGGACTATACTGGCACACAGGCAGTTGGTTTCTACCTCATCAAGTCAGATTAACTTCACCTAGAAACAATTTGAACTCACCTGTGCAGTTTGATATAGGAGTCTGATACCTCCCTGGGATAGAAAAGCCTGCCTGCCTGCAGTGCTGTCAGTGGCCTTAAGGAGGCAGCACAGGAGTGCATGACGGATTGCTATGGCAACATCTTGGTTATCTTTGTTGTGCCAGTCCTCATAAAGCCACAAGAAGCCAGAGATGTATCCTTTAGATACCGCAGAACAAACATTTGCCTCTGTGAAGGAGAAACAGACAAAAAAAAGGCAGGAAAGGACATAAGTACATTAACATCTTGGATCATTTTTTCTTAATATATACTATATTACTTCAGTAATAACTGACTGGAAGCAGTGCAGATGGCGAACCAGAAATGCATCTATGTATTCCAGATAAACCAGAAAAGTGGGAATGCCCTTTGAATAGTCTGAACTATTTCTAATCTCATTAGTGTGTAACTTTGTTCACTTTTAGCAATCAAAACAAACCAACAAACAAAAAAATCCACTTTTCACATAGTGCTGTGTTTTTTGCAGTTCTTACATTGTTTAACAAGATGACTGCATTCCTCAGAATTAGACATGTAGCCCCAAATGATTCAATATTAAGTAAAATATTTCATCTTACAATTTTAACTATTTCAATTATATATATATATATTAAATGCTGCTGGTGTGAATGCTTCTATACTCTGTTAAATGCTGAAGCACTGAAATACTGTAATCATTAGCCTAAATATTTTGCCTGAACAATTTAGACTGAGAGGAAAACTGTTTGGATTCCGACTGACATAACCTTCCTTTCACCCTGTGACAGCTGGAATAAGCTACAGCACCCCTGAAGTGGATAAGCGGATAAAATTGGGTGGAACACGGACATTTTTCTTTATGTAAAATAAATCACACAAAAAAAACTGCAAGCCATCAGGATCTCTGGCAGGGGAGTGACTGTCTAAAAGGTCACTGCACAAGTTAGTTACAGCGACTTACACAGATGCAAACAATGACACTTGCTGAACTGAAGTATTGGCTGATTTCAGTCTCCACACTGTGGGTCCCAACCTGAACCCCAAATCTGACTACTGAACCTGCTTGAAAATCAGGAAAATAAACTTACACAAACTAAAACAGATAAAAATATTTATCTGTCAGTGTCATCACAAACCGCACACTTGTATATTTTTGGGTCAGTCATCTAGTAAGTGCATCATTCTCCAGTTTACAAGAAAATCCAGAATATTTAAGATGCCATTCAGAAAGCATTGCTCCAAATGATATAAAATGAATCCATAAATTTTGTAAATTCAAATGTGTAATAATGAGAAATGACACAGGGAAAAGGTATTGAACACATGATGAAACAAAGGTGCAAAAAGGCATGAAAAGCCATGACACCAGCTGAAATCTATCAGTAATTAGAAAGCAATCCTGCCACCTATTACCAAGGTGTCGCACAACAGGGAATTGTGAATTTTGTGGACAAGAGGAAAGGTTTGAACATGTTAGAATGTGGGAAATGTAGACAGGAAAGGCAAATACTCAAATCTGAATTACAGAAAAATAGAGTTCAATTAAGGATAAAAGAAATATTACAAAGGAATACAAGTAGAGGAATACTCTTAAGATCTTTAAAACCTTATTGATTGCATTGGTTACAGAACAATTTCTGAACTACTGAAGGTTCCAGTGAGCACTGTTGGGGCCAAAATCCAGAAGTGGATAGATCATTTCAACATAAACCGGCCACAGCCAGGTGTTCACCACAGGATGTCAGACAGAGGAGTGAAAAGAATTTTCAGAAAACTTGTCCAAGAGCTACAGCAAGACCTGGAATTAGCAGGTACAATTGTTTCAGAGGAAGAAAAAAAAAGTAATGCACTCAACCACCATGACCTGTATATACACTCACCATGCAAGACTCCACAGCTGAAGAAAAAGGATGCTGCGAACAACCGAACAACATTTAGACAAGCCTGTGAAATACTGGGAGAATATAG
This sequence comes from Neolamprologus brichardi, assembly GCF_056152115.1. NCBI lineage: Eukaryota > Metazoa > Chordata > Actinopteri > Cichliformes > Cichlidae > Neolamprologus > Neolamprologus brichardi. The sequence goes on from NC_142110.1 coordinate 25,479,494, forward strand.
TCTGGTCAGATGAGACCAAAATTGAACTGTTTGGATGCCATAAAATGCACCATGTTTGTAGTTCAAAGGTCAAAAGGCACTGCACATCACCCCAAAAACACCATACCAACAGTGAAGTTTGGAGGTGGGAAAATCATTTTTCAACATACAGCACTGGTTTGCTTTGTACAATTGAATGAAGGATGAAAGGAAAAATGTAGGGAGACATTCTTGATTAGAAATCTGCTGCCATCTTCCAGGATGATTAAAATGAAACGAGTGTGAACGTTCCAGCAAGATAATGATCCCAAACACACAGCCAAGGAAACTCTCCATTGGTTTCAGGGAAAGGGGAAAGAAAGCTGCTAGAATGGCCCAGCCAATCATCTGACCTGAATCCAGTTGAAAATCTATGCAAAGGATTAAAGCTAAGAATTGGAGTTCATAGAAGGAGCCCACAGAACTTTCAGGATTGGAAGACTTGTTGTTTTGTGTGGAAAAATGTGCCAAAATCACACATGAGAAATGCTTGTTACGAGTTTATCTACACAAGAGATGTCTTGAAATTTTTGCACGAAATATTAAATAGATTTTAAATACTTTTTCTGTGACATTTCTTTTGTGTGCTTCATTGTGTTTACACTACAGTGGATTTGAAAAAAAGATCAACATGCGATTGAACTGCACACTTCCAGGTTTAATTCTGTGATTTTTAACAGATATTCCATTAACTGCAAAAATTAAATATCTGGAATCGTTTACTGTTGAACTTGGAATTGGCAGGCTGGAATTTTCACTGTGAGTCAAAGAGACAAGAAATTGAAATCGAGTGAATTGCCAACAGACTAAACAGCTCACCAACATCATAATCCCTGAAAAACAACCAAGGTGAAAGCAACCTTCAGCTGCTCCTTTGCTTCTTAGGCAAATGTGAGTTTTTGGCCTAAAATGGCCTGAAAAATAAAGTAGATCATTACAAATCTTTCATTGCTTAAGAGAACGCCTTTCACATCATGTTGGAAAATCAAGAACAGTTTTCAGGAGACAGGTATATCACTGAAAAAGTCTTCAATCAAAAAATGCCGTCATGAATATAAATGAAGGGCATTTACGACAAGGACTGAACCAGTGGTAACACTCGAGAACAAAAAGCCCACATTAGACTAAGATTAACTGTGTTCATTGATGATGTGAATGTTGATAAGGATAGCATGTATTCTGAAATGTACAGGGCTATACTCAAAAAAAGAGAATATTCTCCAATTGCCAAGTTAGTCACCTGAACCCAACAGAGCATACGTTTCAGTTACTGAATATAAAACTGAAGACAGAGGCCCACGAGCAAAGCATCTCAAGAGAGATTTGGTTTCTATGGCTTCTAGACTTTAGGTGGCCATTGACTGTAAAACAATACATATATTTAATAACATTTAAGTTTGTCAAATTGCTTTTGTGTCACATTACTGTTGCTGCTAAACCACTTATAAAATATAACGTAATTAATGTCTAAATTGTGGACATTTACTTTTTTTTTGTTTCCCTTTTTTTGTCCCTTTATCGATCCCGCAGATTGATAAAGGCTACACTAGGAACTGAAAACTGCAGAAACTAAAAACCTCACTAGGGCTGAGAAACACTGGGGAAGTAAAACAGATGCCTTGACAAAGGGACACTGACATAATATATTATATGCATAGGAGGGTAATTAGGGAAGTGGAAACATGTGGGGAAAAAACACTCAGCTAAACTGAATCTAAAGAATGAGACAAGGGAAGCCAATCTGAGCATAATGCACATGAGACGACAGACTATCAAAATAAAACACAAAGTAACAGAACACAGGAACACAGACTTGATATGGTAATGTCTGTCCATAATACTACTGTTAACTAGTATTATAGAAATCTTATTATCTCAGTATTATTGAAATTTACTTTTCATTAGGTTGAGCTGGTTCAGCTGACATTGACCCCATATACAGGGCATTTGTCTGTAAAAAACTCACTGGGTTGTGTGTGAAGGTTCTCAGTCATCCAGGTCATCGTAGTCTAAGGAGCTTGGAAAGAAAAGCATCTGGACTTCTTTAAGTTTTCTTGAAGACACTTCACCTCTCATCTGAGAAACCTCTTCAGTTCTAAGTGCAATTGGTGGAGAGTCCCAGATTTTAAGCGCTATGGAAGTGTCCACAAGAGGGTCATGGACTCCCTAGTCACCCTCTACCTAATTGCACAAGCCAAGGTGTGAAAACAGGTGTGGGTCACAGTCAGCCAAGGTTTCAGGTGGACCCATTGTGAAACCTTGCCCAATCCTATCATGTAATTTACTGAGGTCAAATGGCCCAGGATGTGAGTGGATGTTAGTTCATGCAAAGATTTTGTAAAACCCTTTCAATTAAAGCTGAAAGTCTGCACTTCAGTCATGTTGATTTACATCTACTGTGGTGGTTTACAAAGACAAAACTTCAAAACATGTTTTTCTGTCCCAAACATTATCAAGGGCACTGTATATATCACTCCACTGTTTCATTTCTCTGATTAGGCGAAGGGTCTTTGATTGTGTAGAGCCATTATTGTCTTTAGAAAAGCAAGTGCACACTTACTTTATTGTGCAAAGCAGATCCTAAACTGGCAAGCAAAAGCTTAACTCTAGTTTTAGGAGAATAATACTTGTTTCCAGTCTAAATTTCAGCAATCAGTGGGACTCACAAGCTGCAAAGCCTCCTACCCTTTTATCAGCCCCTGGTGCATTGTCTCAGGGAGGTATTTAGCAAAGATCACCCTTCAGTGCTGTTATGACAATGCCATAGACCTGCAATCTGTTACTATTCTTCTGTCTAGTTTTCATCTTGACTCATTAGATAGAGAAATAAACCAATGATCTGGTTACAGGTATTGTCTGTCTTGGTTTCTGTTTTTATTCACAGATAATAAAACCTTACCTTCTGCAAAGCTTTAAGAGGGCCACATAACATTACCATCAAGAACAAATATGGCTCTACTCTGCTTTCCCACCGAACGCTGGCTGGCACCTGACTGTTACTTTATCAGTACGTGGAGTACTTAAAGCTACATCCACATCAAACTCTCCACCAGATTGTTCTGTCAGCAACAGTAGTCAAATGACTTTAGTCATAGAAGTGGCAGTCTTTAGCTTCTAGTGACTTATCCTGGCTGAAGTTAAATAAATGAATAAGTTTAATAAGATGTTTTGCCAGAACATTGTTCTAAATTTTCATTCGGATTTAAAAATTAAGGACTGTTGATAACTGGATCTAAAGCAGGAGGTGCCATGCACATCACTGAGAAGGAATTTGGGCCCACTCTTCTTAATTCAGGCACAGTGGAGGGGTTTCAAGCATAAATTGGAAGACTTGTTGTTGTCCAAAATTATTATTATTATTATTTATTTATTTATTGAGTCATTTAAAGGTGGGCTAGTTGGTGTGTTTTAGATTAATGTCTTGCTTCAGGACATGAACTGATGGACTGATGGATTAGAATTCATAGTTTATCAATTACAGAAAGTCATCCAGGTCCTGAAGCAGCAAAGCGGCTCCAGACCCTCACACTACCACAACCATGTTTCACTGTTGGTACGATATTCTTTTCATGAAATGCTGTGATAATTTAATGTCAATGTAACACAGTCAAATCTTTCAAAAAGTTCAGCTTTTATCTCATTAGTGAACAAGAAGTTGAGTAAATTGTATTGAATCTAATCTAAAAAATCTTACCGTCTTCCCTCTCTGTCAACTGCAGGTTGAATTTTTTATGGATGTCACCCAAGCCATGGGTCTGGTCTCACTGTAAAACATTTCAGTGTGTATCTTTTAAATAAAGTGTGAAAGGCCATTTTTATTTACAAATTGTAAATCAATCAGCAAAATATCCACTTTTATGCTTTTTGTTATTTTAATTTTCTTCATATCAACAACCATTTGACTGTAATGGATTGAACTGACACCCCCACCTCCTCCCACAAACAGCAGATTATGGAGCTTCTCAATGGTTCATGAAAGTTTGCTAATAGTTTTGCCATAACTTACTTCGAAATGTAAGACATTTAACAAAACTCAATTGTACATCATCATAAATTAAAGTGGGCATTAAAAGATTACATCATTAGATTTATTTAACATCAGTAACAGATAACCAGTTTTGGATTTTCTTACAGTAGTAATCTGAATTGTTAATAATTGGGTTAGGGTCAGGGTTCCTTCCTATTCTTTGTCCATTATCTTCAGACTGATCCTCACTTTGTGAATGTGACTGAGTGGATTGAACCACATACTCTTACTCCTGTTTCAGCAGTTCCTGTATAGTGTCATCAGTCATGTAAAGTGTTTAGCACAAATTCAAGTTCAAAAAAGAGGGAGCCTACATTTTATGCACAAGAGTGGAAAAATTGTGATGGCTAGTGTTCTTGCCATAAAGACCTTAAAAGTTGGCGAAGTGGCTGAGCAGACCAAAGAGGATAATGAACCGCTAGAGATATAATGTCATTCTGAAGAGTTTCTTTATCCATTGCAAAAGGCAGCAGAAGCTCTTGCTGTTCACTAGTGAGCAAGTTGTCTCATGCCATGTTATTTGTGATCTTTATAAATCATGCCATGTTATTTGTGATCTATTCTATATCCATGTCAATGTGATCGTGTAGAACAGTGGTTCTCCAACTGTGGTACCTGGGCTCCCTCTAATGGTACGTGGGAAGTCTCCAATAAATTTTTTATGATTAAATAATATACCATTTTCTGCTTGAGGGATTTCTGAAAAATTAAAACGTACAGCTCTGTTATCACTTCCAACATAAATTGAGACAGGAAACTAAACAGCAGTGACGTTTGTAGGGTTACTGAAGTTGGGCTAGCTGGTATAAAACCATGTCCTGCGTGGTGGCTAGCTACACAGCTATGGTTAGCTTAATATAAGCACATTAGCACAGTGAAGCTGGAGCATGAACGCTAACTATTTTCCACTCGATAACAGTTGACGTGAGGGTTCCCGATGGTTAGGGACAAATGCAATCGCATGTCGGGAAGATGTAAACGGACCAAACTTCAGTCATGAGAACAACTGAGATAATTCATCACAATACGAGGCTAGTAATTAATATACTGCTGCATGGGCTGGGCTGTAGTTACATTGTAAGGTTTTAAAAACTGGGCTTTAAAATAAACAGTGTTAATAAAAACTGTCAGGCCGACAGGGATCACTGCCTTTTTTAGGGTCTTGTTCAGATTAAATAGAACAAAATATAAAGCATTAAAACATGTTAAAAACACAACAGCCTTGATAAATGCAGAGTAGTTTGGACTCGGAAGCAGGATTCATACGTCATCACTTGGAGACTGGATAATCTACCTGCTGTGAATGTTTTAATGCAGTACAGCTGTTACTATTATCACTTGTCACATCCTGTTTATGACAGTTAAAATAAATAACATTCATATAAGAAATAAGATCGTCTCATGTAAACTGTATGTGGTGTTAAATAGGCCTCTACTACTGTACTTGTACTTGTTGGTCATAAGGGTGGTACTTCAAGATCCACATATTTTATGAGGTGGTACTCATTGTGAAAAGTTTAAAATAGTGATGTGCGGATCCATACTGAAATATTGATTCCTCCGATACCAGTCATTTATGTTCTAGAATTGATTTTCATATTAAAATATTGATATTTTAGTAATTTAGGGTAAATTTGTAGTTTATCATTAACAGGAACACAGTGGAAAGAAACTATATCATTCGGATTGTCTACGTTGGAAGGAACTACTTTCTCTTCCGCCTTCCATAGTAATGTGCAAAATATGGCTGTATAAATGTGTCGCAGCCCCTTGGCGTGCGCACTCACAACAATGGCTGAGCGTAAATGGAGTCATGTGTGGACGTATTTTACCTCCACAAACAGCCGAGACGTAGTTTGCGATACATGTGGCAAGACAGTGAGGTGTTGTGGCAACACCACTAACCTTCTCAAACACCTCAGAGTAAATCATATCACAGATTATGACGAGCGTATGTTGAAGCGAACTGAAGAGGAGTAGTGGACAGAGACAGGTGCTGCTAGGGGGAGACAGACATCTCTCGCGGAGTCCAAATAGCGCACAACTTTAGTTTTTTTTTGTTTCTATACGATGAATTCTGCATTATTAAGTGATAAGAATAAGTAATCTGATGTCCTGTAATCATGATGACGCTATAATTTGAGATACAATAAAAGATACAATAAATAAAATACATTTTTGTACAAAGTATCGGTATCGGATCAGTATCGTCGATACCACCCTGAATTTTACTTGGTATCGGATTGGAAAGGAAATCAGTGGTATCGCACATCACTAGTTTGAGAACCACTGGTGTAGAAAATATGGAAAACCCAACAACTCCCCAAAAGTGTCTCTATCGCCCCCTGGTGTCTGGCTGTAGTATAGTTCAAAAACTCCACACCCTCGACGTTAGAAGATGAAACGGGGACAAAGTAAAAGTTCTCCTGAGATAAATTTTTCCAAAAGATGGTTTCAGCAATTATTATTAGTTGTTCTCATCATGTTGATTTGGGTTTAAGGGGACTCCTTTATCATAAGTTTGATTTTAATTTGTTAAATTGATGCACAACATCATTTTGATTGGCAGCTGCACTTACAGAGAAACTTGCATATATTGCTGTTCGGGTACTGAAGCTAGAATAGAGATGCTAAGCTGAGTTTCAGCATTTACTTTTCAAAACCACAAGTTTCTGTTTCAAACTGATGGTGTGAGGTGTTCTGCGCTAAACTGGACTAGAAGGACCTGATGCATCATCATTGGGTAAGTTAAATGTGTATTTGGAAGCTAATTAATGTGCTTAACTAGCTAGTTAAGACAAGCAGTCAGCTGTCGGGGAAAGTTGTTTTTGACTAGCTAATTTGTGTACATGAATGAATTTTCCCTGACTGAAGAAATTGCTGATATTGAATGATGATTAAGTCAGTGCAGTAGCTCAGACATGCAGAAATGCAGCTGAAGATGAGGCACTGAAACAACTGAAATGAGAAACAGAGAAAAGTCACAGGGCTGCTCATTCACTAACACTGTCATTACTTTACTTTGTTATGAGTATCATTCTGTAACAGTAACAGGCTGTACTCTTCTTCAGTTCCTGTACAGAGCTGATTATTAAATATGTGCAAACAGCATCATGTTTCCGTCTCTCTCCACATCTGCAAGGACAGTAGACAGTAACAGCATTTTTTTTCAGAAGTGTGGACTTCAACAACCACTCATTAATAGTGGCAGATTTAACACAGTATTAATGGAAGATCTATTACTGATGACTTAAAATGTTCTTATAGTATTCTTCACTTTCAAACTAGCTGTAATATCAATTCCAGTTTCTAGCTGATATTTCAGTTTGTTAACCCAGCTCATGTCCACAAAATAAAAGAAACAGAATTAATGGCCAAAAAACCCCAAAGCCTAATAAATATGTTCTGAGTGAACATATTTGCTTAATATGTGCACTGAAGGACATATCCTGGTCAAAAAAAACCTCAAGATTCCTAACAGTGTTACTGGAGTCCAATGCAATGCCACCTAGAGTAAGCATCTGGTTAGATACTGTATTTCTAAAATTTTTAGAGCTGAGTACAATAACTTCAGTAACGACATTCCTGCAATTTAACTAATTGGGATGTGTTATCTGGCTTCATGGATAGATAAAACTGGGTATCATCTGCATAACAATGAAAATTTATGCTATGCCTTCCAATGATACTGTCTCAGTGAAGCTTGAATAATGTAAGCAGAACTGGTCCCAGCACAGGACCTTGTGGACCTTACATGAACATACAGAAGTCTAATAGAGACATGATTCAAATCACTGCAGAGCAGTACCTTTGCTATCTACAGCATCTCTCTAACAAAATATTGTAGTCGACCCTTGTCAAGCGTGCTGTCAGATCATTTGTAAACTGTACTGTAGTGAATATCATGATGATCAGTATGTCCAGTTCTGGATGTATGTATTCATGTAGTTCAGTGGATTAGACATGTTTTGAATAAGCACTGACTTATGTATAAGGTCCTCTTGTTCACAATTGCACGGCAGAGCACAGCAAAGTAAGCCATAACTTTTAAGGAAATGTCTGTAGAGCTCTAAGAATAATTTTAGCAAAGCACAGATCTGGGGAAGGATGCAGAAAAATGTCCACAGCTTTGACAGTTCCATGAGCACAGTGGCCTCCATCAACCATAAATGCAAGACGTTGGAAGCCACTAGGATTTTTCCTAGATCTGGCTATCCAAACAATCTGAGCCATCAGAGTAGAAGAGCCTTAGTCAGGGAGGTGACCAGAAACCGAATCGTCACTTTGACAGTGATCCAGCATTGCTCTATAAAAATGGTTGTCCTGCAGCACTCTGCCAATCAGGCCATGATGGTGTGGCCAGACAGAAGCCATAAGACACCTAACAGCCTGGCCAAAAGGCAGCTGAAGGGTTCTCAGTTCATGAGAAGCAAAATTATCTGGTCTGATGAAACAAGAATTGAAATCTTTGGCCTGAATGGCATGCATTATGTCTGCACCAGACATCAATTGTCACCTGGCCAATACCATCCCTACAGTGAAGCATCATGCTGTGGGTATGTCTTTTTTCACCAACCTGAACTGGGAGACTTGTCAGGGTCAAGGGAAATGCATGCAGGAATGTACAGAGACACCCTTGATGATAATCTGCTCCTGAGAGCTCAGACTGGGGCATAGGTTCATCTTTCAACAGGAAAATGACCCTAAACAAACAAACGGAACAAAGGAGTGGCTTTGGGACCATTCTGTGAATGTCTTTGAGTGACCCAGCCAGATCCCAGACTTGAACCCAATTGAAAATCTTTGGAGAGATCTGAAAATGGCTGTGCACTAGTGTTTCCCTTCCAACCTGATGGAGGAGGAGAGGTTTTTACTAAACACAAACACAAAACACTGTGTGTGTGTGTGTGTGTGTGTGTGTGTGTGTGTGTGTGTGTGTGTGTGTGTGTGTGTGTGTGTGTGTGTGTGTGTGTGTGTGTGGAGAAATGTCAAGCAAACTTTTTTACTCTTTCTTTAGGGGTATTGTGTGTAGAATTTTGAGGTGAAAAGGGAATTTAATCCATTTTGGAATAGGACTGTAATATAACAAAATGTGCAGTAAGTGAAGCACTGTGCATACTTGTCCTTTTCTCTAATCTAAATTGATTTATTTTGTTTTTGACACAATGCTTTTTCAAGTGAAAAAGCACTTGGAAAATTTTGTCAAAAACTATCAATTCCATTTGGGGATTATTTTGTCTTCATGTGTGTATTCTCTTGTTTACATACTTGTATATCTTTTTGTTATTTCTTTCTGAAGTTTTGTATTTCATCTTCATAATGTTTGTCTATCAGGTTTCTTTGCTTTTCTATGGAACAGTCATCTTACTAACTTCTGTTTCCATCATATGAACAAAATCCTGGTCTTTAATAGTAGAGACTGATAGTCCTGTGCATCCTATCAATTTTTACAGTAGCTTCCTCTTTTTCCTGTTACTACTTAGAATCACTTAGAAAAGCTGCTGTCATTTGAGGTTTTCTTAACTGTGACATGAATAAGAGATATAAAAATGAAGTTCTGTTTTTTTGGGTTTTTTTTGTAAAAACTGCGTTACAGTTTTTCATATCTCATGTAAAGTTAATGCTACTTCTCAAATCGGTTATGTTTACTTTAGATGACCACTAGCGCCTTTTCCTTCATAGCTTGGCAAAAGTGCATCAGTAGCTCATAACATTATGTTAGCTTCAACGTACTTACCTTTTAAGGTGAATTGTCTGTAAATGTCGCCCCTGCTTTGCTGTGTATTTACTGGTGACAGTTGGTCACATGGTAGGGCATCTTGTATTCTTTGAGCTCAAGCATAAAATCTCTCTATATGTCTGCTGCTCTCTCTTTCCAAGGATTTAAAAAGGCTTTCATAATTAGAGTTTCATGAGTGATGGTGCATTGGAGCTGGTTGTACAGTCTTCAAAAATTTCCATGAAACCTCCTTTTTGTGCAAGGAAATTAGTGATGAATTCTCAGCTGATTATTATGAATATTTTTGTCTGGTTTTTCATTTGCTGAAGAACATGTATTACATTTTGCAATGCATTACTTAAAAAGAGTACTTAATTACTCATTGGAGAAAGTAACTCATTCCACTACTTGTCACATTACTTTTGTGTTATTCCATAGTATGGCTTGAACTGCATTGTCACATAAATATTATTAATAAATCTGGGGGTAGTTGAAACGCAGCCAAAAGAGACATAATTGAATGAAACATGAATCAATTTTATTGGAATTCCACGTGAAAGACCAATACAAAGTGGTGTACACATGAGAAGTGGAACGAAAATCATACATGATTCCAAACATTTTTCACATATAAATAACTGCAAAGTGGGGTGTGCGTAATTATTCAGCCCCCTTTGGTCTGAGTGCAGTCAGTTGCTCATAGACATTGCCTGATGAGTGCTAATGACTAAATAGAGTGCACCTGTGTGTAATCTAACGTCAGTACAAATACAGCTGCTCTGTGACGGCCTCAGAGGTTGTCTAAGAGAATATTGGGAGCAACAACACCATGAAGTCCAAAGAACACACCAGACAGGTCAGGGATAAAGTTATTGAGAAATTTAAAGCAGGCTTAGGCTACAAAAAGATTTCCCAAGCCTTAAACATCCCACGGAGCACTGTTCAAGCGATCATTCAGAAATGGAAGGAGTATGGCACAACTGTAAACCTACCAAGACAAGGCCGTCCACCTAAACTCACAGGCCGAACAAGGAGAGCGCTGATCAGAAATGCAGCCAAGAGGCCCATGGTGACTCTGGACGAGCTGCAGAGATCTACAGCTCAGGTGGGGGAATCTGTCCATAGGACAACTATTAGTCTTGCACTGCACAAAGTTGGCCTTTATGGAAGAGTGGCAAGAAGAAAGCCATTGTTAACAGAAAACCATAAGAAGTCCCATTTGCAGTTTGCCACAAGCCATGTGGGGGACACAGCAAACGAGTGGAAGAAGGTGCTCTGGTCAGATGAGACCAAAATGGAACTTTTTGGCCAAAATGCAAAACGCTATGTGTGGCAGAAAACTAACACTGCACATCACTCTGAACACACCATCCCCACTGTCAAATATGGTGGTGGCAGCATCATGCTCTGGGGGTGCTTCTCTTCAGCAGGGACAGGGAAGCTGGTCAGAGTTGATTGGAAGATGGATGGAGCCAAATACAGGGCAATCTTGGAAGAAAACCTCTTGGAGTCTGCAAAAGACTTGAGACTGGGGCGGAGGTTCACCTTCCAGCAGGACAACGGCCCTAAACTTAAAGCCAGGGCAACAATGGAATAGTTTAAAACAAAACATATCCATGTGTTAGAATGGCCCAGTCAAACTCCAGATCTAAATCCAATTGAAAATCTGTGGCAAGATCTGAAAACTGCTGTTCACAAACGCTGTCCATCTAATCTGACTGAGCTGGAGCTGTTTTGCAAAGAAGAATGTTCAAGGATTTCAGTCTCTAGATGTGCAAAGCTGGTAGAGACATACCCTAAAAGACTGGCAGCTGTAATTCCAGCAAAAGGTGGTTCTACAAAGTATTGACTCAGGGGGCTGAATAATTATGCACACCCCACTTTTCAGTTATTTATTTGTAAAAAATGTTTGGAATCATGTATGATTTTTGTTCCACTTCTCACGTGTACACCACTTTGTATTGGTCTTTCACGTGGAATTCCAATACAATTGATTCATGTTTGTGGCTGTAATGTAACAAAATGTGGAAAAGTTCAAGGGGGCCGAATACTTTTGCAAGCCACTGTAAAAGCGATCACCACAGTGATTCCACTATAGAATCATGTACAGATGCAATTAGAGTTCTTCAAGCCTGCATGCTCATCACTGCCTTTGTTACCTGCTGAAGATCAGGATGTGGCTGCTGGGCTGGGGTCGAAACTAAGCTTTAACATCACTTTGGTTTCTTCTTTAGCTCTGTGTTAGCATGTTTTCTGAGCAGATGTTGTGTTAGAAATATAACCTAGTTGGTTCTGTCCTGGATGCAGTTTGCACTTTAGCATCACACTCTTGTTCTTTCCTGCTGTAGAGGTAAAGGTAATGTCCATATATCCACTTCAAGTTGTAGAAGGCTCCGTTTACTTTCATCCCTCCTGCACAAATTAACTGATTGTAGTGCTAGTGCCCATTAGGAAAGAGGCATGTTTGATGGGTTTTGGGAGTTTTTTTTTTTTTTTCATCCATAACATGCTGCATTATAATACATTAGTGAAAATTGTATACTGATTACAGTAATGTATTACTTTGGAATGTGTTATGACCAGAGATGGGCAAGTAATGCGTTACTGTAATCTAATTACTTTTTCAAGTAACGAGTAAAGTAAGGGATTACTATTGCAAAAACAGTAATTAGATTACCTTTACTTTCCCGAAGGAACGCTGCGTTACTGCGTTACTAAAACCGTGATTTTTCTGCGAGAATGTCTCATGACAGTGACGTAAGCGAGTGCGACGTTCGTGACAACAGCTGTGTGCAGATCAACAATGGATAATATATCAAGTGTGGGAGAGAGTATGAGCGTGGAAGTACTGACCTTATTTTGAGTTTGATTCCATAAAAAGTGACAAAAACATTAGCGTCAGTTGTGCGTGGGAAGAAAACTTCTTTTTACAGTGAAAAAAAACCCTAAACAAGCTCCGAGTGCGCAACGAGGTAATGGGAAATTCACAGAGAAACTCGCAGATTCTTCAACTGACCGCTGCGGCACACCTGCACCAGGGCAAACCTCCGCCTACCACGGTCCTGCTTTACAGGTGAAAATAGAGCAACAGGACCTTTGACTTTATTTATTTTCTGCTGTGTTTTACTTGCATCTATTTGAAAGACTGAGTGTAAACACAAAAAATATTTTATTTTATGTGCTGAAATGTGCAGAAAATAGGTTTAAATGTTAAACTAATTTCTTCAAGTCAGAGAATGGTGCATATGCATAAAGTTAAAAGATTAAATCTAATAAAACAATTTTTAAAAAAAAGAGACTTTTCCATTTGATTATATTTTGTATGATGGATTATGCAGAAAAAGTAGAATTGGGCTGAAAGATCTATCGCTTTATCACCTATTCAGGTTGTAAATCGTGTTTTTAAAAAGTAACTAAGTAACTAGTAATTAATTACTTTTGAAAATAAGTAATCAGTAAAGTAACGGGATTACTTTTTTGGGGAAGTAATCAGTAATTAGTTACTGATTACTTTTTCAAGTAACTTGACCAACACTGGTTATGACCAACAACAGTTAAGAGGTTTGTTTTTGTTTTTTTTTTGTTTGTTTGTTTTCTTTTTGCTGTGAGGTCAGTGGGGGCAGAGTAAAATATTATTAAAAATATAATTTAAAAAAATATAACATTGCAGTCTGTGACTGTCCAGTGAGAGATAAAATAAGGATTTCCAGTGGAAGTACGATCTAGTATAGGAATGTTACCAAGGATTGCTAAGTAGACATTTATTAAACATACGGTATATTTGAAATTTGCCAACAATATTAGGCAGTGATACTGAATCTGAATTGTAAGTCATAATTTGTAAAGATAATACTATGCTAAAAATTTGCTGTAATTTATAAGTAATCCTGTTATTATATATGAGTAACCTTTGCCTACTGTCAGGGCACTATCATTGTATCAACAACTATAAAATAATCCTTAATTACCACTGTAGTTGTAAAATTGTAGCTTCAACAGCATTCCGAACGAGACTGAGGACACTGAGTCCAAATGGACCATGTTCAGCATCTCCATTGCCGAAGCCGCAGCACTGAGCTGCGGCCGCAAGGTGGTTGGTGCCTGTTGTGGTGGTAACTCCCGAACCAAATGGTAGACACCAGAGGTGAGGGGAGCCACCAAACTGAAGGAGTCCTAGTAGGGCTGTCTTGGTTGACACGCTTCTACAATGTTGCATAGAGATCAGGGGCAGTACCCCTGGATTGGCCGACCGGGGTGGTGGTTCCCATCTTTATGAAAGGGGTCGATGAGGTCCACCCCTTGTCAAATTTTAATCTATTTTGTCTACATTTTATTGAAAACAATTTAAATAAAACATTAAACGGTTTCTTCAATTTTAAGCTGCACTTCCAATGGTTTTTGTAATGTAATTTTGACTATAGTAGCAAAAGCTTGACAGCTGAGAGAGTAAATTCAGTCTTCACCTCCAGTTTTTAAAATGACACTGCACAATGCACATATATTTTTATTACACCTCTAAAAGCCAACAACAACAAAATTCAGATCATGTCAGTAACTGATCATATGTCAAAACTGTCTATTAGAAGATTTTGATGACAATAACTTCTGAAATGTAATAACGTTGAATTGCAGTTCTGTTCATCTGTATTTATGCATTTAAATGAACTGCTTAATGGTTCCTGGAAGTTCTGTCAATTTGTGACAATTAACCAAACATTTTAAACCCCCATTCATGGACCTGTCTTGATCCCTCTCTGCAGACTCTGTTGTTCTTGTGCACAGTATCATGCATTAGCTTATTCCTTCTGTAGTTATAACTTAAACACTATCTTGGAATCATGTGGAAAGCTCTTCCTCTTAGGCTCTTCCACCTTGAAGCCACAGATATGAGAGCTGTGTTCCAAACTGCCCCAATGCATAAGCCTTAAATTTTTGTCAACCAGCTTAAACTCAAGTAAGCATGCAGCTCTTGTTAGTGCCCTATTTTTTTTATTTTGTGAAAGCAGTAGTTTATATGAGCCAGATCCCCACCTGTTAAATTCTATAGTACATAAAAAAAAAATGCAATATCTATTTAAATCTATTTTTATTGCACTAAATGCCATGTAAGGTATCTTTATGGTCCTTGAAATTAGACACAAAAATCATAAGAAAATAAAATGACCTCACAAATCAAGCATTGCCAATGTGTCCCCGGAGAAACAGTTGTGACATGATGGTAATGAAGATGGTGATGATGAAAATGGAAACATCAGCTGAGGAATGCTCAAGGTAATAAAAAACTTACTTGTGCACAGCAGAGCAGAAAAGGCATTAATGGCTGCCCTAGGAAAAAAACAGAAAAGTGACGTCTGACTCATTTGAATCAACACCAAATTAAAATAAAAAATGAATTGCATTTGTAATTGTCAAAGTAAATCTTTATGTATGAGTGAGCATGAAATTATTTGACTTCTAAAATTAGAAACATCTTGACTCAGGGTGACGCTGAAAAATTGATTCATCTTCATTATTACTTCCAGTCTGGACTACTGTAGTTCATTTTTGTCAGGATGTCCTAAAACTCCCTGAAAAGCCTTCAGTTGATCGAAAATGCTGCAGTGAGAGTACTGACAAGGACTGGAAAGTGAGTATTTTTCTCCTGTATTGGCTTGTCTTAGCTACCTGTTAATTCCAGAACTGAATTTAATATCTTTCTTCTTACATACAAGGTCTTGAATTGTCTTTTCTTAAAGACTTCAGAGTACCATATTGTCCAAATAGAGCACTTTGCTCTCAAACTGCTGGCTTACTGAGTCTGTGGAACCAAGTAGAGTTTGGATCTGGGAAAAGACACTTTCTATTCTTTAAGATTAACGCGAAAACTTTTCTTTTTGATAAAGCATATAGTTAGGGCTGGATTAGTTGACCCTGAATACACCTGAATAGATATACTGGTAACTAAGATAGTAACTATAACTGTGCTAATAACACAGATGTGGTTGTTTTAATATACACATTGAAGGACATTCTAGTCAAAAATGGCTCCATGTGTTACTGGAGGTCAAGGTAATGCCATCTAGAGTAAGAATCGTGTTTGTAAAATGGTACAAGAAAGTCAATTTAATCTGAATTTAGAAACAAGGCATTTGAGTCCATCCAGGTCTGTATGTCTTTAAGACATTCATGCAGTTTACTAATCGGTGTATGTCATCTGGCTTCATGGATCGATAAAGCTAGGTATCATCTGCATAGCAATGAGAATGCACTGTATGTTATGGCTTCTACCAATACTGCCTAATGTATTATGCATGTATAATTTAAACAGAATTGGTCCAAAAACAACCCTATGGTACTCTATAACCGTGCTTAGTGTTTGACTCTCCATTTACACGAACAAATTAGAGTTAATTATATTAGAGAGCTATGATTCAAACCACTGCAGTAACTTTAATGGCTAACACATTTTGTAATCACTGTGTTAACATTTTGTGGTCTGTGGTGTCAAATGCTACACTGAGGTCAAGTAAGTAAGTAAAATGTATTTATACAACACTTTTTGCAGGTAAAAATCACAATATACTTTACAATAAAACCAGAAATAAAATATATCATAAGAATGAACAAAAAAAAAAAATCCATAAAACAACAATTTACCTAAAGGTGCTCAGTATGTCTTCAACTGTTTTTTTTAAAGGAATCAGTGGAGTTTATACAGAGTAAAGGCAGTGGAAGAAAAATCCACAACCTTGCCCAAAAAGTCATATCCCCATGAATCTTTAAAATGAGTACGTGGGTCCCGCAGGAATCTCCAACCCAGTATTACAGGAAACAGGAAAACATGTAATAGACAGGCCGGTCCACCATGTCCATTTCATGCTTTGCTGCTTTAAAACGGGAAATGGACACGCATGCAGAAGTTGTATTACTGCATGCAGATGCTGCATTACAAGCAGGGGGGAGATAATATCTTTAAAGCCTAAAAACAATTCTCCCTGACAGTGTACTGTACCTGGACTATAACAAAATCTCAGTTTCTCTGACCACCACCCTGCTTGTCACCCAGTGAGCTGGGACAGGCTACTGGTCCCACTGCAACCCTTAACTGGACAGGCGATAAAGAAAATGGCTGGATCGATGGGGGGCAGTTAAATATTCTCATATATGGTTAAATGTGGCTTGTAGCTTAAAGAACTGAGTGGTCAGTAGACAGTGACACAATTTTATAAGTTTGGTTCTTGATGCCGACACATTGTATTTCAAATCAAACACTCAATATATGATTGAAGTTCAGACTTTAATTCAAAGGATTTAATAAAACCATTACTTGAACTATTTATCCAAAGTTCTCACCCATAGGTTTCTCAAGGCAAAAAAATAGGATATTCTTCCATGTCAGTAACCTCATCTCAGTCATGCTTTTCAGTATTGAAGACAGTACTGTAGTCAGAGAGATCCCCAAACAAGCTGCAACTGAAAGCATCTGCAGTTAAAGTCTAGCCGAGCGTCCCAAGGGAGTCCATGAATTCTGAATTTCAGCCAATCATGTGCTGCAAAAATGTTCATCCAGAACAATTCAAGGGTCCAGCGCACCAGATCCAGGGTAGTGTCTCGAGTGAATGTCTGGTGAGCATCTGGTGGCCGGGCCAAAAAAGCAACATGGGTCCGTCCGCCTGTGGGCCCACCACCCGCAGGAGTCGACATAGGGCTTCAGTGTTAGTGGATCGAGAGGTCCTGGCACTCCGATCCCTAGCTTCCAAAACTGGTATTATAAACAGCTAGCTATAATTCATCAACTATTTCTATAAACCACTTGAATTAATGCTGAAAGTCTGCACTTAAATCACACCTTGATTGTTTAATTTAGAGTCCACTGCAGTACTGTAGAAAGCAAAATTACAAAAATTGTGTCAAAAACATTATTGGATTCTGGATGAAAAATTGTTCAAAAACCTATGGCCCTGACTGCATCTATATGGTAAAACTGATCAGTGGGAAATGCAGAAAGCCCTTAGGATACTTACTTAATAGCATGCAGATGCTTGGTTGTGTATTGAGGAATAAGGCGGTAGATGACATCCAGTCCATGGTTTTCTCCTATGAGGTTTGCTGTAGAAACTATCAAGAGAACACAACTGACTTTTAACTCTGTTACTAAGATTATCAACATATATGTTTAAACACAGCAACAGGTAAAGCTTCTGAAATACTCTCCCCTTAACATTTAAGGTGGAGGCTTTTCTTGTTAATGAAGAATTCAATAATAAAGTACTCTGGATGACAATATGTAAGGTAGGGTTTAGGATAAGGGTAATGTTAGGATTAGAATTTAGAGAAATAGCAGCTATGATTATTTTTAGGGTAAGCCTCCAGGATATGAATTTAACTCCAAGCTGGTGACAAAAACAACTATATTGTGTACCTGATGAACAGAAGACTTGGATCACCCAGAGGCAGGCAGCAGTTCTCCTGGCATGCTGGTCATTGTGTTTCAGCAGATTCAGAGTCAGCAGCACTGCACCTGCCTCTTCTGCTTTCATACCAATACGACGGTCTACATATATATATACATTGCAATGAATACACATGGTGACAGTAAGTATTGTGAAAGTAAGTGATGAACATTTTCAGAATGCAAGAAGTCAAAAAATACCAAAATAACAGCAACCCCAATGAAAAAGTACTTAAAATAGTAGCATTCAAATATTAAAGTTATATGATTTTTTTTCCATCTTTGGAATATTACCATGAGTGTAATTGTGATTATTACTAGCAGTGATGTAGTAGCAATAATAGCTCTACACAGTTACACCAAGCAGCGATCGCTTGACATGGTGTAACAGTAGCAGATGGCTAAACATATCTGCATTTCTAAATGACATATTAAGGACTCGTAATGACATGTAAATGATGAATTAAGCACTTGCTTATAATACCTAAGTGCTACCTAAATGTATTAGCAGTTTGCTTTGTATTTCCATTATAGACCTTTTGCTTTTTTTTTAATATTGCAACATAGAATTAGAATAGAATTCAACTTTATTGTCATTGCACATGTCACAGGTACAAGGCAACGAAATGCAGTTTGCGTCCATCCAGAAGTGCTTTAGCCATGATATAGATATATTACAAAATACATATTAGCAATAATATAGGTATATAGATATATCACAGAAATAGGTCTGTTATAGGTATGAGGGTACAAAAATGGGTCTATTATGGGTATATTACAATGTACACGGTATGAAGGTATGTTATGAATATGCCTTCATACCCTGTACATTGTAACATACCCATAATAGACCCATAATAGACCCTCAGTATGATTTAAATTGTTGGTCAGACAAATAAGCACAGATATATCTCTGTGAGAAGCTTTCATTATTCACACACAAACATAGCTGTCAGTGAATCAGGAACCACTGTGCTATTTTTGTTGATCATCTCACCTTTCCTAAACAAACTTTAAGAGTTAGAAAGAGTTATCACAATACATGTTGTTTTGTTCATTCCCACCTTTGTGTCCAACTTTAGCTAGCAGGTGCAGGAGTGGTATGAGTATAGTGTAGTTGGGACTGAAAGTGTGGCCATATTTAACCAGTGCAGTCAGCAGAGCCTCACTACCACCTTTCTTGATCATATAGTGGATGCGCCGATCTGTACCTGAACAGAGAGCAGAGGTTAGTGCTTGGCTGAGGGAGAAATTACACAGAAACAAAGCTGAAACTTGGTGTTGGGAACAATGTCACATATCACTGTGGCAGTCCTACTTATAGATGGTTACACCAGCGAGTGCTGTATGTCTCTGTGTTCTCAACTTCAGTTTCCATCTCTCCTCTTTCCAGCATATTAGTAAATTGTAAAGGGACTGAAATATAAATAGTGCCTTTTTTTACTATTTTGAAAAAAATATAAAGGATGCTACAAGCCACATTCAAATGGGCATTCATCAAGTACTTCTATTTATTGCAAAGGACATTACTGCTCCAAATGAAGACTTAAACCTTAGTCATCCTCAGAATACGAGGGGTGTGACAGCCACAGATATCTTCCAAGTGCCCTCACCTTCTAATTCTGAAAAATATTACTTATCTGATAATAAAATCTCTTTTTTTTTTCTTTTATTTATTTACCCTTTTTGTGATTTTATTTGTTTTTCCATCTATGTACACAGCTGTAACCAGTTTCCACATTTGATCCTATTATATGTCTATATATAGACATATCATTGCCTTTGTTACCTGCAGAAGTTCAGCCTCTGGCTGCTGGGCTGGGGTCTGAATACACTCAGCTATGACATCACTTCTTGTTGATTAGCTTCTTAGCAATCTGTCTAAGAGCCACAGTTCTGTTAGCAGTATACTGCAGTTGTTTCTGTCTTGGATGTTGTTTGGATTTCACCATTGCACTTATGTCCTTTCATGCAATACAAATAAAATTAATGTCCATATTGCCACTTCTCAAAAGCTATAAACCACTCCATATTTTTTGTCCTCCCAGCATACATGTGTATGCTGTTTTCTTTCTATCCTTCCTGGTGCATATATCTGAAAAAACAAGTAACGCAAGTAACAACATAATATTAATTATATAATATAATAAATTTAGTACAGTAACGCATTACATAACTGCATTACTAAAAGTAGGAGTACTGTCATCCATTAATTTGGCACATGCTACACCCAGCCCTAGATGCCAACTGAAGCCAAATGAGCTCTGTTTTCTTCCACCTCCCAATTAAAGTGTGTGATCCTAGCTACAGTGGCCGCTGTATGACAAACAACTGTGGCTGATATTTATCTGTATCGACTGTCACTCTGAGTGTGGGTTGCGGCTCCACTATTTACCTCAGCTGTCAATATGTTGGTTGTTTGTGTTTTTTTACTCATCTAAAACTTTGTGAAAAGAGTCTGACACAAGTTGATAAGTTGTTGAAGTTCACTTCTGTCCAATAAAAGCCATATTGAAGTGAGTTATTTAGCTTTTAACCAGCTGTCATTGTTGTTTAACTGGTATCTTATGTATAAAGTGTCACGTTCCTGGGACCCAGCGTTTTGAGTTTTAGTTTATTTGGATGTTATGTTTAAGTTCTTTAGGGTAGCTCATTTTATTTGTTTATTAGTTTCTCTTTGTGTTTTCTACCCCTGTATTTAAGTTTCCCTCTCCCTGTTTCATGCTGCGTGTTTTATGTTGTCAAGTTTATATTGTCTTGTCTGCGTCTCATGTTTCCTGTTTTATTTTGAAGGTCTGTGTCCTATGTCAGTGTAGTCAGCTTTGCTTCCTTTGTCTTGTTATGTCAGACTTGTGTCAGCTGTTTTCCCATGTGTTTCCACTTCCCCTAATCACCCTTGTGTGTATTTAGTCTGTGTGTTTCTGTTCATTCTTGGTCAGGTCGTCTGTTGTTCACGTCACGTTTTCCACGCCATGTTTCCAAGTTTCTTGTCTAGGTTTTTCTTGTTGTTTGTTTAGTTGTCCCAGTTTAGATTAATGTTAGTTTTACTTTAGTTTGCTTTGCCCTTTGTTTGTACCTTTTTTACCAGCCTCATTAAACGGCTCACTTTTTGTTAACATTCAAGTTTTGTTTCCTGTTCCTTGGAGTCTGCGTTTTGGGTCATTTTTGTCAATCCACACAGTCTGCTTCTGCCAGACTGTGACATAAAGGTGCATACACATATTAAAATTTGCCTCTCCAGCACAAATGCCTACGAGTTCTCCTCTCCTTTCCCTCTTGGTATACTATATTTGTAGCTGGTCTCTAGCCTCGTACATAAATCGCAATTAGTCGGAACAGTGACGTTCATCCCGGCCATTTTATTCAGGATGATGAGGCAGCACGATGACTTCAATAAACCATTGCCCGCTCCTGTGTATTTTCAACTCTTTACCCCTTGAAAGCCTAGTAGGAATAATGCTCGAAGAACTTTTCTGAATTGAGGGGTTTCTGTCATATTTCAGACCTGCTTATAGGTTTCTGACTATGCAGCTACCCTTGGAAAAACCTGGAAACTTTATTAATGATCATCAAGTCACGTTTTTATTGATATATATAATGAGGAGTCAAAACTCATCTTAAAGGTACAGGGGAGGTCGTCAGATGTCATCTTTATGGAGGAAAAAAGTGAACGGATGAATTCTAAGTTCAAAAGATTGCATCTGTTTGTTGGAAGACGTAATTACACATGAATTTAAGTACAGTTATGAGTTCTTAGTAACTTAGTTGATTTTTTTTGTATATTTAATTAAAAAAACAGACTGTGCCTCTTAAAGGCTTTGTGTGTTTATTGGCATTTTACATAGCACAACAACTTTTTATGTAAGGATGGAAACCGAATGGTGAGAAGATGATCTTACCAGCTGACAGAAGTTCATCCAAGACACTGAGGATATTTAAGGTGCTCTCCACATCCCCTACATTCTGCAGAGACAACACACACACACAAAGAATATAAGACATTTAAACCCACAAAATAAAAGAATAAAAAAGTTAGAATGCATCTAACCTACTTTTTTTTTATTTAACCAGGAAGATCCCATTGAGATTAAAAACCTCTTTTTGAACGGAGACCTGGCCAAGATAGGCAGCAGCAAATGTCTCACAGTTTCAAAAATTACTCAATTAAACACAGGCAGCAACAACAGACATTCAAAAATTAATGAAAAATTAATTAATTAATTAAATAAATAAAGATAAAATTCAATAAAAATCAAATAAAAATTCAAAAATTCAGTTAAAATGACAAACAATCTTATTGAAACAGTTGCATGTTATGGAATTGGTCACAAGGATTCTTAGTTTAGATTTAAAAGCACTTAATGAAATGAATTCAGTCATTTTCCAGTCGTTCTGCAGCTCGTTATAAGCAAAGGGTGCTAAATGGACAAAAGCTTTTTTGCCAAGTTCAGTTCGGGCAAATGGAACAGAAAGCAACAAGTAACCTTGCGGACGAAGAGAATAACGATCAGCATGTTTCATTGCAAGCAGGGAACACGTATAGAAAGGCAGCAACCCGAGTATTGCCTTATATATAAAACTGTATAAATGAAAGTTCCTCCGACTGGCCAAAGCAGCCCCTCCCACCTGAGAGTATAACTCACTGTGGTGTGTCTGAAATTTACAGTTAATGATGAACCTCAGAGAAGCATGATACACAGTATCTAAATCAGAATGTGGAATCCATATACAATCCAAACAACCCAGCTGCTACTAAGGGTTGTGGTTTTTGCACTTTTTAGTGACTGTCACTACATATTGTTATTCTTGGCTTTGCTTGTTTGTGTTTGTTTTTGTTGAATGATTTTATCACTCAACAAAGCTCATTTTTCTTGCTTGTGTTTATGTGAAAGTGGAATGATTGCAATTTGTTTTGCAAGTTCTCATGTTTTGTGAATCTCTTATAATTGTCTTCATGTCATCAGCTGTCAGGACTGAGGCCTGCAATCCCAAAGCTGAGCACAGTCAGCTGATTATGACCAGATGGAACACGGTGAGTGTAGTAGATGTGTTTCATGGAAATTCTGCATCCTGCATTGACACGTCCTGGAACACAGTGTGAGCATAGCTTGCTTCAGGACTTTATATGCAGACAGGGCAGAAAGTGGCACTGACCCTGACATGTTACTGTGAAGAAATGTTTCTATAGCCTGTTGAAATCCTGGCTGTGAAATGTCTTCATATTAATTACACTGGCAATATTTTTAGGCCTTTCCATTTTTTCCTACTTCCTGTTAAATTCAGCTCCTTTCATGTAACGGAGCACAAACTGTTCCAGTGGATGACACCATATTAAAAAAAACCTTTTATACACACACTTCTCTTCCCCTTATCCTTATCAGGGTTGCAGGGGAGCTGGAGCCAATCATGGCGGACTTGTGGCCTTATATACATAAAATGTGTCCAATATTTCCAAACTAATGTACATTAGGATATTAGTTTAAATACATGTTTCTTATGTCACATGTACTCCACATGTACATGCAGATGGATTTTCTCAGAGATTCTAATCCCACATTTTCAAAATGACCCCCCTGAGCAGAGGTCTGCTGGTCTTATCAACTACCCAATCTGGCTGATTAAATTCTGCTGTTTCAACAGAAATCTTTTAAGGTGGCCAAACATCTCCCTCGTTAAAATGTGCGTTGTATGAAGAAACCTTCTCCAATGTCCAAATGAGACCTCTGACGAATATCTGATGCCAGATATAAATAACTTAATGTGTTGCATCCAGACAGGCTGTTTAGATGGCCAGCAATCTGCCTGTTCAAATAGAAACTATAGTCTTGTTTCCACAACAGGATCTTTCCCTAGGGACTAGGAACCATTGGAACAACCTTAGCTCATGGTCAAATTTAAGGTAAAAATATTTTGAGGTCTTGTGGGAGGCCATCTCATGTTTAATCCTCCACATTACCCTGTAAAATTCATAATCTTGAGTCTGATCTTGCCTTGCTGCTTCTGCTCATCTATTTTCCTGCAAACTCACTGATCTCATCTGGTATTCCAGTGGAACAGACTGGGCTATACAAGAAAGACTGAAGATTTTTCTTGTGTAGTAGTCGGTAAATACGTAAATTTGTGTTTGTTTACATACCACTCGACTGGAATTTTCTCAAATTGCAGTGGTCTTTAGTTCTAGATATTCGGCGTGAAAAGTAATAAAATAGTACAGGCTTGTGTTGTGCAAAGATTGCTACACAAAGGTAATAACATCTTAAATAGGATAGACAGGTTATGTCAACTTAACCAGTTGAAGCAACTTGCCACTTTTCACTGCAACCACATATTCCAGTCTGAAGTGGGTGACAGCCTGAAAGCTATTTTTAAAAAAAGGCCATATGTTTGATGGGGAAGCTTTGTTTTTGCACTGTCTTTACTTTTTTGTAACTTAAACTCTGCATATAAAAATGGTGCTTGTGCTGCACTCAACCTTTCTTTCTGGCTGCTGTTACAACCAAATTTCCCCTTGTGGGACAATTAAAGGATTATTCTATTCTAACCATGATGAGGCTTCTGACAGTGCCTTCTTGTTTCAAGTCCTATAGTCCAGAGATATATGGAAACATGTGACTTTTCAGTTAACACTGAGATACACAATTTTAAATGAGCTTTAACTATTTTTTTTCACCCTCTCAGTGAAAAAAGAGCACTCACAGCAAAGTTGACCCATTACACTGATGTAGAGAACTGAATGAGCCAGTATCTCAGACTGTCTACCCATGAAATATTTCTACCCTTCTGAAGTTTCACATGTTTAGAAGGGAGGAAATTCTGTGACAGTAATTAAATATATCTGTTCCTGAGACTGTGATTCTCATCTGACAGTTTTTAGAAACTGCCCTAACACAAAATTGAATCATGTCTACAGGTTTGATTGTAACAAAAAATATAAATATTCCCAATAATCTGGGAACCTTTATGAGCTCATTTGCAAACAACTTGAAGTCCACAATGCTATTATTATTATTCACAACTGGAAAACATTTAAGACAGCTGACAATTTTCCCAAAGGTGGACATCCCAGCAAATTTTCACCCAAAGGTCAGCGCATGCAATACTAAGAGGACCTGCAAAAAACTTACAGGCCTCAATTAGCAATGATAAATGTTAACATAGGTTTGCAAAGCTGAAACCTGAACAAACCACAAGACTTCTGAAACAATGGGCCTCATTTACTGATAAATGCATGAGAAATTTCTTACAAAAAAAAGAGTTTGCAATTAAAGTCATGTTAGGTTTATGCCACAGTTTTTTTCTTACTGCTGTGTGTATATTAATAAATCACAGTCATTTTAAATCCTACATACTGCCTAATCCGCATAAAGCCACCCCTCCCCATTTGTCTATACAAAGAAACAGGTTCATCTGGAGGTGACGATGTAAGAGAGAAGTGCGCGTCTCTAAGGCAAAACAGAACGAGAAAGTCTGAGACAACATTCTTAGTGTTTCCATGAGAGTGATGACTGTTTAAAATTAAGTAAATAACAAAGAAAGGCTTCACCTGATAAAAAAAAAAAGGAGAGCTCGATGTCATTTCCCCTAAAAGAAAGAGAACAAGTAAGTGTCCTGTTAGCCTGACATGAGAAACTTACTGCATTTTTTTTTAAAAAGAAAGAAAGATAAGACCATTTAAGTTAAGATGAGTGAGATTAATTAAATATATTTAAATTAAAAGGATAAAGCCTACGTCTTTACTTTTATCCTTGTTTTCCTTACATGCCTTGTTTTTTTTTTGTGTGTAATTCTGTACATTTTGTGGCCTATGATGTTTTAGAAAACTGCTCACTTCGGTCAGCCCGGTTGTTGTTTTTAAAAGTGCTTTGTAAATTAAGTGCTATGGTACTGTTAATATTACTATTATTAGTACTAGTAATAGTAGTATTCATTTTAAAGACCTTTGAAGGTTTACTTTACTTTCCCAGCACAGTTAGGTCTTCATTTGGTTGTAAGTGTGGTGAAATGGACTTCTAAATTTATTTGTAAAGTAAAATGAAATTGAGGTATGAAGGCCAATGCCTTTGGACAAACCAAACTGGAGATGCTTGGTGTTCATGGACAACACCACGTTTGGAGAAAACCAAATATGGTATATCAGCACAAACACCTCATACCAGCTGTCAGCACGGTGGTGGAGGGGGGATGATTTAAGCTTGATTTACAGCCACAGGACCCAAGAACGGAGCAGTCACCGAGTCTAACATGAACTCCTCTGTGTACCAAAATATTCTAGAGTCAAAGGAGAGGCCATCGGTCAGACAGCTAAACTTTGTCTGAAACTGGCTGAAATGTTGTGTTGAGACCTTCAGAGAGCTGCATATAAATGACTGCTCGCAAGCCTGAATGAGCAAAGCAACACTGTAAAGAAGAATGGAACAAAATTCCTCCTCAGTGATCACAGAGACTGATAAAGTCCTACAGAAAATGATAGCTTCTGGTTAATGCTGCTGAAGGTTGTTCTACAAGCTTTTGAATCATGAAGTGCGCTTCATTTTTCACAGTTGTTAAATAAATGATGTAATGATTGTCTGTCTTTGTGTCCTTTAGCAGTAACAAAAAATAGATAAGAGCTGCATAAATATGCTCAATGCAAAGCCAATATATTTCTTTCCTCATTTGTTTTGTGCTAATAGGGGAGTGCTAAAAGAAACCTTCTCTGTAGAGGAGATATCCTATATGACCACCTTTCGTGGCTTTTGAGGTTCCCTCAGAGGATCACTTAGTAAAGATCAGTCACTAAAAACTGTACTTTGAATTGTATTATTAAGTCCGATTCAGCAACTCAGGGTTCATCTGCAGTTAGAATGGTTTCTGGCAGTCCATCCACACTCAGGAAATCTGTTTGTTCTCAGATGCTGGGATTAGGTTTAGACTGACTGAACTGTAAATTCAGGACTGTGGGTATGAAAGAACTGAAAAAAGATGGATTAGCCCAGGCTCAGTAGTCAGAATGTGTTGTCATTAAAAATGTGAGGTTAGTCCGCCACTTTTTAAAGAATGGTGTTGAGCCAGTAATGCCACCTGCTGTTTCAATCTCTCCACCCCTATACCCCCCAGTATCCAACTGTAGCACCCCAGGGATGTTTTGTATCATATGTACCATCGCGGTCCCTTTCACCAATACCTTAACAAGCACGTAGATAGATAGATAGATAGATAGGTTTTCATCACTGCTCCATATGAGTGTGTTGCAGTTACATGTCTTTTATTTAAAGATCCTAGTTTAATGCTGATGCAGGACCCAGGTTTATGTCCAATATTATTGACTTTTTTTTATGTCATTCAACTTTTTAAGGATCCAGTGTCAACCACAAACCAAATAATGTGAACATGATACAGTATATGAATGCGGATCGAGCTTGATGTATATTTGATACATGTTTGATGCAGCAATTACCCAATGCAAGCCTGCAAAATATACCACATGAAAAGTACAAAAACCATATCTTGTTAATATTCCAAACACGCAAACCTCGGATATTCCTCTCAGTAAATCAGCTGAGGCAAAGCAAAACATATTTTAGTTTTTATTTTATTTTTCTCCTTTTTTTTATATCGCTAGCAGACTATTAGGGGCTCAGCATACATTAAAACTAATATGGAAGTTAAGTAATTGTTTTGATTTGTTATTTCAGTGTTTTATACGAACACGTCACATACAGGAGCACATACCTGCAGAGTGGAAAGGAGGACCTCTAAGCCGCTGGAGGAGCTTAAGGTGGCCGTCATACTTGGTCGACCTCGTCCTGTTCCAGTCAACAGATGGACGAATCAAAAGAGTGAAGGAAAGGTGAACAAACTTTTACACAGACAAACGACAAAATGAAACGGGATCATCAGTGAGGACTTGGACAGCCGAAGTGTCTCCTCAGCAACATGCAAGCAGTACTTCAAACAAACACACACAGACACACTTATAGCATCAGTGTGCTTTTCTCTCTGCACAGGCTGTAACGATACTGTGTCTAAACACAGCGGAGTGACACTCACAGGGCCAGGGAGGGGGCACGCGTGCTGGTGTGTGTGCCATTGGACATGTGTATTAGTAAAGTTGATGTCTTCCTGAGAGTGCGTGTCATTTCTGCTCAGTCTGTTTTACACGATCATAAAACACATGCAAAAAACATAACAATAAACACATTCCTCCTACCATAAAATACAAGAAAAATATTTTATAGAAAAGTGATTATATGTGTGCGTTATTGTGTTTAAGTGCGCACACGTGACTTTGCATGTGTAATCTTACCCCTCTAGGATAAAGAGTTCCAGAAAACATTTGTGCTGTGGTGCTGAGAAGACTGCCACTATAAAAAGGCTTTGACAAGACCAGCGGGGCAGCTGCAGGGCACAGACTATATTCAGTACCACCGTACTCTAACTCAGAAAAAACACTACAGTGTATTCAATGCTGCTTATCTGACTCGGTCTTACTAACTCCCAGGATGAAAGTACTCATCTGTTGATCCATATAATAATTTATTCACCTTTAAATTTATTCTACTTAAAAAAAAGTGATGCTAAACACACAATTAAATCAGAAAGGCAGCCAGTAAGGGAGACCCGCAGATACAGAGCACTTTAAGCACAATTTGGTTTTTGACAGCTTTTCTGAAAAATAAAATTCTAGTAAAGACAATTTGGAAATTAATTTACAGCTTTTAAAGGATGGTGGGTTGTCACCATTGTAACATTCAAATAACCATTTGAATGTTTTCTAGGCAACCACATCAGTTTCCAGGAGGAGCAGGCTGCAGTACCATTGGTGCAGCACTACATTTGAAGATACCAAGAACTGTGGAGAAAGAGCCGCTGACCAGAAAAAACATCTGACTGACTAATTAGGTAGCACAGCCCATAACTGCTTCACAGGTCAGAGTTGTTGTGTCCCACCCAAAACCCACACCTGTGCTTTCATTGGTTTCATTCTGTTGTCCTCGTCTACCCTGAAGGAATCTATATATTATGTATTACTCTGTTTCAGTCACTACTTTCTTATCTTGTTAGTGTGTGTCTGCGTGTGTGCAAACATATGTGCATTATGACTTCATGAGAAGAGTCAACATGCTTTAAAGTTCATATGGGCTGGAGAGCTGGCTTTGAGCTGGCTGGTTGAAAGTTGGGATTAAGGATGAACATTCTCAACCACTGTGACCTTCAGCTTGTGTCATTCTGTCTCTCTGTTACTGTCTCTCGCTCGTTTGCTCTCTCACTCTCTCTCTATCTATCTATCTATTTATTTCACAAACACAGGCACAAGCGCACACACATAGGTAATAAAAGAAAATCACATCAACAACTGAAAAATGCCATAACATTCCCATCAGGAACTCCTAATCCACAGGTGAAATCAAAGACATACTGCTCTCCCAGACAGGATTCCCCGGGCTTGACACAGCCATATGTTGCACACCCACGCACATTTCCATTTCCACAATAATGAGGGGAGAACCCTGAGTGTAGCTCCAGCTGTCTAGTTTCACTGATGCCTTCAGACAGCAGGCTGGTACACTGATATGCACGTCTTGGCTTTCCATGTATAACTCATTTGAGCAGAGCAGCACACATAGACGCTGCTCACAACTCACTACTGCTGTTGTAAAACCAGTAGTGTTTTTTTTTTTTCATTTTCTCTCAGTAAGCCTGTTTCATGGTATTTAGAAACATTACATTTAATTTTTTATTTACTAATTTAGTTTTCAATTAAAACTTATAGAAAAACATGTGTTTACTGCTGCAAGATAATAGACTGTAATGGCTAGGTAAAACTTGTTCAGCAAAACGTAACAAAACACTCATGAGTATGTAGTCTATTTTATTTTCTCATTATAATCAGTGTATAAATTACTGATAACACACAGGTCAGAAACAAGAAACACTATTTGCCCACTTAATAAAATGTCATAGTAAAATTACATATTTCCAATTGAATAAAATCACTATTAAATGACAGGTGCCAAACTGATTCATTTATATAATTATTAGGGGTGGGATTTTAATACGTTAATTGTGATTAATTCATTTGAAAAAAAAAATGCATTAAAAAAATCAACACATTTAATCGCACTTTGCATTCCAAGCAATGGGGAACTTTTGTCAATGCATGATTTCCTGGTATACCGATTACACTGATGCACACGGCTTCAAAAATGGAAGAATCAGAAGAAAGCGCTAGGACTGATCCGTATGGCAAGCCATTAGAGTCAAAAATCGCCACTTTTCTAACCCGTTTGGTTAAGAAATGGCGTAAAAAACGCTGTTTAATTATTCAAAACGCCGAAAAAACCCGCAGTTTGTCCCAAAAGAACACCATTTTTTACGCCACAGACTGGCGCCTTGAACACCCCATCTGAGTGGCGGAAAAAACACAGTTTTTTTTCAGCGTTTTGAATAATTAAACAGCGTTTTAATGGCTTGCATTGATCAGAGGCGAATTTGATTGCAAAAGACTGCTCGACGGAAGCCTTGATAAAAGCATGATTTTGTGCAAACTGTGCAAAATGGAGTTTGCATACCACCAAAGCACTTCAACCTTACAGTACCAACGCAAAACATGTTGCAGCAACACAGAAACTGTGGGTGCTGTTAGCAGTTCAAGTACCAACAAAAGGTGTCGGCAGCCCAAACTTGATGAAATGACTGGGTTCAGGACCAAAATTAGTAAGGCTTTATTGATTTTATTAAACATCTGCATGAAGTCAGGGAAGGGATTCAGGCTCTGGAGCTAGCTGAACGCATCCACTCCCAGGTTCCCATGCCCCAGCAGCAGCTGCCAGAGCTTTCCAAACCTGCTGGCCTCGTGTCACTTCAGCCAGAGGTCTCCAAACCTGCTGGCCGTGCCTCATCTTTGCCAGAGGTTTCCACGCCTGCTCGTTCTGTCTTGTCTCCGCCAAAGGTCTCCTCGCCTGCTGGTTTTGCTTCGTCTCTGCCAGAGGTCTCCGCACCGCCATGTGTTTTCTCTTTTTTGGATTTATGGACGTTTGGTTTCTGCTCGTTGGACATTTGGTTCTCAACTTCACATGAATAAAGGTTAGTTTGTTCATTAAGTTTGGCTTCAGTTCTGCATTTTGGGTCCAAACATGCCAGGTTGAGACATCAGTGAACTGATATACTTGTGATGTATCATTTTGTTCCCTCCATTTGTTAAGTTATGCCTATGATCTTCCACATTATCACCATCCCTTCAGTAGCAAAATGTACCACAATGACACAAAGACAAAAACAAGCGTTGTGGTGAGTTATACTGTAAAGATATCGTTACTCCAATCAAAAGACCAAGAAGCCCTGAATACCTGTGTGCTCTGCCAGACACAAGCTGTCTCCACCAGTTTCCAGGCCCCCACTGAGGCCAGCCAGCATGGGCATTTAGAAAGAGGGGCCTACAGCACAGAGGGACAGCGAACAGACCCAAAGGAAAATAAAGACACCAGCCAGCACAACCACATTGGTGAGGCACAGGACAACCAGTCCCACCAATATGTCTGCCAACTGGTCCAGTCAAATTGGTGAGGCGAAAGCAAGCAACTGGAGGGAGGTGGGACAGTGGAGGGGATGGAACAATGCCTGCCAGACATATAAACGCAAATTGCATCAAGGTCACCTCATGTCTGGCAGAAGCAATCATGATCAGCCCAATCCATCCCCTCCTCAACCCCCAAAAGGGCCAGATCCCACCATGACACACAGGTGTGAGTCGCACAGCACCTAGGTCACCTGACACACCCCACAAGCCCCATCCCCAATTAGCATCCCAGGCTAGGGAAAGCATCCCCAGCCCCTAAGAGGGGCAGAAGCTGGGGGGGGAGGGGGACCCACACCACACCACACCACACCACTGACTTTATAATATAAAAGTCAGCAAAGATGCACAGAAAAGAAGATCAGACACCAGCGAGGGAGGATAAGAAAGACAGACGCAACAACACTGCCATCCCCTATGTAGCCGGTGTATCAGAGAAACTCAGGAGGGTTTTCTCCAAGCACGAGATCCCAGTGTATTTCAGACATCTGTGAAGGTTCTCAGTCATCCAGGTCATCGGAATCTAAGGAGCTTGGAAAGAAAAGCGTCTGGACTTCTTGCTTGAAGACGTTTCACCTCTCATCCGAGAAGCTTCTTCAGTTCTAAGGTCAAATGGTGGAGAGTCCCAGATTTAAACCCAAAAAGAAGCCATTTATGTCCACTGTGAGCGACCATCTTTGAACAGAGGCGGTGGCTTACGACACCAACTCTCTGCCATCTATAATCCAGTTTTGAGATCCCTTCCCAGACGCCTTAACCCCCACTCACATCCTGGGCCATCTGACCCCAGGAAATCACATGATAGGGTGGGGCCAGGTTTCACAATGAACTCACGCAAAACTTTGGCTGATTGTGACCCACACCCGTTTTCACACCTTGACTCATGTGATTAGGCGATTAGAGGATCATCAGGGGGTCATTTTGTCCCTCTTTTGGGGGGATACTCCCACTGGGTTTAAATCTCGGACTCTCCACTATTTGACCCTAAAACTGAAGAAGCTTCTCGGATGAGAGGTGAAACGTCTTCAAGCAACTTAAAGAAGTCCAGACGCTTTTCTTCTAAAAGTAAACTCAGACCCCGCTGACTCAGAGTTTTACTCCCGTGAAGGAAAAAACAAGGCAACAGCGATCGATCGATTTACTTGCGCAAGGGAGGCCTCGGTCGCTATCTCAGGAACACACATCGAATCCTATCACAAATGACCCCAACTCCAGCCTCCGCTTGCTGCCTTTTATTGAAAAAACTGTTACAATAAGCAATAGTTTACAATAGTTTACACAAGCACCTCCCCTTGTAAAAACCCCCTTGGTTACAAAGACAAGGCACTGTGTGCGTGTGTGTGTGTGTGTGTGTGTGTGTGTGTGTGTGTGTGTGTGTGTGTGTGCGTGCGTGACTTCCTGATCACAACTGTTTCTAACAACATCCTTGGTCATAAAAAGGTAATCTCCCCTACACCCAATATATGGCTCAATTCCTGTATTGGTTCACCATACACAACACAGTGAAGCCATAAAAAGGGCAGGAAGCTTACCAAACATCAAACAAACCTTCACAAGGGATGTGCTTGTGACAAAACACTACAGCCTCCCCCCAGAACCTCGAGAGGCTGGGGAGGGGGACAAAGGAATTCCTTGATCACAGAGTTTGAAACAATGTAGAGGAGGTAAGCATAAAAATGACAACATTTAACAATTCACTTTAACACACAAACTTAACAACATGGTGTATGCTGTACAGTGCAGTGAGGAATGCCCAGACCTCTACATTGGAGAGACCAAACAGCCACTTCACAAGCGCATGGCCCAACATAGAAGAGCCACCTCCACAGGACAAGACTCGGCGGTCCATCTGCATCTAGAGGACAAAGGTCACTCTTTCGAGGATGCCAATGTTCACATTTTGGACAGAGAGGACAGATGGTTTGAAAGAGGAGTGAAAGAAGCCATCTATGTGCACTGTGAGCGACCATCTTTGAACAGAGGCAGTGGTTTACGACACCAACTCTCTGCCATCTATAATCCAGTTTTGAGATCCCTCCCCAGACGCCTTAATTCCCACTCACATCCTGGGCCATCTCACCTCAGGAAATCACATGATAGGGTGGGGCCAGGTTTCACAATGAGCTCACCTGAAACCCTGGCTGACTGTGACCCACACCCGTTTTCACACCTTGGCTCATGTGATTAGATAGAGGATCATCAGGGGGTCCTTTGTCCCTCTTTTTGGGGGAAACTCCCACTGGGTTTAAATCTGGGACTCTCCACTATTTGACCCTAAAACTGAAGAAGCTTCTCGGATGAGAGGTGAAACGTCTTCAAGCAACTTAAAGAAGTCAAGACGCTTTTCTTTGCAAGCTCCTTTGACTACGATGACCTGGATGACTGAGAACCTTCACAGACTCTTAACAGAGTGCTGAATTTTTGTCAGACCGACTACAGTGCTGAAGAGAAACCTAGGGCGGTTGTTCTTTTCTTCAATTAGTGATGAACCGTAAGATGTTCTAGCTTTACAGAGGGCTTTTTTTTATGGAGTAACAACTATAGCAACAATTTTGTAAGATGTGCATTTTAGAGTTACACCAGGGAGTGAAATACTTCTGATGTGTGTCTTTCTTTTCAGAGAAGCTGCAGTGTCAGAGTCGTATGCGGAAAAGATGTAAAGATAATAGTGGATGAATTATTCCCCCCCAATGTTATTGAATAATAACAATAGCATTAGTTTCTTTTTCGTGACCACTGACTCTGACTGTTTGAAATGAGCCCTTCAGCCTCTAGGGGCTGATAGTGGACTGTCAGACTTATTTATTTACTCATGATTCAACAGTTCCACAGTCCCACGGCATCTGAAGCATGCCAGTTTTCAAGCCCATGCCCCTCCCTCCCAGATGTAAATCACACTGCAATGGAAACTTGAAGCAAAGGAGGCCCTTTCCGATTCAATGTACCTATAAATCACCACCCTTATCCACACAGGCTAGATGATCCAGACTGACAGACAGAGCAAGGGGGAAGCAAAAGGATTTGCATTTACACAGCCTTATTTCACATTGTAGTAAATGAAATGTTATTTAAAAACAATATTCTCCTTCAGTGTATCTGCATTACCGTAGCACTTTTCTATTCACACTGTCCATTACTGGACAGTATCTCAAAATTTCATGGTAAAATGAAGACAGCCATAGTGGTAGGTGTAGTTGTAGAGTGAAATAATTTTTTTTAAAGAGGAGGGCTGAGAGAGGAGCTCAAGAAGATGTAGAGGGTGAAGACAACAATGTTTCTGTGGCACTCAGAGCAGTGACCCACAAACTGGGCAAGTGGCTCCAGCAGATCTCAGGAACGACATCCGGGATCTCTGTCCTATGAACAACAAAGATACTATGCTCTCAGCTCCCAGGCATCTGGTAGAGGACCTCAAGACTTTAAAGGACCAACAAAGACCGTTTGCAGGATGAGTGGGAAATATATATATACATATACAGGCATAAAATATCAGCACCTTTGAGTGGATGGGATAGATTAAGGAGCAAGTAAACAATTTGTCCTCAAAGTTGACGTGTTAGAAGCAGGAAAAATAGACGAGCTTAAGGATTTGAGCAATTT
The DNA here is from genome assembly GCF_056152115.1 of Neolamprologus brichardi. NCBI lineage: Eukaryota > Metazoa > Chordata > Actinopteri > Cichliformes > Cichlidae > Neolamprologus > Neolamprologus brichardi. The sequence continues at coordinate 25,514,844 of NC_142110.1, forward strand.
TGACAAGGCTAACTTGTGATGACTAGATGATTGTATCAGAGCATCTCCAGAACTACAGTGGTGGTATAATATCCATCAAAAGTAGTCCAAGGAAGGAAAAGTGGCAAACCAGTGATAAGATCATTGGTGGCCAAGGCTCACCAACACATTTAGCGAGCGAAGGCTAGTCCATGTGGTCCAGTTCAACAGATGAGCTATTGTAGTTCAAATTGCCGAACAAGTTAGTAGTTGTTCTGCCGTAAACCTTTCCAGACTTTTCTTTCATCTTCTGTTAAGTCTACCAGTGATCCATGACAGAAAACAAACAAAAACTATTGCAAGGCCTCCCCTCAGTTGAATGGATTCATTCAGTTAAATTCAACTTTATTTCTATAGCACTAAAACACAACAACAATTGCCTCAAAGCCCCTTATATTGTAAGTTAACATTTACTCATGTTTATTGACTCATGTTCTGCATCTATAAGAATTAATGATGTGTGCTGAGTGGATTCATCTTCAGTTGTAGTTTTACAAGACTCTCAGTGACACTGTTGGTTTCTAAAATCTGGTGAACGGCATTCACTAACTGCTAACTAGAAAGAAGTGTATGAGTCACTGACATAATTCATTGGATTTTAGATAACTTATAATGTACACAGGGATCTGAGATCATAAAAAGCAATATCAAACAGTAAATTCAGACTGTTATCAAGTAAACAGTATGATATCGTTACCAAGGCATTAAACCATAAATAAGAGTGACAGTTTCCTTGACTACCCTATAGCATACTCAAATCACTTATGTGTCATTAGCCCACTAGATGCTACTTTGCTCCTCTCTGTTATGCCTCTGATCTGACATCTTATTACTGTGGAGAGTTGACACAGCATGCACAGTAACATTCAGCACATAACAGCCACATAGCAGAGATAGCACTGCAGTCTGACTAGCACTGGAGGCACTAGATATTTTCAAGCAACCTTTCCATGACTACAGAAGCAAAAGTTGCTTTTCATAACTGGCATTCTTTGCATTTTGACACTCACAGCTGCAGTTAGTATGACTACTTCTTTCAGTATAAGTGATTGCAACGGTAAAGATTAGATTTAAATTATTTATTTATTGAGTACCCAATCACAGCAGAAGTCATATCTATGCACTGGTGGTCTGGTTCAAATGTTTATAAGTAAGGAAACTGAGATTTGTCTGTGGAAAAAAAGTATTTTATGCATAAATGGATGTGTAATGAATTCCAAGCTATAGGATACACCACAATTAAATGTGTCAACTGCAACTGAATGCTCTTGCAAGTAATGCCAAGTCAGAATTCTGCTTGGTCTTGATGTGTACAAGCATACAGGCACTCATGCCAACCTTACACAGCCTGCCAAGTCAACTCCACCCCGCCCCCACCCCCTGTCCGTGTTCTCATCAGGAGAGTAAGCATAGACATGCAATCTGTATGTTTGCATATGCATGAGAAAGTTTCATTTAATCCTAGATTCATTTTACTGCATTTTAAAGAGCCCCAGAGAATCACCAGAAGGACACAAGAAAGGACACAAGAACATCCAATAAATGGTATGGACCCCCCAAGTTTTGATTTCAACCTCAGAGGAGTAACAGAAGACTTTCTCTTTACTGCAGTTTGCATGAAGTCCATTGATAAATAAAAGCTATTCCTCATACCTTTACTGTCTATGGCTTTTTTTTAAAAGGTATTCTTAATTTCAAATGAAAATACATGTGACTGATACACATGTACACAAACACACTTAGTCTTACCTACCTGTGCAGAAGCCTGTATAGCTGCCATGCAGATCTCTCAGAGTACCATTCCAAGTAAAGTGATTCTGGCCATAAACAGACATTGTAACTGCTTCCACTGATTTCTGTTAACAGCTGCCCTGTTTGTCTGGTTATTTATTTGTCAGTCTAATCCACATACGCTGGGATCTAAATGAAAAGATGGGAAATAAAAAGAGATTTTTTCCCTTCCTTTCTTGTTTTCTCCTCTGACTTGGTGTTAGTGTGAAGGAAACTTAGTGTAGTGTGCACTACTGGAGGTAGAGGGTGTGGAGTCAGTAGCACTCATAAGCGCCTGATTGGGTGCCCTTGTGCCCTTCTGTCTTTTGACTGCTGTTGGTTAGTAGCCTAAATGTGAAACAACACACCAGTATGTGCAAGAGGACAGGTGGGGTGAATATATATATATATATTATATATATATATATATATATATATATATATATATAGTGTGTGTGTGTGTGTGTGTGTGTGTGTGTGTGTGTGTGTGTGTACCTGCATTACTTATACATGCTGATTTTCCACACTCACACTAAGGATACCTACCTCTGTCTCTGGAGAGAGGTGGGGAGATGATCATTACATATATATATGTGTGTGTGTGTGTGTGTGTGTGTGTGTGTGTGTGTGTGTGTCTTTGTGTGTGTGTGTGTGTATACATTTTTGCTTTACTTTTTTTTATTATTATTTCTACACATTTGAATAAAATTTGTTATATTATATTTATATTTGTTGCTAGAGCTTTCAAGGTTTTTCTTCCAAAGGTGTCACACTCTCAACAATGTTGTTGCGTCTGTCCTTCTTATCCTCCCGAAGGACAGATGCAACAACATTGTCATCCCCTATGTAGCCGGTGTATCAGAAAACCTCAAGAGGGTTTTCTCCAAGCATGACATCCCGGTGCATTTCAGACCCAGCAACACGCTCAGACAAAAACTGGTTCACCCGAAAGACAAAACGCCAAAACACAGACTTAACAACATGGTGTATGCTGTACAGTGCAGCGAGGAATGCCCAGACCTCTACATTGGAGAGACCAAACAGCCACTTCACAAGCGCATGGCACAACACAGAAGAGCCACCTCCACAGGACAAGACTCAGCTGTCCATCTGCATCTAAAGGATAAAGGACACTCTTTCGAGGATGCCAATGTTCACATTCTGGACAGAGAGGACAGATGGTTTGAAAGAGGAGTGAAAGAAGCCATCTATGTCCACTGTGAGCGACCATCTTTGAACAGAGGCGGTGGTTTACGACACCAACTCTCTGCCATCTATAATCCAGTTTTGAGATCCCTTCCCAGACGCCTTAACGCCCACTCACATCCTGGGCCATCTGACCTCAGGAATTCGCATGATAAGGTGGGGCCAGGTTTCACAATGAACTCACCCGAAACCTTGGCTGACTGTGACCCACACCCAGTTTCACACCTTGGCTCAGGCGATTAGAGGATCATCAGGGGGTCCTTTTGTCCCTCTGTGGGGGGATACTCCCACTAGGTTTATATCTAGGACTCTCCACTATTTGACCATAGAACTGAAGAAGCTTCTCGGATGAGAGGTGAAACGTCTTCAAGTAACTTAAAGAAGTCCAGACGCTTTTCTTTGCAAGCTCCTTTGACTACGATGACCTGGATGACTGAGAAGAAGTTAGCTCGCTAGTTTACACCTAAACATTTCATACCATGTTCTGACTGAGAGATTTTTGAAACTAATTAAAACGTACAGCTCTGCTACCATTTCCAACATAAATGAAGACAGGAAACTAAACAGCAGTGGCGTTTGCAGGGTTACTGAAGTTGGAATACCTGGTATATAATGTTGTGCTACGTGATTGCTAGCGACACAGCTATGTTAGCATAACATTAGCACAGTGAAGCTGAAGGATGAACGCCAACTTTTTTTCCACTCGATAAAAGTTAACGTGAGGGATTCTGGTGGTTTGGGACAAATGCAATCGCATAGCAGGATGCTATACACGGGCCAAACTTCAGTCAGGAGAACAACTGAGATTATTCATCCACAATACGAGGTTAGTTATTAATATACTGCAACAACATGGGAATAGAACAGCTGCGAGAGAATTCAACATTAATGAATCAATGTTACGGAAGTGGAGGAAGCGCAGTTTTTGGCTTTCCCCATATTTCAAAAGTGCTTCATCTCTTTGCTATGACTGTCGCCCGCTATAATTTGCAAATGATAATGGTTTTAGCCGCTGCGATGCTTTCGACCAAAACAGGCGCAGCTTGATGACATCATCAACATGCGCTATCGCGATAGACCGATATAGTCAAAATCTCTATCGTTGGCCAAATTTATATAGTTTCTATCGTATATCGTTTATATCGCCCACCCCTACTTGGACACATAACCAAAACACATACACATATTTGAAGCTACTGGTGCCCCTGGAGCCCTGCGAGCATCAAGGTGTAGGATTCTCCAGAGACTTGCAGTTGTGCATAAACCACCCCTAACCAATGCTCACAAAAGCTGCAGTGGGCCGAGAACTACATGAAGACTAATTTTAAACAGTCTTGTTCAGTGATGAGTGCAGTGCAACCCTGGATGGTCCAGATGGATGCAGTGGTGGATGGTTGGTGGATGGTCACCATGTCCCAACAAGGCTGCGACGTCAGCAAGGAGGTGGTGGAGTCTAGTTTTGGGCTGGAATCACGGGAAGAGAGCTGGTCGGCCCCTTTAGGGTCCCTGAAGGTGTGAAAAGGACCTGTGCAAAGTATGTGGAGTTTCTGACTGACCACTTTCTTACATGATAGAAAAAGAAGAACTGTGCTTTCCGCAACAAAATCACCTTCATGCAAGACAGTGTAAAATCTCATGCTGCAAGGAATACCTCTGCATCATTGGCTGCTATCAGCATAAAAGGAGAGACACTCATGGTGTGGCCCTCATCCTCCCCTGACCCCAGTCCTATTGAGAACCTTTGGAGCATCCTCAAGCAAAAGGTCTATGAGGGTGGGAGGCAGTTCACATCCAAACAACAGCTCTGGGAGGATATTCTGACATCCTGCAAAGACATTCAAGTAGAAACTTTCCAAAAACTTACAAGTTCCATGGATGCAAGAATTGTGAAACTGCTATCAATTAAGGGGTCCTATGTTAATATGTAACTTGGCCTGTTAAGATGCTTTTGATTGAAATGGCTTTTGATTTCACTAAAATTGATCTACTAATGCTGCAAATTCTACAAATGGCCATTTTCAATTCTCTACAACCTATAAAATGTTTTGACACTCTGTGTTCGTAATAATTTGGAACAGTGCATTTTAAGTTTTTTATTTTTGAAAAACATACTGTTTTCATTGGAAGGTTTGTTCAGTAACATTTGACTTATACTCTAATGGTTGATGACTTGAAAATTATGTTGACTGTCATTTGAATTGACTATTTAGGAAAATCAGAGAAAAATATCATTTGCATAATAATGTGGAACGCAGTGTAGTTCCAGATGAAGCAACAGTAAAAAATTTGCGAAAAACGTTGAAAATGTTTCTAGGACATTGGTCTACAAATGACACATCATGGGGTCGGGATGAATGTGAACAGGTGCAGTAGAGGTAGACACAGGTGTAGGAGTGGTACTCTCCCAGCGGTCCAGGCCACATTCAAAGCTGCAACCCTGTGCCTTCTTCTCACGTCGTTTCATTCTGGCAGAACAAAATTATGATGTAGGCGACCGTAAATAATTTGCAAATAAGTTGGTATTTGAGGAGTGGTGTCACCTACTAGAGGGAGCCGAGCAGCCTTTTCTTAGACGGACAGACCATAGGAATATTACTTACCTGAGGACCACAAAACAACTAAATGCCCGCCAGGTTTGATGGTCACTGTGTTTTTGTAGGTTTTAACTTTTTCCATCTCATACTGTCCAGGTTCTCTGAATATCAAGCCGGATACTCTCTCCCGCCAATTCGCCAAAAACACAGATCACTCACAAGGGGAGACCATCTTACCCACCACCTGCAGGGAGGGTTTAATTTCCTGGGATGCGGAGAAGACAATTCGCCAGGCCCTCCAGGATGAACCTGATCCTGGCACTGGTTCACCTGACTGCTGTTTTGTCCCCTCCTCACACCATTCCACAGTAATCAACTGGATCAACACTGCTAAGTTCGCCTGTCACCCCGGCGTAGGTAGGACCATTTCATTATTAAAATGGTACTTCTGGTGGGAGACCCTGGAAAGGGATGCCCTTTGTTATTTCTTTTAGTGTTATTTGAGTTACTACATTATATGTGTAGTATGACGATGTCTAAGCTGAAAAAGGAATGGGGGAGAAAATTGGAAAAAATATAGCATGTGGCGGCTTGTACCATCTGTGCTAGGAGTAAGAACAGAACTCAACGACCGGCAGGATTCCTTCAACTTTTAACTATTCCCCATTGCCCCTGGTCTCACATAGCCATAGATTTTGTCACTGGTTTACCTGTCTCTTCTGGGAACTGTCATTTTGTCCATATTCGACAGGTTTTCAAAGGCTGCTCATTTCGTCTCCCTGGACAAACTCCCTTCAGACTACTAAGCTCCTGGTTAACCATGTCTTCAGGCTTCATGGCATCCCTTTGGAGATTGTTTCGGAACGGGGACCACAGTTCTCCTCCCATGTCTGGAAGGCCTTCTGCACTGCTCTGGGAGCCAAGGTCAGTCTCAGTTCTGGATACCATCCACAGTCCAACGGCCAGATAGAGAGGCTCAACCAGGAGCTGGAGTCTAACCTCCACTGCCTAACCACTTACATCTCAGCGACATGGTCCTCTCATCTACCTTGGATAGAGTATGCACACAACACCCTCATATCTTCTGCAACTGGCTTGTCCCCCTTTGAAGTCTCCCTAGGATATCAGCCACCCCTATTTCCTGAGGAAGAGGCTGACCTCGCCGTTCCCTCAGTCCAGCACCATCTCCAGCATTGCCACCGCGCCTGGGCTCAGACTCGGAAGGCGTTACTCAAAGCCACCAATCATCAATGCCACTACGCCAATCGGCTAACAGGTATACTCCAAGGCAGCTAAGGATATTCCTCTGAAGGCACTCTCTCGCAAGCTTGCTCCCCACTACATCGGTCCTTACGAGGTTAAGTCCATAATCAGTCAATCAGCTGTCAAGCTTAAACTTCCTGCTACCATGTGCATCCAACCCCCATTCCATGTCTCCCAGCTCAGACCAGTGCACTTCAGTCCCTTATATCGTACTATTGCCTTCCGTGTTTGAATCTGGTCTTGGGTCCAAATCATTGCACCAACCTCCGGGCCCCTGTGACAGCTTAAAACTTTCCTTTTTGACAAAGCTAATAGTTAGAGGTGGATCAGGTGACCCTGAATCCTCCCTTGGTTATGCTGCAATAGGCTTTATGCTGCTGGGGGGTTCCCATGATCCAATGAATGTTTCTCCTTCTCTCACCCATTTTCACTAACCGTGTCTTTATACACCCCTCTCAATTTAACTATGAGTTATTATTAATCTCTGGCTCACTTCCACAGTAAGTATTTTGTCTTGTCTTGCTCCCCTCACCCCCAAACGCTGCGGCAGACAACCACCCCTCACTGAGCATGGGTCTGCCAAGTGCTTGCTCATAGAGGGTCTTCCAATTGCCAGAGTTTCTTTGTATTATTGTAGGGTCTTTACCTTCCAATGTCAAGTTCCTTGAGATGACTGTTGTTGTGATTTCTCTCTATATAAATAAAACTGAAAAAATTGAAACGATTTGTGTCTTAGATTTGAAGGCGCTCCTACATGTTTACAATGGTGATGTATAATTTTTAGCCTCTATGAACTGTGGTGTACACAGAGAGAGCAGTGAAAGTTGTGCTGTCCCCAGTGAAGTGCTATACAGAAGTTGATATTTATCCTGGCGAGGGCAGGAGACAAAAAGAAAGTTGTATATATATGAAATGATACATGTTTACAATATTTGGGATATTCTTTTGTCACAGCAATTGAAATGATGTAGAAATAATGTTATAATGAAATACCACATGGACCTCACTGTCACTGCAGCTGAAATAATAATCTTATAATAAAAAAGCAACATGAATGTAACAATAATAGCAGTACTAATGTCATAAACTAATAGAACGATCACCGAGCACTGTAAAGGTTCAACAGGTTTATTTACAGGATTTTGCAAGGTCAAAGGCAATAACAAAGTGGAGGGTGAGGTGTTAAGAGTTCTAGCAACAGCGGTCTGATATTGCAGGCTGTTTAGTGCACACAAGCACACACACACACACACACACAAACAACAGGGTTCACGGGAGTCAGACTTCATAGCAACAAAAAAAACAAAAGGGGAATCCAAACAATCTGACCAATGACTGAGTTTTTGCTCCAGCCTTAACTAGTGAGCCTAATCACTGATGAGGAGCAGGTCAGTCATCACAGCTGATTGCCAGCAGGTGCGTGTCCAGTGTGAAGAGACAGGAGGAGCCGCACTGAGGAGAGGTAACCATAAACACACCCACATCAAGGGAGAAAAGACAACACAGAGAAACAAAAGCGAAAGGCCATGAGACCATGACAGTTAGTTACAGCAGCAATAATTGTGATCATTATATAGAAGATGAAATATAATAATACTGATAATATATCAGAAAAAAAAAAGCTTTAAAGTCAAAGCAACCACAACTGAATTTTTAAAAGGCAATAAAATATTAATGAAAGAGCAGATAACTCTTCACCAGAGAGACATATTTTGTTATAAAGAGTATTTACACGTGGCCGTGAGCTGAATCAGTGTGTGCTCAATAAGTGGTCCAGAGTATCTATGATGCCTAACAGTTTGTTCAGTGATGGCCTCGCCACCATTTGACAGCCAATCACAGAGCCAGCCTTCCTGTGGCTAGTTAATCAGCAAACTCCAGCAGTTAATCAGCAAACACTGTGCTCACCATAACTGCCTGATAAAAAGCCTCCAGTATTTTGCTGTACATATTGAAAGAGCTCCCTTTCTTGTACACAACCTCTGTGATGGTCTTCTAATTCAGCCTGTCCTAGATGTTGACGACAAAAGTTGTGTTCTATCAATCAGCAAATGGTTAAAATCACCCATAAAAGCACTAAAACGCTTGGTGAGCTGGCATGTCTCACGTCACACATTACCAGTGCATCAGATGATAGCTGAATGTAAAGAAGAACAACAGAGCAGACTAGGGTTTAGAAAGTGGGCGGTAAAATGTGTTTGGTTAGAAGCTCCTAATAACTGAAATACTTGGTTCAACAATGCCATTGACTTCTTCGAGAAATACATAAAAGGGTAAATGTGGTTGATTTCATTTTTTTAAAGGAGTTAAACAGAGTTAAAATGGCTAAAACAACTAAAAACGTCCCTCTTCTTATGCTGTACTGATAAACCCAAAAAGAGACTCAAATGAAGGGAGGCTGGTAGTAAATAACTGGGTTTGCATTGCAAAGGGTGATAAGAAGCTGAGTGACTGTCCAGACTGAGAAGCTGCGGTTACTGGTCTGAGAATATTACTGGGTTCCAGTGGAAGGGGTGGGCCAGAAGGAAAGGAGAGCAGGGCCTGGAGGCACTGCAAGAGGGAGGAGAGAGTTATTTCAGGAGGGGAATATCAGCAAGTCCGCCTTGAATAACTAACTAGATCAAAGGATGGCTAAAGCACATTTGTATTGGAGACTACGATCTGGCAGTGAGGTGGTGGCAGAGCTGGATATTTGTAGACTCTTGATTACTGCAGTTGGTGAGGCTCTGCTCCAGTTCATGGCACCTGTCTCCAGTACTGCAACCAAAGAGCTACACACACACTCACCAGAGTGAGTGAGTGACTGTGTGTGCGTAAGTGTGTGTGGTCAAATAATCCGTTTTTACTTGCGAGGTTTGCTCACCCTGGGAATACAATGGGGGCACAACTGTGCTACATCAGGACTTTGACATGACTGACGGAGTAGATCGCACCCATTGGAGACATTGTGATTCCAACAGACATGAGACAATATGCTTCAGAAGCACATCTACACTCTGCCTCACTAAAAATAGTGTTCGACATTACTGTCACATATCATCTTCACATATCATCTTACTATACTGATATATGCATATACCCTATCTCCTATTTAAGTAAGGGCCATTCTGAATGAAACCCTCCACCGATATTGTCACACATACAGCAATTATTCACATCTATATGCTTTGTTTTGTTTTAAACAGTCATTAAAACCCAGTTCTTTTCATTTTTGTAGTCATTATTCCTGCAAAGGTTCTCCAGTTGTGTTGTTTCACACATCACTCATATGTAACTTCACAGTCACCAAAATTTGTATGAGAATTTTGTCACCATTAAATACACTATGAAGACTGCCCAGAAAACTGCCTGTGGGTGGTGTTTGCTAGTCAAAATTAATGAAATTTCTGTATCTATAACTTTAAGTGTTTATACATTTTAAACTTGTTTAGACTGTTGTTTATAAATCCCTGAGTGAACTATGAATGTTGTGTACTGTAATAAGACTTGCTTGTTATTAAGTTGCTACATTATGTGAAGCACTTTGTAATGTGGCTTTAGGAAGTGCTCTCTCTATAAACACTGCTATTTTATTATCAGTTCTGATTGTAATCAGTTTGATGGACAGTTAAATTGGATAATCTACTTAAGCAGGAAGAGACATTTTGACTTTACTGGTGTGAATAATTCTTTGTGGCTTTCTTTTCTTTGTGACCCCAGTCACAGAAAACAGAACCAATCTACTCCAATCAGAGACATAACAGAAGAACGAGTAACCGAGATCAAAGAGTAATGCTGGCAGAAAATTGTTCATTGGAGATAAATTATCTGTTTATTACAGGAAACAATGTAAGGTCACCAAAACTGAATATAACTTCATGGAAATCTAACTAGTACATTTTAAGAATTAAAGGATGGACAGATTGATGAAGAACATTTCCTAGGAACATATCCAGCACTTTTTGCAGATGAAATGTGCCACGTGAACATATGAGATTCAAGGACCATTAAAAAAAACCACCTTTAGTCAGTTTGACAGTCTGGCTCAATTCAGTAGCTGATAAACTTTGATTTATATTGGACCAACTTCTTGTAAAAGACTACATGTTATGGGCTTGTACATTCCCATCTGTCATCACACTGAAGTGGAGAAAACCTTGTGTTTCATTTTGTGTGTTCCACTAGAAGCACAAACAATTTTGGTGCTTTTTGTCTTAACTGTAGCATGTCATGGTTGAGTTTTTAGTGGTCTAGGTTACTGAGATAGAGAATCATACAGTTGAATGCTTGTCATCTCCGAGACTTAACAGAACATCATCTTGGCATGTGAACCACGCTCTGGTCTTGTCTCATGTTGCCTCATGACTCAACAGGTACACGTCTCAAGTTTCAGTCAGAAAAGTTAGATTAATGATAGGTAAATATGGGGATAAGTGCAGTGATTATTAGAGTAGGGTTTAAAAGCTGTAAACACAATGCATGAATTTCAGGAGCTGCATGACATGATAGATTACACCTAAAGTTAAAGCAGTGCGTAGACATCCAAAAGAGTTGTGTCATGAACAAATATCCCCATGTTTACAGTAGGATGTAATACCACAAGTTCTTTCCACGTGTTTAAAATATTTATAATGGAAAAACATAGTGTCCTACTGGTTTCCAATACTTCTCACTGTGCTAAAGTTACCCAGCAGTAAAAATAATTCCTTCCAGTGAACTCAGTTCAGGTTAACAGGGTTGCTTAGTGACAATGTTTCTCACCAAATAGTTCCTATACTGTATGGAGCCGTAAGACGGAGACTAAGTGCTACCACTGACTTTCAGTATCTAGCATTCTCAGTAAAAGTAAAATATCTCAGTTAACAAGAATATAAAAGGTACAGATGGACACATTTATTTAGATGAACTTATTATTTATTTTTGTTCAGAGTAAAGCGTCATGGTATATTAACAGACATGTTTATTTATCTGAGAATTAAAATGCTTCTGTACGTATTTTTCAGGTCCTGTTTTATTGTCCAACAGTCCAGGAGGAAGGACAGAGGTGACACTGCCTAAAATAACCTTTGGTGTAACTCAGTCCTGGGTGAAAATACCCCACTTCATCACTTGAACTGGATCCCTTTTCAAGTTGCTCAGATAAAACGGTGTGTGTGCCAGCTCTGACAGTTGAGAACACAGACTAAACCAAAGGTGTGTATCTGTATCCAGCCATTTAAAAAAATGACTAATGACGTTCACCTCAGATGTCCAGTAGAATGTGCAGTTTAAACTGGTCTTCATGCTATCTGGGATTGATATAGCTGACAGGGGTTGAACATGTCGCCAGTTTTCTAATATATGTCTAAAGGTGCTATTGACATGAAATTGTAATTGTATGTAAAAAAGAATTCTTAAAAAAATTCTTTTGCAAAAGATCCTCCCCAGCAGAGAAGGCCAGAAAGAGACACAAGACGAAATAGAGCAGCAGTAGCTGCAGGCCTTAAACACACTGAGCCTGCCAACTGATGTCAATTAAATATGACATGTGGCATAACTACATTATCGGTTTTCCATTAAAGCCCAACTACAGCTGAATTTTATTATTTTAGACATAGAATTTACATTTTTTATTAGAGCTATTTTTGATTGAAATGACTCCAAAGTTTAATATGATAAGCTATCATACCTTTAAGCATTAAAGGGCAGAAAATGTAATCACACAGCTGAACCTCTTAGGTAACTTTAACAACTTTGCCATCATGCAGCTTTTGGGTGCATCTGTCTGACTGGGATAGTGTGTGGCTCAGTACTTCCTGTTGATTACCTCTTATTTAAGTATTACTGTGCTGATAACCACAAACATCAACACAAAGTGCAAGATAGCTAGTAAAAACGAGAGAAAGCATTCCAGCAGTATAGAAAGTCCACGTTACACTGTTGAGTGTCCCTTTTAACTATTTTACCATCTCACTATAATTTGGAGACTAGTTCTCACTCATTTTAGAATAGAATAGATTTCCCTTGATGCACAGAGTACAGATATCCAAAGGGACAGCAACTTTAACCTCACTGAAAACAATTATGTGTGCAACAGGAACAGGAGGAGCACATAAAAGAAGGAGAATATGCAGGAATAGGTTTCGTCACAGTAGATATCTTTCTGCAGGTTGTAACTAAGGATATAATTCATTCACTGTTTTCTTTTCTAATGCCACGTGCCACACAAAGTGCAGAACAGCTACCTGAAATCTACTCGAGTAGAGGTTGATTACCTTATTAATAATTTTACATTTGCACTGCGTACAACTCTGGACACTGTAGCGCCTCTGAAAAAGTAGGCTTTTGTCACTTCTTCAAAAAGCTTAACTCCCAGGTTGAAAGTGAGTATTATGCTGCTCTTCTGGCATATACAGCTTTCCGTCAGTACAGAGCGTGTGATATGAGCTTGCATTGACAGGCCCTACGCAGGCTAACTCAGTCAAACATGGCTGAATTAGCACTTTCCAAAAGGCATGAAACCCAAGCTTCTCTCCGGGGATACAGTGCACTTCTAAAATACACAAGCAAACTTTGAGCCACAGGTAAACAGCACAGCTACCTGTGGCAGCACATTCTACACAATGTGTCAGAAAAGTGGTGCACAAGTGCTGCTTTGCTCAAACTGCTCAGTAGTTTATAACCAGTCAAATCTTTGGTCTAATTGTTCCTTTGTTGTTTAACAGCACTTTCTTAGCTAAAGTTAATAGGAGCAGTACAGAGCAGTATTTGGATAAGTAATATTATATATGGTAATGTTGAATATAAAACATTATAAATTAATTCAAATGTGTGTGGAAAGGTTTGATTTCTATTTATACATTTTGATTTGTGACTGTGTGCAGAAACCTAAATGTGAATAAGATTTGTACATGTTATAAGAATCCATTTAAAAAATTCAGCTTTTGAAAGTTAACATTGTTTTATTAGGATGGTCTTTTGCTTTATGTAAGATATGTAAGTAGGCATACTGACCTCTCTTCACTTCATGTATCATTTACACTGTGCTCCGCCTTATGCTATTTCATGGTCTGGGTGCTTGTGCCACCTTCTGGTACATAGCCTGTACAGTTACCAAGACAAAATGATTTTCATCATATCATTACATTTACATTACATTTTATATGTCGGAGTGAGTAGACCTTGAGAATGGCCTCACACATGTATGTGTAGTGTATGCTTTGTTGATTTCTCCTCAGTTTTAACCATGTCTAACCTTATATTTTTGCCCCCTAACCCTACCCCCATCTTATCTCACTAAATCAAATACTATATCAGAAAATATCAATAAATTAGATAAAAATAAAAGATTAAAAGAAGGAGAAAATAATAACAAATATTAATAATAAAACACTTTAAGATGCCACTTAATTAAATTTTTGTTTATTACCACGTGTGAACATAATTGAAAGGTCTATGTCAGTCATCTGTGTTGGTTACTGAACACATCGATGTGCCTTCGGCCAAATATTAAAAGACACCTTTTGTGTTTTAGAGTGAATATAAGATGTACTATGATAGATTTCGTTTTTTGAAGATGGGTTTCCAGCATTCAACTGTCTGGAGTAATGGAGTAATGAGCCTTAACCATTACTGTGTGTAGAAATTTTCTTTACTGTGCCCAAGATTTTTTTAAATGTAAACTTAATGTTGGGTTTATGAAACATGCACTGAGCAGTCTTGTTCTTCAACTGTGCATGTGTTGGTGAATAATTTCTTTTTATAGGGAAACAGATTTGAGGTGCAGCGGAACAAGTAGTGACAACATTGCAAGAGAGAAGCCTCTACTGCTACGAAAACAAAGCAGAGAGAAAGAGAGAGTGATAGTGTTCAAGGAAGAAACCACATAATAAGAAACTGAAAACAGGCGGAGAACAAGGGTCGCCTTATCTCCCAGCCCAAGACGAAAGAATGAGAGCATTTACTAAAAGAAATCATCTGTCATCCAACATCTGTTTAGTGCCACTAAATTAGACTGTATGAACAAATGTTTTTTGTTCATGGCTGTTTATCAAACATGAACAAAGAACAAAAATCCAATACAAAAAACAAAACAAAACAATACAAAAAATTGCTTAAGTTACTTTCCCCTAATAGATTTCTGCGTTAAAAACATGCACACACAAGGAGACAAGTCTTAATAACTTGAATTTAACATTCAGATGAAAGGTCATCTCTCTGTAATACCAGCAAAAACACATGCATGTTTGTAACACTGACGTCAGGCAACAACAATTTTAATCCAATGTTGGCAAGAAAAAGGTTCCTTTAAATGTAGCAGTGACAGAAAGTGCACTGATTTTAGCGTGGGAGGAACCAGTGAGGGTTTAAACTGTCTCTCACAGTCACTGGTCAGGGCAGTTTTTAAAAAAATATATATTATTATTTCAAGTACATATACAATACGGCAATCAGTGCTGCACAAATTCAAAGGATTACAATGAATTGCCAGAAAGAACAGTGATTACAGTAACAATGTAACCATATAAAACAGAAATAATGAATTTTTACATCGATATGTGTACAAATGAGCAAGATGCAAAATTGAGTGAAATGCTGCCTATTAGAGAAAACAAAACAAAACAGACAAACAAAAACAAAGGGGAAAAATATATAAAGTTTCAGTTATTCAATTCAGTGGGAAGATGCTTAAGAATATCATATAGTTTTTGTGGTTTATTTCCTTTAAGTAATTTAAGGATTTTATATATATAGTTTCAATTTGTATAAGAAAGTAACAAACCTGGGGATGTTTTGGTAAATCTACATTTGTGTATGAAAAAATTTGCTATACATAAAATAACATTATCCATCCAACATTGTCCATCCTTCTTATACTGGTCAGGACCAGTTGTCACAGTGACAAAACAGAATTGTACCACTCTGCTGCCATCTCCCAGACTCCGCTGTTTTAGAACAGCGCATGCGCTGGCCGTGACGTCTCGTGACGTGACATTTGAAATGAGCCGGGAAAGTAGCTACTGAGGAAGACTACGATGAAGTGAGAGCAGCTAAATGTGTGAGTGAGCTTAATAATACACTGCGCAATAATACACTGTGTGCACAGGTGTGGGGACGGGATGGCGCTTATGGCAAAGGTTACGCTTCCACCTTCAGTCTGTTCCTACTTGTTACTAACTTCATGGGTTCATAAGATTTCTGTCATACGCTCGTACCTTAAACAGTGTACATGTTGTTTAAGCTCTCATATAGAAAGACTTGTTTGACAACCCGAGCGTACCGATCACGCGCACGGATAGGTTGTTGGCAGTAGAAGCAAACAGGTTTCCGACATCAGTTAGCTGTAACTGCACTGCGTGTGGCTGGCTTTTATAGCTCTTGACCCTTACATTTCAGTGGTCTTCTCCTTCCCTGTCGTTGCTCTCTCTCTCGTTCACTCAGAGTAATGGTGGATTAATAAGTTGTCCTTGTGTAGCGCTTTGTCTTAACACGTAATTTTATGTATTTTCCACAGACTTCCTGTAAATGTTTCAGAATAAGAGCCTGGTTAAGAAATGACTGTGCATTGAAACAGTAACGCCCCTTTAATTTGAAACAGCTACCGGAAGTGCCGAGTTTGTATAAACAAACAAGACTGTAATATGGGTTTTGACAGCATATAAGCAGGAGCCAGACCTTTGGTTTTAGCTGTCCTTTCATTGACACCTATTAAAGTTTATAAGCTGATCTTTTAATAAGTGTTTGACCTGTTTGTTAATCCGTGTGTGGACGTATTCCGGTAACTACGAACAGCACATGGAGTTCATAATTATCAAACTGTCAAAATATAACGTACATTGAGAAAACTCTGACCATTTGTGTATTATTCCACTGGTTTACTCTTCAGATCTCTCTCATAGTGCATTGTCATATTCATGCTACCTTGGTCCATCAAAATTGTCGAAGTGTTTGAATGGAGCCATGAGGGTCATCAGTGTAAAAGTGATGTGTGTCTGACATAATGCGCTCGCTTTAGGAGATGGATGGAGCAGCAGTCTCACATGTCCCATGTCTACAACTTAAATGTTTAAGGTTTTAAAGAAGCAATGTTTTTCGATCTAATTTTCATTGTCATGCCTGTTGCTTTTTCTTCTCCTTAAGCAGTTTGATATCATCAAAGTTCTACTTTAGTTTTGTGCATGACCTTCACCTGCATGCTTGACAGGTTAGAATTTTAAATTCCAATTTTAATGGTTTTAATTTGACCCTGTTTCAGAAAAATGGGCGACCTCGAGGATATCAGCCACCACATTCATGACAGAATAACTTCTATAAAACACATGCTGGATCTGTCAGTTATTGGTATGACATGTCCACTTGTATGAGACTGATGATAGTGTTTGCATCCATGGGAACCACTGCTAAGTTTTGTGACATAAAATGTCCCTCCGCATACAGAATTGCCTCAAAACAAGATGAAGAAACTTGGACAAGAACTGTTTGCCCTGGAGAGACTTCTGGAGGAGTTTGAAAAAGGCGTTGATCAGCAGAAGGAGCACCTGAAGCATCTCAAGGTAAAGTAGAGCCGTTTGTGTATCTGTTGGAACAAACAAGTCCAACATTCACACCAATAAAGAAGAATAAGCTGTGACCGCCATAACTAATTTTAACTACTGCATAAACCAGTTAGTCACTGATACATGCCATCCAGTCAAGCCCCTGAAGTGATATTCATTTTTAGCATGAATGTCTTGTTTTTCCTTTGCTCAGAGTGGACCTTCAGGGGTGACTACATGCACAAAATAGAAATTCATTTCTCCTGACAGTTTGATCAGCAAAATGGCTTTTAAATGTTTTCTAAATGAAAACCTAGATAAACAAAATTTAGTTTCCTTAAAAAGCACCCTTTGAGGATACCAGAATTTTGTGAATGCAGGAAACATGGCAGAGATGAAAACAAATAATGAAATCATCCGGAGTAAAACATTAAGTGAGCGGAGGGTTTTAGGGTTTGACAGTCTCTTTTTCTCACTCAGGAACTTGATGAGGTTTTCCAGAAGCATCTGCAGGATGTTCAGCACATTAAGAACAACATCCCTCCACACATGCCCCGGAAGAAGGGCCTGCTCAAGTGAGAATACCGGCATTGCTTACTTATGTTTTTTTAATGGAAAATGGGGGATTTTATTTTGGATAAAGCAGTATTTCTCTAATGATCTATGAATCAAATATATTTGGCAACCCGCTTCAGCATTTTTACCTTTTTTGTTATGTTACCCTTTCAACAGAATGTTGTTTGTGCTCAATTTTTTACTTCTCTCTGTTTGAAAAATTGGCACTAACTATCCAGCCCGGTCCTTCCTGTCATGGATTTCCATATTGCCCACTTCTCTGCTCAGACTGCTGTTGTAGCAGTCTTTGATATCACTCAGATGCTGAACCACAACTCCCGGTGTTACCATCCAGCTCATGGGGGGCAGCAGGAAGCAGTTGTTGTTGTTGCTCTCTGGAGATCCATCGGATCATGTGCTGCTAAGTGGAGCTTACCAATGCTTCGAGCTGAACTGCAGATGGATTAAGACAACTGACTTCATTACTCTGCTGTTAATCAAAAAGTGCTTGGTTGTTTTCCCCCTGCTCTTCTCAGGATAAAAACAAACGCATTATGTTTGCTTTCAACTGTTGCTGTACCTTGGTTGTAGAGCCCACCACCTTAGAAAATATGCAGTAAATGCTTATGATCTGTTATTTTCCAGAGGAAGCGAACCTGCAATAAATCAGAAAGAAGCTGTAGAGGTTCAGCCAGCAGAAAAAAAGAGCAGCAAGAGTTTTGTCAGAGAGATGGAGTTCGTCACTATGCCAGAGTTTGAGAGCATCCCTCAGTAAGTATAATCAATCACTGTAATTCAAAATGACCTTATGTATGATGATCACCTTTGTGAAACCCACTTAAACAATCTAGGGAGGCTATCTCATTTTGACCGTGAGACTTCCAGGCCATTCTTGGCACAGATGTTTCTGTATACAATGCCAGCTACTTGATTATGGGGTACCATGTATGCCTTGCCTGCTAGGATCTGGCAACGTGTATGCGTGCTAGCTTGTTAATATCATATAATATGCTGGACACCTGTCTCTTCATTATGAGGAGTTTTCATGTCTTCATGTCAGTGGCATCCATTTCCTCTTTATTACAGCTGGGTGTCTGATATCTGCTAGAGAATATTTGATGGCTTGGATCTTTTCCTACTGTTCAGCTGGCTTCTCAGCACCTGTTTTACTTTCTGGAAGTATTTGACTATTTTGCTTTCTGTAGCTCCACCCCTTTGCTTTGGATCACCTTCCGTTTCGTTGCAGTCATTCAGGTGCACATATCCAGTCCAAAGGAC